>NC_138540.1:53093907-54538907 GCF_964234715.1 Podarcis melisellensis
GGGTCTTCAGTGAATGAGTGGATATGGTTTTGCATGCTTAAGACTCCTTTTTAAAGGTGGGGATGAGAAAAGCCAACTGAGGCTTGAGGCTTACAATAGCAGCTGCTAGACTGGGTGGCCCTTGCTGGGCTGGAGGCAACAGGTGAAGGCAGGTTCTTGTATTGGTTTTATTTATATTATGTTAAATAACCATGTATTTGTTTAAGCCAATCAGTGCCTTAGGGTGGCAGAATATATACCGTATATTTTAAAATATATTAAAGAGTGATTGAAAAGTAATAGCAGGAGGCAAGAACAATTTGGAGGTTTGAGGGGAAGTTCTGTTAATGATTTACTTCAGCTGTTTTTATTGTTTTTTTTTTGCATTTTATTGTAGTTAGCTTTCTTGAGCAACATTTGGTAGAAAGGCAAGAGACAGATGTAACTAACTAACTGGATAATAAACCAGTAGTCCATTTCTTCGGTCTTTGGGCTCTAGTCTTAAGTACTAGGTGGTAGTAGTACTACTAGTAGTTTTCAAATGGTGTTCCACATACTGCATTTGCCTGGAAATCCTGCAAATAAAAGCACCCAACCCAAGTAAAAGAAGGAGAGAACTGTGAACTGCCTTTTTTTAAAGCAAGCGTCTTTCACACTTTCATTCTTCTACCTCACTAAGTCAGGTTAGTCTTGTTTAGAAGAGAGCCCAGGGAATCTTCTGTGTTGGGGTTCCAACAGAGACTTCCTTTTGGATCAAAGGCCCAAGGTGCAACCCCCTGGGTGTTTTGTCCACTAAAAGGATTAGGAGCCACAGGTTATCTCATTAGAATAAAGTCTGTGTGTCTGCCTGCATTTTACCTGTCCAGGCGAATGGCCAATGGCCAACATTTCCCAAGGGCTTCCTGTGCGTGGAAAGAGCATAACTGTAATTCCTGCCCCGTAGCTAGATTTAACCAAATCATCCTTATTCACAGGCACCAGAGACAAGTATGGACATGCCGTGGTCATCATCACAATGAGGAATACAATTTGGCTAAACCCACACTGCAATGCTAGTGAGCTGATGCGCCTCCTCCTGTACTTACGGAGTGTCCTCAGGTTTGTGGGATGACTGAGGAAGGGAAGAAGGAGAGAGTGACTAGAGCAGGAAGAAATACTGCTGTGCAATATGTGTATCACACCAGTAGGCCTTCTAGTGTTTCCCGTTATGCAGGCTGCATTTCTTCTCCATGTGTGCTGTTTGCAGAGATACCGTGCTTTTGAAAATCAGGAGGCATCGGGGCCATCAAGCCCTGAGTACAGCAACTTAGTTAACCTTCAAGATGGAAGTACGGTTCTTCTTGTTGTTTTGCTAAAATTGCACTGTGGCCTACTTTACTGGTTAGTTGAGAGGATAAAAAATGATAAAGTGCTTTGTCAAATTTTAAATGACATTACAAAAAGTAGTAAGCTGCAAGGGGCTGTTCAAATGAGAACATAGTATGTAAAGCCTATACAGTACATAGTACAGGAGCATGGATGACACTGTGCCTGGACAGCCCACCCAGGCAAGCCTGTCCCAGCAGAAACTCACACACTGGATTTGCCAAAGACTTGCATGTAGAGTCTAATGTGCACAGGCCAGAAAATCCTGGTTGTGTCCCAGATTCTTTTTTCTTTGATTTTTAGACTTACTTGTTTTTATATTACTTCAGACCTTGCCTAAGCACTACCCTCAGGCCAGGGGTTGACAGGCTAGAAATCTTCTTTATTACATTAATTGCCTCATTTCCTCCCAAGGAGCTCAA
Organism: Podarcis melisellensis; assembly: GCF_964234715.1. Lineage (NCBI taxonomy): Eukaryota > Metazoa > Chordata > Lepidosauria > Squamata > Lacertidae > Podarcis > Podarcis melisellensis. The sequence goes on from NC_138540.1 coordinate 53,095,674, forward strand.
GGTTGCACTCATGATTCTCCATTTCCCCATAGGGAAGTTTTTAACATTTTATTGTGCTTTTATATGTCCTGGAAGTCGCCCAGAGTGGCTGGGGAAACCCAACCAGATGGGTAGGGTATATTATGATTATTATTGTTGTTGTTGTTGTTGTTGTTGTTATCATCATCATTACCACCACCACCACCACCACCCTGTGAGGTAGGTTAGGCTGACAAGACAGTAAGGTTAAAGGTTTCACTGCTTCAAGGTTCAACAGTGGAAATTTAAATCTGATCTCCCAGGTCTTAGCCCAGTTAACATCTCTCCACCTTATTCCATATTTTGGGGGAAATGTGTAGAAGTGAAGACGTTGGGGAAGGGGAATACTTTCCCCCCCATGGGTCTGAAAATTTATCGGGCCCCTTATTAGCACCTTTAAAGTTAACCAATTCAGGCTGCAATCCTGTACATACTTATCAAGGAGCAATTCTCATGGAGTAGACAGTACATATTGGTATGATCCTTGGCTTGCTGTTGTCCACTAGACACAGGAAACTATGTTGGTCTGTTCCAGAGATTTATGCTGGGTGGGGTTTTGTAAATAATAATAATAATCATAATCATAATAATATTGATGTGCTAAGTTAAATTTTAAATTCTAAGTTTCCTTAGAATTACAATAATTTACTATTACAATCTATGTTTAATGACATTTAATTAAATGTACTTTTATTTATTTCTTTAAATGTGCAGTTGTTTAAAACGAAGATTAAAATGCCCTTATGAATGATTTTAAAGTGCCCTTTTGCGGTAGTTCTCTCCCCCCACCCCATGAACTTTCCTCAAATAAAAGCCCTGAGGACCAGTGTGGACAGTCAGCTGCAATTCCACTTGCATCGTGGAAGAGAAGGGCAATAATTGGGTAGTGCCAGGTTCCACCTGTCTAGAAGCAGCCTTAGTGGTATAAGAAATAGGGCCAGTGTGTTGAGGGCTGTTTAGGGTTGCTATTGCTGAGAGTCTATTGTCTGGAGTTGGGCGCTCTGGAATAGCTTGTATGAATTCTCAGCAATGAAGTATTCTCTTCTTTTTGACTTCCAGGCCCGAGTGCCAGGCTTTGGGCCTAACCATCCTAGTAGATGCCCGTCGATGCTCTCCAGTCCCAGCTCTCTTTAAAGCTTTAGCTGTTCTGCAGGTGAGGCCTTTGCTACCAACTCCTTTGTCTTTTCCTCTTTTTCCCAACCCCAAAGAGTGACCAGGGGAACCCGGTTAGAACAAGCAGGTGGCAGTGCCCATCAGGTCATCAAATTTGTCTCTTTCACTTTAAAAAAAGGAATGGCTTGTAGGAAGGCAGAGCAAAGTCTGTGCAAAGCAAACAGTCAAGAAAAGATCCTTGCCCAGCTGCTCATAAGACCAGAAAAGACTTTGGACCAGAGCCAAAGCCAACAGCAGGGGCTCCTCCAATCTCTGTTTCTGCTCTTTCAGGATGCTGTCCCTCGCTGCATCCATGGGGCCCTGTTGCTTGTTGAGAAAGATATCAGTTTTCGATTGGAAAAACCAGCTTCTATACAGGTATGAGAGGTATTCACACACCTTTTTCATCTCTGAGCACTTCACTCTCTTACTCTCAGGCTTGTTTGCCTCTGCAATTCTTTGTTGCAAAATTCTGGGTAGTCTTATCTAGCACAGAGTTTGGATGTAGAGGGATTTCAACTTCCTTTTATTTTCCTTTATTTAGCTTCCAAGCTCAGTTGCAGGGAGACTTTAGAAAACGTGTTGGATGGACCTGTCTGTGTGTCATTCCAGTTTGCATGGATTGGCACACTGTGACTTTATATTTTTAACAAACCTGCTTCAATGACTACCTTTTATTTGGAGAGGTGTTTAACACCACTCAAATAAAAGGAACTGCTAGGGGGAACAGCCCACTTTTCTGTAAAATGTTTTTTTCCTGTAGATATTTATCTGCTGCCTCCCAGTGAGAAGAAAAAGAGCCAAATGTTTTTAATGGTTGTAGCCATTTTGAATTTCCCAGAATGCAAAAAGCACATAAGAACGGGGCTTTATAGGAAAAACAAAAAGGCTGCTCTGATTCTCTCTCTTCCCTTCCCACAAATTAATTTCACATTAGCTCCATGATACTGCTGAGACAAAACAGCTTATTTCAAAGCTGTTAAAGAAGCTCAAAAATTGTCCTTTTGGTCCAGCTGCAGCATTGATATTTGTTCCTCTGTGGCCTCTTGCAGTCCTCCAAATATAAAAGGTTATCTCCAGCTACATTCAACTCAACAGACCCATTGAAGTTAATGGATTTAAGTTAGTTGTGTCTGTTAATTTTAATTGGTTTACTCTGTGTAATACTTAGTTGGTGGTAACCAAAAGTTCAGAATAAAGCATGCAATCATAGTTTTTGTTTGTATGGGTTATTTTGGGTGAAGAATGTCAACTTGCTCCAGATCTGAACATATTTGTTTCAAATTACAAAAGTGTTTTGTGCCCAGTCACTTTTCATGACTTTTCCCTCTTTTAGGATGACAACCTGACTCTTTTGTGCATGATTTAGATTTCACATGACTTGGGCATGTGGAAAGGAAGCAGCCTCTCAGGTTGAGAGAGCAAACCTGACAAGCAGAAGGCATCAACATGCCAATATGTCAGCTCAAAGGAAAGACAACAATTAAACTAGGAGAAGAGGCTGGGGAAGGCAGGGAGATGTTCTCAGTTGCTAGAGGAGAAATGGCTTAAGCCTTAAGCCAAGGAGGCTCTGGAAAGAAGGGAGAGCAGCAGAAGACACCAAACAAGTACAGTCATACATTGGAAGTCGAATGAAATTCATTCCGGAAGTCCAGTCGACTTCCAAAACGTTCAGAAACCTGATTCTGATTAGCTGTAGAAAGCTCCTGCAGCCAATTGGAAGCTGTGGAACCCACGTTGGATGTTTGGGTGCCAAAGAACGTTTGCAAACCGGAACACTCACTTCTGGGTTTGTGGTGTTCAGGACCCAAAACGTTCGACTCGCAAGGCTTTCGACTTCCGAAGTACGATTGTATTATCAATTGGACCAGATAAGGAGTGCTTTGTCATCACTAGGGGAAACCTGAGGGCATTGCTTCCCTTTTGTAACTCATGCCTGACCCTGGGTAGCTCCTCTATTGCTGCTCTGCTGAGCTGCCACCAACCATCTGGTCATCTTGAGTTTCTGTTGTTGGGGGTTGGGCTGTGGCAGCCACCCTTCACCCGCCTTGATTTGTTAGTCTGTGTTCACTCCATGCACTTCTCTTTCATTCAAGGAAAATCTCAGGCTCTCACCAGGCTCTCAGCATCCCTTGGCTCTTGGGACAAGTTTTTACCCCATGGTGACCAAGAATCACTCTGATCCTCCCTATCCCCTACTGCTGACCAAAGATAGAGGCAGAACATAGCCATCATGGCTGGTAGCCCTTGATAGCTTTCCCCTCTTCTGTGAGCTTGTCGTACCTCCTTTATAAAGGTAGCCAAGTTGTTGATCTTCACTGCCTTTTGTGGGAGAAAATACTGCAGCTCAGCTAGATGATGCTGTGTGAAAAAGTCCTTTCTTTTCTCTGTCCTGAACCTTCCAATATTCCTCTCTTGTTGCCCTAATCTCTCTCCTCTCTGAACCTCTCCTGCAAGTGCCTTATTCCAAGATGCAGCACAGCTGGGAGGTATCGGTGTGAAGGCCAGCAGGAGAGTCTGGGCCCAGTTCACTGGCCCATTGGCCTATCTGAGGGGTCTTTGCCTCAGCTTTGCACTTGCATGTTTGTTTCTCCTCAGTGGGAACTTCTCACCTCCATGAAATCCCTCCACAAGCACATCGAAGGGGGGCAGCTGCCCCTGGAATTTGATGGGTCCCTTCCGTATTGCCATCAGGACTGGCTGCGCTTTCGAATGGTGAGTGAGTGATGCTCACATCCGGGCCCAGTAATGCTGCCGCTTGGTAGTATAAGCAGCTTTGGCCATAGTCCAAACCAGTCTCTGGGGCTCCCAGCGTTCCCCTCCCTAACCCAGGGGAAAACTGCTTGGTTTGGGAGCCTCAAGGAAGGAGGTGGGCTGTTAGTCAACTCTGTACTGCTTGCTGGCCTTTCAGCGCCTGGAGCACTTGCTGCATGGATGCGAAGATGCCAGCACCTTCCTCAGGGAAGCTATCCAAGCTGTGGAGTCCAGCAGCTGGCCAGAGAAAGCGGAGGTGAGTCTTCTGCTTCCCGTCTATAGAACAACCATCACTTGTTTCAAGAGTTTGAAGAGTAAGCAAGGGGAGGGGAGCACTGAGTAAATGACACAAACACTAACATTTAGAATCACCCCAATGTATCATTATTATGTTTGGCCGCCATGGCCAGAAATGAAGGTCCGCTCCAGGAAGTAAAGAACAGTTGCCCAGAATGTATTGTGGGAAGGGAGTGGTGTGTCAGTCTTGGGCATCCCGGTGCTTCTTTCTTGCCGCAGAGAGACAGCTTGCTGGGGAGGAGACCCTGGAGTGCCTGGAGACCTGGCCAGGCCAGCAGGCTTTGCAGCACAACTACAGCAGAGAGCAGGATGTAAGGAGGCAGTGCCCTCTGCCATTCTGTGTCATCTTTTCAGTGTGAAACTTAGGTGCCTCTTGCTGTTCTGTTGGCCTCAGAGCAGCACCTACCTGTGTCAGGAAGGACGGAAAAGGACCAGTTGATCTCAGAGCAAAACGACTGGGTCTAAATCATCATAATACCTCAGCAAAGAGGGAGGATTCTCATCTTCTGTTCCCAGGTCACTTTTAGGAGCTTGTGAGGGTGGGCAATTTTCTCAGGCTGCTTTTCATACTGGTTAAGAAAAACATTTGATTGTAAATGCCCTGAGCAGGGTCTGTGTGCTTTTCTTGGTTTCTCAGGAGGCTGATGCCTTGCTGAAGGGCTACAGGCAATTAATGAAGACTGTTCTTGATGATAGACGGCTGGTCAGGTTGCAGCTGGAAGGAGGGGCACTTCTTGCTCGCCTGAGGAAAGAAGAGTCCTGTGTTACTCTGACGGAGGACTACAGGTGAGTCTATAGGGAAACAGAGAGTGGGGAGGGAGGGTGGCCAGGAGAAAAGCAGGAAGGATGGGTGTGCTGTGAAAGGCCCCCAAGTACACAAGAACTGCCACTCTGTCCCCCTAATGCATGAAGCCATAGGGGCTCTGGCAATTCAGATTCTGCCCCCAAATTAAAAATAAATGACGCCCATAAATAACAATGACTCATATTAAATTATTTTATTATCTAATGCTTATCCAACCTTCCCTCTGAGGAGTTCAGAGTATGGTACGTGGTGTTTTATCCTCCCAACAACCCTGTGAGAAGGAGGTAGCTTAGCCTGAGAATGACTTGCCCATAGCTCTTCAATGAGCTCCAAGGGCAAGGAGGGATGCAAGCTCTAGTCCTTTATCCACCATGTCACACTGTTTTGTGAGTGACATGTTTGAATGATTCAGTGATGGAATGCTTTTTGTTTATTTGCATAGAGGTGCTCCGTTTGCACACTCTTCATACCACTTCCCAGGCAGGCCCTAGCTCCTCCCTCTGCAGCTTCCTTGGGTGGGAGGAGAAGAGCCTCTGGCTCTGCCTGCTGGAGGTTCTCCCCCTGCCCTGGGACTCCAGGCTATGAGGAAGGGAGAGCTGCCTGTCTGCAGCACACCAGCAGGTCTGCTTATCTGGACTCTGGAGATTTGGGCAGGGATTTGTTGTGCGCACGCACAAGTGTGAGAGGCAAAAATGTGCTGTGTTGTTCAAGTGACGGCCTGCAGAATCTAATTGCATTGAATTGCACAAGCAGAAAAATGCCCTCTTGGGGCTGGTCCACATGTCTCCTTGTCCCATGCCTAGAAAGCATGGGTTTGAGTGGTTTTCTGCTTGTTCCGTGCTTTCTAGGCACAGGTCTGAGCAGTTTTGTGTTTGCCCCCTTGCTTCCCCCTGCCCCCGAAAACCACTCTTCAGTGCTAAATCAGAATAAATAGCAACCCTTAGAAAATCCAATTGCCATTTGTTCCAATTCAGCACTAAAGCGTGGGTTTTCCTGAGGGAAAGCGGGGGGTGGGGGGAGGTAGTGTGGATAAGGCCTTAGTCTCACATTAGTACTTTGAATACTTCTGAACTTGGGATGTGGCTGCACAGACCAGTCCTTCTATTGATGTGCTTTCAGAAAGGGCCTCTCGCCACTAGCAGGGCTGGATCATGCCTGCTCAGGGGGACAGGGAGGAAAAACATCGGCTTTCAGCAGTATACAGGACTAGCAAAAAAAAAGTTCTTGATGGATTGCCTGCTGCTTCTTGTGTCTGTAACAGTGTAGTGGAAAATAGGTCTCCCCTACCCGTCTGGCTCCTGTGGGAGGATCACATGTACAGACTTGGGGGTCCCTTGTCACCCTGCCTTTATTGATTTACTCAGATTCATGACAAAGTCCTTGGCTCCTGGCTGCCTTTACCTTGCTGTTGAACCAGTTTGTTGTGTTTACCTTACCTTTCTGCCTGCTGAAAAGCTCCACTCCAGTTGCACTCAGGTCTTGTTTGCAAGATTCCCACAGGCATCTGGTTGGCCACTGTGAGAACAGGATGCTGGACTAGATGTGCCACTGGCCTGATCCAGCAGGCTTTTCTTAAGTATGCAAATACCAAATCAGCTCTTTGTACCAATGTGCTTTTCCAGCAGTGCTCTGGGGAGTCTGCAGTAAGCAAGCTCCAATGACCCAAGCAATGAGCCAGGGCTTTACTTTGGGGGGTACCGTACTTTCCACTGCACTTGAACAGAAGTTCAGGGCCCTCCATATGGAAGGTGGTTGGCTTACCTCCAGCAATCAGAATCCAAAAGCAGGGATGGGGAATCTTCTTCACATTCCCTTCTGGCCACATTCCCTTCTGGGTCGCCTTCCAGAGGCCACATTACAGTGGTGAGTGGGACTAGAGGCAAAAGTGGACAAAGCAATGGGGGTGAATTTGTTTTACCTTTATACAGCCATCTAGTTTCTGTTCATGCATATATCATGCATACAAAGAAAGAAGTATTTATATGAGTTCATTCTACCTAGGCAAAAGCAGTACTGGTGGGTGTGGCTCAGGAAGGGGCGTGGCCTGGAGAGAGTCCTGTGGGCGAGTGGGGGGCGCTGGAGGGCCATATTTGGCCCTTGGACCAGAGACTCCACATTCCTTTGCTGAAGGAGATGCCTGGAAGTGAACCAGAAGCCAAAGGCTGTAACCTTTCCTCATAAGGGAGTTGCTCCACCCTCTTGATCATTTAGAACCTTTTCACACCCTATAATATGCTTTTTGGGGTGAGGTGAATAGAAATGTACACAGTCTTCCTGGTTTTTGTTGCACCATAAGATTGCATAATGGGGCATTATTATGCTGGCAGTTTTAGTTCCAATCTCTTTCCTAATAATGATCCCTAGCATAGAATTAGCCCTTTTTCACGCTGTTGGCCGCACACTGGGTTGACATCTTAATCGAGCTATCCACTGCAACCTTATTTATTGAATTTACTTATTGAATTTATATCCTGCCCTTCCTCCTTAAAACAGCCTTTGTTTTTAGAATCATTTAATTGTAGAGTTGAAAGGAACCCTGGGGGTCATTTAGTCCAACCTCCTGCAATGCCGAAATCTCCTGGTTAGTCACCTTCAGCTCAGAACCCAAGAGAGCTGATGAAGCCCCACTTAGCTGACAAGTAACAAGCTGTGCAGCATCAACCCTACTGCCCTCAAGAGAGTTCCAGGCCATTCTGCCAACACTTGGATCACCCCCACTTTGCATGCCTGAACTCCCACCTGAGCTGTCCTAAGGCTGCCAGTTCCTTCTGATGCTTTTGCAAGAGTGATGGCCTGGCTCTGCCTGGGAAGGTCTCCTTCCAGTCTGTGGCTTGCCTTGTAAGGGCCTGTGGCCATGCTCAGGCACTGTGGGTGGGCTCAGAAGACTCTGAAGACTAGCTTCCATGGGGCAGAGAGCTCTCCCTGCCAGGGCCAGTGGACAAAGGGGTTACCCCCTGCTGGCCCGTATTTGAGACGCTGGCTTTGAAGACGGTCCTCTTTCCGCTAAGAGTGCCTGCATTTTGCTTTTGAAATTGAGTGAGTTCAGTTTCCTTATTTCTCAAGCACCCCCACCAGCCCTTCAATGAGAGAAAGACTCTTCAGCCTGGTAAGGAAATCTCCAAAAAGGAGTCCTGCCAAAAGCAACTTTCAGACACAGGAGTCTAAAATTACCCTGGAATCACACAAGACATTTGTTGGCACTTGCTGTTGGAACCTTCCCCCCACCCCCCTACAAAGTAACATTGGCCAAGGAAAACAGATTCCGGTGGGGAGGGGGAGGCTCTAAACCCACTTCAAGCGTCTCCTTTTTGTTGTAGGCCTGCTTGAATCTGGTGATTTGATCTGGAAAGTATGTGTGGGGTAACCTCCTTTACTGAGCTCAGCACAGGCGGCAAGGCATACTGGCGCTCTGCCATCCTAAACTTTTTGCCCCACTGCTCCGCTTACCAGATCCTTCTTCAAGGCTTTGAGTACAGCCTAGGGAAGGCCCCTTTCGGCTGGCTGTGACTGCTGCCTCCTGCACAGCACAGAGCAGAACAGGCAGCCGTTGGCTGTGTTTGCCCCAGATTGGGGTGAAAAGGGAAGATGAATTCATTGATTGGATGAGCTTCTGGACCAGGAAAGGTCTCTGTGCAAGCTTGCCAGTCATCTTGTCAGCAGGAGTAATGGGTGGTGGAGGTGGTAGCAGTTGTGGCAGTGTAATCAAAAAAGTGTGCACACTACCTTCTCCAACTACAGTTGTTCTTAGATATTTAGATGTTTCCAGGGCAGATTGAGATGCTGCTGGGTGTGAAATGAACTTTGAGACAGCCTGGCAAGCCATGCAGCCATTCACAAGGAGAGCTTCCTTTCCCACTCCCACAAATCCAACCAGAGGAGAGGACACCAGCAGCTGCTTGCTGCATCCTGATCAGAAGGGAAGTGAAGCTCTTGGAGGGCAGTGGGACATTGGCATCTGTTCTCTGCCCTGCCACATGGCTGTGCAATGAGCTGGTGCCCTCCTCTGTCACCCCATCACCCTCCAATGTCCTGGAATCTTGGGCCTTTGTTTGAGTCACAGCATCTCAGGGATTTAAGCAGTACCCACAGTAGCAGGTTGTAAGAAACTGGAACTCCAGCTGATGATACTTGGGCCATGCTTCCCTTTCAGAGATGCGCTGGAGGCAGCTGTTGCGCTTTACAATGGAGTGGACGAGGGCATCCATCAGCTGGTGATGATGTCAAACAAGCGCATCCAGGCCCTGGAGCTGGTGATAGACTTTGGAGCCTTTGAAGAAAGCTTCCGGGAGGTTTGTTGACATTTTTCTGGCAGCTCAGATGGATTTACAACCCAATCCTTTTAACTGCTGTGCTGGCCAAAAACTATGCACAGTCAGGCTCGGGGGTTGGTGTTGACAGTGAAGCAGAACGTCCACTAAACAGCACCTGGGATGGCTGAAATTAAATCTTGACGGGGCTGAAATAGTGGTGATTGGCAGGCCTTGGGCCAATGGGAGTTTCTTTCACCTCCTTTGGCCACTCAGTCTTGTAGCCTGGGGTTGAGGTTGATTGGCTGTGATCCATCACTGGAGCAGGTTAACACCACTTGTTAAAAAGGCTTGCATTTTAGAGGTCAGTAGATAGATGTGCATCCTGCATCCAGTTTGGACTCATGTTTTCTGTTATTGGAAGAGCAGTGGGACAGGGCCTTTCCCTGGGCTTGGCAGGTAAGGTTCCCAAAAACATCCATGATATAAGGACTGCGCTAGCAGCATGAGCAGCAGCATCTAGGAACTCTAGGAGCAATGTGAAGTGCCACAATTGCACCGTCCCAGTCTCTGGAGTCAAGAGACCTCATACTCAAAGTTTTGAGCAAAGAGCTCCAGAGCCTGCCCTCTGTTGTGACAAGCATATGGATTTACTCATTCTAAGTATTTTTATGTAGCCAAGTTCTCAAGGCAGCTTACAACACAAAACAGGATAAAAATAAACAACACGAAAAGAGATCAAAATCTGAAAGTAGCACAGAATCACATGGCAGAGATTAAAAATAATAATAATCTAGAAGGCTAAATGGTTGAGAGGAGAGGAGATTCCCTGAAGTGGGAGGTGGAGGAGGCACCACTCATTCCCTAGTAGACCAAAGGGCGGGGTGACTCCCATTCTTTCCAGGAACAGGAGTGTGTGGTTTTGCTCTCTGAAGGCGGAGAGGCTTCTTCTTGGCCTTGATCTACCTTTTTGCCTCTTGTAGGTCAGCAGATGGATGGAGAATGTGGGTCAAACACGGCTCACGGAGCTGAGTGAGCTGGATGGTTCTTTGGAGGTCTTGCTTAAAGCACAGAGGCAGTTCCAGGACTTTGAGCTCGTTGCAAGTGTAAGTCCTCTCCCGACACTCTCCGCACAAATCCACAGGCTGGCTGCTTTGTTTAGAGGCAAACACTTTTTCATTAATATATCATATTCCAAGGCTGAGCAGTGACATGAAAAGAGGTTCTGGGTCTATTTTTTTTTTAATGATATTTATTGAAGTTTCCATTAGCAACATATAAAAACAAACAACAACAATAAAAAACAAACATAAACAAAAACAACAAGTATAGTTTCAGACCTTATTTTCTCAGCCTACTTTCCCCGACTCCCTCATACCTCCCCGTTCTGTATTCTAATTTCATTATCCAGTCAGTAAATCTATTCCCTTATTTCCCAAAGTTTTTTGACAATTCCATTCCTTTTCTTAATTAACATCTCTGAACACCGTATTATTTTCCAACCCATGTCTTCTGGGTCTAAGCCCTAAAGAACCTTGGCTCAAAGAAAACTTTCATTGTACATTGGTTGTGCCTTGGTGATCCTTAGGATCTGCAGGCAGGACTCTGCATGGGCAACTGCAGTGGGTCCTCACTGGAGACTGGGAGTCTCCTGATTTTTGTATGCATATGTGTACATACATACCTCAGAACCAGTGATGGAAAGATCTGTCCACTTTAGCTCTCTTGGGGTTTATCTGCACATCCATTTGTTCCATGTTCTTCTGCTTGTTGCAGTGCAGATTAGTACTGCCACAAGTTTTGTGCGGGATTCTGGGTTCCCATGCCACATCTTCCTCCATGCTATTTCAAGGAGGCATCGGTGAAAGAGGAACACTCGCACAATGTGCCACAAGGGAAAATGAGTGTTTTTCTGTTCAGGTGCCCAAAAAAGGATTGGATCAGAAGGGGAACAAATTTCTGTTTGGTCTTAAAGGGGTTTTTCTTTTGTTCTAACACAACAATAAAAAACATGGCTTATTTTGGGGTTTTGTTTTGCATTTCTACATTGGGATATAAATGAAAAGCTTTTGGACAAGTGTTACTGATTTGATGCAAATTCTAAGAAACCGCAGGGCAAACAGGCCCTTACTTTCTCATTTTTCCAATCTCAGATTCAGTTCTCCACATTTCTGCAGCAGTTTGCATTAAAAAAAATATTAATGGACGTTCTTCAGCATTTAGTGCAAATATATCCTAATAAATACATTATTAAATGCAGTTTAGACTAATGCACACATTTTTGTGAGTGATTTCTTTTAACATAATGCCCTTTTGTATGTTATTTTTTTACTAATATAGTCCATGTTTATGTGCCCTTTCTCCTCATATATGCATATATGTAAACATTGATTGGAGAACAGCAGCACAAAACTTGGATAAGCATGAATTTCAAAGGACTGTTCTGTGTTTCAATACTCATAACATTTTGGAAACTGCAAATATGATTGATTTGGCTTTAAATGTCAACTGAATCAAATTTCTTCTCCATTGCTGCTCAGAACTCATCTTTTTTCCCTTGCAACAGTGTTGGAGTGGAAGTTGCAGGACACTATTCCCCCTCCCTTATTCCAGTCTGCATTGCAATGTGCTTAGAGATTTTGCTTGCGATGGCACTCCAGACTCTTGGCAGCAGTTAAAAGGGCTGTTGTGATGTCATGAAATTTTGACAAACATTCTAACTTCTAGTAGAACTGAGAAAAAAATACAGTAAGAGTAAGCAGCTGTGTAAGCAATGCTGCACAGCTAGATTCAGCAGAAGAAACCGTAATAAGACGTTAAAGAGGACCTTTGAACAATATAGAGGAAACTATGCACTCTAGCTAAGTGACAAGAGAGGCTACATCACCACCTACTGTTAGAGCAGGCCAGTTACACCCTTAGTCGCCTTTGACTGGACTTAACCATCCAGGGGTCCTTTACCTTTTTACCTTACACCCTTAGTAACTTGTCTATCCAACATTAACCCCTGAGAGCAAGAAAAAAAACCAGCTATCGAATACTTGCAAATAGTCTTCTGAAAGGGAAATGAGAAGTACGTTAAGGAGGGATTGAAACCTTCAAAAGACTTCCCCCTAGCGGGGAAACTAGGAACTGGGGCTGAAGTGCAGCAGAACCTGGAGCTGTGGGGCAGCCAAGCCAGCACAAGGAGAACAGAGCAAGCGAGGCAGTGAAAAATGTCTTGGGGACAGCTCTCATCTCTATTCAGGAATGGAGGTTTCCCCTGCATTTGCAAGCCCTATGCCTGGGTGGCTTAGCTTCTTGTGAGGAGGAAAGATGAGATGGATTTTGGCAGGAACATTTCTTGCCTGCAGTGCTGTGGCATATACACTGGCTGCCTCTTATTTTTCCTTGTCATGTACCCCCAATCCTCCACACACATGCACATTGCTAGGCAAAGGGCCCATAGTGCTCCCCTGATCTTCAGGACTACAACTTCCATCATCCCTGATCTTGGACATCTAGGGCTGTTGGGAGTTGTAGTCTGGAAAGGCCACTTTCATGCATCTGTCCCATGTTGAGACCCCCTCAGCTCAACCCACCTGGTCTTTGGCCACATTTTACAGCCTTTCCAGAGGTTGGTGAGTCATGATGATTCCACCAGGCAGGCCTATATGACCAGGACTGGTCCTCATGCCAAGAAAGGTCCCAGGACCACATTGGAATAGTCAGCTTAATCAGCCTTCAGGATCTTTGCAACACCAGGAGAAGCTGCATGTATCCACCAGAGGCGATGCAATGATTTGCTGTTGGGCTTTGTTTCCAGGAATATTGCCGAAGGGGTTGGGAATCTCTGAGAGAGATGGACAAGTGGGAAGATGCTTCCTCTGCTGAGCTGCACGCAGGGTGTCGGGTCAAGTTGCAGATGTACAGAACCCAGTTCCAGAGGTTCTGTAGCCAACTGGAGGCCAGTAGGAGCCGGATAGGCCAGACCATCAAGCTGTATGAATTCTTTGACCAGGTGAGTTGTGTAGAGGGAGACAGATGTCCCCTAATGTAACTTCTGTTCAGATTCACTGCCATGCCGTGGCTTGCACTCTCTCTGTGTGTGTCTTAGCATACAGCATTTATTTGCCACAGCAGAAGTTGAGCTTAGTCATGGATCCTTGTTTGGATGCTTTTTAGCCTGAAAGCAATCACAGCAAGACTTTGAGTATGAAAATAAGAGAGCTATGTTTATTATAGGACATGCATGCTTGATAGCTAGAATTGGGAACTCTTTCCTAAGGGCTCATTTGCACTTCCTTTGCCCTGCCACATTCCCCTGCAAAAACCTGTGCTTTAGCACTGAACCAGAACAAAGGGCAACTGGGTTTTCTGCACATTGCTCTTTGTTCCAATTTTGTGCGAAAGAGCGGGCTTTCCAGGGGAATGAAGCAGGACAAAGGCAAAACAGCTACGACCTGTGCCTAGAAAGCTGAAGACAATCAGAAAATCATTTGGACTTTCTAGACACAGGACAAGCAGAAGTGTAGACGAACCCATACCCATGCCATCCTACTGGCCTTAATACAAGCTTAATACAAGCATCCAGCACTTCCAACAGGTTCAACAAAACTCAGGCAGCTGACACCCCTTCTCTGCTTCAAAAGAGATTTGGGACTAGAGGTCATATTCTGTGTCTTGGCAAGTGGCTGGGCGGCATTGAAGCTTCTCAGAAAACAGTCCTACTTTCTGTACTTAAAAAAGAAAAAGCAAGATTCTTTGCCAAAGAATCACAGGTTACATTCTGTAGTTCCTAATTCCAGTCATGGAAACGCATATGTCACTCAAGGCTGAATGTGTGAACTGCCTTTGTTGAAAATGATGGCATTGGAGTCCTGCCAGTAAAGTTTGATCTGTGGCGACTCATTCACCTGTACAAGCCACCACTGGTCAGCAAGTAGTTCAAATGCCTCAGGTTGGGGGTAGGTTATAATAGTAGTCATTCTAATTTCCTGGAAAGTATCTCTTATAGGAGATACTGTGTATCTCCTATAAGCAAGGACAAAAGAGCACCAGGCACCCCTGAGAGGAGGAGGGGTGGGGGTGTTTGGGTTGTTTTGCTGCCTGTCTCCGTAAGAGCTTTTTTGCTTAGGTGCAGTAATGGAGTGCTGTCCCTCACAGGCCCTGGAGCCTCTCCTCCTCCCCCCACTCTTGCGCTGACTCCAACCCTTCTCTCCAGCACCCCCACCTGCCCCCTTCTTCCATCTGGCACTTCAGCAGGGAGCATTTGCCTGTGAATAGGCTGGCTCTTTGACTGGAGCCCCCTCATTGGTTACTTTTGGGACTGGGTTTGGCTTTGGCTGCAGAGGAGGCAAGAGCGGGACCTCCATTGGGCTTTGCGCTTTTGGTGGTTCACCCTGTGCTACGGAGCCTCTTGGCAGAAGGATGAAGGTATGCTGGAGCTTCTTTCCTTTGTCTTGCAGGGGGTTCATTTCTGAGGGGATACCATTTTTCTATCTGCTTGCGGGTGTCAGTAGGAGAAGAAAAGAAAGGAGACGCAGCCTCCCATGCAAAGTTAACCCAAATAGGAAGCAGAGGGGCTTGTTGTCTTTGGGGGAGTGTAGAGTTCACCCAGGACGCGGGAAGGCCTCCCCCCACTTTTTTTTTCAAACTCTTGCCTTTTTCTTGGCTGGTCAATTTCTTGTCTGTGATGAGGGAAGGCAAAGAGGGAGAGGCAGCTGGCACCCAGGAACAATCATCCCAACTTTGACTGATAGAAAATGCTCTCCCTTGAAATTAGGGGTGGGGAACTTGTGACCTTCCAGATGTTGCATGGCCAATGATCAGAGATGGCGGTGGGGCCTGCAGCCCAACAACTTCTGGAGGTCCACGGGTGTTCCCTCTGTCTCAACATGAAAGGCTCAGGGCAGGCTATCTGCGCTTTCTTTTGCACCAAGTATATAGATACTAAAAATATAAGGAGGCCTTTGGGTGAAGTATCAGTGTGGAACTCTGTTTGCTGGTGTATCTGCATGAGTAAAAGGAGAGGATGGGGACCACAAAAACTTCCTAGGCTGTCCTTGTGCTGACCTGTTGATCCTGCTTCTGTGTTAAACTGCTACTCTAAGGGCTGCTGACCTCACATCCTCTTCACCTTCCTCCTCCCAACTAAACATTAGGAAAAATGGTCTAACAGTAAGAGCTGTCCAACAGAAACAGGCTGCCTCGGACGGTAGACTCTCCTTCACTGGAGCTTTTTAAACAGAGGTTGGGTGGCCGTCTGTCAGGAATTATCTAGCTGTGATTACTGCATTGCAGTGGGTTGGATTTGATGACCCTCAGGATCCCTTCCAACTCTGTGATTCTATCTCTTTTGTGCCACGGAAACTGGAGACAGGGAGCATCCGAGTTGCAGATGCAGCCTGGGCTTGCAGATGATTTTCCAGGCCCAGCTGGAAATGCATGTCTAATGAGGGAGCCTGGACACATCCCCTGCTCAGCCTGCTCTGTTCAAAGTGGCAGACACCAGACTCTTGGCATCTGCTCTTCTTTTCAGCCCACAACCCCCCCACCACTTGGGGGCTGGCCTTGGAGTTCTCTGCATGTCTGCAGTGGGACCAGTATTGTGAGCACAGGACTGGATATACCAAGGATACGCAGAGTTCTTTCATGAAGACATTTTCTCTTGTAGGCCATGTTTTATTAGTCCCTTGTGTGGGATGCTGTCTCAGGCTGTAAAGGCCAGCCACTGGCTGGGAGATTATGGACCCCCCCTCCCCACTGCATCCTTTAAGCTCTACATTTATGAGCTCTATTGTGTTCAGGGTGGGGGCGGGGCGGTATATGCGATCACACTTTCAGTGCTGTTTGCTCCTGCAAAAGTTTTGAGGTGGGCAGACTGCTCAGTATGCCCTGTAGCTTCCTGTGGAAATCTTGTGACACAAATGTTCTGGGTGGGGGCATTTCTGATCTACTTTTGCAGTGCTGCCCTCTAGACAACAATACCAAAGCAACACTTGGGAAAGCGTTACAGAACAATTAATAAAGTGGAATAATACGTGGACTCTCCACATATGCTCCACAGAATGCACTCCCATCCTCCCAAAATACCCACTACAGTCTGGCAACCAAGATGGCATTCATGAGGACCTAAGCCCTGCTCAGCACTCCTTACTTTGTTTCTGGCAGGCTTTGGCCGCACTGTGCTCTGTTTCCATCTCCCACTTACATTTATTCAGAATCTGGTCCAGACTAGAACCAACCAGGCCTAACCTGGGAGAGGGGGTGAGGAACAACGAAGCCAATCATCTGAATGGACGTGGGAGAGGCCGCACTGAAGCAGAAGAGACAGCCATAGGCTACTGCATTTCTCACTATCATGAGCCTCCAAAAGCCTTTCTTGTAAATTGACAAAAGGGGGTCACTTTTACTGGGATGTGAGGCAATGTTCTGCACTTCGGAGTTGGTTGCAGGAGCAATCTTTGTTCCAATGCAGTTATGTCCAAATTGCGGCGTGCAGGGGGTCATGTTCTGCATTCACAGCTTGCCCACTTGTGCCATTCCTTCAGGCTGCATCCCTCCTTTGGCTTAGCCTTAGCCCTACTCCAGATCTGCCAGAGCTCTCCACATTCCCTCTGGGGACAGTTGTTTTCAGTTTGGGGCTGAGGCAGGGGTAGGCAACCTAAGGCCCGTGGGCCAGATGCAGCCCACTCGCCTTCTAAATCTGGCCCGCGGATGGTCCAGGAATCAGCGTGTTTTGACATGAGTAGAATGTGTGCTTTTATTTAAAATGCATCTCTGTGTTATTTGTGGGGCATAGGAATCCGTTCATCCCGCCCTCCCCCCATATAGAATGGCCCACCAGCCCACGGCTGAAAAAGGCTGCTGACCCCTGGGAGGATTCTATACACACAAGGCGCCCTCTGGTGGCTCCCTCTGACTACACCCCCCCCAACACATACTGCTTTCTTGGTGGTGGTGGAAGAGGGGGATACCTCTCTGGAATAACTCCCCACAAATCTATTGTTGGGCAGAGTATTGGTGGGTGTGGGGCATTTTGGGACTGATCCTGTCACATTGATCTTCCCACTACAGGCAGCAGGCCAATGCACCCCCAGCACTCTGCTTGAGGGCCTTTTCCAGTCTTGTGTCTTTGCTGTCTACGAGTCAGCCAATGCCCCAGTCCTAGCCGTCCATGTGATACTTGACACACATGATTGCGCACACAAGATTCTAGAGAAAAAGATGAAAATGGAGCAGGAGAGAAAAGGTGGGGTGGGGGGGCAAAGGAAGGCACATGGAAAAGCTTGATGTGGCTTGCAGACTGTGGACAAAGGAGAGGAGGGCCTTCCCCAGACAGCTCCAAGCGCCGCCTTTCCTGGGAAGGGCCTGAGCAAGCCAAGCTGCTGCAGCCTCCATCACAGCCTGGCAGCCGTGCTTGGCAGTCAGTCAGGCTGGTGACAGGGCCTAGCCTCAGATAGAGAGCCTCTTGTTGTGGCCTAGCTGCAGAGGCCTGTGGATCCCACCCACCCTCCCTCCACTGATCGCTTTTTCCTTGTCCCACCCCTACAGGCCTACGAATGGGCATTGGAGGGCATGCGCCACCTTTCCAGCATCAGCACAGAGGAGGGCAGCTCCCTTGAGGATTGTGCTTCGGCTCTCAGGAGCCTGGAGAGCTACAAGAGGCAGCACCCAGAAATCAGTAGTGCCAGATTCCAAGAGATGAAGGAGCTGGCATGCCAGCTGAAGAGCAGCCGTGCCCTGAAGCAATGGCAGCTAGCCTGGTCCAAGTGCCAGGAGACCATGCTGGGCTTTGAGATGAAGCTGGAAGCTGCCCTGAGGACCAAGAGTTCTCTGTGCCCTCCTGACTTGAAGCCATCGCCTGAGGGAGAGCTCAGCCAGGAGGGCAGGCTGCCTTTGGAGGGGCCACTCCCCTTCCGTCTCCCTGGGTGGACTGGGGAGCAGGTTGTGCTCCCAAGCCAGGTCATTCCAGAGGCTTCTAAGAAGGAGAAGGTCACCCTGGAGAGCATTGTGGAAGTCCTGGAGGCAGGACCCTCCCGCCCCTCCACCCCAGCCTCTGGCCAGCAGCCATTCCCCAAAAGGCCCCTGAGGAAGGCCCAGAGTTTTGACCTGCCCTGCACAGAGGGACTGCGCTCTGACTGCCAGCGGACTCTGAGTGAGCCAGCCCGTTATGGCAACACCGGCGTCTTCATCAAGGGGCTGGAAGTGAGCAGTACTGAGCATGTGGCCCGGCAACACCTCGGCCCAACCAGTTGGGCACCTGGCGGCTTGCAAGCGGAGCAGAGGAGCAGCCTCTCCATACCAGAGGCAAAGAGCTTGGGCAGGTAGGTATGGATGAGGTTGGAGTATCACCTGCTAACAAGTGGGGCTGTGGGCAGATCCAGTCAGAAGCCTGTTTAACAGCCAGTCCCTTTGGGACTCCTCATTCAGGGAGGTGGGTGTTCTCAGCTTGTCAACAATCTACAGCCGGGCAGTTAAAGTGGAGTAGCACCAGCATATGTTTGTAGTGTAGAAGTTCCCTGTTATTTAATTCTGGGGGGGGGGGGGAGAATGGACCAGCAGGGGGAGTCAGCTGGCAGAGCAGTTGGCAGCTTAAGCATGGAGCACTGTTCAGAACGGCAAGAAGAAACTGGTGGGGTTGGAGAGACGTCTTTTTGGGCAGATGCAGATTAAAAATGCTTCAGGGATGTGTTTTTATCTGCAGCTGTTGGGGAAGAGCTTGTTTTTCCAAGCAAGCTGGTAGGCTCTCCCTCTGGCTCCACAGACCTTGAAGAATGAAGCCTCTTCTCACCATCCTCCAACTTTGCTCCTGGCTTCCTCTCTTGCAGCAAACTGCGGCACATCATTGAGGAGATGGTGATGACTGAGCAGGAGTACGTCCGGTCCTTGCGCTACATCATTGAGAGCTACTTCCCTGAGATGGAGCGGCTGGACCTGCCCCAAGACCTGCGGGGGAAGCGGAGCGTCATTTTTGGGAACCTGGAGAAGCTCTACGACTTCCACAGCCAGTACTTCCTGCGGGAACTGGAGAACTGCTGTAACCACCCGCTACGGGTCAGCCACTGCTTCCTGAGACATGTAAGGGGCCTGGAGAAACTCAGGCAGGGCTGGGGAGGGGCTGGTTGCAGGGAACTTTGGTAGGTGGGCAGGCAGGCCTCAGGGTAAGGATTAGGGCTCTCAAGGGGAAATGCCCTTGAAATGCCCACCCATAGCGCCAGTGTTTCTGGCTCTAGGTCCAAGGACCACTGCAGGAGCGGGAGGGAGAGGCAGTCAGGCAGACGAACAAGGCCTACTGAGAGGATTTTGCAAAGGGGAACAGGATAAAGGAGAGTCAGCAGGAGCCCCAGCGCAAGCTGAAGGCCTCCAGGATGGGGCCTCCACTATCTTCTCTGGACATAGCCTAGCCTGGGCCTGCCATCACCTTTGGAAGCAGGCTTTTGTAGTGGCAGCGCTCTACTCTCCTTGAGGCCCAAGCTCTGTATTTTGTGCCTGCGTGCTTGTGGCCAATCCCTTGACAGAGTCTGTGGCCTCCCTTTGTGGGGGGCCTGTGTGCTTCTAACCCCTTTTGCAGAAAGATCAGTTTGGGATGTATGCTCTCTACAGCAAAAACAAGCCCAAGTCCGACTCGCTCCTGGCCAGCCGTGGGAACTCTTTTTTCAAGGTAAGTCCTGCCCCCTCCCAGCAACCCCTTCCAGGCGTTGGGCTGGAGTGGAGTGGCCCTTGGTCTTTCCCTGGCTCCAGCCACTCAGCTCTGCTCTCTTGCTCTGGCCTCCAGCTCAAGCAGATGCAGCTGGGGGACAAGATGGACCTGGCCTCCTACCTGCTGAAGCCCATCCAGCGCATGAGCAAGTACGCCCTCCTCTTGAAGGACCTGATCAAGCAGTGTGGGGAGGCTCAGGAGCAGGAGCTGGCCTACCTGCAAGCCGCCGAGGAGATGGTGCGCTTCCAGCTGCGCCACGGCAATGACCTCCTGGCCATGGACGCCATCCGGGACTGTGATGTGAGTGTGCTGGGAGGAGGAGGGGGCAGGGGAGGGGAGCGTATTCCTGCCAGGAACAGCTCCAGCTGATCTCCTGGCTGCCTCCACATCTCCTTGATCCCTGAAAAGGGATCTCAGTGCAGCAGCCTCACATCCTGGAGTGCAAGGCAGGCTAGAAACCGACTGCTCTGGGATGGAGGAAGAGGGACTCTGGCATCAGAGGCCTGTCAGGCTGCCCTTGGCGACAGGGCACCTGCTGCTTGTCCCCGTGGCCCGCAGTCCTCTACTCCCGTGTACAACTGACATCATTCCCCACCCCCACCCTGAATGTTGCCAGTCCAGACCTTTTTGCAAATGAATGAATGGTTTCTGTGCCCAGGTGAACCTCAAGGAGCAGGGGCAGCTGGTGCGCCAGGATGAGTTCAGCGTCTGTTTGGGCCGCAGGAAGTGCCAGCGCCATGTCTTTCTCTTTGAAGACCTGATCCTTTTCAGCAAGCCCAAGCGGGTTGAGGGGGGGCTGGATGTCTACATCTACAAACGCTCCTTTAAGGTAAGGCTGCTTGCGAGTGCTGCTGCCTCTCCAAGAAACTAAAATGGCAGCAGATAGGGTGGGGGGTGCCTTCTTCACAGGCTGTGCAAGATAAAACTTGGGGGAAGCAGGATGTCATCACACATTCAGGCAGCCAGTTTTATCAGCTGCCTCAGGCAGACCTGCACGATTTTTGATACATCAAGCTGTGTGCATGCATTGCAACCAGATGCTCAGCTAGCCAGTAGGCAGTGGCACTAGGGTTTTTCTGGAGCCCACGTGTGGCTTGTGGGCTCTGTGAGTTGGAGGGCAGGGCTTTCACACCTTCATGTTCCCAAGTGCATCTTACGTCACCTTCCCTGTCAAGCTTACCATGGATCATCATGGCGGCAGCTCAGGGGCCCCCTCTGCCTCACCAGCATGTGACCCCAATTGCCTCCTGGCTTGCTGACTCACTCACTCTGTCCCTGCAGACAGCAGACATTGGCCTGACTGAGAACTCCGGCGAGAGTGGGCTGCGCTTTGAGATCTGGTTTAGAAGGCGGAAATCGAGTGACACCTATGTCCTGCAGGCCAGTAGCCCCGAGACCAAGCTGGCCTGGACCAGTGACATTACCAAGATCCTGTGGGAGCAGGCTGCCCGCAATAAAGGTTGGCGTCAGTAAAGCCCAGGCACCTCTTCCCTGTGGGACCATTGAATCCTTTCTGTCAGAATTAGTGGCTCGTGGAAGCAACAGCAGGGGCGGCACAGGCGGCTTGTTGGATAGGGCCTCCAGGTTCTTCTCTGGGCATGACAGTTGCAGACATGAAGGAGGTCATTGGTTCCTGGGATTCTCCATGGAAGCCCCCACTCCCACGAGAGTGACTGGTCACACGAAATAGAGATGCTCGGTCCTGTGTCTGAGAGAGGGGGCAGTTTGTCATGCCATATGCAGAAGGCAGGAGAGCTACAAGTGCCTGCTAGCCAAGGCCCAGGAGCCCTGGACTTTACTGCACCAGGTGACCCTCCCCAATACTACCAGCAGTTGTTTTTTCCCTGGCTAGCATATAATACCTGGGAGATGCCAGCAAGATGACTTTCTTGGGAGAAATTAACTAGAGCGTTGACAACTGCCTGGGACAAGCTTCTTGGTATGGCGGTTGCTTTGTCCTTTAGGACTCCTTGTGCTCAGAGCTGCTACTTCAGAGGCAGCCAAGCTATGTGATCTAGTGGACCAAGTTTGATCTAAGTTGCCCCTTCTACCAGAAATCTGCTTGTCTTGCCAGAGACCGTGGCTAGGCTTGGTGGCCCTGAGAACTCATGGAGCTGCTTTTTTGTGAGGCTAGGCATGTTCCTCATGGTTGTTGTCACCCCCAGAGATCCGGATGCAGGAGATGGTGTCCATGGGTGTGGGAAACAAGCCTTTCCTGGACATCAAGCCGAGTGAAGCTGCCATCCATGACCGTGCCATTGATTACATCATGAAAGGCAGGGGTAAGTCTACCCCACCCTCTCACACCCCAGCCCCCCTCAAGGACCCATGCAGCTGCTATCCAGCTCTTCATAACTTGCTTCCCCCCTTTTTTTGCTGGCAGGAGCCAGGACTCGGGCTTCTATTGCAGTCTCTCTGTTTGACCACGCCAATCCTTACAAGAGGTCGCAAACCCCACTGCCTGCTGGCAGCCCATCCTCCTCCTGCACAGTGCTTGGGCCTCTCAACTTGCACATGTACCTGAACCAGTCTCTCCTGCCCAGCATGCTCTCGACCAGCCACTCCTTGGATGCGGGCACATGCATAGAGGAGGATGAGATGGAGAATGAGACCAGCAGCCAGCCTTCCATGAGTACGTATGACCTGTCTCTCTCAGCCCCAGTTCAGAAACCATCCTTGTTCTCTGGGAGCAGTTTCTAAAACCATTGTGCATTGCAGATGGCTGCTTGGCTTGGCAGAGGGGGGCAGGGGGAAAGATTCTAGACTCTCACTTTCAGTCCATGGCAGCAACTTTACTTTCTGGCCCTCTTGCAAGCTATCCTCCCCCTGTGCACTTTCTTGCTGTTTTGTGATGGTTCCCCAGTTCCGGCTGCTGTAGTTCCTAAGGACACTGAGCAGAAATGGAGGGCACTATAACCCTTAGAAATGGGGGCAAGCAGTCCAAGAGGAGAGCCTGGTATAATCATAAGCTAGTCATTGAGCATGGAATGGGCAGTCAGAATGTGGCCTAAACTAGGATGTGGAAAGGTTGGAATTGTGTAGAGCATTGCTGTGTCTGCTCCCCAGAAGCTGAGTGGGTTCTTTGGGGCTGCAGTTTCTTACACATCTGGCTAGGATATACTTCTACCCCTGATGGACTCTTTTGTCTAGTGGCTGAATTTCTTCTTTTTGTCCCCAGCGACTGAGAGCTCAGAATCCTCCTCCCAATGCATGTCCAGGAGCGGCTCCAGTGGCTCCGACAGTGGCTGCGTATCCAGCGCTCCCCAGGAGAGCTTCTGTGAAGACCTTGGCTCACCCCTCCCCATCCCCGAAGGCTCTGCTTTTCCCTCCCCCACAGAGCAGAAAACCTGTTTCCCCAAAAGCCAGTATGTTTCAGCGGTAAGTGGACAGGACCTTGCCAATGTGCCCAAGGGATCCAGGCCATAGAATCACTAGTCCTCCCTGCCTTGCTCAGGGAACCTCAGCCCTGTTTGTGGCCTTGACACTCTATCCTTCCAACAGACCATAGGAAGCTAATTCGAGCCATTTCAGTAAAACAAAATGTGTGAGGCCCCACTTTAGAAATCAGCAGCTGAGGTTGGGAGACTGGGAGTTTTTCTTAGTGGAATACAGGTGGCCCTTGGGATGGGGCTGAACTACCAGTTCTCATCATTCTCGGCTGGAGTTGATGGGAGGTGGATCCAGCCCCTGGGCAGGGTGGGATGGGCAGGATCCTTGGTTTGCAGGTGCTTGTGGCACATGCTGCTCCTCTGCCCACACTAAGCAGGATTGGGGGGGCAGTCCTTCCTTTCACCATGGATCTATGTTTGAATCTCCCAGAGTCCCCTGATCATGGATGATGCTGTGTTTCAGGTCTAAACGCTGGTTTCCATGATGTTTCTCAGGAGACAAGAAGAAGGAACCTGTGTATGTCCCCACACAGCACCCAGGAACCCATACTAGTAGTGGAGAATATTGAGCAATTAACTAGACTGGACCACAGCACTGGACATGAAAATGCCCTTGTTTGTGTGACTGAATTGTGGAGTGGGTTGAGTGCCCCCAGTGCAGGTGTGAGTTCCTGCTGCCTTCTGCTGCTGTTTCACAAGGCAACCCAGGGACTGGGGCTGGGTAGCCACAGTGAGCAGCAGCAGTGAAAGGTTTGGGTGCCATTGTTGAGGGAAGGGGTTTTAGGGGGGACAGTTGTCAAGTTTTGGTGGTCCTGATGTGGCCATGGATAGAGAAACAGCTGTACGTTGAGGGTATGGATCAGAGAGATAGATGTTGGCTGGTCACTTGTCTTTTTTACAGTTGACTTGCTTTGTTCCACAAGCTGCACATTTAGGAAAAAAAACTTTTTCAAAGGGCAGAATAAAGAAACAAAGTATTTATTTTTTGAAAAAAGAGTAACCCCCTTTGTTATCCAGGCCAGTTTTTTGTATAGGTTTGCCTGGTCTTGAGATAATTTATTTCCTTGTTCTTACCACTAATTGCTTCATTAGCAGATTCCACAGGTGCCTCAGAGCCAAGTTGTCACTAGAAGAGTTGTTTCTTTCTGTTCATTGTTAGGAGACTAAATTAATCCATGGGGCAGCACTTACAGGAGGTGGGGGTCTGAATATGCAGTGGAATGAGGGGGTGAAATCCAGAGGCATCAGAATGGGCAATGACATTGCAGAGGGCAAGTAAGAGAAAAACCTTTTAACATTTATTGAATTTTGCACAAATATAGTCCGTGAACATAGAAAGCTAGCACAGCAGGTAAGAACCTAATCATAGAGTTTTCTTCCTGGTGTGCTAGTTTCTAACCCACAGGGAGCTTTCCCATTAGGGGAGCATTCTAAAATGGGAGTTCTCATTTGCTATCTGAAGTGTTATATCTTATTCTGCTTCATGTGTAGACCAAGCTGTTAAGCATTTCTGAACCTCCAGCTGGGATCCGACCTAAGGGACAGTGGTCAGCCTCCTTTGACTTCTTAAGGGGAAATCATGCACTTGAGTTCTGACTCTAAGCCATTTCTGCCAAACTAGCTGAGGAAGTACTGGCAATTTTCTGAACCTCAAGCATCTGGAAGCCAGGCAGTACTGGAATTGTGTGCCACACAGTTCTCTGCTGTTGTGCTTCTGCTTCTGGCTTTAGTCCACAAGTGCCTCTCCTTTGCCACCCTTTTACTACCCATATTCCCATGTCATTCTAAAACCCATGAGCTGTAAATATAACCCTTATTTTACATTTATTTAATGAACTGAATGTCTTCAGCCCACTCCCCACAAAAAATGGAATACCAGAGCTCTTTGGTATAATATCACCTGCAGCACAGCTGGAAAGGAATGACTTTAGAAACTTCCAAGTAATGTTTCTTGGTTAATATAACTTTTACTTTTATAAACAAAGCGTTTCCCAGAAAACTAGAGGAAGTCTGGGATCAATTTTGGATGAATCAGTATCTGGAATTACTTGTGCTGGGCAGTTTTTTCATTGCTGGAAAAAAATCCTTAATGTATGCCTGCCTGGCACCAATGTTATGTTCAAAGTTTGACTGAATTACTTAATAAAAGTTGTTTCTTCCAGTACATTTTAGCTTGATTGCATGTGATCATTTCTAAGAGCTTTTGACTATTGTCATCACAAGATCTGACTAATTTTGCTTTTCCAATTCCATATGGGTAGAGATATTTTTATGAAAGCACCTGTACAATAGAGGAAGAAGAGCTTTTTAAACTCAACTCTATTTTTTATGTGAACTGAAAGGAAAGTGAAGTGGCTTTGCTCAAGTTTAAGTGGTTTTGAGTCTGCTGACGTGTGATATAAAAATTAATTTGGCCCAATAATGCTGATGGCTGTTCATCAACACACACGAAAGACTGAGCAAAACTATTTCCCCTCCCTAAGTTTGCAAAAACAAAATGGGAAAGAGAGCGAGAGGAAAATATTTTGAAACATCCTTCCCTGCCTTGATCCTGCTCCTCAGTACTTCAAACCCAGGTTGACTGGGCAGCAGCAAAAATAGGCATCACAGGTTGGCTGTAGGGAGGCTTCTCTGAAAGTGCAATTATTATTATGAAACACCTTCTTTATTATATTATCATATTTAAACTCTGCAGATAATAAATGCAGTGTTAAAAAAACATACCAGAGCCCTGCCTGGATCGTTCCTTTCAGTTGATTCTCTAATCCCCTTACAAAACCATCTATGGAAGTAGCTTATGCAGCAGGAGCCAGGATTTCTACCAGTGGGTGGCTTGGGTTGGACTGATGTGCAGGGGGGCGGGAAAGAGAGAAGAAAAGGCAAACCTATCCACTCTGAGAAGAAGCTTCAGCTGCAACCCTTATGTACACACTGGGAGTAAGTCCCATTATAATCAGGTGAACTTACTTCCGAGTAAGTTCCTTTCCCTTCCTTTTCCAACAAGCCTTTCAAGAGAACATTTTTATCCCAATCTGCATATGCATTAGACCTGAACTTCTTTCTTATATAGGTATATATGGGTGGTGTTTTTATTGTTCAATCATTTCAGGAGTGATCCATTAATGAAATAAATAAAGACACTGAACACAGCAAGCCAGCAAATTCATTACAATGCCATGTGTATTGCCTACAAAAGTGAAAGGGAAATTCCAGAGGAAAGCCCTTGTGTGAAAAGTGTGTATGTGTCGTAATCAGTCCAGCTAGAAAGACACCCAAACAGGTGGCCAGTTGTGACATCAGGCCAAGTGTGCTGCAGCTCTGCCCTGTAAGACCTTCAAGGGGACAGGCCAGAGCAGGGACGTTGAAAGAGACTCCACCATGAGGCCCTACCTGTGCCTTGGAAGCAGGAGAAGCCAGAGGGGTGCAGGTGGCCTCTTTGCAGCAGGCTCACCCAGGCAAGAGAGCAAGCTGCCCCTTCTTGAGGAAATATGGGACTTGGGGGCTTGCTGGAGGGATGCTGTCTGCCCTGCATCCTGCTGCAAGTAGGAGGGGAGAACTTATACGCTGTCTCTTTTGGGCCCCTTTCACACATTACACAGAGCAACTCACTAAGGTAGAATTCAGAACTGTATCACTTCAGGCAGCAGCGCAGGCAAATGAAGGCCCCCGCTCTGTGGGCAAAGAATTTAGCACTTCTCCCTGTGTGCCACTTTAATATCCCCACTAAGTTTCTACATGGCTCCTGTTGCCAGTTAAATAGATACACATGGAGGGAGCAGCCGATTTATCTGGACGGAGGAAACAAAGGATTTCAGTTTTATTAAGATTTCTGTAAATATTTCCCTATGACAAAATGAGAGAGTGATTGAAAGTAACCTTTTTTTATCAGCAGGTCAATGCAGCAACTGTACTTCCAGGCAAATGGCAGAGTAAACTGAAAGGGAAAAACAAATAGGCTAGCAACAGCTCAAGGAGTGGCAATGACATTCTCCCTTCAGGGTTTTGTTGTTGAACCAGTTGCCAAACACTCAGAGCTGAAGCAGAGGCGCTTTTAGGGTAGCGCAACTGATTCAGTCATGCTGCAGGGGGCGCCACAACAATGCTGTAGAACAGAGCGTGAGAGGTGGGGGGGTCAGCAATTTTTAGTGTCACACAGGGTGCCACTGAAATTTGAGAACCCAAAGCATCACTGGCTGAAGCGTGTGTGTCCAGATAGAAGGCCATCCAAATTCCTCAGGAAACACATGCTTAAAATTTAGAAGTTACTCCCTCCACTGCAGGTCAGGATTAAATATGGACTCGGGCATGAAAAGGTTGAATGCAATTTAGTAATTGTGCTCAAACATCTTCAATGAGGCACAAATCCAAAGTGGTTCCCTTTGCTTCAGAGGTATTCAGACTCCCTGAGAATCAAAAGTTACTCCAAAATGGTCTGTGGCAAAGCAAACCGGTCCCCCAAGCATCAGAACCACCTCAAAGCCTTGGAAAGGTGTTTTTACTTCCCATCCAACTAGTCTGATAAATTTTGTACCTCAGCGTCTGCAAAAATGGGAAATGCTAGAGGGTGGAGGGGTGAGGGAGAGGAGTCGATATGCAGTTCTGTTTTGAATTTGGAAACGCTTTTACTGGAGCTATTTTTTTGCTTCCGATCGCAAGTGCTGTTGGGTGGGTCACAGAAGAAACAGATCTCAAGCTGTTTCTCTGCTCTTTGTGGCTGGCTTTGGCAGCATTCAAGGGCCCTGTGGCTCCAAGAACAGCTTAAGGACATAGGCGCCGACTCCATGGGGCTTGAGGGGGCCCGAGCCCCCTCAAAAATTCGTTTGGGGGGGCTCAGCCCCCCCAATAATCTCCGGCGCCCCTCCAGCAGAGCGCCATCGCCGCCCCTCCCCCAGCCCAAAATGCACAGGGAGGGGCGGGCTGCATGCCTCCTGCCCTCTCTCCCGAGCAAAAGCTCCACCCAATTTCCTTTGGAGCTGATTAATAGGCGCAGCACGCTCTCCCCTATTCGCTCACGAGGAGGCGGCGCCACTTTATTTGCATATTCATGAGCTTATTTATTATTCATGAGCTTTCCCGGGGCCCCCCAATATTTTTTATAAGTCCGCGTCCCTGCTTAAGGATCACAACTAACAGGGAGATGGTGTCTGTCCCCACTTCCTAAACCAATGTCTGCCCTCCACAGCATCTCCCCAGGAACACTGGTTAGTGGACAAGAGAGGTGTACCTAGGATAGCTTGGGCCAGGTCCTCCTGACACCCCTGGATGTGGATGGTCCAGCAGAAGAACAGGTTTACTGGCCACCTTCTCCGCCTGTTCCACTAGCTAGTGCACAGTGGTCCAACACGCGGCCCTTGAGGCTTTTTTTGGTGGCCCTCAGCAACATTTGACACACGCCCCAGCCCTCATGCCACCTTCCCAAAACCAGGTAAGCAAGGTACTGGGGTTTGAGAAGGAGGTGTGGGGGCCCCATAGGCTAAAGGGATCATTAAAAAAAGAAAATTTACAGGTTTTCCTTGTCAAAATAAAAAACCCTGCACCCATTTACCTGACATTTAGACTTTCAAATTTCATCCAATTCTTCTAAGAAATAAAAGTGACATATATTTGTTGATGCTGTCTTTTAAAGAACACTCACAGTGGAAAAAAGAATAGTATGGGACGCAAGTAAGGCCGTGATGCGTGGATTCCTAATTCAGCAAAATTCTATAAAAAGGAAGAAACAAAATGAGAAGAAGGAAAAGATTTTGAACCAGATAAAGGAAGGAGAAAAGAAACTGAGATCTAAGCCGAAGTCTCATGAGATTTTAAGAGAAATAAAGTACCATCAGACGCAATACATGGAATTGATGAATCAGGAAATAGAATGGAAGATAAAGCAAATGAGACAAAGGACATTTGAATCGGCAGATAAATGTGGGAAACTGCTGTCATGGCAACTGAAAAAGAGGCAAAAGTTAAATACGGTGACATCCCTGGAAATAGATGGGAAAATTATCAACAAACCAAATGAAATAAGCAATTGTTTTCAAAGTTTCTTCAAAAAACTTTACGCACAAGGGCCTACAAATGAACAAGAAATAGAAGAATTCGTTAAAAAATATGGACTATCAAAGATTTCAGAACAAAATAAAAGGATTTTGAATGAAAAAATTACAGAACAAGAAATAGAGGGTGCCATCCAGAATACGAAATTGGGGAAATCACCAGGACCAGATGGTTTGACTGCAAAATACTACAAAGATTTTAAAGAATGGCTAATACAGCCATTGAAGGAAGTATGCAACGAGATATTAGAGGGGAAAAAGGCTCCTGAATCGTGGAAAGACGCATTTATCTCACTTATACCGAAGACAGAAACTGAGAAACATCAAGTTAAAAACTACCGCCCTATATCACTCTTGAATGTGGATTATAAAATTTTTGCAGATGTTTTAGCAAAAAGATTTAAGAGGGTTTTGATGGAGGAGATTCATAAGAACCAAACAGGCTTTCTCCCAGGGAGACATATGTCAGAAAATGTGAGGAACATTATAGACATTTTGGAGATGCTAGAGGTGGACATAAATAGGAAGGCAGTTCTGATCTTTGTGGACGCGGAGAAGGCCTTTGACAACATTTCTTGGAAATTTATGAAGAAGAATCTCCATGGGATGGGGGTAGGCCAAGGGTTTGAAAACGGTATAGGTGCAATATATTCTGAACAAAGAGCGAAATTAATTGTGAACAATGTGGTAATGGATGAGATACCAATAGAGAAAGGTACACGACAGGGATGCCCTATATCCCCTTTACTGTTTATATCGGTCCTGGAGGTTTTATTAAACATGATTAGGAAGGACCAGCTGGTAAAAGGAATACAGGTCGGATCCAAACAATATAAGTTAAGGGCATTTGCAGACGATTTAGTGCTAACTTTGCAACAGCCAGAAGCTAGTACCAAAAGAGTTTTAGAATTAATGGAGATATTTGGCCAGGTCGCAGGATTTAAATTGAACAAACAGAAAACAAAGGTGCTGGAAAAAAATCTAACAAAAGAGGAGAAAGATAGGTTTCAAAGTGAAACTGGGCTGGAAATAGAAAAAAAGGTAAAGTACCTGGGGGTAAATCTGACATCAAAAAATGTGAACCTATTTAAAGACAACTATGAAAAATGTTGGACAGAAGTTAAGAAAGATTTAGACATATGGTCTAGGCTGAAACTTTCCTTGTTAGGCCGAATTGCTGTTATCAAGATGAATGTATTGCCAAGAATGTTGTTTTTATTTCAGACGTTACAAATTTTAGACAAAATGGACTGTTTCAAGAGGTGGCAGAAAGATATATCTAAATTTGTCTGGCAGGGCAAAAAGCCCAGAATAAAATTTAAGATCTTAACCGATGCAAAAGATAGAGGGGGCTTTGCCCTGCCAGACTTAAGACTTTATTATGAATCAGCAGCTTTCTGCTGGTTGAAGCAATGGCTACTTCTTGAAGACACAGACATTCTTGATCTGGAAGGATATGACAATAGTTTTGGTTGGCATGCATATTTGTGGTATGACAAGGTAAAGGTGTATAAAAGTTTTAAGAACCATATTGTCAGGAAAGCATTGTATAATGTTTGGAATAGATATAAGGATTTATTGGAAAGTA
This sequence comes from Podarcis melisellensis, assembly GCF_964234715.1. NCBI lineage: Eukaryota > Metazoa > Chordata > Lepidosauria > Squamata > Lacertidae > Podarcis > Podarcis melisellensis. Next base: position 53,126,652 of record NC_138540.1, read on the forward strand.
AAACCCCTAGGTGGTTGTCACCAATGGAAGCGAAAGCAGTGAAAAAAATTAACATGGACTCTAATTGGCCTAAGTATTGTGAAATTTTAGAATATGATGGCGAAAGACTGAAGCTACAAAGTTTTGAGAAGCTAAAGCATAAAGTTCGAGACTGGTTACACTACCGTCAGATAAATGAGATGTTTAAGCAGGACAGGAAACTTGGTTTTCAGAAGGAGAGGTCAAAGTTAGAAACAGAACTGTTAGAATCCAATACTAAAAACTTATCTAAAATGTATAATTTGCTGCTGAAATGGAATACACAGGATGAAACAGTGAAATCAGCTATGATTAAATGGGCACAGGATATTGGTCATGACATTATGTTTGACGACTGGGAACAGTTATGGACCACCGGTGTTAAATTTACGGCATGTAATGCCCTGAAAGGGAATATAATGAAAATGATCTATAGGTGGTACATGACCCCAGTCAAACTTGCAAAGATTTACCATCTGCCCAATAACAAATGTTGGAAATGTAATGAGGCTGAAGGTACCTTTTACCATCTTTGGTGGACCTGCCCAAAGATTAAGGCCTACTGGGAAATGATCTATAATGAAATTAAGAAAGTCCTTAAGTGGACATTTGTAAAGAAACCGGAGGCTTTTCTCTTGGGCATGGTCGGCCAATTGGTATCAAAGAAGGATAAGACATTCTTTATGTATGCAACCACGGCAGCAAGAATCCTGTTGGCAAAGTATTGGAAGATGCAAGAATTACCTACTCTGGAAGAATGGCAATCGAAGGTGATGGAATATATGGGACTGGCAGAGATGACCGGCAGAATCCGTGACCAGAGGAAAGAGACAGTGGAAGAGGACTGGGGGAAATTTAAAACATATCTAAAAAATTACTGTAAAATTGTGGACTGATAAGATGTTGAGGGGTAGGAAACAAAGAACTACAGCTGTAAATCTTAAACTTTAAGGAAATTCAAAAGGGACTTAACTAAAGACTGATTGATGAGTTGCTCGAAAAATGGTAAAACAAGGATGTGGCGAAGGGAAGGCATGGGGAAGTCAATCTTTGTTGTTTGTTTTTCGATGTTTGTGTTTGTCTTGTATTGTCATTAATATGTGTAAAAACTAATAAAAATATTTTAAAAAAAAAGAACACTCACAGTAGAAAGTAAGCACTCAGTAAAAGTGAAATCCTGAACCAATTTGGCAGAGTTCATATCCTCAGAATGAGCTCCTGTGCCTGCAAATTTCACTCAGCTCTGCTCAAACATTAACCTGTTATCCAAGCTGACACTGTGGGTTCTGAGGCTCTCCCTCCTCCCTCCCCCCCCCAGCCCTTCCATTCAATCAAATGGAGGAAGTCACAAAGCAAGCAGCGAGAGCCTGGTCTTTCTGGGTCAGCAGCAGTCCCTGTCCTCCACTACAAAAGGAAGCAAATCAATAGTTTGCACTTACTTCAATCCATTTCAGTAACTTCTCACAAGCATGACTATCTGCTTTAAAGGGCGCCACATTCAGCAAGTCAGCCACAAACTCCTTAGCTGTGATCTCTAGGCTCTGCAAGAAATGAGGGCACACAACAACCATTTTCCAGAGCCAACTGCGTAGAAGAGCAGTTAGCAGGATTGTGAGGAAGGGGGGGAGGTGAAGGACCAGGACCAGGCAGGCAGGAATGGCTGCAGGATTCTCTTCCGCAGAAGCCTTAGAAGAAGGGAGACATGAGGGCAGGGCAAAGCTTATTGCCTTTTGGTGGTCTCCAAATATTCCCAGAGCTCACAGGCAAGCTGTTAGACTAGGAAGGAGGTCTCAGCAGGTGACATGCCTTAGGCGAGCAGAGCTTGTGCCAATAGGCCACATGGTTTCGGGATTGGCACCCAAGACCTCTATAAGCCCAAGAGCAGCCATGTTGTATTCTTACCCACAGCCTCTGCACAAGCAGCTCGACTTTGGCAGTCATTTTCTTGGGGTCCTTCTGCCTAATGGAATCCAAGATGACATCGGTGAGAAAGCAGTGGCACTTTCGGGCATAAAAAATCTCCTCTTGTGACAATGGAAAGCTCAGAAAGACAATATCTATAAGTGGAAAGAATTAGGGAGTGCCATCAACACCCATTTCTTTGCCAAACCTTCAGTGTCTCCCTCATCACCATCTCTTGAGTACAAAAACAGCACCACCTACACTGATCTTGGTTTGGCTTTGGGGCATTTTGTTTCTGACTTGGCACCACCTCCCATGGTTCCTGCCTGGCCCTGTAACTCAGTGTGGCTAAGGAGTCACATCCTTGGTTCACCACAGGTCCAACTAGTCACAGCACAATCCACAAGTATTCTAGTGCCACTGCAAAACTACCAAAGCAAAGTTGGAAACATGAGGAGGAGGGGATCCTGTCAATTTTTATTTCTCTCAGTTTCTCAGTTTTATATTCGGTTCTCTATATTTCCTTATCCGTTTGAAAAAAAATAATTAAAAAAAATCAACAGCATTGTAGTGTGAATTTCTCCCAATGTATACATTTCCCCCTAATACTTTTGCAAAGCAATTTTCCCTACTATAAAGCAAGTTTCTATGTTACTTTCATTTTTAACAAAAATATGCATTTAGGGAGCCATTTCTCATATTTTAGTCAAATCTTTGCATGGTGCTGCTGCTGTTGTGTCCCTCCTTTAATCAAACTGCAGCCCAGTCGTGGCTCCTGACCCACTGGTTGAAGACCATTAATCTAGCATAATCTGCCTGAAGACAAAGCTGTTTTACTCAGCAACCCACACTGCTGACTGATGCCAACAATCCAACCTTGTGGGCCTCTAGAAGAGAGCAACTGCAGCAGCATATGGGGCCTAGCAGAGCAGGTCACTCTCAAGGACTTAAGCAAGATGCAAGTCCCATGACATTCACTAACCAAACTGCCCAAGAAGAAAATCCCAGATACACTGAATAGTCTTACCAAATTGTATAATTGGACACTATACAGCTCAGAGCTAGTCTCTACTTGTGGCATTATTTGATGTTCAAGAAGCACCATTACCCCACTGAAATACAATAGAAAAGGCCTTCACAATATAACCTTTTTTTTCTTGAACTCAACAGGGCAAGATCTTTGTGACGGGAATGGTTCCAAGAGTGGGAGCTTCTTGTCAAAATATACAGTAATTTCTCATTTTGCAAGGAGAAATAGTGAAGATTCTGGGTACAGAATCGGGGGGGGGGGGGTGTTCTATTTTTTGAGGGAGGAAGTCCCTCCCCCCCCCCGCCCTTCAGAGCAAAAGCAGATGAGATATATTCAGCCCTGCCCTTTCCTTATATCTCCTTCCCATCCCCAGTACCTTTGGCCATGGGGTGTGCTAGGCCACTGGCTACTTTCATGTCCTCCAGGTGTGTGCTGTAGAGAATGCTGCTTTCATGAGATGAGCAGGAACCATCACAAGCCACAATCGGAGGATGCTCCACTTTAAGAATCAAGCCAGTGTCCCCATGGGGCTCATCCATGATAGCACTGCTGCTTTGTTCAGGGAATGTCCCTGGGCAGAAATGGGTAAAAATTGTTAACATGACATATGTATTGATTGGCATATATAAAAAGTTATCAGATGTTTCACCCTGACTTGCATCTACCAACGGAATTTAGGAAGTCGTATTAGACATGGAATGCAATGAGGCACCATTCTGTGGTCAGTTCTACACCCCATGTATTCCACAGCATGTGCACACCTCTTTCACATTCTCTCTTATTCACTTTTTCCCAAATTAAAAAGTGCCAGGTGTTGTAACCCTTCTCATAGGACAGTTGCTCCATCCCTTTTACCTTTTTGGTACCTTTCCCAGTGCTTCAATATACTTTTTGAGGTGTGACCAGAACTATACACACTAAACCCATGGTGGTTTCACCATGAAATTGTACAATGGCATTATGATATTTGGTAGTTTTATTCTCAATCCCTTTCCTTATCATCTCTAATGTGGAATTGGCCTTTTTCCACAGCTGCTATACACTGAATCAACACCTTCATCAAGCTGTCCACTACAATCTCAAGGTCTCATTCTTCATCAGTGACCCCCAGTTTTGGTTCTATTTGAGTATAAGTGAAATTAAGGTGGGGATGTTGATCCCACATGCATCAATTTACACTTGTTTTTAATTTCATTTGCCATTTTACTGCCCATTCACTCAGTTTTGGGGTTAGGCTAAGCTTATTTATGAATTGATTTCCTTTTACAGCTCCTCTCAATCCTCTTCTATTCTAACATTTTGAACAATTTGGTATCATCAGCAAACTTGGCAACCTCACTGTTCATCCCTAGAGTGAAGAAAGTAAAACACACAACCCCCGGTCACAATCCTTGGTGGAGCCCACTTTCTACATCCCTCCATTGGGAGACCTATCCATTTAGTCCTCCTCTCAGCTTCCTATTTCTTAACCAGTTACTGATCCATAAGAGGACCTCTCTTTGGGAACAGCTGACTTGAGAGACCATCTTGCCCCTCATAGCGGCCCAGCATAGAGGCACTATGAAGGGTACCACATGATGTTTTCACAGGGAACTCAGTGTGTCTGCACCTTGGCCTGGAGCTCCTTGCCTATTCATATTAAGCAGGCATCATCAATAGTTTCTTTCAGTTGCCTACTTAAGGCACACCTGTTCACACAGGCCTTTATTTATGCTTCACCATCCAACTCTTGACTCTTTTTATGCTGTTTGATGGGTGTGTTACATTTTTCATTGTATGAGATAAAAGCCCCTAAAATAAATAAATATGAAGCTATTCAGATATGAATAGCCCAGTCCTGAACAATTCAAGCAACTTTTCACGGCAAAGTATCAGCTAAATAAGCCCTCTATGGCAACCGTGGAGCTTGCATGAACTTGCAAAAGCCTGAGAACAAGCAGAAGAACAACTGCCGAAATAGCTAACCTTCCTCTTTCTGCATACAAACGCTAGAGACTTAATCCCTTAAAGATCCCTGCAACCAGTTCATGGATCTCCATAAGCAATTAAAGAACAGGCCCTGCCCAAGTGGGCTTTCGAAACAGCAACTTCACAGAGGCAGCTGACTTGCAGCTTCTACCTCTAATTGTTAAACACAGAGCAACAATCATGAAGATTTTCCCCTTAGATGCTCCTTGCAGGAGGAGAAGTTAATCACTGTTTTCCTCTTTCATTTTTTCTTTTTATAGCACTGGTTTCTGTCACTTGTATTCCAGTCTTCATCCAGCCTACTTCATCAACCACAGCTCTTCAGTACCAGGGAGTGGTCTCCACGGTGCCAAAGAGGACCTTTTGGAACAATTGTGTCAAAGGCCCCAGTCATCTCACTGTTCCACAATGAAACAAGAGCCTCAATAGGATCACTTGCTCTACCCAATGAAAAATCCCCTAAAGCCATCAACCTCCAAGGGTGGACCAGCAGAGGTCCCCACCGCTGAAGACAGGAGTAATCATTGCAAGACCAAACTTCACCAGGAAGTGCCCTGATCATGACAATGAGATAATATCCACCCCACCTGCTTCTATACCAACCCCTCTCTATCATGAATAAAGAGGTGATTGATCACTAATCCCACATCTCTGTGAACAAGAAGCCATTATGTATAGGCAGAAGGGGCAAGGAGAAAGGAAAGGTCCCAGCAACCCCTGCTTTGGGGGGGGGGAGAAAAAGAGGAGGGCACTCCTTGTTCCCGACATCCTCAGAGAGCGCTAATTTACAAGCAGCAAATTCACCTTTCTCTCTCTCTTTCTGGCCACTCAGTTCCTTGGCTGCAATATTTTCAGCCACTGAAGAAACCTCCTCAGAAATGCTTTGTCTTCCAATCTTGACAAGCCACGCCTCAGAAGCCGGGATGCCCAGCAGGCACTGCCCAGCTTTCGGCAGCTGCCCATTACTTGTGAGCTCAGGACTGGTGACCCCAAAGCAAGTGGCTGGTGGGAAATTGCAAGGCACTCTCCTTTCGGGCTCTTCAGCCACTTTGACACCATTGGATGTTGCCACCTGCTGGACTTCACTGCACCGGTAGTTCGCCATATCCCATCCCTGCACTAGGGAAATGAGCTTCTGGATGGGAGTGTCTCTGTTTTCAGGTTTTTTGGTTAAATTGCCTTTTGCTCCTCTTTTCCTTTCAGGCTGTCTGAAACAGCAGGAACTGTCCCACCCATCTGTGGACTGGCTATATCCTTCCCAGTTATTTCTTCGCTTTGATCCCTTGGTTGGGGAAATGTGGGGGGACTTTTCATTCACTTTGTCTCTTTCTTCCAGGTCTTGTGTATTTCTAGATATATTCCAGCTATTGGCACATTGATCTAAATCCACAGCAATATAGGAGTGCTAAAAAAGAAAAGAAAGGAAAAGGGAAAATTTCCATTAAAATTCTAAGATAGAGTGTAATTTGGCAGCATCAATGTATCCTGCTTTCCAACTGCTTTAAGTTCCCTGCTTTTGAGTTCCCTTAGAAGCAATATAACAGGATTCTGTTATAATTTTATGAGGTGTGGCAGCTGCTTTTGTATCTTTGGAGGGTGAATAATAAATTGGGCTCTTTGAGAAATGCTGAGGATTATAGAACCTTCCAGAGATGATTGGGAGAAAGTTAAGACAGTTAAACATTAGAGGTTTGTAAGGTAGACTCATTCTAAACCACAGGGATGACTGCCAACTTGGACGGCCTTAAAAGAAGGTTAGACAAAGAGGGTAAGGCTATCAATGGCTACTAGCCACAATGGTCATGCTCTGCCTCCATGGGTGGAGGCAGGTTTGTTTCTGAATGCCAGTTACTGGAAACCATTGGAGGGGCGAGTGCTCTTGTACTTGGGTCCTGCTTGTGGGTTTCTTACAGGCATCTGGTTGGCCACAGTGGGAGTAGGAAGCCAGACTAGATGGGTCAGTGGCCAGATCCAGCAGGCTCTTCTTATGTTCTTAATGATAACATTGAGTGAAGAATAACCTTACATTTTGAGGCTCTTCACCAGACTCTTGCTCTTTCTCTGGCACTGCAATTTCAAGACTTCTAAATGGAAAAGCTGCTCTTTGAGCTTCCTGTTGCTGCACCCATAACCTGTAAATAAAACATTTCACATTACAAGAATCATCTGTGAAGTCAGCCATGGCTCTGGAGGTAGTGTGCCTGCCTCCGTATTTAAGAATATTGCCTGCATCTTCAAAATGTATTAAGATGTAGACACTGAAAAAATGGAGGGGGGAAGTAGAAATTTCAAGCAGTTTGTGAGCAAAAGCTAGAGGAAGAGGAGGAAGAGTTGGCTGTATCAATTCATGGAAAAATGAGACCTTGAGAACTTAGTGGATAGTTTGATGAAGATGTTGACCTAGTGTGCTTCAGCTGTGAAAAGAATGTATTCCATGCTAGGAATAATCAGGAAAGGATTTGGAAATAAAAGTGCTGATATTTTAATGCCATTATGTAAATCTCAAAATAACCTCAAAAAAGTTATTGCGAAGTTGAGAAAGGGGTGCAGCATTACTCTCCTATGAGGCAAGGTTGTCATGTTTAGGACTTTTTAGTTTAGAGAAAAGGTGAGTAAGAGGCAACATAATAGAAATTTATACAATTAGGCATGTCATGAAAGTACAGTGGTACCTTGGGTTAAGTACTTAATTCGTTCTGGAGGTCTGTTCTTAACCTAAAGCACCACTTTAGCTAATGGGGCCTCCTGCTGCCGCCGTGCCGTCAGAGCACGATTTCTGTTCTCATCCTGAAGCAAAGTTCTTAACCTGAAGCACTATTTCTGGGTTAGCGGAGTCTGTAACCTGAAGCGTGTGTAACCTGAAGTACCACTGTATTGTGTCAATGCTGTGTATTTTTAGCAGTATTTGTTTTAATTTGTACTGTGAGCTGCCTTGGGTCCTATACTGCAAAAAAGGTAGAATATGAGTTACATAGATAAAGAAATCTCTCCTCCGAAACCTCCTCATTGTACTGATGCCTTCTCATTCTTAAAAGCAGAGTTTTTTTGCGCCTGACAGTGCTGATGCCACAAACATCCCATTCAGGAACAAAGGGCAACGAGGTTGGCCAGGGGTGTTGGATAAAAGACTGTTTCCTACCAAACTCCCCACCCCAGCCCTGCTTAAAACTGCCTCCCAGCTGTTTACCACGAAGAGGGCATTCAGGGACAAACAACTACAGGGGAGGGGCTTGTAGATGTGCTTTGGATTTCTGTAATTCTGGCCTATTGTCCACCCAGAGGGAGTTCTCATGCCCCCTGAACATCACTGGTTGATACGTGATTTTTTAAAAGATAAAGGAGAAAGAAACTGAGGATACCTGTATGTGTCATATTGATGAAGAGCCTCGACAAGAGAAGGGATCTGATACGCGGCCACTTCCTGGCACAGCAGAGACCATTCTCTGACAATTAGAAACAAAACTCAAGGCTTGTTTATGCAAATCAAGTGCACAGAGAGCCCTGTCAAACTTTGTAAAAACATTATTGGCAATAAACAAGACTGTGCAACTCAAATACAGGTGCTCTAAAAAGCGTGTTGAAGCTCATGTCTCATCTTAAAATACCAGGGTGGCACATGTTCCCTCAAGAGCTAACAGGTTTCTCCTCCTTACACTCTGCTGCAAACTCACACCAAATCTTGGGTGTGAGTCAAAATGGAACATTGGCTATTTACTGTGAAAGTCCGCACTGGCCCAGTGTGTTGTTATATCTTCCACCCACTATCCAGATCAGGCGGGATCACATGATACAGCTGAAGAGACTTGAGCAAACAGAGGAGGCTCCACCTCAGTTCCTTTGTAGTGCCAAGCTGGAAGCAGAGTAGATGGAAACTGGCACCTCCACAGGACAACACTACATGTATCCCTCACACAGCACCAGAATATGGACTTTTATGAGAAGTAGCCAGCATTCCACTCTCTGTCTAATAGGAAGGAGGCATCCAGATGGGACATGCCTAGGCCAATTTCCCTTGATGGGTGGCACTGAATAGTGGCTGTGAGTTTAAGATTGCTGGAGGACTTGCTGCAGCCCCTCCATCCAAAGACCACTTCTGCCAAAGCATAAACTTCCAATTGACAAAGCCCATGTGGCTGTCCTGCATTGGTTGAGAGGGCTGCATTAATCATGAGCTGACCATGTTAGGAACACAGGAAATGGCAACCATTTCACTTACTTAAATTCAGAAGGCAAGAAGAGTTTACCAAATCTAAGGAAGTTAAGGATGTGTCGAAAAATTTGTCCATCTCCATGGATGAGGAGAGCCTGACCATAAGTAATCCAATACACCTTTTTGCTATTTGACAGCAGCTCTGGAAACTGGCAAAAAAACAAACAAACCAATGCCATAAAGAAGAACAGAAGCACAACTTGTTTAAAAGAGAAAGCAGCCCTATTTTGCCCACACTCACCCACAATGAAACAACCCTTACAACTTTTCTACTCCACAAGGAAAATGTATTATTATAGGTTCTGGGTGCCAGAGTTTGTGAGCGGAAACCACTCATAACTCTTGGATTTAGTAAAAGTTATAATTAATAAAAGTTTGATTAAACTGGGCCAAACACAGGAAACCCTGGATTTAGTTAGGCTAATGAGCCAGGCTGAACCATTAATCCATTAAGAAGGCCAATAACACACACACTCGGGCCAGACAGAAAATGGTGAAAGCCTCTCCTTGAGGTGAGATATAGTAGAGACTAAAATCCAGTGTTTCAGGAGGGAGGGACAGAAATGCTGTGAGCAATGAGGTAAGTGAACAGGGAAAGTGTCCCTTTTGCAAGCTGAGGCAGTAGGGGTGGGTAGGCTAGAGCATGAGGTAAGCAGTCCATTTTATGCTGCAGAGAAGGTCAGACAGGATGTTGGAGTCTCTTGGAATATGAGGCTGCAGCAATGAGAAGAACAGGAACCTCTTGGGATATGAATGTTCTGTGCTCTCTCGGTCTAGACACAGGTTGTATATATGTGTAATTAAAGCATGTACTGTAGAGGTGTGAATTACCTTCAGTTTGTGTGCTAGTCTGTAACACTGTGATCAAGTATGCCTGCAAAGTCCCAGGTTTAATCTCCAGCATATCCAGTTAAGGAGTATTTGTATGCCATGAAGCTTTCTTCCTTGTAGCTTTCTCTGGCTGTCTCTCCAGAACTATCTCAGGCAGAGAAGAGTCTTCTCTCATCACCAGTTAATTAACCCTTTAAACTGAAGATGGTAGAGACTAAACCTGAAGCACTAGAAAGCTGTTGGGAAAGTAAAGAGCACCAAGCCAAGCGAGCCAATGATCTGACTTGGGATAAGGCAGCTTCATTCCACTAGGATGTAGGGTGGGGGGGGGACATGTTAAAAGATTCCTGCCCATAGAAAGCAAGCGTGTGACAAGGTGAGCTCAGAACCTTTCATGTCAAAATGCGAGCAGAAATGAAGTTTAGTGCCACCTCCCACAAGTATGCTGATACAGTTCAGTGCAAGCACCTCAATGCTTTTAGGAAATTGGCCTGAAGGTTCAGACTATCAAAAGGCAAGAAAGGCAATGTCACACGTTCTTAAGAACTGTACCTTCAGTAATGTTTGCAAGTAAGTTGCATACCAGTGACTTCCCACATACACTTTGACAATATGATGGAGTGAAAAGACTGTTAGTCCTGCTGCCCAGCCTGCATGTGAAAGAGAAACAGAATGCAATTTTAAAGGCATTGCTGCTTTTGTCAATGTGGTGAACACCCTTGATCCACAAAATCCCTCCCTATTGCAAGCTCATATACAAATGTTTTGCCCATGCAAGGAGCAGCAGATAATCTACTGAACTTGAAAAGCAAGTTTTCAAGCAAGTTTCCCCTCCATTTGCCCTTAGAGCAGGGCAGTTTTCAGCTGGCCCATGGGGAATGACAGCAATACCAGCCTACAGCTCAGCATTCATGCATATATTGCCAATTACTCAACATAATGTCATTTTTTGCTCACTTCTATTAATGCTTACAAAGACTCCTTTGCGGTCGCAGGTCAAAATTTGCTCTAGTCTTACTTTAGTACACTATGGCAGAAAGTTTATAACTATAGTGGGGAATTAGATCTAGCCAGTGGGCCTGATTCCCAATTCTACCACTGTGGACCAATTTTGACAGCAGTAAATCACCTGACATTAGGTGTCTGCCACCTGCCAAAGTTCAAAGAAGGTCACTGTAACCACCAATCAACTGTGAGAATGCATTCAGAGGGGCTCACTGTAACCACTGATCAGTAGTTACAGGGAGCCTCTTTGAACAAAATCCAAATGAAACATTTTTTCCTCAGCTTGTGGGCTTCCTAGAAGCATCCACTTGCCCATTACGAGAAAAATATGTGAGATTAGATGAATCTTTAGTCTGATCCAGCAGGGTTCTTATGTGTAGAAAGTTGCTGCATATATATGCACAATACAGTGGTACCTTGGGTTAAGTACTTAATTCGTTCCAGAGGTCCATTCTTAACCTGAAACTGCTGAAGCACCACTTTAGCTAATGGGGCCTCCTGCTGCTACCACGCCACCGGAGCCCGATTTCTGTTCTTATCCTGAAGCAAAGTTCTTAACCTGAAGCACTATTTCTGGGTTATCGGAGTGTGTAACCTGAAGCGTATGTAACCTGAAGCGTATGTAATCCGAGGTACCACTGTAACTTCAGTTTAATCATCACAGTTGCCAGCTATCACTTACATCACTTGCAGACAGTGGTGGAGCTTCAAGCTCCGGCGGGGCGGGTGGCAGAGAGCAGGTAGGGGTATGGCTGGCGCACGTCCCGGAGGCGTGGTGCTCCACCTGCGGGGGTGTGGCGCCCAGCACAGGGAGGGGGCAGCCACAATGGCACCCCACCGGGATCGTGCTGCCAGGGATGGTGCACTCCCCTCACACCCCTGTTCCTCCGCCAGTGCTTACAGACAGTCCACTAAAGTCCCTACTTATGTTACTGTTTTTTGCAGATTATCTGAGGTTACTTGTACACTGCAATAATCAGATTATGCTGAAGTGTGCATGTTCTTGGATATAATGCATATTGCTCAGAGAATGTATAATAGCTCTCAGGATATGCACAAAGCATGCAGTGTACACAATTCTGCTAAAATATGCACTTTCTTTGATGTGTCTTGGAGGTTATGCATGTCACCTGGAGAATGTGCCAAATGCTGACAAGATACACATATTCCCCGAGGCCTGAAGTGGTTTATTTTTAAGCATTGGGGTGTGCCTGAGCACACCTGGCAGACTCCCTTCACATCCCTACAGTTACAGGCAGTTTTATACTTTTGTGTGGAATTCTGATTGTGCTGCTATAATTGTAAATCAGAGTATTATGGACATAAAATGCAATGATATTCCTTATAAAGTCGTTTGCAATGTTAGTGACAATAAACACATTGTGGGGAATGACTACTTATTTTGTAACAACCATTGGTTCAAACTTAACGTTTCATATTCTGCTCTTTTATAGCTTCAATATTCCATGTTGTTCATTACTAAAAAGACATTCTTCCACCCTTAAAACTCAATAAGAAGGGTCAAACTAGTAACAGCTGACGTACCTTTTCCCACGGTTTCTAAAGGTGCCTTTTGTTTTAGAAAAGTTTTCAAGGCATCCTTCATTGGCTCATATATGATATCCATTTGATCCAAATAGGCACAGAGTTCAGGAAGCTCAGACATCTTCCGTATAAGTGGGAGTCTGCAAGTGCCTAACCAATTCCTTTGGATAAAAAGGGGAATAGACTTAGAAGAAATTAATTTATCTATTTTTGCATTTAAAAAAAAAATATCCATGTGATTTCTTTCCTACTATTTTGGCTACACATGGATTCTCTCCACCACCACCCCAACTCCCAATTTTATTTAAATCAGATTCATTAGACAACTAAAACCTTCAATTGCAATTGTGCACCTGAAGAACAGTAATTAAGGCTGGTGGAATGCAAACATGGTCAAGAATCATATAAATTAACCATCAAACAAACAATGCCATCAAAGTACACGAAAGTAAAACCAAATAGGTGTATGGTCAAATGTATTAAGATCAAAGCATTTCCCTACATATTTTGAAGCCACCAATGATTCCCCTTTTTTCTAGGGGCACAGCAATTGCTCAAAGACCCAGTCACACTCTTTTCAATTTCAATTGAGAAGCTCCTCTCTTTTGAGTTTGAGCATAGTGCAAGGTCAATTATCCCACCTCACCCCAGTGGTCTTAGGCACACTAACAGCTAATTGGTTCTGCTTTGGTGCAAAAAGACATACATGACATGTTGAAAGAGAACTCCGTTCCCGGATATATAGAGCTTGTTCCCATCCAGGGTACTCTCCATGTGAAGCTGCCCCAGAGCAGAGTCAGGATATTTGACCAAGAGACCAAGCGCCATTGGGAACAAAGGGAGACTTGCTGCTTCCTGAACTTGTGGCTTCTTCATGGTGCTTTTCACAACGCCTTGAAGGTCAGCCGTTCCCTCTGAGTAGATTCCTAAAAGGGAAATGTACAAATGAGAAATGAACAATTAAGAATCCTGATTATATTTTATACCTCTTTTGACTTTCTAATCCTGTGAAAGTCCCATGGCCCAATCCCCATTTTATTTTGAAATCTATTAATATAGAGATGAGTTACACTGAAAGATGCAATTAAGAACCACACCAGGGTTCCTCCTGTAGGTCTTCACTGCTTCTGTGACTTCGGGGATCCCCAGTGCCTCAGCCTCAGCCTCCAGAGCATCCATGTTGGAGAAGTTGTCGGGTAAAAGCATCTTCTCTGAGCGAAGAAAATTAGCTAGAAATTATAAAATGAAAAACACAAAGATGAGCCCAGAGTGTAGCAAGACCTCAACCCTATTCTCTGAACCTGCTCCCATAGGTACTAGCAGAACACAGTGCTGCCACACACCCACACCCCAGTTCATAGAGTTGTCCAGGAGGATTCTGTGGTCAACGATAATTGAAAGCCGCTGAAAGTTCTAGCAAAAGCAACAGGGTTGCACTCCCATTAACCACTCTCTTGAAGGTTTCCCATCAGGGCACCAAGACCAAAACCAGACCTGAACCCACATCCTACTCCCACATATTCCACTAGCCCCAACCCTTCAAACATGACCTGTGGTTCTGAGACTGCCTCTGGTAGCATATTAGTAGTAGAAAGGGTGTTATAATCAATTTAAAAATGAAATAGAAGGAAAAATTTATTTGTTGCCTCCTCCTGCTGCTGTCTTCCTCAAGGGAAAGGCTTACCTATGAAGCGAAATTCACTGCTTTCACATTCTATCAGCACAGCATTGTCAGACAGCCACAGCAAGTTGTCATCATTGACCAAGGAAGGATATTTTTCAACCATGTCTAGTGGCACAAAGCAGTAATGCACTTCTTCTTCAGTATCTAGCAATGGAGTGTCCATTAGTCCTAGGGGGACTTTCTCATGTAATCCTAATAGGGAGAAAAAGTGAATGTCAGCAAGGAGCTAGGAAGACCAGAGACAACCGATAAAGGACTAGAAATCTGAATCCACAGCCTGGAATCACACACACCATACACTGAAAGCACATGGCTTCCCCAAAAAATCCTAGAAATTGTAAGTTACCCTTCATGGGGCTAAAATTCCCAGCACCCTTTAGCAAACTAGTTTCCAGGATTCATTGGGGGAAGCAATGTGCTTTCAGTGTTTGATGTGTGACCCCAGTCTACACACGACATCCCATGCAAATAGCACCAGCTATTGCAGCTGATAATCACTAGGAATCCCAGCAGGCTAGGAAGCAAGCTTAACCTTTTTTCCTTGCTGTAGTCTTGTGGAAAAATCCTCATCTGAAGCTGGTATTTGTAACTGAGAAGAAATTCTCCACTGGTGCAAGCAGGGGAGCAAAAATTCCAACTGCTAAAGTCAAGCTCATGATAATCTGTGCTGGCTAATGCTATTTGCATTTTTTTAGACCCGGCAAATTAAATACAAAGAAATAGTTGACCTCACATTGTTGTTGATCTTCAGCAAGCTTTGGGATTATCTATGCCAAAAGATTAGCCTGGGTCATTATTAATTAATTAATTAATTAAATAAATAAAATTTATACACCATTTGATTTAAACAAAACTCATAATACAGTTTACAAATCTGAAGTATATTTAATGGGTATAAACTCAATAAAGGGAATAGTGAAATCTTAGTAAATGTAACAAAGGAATTAAAAATGAAGGGAAATAAAGCTCTGGCACCACTGCCATTCTAAGAGAACAAGGCAGAAGTTCATTGTGAGCTCCAGCACCTCTTTTTCTAGAAAAATAGCACCGGTTATTATTATCTCATTCTCATATATATATATATATATATATATATATATATATATATATATATATCTCACACATTTTCTCTCTCCTTTCTTATTACATAGGGGTATTTTGGGCTTTATAAAATCTTTGTTGCTTGTGGTATTGAGTAGTAATAGTAGTAGTAATTATAATACAGAAAGACAGCATTTTTTTAAAAAAATATGTCATCATTTTTCTACTAAAGTACCCAGGTTGATGTACCCAGCTTGGTAAAATGTAGTAAAAATAATATATAATATAAAAAACAGATTGAAAACAATTAAGAAAAGAAAGGCAATTAGTAATAACAATTCAACTGAAAAGACATCTGGGTAAATAAAACATTTGACTTTGCTCAATTATAGGAATATGTACCAGTGACTCAAAGGCAGTATCTGTATAATAGACCCAACTCTCTCTTGTCAATGAGCATCAACTTTCAGTTCAGCCTCCTACCTCTAGGGGGCAAAATGAATCTGGTCTTGTGCCTTGCTGCCTTTTATCACGCCTCTGGGACCAAAAGTGACAGGAACTTGGTTTCCGTTTGGTTTCTCAGGGGATGTTTCTCACAAAATTATACAAATTTGTATTAAGAGTTTTGTCACAAACAACTTAGCAGTGTGCCTAAGTTCAACTGCTAATTTCTCTCTCGAGGACTTAAAAAACAAACAAACCACATTCAGCGCCTTCACGGGCATGCTACTTATCCTGTCATAACCCAGACGAGTGAAAAATAAAGCAAGCCTTATTCTAGAGCAAATGACCCAAGGGGCAGCACTCTAATTAATGTCAGGCAAAAGTTTATTAGGAGGATGAACAGTGATTTGGAATGCAGCCAAACAATTAAACATCAACATCAACTCGTTTTATAATCCTACTGAGATATGTGATTGTAACTGAAAGTGAATGACTGTAATCTGCTCCCCTAGCCACCTGGGGTTGCCTCTGAAGGTTTGGGAATACAGCTGCTAGGCTTAATTGGAATGAGTCATTGCAAGCATCTTGCACCACCAGTCCTCTCCTGTAAAGCCCTTCTTGACATAGGGCCAGGGTACTTGAATGATGGCCCGTCCCCTCACCTGCCTCTACACTTACATCTGCATTGGAGTTCCTTCGCTGGGTTCCCCCATCGTCTGAGATATGGCTAGTTGCTATCAGCAAATGGGCTGTTTCAGCAATGGCACCTGGTTTTGTTTTTAATTGTTTTTACTGAAGATTTTCTTGGGTAACAAAAGTACATACAGTGTTTCAGCTTTCAGTTCATAGAGTCCTTTCTATGGGTCGGTTACATTTGATGTGAAACACTAATAATGTTATAGACATTATGAACTGGTCTCCCCCCCCCCCCGAGGCTCACTTGGTGACCACTCTGAAGTTGTTGTGCCATCAGGCAAAGGCTTGTTTTCCTAGGTGTTTATGCTTTTTGGCTGATGCTTTTATAGGGCTGCTGCTTTAAGCCTATATTAATGTATTCATCTGATGTGTTATTAAATATTATATTTTAGGTAGTCCTGTTAATGTATCTGAGGGATGGGGAGATATAAATAAGCAATGACTGAGTTTTCTTGGAGTCCACGTCTCCTGGGCTTAACCTGCACTCCAGCCACGGGATCATGTGGGCTGAATGAAGCCAGGGGAAGTTCATAAAAATTATCCAAGATGTTTGCTGATGATCACTACAATTGTCATTTTAGTCCTGTCTAACCTTAAGTAGTTGCTTACAATGGACTTTTACCAGTAAATGCTGGACTTTTAAGAGGAAATTCTGAAGGCTTGCTGATACATTTTCGTGTTCTCCAGTAATTCATAGATGCTCTTTCAGCTATTGGTATATCCGCAGGACGGACACGTAAATTATGTTTTCCTTCCTTCAAATTGTCTAAGGTCTGTTAAGACAGGCAAACATCTCTTAAGCATGCATTTTCATTATATTTAAACAAAATCATAGGAGCATTAAAAGAGGAGGGCTGCAATACAGCATGGTGCGCATAACAGGATACTGTCCTTCGGCTCTGCCATCAATAATGTTTGCTTCAGTACAAAGTAAGAGTTCCTAAGCAATGCAAAGCTTAAAGTTTTTAATAAGCCCGTGGTCATCATCATCAATGTAAGCGCTATTCTAAGCTATATGATGCTATTTTCAGGCTCATAAAGATGCTTCCCTTTGGCAAACCTTTTATGTGCTTCTGTTCCGTCATTAAGGAGGGACTAAGGAGGAAGAGGGAAGGTAGCTTCTCTCCCTTTTCCTGAGGTGGCATCTGGAGAGGCTCAGCTAGGGAGGCTTCAGAAAAACACAAGAGCCTTGCAGCTGGCTCAGCCCAGAATGCTAGCACCCTATTTCCATAGTGGCCAATCAGATGCCCCTATAGGGAGTCTGCAAGCAGAACCTGAGCTCAACAGCACTGCTCTCCCCTCTTATGACTCCCAGCAACAACTCAGGTCCTGCTTAGTTGTCCACTCCTCTTGTCATCCAAGTTGGTGGCCATCACCGCATCTTGTGGGAGTGAATTCCATAGTTTAACTATGCACTGTGTGAAGAAGGGAGTGATTGCAACAAACAGCATAACTGCTTATCAGCTCAGCAATGTAGGCAATGGAACCAACTTATTTTTCTGTCTTCAGGAGAAGCCTAGGAGGAATCTGCCATAGATGCTTTTAATAAAGGGCAAGTCAGACCCGTGAAACCTAGCAAAGATAACCTATATCCTATTCAGAAGTGTAAATTACTGTCAACTCAGACAGTTCATGGCTGACCCATTATAACCTGTCATAAGGCTCATTCAGACTTCCTTTTGCACTGTGCATTCCAGGCACAGGTCCACACTTTAAAACACTGTATCAGAACAGTTTATTTTAGTCCCAGCGCTTTATCTGGGAACACTCGCATTTTACCACTGAATTGGAGCAAATGGCAATACAGTATGTGGAAAACCTGATTGCTGTTTGTTCCAATTCAGCGGTAAAACATGGGGTTTCCTGGGGAAAGTGCCAGAACAAAAAACAACAGTGCTCAGACATGCAGCTTTAAAGTCCAGACCTGTGCCTAGAAACACAGCACAAAGGCAGTCTGGATGAGTCCTTAATGAGGGTACTGTGTAATTTAAGAAGGTGATGAATCAGTGTTGCTGTCCAATTCATTGTGCCTTGTAGGAAAAAAACAGCTTTAAGTAGCCCTGAAGCTCTTCATCAACCAGCTTGCACCCACATGTCTATGTGACAGGTCCCACCCACACCTGTTGATAGGCATCCTTCCCTCTCTACGTTCTCCATGAGAACAAAGCCAACCTTCTCTCTGAGAACAAAGCCAACCTTTGGTCTTGGTGCCCTCCGTTTCATTGCCTGAAAGTGAGACAGGCAAGCAGCTGAAGACTGAGGTGGGTCTTGTAAATCCTCATCACCTAGGTTTGGTTTAAAACACTGACACAGGAGGCACAATCCACTGAGAACTTTTCCTGCCCAGTCTATCCCCTTGAATGAAATGGAACTTATCTCATGGATAGAGGATGTAGAACTAGAAGTGGAAAACTCAGGATGGGGAGGGATCATGCTCCATAGTACGCTTAGGACTTGCAGGGTCCTCTTCAGAGACAGCAGGAAAGTGGGGAGGGTGATCCCACAACAGTCCCATTAGTGAAGCAGGCATAAAGAGGCCTCCAGATGGGCCAAGCCAGGTATAAATAGCTTCTGCTTTGGCTTCTGCCTAGACAAGAGAAGAACTCCCAGTTTACTATTCTCTTGGGCTTTTGTTTCCCTGGACTTCAGGCTCCTCAATCTAATTGCCTTTGCTCCATCTGCCTCAGTGCTTTGATTGCCAGCTTGAATACATAACTCAGATGTAACACTGAACCATGGCTTGGCATGAGGGAGGCCTCTCTCCTCTTGCATGCAGATTCCTTCCTTTGTATTCTGCTTGTCATTCACCACACACTACCCAGACATGCAAATTGGCAAACCCAGTTAACACTAGCCACCTAACCAGGGTGTACAAATAATAATAATAATAATAATAATAAATTTTATTTATATCCCGCCCTCCCCAGCCGAAGCCGGGCTCAGGGCGGCTAACAACACCAAAATAGTGCGACATTATAAAAACATTATAAAAATTAATTAAAATCAAACTCACATTGGGATTCAAATCATGAATGTGAAGAAAATTATTAGCTGTAGCTTGCCAGTCCAGAAGCCACAGCAGCTTATGGCTGGTAAAAAACAGGTAGTGGGAAAGAACCCAGTTGTAAGATGAAGCTGGGAGCACATGAGTTCTCATGGAGCTCCCACATTCTAAGCCCATGGTTAAGCCTAACTTGAGCTGTTGCCTGCTTTGGCTTCTAATTCTGCCAAGGTTTCTGGACAACTGACACAGGCAATTGCTTTCCCAGCCAGACAGAGATGCACAGCCATCCCTATAAACTGTTCCAGAGTCCAAAAAGGACAGTTCCAGGGCAGCCAGAGAAGAAACTACTGTTGTGAAAGTTGTCCCATTAAACCGGGCTCTAACTTATCAGCCTTTTGACAGCTTACATCTTATTTGGGCAATAGAGCATGTTTTCAACCCACAGCCAGGAAAGGCAGTACCTGCAATAGTGGGGTCAGCTGCAAAAGCATGGCCTGCTCATACAGCAAATTCAGTTCAGCACAGCTGGAGAAGGACAGCTTGGAGGTGTGCAGGTAATAGTGGACGTGCCTGAAGGTGTAACCATCTCTGTCAATGAACAGACGCACGTTTTCATTCTGAGTCAAAGCCGAAACCTCTTTCCAGATCAGAGAGTCTGGAAACTGGGCGATTTTGCTTTTGGGAACTGAGAAGCACCAGCCTCCGACATTCAGGTGAATCAGCTCTTCCTCAGAAGATTCAGCTTCAGAAACTATTTCTGATTCTTCCTAAGTGAAAGGTGGGGGAGAAATCAGTACAAGCTCAGAGCAGAGGCTAAGCCTTTAAAATAACCACATCAGTGAATTCCCCTCCCCCCACCCGCTCTTTTTAAATCTATATTAAAAAGAAGCCTCTCTGATAATGCTTCGGATCCGAGGATGCTGTCGAGTGTGGATGCATGCTCCCCAGCTGCACATGCTCAGAGACGCTCTTTCCCGGCGCTGGAAAAAAAGGCGGAGAGAGCGCTCCGTGTGGGGGCGTGTGTAGAGGGAGACCTCCCCCGCCCCCGGTTCCAGCCCCGCACAGGGGGCCCATTTGGGGTTTCCGCTCTCTCTGCCCTGCTCTCCTGAGGGGATCCCCTTTACCATGTTGCTGGGCAGGCGGAGGGAGGGGCGGAGGACCATCCTGAGGGGACGGGGCAGAGCGCCCAGCAGGGCAAAGCAAAGGCCGGGCGACGGCGGCCGCTCAACGGCCTCCTTGGCTCGCGGCCTTCCGCCGCCGCCGCCGCCGCCGCGCGGTGTTTGCCCGGTTGCCAGGCAACGCGCGGCGGCCTCATGGCGGTGGCGGTGCCGCTGAGCGAGGCCTGGATTCGCCGGCAGCCGGCTCTGCGGGGGCTACAGCCAGGTACTGACCGCCAGCTAGCGAGAGGGCTGGCCGGGGGCGCGCGTGAAGGGGCCTCCTCCCTCGGTCTCCCCAAGGAGCGCCCCCCCCAGCGCCGCCATGGGGCAGCCTCCCCGGCAGGGCGACCACGGCTACTTAGGCCCAGCCAAGCTCAAGCCCACCTCCAAGCCTCGCTGCTTCCAGAGTTAAGGGACCCTTCGGTCACCGGGTGTGGACATTCTGCACATGCTCAGGGGCGCTCCTTTTCATAGTCTGGCACCGTCCACGACTTCATTAGAGCATTCGGACGTTTCCAGGGAAGGCTGGCCGGTCGGGAGGGTAGTGTGGGGTAGGAGGCATGTATGAAACAGAACTAATGCCCCTGAACTTTTGTTCCATGCGGAACGGCTCCCTTTTTTCTTCTGGCTTTCGCCCTGGCGAAAACTTCTCGCTATAAGTGCGCGGAGGAGAGGGGCAAGTTCTCCGCGTTGGGGGCCTCAAGAGGAGGACTCAGAGGGGGACTGAGTGGGGAGGGGCTTCTTTCGGGGACGGTGGTGGTTCGGCGTGCTGGACGGGGCAGCCAAAGTATCTTGCTGAGTAGCACGAGGCCACTTCAGGGATTTTTCTGCAACTCGGGTGCACTGAAGCAAAATCAGGCTAGGATGAAGCAGTAGCTTTGTTTTGTTGTGAGGGGATCTTACATAAAAAGGGAGATCCCACGAGCCTTTTACAGCTTTCTGCCCTTGGCACCAGGGTGGGGAATTTAATATTGTTAAACCTATAGCAGCAAATTAAGTGCTGCCTTGAGTCCACTCTGAATGTGTTGGGCAGATTGCCTGCCTCTCTTTTTATATGTTTTAATACTATTTATAACACACTCTTCTCTCTCAAAGCAGCCAGTCAAAGCAGCTAATAAAAGTATTAAAAAGAAAACAAAGATAAATCTTTTTTTAAAGAAAGAAAGAAAGAAAATGCTAGATAGTTTGTGTTTACACTCAAGAGAGTGGACTCTGATTTGAAAGAATTGCTTCTCATTTTCTAAATGCTCACTAGAGGCAGATTTAGGGAGTTTGACCAGTTCGTTCACACGGTGCAGAGCCTAGGGGGCGCTGCAACTATTATTTCGAATGGTGCGGAGGAGGTGCTAAATCCAAACCATCTTTTCCTCTAGAAACTGGTTCTGCAGGTTTTGAATGGTTTGATTAGAGGCAACAGTGCATAAAAAGATGTTTGTGCACCATGGGAGCTCTTCTAACAGTATTTTCTCTATCCTAAGAGATCCTCCTTTGAAATGCTGCTTATGACTTGTGTTTCTTGAGAGTTATTTCTTTAATTTTTTTCAGTTTAGTGCCAGTTTGCACTATTGTTTTCTGCCACAGTGGGGTTTAGGGGTTGCAGCTTAATAGGACCCATACTTGTGGATGACAGCAACATATTTTACATCTAACCCCCCCCCACACACACACACATAGTCAGAATATACAAAGCTAAAAGAAATCAGATAGACAAATTTTCTGATATGTGAAAAACTTCAGTTTAAGAACTGTAGGAAAGACCAAAATACATTTACAAGTTGCCATTTTTTTTCAGAACAGGTGGAGTCCATCTCTCTGCAGGGAACCCATGCAGCCAAAATTGTCTCTCTTGGAGATGGCCTGAAAGCCTTTAAAAACCTTCAGTCCTTAGATTTGTCAAAGAACCTGCTTGCTTGTCTAGAGGTGAGTTCTGCGGCCTTTCATGGTTGCTGCAGGATAATCTATTGAGAGATTAGCTCTTCTTTGCCAAAAGCCAGAGCCTGGGATGCCTCTGAACTATGAAGCCGGTAATTGTGGTGATGAATGATTCTTGTTTCCCAAGTGGAGGAGCTTGGTATTAGTAAGAGGCATCTCACCCATCCTTTCCTGCCTTCACATGTCTAATATGGCATGCTAGCAGCTCAGTCTTGGAAGTGATATATACCTAGACTGTAGGCTGCAATCCTAAACCTGCTTACCTGGGAGTAAGACCCAATGAATTTAGTGGGCCTTATGGCTGCATGTTGGGAAAGATGGAGGGCCCAAGGAGAAGGGGACGACAGAGGACGAGATGGCTGGATATTGGACAGTGTTCTCGAAGCTACAAACATGAGCCTAACCAAACTGCGGGAGGCAGTGGAAGACAGGAGTGCCTGGCGTGCTTTGGTCCATGGGGTCATGAAGAGTCAGACACGACTAAACGACTAAACAACAAAAATGCTTGTACAACTTAAACTCACACAGGGACAAGCAAAGGAGGACACCTTCACCCCAGTGTGGCTCCCCTTTATCACATATACAGCCCCACAAGACAGTGTCCTATCCCACCACACCCCACAACAACATACAAATTAATATGGCTAATCTGACCCAACAACACCCCCTCCCCACATGCAAACATACCACATTGCAATCAACAGAACACAACCAACTAAGCTCTGGATCCACTAATATTTTGTACCACCACCAAAAATAGATATATAAATAAATAACTCACATGACGCTGACACAAAAACCCTGAACAAACACTATGCAACAGAACGAAAAATCATTATCTCCCCATCTCTCTCTCCCCCCCTTCCCCCCCCAGCCACATAATGTCTATGTCAACAGTGTCTCATACTGAATGTAAATGAACTGTGAAAAAGACTCTATGAATTGAAAGTGGAGACACCATATGTTCTTTTTTGTTGCACAATAAAATCTTTAATAAAAATATAATTTAAACAAAGAAACAAAAAACTTTGTTAAAATGTGCTTTGGAGCAGTTCGCCTAACTTCTGGTTTGGAGTAACTGTCAGTATGGCAATAGTTTCTTTGAATAAACTGGGTTCCTACCAGGAAGCTCAGCTTGCATATCTGTCTTGGATTTCTTTAAGGTTTTATTCCCTCACCTGGGCATGAACCATTGGGAGGTGGTTTAGAAGCAAATCTCTAGTACAATGCTAAGAACAGAGATGCAGCTCTGTGCTGGCTTCCAGCACAATTCAAGATTGTACCAACCTTTTACAGTTATTTGAGAATGTTGACAATATGTGGAAATATGAAGGCAATTATGCAGATATTATATATTTTGAAGGAAGGGCCACAGCTTCGTGGCAGAGCAGCTGTTTTGCATGCAGAAGGTCTCAGGTTCAATTCATGGCATCTCCAGGTAGGCCTGGGAATGTTCCTTGCCTGAAACCCTGAAGATTTTCTGCCAGCCACTGTAGACAGCAGTGACCTAGACAGACCAAGACTCAGCATGTGTTCCTATATACTTCCGAAACACTTCTGACAAGAGTCTTTTTCTTAAGCCAATTTACCAGTTGCAGAATTGTGTGTTCTCTTATGGCTCAATAACTGGTTTAATACCAGGAAGCAGATGGTAGGAAAACGTTTATCTTTTGCACAATAGTGCAATATTTGAAATTTTTAAAGGCAAAAATAATATGCAAATGTTCATAAATAAATAAAAGAATGCAACGTGGCTTCTGAAGGCTGGAGCTGGTGCCTGTGATGAGTCTGGAGTTAATGCTAAGGCTATAGTTTGGCTCTCCAGGTATTGTGAACTGCCTTGAGATTTTCGGATGAAGGGCAGAATATAAATTTAATAAATAATAAAATATATTTGTACTCAAAGGTGGGTGTACAGCAGTATAGTGGGGTTGCAATAAGAGTTTTCTGAGCCACAGAAAAAGCCAGAGGTGGAGGTGGGTGGGCAAGTCAAGAGAGAAGGCAAAAGACAGAGGCATCTCCAAGGAAGAGTGTGAGGGACTAATGTGATGGAGGGATAGACTCCTAAGACCTGCTCTGGAGGCTGTTAGGTCTAGGAGCAAGGGACAAAGAGTGGTGCTGAGCTCTGCCTGCCCTCTGGCACAAGAGGGGTCTAAGAATACTCCAGAGGGTTTGTTCCTGTGGAGAGTACCACAGGGCTATTTAATTTATTCACAAATAATCTGGAGGTACAGGAGGCTTACTTTCCACATTAAGTGACAGTGTGAATGAGCTCATAGTCATTTAGAATGACGAAAATGCAAGCAGATTGTGAGAAACACCAAAAGAGCTCCCCAAACCAGTGTTTCCCAACTGGGGCCATATGGCCCCCTGAGCCCCTCTAGGATATTTCAAGGGGGCCACAGGTGAAAATTGCGTAAATGGGGGGGGGCACAGAGGGAAGTGAGAAGTGAAGGAATATATATATCTACTTGGACAATCACAAGAGGGTAAGAGGGCATCTCACCAGGGTTTAGCACTCTTTTTTGCCATATGCATTTTCTTGGAGCAGTCCTGGTTTGTTTTCTGCAGGAGAGGGTGATCGCTGAGGCTCCTGTTTTGACTGGTAGAGCCCGTGATCCAGAACCCCCAGGTCAGTGCTGGGTTAGGGTGGCAATGGGTAGGGCCGTCACCACTGCTGGGCCCACTGGCAGTCTGGGCCTGACTCTGCAAGGTGCAGGGTGCAATCCACTCCAGCACCTAGTGGATCAGGGCTTTCAGATGTTGCCAAGGGGCACAGGGCCTGTTGGCAGCATAGGCCCGGCTCTGCAAGGTGCGGGGTGAAATACACTCCAGCGCCTAGCCAAGCAGGGTCATCTGGTGCTGCTGACTTGCATCTAGTAAATAGCTAAGTATTTACTCAGAATTTACTCAGAAGAAGGCTGCACGGAGTTCAGTGGGCCTTACTTCCAGGTAAGGGTTTGTGGGGCTATAGTGTTTTATCTAGGCAGCCAGGGCTCCCTGAGATGACAAGATCTTTTTTTTTTTTTAATTCTCCCATATATACAGAACTCCCTATGTGCCTTTTGGACTGTATTTGTAGGTTTTCACCTCTGCGTCAAATAACTGGGGTCAAACAAATGTTGTTTACTTTTTTATAATGCATGGAAGATGGATCTCCCTCTGAAGGTTCTGAACTCTCCTTCCTTGGAGGTTTCTAAGTGAAGGTTGAATGCTGGTCTCGCAGGGCCCACCTTTCCCGTTGCTTCCTCACACTGGTCTGGCCTAATATATGGCCCATCTGTAGCACCACACTGGAATGCCATGTGGGTCTGATCACTCCCTTTTGATAAAGGACAGCACAGAGTTGGAAAAGGTCTAGAAAAGATCAACCAGTTTGTTCAGGCATATAAAGTATATTCTCAAGAGGAAAGCCTTAAGCACTTGAAGCCATTTAGTGTCAAAAAAGATAACTGTGATAGACCTGATGGAGGTTTATAAAACTATGCATGTTATGGAGAAAATGCATGCTCTCCCCCACTTCCAATGTATTACTTGCTCAGTTGGTGAGATCAAGTTCAGTGCTTAAAGAAACATTTTATTTTCAAATTGCAACCTTGTCTTTTTCTTCATGCAGGGTCTTGAGTATTTACAATTGTTACAACATCTGAATTTGTACTATAATCATGTTTCATCCTTGCTGGAAGTTGCCCGCCTTCAAGCGTTGCCTCTCCTTAGAGAGCTGGACCTGCGTCTCAACCCTGTAACCAGGAAGGAATCTGATTATAGACTGTTCACTGTGTACAGATTACAAGCTCTGGAGATGCTAGGTGAGAGATGAAGCAAGGAGGGACAGTAGAGGTCATTTCTATGATGCTGGCATAAGGGCAAAGCTTGTCATTGTTCCAATTGTTTTCTCAAACATTGCAGTCATGGCTTCAGCCAGTAACTACAAGTAGCTCTGCCCCCCAGTCTCATGGGGAGCTATGTTGATGGTCAGGATACCAATCCCAAATTCTCTTTCCTGATCAACAGATGAGGCAGGTGAGAGTGCATTGCCCTCATAAATTTAAAGTAGATGGAGAACTCCCCCCCCCCCCCGCACCACTGCTTGTGGATCCTATCTGCCTCAGTCTAAAACCTTGCCTAGACACCCACCCCTCCATGGACTGACACCATAGTTTGAGAACCTCTGCTTAATATTATTTTAGCAGTCCTAGAACTGAGCCTTCCCCCTTTTCTTCATGACCCTGTGCACTGTTTCTAGGGAGTGTGCCCATGAAAGGGCGTGTGTTTGTGGCTATACTGTGTACTAAGGGCTGTGCCTTCTGTTGCTATGGAGAAGCATATTATGCTGTCACAAATCTTTGCCTCACTGAATCTTCCATTTTACTTGTGCTCACTTTGGATAGCTAGATTAGTCAGTAGTCTGATTTTTTTTAATGAAAGCCACAGGTCCCTAGAGTTTAAGATTAGACTGAGCTCCTGCTATAGACCTTTTGTTTTCCTCCAGATGCTACCTGTCATGCATGGTGTATCTTCTTGAAGAACAACCAATCTTGATACAAAGACTGGAAGGTGTGGTGGAGTAAGTTTGGAGTGACATATAGCCAACTGTTGCTTCTATATAATGAACTTAGAAAGCAAATTGGGAGCATAAACCATATTCTGTACCTTGAACAGTAGCAAAATGTTTGAGTTTTGATTCAGTGAATACCATGCCTTATTTCTAGTTTGCATCCATCTACCTTGAAATTGTCCTGCATCCTTCTTTGCAGTATTCTCAAGCATAGAATAGGGCTGGACAGAGCTGTACCTAGGAGTTGGTGAAACCGGCCTCCACCGGGGGCGGTGTGTGTGTGGAAGCTGTTTGGGTGTGTGGGAAAAATCACCATTGGAGATTAACTGGGAGATGAGGTGGCACTAGCCCGCTTTTGGATCCTGCAGCACGGGGCAAGAGAGGGGGGAGAGGGCTTTCAAAATATGTCTACCCCCACCCTGCAGTAACTGCCTTTCAGTCAAACCTAGTGAGTTGGCAAAGCACAGCAGTCACAGATCAGGACAGGCTGCTGCAATGATGAGCCCTAACAGCAGCCACTTCCTTTTGCTAGGAAGGTGTCAGACCGACTCTGTGGAATATATATGCCTGAATAGAGTTGCAGATTTAGGCAGCAATCCTATACACTTAATATGAGAGTAAATCCTATTGAACTCAATAGGACTTATTTCTGAGTAGGCCTGCAGAGAATTGTGCTGTTTGTCAATTTTTTTGCATCAGAGATACAAGCCTTACTGTAATAAACAACATGTTCAACAACATTCTGAATATATAGATTTAGGCTCATGTTGGGGGGCACGTTACTTTGTCGGTATTTTGGACCGACGCTCACTGGAACATTTGCTTTTAAAAAATAAACTGCACCCCAAAATAGTTCAGTTAGCAAAGGATCTGGCCTGTGCTCCAGTCTACAAGGCTTACCAGGATTTCGAGTACTTGGGTTGTGTAAAATATAGTAATTTCTAATGTGGCTATTGCAGTAAAGTGATTTTTTTTCCTGAGGAGGATGTAATACAGCTCCTTGCCAAGGGTGCAAGGGGCCCTAGGGCATCTCTGTGGCCAGATGCCCGGAGTTGTGTGAGTGTTGTCAATGTATTTCATGAACAATACTAGAATGCTGCTTATGAAAAGAGGCACAGAAGTGAGCCGAGATTGCCCACGCATGTGGCATTCTAAACAAATGTTAAGCAATATGGTGCCTAAAACTGTGGCCTAGTTCATGTGTAGTGTTTATCCATAGTTTACTAAACTGTGGCTTATTTGATCACCTAAACCCTGCACAGCAGCTTAACCATGGCTTGTTAACCACAAACAAACCACTTTCATAAGCCATGGTTTGTTGTTGGATTACAAACCTTAGTTTGTAATATGCTTAACATTGCATATACTGCAAGAAAGACCTCTATGTCTGTTCAACTTTTACATTTCACACTTGGAAGTTAGCTGTTAGATGGAAAACAACACTCAATTCATCAGGACTGACATAGAACACAGAACATACATAGTTTTATAGTTACATTAAAATTAAAAAATAGCACGTTCCAGCAATCTTTCTGCATTTTGGAGGTGTGTGTGTCATATATACAGAAATAGTCTTCATTCCATGCTTCTTCCTTCTTCCTTGGAATAGGTGGGTTTATGAGGGGCCTGTTAGAGATTTCTATCTTTACTTGCAAGATCACAACTCCAAGGATTGGGTGAAATATGACTTTGTGGTGTTGTGAGCCAGTAGGGTGTAAAGCAGAGATGCCCAAACTTTTTTCAAAGAGGGCCAGATTTGATGAAGTGAACATGTGTGAGCTTTTTTTAGGCTTGAAGGATTGAAGTTTTGAGCTTTTTAAAGGATTTAACCCAAAGGTTTTTGAGCTTTTTGGGGGATTGAAGTTGCTGAGCTTTTCTTAGGATTTTAACCCAGGACATATACTGGCACGGGGGCCAGATTAAATTGAACATTGGGCTGGATTAGGCCCCCGAAATGGACTTTGGACATGCCTGGTGTAAAGCATAGGGAGACATGAGAGACCCAACTTGGGCATGGTTCATTGAATGGCCTTGGGCTAGTCACTCTTCTCTCTAAAACTCTTAGGAAATTACTGGACAGTGAGGATGAGCATTCCATGGTTTACAGGATAAACCTTATACTTGCTTACATCATGTGCTGAGTGAATTTGAACTGCTTGATCCCATTTCTTTACTGCTTCATAAGTCCTTGGTGGGCTCTGCTGCCTAGTAATCAGATACCAAAGTAAATACTAAAAAAGAGGGCAGGATATATCACCTGAATAATCACATTATCAGATGAATTTTGTGGTACTTCTGTAATTCTGTTGTCCTTTGTAAGCTGATGTGATGCTGTAAAGTGGGATATTAGTATTCTAAACAAATGACACCAAGCCTACAGGCAGGAAAATGGCTGCCTGCCTCCATAATTTCTAGTGCTACTGCTGCTGCTGCTGCCCTTTATTTCTGACACTTTGGTCCAGGAGTGGAGAATTGTTATGGTCCTGTGGGCCAGATCTTTATCTGTCCCCACCTCTGCAGGCTAATTCTAACAGGTTGGTAGAGCAGCCCATCTGTCAATCATATCACACCATTATGATTTCACATGATTGCTACCGTTCTTTGAAGCCAGTCATTGATCCTGCATGTCTTCTTCTTCATAGATGAAAGAACTATTAGGAAGCGTGAGAGAAAAGCTGCCCACCTGCATTTTAACCTCAGGAGCAAAGAGGATCCATTGGAAAAAGACGAGTCAAGGTATGGAAGTGGTCTGATGAAAAGTAACACTTTTGGATGGGAAAGGAGGTGCTTGATATTGAAGGTTACTTAATCCTAACATCGCTGTTGTTAAATTTACCTCAAGGGAAAATACAATGAGGAGTGAAGTGCTAGACCAAGAAAGCTTTGCAACATCCAGCATGAATACAGAGAGCAACAGGACACGTAATGGTAGGTTTTATGAGACAATCACACTGGGATTGGAAAACCTCAGTATGCTTAGCCTGAATATTTGATTGTGCTCATGTACATTATGTGGTGCTGCCCTTGTATCTGGTCTGGAAGCTGCCATTGTCCCTGACCGTTGACTCTGCCGACCCAGCATGCCCCTCTGCCAGAAGCCACAACAGAAGAGAGCTTTTGCCTCTATGTCCTGCTTCTTCATGGAGGCTGCTGTGGAAAACAGAATGCTGGACTGGATGGGCCTCTGGCCTGATCCAGTTGGGCTCTGATGAGTGACTGACTCTCCATGAGACATGTGGATATTGGCTGCTTTGAGCTTTACAAGGCATTCTTGCAATTGTGAGTGTGTCCACACTTTCCTTTTGCCCCGCTCTTTCTAGGCACAGTTCTGTGCTCTAAAGCTCAGTGTCTGGGCATTCTTCTTTTAGCCCCCCCCCCCCAGCTTTCCCTGTGAAAACACATGCTTTAAAGCTGATATGCAACAAATGGCCATTCAGGTTTTCACAGATTGCCAAAAGTAGGTTTTCATAGGGAAAACTCTGGAGTAAAAAAATGGTGCTTGGACAAAGAGTTTTAAAGCGTGGATCATGCTTGATCTCTCCTTTCTATAGTTAGTCTGTAAGTCCATATCCAGTGGGATGCAGGTGGCGCTGTGGGTTAAACCACAGAGCCTAGGACTTGCTGATCAGGAGATTGGCGGTTCGAATGCCCGCGGCGGGGTGAGCTCCCGTTGCTTGGCCCTCTCCTGCCAACCTAGCAGTTTGAAAGCACGTCAAAGTGCAAGTAGATAAATAGGTACCACTGTGGCGGGAAGGTAAACGGCATTTCTGTGCGCTGCTCTGGTTCGCCAGAAGCGGCTTAGTCATGCTGGCCACATGACCCGGAAGCTGTACGCTGGCTCCCTCGGCCAGTAAAGCGAGATGAGCGCCGCAACCCCAGAGTCAGTCACGACTGGACCTAATGGTCAGGGGTCCCTTTACCTTTTTTTTAAAGTCCATATCTGACCTTTGTTTCACTCAGACTCTTGACTTGCCTTCCCTCCTTCTTTCCTAAGGAGGAAATGTGTGTGGCTGCAATTTGCTGGTGTTTGTTTCACCACAGATCCTAACCATCCCTTTTCCCTGAGGGGCAAAACTGTATATTGCTACAATGCCTTGAAGCAAAGATACCCTCAAGTGCGTAATCCCTTGATGCCATCTTCTCAAACAAATCCTTTCAAATGCATTTAGGGTCTTCAGATTATCAGGTTATCAGAAAGCTTCTGATAACAGTGTTGCACAATTTATATTCTGTTTAAAGGTCAAGGAGAAGGGATTTAGATTTCTCACCTAAACTTACTCCCTTGTATTTTAAATCTTCTCATATCATGTAGGATATGGCCCGCCTTCAACTATTTTAACAGCTAGTAAGACACACACACACACACACACACACACACACACACACGGTACAAAGGCCCCCATGTGTTTGCCCTACAATCTCCCTGGGTGATGTTGTCACTCCCAGGAGGAACTATGGTAGGATTATAAACATATGTGGCAGAGGAGTAGTGTGCATTAGCCACTTCAGATAGCTAGAACCTGTAAAAAAAAGGTGGGGAGAGAAGACAGCCCCCAGACTATTTTGTGAGCATTTTAAAGAAGTCCTGCATTCATGTGGATTCTAAAAAATCCTCACAGAAATGGGATTAAACTACAGTAGTGCCTCGCAAGACGAAATTAATTCGTTCCGCAAGTCTTTTCGTCTTGCGAGTTTTTTGTCTTGCGAAGCACGGTTTCCCATAGGAATGCATTAAAAATCAATTAATGCGTTCCTATGGAAACCGAACCGCCTTCAGACCAGGTCTGGGGACAGTCTGTCCCCCGACCTCTTCTGAAGGCTGGCGGGGGCGAAAGTCTTTGCTTCCCCCCCCCCCGCCTGCCTTTCCAGGACAGTCCCGGGAGCTTTTAAAATGCTGGCGGGCGGCAGCGAAGGCCCCCGGGAAAAGTCCTTCGCTGTCCCTGGGCGATCTTAAAATGCTGGCGGGCGGCAGTGCTGCCGCCCGCCAGCATTTTAAAATCGCCCCGGAACAGCGGAGGAATTCTCAGCTGTCCCGGGGCGATTTAAAAGCCCCCGGTTAGGCAGGCAGGGGGGGGGCAAAGACTTTTGCCCCCCGCCCGCCTTGGGAAGAGGTCCTGGACCTCTTCCGAAGGCGGGCGGGGGGCAAAAGTCTTTGCTCCCCCCTGCCTGCCTTTCCGGGAGAGCGGGAAGGCAGCGCTGCCTTTTCCGCTCTCCCGGAAAGGCAGGCAGGGGGGAGCAAAGACTTTTGCCCCCCGCCCGCCTTCGGAAGAGGTCCAGGACCTCTTCCCAAGGCGGGCGGGGGGCAAAAGTCTTTGCTCCCCCCGCCTGCCTTCAAAAGCCGTCCGGGATAGCGGGAAGCGCTTCCCTGCTATCCCGGACCGCTTTTAAAATGCTGGCGGTGGGGAGCAAAGCCTTTTGCCCCCGCCAGCTTTCCTGGACCTCTTCTGAAGTCCGGAGGGGGGGAAAAGGCTTTGCTCCCCACCGCCAGCATTTAAAAAAAGGTCCCCGAGATTTCCCTATGGGCTTTCGTCTTGCGATGCAAGCCCATAGGGAAAATCGTCTAGCGAAGCGTCGCAAAAACCGAAAAACCCTTTCGTCTTGCGGGTTTTTCGACTTGCGAGGCATTTGTCTTGCGGGGCACCACTGTAATTTCCTGGTCAACACATGTAACATGGAAACGAACTGGTATAATTAAGACTGTTCCATCCATCCCTAATTTGAACCAATGTTTTCTTTGTTTATTCCTTTGACTGTAATACTGTGGGGGGGGGGGTTAAATAACAAAAACTTATATTTGTGGGGTGATGTTCTGAACTTTGATAGAACCCTTGGTTTTGGGGAATTGGGTTGGCAGATTTTTGAACCCAGCAGAGTTGTGACACTATTCTCCACTTAGATTTATCTCTCTCCCCAGATTATACTTGATTTTTTTCTCTCTAACTCAGGAAGGTGTTGCAGTTATTTATTTTGGGGGTATTTTATGGTACATCTGAGCTCAGTGGTGTATCTGGGAGCTATAAATGGGTTTAGTGCCCCACTGGGCTGCCAAGGCAAGGAAATGGATAAATGCCCCCTGAGGAGCTTCCTGTAAGAGGAAAACAAAAGGATGGGCCTCAGCAGTCTGGAACACGTGGGTGTGTTTCATTCTGATTCTTCTGCAAATGAACAGTGGGTGCTCATCATTATTTCTCCTTATGAAACGAAACCAGGTACAAAGTATTCATCTTCTCGCCATATGTCATGCCATGATGAGAGAGACTCATTTCTAAAGACATCGCCTATTTCTGTGTTGCCAACCAGCAAATTAACTAAAGGAAACAAGGACCAGATCCTGGTAAGTGGGCTTGATGAAGTCAAACAGAGGCAGGTGGCTTCTGCTGCTGTTTTGGGCAGTGCTTTGCTATGTTAAACTTCTGTGTCCTCTAACTGTACAGTTGCATCAGTGTCAGCTGTAGAAAGTTTTCAGGTGTCATATGCATTGAGAGGGAGGCCTTTCCTTTTCAAAATTGTGGCAATCCCCCTGTTTATGTCCTTTCTCATATATAAAGCATAATAATGCCAAACCTACTCTTTTTGTCCATCCCATTTGTATCGGTTCATTAAATGACTAGAACATGTGTTCACATTTTGGGTTATGCAACTAAGTGAAGTCAGTAAACTCCAGGCTAGTTCATAGACTAGAAGGAGAGAAACAGTAGGCCTATATGAGAGCTCATTGTCCTATACCTCATATCACATGGTGCTTCCGGGGACAGTGGCATGATGGTAGTTTTATGAGTGTTTGCTACCACTTGCCTGTTGAAATGCCTAATTCTGCCCCAAGATCCATTTATAGCCTCTTAGTTGAAACATTCAGAAACATTTCGTGTGGGGAAAGAAAAGGGCCAAAATGAAAACCAGATGTGTTTCCACCCCCAGGCCTGGAGAAAGCAACTGAAATGCAAAATACTTAAAACAATGGTAAAGCAATGCCAAAAGCTAAAGTGAAAGACTGATTTTTCTGAAACAAATGAGTAACTCTTGCTATTGGACAGAATATTAACTTTGTAATATCTTCCAGCTAGACAATGCAAATGCAAGACAGTTTCTGAGTCACAACTCTTTGGACAGAGGTGAGTGTTTTCCTTTTTCAACCTGATAAAAATCTGTGTGCATTCTCAGCCTTTTGGGGTCAGATGACTCTCCTGATTCTGATGTTTCGCTAAGGCCAGTTCTCACAAAAACGCAGACAGAAAGTAGTAAAATCTATCCAGATTCTGCTGCTTGAGCCTGAAGATTTAATCAGTACATTAAAAAAAAAAAACCTTGCATGTCAAGGTGAAGAAGGCTTCTACCTCTGAGGTCACCCCCCGCAAATGGGGACCCATACTCCATCATGTAAGTGTCCACTTGCAGTCTGAAGTGGAACAGTCCAAATATGGGCTTACCACCTACCTGCTCTTTCTGAATACTAGGCCTAAATCTAGATGAAAACTTGACTAGTTGAAGATTTGGGTGTTTCTTACAAGGTTTTATTTCAACTTATTGAGATGTTTTTCAGTTTGGTACAAAAATATAATTTACAGGATAAGTTTTGAGTGATTGATGGGTTTTCTTTTTGCAACCATCAGTATAAATGGCAGGTATATTGCTAATATTCTTCTCAACCACTAGAGCTCCACTTTTTTGGCTTGCTCAGCCTTTGCCTCAGAGCATGAAATAAACATCTGTCAACCCACATAATTTAATTTATAAATGGAACCTTATCTTAAGTGTGACTAAATTCATATCTCTTTCTTCCCAGCAAGGTTTATTAACCATGATTATCTTGTGATAAATGGAAACAACTCCTGATATGAATTTATGTAAACCACTTAGAGGGTTTTTTATTGAGCCATCTATGCTTCTTGTTGAATAAAAATATATTTAATGAATGAACAAGTGAATTGTAATGTCTTCCCTCTGCTTGCCGCTTGCAGAACAGAAACTCCGGTCTCCCACTGCCCTGCAGGCACAGACTTCCCTGCCCTCCCAGATGAAAAGCAGAGCTGTGTCTGGTAAGGGGAAGTTTCACGTGTCCTTTTCTGAAGGCTCATCTCTAGACTTCCTCTGTCCAGGAAAAAGAGAAACGGGAAATAGGAAAGTGGACATTCTGGACCTTGGCCGGGCTGCTTCTCCAACTAGGAGGCTGAGTCTGAG
Organism: Podarcis melisellensis; assembly: GCF_964234715.1. Classification (NCBI taxonomy): domain Eukaryota; kingdom Metazoa; phylum Chordata; class Lepidosauria; order Squamata; family Lacertidae; genus Podarcis; species Podarcis melisellensis. Next base: position 53,161,855 of record NC_138540.1, read on the forward strand.
TGATGATGCAGGGAAGACCAACCTCAGGCCAGAGAGTTATGAGCACCTGTACCTCCCATCCTCTGCTAATCGCAGGGAGCTGGTGAAGAGGCTTCATGATGAGAGGAATGAGAAGACAGCAGCCGATGATGTTTGTAATTACACCTCACAGTTTGCTAACGAAGTCCTGGCTCCTGCCCGGTCCTCATGTGGAGATTTCCTGGGACAGCACTCAGAAGCGGATGCAGACCATGCAAGTCCCTTAAAGTTCAGCTCAGGTAAAGGCTGGCTTTATTGTCTTAGTTTTCAAGACGTAACTTCTCCAGTCTTTCCTAACCTTTCTGAATGAGAGGAAATCTTTGTTTGGTTCTCTCCTGGTGAATCAAAATGTCAACTTTCTGCCACTATTAATAATATTTCTTAGCCTTCTCCTTTTGCAAAATACAGGTGGTCAACAGTATAATGAGCAGCCAGCTTGTGTTCACAAATTTCAGCTTCAAAAAAAGAGGCATGAAGGCAAAAACACCGAGCAATGGGCTTTCTCCTAAATTTCAGAATTCAGTGTACAGTGGTACCTCGGGTTAAGTACTTAATTCGTTCCGGAGGTCCGTTCTTAACCTGAAACTGTCCTTAACCTGAAGCACCACTTTAGCTAATGGGACCTCCTGCTGCTGCTGCGCCGCCGGAGCACGATTTCTGTTCTCATCCTGAAGCAAAGTTCTTAACCCCAGGTACTATTTCTGGGTTAGCGGAGTCTGTAACCTGAAGCATATGTAACCCAAGGTACCACTGTATTGTCAATAGTCAATAGCCGTAGAAGAGAAGATCATTACTCTATCTCTTCCACTTAGCTCAAAAGAGGCAGGCCTAAAGTGAGACTAGGAATGGGGGAGCAATCTGATTCCATTCTCAAACTTTATAAAGTACATTTTCTTGAAAACTAATGATTACAGCAAAGATTCTTGTTCCTCTATCTATGGAGTGCGTAACTGAATGTAGTTATGAGACTGATACTGAAATCTGGGAGTTAGGAGAAATACCCCCAAAAGGGTGGAAAAACAGGGCACAAATGAACAGAGAGAACAAAGTTGATCTCACAACTGTTTCTGCTATGTTCAGCCCGTTCCCACGCTCCATTGGTAAAAGTATCCTGAGCTGCTCCATTGGGAAATGAATTTACAGCTCTTGTCACCACACATGATTGGATTGAGCCTGCTCTTCCTAAGAATTTTCACACATGGTTGATGGTGTACTCTTTCTACCTGTAGGAGCATTTGGAAGGACTACTTTGTTACACCAAAGTTGCATGATGAACCGGCCTGTGCACATCTTGTCTGAGGCCTGGAGTGGGAGTCTTGTTAGAATAAAATTATTAGCATGACAGTGTTAAGTCCTAGCAGGGGCCCCAGCCGGCTTAGCCCTCCAAGGCCCGGGGCAAGCATACTTGGTTGCCCCCTCCCCTGCACAGGTCTGATTGTGAACCATAGAAAGCATGGAGGATTTGGGCATGGCTACCAGAATTTTTGGAATTTGGTTGGCCTAAATTCTACTTTGGTTTCATTTGTTTTCGAGAGTTGGCCACAAGTGTAGAATTGATGGCTGCTTGCTTTCAATCTTGGTGGGAAATGGAAAAGGGGAGCTCACTGTGGGTGAGAAATAAAATTATGGGCATGCATGCCAGTGAGCTTGGTTCAACAGCCTAACTTGCTACCTTGTCCCCAGTGCTTTGGGTAAGCTAACCACCTTTTAAAGAAATGCTGGATTAGTATTTATCTGTTTGTTTACACCTTAAAAAAGTGTAAACTGTCTGAGGAATTGTGACACCAAGGGTAGTAGAAGAAGCAGTACTGTGTACAGTGACCTGCAGACTTGCAGGATTTATTTTTTCAGACATCAACTCTGGAGAGATCATGCATTTAGATCAAGAGTGGGGAAGACAGGGTGTCTTCACTGTTATTCTTTGCTCTGTTACAGTGCTTGGATGCTTAGCCACTATGAAAATAATTCAGGCCCTTTTTGGGCTGGTGGAGGATAGAACTGGACTAATAGCCCACCTTCAAGATGGCTGGGAATTAAAGATGCCTTGTGACAAGTGTTAGCCTTTCTTTCCCATCTGCTAACCAAATAGTTCCTTTCTTTCATTCTTCAATTCAGCTTCTACAAGCTTTGGAGATTTCCTGTCAAAGCATCGTTCTTTGTTAAGTGAGGTGTCTCTTGGGAATTCACAATCGGCTACAGCCTTAACATCCGCATCCACATCCAGGAAAGGGCGAGACCCACCAGCCTGCCGATCTCTCAGTCCTTCAAGAATGGAGTTTAAGCATACCAGCAGCCAGCACACTCCAGTAACCCCCAAGCACTGTTTTAAAGAGCCAGTAACGGAGGTGAGTGCTTTCTTCTGGATCCTCTTTGTGGAGCAGGTAGAGCAGGGGAAGGATCATGGGGTGGTATGCTGCCTAATGAAACATGTGTGGTATCTGTTCTTTAGCATGGCTGTGAGACACTTATGGGCATGCCTCAGATTGTTCTGAGTGACATTCATTTGCCCTTTCATCTGTTCCTTCCAGCCCCATTCTGCTGCAGTTGATTTCTTCAGCACAGTATAAACTTACCATTGTATCTCAGGGTGTTTCCAGACTTTCAGTATTTTGTGAGAGGGATTCAAACTCTTACTGGAACTTTAGGTTTGAGGAGCTAAAATGAGTCAGAATACTCTGTTGCCCTAGCCTAGTGCAACAAACCCACTTTAGAAAAACAACTCTTTCAAAAGTGTGTGGTTAATGAATGTTAAACAAGAAGCTTGCTCCCAGTGCCATTCAGTTGGTTGGCATGAACAGTGCATCATCAAAGGTAATCACTGCAACCACTGGTCTGCCATTACAGCAACCTCCTTTGATCTTAGACTGGTAACAGTCACCTGACAACATTATGACATCAGGTGATTGACAAGTGAGCGGTTCCGCCAGCCTGTCAGAGTTGGCCTGGGAGTGGGAGACATAGGCATCCAGCGCCGGATCCTGTTCCCCACTCTTACATACCTCATTATAAGGCCTTTCAAAAGGGGTGCCAAACAGTGGTTCCAGTTGTACCTTTCCCTCATGCTCAGGATATTGGGTGTCAAAGTGATGCTGATCCTGAATTGAACCTTTGTCCTGCTCTTCTGATTTCAAACAAGGACATAGCTCAGTGGCAAAAGATAGACACCAGATTCATATACTGAGGAGAGAGCCTAGATTAACTAAAGTTCAGTTATAAAGACCGGGGGCGGGACAAACCCAGTTTGATAAAAATTGGCAATGAGGCATGGCATATAACTAGTTATCAAGGCTGTGGGCTAGGCCAGGAGCAGACCAGTATCAGCCTCTTTGTTGTCTGTGTTGTGTTAATTACTTAATAATAATAATATAAAAATTCTAAGCTACAAAAACAACCGAAAAAACCAAGAAATTCCATGATTTATTTGAGAAACAAGTTGTCAGAAATTCTCTCCTACCCTCGAACTTTAATCCACCTCTTAAAATGTGCATAAATAAATTTTAGATGTTTGTCAGAATGCCTCCATATTTCCAGATGTAACAAATGTTACTTATGTGTTTTGTAGCTTCACTCCAGAGAGCATAGCAATATCCCTCTCCAGACATCAAGTATTGTAAGCAGCACTGAGAAACCATGTCTTCTTGTCACTGTCCTGCAGCAACTCCTGGATTTAGTGGATCGTTATTGGAACGGCTCTGGGTCCCTTTTTATCAATAAGGATTTCCTTGGTATGCTCTTCTAGGCTCAGGCTATGTGTCTAAAACTCCCACCACCCCTTTCTTTTCAGAGAAGGGAAGCAGACCACTTGCCAAGCATGTCACCAGGCAATATTCAGTGTCCTTGTTTGCTGTGCACATCACCAGACTATTTGCATCAGGGGTCACAAAGAATCCTATGCAATTCTTGTATTCTATGCAAGGCTGTGATCATGGGGCCTTTGAAACAGGAAAAATACCTCTGAGGATGTGCAGAATGACTTTCCCTCATAACACAGGGACCTGATAACCAGGTCACATACACCTGGGCACTTTTAGGTAAACAGGATAACTCCCAGGCTAGCTAGAGGCTCAGCACCTCTTGTCTTTACTACCTCTAACCCTGAACTTGACTGGTGAGTGCCAACAGCATAGTAGCCAAAATTGGGCCATGTAGGATCAAACACAAATTTTGTCTTTGTTTGGCCTGCTTAACTTGTTCTAATCTTCTCTTTTTTAGCATTCTTGTGACCATCATACCTCCTATCAGATGGATCTGCTTATTTCACTTATTGTATTTTCTCGAGTCTAACATGCCATCAAATCTAATGGGCACCTCAGTTTTCAGAACCTTGAAACCAAAATAAGTATTTGCTGGCAAATGTAAATGTGCCATCGAATCTAATGTGCACCTTACTTTTTGCAAAATGTGCACCTTAATTTGGCCAAAGAAAGGTGAGCATTAGATTTGAGTAAATATGGTAATATTTCAAATTTAACTGTAGGGCAGATTCTTTCATCTTTAATGTCTCAGCAACTCCTAGCCTAGTTACTAAACACTAGGCAAGACCAGCTCTGTTGATTTTTCTTTTTGCCTGAAGCAAATTCATTCAAGATATTACAACACCCAATGTATTTCTTACTTTAAGTAAACGCTATGTAGATTACAGCAGTAATAGGTAGAGAGCACACCACCCAGATACTTTACTCCACAAAAAATGCAGCTCTTCAGGGTTATGAGATGACCAGCCACTCTTATCTGAAAAACGCTGTGTTATGCAATACTCCCTTTACAGGCAAGTCTGAATTCATTAAAAATATAATGTAATTGACCTGCATGAAGGACTCTGCAACTTGAAAACAAAGACACTGAATGTACTTTTGTTACTCATTAAAAATCTTTTAATAAAAATGTATTTTTAAAAAGAAAAACCAGACCTCCAAGCAGATAAAATCCAGACTTATGTCCTCTGGTCACCACTCTGTAAAATACAGTATTGATAAGGCGAGTTAAAACCAATTAATACAAAATTAAAACTAAATTAAAACTAACCTTAAAAGCTGAAAGCTACAGAGCAACCAGGATATACCAACATATTTTGGGGGATCCTGAAATTTGCAATAGTACAGAAAATCTTTAGAAGGGGAAAAAACACAAATGGAACGACAGCAACAACATCCAAAGCAGGTCACTGGGGACTGAGTATGCGCAGTAGCCAAAGAATGTGAACGACAGAGTCAGGAGAGGTGGGGTGGGGGTGGGGCTGACTGGGTTATCCTGAGACAGGGCAGGGCTGGTTGGCTGGAACTCTGATCAGGAGCAATATACACACTGCAACATTTGGCTGCAGGTCCCACTTACCATGTTTTAATCTGGTTTGTGCTTTTATTGTCTTGCAGCTCCAGCACGCGATTTGCTTGCATACTTGATGGCGGCTGCCCGTTCACAGCAGGATGTTTGCTCAGCCCGCAAAGCCGTGCTAGGCCCCAGCTCCTCAGGGTTCAGTTGCCAGCTTCCTAGGGAACAACCAAAGTATTCTCAGCAGCACTGCAGCAGTGCCATTGACAAGGCTATGAGGGTACGTGCTTTTCACCATTGCTTCCCTCTTCCTTCCTCGGTAAAGTGGAAGCAAACCTAGTTTTGTTTTATGAGAGAATCTTTAATGTTTTATAATTAAGATAACTTACTGTCCAGCTATCTGATAAGCCATGTGCGCAAGTCCATGCTGCTGCTCTGAATTATGGAGCCGTCCAGCCTAGAGCCTGTGACTTATGCGGATCACCATGTGCCAGTGGTCAGGCAGTGGCTGAGAGCCCCCATAGACTCAGAAGGACCCCTCCCTGACCCAGGCTGGCTGTGCCAGCACTTGTCACCCTCCATGCCAGCCCCGTCGGCTGCTACGCCACCTCCAAATGACAGAACAAGAAATGTCCACAGACCCCCAACACACTGGGGCCTCCTGCCATCTGACACTGACCCTGAGCGCTTTGTATTTTTCTTTAAACACCAGAATGTGATGCAAAACCCACACAGCACAGCTTCCCTCTGGGTATCTGGGTAGCCTCCCACTGCCACACATTCTCATAAACAGTACCCTACAGCCTCTGGATTGCTCTCCCTGCAAACACAGGCCCTTACAGCACCTTCTTTGGAACCCAATATTCTCAAAACCTCTATACTCTCTTCATAGTCATATGTTGTGGTTTCATTACATGCATTGCATCTGAATGCCAAAAAACAAACATTGCTTTATTTAGAAGGTCCTGGGCTGATTGGTGACGGGATGGTGTTGTCTTCAGAAATCTCTAGCCCTGCCTAAAGAAGAAACCTTCTTGATCTCACATGCATGGCCACATATTTATGTCAGACCAACAGAGTCCCCTTTCCTGCTTGTTGAACTACCCTACCAACACTTTCCTTCCCTCCCCAACAGAAGGTGGAAGAGAGCCAGAGCCCACCTTTCAAAGAAAGAGGCGTGGAAGGTGCTGCTGCTGCCGCCGTCACCTCCAGTTCCAGCTCCCATGGAATATATTCTCTCTCTTATGGTAAGTTCACTGGTAAATACCAGAGCGATGTCTGGCTGCATTTGTCAATGCTAGGACATTTCTACACTTGTGTTGAGGGAGGCTTTCACATAATCAGTCAGCCTAACTGCTGTTTCTACATGCTCCAGATGAATGAGAGATTGACTATCTCTCCTGCTCGAGTCAAGACTCGGGCTGGCGTTGAAGATCACAGGCACAAGCCTCTGCCCCAGTAAAATAGACAATGTCCCCCATAGGATGTTTCATTGTGCCATTTCCACCACCAGTGCACGTTGCTACAACGCTTGCCTGGGAGAACTTCCTCTCAGCTGGGGAAGGCAGATTAGTACCACAACATCCAGCCATGGGGGGGGGGCCTTGGGGTGAAGCCAGAGAGATGCAAGACGACATAGAAGGATGGACAGGGTGACAAAGGAGCTGGAAGGAACCAGATTTTGAACTGTGCTGATAGCCATTAAGTTTACTGGACCTTCTTGGGCCAGTCACAAGGATTAAATAGGGGGCAGGAGGAATGAGGGCATGAGTTTATTGGAGGAAGGGCAGGCTATAAATAAAATAGTGTGTTGTTTTTTAAAAAAGATTAAAAGTGTTGATTAAAAAGTAAACAGCAGTAGCAGCATCTCAACAATACAAAAGTACTTTCGAAGTCTACAATATGGGTGGTAAAACAAAGTCTCCAAAGGGGTGCATGTTCCAGTTCACTTTTCATACTATCTCTGTTCTTCTTCTGCGCCTAGATTCAGAATAAAATGGATACCCCAAAAAGCCATTTGAAAGACTTCAAATGATCATAGCTAGAATAATAGGTGGGGTTTCATGGGTCACTTTGCTCTGTACCTTTTCCCATGCCTTTGATCAAGCACAGCTCTAGCTTTGCTCATCTGCTGATATTTTTCTCCTAGATGAGTTGTTAAGTAGAAATGAGCAGCTGAATGCCCAGGTGGACATCTTAACTTTTGAATTAAAGCAGCTTAAAAAGCAACAGGACACCATCAGTTTGCTGAAGGAGAGCCAAAGGTAAATTAAGTTTGGCAGTTCCATTTAGGGGAGGGAACGTAGGGCTGTCATTCCATTTTTTTATCCCTCCCTTCCTAAAAGCAGCTCAGCGTGGCATTTATGGTGCCCCCCCCACACTTTTGTCATCACAACATCACTGTGAGGTGGGCTAATCTGAAAGAGTGACTAGTTGAGAGAGTCAGAGTCTCTTTCACAGCCACAGTGGGGATTGCAAATTTGATGTAGAGGGGAAGAAGAAAAGAGCATTGATAGCAGATCCTGTCCTTTGCTGATGCTTGTGATAGACACCTTTCGAAGGGGAGAAAGAAAGCTGCTTTTTGTAAGCAAATGCAGCAGGCAGGACTTCTCCTGTGCTCTGCTGATGCTCACAAAAAGCACCTTTTATTTCTTCTTGCCTTGGCTGCTGTGCAGGGAAAACGCAAGAGGCAAAATCCTGGTTTGGCTGCAAGTACCTGTTTGCAAACCCAAGACAGGATTGAACCATGCCCTCCTGTCCATTAACTAATGCCATGAGCAATGTGACCTGGTTTATAGGGGGACATCGGTTATGGGACAATTAAACCCTCTAGTCAGGGTCAGGATTAGTCCCTATGCCACATGTCCAATGATTGAAAATATCAAGTTGGAGACTTACAGGTTGGCAACTAATGAAACTCAAGTTTGAAGTACGTAGCTTTTCTTGTTGGTTTGAAAGTCCAAGAAAGCTAACTCATTCAGAGATGCTGGGCTCAGTCAAGGGTGGTCCCTGTTCATTGTTTCCTTCTTGCCAGGTCCCTTGTTTCCACAAACAACTTCCTTCTGCAGCAGCTGAATAAAGAACAAGACCCTTCCGTAGGCAAAGCAGGCCATCTTTCGGAGAAGACCCCTGATGCTCCTTGTCATGCCTCTTGCCCTGCGAGGACGTCCCATCGTGCTTCCCTCACCTCTCCCATTGCTTGGAATCCAGAAATGTTAAGCGGCTGTCCTCTCTGACAGAAAGCACAGAATCACTTTCTTCCCATGGTGACTGTCATACAAATTATGCTTCATTTTCACATAACCAATCAATCAATCTCTTTATTACAGGCAGTGACCAATATTCTTCATTTTCACATAAGTATAGTATGAAAGCCTGTTGGCAGGTGTGCCTACTCTTTGCTGCTTTTATTGGTACCATTTCTTTGACTCCTCATGCCCCTAGGAGGGACTCACTGGAGTGTCCAGATGTGCTCTGAGGACATCCCAAAAGAGAAGCACCCACAAACATATTTATTTCACACACTCCAAGGCCAGGAAGAGAGTCCACAGCCTCCCTGCTCTACCTTTTTTCCTCAGGGACATTGGCTTCAGCTCCCATCTCCCAGTTTGTCCTCCATGCCTGAACCAAAGCCCAGCTTTCCAGTGGCCATCCTGCAGTGCCTATGGTTAACTCGGTCTCCTTTTCCCTATTCCAAAACACCCTTCTGCTGTTCTCTTCCACACATGCCCCTTGGTCCTTTCCCTGGGCCCAGAAGGCTTCCTTTCTTCAAACTTTATAGAGTGGCCAAGGCTTCATTGTCTCACAGTATCCAGATGGAAAGGTGTGGTGGTTTGATGCAGTAACACAATGTATTAATGCTGAGTATAATCCTTAGCTAGTGGGATTACACACCAGAGTGTGCAAAAGGGGAAATTGTAGGTGTTGTTAAAATGATAATTGAATTCAAGATGTACCATCTCTGATAACAACAGCTTTAAAGTATGTAGCTAACACTAAGCTTGAATTGAGAAGTATCACCCATTTATCCTGGCCCATTGTCATGCATTTGTGCAGCTCTAAACTGTGATCTGGACTTGCTGCAAGGCAAACCCATAAAATCATCTTGCAGCCATAGGGAGAGAAGCGGAGGTCTTCTGGCCAATTGCTCTGGTTTTGGCCTGACCTGGCCAACTTCTCTCTCCACCCAACCCAGACGAGTAATAAGATGGAAGCTTATTATGGAATTGTTGCTGCTTGTACAAATAAGCGTTTTTGCAGCATCCATATATTGCATCATCAGAATGACAGGCCAGACTTTCTTCTGCACTTTAATCTGAATTTCCCTTTACTGTGGAAAATCTGGCATGTAGAAAGAGCCCGGGATGCAGCTGCAGGTGCTTCTTTTGTGAAAGGCTCATGATGGCACATTTCTTTTATGATGATGAGCGATTTGTGGGGTGTGGTAATGTTTTTAGTGGGCAGCAATGCATGCCACTCCCCTCCTTCCATTTGCTTCCAGCCATGTTGATGACACTCCTGTGCCTGTTTTCACCACTTTCTGCACACGGAAGGCATGCAGATTTCAACAATCCACTATGTGTGGAGAATTGCCTTCAAGGCTGTGATAAGAAAAGTACCAACTACAGAGGTCTAGCACAAGATCTCTCTATCACTCGTGCACAAGAAAGACTTCAGTATTTTAAAAAATCTTAACAATTTGCCAGTGCCATATCTCACATACAAAGTACCTTTTTTGTTTCCAATACCTAGTCTTCTTGTGTCACAGCACTTACAGTGCTCAAAAGAGCAGTCCTAGTCTAAAAATTGAGCCCTAAGGACACATGACTGCAGAGGTGGCCAGCTCACTCCAAGTTGCCTCCTAATTTGAGAAACCTTGTGATGTACTGGTGAAGGCAAAACTGCCAGCAGCCTTTTGAGGTTGGGTTCACCAGTCCTCTGTTTTGCCTTAATTATAAAACGGCTTCTGCGAGGGAGAGCAAGTAGGCTATAAATGGGTGCATGTTTTGTTGAGGGAGGCGTGCCAGTAACCCAGGGCTGGTGAGTGGAGATAGGACTGGGAATGGAATCCCATTTCTTTACATGTCACATTTTGGGACAGAAGACAAGAGACCCAAGAGATGCCGCTTCATTTTTTATTCAAAAGACTCATGATATAAAGCTTTACAAAGCCTCAGGCTGCTCCATCCTCATTATGCCTTGGCCCTTCCTTTGGTTCCTTCCGAGGCTCTCACCATGGCAAAACATTCCCTTCCCAAGTCACCAGCACCCCGTGTTGCTTTTCAGAGAGGTTGCAAAGCACTTTCATAATGCCAGACACACTTTCTTCGACAGTCAGGTCAGCCTGCAAGGTACAAACCATGGTTAGATAGTGATTCTGCAGAGGCACAAGAAAATCTGCAGTGATGGATGAGAGCTCAGCCAACCACATGAGTGATGGTTTTGCCTATCTAGCTAGCAAAGGAGTGAGCAGAAGGGAGGGATGAGATAAGTTTGTCCTCGGTTGTAATTTTAGTGTGGGCCTGACTGAATATTCACTTCTCCAAACAATAAGCAAAAGTATATGCAGCTATCCTTGGAAATTGGCACACCCCAAAAATCTGTGATGTAATTCTCCAACCAAAAATGTGATCAGCAGTGTATTTATTACAGGCAAGTGTGAATAAAAATGCATCTATTAGTGAGCTCTTTGCTTCCAGGTTGATGTATATATGAATGAATACCATGGAGAAAGTGGATAGAGGAAAGTTTTTCTCATAACACTAGACTAGAATTCTTGAACATCTAGTGAAGCAGAATGTTGGAAGATTTAGGACATACAAAAGAAAGTTAAACATGGAACACACTCCCACAGAAGGCAGTGATGGCCGCCGACTTAGATGGCTTTAAAAGAGGATTTGACAAATTCGTGGAGGCTATCAATGGCTACTAGCCATCATGACAACAATGCTCTGCTTCCACTGCCAAAGACACCCCAACAACCGGCGGCTTCCTTAACTCAGACTTTAGTGGCCAGCTCCTTGGGGTTGGCAAGGAAGGTCAATGCTCGGGCCTGCCAGGAGGAGCCTCTTCCCTTGGGTTTGCACAGTATTAGTAAGACTTTTAGCAAGAGAACTGGTGAGGCTTAGGCTCAGCCAGACTTCCTTTTGCACTACATTTCTAGGCACAGATCCAGGATTTCCAGGTCTGTGTCTGAGTGTGGGGTGTTGGGTTTTTTGTTTTTTGCCCTGCCACTTTCCCCAGGAAACCCTGTGTTTTACTGCTGAATCAGAGCACACAATAGTTTGCGGGAAAGCTGATTGCCATTTGCTCCAGTTCAGCAGTAAAAACATTGGTTTTCCTGAGGAAAGTGGCAGGGCAATACTCTCTCTCTCTCTTTGCCAGGACCTGGAAATCACAGACGTGTACCCAGAAATATGTCCCAAAAGGAAGTGTGGATGAGCCATTAGTGTGTGTGTGTATAGTTCTGATTTAGAATGAAGTAATGCAGAGAGTTCTTAAGAAGAAATCCTTAGCTGACTCACCTGCTCACTTCCCAGCTCTGTTTTCACCCAGCCAGGATGAACAGCAGTGCACAGGATCCCATCATCTTTGTAGCCCATTGATTGGCACTTGGTGAGCATGTTCAAAGCAGCCTGGGGATGGACGAAGACATGAGCAGAGCCCAATCATAGATGCACAGAGAGCAGAAAGGTCAACTAGGTTACTGGCTCAATCTAAATTGAGGTTATAAGACCACTCACTTTGGACCCAATCTCCCTGCTGTTCATATAATCAACACTGATTGGGCAGACACTGAAGCTGAATTCTAAATTCTGGGACAGTTTTGCTACTGAGACACAGAATATACTATGCTAAAAAGATGATGCCATGTCTCTGCCATGTCCATAAAGTGTAGTTGCAGTTGCCACATCACTTGTTACTGTTCCAGAAACTTCCCCCACCAACTCTAACATCTCTAGGAGGTAACAACCACTGGCATGGAAACTGCAACAGTACCAGGATTATATAATGTAGCCTTACCCAACCTAGTGCCCTCCAGATGTTTTGGACCTCAACTCCCATCAGTCTCAGCCAGAATGGCCACTACATGACTTTTGGAAGAATTCTTACTGTGGAATTCAGGTGCATAAAGCAATTTTATCTACTCGTAAGACAGAACAATTTCAGTATGGACAAAACGTCCAACTTGGGAGAGGAAGAAAGCTGGTGGGTGTTACACAAGGCATTTCAGTAGCACATCACTCACTAGGCCAGCCATTGTTGGGTACACAGAAAAACCTTTTCAAGGAAGGTAATGGACAGAAATGCCAGATTTGACCCATGTCCCACAGGAGAAGCCTGACCTTGCTGCAGCGATAGGAGACGACTGGGAAAGCGAAATAATGCTCTGGTGTTTTCTCAATGGATCCTAGAACAGTGGACATGTTGATGATGGCTGCTTTCCCGCAGCTCATGCCTTTCTGATTGGATCCGTGGGCAGCCTTCTTCAGCAACGGCAATAATTCCTAAAGAGAGGCAAAAGCTCTTCAGCTGTACAAACCTGGTCTGCATAAAGATCTGCTAGTAAATGGGCACAAGATTGCAAAGACCAACCACCTTTGGCCTTGTTTCTTACACCTCTCAATTTCTACCCCACAATATCCTAGTTGGCTTTTTCAAAACAGAAGATATTAAGACTCAGCTGTGTTTGGGACTAATGGAGGGTAGATGCTGTCACAGAGCTGGGCTGATCCTGCAGAACTTTTTCTTACCAACTCAACCTGTGAATTCACCTAGCCAGAGGCTATTCTCCAGGGGCCTTTTGAAGATAGGAGGAGTGACCTCCCTAACTCAAATCCAGGTGTCACCATTTACAGCCCACTAACCAAGCCCACAAACCCCATTCTTTTCTCTTAATAATTTTGACCCTCAACAATGAAGCAGTCTGCATATGCAAAGAGGAAAGGCTGCTGTATTGCCCTTTGATGTATCCGGTCAGCTGTGCTGCCAGGAGCTGGCCTGGGAGGGGCAAGTCCTAGTCCACTCTGCATCATGGGGGTCTGCTTTCCACCCTGTAGTCCAGGGAGGGATTGCTCTTCTTGTGAAGAAAAACTGACCTTGGTCACTAACATTGGGCCCACAAGGTTGATGGTGTAGACGTCCAGCATGTCTTTAGCAGTGGCTGACTCCAAAGTACAGGGCGGCATGACCCCAGCATTGTTGATCACCACGTTCAGCCCAGCGCCTCCCAGGCGGGCCTCAACCTTCTTGGCAGCTGCCTTGACACTTGCCTCATCGGTGGTTTCTACAAAGAAGAAGAAACAAGACTCTGTTTTGTGTAGGACTTGACTGCATTCTCACCTGTCTCGCTTGTGTCAGCTATTTACAATAGGTGGGATTATTGGCATGCTCATTCATGTAGGAGAAATGCAGGATTGCATCTTGTGGCTCTGCTTCCAACTTCAGTGTCTTCATCTGAACACTTGTAAGCTATGTAAGGTCACATGTTTGGATGTGTACATGGAGGTTGGTGGGGGCATCTCTCTCTCTCTCACCCACACACCACTCCATGCATTGATCATACTAGAGAGCCAGGCGGATCTCTGGAGGGAATACCATTCCTAAGAGGGCTTGGCTCTCCTTCTCGCTCAGCCATTCATGGTGATAGAGAGGAGGGCATCTGAGGCACAACTTCAAAGCCTGGGCTAGTTAATACAGGTGCAGATGGCTCTTGAGGTGACCAGGCCCAATACCTTTTAAAAATATATAGAATAGTTAAGTGAGGTGATACTGGGGCCCACTGCCAAGAGCATTTTGGAGAAAGCATCCCTTTCAATCATACTTCCTTACCCCTCTGCAAACTTCTGTTTCTTTAAGGGGCAGTCATGCAGTTTTGCTTTGTATAGCCAGGGGGGGAGAAGCTGGGTGGGGCAGGGAGGGGTGAGGATTAGAGTTGAAATGCCATCAAGAGGTGCCTATCTTATTTCCTTCATAAGCAAATAGAAGCTTGCCTTTTGAAAAAGCCGTGGGCGCTTGTCAGTATTTGGGAGGGGCCTCAAAAGCAAGTAGAACACCTAATCTCTGCTGAGCGAGGCCCTCATTCAGCTTTACAGAGGAGTTGCATGCACCCATTCCATTGCCATGGCAGTTGGATCTGATCAGTGGGGTGTGAGATAAGTCAGCTGCCAGGTCCAGCCTATTGCTATCAAATGTTGCTGGGAGGGGACCATTTATTGGCTCAGGGCACCACTGCTAATCTCTGCACACATGCCAAGCTTTCCTAGTACCTTATAAGACATTATCTTTTGGCTACTCACAGCGATTTCTTAACTTATTACTACAAGTTTCTGTTATGTAGTGTAGTTCACCCTGGGCCAACAGGGGGATACTGTATATAGTTTTCACTCAGGTCTGTAGATAGTTTTCACTCAGGTCCGCATCAGTTATTTTAGGCAGGAACTCTGGGCTGTTGTTGTTACAATGTTGACAGCCGGCTGCCTATAAAAGCAGGCCGGCTGAGCTGTTTGCAGTCAGTTCTATTCCAGCTTACAAAATAAAGAGCTACTTGAAGAAATCGCTGTGCCGGCTGCTATGTCAACCCACTACCTAATAGTTTCTTCTTTCTTTGCAATGCAAGCAGTTACAACAGCAAAGCATGGTCGTTTCTGCTAAGCTTTTCTTACCTGTTTATCCCACAGAATCTTAGATGTGGTTTGGTCAACTGGAAAGTAATTCACGAACCCGTATGACATTCTCAGCCCTCCAAAACTTTGTGTCTAATGCCTGTTATGAAATTAGAGCTAAATGTGCTGCTTCTTTCAAAGGTTTGGGTGGGTATCACAACCCTGCAACATTTCTCTGATGAAAATGATAATGTCTTATAAGGTACCAGGGAAGTTTGTGGGTGACTTAGAACCACAAGGGGAAATGGAGGAGAACAGTTAGAAAACTATTGTGCATGCTTAAAAAGGCTATGAATATTAGTCAAACAACCTGGTTGGAGCTAGAGCTAATCAGCATGATCATGGGATGTATGTAATGAAGGGGGTACATATCAAGGGGGAAATATGAAATAAGCGGACCAGGAAGTCTGTAAACTGCAGTTTCCAAACCAATAGGACAATGTAGGAGGGAAATTTGGATGGATTACTTAGGGCAAATTTGTCCAACAGATTCTGACTTGTAGTGCTTGTTTTGGGGCAAGTTAAGGGAGGGGAGAGGGCTTGTTAAAGATCCTCTATCTAGTACATAGTCTTGAGGATCATCTAAATACAGCCAGTGCCTTAAGAAATGACTGGATACTACAGGGAGAAGAAGTTGCCAAGGCTCAAATTAAGAAGCAACAGCCTTGCTGCTGTTTGCTGAAAGAGGGGAGAGGGCTTACCAAGCTGCAGAATTGCCAGATTGGGGTGCTTGGATGCCAGGTGCCTCAGCTCCTGTAGGAAACAAAAGAAAACAAATTATATCAAGTTGTAATGTGTCCGAAGTTCCCCCACGTAAATTACCACAGAGTTGTTATAACTATCTTGTAAGTAGGCCAGTCTTAGCCCCATTGTGCAGGTGGCAGCCTGAGACTTCCATACGAGCTCTCACAAGGGCATTGTGGGACTGAACTCAAACAACATCAAGGAAGAACTCCAGAATGGCTGGCGAGAGCCATGTGGTGGAGCTGGAGCAACAAGCTCAAACCTCTTCACAGCTGAAGTTCACATGTAGACTGAAGGAGAACAATATACTTAATTACCCATTTCCTCCCAAGGTGAGCTAAACCTGGCAGGACAGCTTACTCTATGGCATTAACCCTTTCATGCATTAATTAGACTTAAGCAGGTTGGTTATATGAAGCAGTTTATCCCATAGAAGGTGAGTCCTGGGTCTGAAAAGGTTGAAAATTTATGCCCTATGGGAATAGTCTTGGTGATGCAACTAACTGATCAAAACAGCCAAGTGAGGGGCTATCTACCCCTGAGAAATTGTGCAGCTATTCCAAAGTTTTTAAAAAGCTGGATTTTCTGTGCTCAGAAAACAACAGCTGGAAGCTGAAGAGGGGAAGCATTAGAGGGGGGATGTTTTCACATTGTGCAGGTGCCTTGAACAAAGGTGTGGTTGTTCCATAGTAAATGCCCAGCTTAACTTTTAACATGCCCTGGAGCTAATTGAACATGGCTGCTACCACTGTGAAAGCTCCAAAGTATTCAATGTAGGCTGACTTCACCATGTTAAAACGAGGTCATGTGCTAAGGAATTTCTTTGCAAACCACAGCAGTAGACTCTTTTTTCTCTTATTGGAACAATAAGTGCCATTCTAATATTCAGCCTCATGTTTATTTCTCTTTGCTACAAACTCAGTTTGCCTCCAGCAACACTCAACTTCCGCATTTGTAAATACCAGTAAATCCAAGCCTCCCTGTTCTCTCCTCCAAATGGAGAGGCCCCTAAATTAGGGAAGTCTAGAGCATGCAGCTCCACAAACAAAGCAAACAACCAGAGTTTTCAAACAAGGGTTTGCAAACTTGCCTATCTCCTGTTTTAAATTCTATGGCTGAGACGAGCCTCTTGCTTATATAACAACTTGGAAACTTTTTAGCACAGATTCTGAAAAGGGCTCTTGCATGCAACACTGACTTATGGAAGTCAGAGTAACACAATCTGGCAGCAGGGAAGGAGAAGTTCCAGCTGGAAAGGATGGAGTGTGGATGGATGCCTGACAGTTGCTTCAGGGGAGGGGAAAAAGTGGATCTTTCTCTTGCATGCACACACAGGAATTGAAATCCCTAAACTGGAGGAAATAAGATATTTCTGCTTATAAACAATGTGCAGGGGTTGGGGAGACAATGGGATTTGCAGAAAGAAGCCTGTCTCAGACGCATCAGTTTTGCAGAGAGAAAGTGTTTGTCCTCCTATCGTGCAAGGGTGTGTGTGTGTGTGTGTGTGTCCCGAGAGGGAGACTTTCTGCCTTCAAAGTCAGCTAAAGAGAGTCTAACAACTCACCTGTGCTCTGGCCCCTTCTGGATCCCGGCAGGTTGCGAACACTACTTGGGGAGGGTTTGGTTTCTCAAGGAAACATTTCACCAGCTGCAGCCCGATGCCTCGGTTGGATCCTGTCACCAACACACTGCGAATGTGACCTGATGCCATCCTGTTCTCACAGAAGCCGTTACTCCTTTCTGGAGCTCCTCTGTGCCTTGCCCCAAGTTTTCTTTCCAGTGGGCTGGGCGTGTGTCACTTCCTGCAGTGACTGGGGCACCCGCCTTCTTTCCCACTGGCTGGCTACAGAAGAATATCAGATTCCATGTAGGCAAGCTCAGACTGCTTTTTGCTCAGAACCAATGGGCAGAAGGGATGTGGTCAAGCATGAGGAAGTTTTTACAAGTTTTGCAGGCTTTTGGACTTAAAAATAAATACGCCTCCAAGTCCTGTGAAATAAATGGGTGTGTGTACACCAGTGTTTCTCAAGCATTTTAGATTGAATTGGGACCCACCTGTAAAAATTTCCACTTGACCTATGCTTTCTAGGCATGGGTCTAAGTGGTTTACCCCCACTCCTTTCCAAGGGAAAAACTGCTCTTTAGTGGCAGATCAGAAGAAATGGCAATCCAGGGGAAACACAAATTGCTGTTTGCCCCGATTGAGCGCTAAAGAGTTGTTTTTCCAGGGGAAAGCAGCAGGGCAATAGGAAGTGTGGATAAGCTGTAAATTCTCCTTTCAAATCCCATCACCCTTCCTGAAACAGTCCATACAAGTAAGGACAAATTCCAATTCCTTCACATCTTCAATAGTATTTACTCATGGCACAGAGCAGAAGTGGGGGACATGTCATGCTTTTTCTGGGGTAGTTGGTCCACCTTTTGTCGCCCCCCCCACTCAGCTCTCACCTGTGGCTCCTAGAAGCTGTCAGCATGCAACAGTAGCCACACCCTGGGAAACAGCTTCGACTGGCCGGCTAAACCAGGTGAGAGTAGCCGATGGATGGTAGACTAGTATTTCCTTTTCCTTTCTTTTCTTTTTTTACAATCAGGTAGTATATAAATTTTAGGGGGGGGAAATAAAATTAATAATTTTCAGAAAACTAGAAGGTATGTTGGGACTGCAGTGGCAGCAACTGTGAGAGGTCTCTGACTTGCACCAAGCTCAGGACTATCAGAAACTAGCCCAGGCCAGGAGAAAACCAGGCTGGCAATAATGCTATTAGTAATAGCATGAATGCATAGACGTGGTAGCCTGTTTCCTTTAGGAGGTGTGCAGCTAAAAGAAAAAAAATACCTCTAATTCCCTTATGGGGTATATAGAGCTCGTATAGAGTCCTTAGATGGAGTTCCCTATCGGTCGGAGAGAAAAAGCAGAGGACAAGAAGTGTATATTGAAAAGCAAAGCGGCTTTATTAAAGAGAAAATAAACTGTTGCAATAGGGTCCCCACTCACCACACGCAGGAGGGAGGAGAACCCCAAACAAAAGAAAAACAGAAGTTTATACCTTCCAATCCACAGGTGGACCTTCCCACAACCTATCCAGCCAGAGTGTAAGTCATATATCAGAAATACGTTATAGAAGGGGGGTACATCAGTTACAGATAAGTTTCACAGGATGCAGGTAAGTCTTTGACACCTCATTGAGCACTCAGTACAGTGATACCTCGGGTTACAGACGCTTCAGGTTACAGACTCCGCTAACCCAGAAATAGTACCTCAGATTAAGAACTTTGCTTCAGGATGAGAACAGAAATTGTGCTCCGGCAGCAGCGGGAGGCCCCATTAGCTAAAGTGGTGCTTCAGGTTAAGAACAGTTTCAGGTTAAGAACGAACGAATTAAGTTCTTAACCTGAGGTACCACTGTATTTAACATTTATATGTGTGGGACACACCCTTAGGAATGTGAAGAGGAAGTATTGAAAGAGCAACAAAGGGAATCTAGGGCTTGGGGTTTTGGCTTAACAGCGTATAGACTTAACTCGTTCCCTTACCCTTTGTCTGCATAATAAACCTTATTGTTTTATCAGTTTTTGTCTCTCTCTATATACTGTGTAAATCACATAAGGCATTATGTGATCTACCGTATATGGAAAACACTGCTTGAAGGTTCCTGAATGAGCTTCTGCCATCCATTGAATAAATGGCTTGACATTTGTGGATTGGTGTTATTCATTATAGACAGTTTCTGTATTCTTACAACAGGTGTGAATGGCACTACTTCAACACGGGAGATTTCTGAGCAAGGCTGAACTTCAACCCAGAGGCTAAAACAGCTGTGCCCCCAAAGGACGGCTTGCCCCAGACAGCCTATTCAGGATGAGTCTGCAGTTGCTACTCTTGATGGGTAGAAAATCTGCTTGGCATGCATACTTATGGTACGGGAAAGGGAAGATTCATAGAAGCTTTTACAACCATATAATCAGGAAATCATTAATGAGAGTATGGGAGAGATATAAAGACTTATTGGAACAAAAGACTCCATGGTGGCTTTCACCACATGAAGCATTACTGCTCAAACCACTTGGAAAGAAAGGAAAATGGCTCGCATATGTTGATTTATTAAAGGACCATGATGGAAAATGGAAATTAAGAGATTATGATGAGATCAAAGACCACTTTCAGAGTTGGTTACATTATCAACAACTACATGAAACATATAAAGAAGACTGTAAGAAGGATTTAGTTATACTAGATCTAGGTTTCAAACGGAAGTGATTGAAGGGAAAGTGAAACTACTGAAGGCCGCATATAGCATACTATTAGAATGGGAGACGAAAGATGAAGAGGTAAAATCAGTTATGATTAAATGAGCACAAGATGTAGGTCACAACATTATGATGGAAGATTGGGTTAAATTATGGAAAACTGTTGAAAGGGAGAGGTTTCAGAATGAGACAGGTCTAACTGTGGTTAAGAAAGTGAAATATTTGGGGATTAACATGACAGCTAAAAATGTGAATTTATTTAAAGATAATTATGAGAAATGTTGGACAGAAGTGAAAAAAGATTTAGAAATCTGGTCAAATTTGAAGCTTTCCTTGTCTGGTCGAATTGCAGCTATAAAGATGAATGTATTGCCTAGAATGTTGTTTTTGTTCCAAACATTGCAAATTGTGGACAAGATGGACTGTTTCAAGAAGTGGCAGAAAGACATTTCTAAATTTGTCTGGCAGGCCAAGAAACCCAGAATAAAATTTAAGATTTTAACTGATGCAAAGGAAAGGGGGGGATTTGCCCTGCCAGACTTTAAACTATATTATGAATCAGCAGCTTTCTGCTGGTTGAAAGATTGGCTGCTTCTTGAGAATACAGACATTTTGGATTTAGAAGGTTTTAACAATATTTTTGGGTGGCATGCATATTTGTGGTATGACAAGGTTAAAGCTCATAAAGCTTTTAAAAACCATATTGTCAGGAAAGCATTGTATAATGTCTGGATTAAATATAAAGACTTGCTGGAAAATAAACCCCAAGGTGGTTATCACCAATGGAGGCAAAGGCTGGGAAAAGACTCAATATGGAGTCCAAATGGCCGAAATATTGGGAAATTCTGGAACAAGAAGGGGATAAATTGAAATTGCAGAGTTTTGAGAAATTAAAAGATAAAGTGCGAGACTGGCTTCATTATTATCAAATAATGGAGGCTTACAAGTTGGACAGGAAGATTGGCTTCCAGGTGGAAAAATCAAAATTGGAAACAGAATTGTTAGAACCCAAAACTAAGAATTTGTCAAGAATGTATAACTTGCTGTTGAAATGGAATACGCAGGATGAAACGGTTAAATCAGCTATGATCAAGTGGGCACAAGATATTGGTCATAACATTATGTTTGCTGACTGGGAACAGTTGTGGACCACCAGTATGAAATTTACGGCATGTAATGCCTTAAAATAAAATATTGTGAAAATGATTTATAGGTGGTACATGACTCCAGTCAAGCTTGCAAAAATTTACCACTTGCCTGATAATAAATGCTGGAAATGTAAAGAGACTGAAGGTACATTCTTTCACCTTTGGTGGACATGCCCAAAGATTAAGGCTTTCTGGGAAATGATATATAATGAAATGAAAAAGGTATTTAAATATACATTCCTGAAGAAACCAGAGGCCTTTCTCCTGGGTATGGTCAGCCAATTGGTGCCAAAGAAGGATAGAACTTTCTTTATGTATGCTACAACAGCAGCAAGAATACTCATCGCAAAGTATTGGAAGACACAAGATCTACCCACCTTGGAAGAATGGCAGATGAAGGTGATAGACTATATGGGACTGGCAGAAATGACTGGCAGAATCCGAGACCAGGGAAGAGAGACGGCAGAAGATGATTGGAAGAAATTTAAGGACTATCTTAGGAAACATTGCAAAATTAATGAATGTTAGAACGATGTTGGTTTAGAAATTAAGTGGTTTTCAGTTGTAATGATTAAGTAAAAAGAAAAGAAAGGCTAAAAATTAAATGAAAATTAAAGGAGAGGATTTGCTGAACTAATAATTAGAAATTGGAATACAGAAAGGGGAAGTATGAGGAGGTCGGGGAAGTAAGTTATAAGAAAATAAGGGATTGAAATTATACTTGTTTTTGTTTGTGTTTTGTTTGTATTATTGTTTTTTCTTTTATATAACTTTTGAAACTTCAATAAATATCTTTTAAAAAAAATTATGGAAAACTGACTTAAAATTTACAGATTGTTCCCTATTGAAGGAGAATTACATGAAGATGATGTACAGATGGTATACGACACCAGTGCAGTTAGGGAAAATGTACAAAACTAGTTCAAATAGATGTTGGAAGTGTAAGGAAAAGGAGGGAACATTTTATCATATGTGGTGGGATTGTAAAGTAATTAAAAAAAATTGGGAAATGATATACCATGAATTGAAGAAAATGTTTAAACATTTGTTTAACATTTAAACATTTAACATTTGTTTAAAAACCCGAGGCATTTTTGTTGGGGATTGTAGGGAAAGACCTGCCAAAAAAGTTGAAAAACATCTTCATGTATGCGGCAACGGCTGCGAGAGTTCTGGTAGCACAAGGATGGAAGACTGAAGAAACTCCGACTAAAGAATCATGGCAAGAAAAATTGATGGACTATGCAGAACTGGCAAAACTGACACATAAATTACGAAATAAGGATAACTGTGACTTTAAGGATGAATGGGAACCTTTACAAAGTATTTGAGGATGCAACAAAGCGAACTGGACTCCTTGGCAGGTTTTGAATAAACATTCACAATTTTTTTACTGATAAAAATAAGCTAAACAGTTGGAGGATCTATACAACTCTGTAACATGCAGAAAATAGCATTATTGGAGAAACCAAAGACTGGAACTGAGGGAAGTCGGGGGGTGGGGTGGGGGGAATGGGTTTTATGGGGGGAGGGAAAATGGGGGGGGGAATAAGGATATGTTTTTGGAAAATATGTTTTGTTATAATTTTGAATAAAATTTATTATATATAAAAAAAGAAAATCTGCAGCCACCAAGAGCAGCTGGATGAAGAGAAGGGGAACCCTGCACCTCCTCTGCGGGACAACAAGGTCTTCTCCTTTGAAGAAGGAGCAAGTGGAGGTGGGGCTGTGTTGCCAAGTCGGGTCTTTCCCTCCACCAAACTGAAAACAGACACAATTTGCAAACTTGAAATGGGATCTATCAGTTGGCATCAACAGGCATTTCTAGATACAACAGAAACAAGCAAGCAAGCGAGAAAGAAATGGAAGCGGGCAACTCAGGAAGTTCACGTAGCTTTATCTGTGTTTTATTGCCATCACAGACTTCATGGAGCGGATGGATGGATGGAGGCCCATGATTTGTGACTCGTTTTCTCACCAAGGAACAACACGCCCTTTCCAGTCAATGAAAGACCCTGAGTCTTTGTCAGTGATAGCAGAAAGCACTTTCAAGATCCCACTGCAACTCTCACTCACTGTAGTTGGGACCTATGAAATTGAGAGGGAACAGTTAGAAACGCCACGGGAATTACTAGGGAATCTGCCTTTCCCCTGGTTGACAGGGCTGACTACCTGTTCTGTTCTATCAGTCTCTCACCCTCATGAGCACAGGGACAGACCTTGTCATAAACTGCCACACAACGGAATGCATGAACATGGGCAAGCGAGAAGGCCCTGGCATCTCCTCTCTAATCTCAGAGCTGCTCACCAGCGCCACCTGCTGCTGCGCCTGCTTCCAACTTTTGTGTTATACTATTTTATTGAAATATTTTTTTTGATTTAGATATGTACGAATGACCCCCGCTTGTTTGCCCCTCCTATTTACCTCTTTCTCACTTCCTTAAGAAATTACCTATATGTTAAAGTATCATACAAATGTTTCCCAATGCATAGGTTGAATTAACCAAGTTTATACCCTCTCCGCCTGCACAAGGAACATGCTGTTGGGGTTCATTGATTGAGCTGGAGTCCCTCCCCAGGAGCCTGGCCTTTTGCAGTCTAAAAGAGGGCATTCTTCCAATTCAAGGTATTATTATTATTTATTGAATTTATACACACTCGCAGATCTTAGAGCAGTTTACAGAAGTACAACCAGATTAAGGTGTAGTTGGAGCTAAAAGTGAGTGTTACACCTTCCCAAGAAAGACCTCAGCAATGGATTTGAGGCTGCTCCTTATGCAGCAAATGTGGAGCCCCCAGGAAGACTCCCTGATACTCCCTGGCCTTCCATTACAGAGACTTCCTCTAAGGGGAAAATCACTAAAATGCCTGACCATCCAAGGCATTTTAATGGGTGGATCTGGCCTCACTTACCAGACATGTCCCCATGGAAGTTTTCACCCAGCCAGGGTGGATGGAGATGCAAAGGATCCCCAACGGACCATACTCCAAGGACTGGCACCTGGTCAGCATGTTCACAGCAGCCTAAGGGCAAGAGGTGCCATGAGAAGAGGGCACATCAGGTGTGAGGTGTTCCAGGCAGAGGGCCCTTAAAGACTCAGGAGCACCAGGGTCCAGTTGCCCTGATAATTACACAAAAAGGTGGTGTCCAAGGTCTGGTTGCCCCCCCCCCCAAGTGTTTAGGATTAGGGAGGATGCACACAGAGGGCACCTGTGCTGCCTGGAGAAGTTCATAGCATATCCAGCTTAAAAGCAGCACTCAGGTAGCAGCAGCAGCAGGAGGAGAAGCTGGCCACTCTCTGGCAGCCAGAGCACAGAAGGCTGGGTCGTTAAATGCTGAACCTCTGAGTGTGGCCAAGAAGTAGTGAGTTCACCATTCAGAATTATTATTTCATTTATTTAAACAACAACATCATTATCAATGACATTGCATTGTTTGTTTGGATAATGTAATGGTGGTGCAATTGATAATGACTGCATGTGATTTTACCATATCACCATTACCATTACGTCACCCAAATAAATAATGAAAGGTAGATGACACGGTATATCTACACAAACATAAATTTTATGCTGTTTCTGGGCATTATAATTCCCGTTGCCACTAAAAATTCAGGCCTTGGACCACAGGTATGAAGTTTACGGCATGTAATGCCTTAAGAGAGAATTTAATGAAAATGATCTACAGGTGGTACATGACACCAGTCAAGCTTGCAAAAATTTACCATTTGCCCGACAATAAATGTTGGAAATGTAATGAGACTGAAGGTACATTCTTTCACCTTTGGTGGACATGCCCAAGGATTAAGACATTCTGGGAGATGATTTATAATGAAATGAAAAAGGTATTTAAATATACCTTTCTGAAGAAACCAGAGGCCTTTCTCCTGGGCATGGTCGGCCAATTGGTGCCAAAGAAGGATAGAACTTTCTTTATGTATGCTACAACAGCAGCAAGAATACTCATCGCAAAGCATTGGAAGACACAAGATTTACCCTGCCGGGAAGAATGGCAGATGAAGTTGATGGACTACATGGAACTGGTGGAAATGACTGGCAGAATCCGAAACCAGAGAGAAGAGTTGGTGGAAGAAGATTGGAAAAAATTTAAAGACTATTTACAAAAACACTGTAAAATTAATGAATGTTAGAAGGATGCTGGAATGAAGTTATATGACTTTAGCAGAAATGTTATAAAGAATTAAGTAAAAATAGATTGTTAATGGGCCAAAGGGGGAAAAAGTAAGGTTAGATTGTGTTAAGATAAATTATAGGACAAAAATTGAGAAAGATGGAAAGGATTTGCTGAAATAGCAGCTGAACTAGAACACAAAAAGGGAGGTGTGAGGAGGTCGTTGAAACAAGTAAATGAAAGATAAGAAATGGAAATATTGGATGTGTTTTTAATTGTTTCTGTTTTTTTGTTTCTGTTTTGTTAAGATAAGTGGTTTTGTTTTTCATGTATTGTATTGTATTGTTTGGTTTAACTTTTTTCTTTTTTTGTATTTATTAAACTCTTAATAAATATTACTTTAAAAAAAATTCAGGCCTTGAGGAGCTACCCCAGTGGACTGTTGTCATGAGGGTGAAGTCGCATGAAAACCCTAGTGCAGAATAAGTTAAAAAGTGGATCTCATCAACGTCACATTTTCCAACACATCCACTAGGCTCTGACGTTTACCCTACATAAGGGTAATTTCATAACTTGGCTAATTCACAAACCACTTGGAATCTAGTGCTTCCTTTAGACTAACTGGTGTGGGCTGCTGTTTTGGACTAGCTGCATCTTCCACATCTTTTTTTTTTAAAATATTTTTTATTGCTTTTTAACATACATACATATCATACATATCACAAACATACTTACACAGCCAAGAAAAAAAAGAAAAGAAAAACAAACATGTAATACATAAAAACATAGACAACTCAACTTACATTGACAAACACTCATCGACTTCCCTTTATCTCGATTTCGGAATAAAGTTATCATATTTTTTATCCGCAGTGTCTCATTTTTCAAGCAATTTTTACGTAGTAAGCGTTATCTCATACCTACTGTGATTTTTCAAATATATATTTGTTTTTATCAACATTTTTTTCCCTTTTATTTCTGTTTCCATATATAACTTAAATTTATCCCATTCATTATTAAATTTTGTACTTTTTTGATTTCTTATTTTCTGTGTCAATTTTGCCAGTTCTAAATAGTCAAATAGTTTAGATTGCCACTCTATTATCGTTGGGATTTTAGACGTTTTCCAATACTGTGCTATGAGGGTTCTGGCAGCCACTGTTGCGTATTGAAAAAATGTTTTATCTTCCTTTTTGATTTCTTCGCCAATTATCCCCAGGAGGAAAGCTTCAGGTTTTTTGCTAAAGGTGTATTTGAGGACTTTTTAAAATTCATTATAGATAGATTCCCAAAAAATTTTAAGTGTCTCACATGACCACCACATATGTATAAAGTCGCCCTCCTTACTCTTGCATTTCCAACACATTTTATCACCTGTTTTATAAATTTTATCCAATTTTACCGGCATCATGTACCATCTGTACATCATCTTATACATGTTCTCCTTGAGTGTTGTACATGCCGTGAAGTTCATACCTTTACACCATAAAGCCTTCCATTTGTCAAACTCTATATTATAACCCAAGTCCACTGCCCACTTCACCATCACCTCCTTCACTTCCTCATCTTTGGTGTCCCACTCAACTAACTGGTTATACATTTTTGATAGTAATTTTGTTCTTCCTTCTATTATTTCAATCTGAAATCTAGATTTCTTCTCATTTATCCCAATCTTTTTATCTTCCGTCCACATGGAGTTAATTTGGTGATATTGAATCCAGCCAGTCAACTTATTTTTTATTTCTTCATATGGTCTGATTCTCCACCCGGATTCATTTCTATCTAATAGATCTTCATATGTCCATCTTTCCCCTTCAGTGTTTATTTTCTTTTTTGTCAGTATATCGATTGGTGATAACCACCAGGGGGTTTTCTGTTCCAATAATTTTTTATTCCTTTCCCACACTTCTAACAGTGGCCCTCTAATAATATGGTTAGAAAAATCTTTATGTTTCTTTCCTTTATCCCGCCACAGATAGTCATGCCATCCAAATCTTAAGTTAAAACCCTCTAGATCTAACAAATCTTTATTTTTAATGACAATCCATTCTTTTACCCAACAAAGGCATGCTGCTTCATAATATAACTGTGCATCTTCCACATCTTAATCATACTTCAAACATTAGGAGCACACAGCCTTGAGAGGTACCTTGCTGCAGCGGTAGGAGATGACTTGAGAGAGGCACCATCCAGCCATTTTCTCCAGAGAGCCAAAGTCACTGGCTAAGTTGACGATGCTTGCCTTGCTGCAGCTCAGCCCTTCTTGGAGGCTTCTTTGGGCAGCAACCTTCAGCAAGGGCAAGAAGGCCTGGGAGAAACCAGCACAACTGGGCTCATTAGATGGAAGGAAGATCCCAGGCGATGGACAGCCACTTAGAGAAGCCATTTCTAGTGGAAGGAAAGTAGCAAAGGAAGGACTGGAAAGGGGGAAGTGTGGAAATGAATGGGCTAAATTGCAGGAGGAGAAGGGGCAGAACAGCAGCCTTGACATCTCTGAGTTTGGGCTCGTCTTTCTCCTTGCATGCTTTCATCTTCCTGTTTAGGGTCACTGTCAGACAACGCATCACATTGTCGTAACTATTGTCTCATTCACACAAACGGGAACACAGGAAGCTGTCTTCTATTGAGTCAGACCATTGGTTCATCTAACTCAGTACTGTCTACTGGCAGCAGTTCTCCAGGGTTTCAGATAGGAGTCTCTCTTTAGCCTTCCCTGGAGATGCCAAATGATTGAACCTGGAAATTCTGCATGCAAGGCAGATACTCCATCACTGAGTCCCCCCCCCCAACCTGGCACATCCTCACCTGACTGACTTGCAAGGTTCCCACAGTGTTTGTGTTGTACAGGGCGGACATGTTATTGGCTGTTTCATTAGCCAAGTGGGTAAACTTGACCAAAATGGCAGCATTGTTAATTAGCAATGTCAGGCCATTTTCTTTGACATGCTCCTTGACTCTCTGCACAGCAGCCTCAATGCTCTTCAGATCTCGGATATCTGCTTGAAGAAAAGGGATAGCGATGAGCAAGCCCTGTTGATTGATTTAGCTAACTAGCCCTGTCTTAGCAGCAGTGGCTGTCCAAGATACCAGAAGATACCAGAGACCAACTTGGGACCTTCTGCAGGCAAAGTAGATGTTCTCATGTTGAGCTATGGCTCCTCAGTTTAGCACATTACACTATGCTTTGCCTGCTTGATGAAGCCATCAGATGACCATTTCACCACAAATTCACCACAGGAACAGACTGGCTGGACCAATGGTTGGAGCTGGTAGAAGGAAGTTTCTTACGTTCCTGTGTTTAAGCTCTCAGCCAATTTCTGGGAGGCTTGCACTCATGCATCAGCCACAAGAGCAGTAGAGCATTCTGGCAAGTTTTTATTTCTGGCTTGTGTTCCACAGTGCCAGTGCTCCCTGGGAACACCTCTATTCAGGTGGGGATGAAACTATATGTGATGCCAACAACAAGATGAAGACAGTAAGTGAGAATTTGCAGGGGAAATGTGTAAAATTTTGCATCCATCAGCAGTGTTAGCAGGATGAAAACATACATACCTAACTGTAGCACCACCAGGTTTGGATGTTGCTGAGCCAGCTTTTTCAACTTCTACAAAAAAAAGAGAGAGGAAAAAAGCATTTCTGAAACCCCCTTGTTTACACCAAAATGATGAGAACCAGTGGAGGATATTAGTGCAGAAGTGGCCACATCCCAAGCATCCAAAGTTCCCCTTGCTATGTCATCTATTCCTCCATAATCTGCCATCCTAATGTGACCTCCTAATATTTTGGACTACAATTCCCAGATGACAACTGCAGTCCTAAACAGCTGGAATACCCTGGGCAGGGGATGCCTCATTCTGTATCTCTTTGGAGCAATTGCTTCTCCTGTGCAAATGGAATTGCACAGAACTGGAACTATGTGACAGCCCCTGTGAAATTGTGTGAGGCTTCCAGTGGCTTCTTTCCTCTCCTTGATATTACTGCCCCATATTTCTTCTTGTGCAATGGATAGGACCAGCCTTACCTTCCCATTAGGTCCTTCAGGATCCAGACTGGTGGCAAACACCCACTCTGGCGGGTTTGGCTTCATCAGGAACTGGCTGACAAGTCCCAGGCCAATCCCCTGATTGGATCCTGTCACTAGAACACTCTGGACATGAAATTTATCCATGGCTGTTGGTTTGCAGGCTTCAGAATTCTTCTTATATAGCACCTGTGGTCTAGGATGACTCAAAAGAATGCACAACATTTTAACACAGCAGTGTGTACATTTGAACTGCCTTACAAGAAAATTCTCAGGAAGCATCTTTCTCAGTGACTCATGAAAGATGCTTTCCAATTAAATATAACTGGTAGGCATTGTGAAGAAGCTTTGAAGTTAACCTGAGCAAGGCCCAGCCCGGTGTGTGCAAAGTCCAATGTGTATGTGACCTGAGATTTGTAAGACAGATGATACGATTCTATACGATATGATACGATACGATACAATACTCTTTATTGTCATTGTCCCATACAGAACAACGAAATTGAAAAAAATCTACATAAGACATTAAAAAACCAACAAGCCTGCTACCCCAGCCATCCCAACCCCGTTAGCCCCCTAAAAACTCCGATACCCCATTTTTAAATACAATATACTTCCACAGAGACTCCTTACACAGCATTTAAAATCAAAATCGCATTTGGATAGAAACTATTTCTCAGGCAGCTAATCCTAGTCTTTATAACCCTGTACCTTCTTCTAGAAGGCAGAAGCTGAAAGAGATCATTTCCGGGGTGCGCACTATCCTGCACTATCTCTGCAGCTTTCTTATGGCACCTGGAAGCATAGATTTGATCCAAGGTGGGAAGAGTGCACCCAATTTATTCTCTCCGCAGTCTTTACAACCCTGGACAGCATTGTTTTTTTCTCTGACCGTGCAGCTCCCAAACCACACACACAGACCATAAGTTAATACACTCTCAACAGTACAATGGTAAAATGCCATCAACAGGTCCTTTGAGAGATTGTTGTTCCGGAGGTTTCTCAGAAAATATAACCTCTTCATCAGGTCTTTGCTGTTTTTGCCCCAGGTTAGGTCATCTCTCAACTCCATTCCCAGAAATCGAAACACCAAGACCTGTTCCATGCACTTCCCCTCAATAATAAGTGGCTGAATATTCCATTTACATTTCCTAAAGTCCACAATAATCTCTTTTGTTTTCTTTCAGTTAAGGAGTAAGTTGTTTTTCCTGCACCACTCCCCCAACTGCTCAACTTCCTTCCTATAGGCTGCTTCCCCCTCTCCAGCCATGATTAAACCAACCACCATTGTATCATCTGCAAACTTAATGATCTTATTACTGGGGTATTTGGGGACACAGTCAGCTGTATAGAGCGTATAAAAAAGTGGACTCAACACGCACCCCTGCGGCATCCCCGTATTCATGATGAGATCGGCAGAGATGTAGGAACCCATCTTGACCCGTTGGGAACGGTTTGATAGAAAATCTAATGAGTAAGACAGATAAGAAAAGGGGCATGTCAAGGAAATGGGGCAGTGTCTACTGAAATGCTATGTTAGGAATGTACGGTAATCACCAATAAGAGCATATGAACTGAACAAGCTCATACTTCTGGGAAATGTAAGCAATCAATTTAAAATTATTTGTCTCAGAGTGCTCAGAAAGGGTATAAAAGATTTTGGTACTGTGCCATTTGCATCTCATGACCCGCACCATACCTTGGAAAGACCAGGGGATCCTAATGCAGCAGTGAAATAAGTATCAACCTCCTGGGTGCTTTTGCTTTATGGAAGTGGTCTCTGTCTATTCGTATTAGTCCCACCTGGAGACGGACAAGGCGGTGTGGAGTTTTTCTACAGCAGCAGGTTCCTTCAGAATTCAAGCAGTTTCTCAAACACAGTAAGAACTAAGTCAAGGCTGACTACCCAAATAACTTCAGGTTTCTAGGCCACAACTCAAGACCAAACTCTGCAAGTATTCTTAGCTTAGAATTGGACTGCTTTAGGGACTGAATAATGGAATCCTTTCAAGTCCTTTCCCGACCCTTGGGCTGAGTGGATGTCATCTAATTACCCTGCTAGCCTGCTTAGACGGTTGGTGAGCAATCCAGGGGTTGGCATTGTTTAATTCTGCTCACTGCACACCTTCCATTGTGAAGGGCAAAACACCAAGCCAGGCATAAAGCCCCAAAGTGCTTTTTTTGGTACCATTATTAAGCATCCCTGAAGTTACATCACTGACTGCCACCCACTTTTATTCACCTTTACTTGGAAATAAACCAATGAGCACAAAGGGAGTTGCCCCAAGTCACTTTGACAGGCAGGACTGGCGCCTTAGTTGGCACCCATTTATTACTCCACGGCTGCTATAAAGCTTTTAAAAAGGCTATTCTGGTTGCTAGTGAAAAGGACTAAAAGCTTACAGTTGTGTGTGTGTGTTGTAGGCCATCTAGGAATCCAGCCCCTAGCCTGATGCAGGAAGTCCCCATTGGGTATTTGTCCTCTTCTCTTTGACTGTTCCATTCAACCTTTTGGAGAGGACTTTCAGATTCCCCCCTCTGCCTTCTCTTCTCCAGAGTTAGCATCCCAACTTCCTATCTAGTATTGATTGGACAACAGATGAGTGAGCTTGCAAATGCAGCAGCTTCACTATCCTGGCTAAAGGACACATGCTCTGGTTACCACTGGCAAGGCAGATAGGATCTCAGCCGCCATACTAGATGGAACTGGTTTACAGCTGCCCTGTGGCTCCTAGAAGCGGCCACATCCTTGGAATGGCTTCTACTGACTGGCTGGCTAAACCAAGTTAGCGTAGCCGATGGGTCTTAAACTCGGTGAGTTAGGGACTTCCTCTGTGTGGAAAGAAAGGCGGACTGAACAGATGAGACTAATAGTGGGTCCACCTACACAATAAACCCTACAGAATCTGGAGTGGAGTCCCTAAGATGGTTGGATGGCACCTTGTACACCTCCGTCTGGCAACTCTTGCAGCCAAGCCAATGCCAAACATATTGCTCTGTTTTCCTTTGGACCACATCAGTTAGAATAAGGACCTCCATACACACTACCCAGGCTTGCTCCTCAGGGAGGTCACTTTGGCACTGTTAACACAGAGATTTGACTCCACCTCCGGAGGTGCACTCCATTGACTCTCAAGACAGACAAATGCCAACAACCAACAACACCAATATTAGATACAGGAGTACCTTACTGGTGCAGGAGATCTCCAGATTAACCAAGAGGCACCAGACTATGGAACAAATGAGGCTCAGACTGCTGAGCCTTTGGTCATTTTGATTTGATTTGATGCTGGGGATTATTACTGGTAACTGATGTGGCGATTTTATAAAGCCTGGGAAGGAAGAGTGAGAAAAGACAAAAGACGAAATACCAGGAAGGTGAGTAAAAACAAACAAACCCAAGAACCAATGAGCCCAGTTTAAGGGAGTCCCACTCTACTTGGAAATCCTTTGGGGGGAAAAGTCCTAAGTAGTTTAAGATACAAGAGGAAAAAGTGGTAAGAGAAAATCTGCCAGTGGCAGGTGATACTTAAATTCAAAACAAAGAGACAGTGAGAACAAAGGAGCAGCGCTGCCTAGCTGTAGGAGGGGAAATGACTTGATATGTGGTTGGGACTTATAACATCTTCCCTTTATGGCTGTATAGACTGTATGTCATTAGCTGCCCTGGCTTCTTTGCAATGGTATATTTTTAATTACATAAAATTGCTTACCTGCATTAACTTACTAACCTGGAGCCAGACACTTTGATGCACTAGAGCAGACTGTCCGGGGACAGAGATACAGGCGGGGTGCCCCTAGGTAGGAGGAAGATTGCCCAATGCAGGAGACAATCCCCTGGAGGAACATGGCACAAAAAAGCAGGACTGTCAGCAGCCATGCTGTGTCTCTGGAGCTACAAAATTGATTCCATGCAAGTACAGCGGTTGCAGACCTCAGAAAACACCAAGGTGGCAGTGGAAGGTACAGTGCAGAGAACGATTCCTGCCACTCTCCAGGGAAGGAAAAGACATGTGGTGATGACAGGTGACTCCCTACAGAGGGGGACAGAGGCAGGAGTGGAACTCTAACTCTGCCAGGAATGTAAGATCCAACCAATTTCTCCATTGACTCACTGGCAATTTCATTTCCCAGAAGGTGTCGTCTCTCTTGGATCTGGTCCTCATCAGAAGGGAGAAACTGACGAGGTGAAAGTATAGGGAACCTTGGGAGGAAGTGATCATGTCCTCTCGGGTTTCATTATACACAGGCAAAGGAAAGCTGCTAAAATGTGGGCTGGGTGAGGTAACTGTTAGATGGATTTGTAGCTGGTTGACTGACTGAACCCAAAGTGTACTCATTAATGGTTCCTCATCATCATCCTGGGGGGAAAGTGACAAGTGGGGTTCTGCCCTGGGACAGTTGTTGTTCAGTGTCTTTATAAATGACTTGAATGAAGGAATTGAGGAAGTGCTTAATAATAATAATAATAATAATAATAATAATAATAATAATAACAACAACAACAACAACAATTTATTTATACCCCAGTCACTCTGGGCAGCTTCCAACAAAAGATTAAAAATACATTAAAACATCAGACCTTAAAAACTTCCCTAAGCAGGGCTGCCTTCAGATGTCTTTTAAACATCAGATAGTTATTTATTTCTTTGGCATCTGACTGGAGGTCATTCCACAGGGTGCGCGCCACTACTGAGAAGGCCCTCTGCCTGCTTATAAAATTGCAGGTAATGCCAACCTGGAAGGGGTAGCCAATGCCTCAGAAGACAGAAACAGGAGTTAAGATTACCTCATCAGATTGGAAAACTGGGCCTAAACTAACAGAATGAATTTCAGTAGGGACAAATGTTAGATTCTACACTTAGGCAGGAATAACCAGCTGCACAAATATAAGATGGGGAACACCTGCCTTACTAGTAGTACACGTGAAAAGGATCTAGGGATCTTAGTAAATCACAAGTTTAACACAAGTCAATTGTGTGATGGAACATGTGCAGAGGAGGACAACAATGATGATTAAGGGATGGGGAACCAAGCCTTATGAGGAACAGTTTAGGGAGCTGGGTATGTTTAATCTGGAAAAGAGCACACTGAGAGGACATATGATAGATCTGAAGGGCTGTCACATGGAGGACGCAGCAAGCTTGTTTTCTCCTGCTCCAGAATGTAGGACTCTAGCCAATGGCTTCAAGTTACAAGAAAGGAGATTCTAACTGAACATCAGGAAGAACTTTCTGACAGTAAGAGCTGTTTGACAGTGGGACAGAGTCGCTCGTGAGGCCATGGACTTCCTTGGATGTTTTTAAGCAGAGATTGGATGGACATCTGTCATAGATACTGTAGTTGAGATTCCGACATTGTAGGGGTTTGGACTAGATGACCCTTAGGATCCCTTCCAGTTCTATGATTCTATGAGCTGCAGCAAGACCTCTCCAAACTGATCATATCGTCATCAACATCATCATCAAACACCTACTGCTAATGCTTTTCAGGGAAGATGGTGTGATCAGACCTATTTTTCAAATGTCTCAACATCATTCAGGCCACGCCTGATCTTGACACATCTGGGTGATGCATCATTTTAAATAGTTTCTTGTTGCTGAAATTAAAGCTGCTCATGTGTGATTACTCTGGTGCTGAGACAACTTAATTTACATTTTGCAAACTTGCATAACCATGGATATCAGCTGAAGATGGGCAGTGTCTCTTATGGCCCAGATATCTCCACTCCACCCAAGTTCCTCCAGTCAGAGGAGAGAGACACACACAGAGAGACAGACGGACAGACAACATGGAAGATTTCAGAATTCAGAGCATATTGTTGACAGGGAGCGACCGGGGGATTGGCCTGGGCTTGGTGGAGCAATTTCTCCAGCTGCCATATCCACCTCAGCTCATCTTTGCCACCTGCCGGCATCCAGATGAACCTGAAGGACAGGTAGGCACCTGAAGATTGGGATGAAACAGTTGAACATTGGCCAATCCACTGGCTAAAATATCCATCCATTATACCTCTTGAGTATCTGGGTAAGAATACAGAGAAGGCTAGATGGGAGCCAACCTTACTTCAATTGGCACCAGCTAAAACAGGGAGGGCCAAGAGCCAGGAGATTTCAGAAGGCTCCTTCAATAGATGACTTGTTTACACAGGGGAGGAAATTAATGAAATCAGGGTTCAAGCAGGCAGAGAGTGTTCCATTATTTGGAACGGCTACACTGGAGGAGCTAATGAGAAATGAGCAACATGGGAAGCTGCCTGACACTGAAAGATCTATTGATCCATCTAGCTCAGTGTTGTTTACAATGGCAGTAATGGCTTTCCTGAGTTTCAGGCTTGGGAGTCTCTTCCAGCTCTTCTAGGAGATGACATTGGGAACTGAACCTGGGACTTTTTGCATGCAAACCAGTGACTCTAAGCACTGAACTCTGGGCATTTTTGAATGGAATGGTTTTGAAATCTTCCAATGGGTGGGTGTTGCATGTGCATTCTTGAAGATATACCAAATAATCATTTTCCTGCATTGCATTCATGTTGTACAAGACTACAGTGCAACAATAGGGATTCTGTTAATTAATATATACAACATTTATCTGCATTTGGTTCAAAAGCAGTTTGTGTTGGCTGAGCTAAGTGCTGATGTGTTTTGGGTAGTTTTGGTTAAAAGTTAGAAGTTAAAATGGAGCCAGTGATGGGTGCAGTTGTAAAGCAGCAAAGCCACCATCCCTTTCCATTCTAAAACTCTGCAAATTTGTAGTAGAAAGTGGCCGGTCACAGCTGCCACCTGTGACCCCACCTTCTCTGCGACGGAGTGAGGTCCCGTTGCTTGGTCCCAGCTCCTGCCAACCTAGCAGTTTGAAAGCACGCCAAAAAGTGCAAGTAGATAAATAGGTCTGGCAGGAAGGTAAATGGCGTTTCTGTGAGTTGCTCTGGTTTCAGTGTTCCATTGCGCCAGAAGCAGCTTAGTCATGCCACATGACCTGGAAAAACTGTCTGCAGACAAATGCCAGCCCCCTTGGCCTGTAAAGCCAATAAAATAATAATAATAATAATAATAATAATAATAATAATAATAATAATAATTATTATTATTATTATTATTATTTATTATTTATACCCCGCCCAACTGGCTGAGTTTCCCCAGCCACTCTGGGCGGCTCCCAATCAGGTGTTAAAAACAGTACAGCGTTAAATATTAAAAACTTCCCTGAACAGGGCTGCCTTCAGATGTCTTTAAAGGTAGGATAGCTGCTTATTTCCTTCACATCTGAAGGAACGTGTTCCACAGGGTGGGCGCCACTACCGAGAAGGCCCTCTGTCTGGTTCCCTGTAACTTTACTTCTCGCAATGAGGGAACCGCCAGAAGGCCCTCAGCGCTGGATCTCAGTGTCTGGGCTTAACAATGGGGGTGGAGATGCTCCTTCAGGTATACAGGACCGAGGCCGTTTAGGGCTTTAAAGGTCAGCACCAACACTTTGAATTGTGCTTGGAAACGTACTGGGAGCCAATGCAGATCTCTCAGAACCGGTGTTATGTGGTCCCGGCGGCCACTCCCAATCACCAGTCTAGCTGCCGCATTCTGGATTAATTGCAGTTTCCAGCTCATCTTCAAAGGTCGCCCCATGTAGAGCGCGTTGCAGTAGTCCAAGCGGGAGATAACTAGAGCATGCACCACTCTGGTGAGGCAGTCCGTGGGCAGGTAGGGTCTTAGCCTGCATACCAGGTAGAGCTGGTAGACAGCTGCCCCGGACACAGAATTAACCTGAGCCTCCATGGACAGCTGTGAGTCCAAAATGACTCCCAGGCTGCGCACCTGGTCCTTCAGGGGCACAGTTACCCCATTCAGGACCAGGGAATCCCCCACACCCGCCCGCCCCCTGTCCCCCAAAAACAGTACTTCTGTCCTGTCAGGATTCAACCTCAATCTGTTAGCCGCCATCCATCCTCCAACCGCCTCCAGGCACTCACACAGGACCTTCACCGCCTTCACTGGTTCTGATTTACAGGAGAGGTAGAGCTGGGTGTCATCCGCATACTGATGAACACCTAGCCCAGCCCAATATAATAATAATAATAATAATAATAATAATAATAATAATAATAATAATAATAATAATAATATGGAAGCTGGGGCAGGGAGTAGGAGAAAATGTGACTTTGAAACTGGGCCTGATATAATGGGTGCCTGCTCCACTCCCTACACAAATGGAATGTGTAGGGATTCCATTTATCTCTCCCCCCCCCCCAAGACATAGCCCAGTTGCTTTTGAATTTTGGAGCAAGCGCTTACTAGGGACTAGCATGTAAAATTTGCCTGTCTTCTCTTTCTCCAGGTATTAAAGGAAATGGCTCGCAAGTATTCAAATGTCTCAACTCTTGTTCTACTTCAACTGGGTATGTACCTACCATGAACTATAATAGCCTTACACTGCCCTTCCCATTGGCAATCCATTTCTTGTCTCTGCTCGTCTTTCCAAACTCCTCCACCTCTTCCAAAGAACACAGGGAGCAGATAACAATTCCCATCTTTGTTCTTCACAACGCTCTGAGGCAGGCTATCATAAGGTAAAAAAAGGTAAAGGTCTGCTGGATGGTTAAGACTAATCAAAGGCAAAAATGGGGTGAGGCGCTCATCTTGCTTTCAGGCCGAGGGAGCTGGCGTTTGTCCACAGACAACTTTCCGGGTCATGCAGCCAGCATGTCTAAACCACTTCTGGCACAACAGAACACTGTGATGGAAGCCAGAGCGCACGGAAATGCTGTTTACCTTCCCACTGCAGCGATACCCATTTATCTACCGTATTTTTCGCTCTATAGGAAAAATAGGCAGGGGAGAACAGGGGGGAAATTTTTTTTTCTTGTTCTCCCCCTCAAAAACAAGGTGCGTTCAAGAGCAGGTTGGGGAACAGCTCAAAGGCTGCATGCAGCGCCCCGTCTCACTGTTTTGGCAGCGGGGACAGCAGGCAGCTATCTGCAAGCCTTGGGAGCCCGGCGGGAACTCCCGCCGGGCTCCGCAGGCTTGCAGATAGCTGTCCTAAGCCTGGGGTGTGCAGCGCCGTGCTCCCCAGGCTTCGGGCTGCAGGCACCGACCCCTCTCGCTCTCCAGGCTTCAGCGTAAGCCTGCATTCGCTCCATAGGACACACACACATTTCCCCTTCATTTTTGGAGAGGGAAAAGTGCGTCCTATAGAGCGAAAAATACGGTACTTGCACTGGCATGCTTTCAAACTGCTAGGTTGGCGGGAGCTGGGACAGAGCAATCGGAGCTCACCCCATCAAGAGGATTCAAACCGTCGACCTTCCAATCAGCAAGCCCAAGAGGCTCAGTGGTCTAGACCACAGCGCCACCCGCTAGGGTAAGAGACAGTGGCCAAAGAGAGATTTGAATTCAGTTCTTACCTTTATACCTTTGCCATTCTCCTTAACCCTATCCTGGTTCTCCACAACTGCAGAATTACCACAGCAATATTTTGCTTTTTGCCACGGGAAGGAGCAGAGTGGCAGCAGCTGGCAAACTTACTAAATTCTGTTAATTTAGATGTCACAGATCCTCACAGCATCAAGGAAGCTACCAAGGAAGTGGAAGAGCGTGTGGCAGGCTGTGGTCTCAACCTGCTCATAAATAATGCCGCCGTGGCTTGTGAAACAACTCTGAGCTCTGAGAACGCCCAGAACATGATGTCCTTATATACCACCAACACGATTGGGCCCATGCTGGTGTGTCAGGTGAGAAAAGAGTTGGCTATAACCCTTGCAAGGTCACCAGTCCTACTCATAAGCCAGTTCTCCAGCTCTGGGACTCTTCCCACTCAGAGGAAGTAGCAGGAAGCGGGTCTCCAGCTAATTTGAAAAGAATGGAGGAAAGAATTGAGGCTTCTTAGCAGGAGAGAGGTTGAGAGGGGTGGGGGCCTGTAGGGTGACGCACAACAATGGGTGATGGGTGCTGCTTCTCTCTCCCTTTACAGGCCTTCTTGCCTTTGCTCAAAATGGCAGCTCAGCAAAGCAGGCACGGCGGGATGAGCTGCAGCAAAGCCGCCGTGGTCAACATGTCCAGCAGCTACGGCTCCATTTCACTCGTTGACGGGTGGGAGTGGAGGCAAGATGTCAGCTACCGCTGCAGCAAGGTGGGAAAGGAGGGGGAGAGGCTGAAGTACCACTTCTGGAGGATGTGGGGAGGAGAGAGAGAGAGAGAGGGAGAGAGAGGAGGTCTTTAGGCCAAGTGAAAGATGAGTGGGGCACAGGGTGAATCTGAGGCACACTGTACTGTCTATGAGGACACATAGATTTGTTTATTTAATGTATTTATAGGTGCCTAAGGTAGATTACAATTTCAAAACACTAAAGCAAATAAATGATATAAAATGCAGAGAATGGCAGAGGCCTCTCAGGCCGGCTGGGAGCTAATGAGATGGGTGCTCCCTGGAGCCTGGGATCCATCAGTTCTACCTTTGCTCAGGGCACACAGGGTTTTCTTTAGCAGCCCCATGGGAGGCAAAGAGCTTGATAGGTTTTATGAGGTAGATGATGGGCTACAAATAACTATATTTTATCCCCCTACAGACCCACAGGGGGCGGTGTTAACAGACAATAGGTTCAGCTTACCACTTGTGCTTAAAAGGCTGAACAGACATTAAATCCCATCTTATGCAGTTTAATTGAAAGCATTAGGCTGATTTCCCCCCTTTGTTACTGGATAGTAAAGATAGAGAAGATTTTTAGTTGCTGCGGTTAGTTCGCCTACTACCCGTGTTTCCTTAATTCCCCATTTTCTCTCTCATACTCACTTCCGCATGCACTGTTCCTGGCGATCCTGGGATCTCTTGACTGGTTGTTTAAGGCCAGCCCGATCGAGCTTTGCTTCCTCTGGTTAGACCCGCTGGAACTTGTTATTTCTGGACTCTGGGATTGCTGGAGGACTGGTGGTGCCTCCTAGCAAATGGCCTGGTGCGCGCTGGATCACCAGTCCTTCCTCGCCCCCAGAATCTGGGCAACTGAAACTCCTGCCTGGCTCGCCAAATTGTTATAAGAAAAAAACGGCTCCTTTTTCCTTATGGGGTACCCAAGAGCCCATATAGAGACCTTTTGTAGGTTCTCTATTGGTAGGAGAAAATAACAGAGGCCAACCAGAGAATATTGAGAAGCAAAGCAGCTAGTAAGCCTGATCTTTATCAACTGTTGCAACAGGGTGCTCACAACCACACACTGGAGGCAGGAGGGACCAAGAACTCCTATATAGACTTTTGAAATTCCCCACCCTGGAGCTCAAGACCACCTCCAGAAACATCATACATACATCACAGGAAGGGTGTAGCCCAAAGACCTACCCCAATACATCATAGAGAAGGGGCCGGCAGGAAACCTGTTGATGGGTTTACCTGGCTGTTAATGGGTTTACCTGGAGAGCCTGGCTAGTCTTTTGTGGTGATAACTACTTATGGTAATTCCTGAATCCAGGTCACAGGCTCACCCTATTCATATCTTAAATGTGCCCTTAAGAGAGGATTTGTGAACAAATAGAAAATGGGGAGGTTTCCCGTTTCCTTCGACCTTGCAGAGAAATATCTGAGGTCAATTTGGGAGGGACAAAATGGTTTCATGACTTTTTCTGTGGGCTTCAGCTATGTGGTGTGTGTGTGTTTGTGCTTGCTTGGTACATTTATGAACATTTATTTTATATATGTAAGACCTTAAAATTCTTATCACAGTTGCCACGTTTATCAAAAAAACTGGCTACAGACTGAAAAGGAAGTTGGAAACATATTTTACTCACAGTTAAGCATTCATCCATAGCAGCAACAGCATTAGAACCAAAGGCAGGTAAAATACTTGTGTTTACAGCCTCAGGAGTGATCAGAGGCAGGTCCCCCTTCATGGCTGGTTGAAGAGAGAGTGAGTGAGGAGGGGGAGAGGACAGAAAATACTTCTTTTGCTTCTTCCCTCCTAGGAGAGGAGAGGAAATGACACAACACAGAGTCTTCTCTACCAATTATGTTTCTATAGTCTGAGTTGGATTATCAGCAATACAGCTCTATGGTCTTAACCCCTCCACATGCAAACCAGCAAGCATATGTTTTATTGGGTTTGACTACAAATCTCCCCCAAAGCTGCCCAACCGCCCTTCCAGGTCATGGATGGTTCTGTCAGGCACTGATGGGATAGGTGCTCCATGGCCTGAGAGCCACAAGATGCTTGTAGACAGCTGGAACCAGCCAGGGCATGAAAGCAGGCAACAACTTAACCCCCTCTTGCAGCCTCAAACTTGGCTAGGCATCCCTTGAACCAATAGGTCCCAACTCTTCTGCCCCAATTGACTGTGCTTCTGCCTCTGCAGGCAGCTCTGAACATGCTGACGCGCTGCCAGTCTCTCGGGTATGGCCCCTATGGGATCCTGTGTGTCTCCATCCACCCTGGAGGAGTGAAGACCCACCTTGGAGTAGAGCAGGTAGGCACCAGCCTAAGTGATAATGGAATGGGGTGGGGGGCACATGGCACTGTGGATTTCAGCCTGACCACCTCCAAAGAAGAATCCTCAGGGCCCACTTCTGAGCAACGATATAGGGTGGATTTTGATGTGCCTGCAGGGAGGTCAGACCCTCCTGGACTTCGCTACCTTAGTCACAGAGAGGATGCACAGAAAGGGGAGGGGAGTAAATTCTACAACACTCAGGGGAAGCCTTGTGTACCCATGGGATGAAAAAGGCACAAGCTTTCACATACAGACCAGTTAAGCTGTTGTGGGAGCTTGGAAAGAGGCACTTAGGGAATATTAAATAAGCGAGAGCAGCACCCACACATGATCATCCTTACTTTCCTGGACTGCACAGTCACTGGCAGGAAGTCACAGATGAGGTCAGCCTCATCCAGGTCAACGGCAGCAGGGGAAACACAGTCTGCAAGGTTTCCATGCAGCAGTTCCCTCTGAGCACCTTTTGAGTGGACCTCTCCCCCCCCAATGACAGTGTTTTGGGGCCTGCTGGTCAGATTCCAAGATGCAAATGTCTCCATGGGATGAGGCTGAGGTGAGAGTTGAACAAAAATTCAGGATCATCATTAATGCAATCAAGGAGCTGGATCCCCTGGTTTCCTTGGTGTGCTCCTTCACATCATCTGTAGCTGCTGTTGACACCTATGGACGGGCTAAGAAATGCTGCCCAACCAGAATGGCATCTGGTTAACACCCATAGGCAGCATAAAGCAGGGTATGGTGGAGGCATCCCATGACTCAGGAAGGAAGCAAGTAGGAGGGGGGAGGAGACGGTCTATTTCCTTGTTGAAGGCCACTTTCCCATAGAGTCATCTGTCATGGGCCAGAGGGTGGTACTGGGCAGAGCCAGAACCAAGAGTATGTGGGGCTTTTCCTTTCCACATGAAACAAGGCCAAAAGGGCTGCCGGTTGCCCTCTTCCTCTGCCTCACCAGGAACACAAGCAGGGAACCATGTAGAGTTGGGCTGTTTTGCGAGAGCTCTGGGAGCCATTGTGACCAAGGGGAGCAGGGCTGTGCTGCAGCCCCATGGAAACGTACGGCAGGGTCTCTCCCAGCCCCACTAGGCAAGTTCATGTATCAGAGGAAGGAGCTGTAAGAGACAGGGGTGAAACATAGCTTCTTCTTTCTCAGACACAGTGGTGCAGCACGGCCTCCTACCAGTTCCCAAGCAGAGAGAGGGAGGCTGAAATTGTGAAATTGGGCTCAGTTTATACCTTGAAGCAAAGTTTAGCTTGCTTTTTGGGGGGGAGGGGGGCACACCACAATTTCCCAAGGCGCCTCCTTCCACCTGTCTCAATAATTCCATGCCCTCCACCCAGGCTGGTGTGGTGCCACACCCCAGCTCCCCCCCCCCCAAATCCCATTTGCAGCCCTTCACCCCCACATCCTTTGCCTTGTCCCTTGCCTGGCAAGGCTACTTCAGCATGCACAGGGCAATGGGCTGGCACTCCTGAAGGAAGGCTGCTTTGTCAGATTCTTGCAGCAGGCAGGTCCCCCAGGAGGTGCCAGCCTTTCATCTGCGAATGCCAGGAACCTCTGTGGAGCTGCTGGTAGAACAGATGGCAGCTTTTGGCCACTTAATAATGCAGCATGATGTCACTTTTTTGTTCCAGGGAGTCTTGAGTGTGGCCTCCAGCACAAGAGGGATCATCCAAGTGCTTTCCCGCCTCTCTGACCAGGACAACGGAACCTTTTTAGACTGGGAAGGACAAACTGTCCCTTGGTGAGGAAGAGGATACAAAGGCAGAAGATGAGGGCCTTCCAGAAGTCCTGAGGGGGATGCCAGATTCACACAGGAGATGGGAAGAGCCACAATTTGGGGTCTTCAGTGCAAAGCAATAAAAGGAGCTCTTGGATTAGACTTTGGTAGTAGTTTGTTGACCTTCTGGGTGCTGTCTCCTTCACTAGCAAATTGCTAAAGCCATGAAGATGAATGACAGCTCACCGAGTGCAACCTGAGAGGCTGCCTGGCTGCTCCCTACCCCCAGGTGATGGTCGATAACCTGTAGTGGTCACGTGGGATTGCTATGAGGAATGATGAAAAAATGAAGCAAGCCATTGTGTCAGTGATGAAAGCATTGCTTTGACTGGGCTGGAGTAATTTGACATGATTTCTTATCAATCCCACAAGCCTCTGCATCTCTGCCCCATTTTCTCTAGGCTTGACAAATCTGTACACAAACCAGTTGCTTCACCAGGTCATAAAGATAAGGAGGCAGCTTTGATGTAGCTTTTGTTAATCTTTAGATCGATCTTAAGGGCCAGGAACAGAGTATACCCAGAGATGGTAAGGGTTTCTTAAATGCATTCCTCCTTATTCCAAGGAGGA
Organism: Podarcis melisellensis; assembly: GCF_964234715.1. Lineage (NCBI taxonomy): Eukaryota > Metazoa > Chordata > Lepidosauria > Squamata > Lacertidae > Podarcis > Podarcis melisellensis. The sequence goes on from NC_138540.1 coordinate 53,205,914, forward strand.
ATAAAGAAAACAATGCCCGACCTGAAGAATTTTTTTTTGCTGGCCAAGTCCTTCCTTTACCTTCAGAACGCAACAACAACCTGGGTTGGGAGATGCTTAGGGGGCCAGAAACACAAACACAGAAAGGAAAAGAAAAAAGCTCCACTCATACAGCCACTGCAGAAATCAGCAGAAGGAAAAAGGTACAGATTTTATTTTGTACAACAGAACACAAAATAAATCCAGTTTCTTCCAACTGTGGCATGTGAAGTCAAAAAGTACAAACGGAGGCAGCAGAACTGCATGTAATACTGATAAAGTGAAGTGTAGGCTAGAAAAGGAGGGCAAACAGCTTTGGATCCATGATTTCCTTAGTTTATAAGTAGCTGCTTATAAGAGATTTGTCTACAGAGGCAGCCCAAGGCAGAAGGATGGGGAGGCAGGCAGAACTTTCATTCAGAGGAGGAGAAAGGAAGTCTTGGGGCTTGGACCATGGGTGGGAGTTGATGGTCCAGGCCTCCAAGTCTACCCCAGTCTGTGGAGCTCAGGAAGCAGAAGGGGGAGTTAAGCAGGAGTGCTTCTGATCATTCTGGGGAAAGCACAAGACCTCCTCCAGACTTTTCCTTCCCTTGAGACGCATGGGGCACACCTCTCACACCTGCAACCTCTATTCAGACCATTTTGCTGGTTTGAGAAATCGTCCTGGGGTTTGCCAGCAGCCACCGCATATGTCGTCCAACTCAGCCACTGGCAACTCTGAAAGGGCAGAGGTTTGTTCCATGCAGTTCTAAAGTTCCAAACCACCCACCCCCCGGTTATTCGGCAAAACTGCTGGCTGGGGACTGAAGGTCAGCTACTGTGGAGAAAGGAATCATGTCACAGCAGCAGTGGGAAGCTCCCTTGCAAATGATCCACCAGGAACAACCATTTGCCTTATCCTATGGATGGGCTGGCCATGTGTCCAGCTGGCAGCTCATTTGTAGGAGCCAGGGGAGGTTGGCTCAGAGATGCAGGACTCTTTGACCAGGTGGCAAAACCAAAGTCAAGTGGAAATTACCTCACTGAAGGTGTGTGTGTGTGGGGGGGGAGAAACCTGGGTTCAGCCAACAGAGATGCCCAGCAAGAGCATCTTAAAGAATCTTTGCAAACTGAGAACATTCATTTGGCCACTTACACAACCCGAACTCTGTTCCTGCCAGTCCGCAGCTCACTGTCAGCAACGTAGGATGCAGAGCCCTCCCTAGGGAGGAGCTTTTCTCTTTGGAGCAGAGATGGTCCCAAGGAAAAGGCAGGTGGTAAGGCAGGATCCGACCAAGGTTGCACAACATTTCATGCTCTGCCATACAAGTTCTACCTAGATATAGTCACCCATCACAACCTACCAGCTTTGTCTCCTGCAGGCATTAAGTGACCAGGCTGCTGAAGAGGCAGAAGAGATTCTCTCAAGCCATTCAGCAGGAATAATTGCAACCCATTTACAAAAGAGGCAGAGGGGAGGGGTGGGGAAGATTTCCATTTCCAAGTGACAGAGTGAGATAAGGAATATTTGCTGCTCTGAAGGCCCAGGGGTGGAGTGGCCTGGAATGATTGTCCCATCACCCCCAGCAGAAAGCAGCCATGCAGGTGCTGCTGAGAGCCAGGCAGGGGCCAGCCTTGTTGCAAGCTGGCTCTTTCGCTCAGGCAAAACCTCTCCACACATACACAGAACAGCAGGAAGGGAGAGACAGAGGAAAAAAGGCAAGCACATAGCAGACAAAACCACCAGGGAGTGGAAAGAGTCCAAGGGAGCCAGCAGGGCAAGTCAAGGCACTCTTTGATGCTCAAAATTTATCCCCCACCCTCACCTGCCAAAAAAAGTGCCCAGAGATTTTAGGAAAGTATTGGAAAGAAGAAAAAAGAACAGGTGGACCACCTGCTCCCTCAGCCAGCTGGCAGGAGGGAGGCTCCAGATGCCCAACCAGATGTGCCTTCCAGGGGTTTTGGACTTTCAGCCACAGCAGCATGAGGCAGTATTGGCTTGGAGGAGTCTCAGACCCCTGGAGGGTGGTGCCTGGATGGCTGCCCCCCTAGAAGTACATGCCTGGTCGATGCTCTTCTAGAGACAGAATTGCTCCCTTTTACTCTGACCATACACAGCAGCTGGGAGGCTGCACAGTGAGCCTGGCCAGGCTTGCTGCCTCTCAGCATCCAGATGGCAGCAGAAGCTCATTAACAGAAGACTTTGTGGTTCAAACAAAGAACATCTCTCTGGTCTCTAATGTGCTCTACTCCCTCAACACACACAACCCTCTTGAGAGGCATGTAAACAGGGTGGGGGAGATACAGGAGGAAAGAGAAGAAACAGGGTTTTCTAGGCTGTGCAGTTAAGTCACTGTTGCCACAAGGAGTCAGGATTGGTCCCCTTTAGGGCTGCTCCCTCCTACACAATTCATCTTTTTTTCTTTTTAAAGAAATACTTATTCAATACTGTTTGGCATGATTGCAGTTTTGAAGGGCAGAGAAAAGGGAGGGCTGGTGCCTGGCGTCTTGACCTGCATACCCACAAATGCCTGATGCCCAAACAAGAGGAAAGTCCTTTAGCTTTGCCTTCGCCCCTGCTCTCCTCCCTTCCAAGGTCAAGAAATGTAATGTAGCCCAACTTCCTAAGCCTCCTGCCCCCAACTAAAAGGCGAGGCCAGTGCAAGCCCATGGACAGTGCGAAGTGAGGATGCCACAGGGCTCCGTTCGAAGGAAAAGTCTGCCTGCTCCTTTCAGTGGTTATAAAACATATCAGCAGAACTTGCCCATGGCCCAACAGCAAAACATTAAATAATACCTGTGTGCAATACCTGTGTTGGTTAAATCCTGGAAGCCTTCAGGAATGGAAAACATTAGGTCTAGAGGGCTGACAAGTCGACAGCCAGTCCTCTTCAATTGCCCAAATGCAGCTGACGCAAACACCAGATTCATTTCATGAAGGACATGTTCCTGAGTAGCATGGCTCACCTGCCCCCTGACTTTCTCATCACCAGCAGGAACCCCTGCTGCATCTGAATATGATTATGAGAAAAGGGAAACAAACAAACAAACCCTGAAACTAGGCAGCTCTCCACATGCTATGTTGCTTTCCATCAGCCTAGCTTCTAGAGCTCCTCCTACTCTGCCCTTCAGCTAGCTTGCTACCCTCCAGCAATGCAGCCTAGTGCTCTTCCACCCGTCCAAACCACCTCTCTCCCTCTCCCTCCCCCTCTCTGCTGCAATCTGCAGGGACTTAGCTACACAAATCAGTCCAATGGCAGGGAGTCTTGGTGGTGGGGCATCAAGCAGTTCTTTCAGTCAAGGTCCGGACTATCTGGAGGCAGCTGGCCAGTCCTTTCAGACTGGGGGCCACCTCCTTGGCTCCCCCCCCCCCGTCATTGAAACAATTTGAGTAAAAGGGTGGGGCAGAAAGGTGGAGGTAGAGTAGGCAAACACATGCAGGCACCCTGCTCTGAGATCACAAGAAACGGTTTGCCATGAGAGGGAACCTCCTGCTCACCCAAACCCAAGATGGCGGCCAACTTGATTACAGCCATGAATGGTAGAGAAAGGTAGAAGTCACCGGGTCTGAAACTCGGGTGGCTTTGGCATGGGTTCCCCTTAGTTTCTAGCACAAGGAGGCGGTGCCTGTCCCAAGTGGCACTGGCTCCCTGAAAACCGTCTGTCAGAGTCAGGGTGCTGAACGACAAAGTCTTCCGTAGGCGCCGCACCTCCCAGACTTGGCTTCCGCAAGCAAAATCTTCCAGAGTTTACTTGATTGTAACAACAACAAATACAATCCAGCTGCTCTCTGCATTTTAAACCTGATTGTACAAAATGAAGACACACAAAAAAGGATCTTCCCTGGACAAAAGTGGGAAGGGAGAAGTGCCATTTAGCAAAGGAAAGTTGATTGTTCATTTGCTTTTTTAAAAAATAACAACAGCGGAGTCTCTCTGGATTGTAAGGGCTTCTTCCAGTTGCAGCTTCAAAGGCAGCCTTGCAGTGCCTCACTCTGAGCAACCAGTCAGTGTCCAGGCTTCCCAGCAGACTCAGAAGGGCAGACCTCTGAGAACTGGTCAAAGAGCAGCCAAATCTGGCCAGCCACCAGGTAGATTTCCTCCTCCTTTGGCTGCTTTTGTGCACCCCTTCCTACTTCATTCAAAGAAAGAAAATGTGCAGCAATGTATCTCCTTTTAGCCACCAGGTGGGGAAGCCTGTGCTACATACTCAAAACTTGATTTGTTCTATTTGAAAATCCTCTTGATTTGAGGGGAGAGGACCAACAAAACACACACACTTCCTTCACTCCCCTTTGAGAGTATCTTTCTGCTGCAATTGCTTTCAGAAACAGTGTACCTCATTTGCTCCCTGAGGCCTCCCTGGGGCAAAGGTTTCCCAGGGTCCATCTTGATGGTTTCAGGGGAAACCCAGTGCTCAGCCCAGGCCCAACAGGTAGCCAGCCACACCACCTGGCCCATCATCCCTTGCAGGCCAGTCACCAAGTCAGTGCTGGAACACCGCAGCCTGGAGGGGTCAGTTGCCACGATAAACATCAATCTTGTTTGTCTTCTCCAGAATATCAAGGATATGGGCTTCAAAATCAGCATCATGCACCCCAGTTTTCCGGAACTCTCCTGCATAGCGATTGTTTTCCCAGTAATGGTGCCAGTTGCCACGGCTGTCTGCCCCAAACCCAAAAACGTTCACCTACAGTCAGGGAAAGAAAAGAGAGGGGCCTTGTCAGCAAGGGAAACATCCACTGAAGTGAAACCCAGTGGGATTACCCACTAAGAGACAATGGAGTGGCGGGGGGGGGCACTGTAGGTGTAAATGACTACCAGACTTTGCAAAGCTGGCTTCACCGTATCATTATACACCTTTAGGTGCCAGGCAAAAAACGTTCCTTTTCAAACAGGCCTTTGTTTAATCTGATTTACAGCCTATGCCCTTTTAAAATGTGTTGTTTTTTTGGGGGGGGGGCTATTGGGTTGTTTTCTTGTGCGTGTGTTTTGTGGTTTTATGTCTTGATTTTATTCTGTGAAGTGCCCTGAGACCTCCGGGTATAGGGCAGTATATAAATAATTAATAATAATAATAATAATAATAATACAGTAGTAATAATAATGGGAGGAGAGGAAGTAGTAGGCCTTTCATGGGAGAGGCTCCAGCCTGTTAAATAGACCAGAGGAGCCTGCCAACTTCCAGACGCTGGCCCTCCCTCTGCAACATGAAATCTCTCTTTACAGGCTAGGAAGCCTCTCCAGCTACTTAAGAACCCACCTCATCACAAACGTGCAAGGCAAAGAACAGGACCAGCATCCCCGTGGAAGGGTAGCGTCCGTGGTGCTCTGTCCATCGGTCATGGATGTATTTGAAGAAAGCTGGGTTGTAGATTTGAACCTAAGGAAACAAATCACGGAAGACAACATCACAACAGGCAGTGCTTTCTCTGTGGGAAGCCCCTCCACATGGCCATTGAGTATTTCAGTCTCAGTCCACACAGTCCAGAGGAAAAAACTGAGGCACTGTTACTGGGTGGTTCCCTAGACCGGGTAGCTGGGAAGTTGCCTGCTCTTGATGGGGTTACACACCCTCTGAAGGAGTGCATAAGCAGCTTGGGGGTAATCCTGGACTCATTGCTGTTGCTTGATGCTCAGTTGCCCTTCGGGGTGCAGAGTGACTTCCATTTTAAAAAATGTATCTGATTACCTTAGGAAACCTGGAGTGTGTATGTGTATAGTAATGCATATAGTATTCAAGAACTGTTTGTATTTTTAGCAGAACCAACCAACCCAAAAAACTTGCTTCTCAAGCTATCTTAAGAGAGATGAGAATTTAGAAAATATCCATGCAGATGAAGCCAACATGGATATTTTCAGAGCATCCCTTCCCTCTCCTCCATGAGGGCCAGACTTACCTTGTCTTTGTCCACCCGAAGGAAAGGCTTCACGGGCGCATAAGTGCTATGAGAGAAGCAGAAGGGAGAAAGAATGAGAATGAGATGCTCCTCACTCCCCTCTTGCTCTGCTCAATTGCTCCCTCTGCCCTCCCTTCCCTCTTTCTGTCACTTCTCCATATTCACTCTTAAAGGAAGAGGGGGGCATGGAGAGGCCAACAGACACAAGGAACACCACCGTGAAAATCTGGGGGCTGGACCAACCTGAAATTGAACCAAGCAGCTCTGGAGTTTACCTTTATGTATGTTACATCCCTCATTTTGTGTCCAAAATTCAAGTGTGGACTGTCTGTTCTGCTTACACCCTGGAAGCAACCTTTTGCTTTCAAACATTTAGCCATACACTGAAAAATAATAATGGGTGGGACCAGCATGCTACCCAAGACAAGATCCAGAAAGGGTTGAAGGCACAGGAATGGGAATTACTTGTCCCCAGGAAATGACACGGTGCCTGTTGGCCAGGACTGCCCATCTTTGCCTCACTGGGAGGGATAGAATCATGGAATTGTGGAGTTGGAAGGTATCCAAAGGGTCTTCCAAGTTTAACCCCCTGCAATGCAGGATACATACAATCGGATCTGGCCCGTCGACAAGGCGCTTGCCATCCACAGCAGGTCCAGGGCTTTGAAGGGCACGAGAACAAAGCTAACGTTGGCTGGCAGGTTCTTGGCACTTTCTGGGTACATGAAGTGATGGGTTGTCCTACTCCCAACATCTGCCTCAAAGCCCACTGTAGGGGCCTGGTTCATTCTGCAAGGAAAGAATAGGGGAGAAGGGAGAAGCATTTGCTGAAGTTGTGGTCTGGAGCATTTCATTATTACAAAAAGGTGTGTGTGTGTGTTGCAGCTCAACCTAGCCTCTGAACACAAAAATATTCTTTTTAGGGGGGGTACTTGCACAATTTTTACACTGCAGTGATAACAGCATACAGTGAAGAATCACAGTGCCTTTATAACTATTTGCAGAAGACAAATGGTGGCTCCTTTGCATTGCCTTGAAGCCCAAATATTCTGCAGCAGCAGATGCAACTAATCCTACCCAGCCCAATCGCTGCAGCCCTCTGGTTTGGGGCAATTCTGGTGAAAACAGCCACACTGCTGACTCTGGCTCTCCTCAAATGCAAACAACGACAGAACTCAGCCTCTCCCATCTCCAACAAACACTGGAGGGAGCAAAGTTTTTCAGCTCAGTCCTGGATCACCCACCAGTTGCCAAGTTAGGCAAAATCATAACATTAGGCCCAGTTATAGTAAGCAAGGAGCAAGACCTGAGGGTTTTGCTTCACTGAGAAAGGAGAGGCCGCATTGCTTCACAGGAGGCAGCCAAGCCCCATCCAGGATGTGATTCCAGAGCTGACAGAGAAACACCTGGATCTCATCACCTGCTCTTTAAGGGCAGCTGGGAACCCTGTCCACCAGGGACGCTGCAGGATGCCTCACCTCAAGCTGCTTTTTGAGAGATCTGCCACTAGATGGCAGCAAGGTGATGAAGCATGAAGCTCTTATATTATAGCTGCAAAAAAAAGGGTCCGGAAAGGGGTGCTGTGGTGGGGCAGACACTGCTAAGGCACCGCTCTTCCACAGTCAGCTGGATTCAAAATGAGAACTCAGTTCCCCACACCACTTATGTGTTATTTGCAAAAGCATCTCATATGTGCTAGGTGCTGTACAAGAACACAAGAGCCCCCTATCTACAGGGCTGCAACTGCAGAAAGCCATGAGATGAAAGGAGCGGGGAGTTGGAGGGAGAGCAGGAGAGAAGAGGTGGAGGAACGAATACGATTAACCAAGTGTCCACTTGACAACACCATCCAAATGCCATATTGACCTGCAGCCAAACACCTGAACTGACTCTGCACTGCCGGCAATCCTGTCAGAGTGGTAGAAGGTCATCCCATCTCATGCATTCAAGGGAAAACTACTCAGTTCAGGGGACTCAAGAGCAGCCACCAGAAACAATGACGAGGAGTCAAGACACTAACAAAGTAGGAGTCCAAGCTTGTCCAAGTTCATCAATTTTTATTTTTATTTTTTTGCTTCCAGTTGAAATGCCAACTTTCCAGGCCTTTCTTTGGGAAACAGTTTCAGCCACTTTAGGCCTGTTTTGAGCCAACCCAGAAACAAGTTAATACTATTGCAAATTGCAAAGCAGTGTCTGCACAGTGACAGACCCCATATGCTGGCAGAGCTTCTGGAAACTTTCACGCAGCAGCAACGAAACGCAAGCACAGTTATCTGTTCCTTGGACAGCTGGTGGGGTGTCTGAGGGTGACCAACAGAGAATCACCAAGAAGTCAGATGGTCAATTGGCCAGGCAAGAGGGGCTGGGAGTCAAACCTCCTTCCTTGGCAGGAAGAGAAACTGGAGTGGAAGAGGCAGGAAGCGCCAGCTGTTGCTGCTGCTTTCTTCGTCCCCAATGTTTGCTGGGCTGCTGTTCTCCGATGCAAGAGCCAACCCAGCAATGATGGAGAGAAGACAGCCCAAGACACAGAGGGATCAGGCCCTCCCAGTCACTCACCTCATGATGAAGTCATGCCCATTGATTTCCCTGCCATAACCAGAGCCTTGCAAGTTGCCCGAGTTGCCAACCACAGCACAGCGGCGGCACGGCTGAGAGTTCTGGGAGCTGTATGGGTTCTCTCCAGGGACAATCTGGAAGAGCTTCCCCAATACTTCATTCAGGTTGTGGGACTTGAACTGCGGCTGTAGCATCTGCAGGGAAAGGAGAGGGCAACATGAGGCCAAAGTGAACACCCCACAGGCACCAAGCAGCCTGCTGTTAGTTAGTGTGGTATACTAAATATGCTTCTGTGATTTTCTTTTATGAATTTCAGATATATATTGTACTGCTTTTGTTATTCTGATAAAATGAAATTTGATAGGGCTACTATTTATGTGAGCCGCTGCACTAGCTCAAGCATATTTGGGGAAAAGCAACATGCGGATATAACATCAAGATCCAATCCAGGGTATTAACAAGCCTCTTTCCCCAGGAGTCAAGGTGTGTTGCAATATGTGGTGTGAATGCATACCTGTTTTCCAATTATTTTGGAAATTAGTCTTTGAAGAAGTTTCTTCTATTACAGGACAGGTGATACAACCTGATCCAAGGCTAGCTTTATTAAATCTGTTTACAGATGACCATAAGAATTAATTATTTAATTTTTAATTCAGGAAGACGAAGACCAGAGGAACTATAAGGTGGATGTTTAATTCGGTACAACGGAAAGGACAATGTTGTCCACCCACCACCAGCTACTCATGCCTTACTCTGGGACAATCTGTTAAAACAGAGAGTAGAAGACCCTTAACTGCCCTAATCAACCATGAACTATTGTACTAACCTGCTTATTGTTTGACTGTAGCATTTACTTTGTATATTCGCAGAATGTTTCTTGGGGGTTATATGGGGATTGTTTGTTATATGCGTTTTTTGAAACTGAAAAATAAAGAAGTGGGGAGTGGAGGAGATGTGTTACAAAAGATGGGAGGCTGAAAAGCAGAGTGTGAGATGGCATTTCCTGCTGCTGTATATTCAGAAATGTGCAGAAGCCAAAGAAGAATATGAAGCACTGTGTACTTCTTGGTCCTGGGAATTCTGCCTTGCATGTCCACACTCTGCTGGACAAAAGAAACACTGGGGCGGGATAGTTGGGGGCCAGCCTTTCCTGCAGCAGGCCCTAAGAAAGTTCTCCACTAAATCTTTGGAGAACTGACTTTGGTTAAAAACAAGAAATGAAAGACTATTCCCAGGACTGGTGACATATCTCTGGAGGACAACAAATGGTGAGATATGGTTTCGACTTCCTTGATGACATAAGAGTAGGTTGCGCTGTTGCTCTGTTCTGTTTGGTTGGTTGTTTACCTGCCAAACATTAAGAACCAGCTATCGTATTGAGAGCCAGTGTGGTGTAGTGGTTAAGAGCAGTAGACTCGTAATCTGGTGAACCGGGTTCAAGTCTCCGCTCCTCCACATGCAGCTGCTGAGTGACCTTGGGCTAGCCACACTTCTCTGAAGTCTCTCAGCCCCACTCACCTCACAGAGTGTTTGTTGTGGGGGAGGGAGGGAAAGGAAAATGTTAGCTGCTTTGAGACTCCTTCAGGTAGTGATGAAGCGGGATATCAAATCCAAACTCTTCTACTCTTCTTCATCATATCCTCAGGAAGGCAGAAAGTGGTTCTTGCATATGGCCTCTTGCTCTTCCCAGTGCCAGAGATGCTTAGAGGATGGATGGTGCCTTCCCCCCAGGTATCCTCACCTGGCTCCTCAGAATCCCCAGTTAAAAGGTAGCAGGACTAGGAAAAGCCCTTCTCTGCTGAGGACCCTGGAGAACTACTCCTGGCAGGAGCAAATCAGCCACCCCCAACCTGGTACCTCCCCACCCCCACCCAGATGCTTTGGGCTACAACTCCCATCAGCCTCAGCCAGCAAAGCCATGCTGGTAGAAACTGTAGAACCATAGAACTGTAGAGCTGGAAGGGACCACAAGGGCAATCTAGTCCAACCCCCTGCAATGCAGGAATATTTTGCTCAATGTGGGGCTCTAACCCACGGCCCTAGCTCCACCGACTGAGCTAGTATGACAAATGGATGGCACTAGGCTGGGGAAGAGTGAAGGAAACATTCCTGGAAGAGAAGGCAAGAGGCAAAGAACAGCTGGCCTGCTGCTTCCTTATTCTTCTTTGCAGTTACACAAAGAAAGCACCAATCTGGGCCTTTTAAGAAAGGTGAGAAGTTCAGCCCCTGCAGCAAATCCAGCCTCAGTCACTCAGCAAAAAGCTCTGCAGCTTTATTCAAACAGATGGTGCTGCTGGATGGGCAAAAGGAGAGGAGAGGAAGAAGCAGGCTATCCCAGGCAGAGGCTGGAGCTGGTTGCTTCTTCCCAAGTAGCAACACCCAAACTAAGAACACATCTGGAGAGGCACAAACCTTGGTTCTGCCCAAACGGCAGAGGGAGGCAAAAGCCAGGCAACCTACACATGCATGAGTCATGGCTCTGTTTAGACTGCTGGTTTCTGCTTCTCCTCCCCTTGCGCTAAAGGGAAAACTCCTGCAGAGGAGAAAAGCAAACCAAAGCAGCTTTCAATGAAATGGTGCCTGTACCATCTTTGTCACTTGACCCTGGAAGACTGTATTGCAAGGCCTTGTCTGCAGATGCTGAAGAATAGATATTTAAGATTTGCAGGCAAGATAACAACCCACATGTCTAGGAAACCCTATTGCCATGTACAACTGATAAAAAGCACTCCTGGTCAGCTGCTACTTGAGCACACACTATTAGTTTGATTATTCCATTTGTAGCCCACCTTTCCACCCAAAGGAGCCCAAGGCAGCCAACTGCTAGCCACACAATGGCCCTGGTACCAGAAGAAGGGCTTTTGGATGATGTCATGACATGGAAAATGTGGAATGGACAGAATTTGATGGTGCATTAGAGGTGCTTAAAAGGAAGAATCAACAAAAAAATCCCGGGATTTTTTATTTTTGGGGTGGTGGAGGGGTGCCCGGAGGTAAATCACTCTTAAAACTTCAGAGATCTAGGGAAAGGCTTTAATGTGACTTTTAGTCATCCCTTCACTAAGACAACCCAAAAAACTGCATTCCATCTTGCCTTTGGGGAGAGAAGCCTTTGGGTGATCACTTCTAGGCAAGGTGTTATTTCACCTGGATTAATCATAGCACTGTAAATTATACCAGCAGTAGTACCAGAGAGCTTGATGGGAACCACTAAGAAACTTGTTAATTTTTTGAATTACATTATAATCTTTTTAAAAAACTCCAAGCTGAATTTGGAGTGGAGGGGTATTGTTTTGGCTTATTACAGGTGAAGGGCGGCAAAGAAATTTTAATAGTAACAACAAGAACAAGAACAACAACTACTCATCTCCACTATGGTTCTCAAACAAACATGAAGGATACAATTTGATAATATTTGAACAGCGAAGAGTTATAACCATTCCACAGATATTTAATTTCGACATAAGATAGAATTCTGATTTTGGGCTATTTGAATTTTGGAAATGAAACAGAACACACACACATAAACTGTGATTTGTTGGGAAGCGATGGAACTCAGTTGTAGATAGATCTACACCATTGAAGCACATAGAGATTCAGATGCACTTAATTTTATGCTGAACTTGTCCTGTACTCACAGAACATAAAGTTAGAGCCTTGGTTTGTTCATACCACTATCTTGCATCCACTGACTGGCAATGGTAGCTTTCCAGGATTTCAGGGCAGGGATCTCTCCCAGACACACCTGGAGGTGGTGAGGATTGAACCTAGGACTTTCTGCATGCAAAGCAGATGTTTTCCCACTGAGCTATGGCCCTTCCTTAACATTTGATATTGAACAAACCACAGGGAGATAAGGAGAAAAAACAGGTTTTGAAAAGACTAGGAAAACAATAAGCACCTGCTTTTTAATATAAAAAAGATTTTGTCACAGTATGACTGCAAAACAAGCAGGTTAAAGAGTTGATAGCACAACTGGCCTCCAGACCTCAGCAATAATATTCAAATGCAAGTCTGGAAGTATTTATGGTGAACAGGGGATGACCTTCTCTTGTGCATAAGAGAATTTTGAAATCAGTTTCAAAACAATGGTAAGGTGGTGCTGCAGTGATGGAAACCTCAAAGTAAGAGAAGACTTGTAGTAAAAATGTGAACTATGGGTTGACAAAGGGTTTATAAAAATAGATTTTTAAAAGAGATGCAGAGGGGAAAATCATTACATTAAGATCCACAATGGGGGGGGAGTCAAAGGGGATTATATGTTTATGTATTTAATTCATTTGTTTATGTAAAACAGAAAATGCAAAAATAAAATTTATTTAAGAAAAGAAAACCACATTGCCTTGGCAAGCTATAGGATGACAGCTACTAGGGTCCTATATGGCAAGGACTGAAAACCTTAGCGGTGCCTACTTTAAAAGAACAGATGAAAAATATAGGGGGGTTTGCTCCAGCCATCCAACTGGCTTGTTATGTTAAGGGTTAAGGTAAACAGGAAAAAATAGAATAGCTTTATGAGCAGCTGGTCATCATTCATACATTAGTGTAAACTTTTAAAGTTTATTTTCAAATCTGCAGCTTTGTTTCAAGATTATGAAAGTTAGCTTATGACTCAAAGATATAAACATGTGTTCAGATCTACATTCATAATATACCAGTATGTAAAGGCAGATTTTGAAGAATGCACACCAAGAGCTGCCAAATTCATCCAAAAATGCTTAAGAATCATTGTACAAAATAAGGAACAGTGCCTTATCTAGTCATCTAGACAGTATCTCCCAGTCTGATTTCCCTTGCCAGGATATAGACTAAGCAGCTGGGAGGCTGGGAGCTTTGTTGTACGGTGCTTAGACTTAGCAGGCTGCCCTGGTCTTGCTGCCCTAAGTGGTTGTAATAGGAGTGGGAATGTCAAACCAGTGGCGTAGCGTGGGTTGTCAGCACCCGGGGCAAGGCAAGTAATTTGCGCCCCCTAACCCATGGATTTTAGCAATTGAGCCAGGTAGGGGCAGAGAGCTGCGAGTGCAAGTGCGCCCCCCCCCATGTTGCACCCGGTGTGGCCAGCCCCCCCCTGCACCCCCCACGCTACGCCACTGTGTCAAACCCCACCCCCCGGTCCCAAAAAAACTCACCATCCACCACCTCTGGACATCCAGCGGCAAGTCCATGTTCTCTTTGGTCCACACTGGGGAGATGTTACTATCGTAGCGGGTGTCGAACCACTCTGAGTCACTCACGTCCACCATGCACCTGTGACAGGTGCAGCTCCGTACAAAGAGACCCTCCTTGCTGAGGCGCTGCATCCCAGCATAGCCTGGAACAAGCTTCACCCGGTGGATGCCGTTCAGCCCATTGGGGTCTAGGTAGGCGATGCTGTGGTGGGAGTAGGTGAAAAGGAGGGACATGATGAAGACGAGCAGGAAAGCCGTGGAGAGGAACCAGAAGCGCAGCGAAAACTTCATGGTGGGCATGAGAGGGGAGGGGAGGCCAGGAAGGGTCACTTGGCCTGTGTCTCTCTTGCAACAGAAAAAAAGGCAGGGGGAAAAGCTGGCAGAGAAAGTGTTTGGCTTCTCAAAAGCTTCCTCTGGGAACCCTCACAGTTCTGCAGGTGCTGCAGAGACCAACTTAGTCATGGAAATGCGGGCAGGTGTTTGGAATAGACCATCCCAGGTAGCCTCTCTTTGGGTTCTTCTTACATCAGTCACAACCTCTATGGCACCGCCCAAGCATTTTGCATACAGAATTTGGGCCACAGAAGAGCAAAATAAGAGCAGCCTGTGCCCTCGTCCACTGTTTGACTCAAGAGAGAGCCGTTTCCACAGGTTATCCCAGCAAACTAGGTCCCCAACTCTGCCTGAGTACTTTTCCTTCCTGAGAGGGGGGGGAGAGCCTGTCCTAGTACAAAGGAGAACGCCATGGTCCCGTCTGCTCCTGGGCACACATTTCAAGGCTCTGCATCCCAGCCGGAGAAAGAGAAAGCAGCTGTTTGCCAAGTATCAGAGCAGCTCCATCCTCAGGGTTAATGAGCCACGTTCCCTCAGCACCACCACTCCAGCAGACGGGAAGCTCCTGCCAGTTCCCATCCCAGGATCTCGCCTCTGAGCTGGCAGCTGCACATCTGGATCAGCGCTGCCCAGGGACAGCCGCCGCTTGGGTGGCTCAGGCACTCTCTCCGCCCTCCGCTGCCGCCACACACGCTCAGTCTGCAGACGCAGCTCCTGCTCAGTCCTGCAACTTCCTCTCCAATTTGGCATCTGGCAGACGTGGAAGTGCAGTGTCCCCGTGGCTCCTCCTCCTCCTCCTCCTCAGCTGCTTAGGCTTTTAAATAATCCCTTGGCAATCTTTCCCTCTCCACTTGCTGGCCCAGAAAAGGTTCTGCTGCAACAAAGCCCTGAAACTGGAGAGAAAGAGGAGGATTTTAAAATGAGACATATGCAAAAGAAGAATTGTCAAAGGTCAGCAAGAGGGAGGAAGCCTCAGCTCAAGGGTGCCTGGTAGAAGGGACCCCCCCCCGCCCCCTAATATGCTCCAACAGCCCTCAGGGAAGGCAAATTATTGGTTGCAACATCTGATCAATGCAAGTCCCCCTCCCCTCCTGTAAGAAACAGGGAACTTGTGTGAAATTGTCCTCTCCTGAAGGATAGACAATGAAGGGCCGCTACAGATGGCTCAAGCCAGTCGCACCCCAGGGTACCACAATAAGAAAAAAAAACAGACTGCTTTCCACAGGCATCTTCTCTCCCTTTGTATCAATTGTGCCATGAATAGAAATCCACTATAAATCTTTGTAGTCAAAGCCTCAGATTGCCACACTGGTCTCCAAGAACTAATGCAGAAGGTTGAAGAAAAACCCTTTTCCTGGACCCACCCCCCTCTGTTGTGCAAATGTTTTGCAGGCTGTGGGTGTTATGCTTCAAGTTAGAACTGCCTTTCAAAGTAAAAGCACCACACCCCCAGCTCTGGGCACTTTCTGGCATAATTTTGCATTTCTCACTGTCTTGCATCATGTCCTTTTACTAGTAAGGACTGAACCCCAGGGATAGGAACACGCTCTTCTAAAATAAAAGCAGGGAATTGCCCACAACATGACATCCAGCTGGTTTTGGTCATTCTCCTAGAATCACGTCTTGGAATTCTGCAGAAAAGAACAGCACATCCACAAACCAAGCTTGTTCCTTTATTTTAATCAAATAGGACAAACAGCCCATCTTTCCCAACCCAGCCTGGCCTTGGATCAGTTCTGACACTCCAACAGCAGCCAATACTGCAGGCTGCTATGTATCAGATTCATAAACATCCCTTTTACAAGGAGGCAGGAAGGAAGCAGTGACTGGTAACCTTAAACTAACCCTAAGAGGAGGCTTTGCCCTGCCTGACTTGAAATTATATTATGAGGCAGCATGCCTTTGCTGGTTGAAAGATTGGATAAAACTAGAAAATAAGGAACTACTTGACTTAGAGGGGTTTGATAACAGATTTGGGTGGCACGCGTACTTATGGTATGAGAAAAAGAAAATCCATAAAGGTTTTGAGAACCGCATCTTCCGAGGCCCTTTAATTAAAGTATGGGATAGGTATAAAAACCTATTAGAACCTAGAGTACCACTCTGGTTATCCCCTTTAGAAGTTATGAGCGTAAAGAAAATTAATATGAGAGGCAATTAGATCACATATGGTCAAGTGTTATTTAAAGAAGGAGGAAAATGGAAAATGAAACCATATGAACAGGTTAAAGAATATGTATATGACTGGTTGCATTATTTTCAAATAAATGAAATGTTTAGGAAAGATAGTAAAGAATGTGGTTATGCTGACAAGGATTCTAAATTTCAGATTCAAATAATAGATAATGATGTTAAACTTTATCCAAAATGTATAAGATGTTGCTAGAATGGAACTTAAAGGATGAGGAAGTCAAGTCGGTAATGATACATTGGGCCAGAGATTTTGGCTATAACATACAATTTGAGGATTGGGAAAAACTATGGAAAGAAAACTTAAAATTTACAGCATGTATGATGTTAAAAGAAAACATTATGAAAATGTTTTACAGATGGTATATAACACCGGTAAAATTAGTGAAAATGTATAAGACATGTAATAAGTGTTGGAAATGTAAAGATAAAGAAGGTTCTTTTTACCATATGTGGTGGGAATGTAAGAAAGTGAAAGACTTCTGGGAAAGGATATATAATGAACTGAAGATTTTAAAATATACGTTTATAAAGAAACCAGAGGTCTTTCTGTTAGGAATATTAGGAAACGAGATAAAAAGAAAGGACTGTAAATTTCTTCAATATGCAGTGACAGCGGCAAGAGTGCTACTGGCCCAAAAATGGAAACAACAGGAAATACCGATGGTGGAAGAATGGAGAATAAAGCGGTTAGACTATGCGGAGTTGGACAAATTGACAGGGAAGATTAGATATTTAAGAGACCAAAAGTTCATCGAGGACTGGGGGAAATTTGTGGAATATCTGGAAAGTATAAGTGAGGGACAGATAACGCTAGAGGGATTTAAAGAAGCACTGTGAAAAATTGAGAAGTATTGTCTAAAGGGAATAGAAAAGAAAGATATAAATAACGTCAATATAAACCTAAGGAATGCGTAATTTAAGTAATAACTATGGACGATTTATGGAAAAGCTGAAGGAAGTCCAGAAAAGGAATAATTTGTGAAAATTAGATGTGAAATTAATATGTGTTTTTGTTGTAAATTAATAAAAATCATTTCAAAAAAAGAAAAAAAAGAATCACGTCTTGGAATTCTGCAGAAAAGAACAGCACATCCACAAACCAAGCTTGTTCCTTTATTTTAATCAAATAGGACAAACAGCCCATCTTTCCCAACCCAGCCTGGCCTTGGATCAGTTCTGACACTCCAACAGCAGCCAATACTGCAGGCTGCTGTGTATCAGATTCATAAACAAGGAGGCAGGAAGGAAGCAGTGACTGGTAACCTTAAACTGCCCAATGGCATCCAAAACAATATGACCCACAGCCATATTCCAAGCCCACTTCCCTGAAACACTTCTCCAAAGAATCACAGAATCCTAGAATCTAGTCCAAATCCCTGGATTGCAGGAATCTCAACTTAAGCATCCATGGCAGACATCCACCCTTTCCAAGGGAGTCCATTTCCTTGTCAAACAGCTCTTAACATCAGAAAGTTCTTCATGATGTTTAGCCAGAATCTCCTTTCTTGTAACTTGAATCCATTGGTTTGGGTCCTACCTTCCAGAGAAGGAGTAAACAAGCTTGCTCCATCTTCCATGTGACAGCCCTTGAGATATTTGAAGATGCCTATCATATTGCTTCTTAAGTCTCCTCTTTTCCAGGCTAAACATGCCCATCTGCTTCCATGTTTCCTCACAAAGCCTGGCTTCCAGACCCTTTACCAGCTTAGTCACCCTCCCTCACACATGTCCCAGCCTGTCCATACCCTTTTTAAATTGTGGTGTCCAGAACTGGACACAGTAAAACAGGTGGGATCTGACCAAGACAGAATAGAGCAGTACTATTCCTTAGGGACGTGGGTGGTGCTGTGGTCTAAGCCACAGAGCCTAGGACTTGCTGATCAGAAGGTCGGCGGTTCGAATCCCCATGACTGGGTGAGCTCCCATTGTTCGGTTGCAGCTCCTGCCCACCTAGCAGTTTGAAAGCACGTCAAAGTGCAAGTAGATAAATAGGTACTGCTCTGGCAGGAAGGTAAACGCCGTTTCCATGCGCTGCTCTGGTTCGCCAGGAGCAGCTTAGTCATGCTGGCCACATGACCCGGAAGCTGTCTTTGGACAAACGCTGGCTCCCTCAGCATATAGAGCGAGATGAATGCGCAACCCCAAAGTCTTCCGCAGCTGGAGCTAACAGTCAGGTCAGGGGTACCTTTACCTTTTATTCCTTCCCTTGATGTGGACACAATGCTTCTGTTGGTGCAGCCTAGAATAGCTAGGGAGAACCTCTCCAGGCAGATGTGGAAAAACCCAGAAGTTAGGTGCAATGACATTTCCATACTGGGATGAGCACTACACACTCAGCTGATCACCAATTGCACAACAGTCTCCAGAACACAGTTAGCACCTTAAATTTGAGAGGGGGGGGGGGACCTGAGAACGATTCATTTGAGCAAACATAAATTAGAATTACAAAGTGGTCTTTAAGCTCCAGGTTCGAAGAGGATGCTAACTCCTAAAATCACCCTCCAATGAGGTGCCAATTTATGTTACAAAAATACCAGTGAGAGGGTCAAATCATCAAGCTGTTATATATGAGGCTGAGAGGCCCCACAACTCTGTTAGGGGAGGACTCCTAATAATAATCTGTTTAATTTACTGCAATAGGAAAAGACACAGATTCCTTTCTTCCCTAAAACAAAGGAAGTCTTCCTCTGGCTCAAACAAAAAACTCACAGAGAGGATTCACTGGCAAGAGTTCAAGGCCGACTTTGTCAATAGAAGGACAAGAGCCTCTGCATTTCATTGTCTGCAAACACACAGTATGTCCATTATTCTGACCAATGCTCTATTCATTCTGCAGCAAGCATGTTGCTTTTCACAAGATTCAATCCCTGATGAAGCTGCCCCTTACTTAAGTCAGTGAGTGCTCCTGGTGCATTATTTTTAATATAGCCACTGTTATGAGATCAACTTGATTGAAATCATAGCAGCTGAAATTCTAGGCATGCAAAGAGATTGGAGCAGCTTGAGTCATAACCAAAAGCCTGGTGGAGGAGCATCTACAACACTGTCTCAGCCCCCACACCTGTGGCTCCTTCTGAATTGCTTGTTAAATTGACAAACCAAGTCCCCCACTTAGAAGCAATAGAAAAGGGTGGTTGCAGCTCAGGTTGGTTTTACCCTTTCTTTTGTTGGACCAAGGCCTTTAACCAAGGAAACAACGATCTCTGAATCCAAGGAGTTTGAGTAGACAGGAAAAAATGGATTGCAAGTCTTTGCTTCTATTTACATCATGAAGCCCTTATCTTGGGCATAAAAACAACTGCTTTTTGCCTTAGCAGCTGGGAAACTTTGGAACCCCTGAAAAAATCTCACTCATTTCACAAACAACGACATTCCATGTGGAAACCCTTTCTTGTCTCTTCTCAGCCCCACCACCAAGTCTTCATCTTTGCAGAAGTAAGGCAAAAGGTGAGGTAAAGGACCCCTGGATGGTTAAGCCCAGTCCAAGGCAACTATGGGGAGCGGTGCTCATCTCCCATTTGTCCACAGACAGCTTTCCAGGTCATGTGGCCAGCATGACTAAACCGCTTCTGGCGCAATGGGACACTGTGATGAATGCCAGAGTGCATGGACCATTAGCTGCCCAAATTCTATATTTTCCCTCTTGCCCCCAATCTCTCCCCTACAGGACTACCAGCTTTCGCTCACTCTCAGCCCCCCTTTCCCCAATCTTGCTTTCGGAGATCTGCTCTTTGCTTTGCCTTTTTCTCCTTCCTCATCTGTACTTCTGCTTTTTTGCTGGTATATAACTTGCCCATTCGCCAGCCATGCCCCCCAAGTCTCCCACAGCTTTCTTTCCATTTTTGCCCGAATCTTACCTAATGCCTATGCCTCAGAAAGTCAATACCCAAAAGCCTTCTTCCTCCTCTGAAAACTTCTCTCTCTCTTCTGGCAGCTAACAGCCCCAGTCACCATCCATTTCATCTTCTCACCTCACCTGTCACTCCTCCTTGCTTCAAGCTTCTTTCTCCAACATGCCCAGTTTTACCCCATCTAGGTCTGGCTTTGCATTTCTGCCTCTGCTTTTAGAACTGGCAAGCTTGGCATGTAAGCTTCCACACTTTGAAAACTGAGCTACTGCTACTGCTAGTGTGCTCTTTATGAAAGTCTGTGTCAATTGTTTCTGTATAACACACACACACACACAGAGAGAGAGAGAGGGGGGGGAGGGGGAGGGAGGGAGGGAGGGAGGTACCTTGGTTTACAAACTTAATCTGTTCTGGAAGTCCATTCTTAAACCAAAACCATTCTTAAACCAAGGCACACTTTCCCAAGTGAGGCCTCCCGCCGCTGGTGGTGCCCTCCCACCGTTTGGATTCTGTTCTTAGACCAAGGTAAAATTCTCAAATCAAGACACTATTTCTGGGTTTTTTGAGTTTGTAAACCAAATCATTCTTAAACCAAGGTACCACTGTATATGCGAATTATTTTATAGTACAATAAATTGCTTGAATGATACTCAGTGGCATAAAAGTAACAGCTTCAGGAGGCACTCAGGTCTCAAAGTCAAAAGATTCCGAGAGGAGAACCAAAGGTCTCCTATTGTTCACTCTGGACTTCAACTGCAGACCAGCTGCCTTGCTTCCCAGACATTCCTGCGACCTCCGATATTGAAGATTCTTCACCTCGCCTGCCTTCCTCAGATTAAGAAATGACCTTTATACAAAATGTGTGGCCTTTGTGATTTGTTGGAAGTGTTGCAAGGGTTGTTTGTGTTTTGTCTTGTTTTTATTGTATGTCTGACGAAAAACTCCTGATTTGGTAACTGTCAAGTACATTCCATGAAAAAACCCCGTGCTCATGCAGACAAAAACCTCAGCCATCCAAGTTAAGGGCCAAGCATGCAAGGGCCGCTTGAGCCCTGCAGCCTCTCACCCCTCCTGATTCCTCCTCTGGCTGTGCAGTTTTGAAGTTGGTTGCTTCAAATGAACAATAAGCTAACATTAACCACAGCGTGCAACCACAGCATGCCTGTCAAAGACAGCAGTTCCTCAGGGCTCATAACTACAAAGGTTATCATACATTTACAGAATGCTAGATGCTAGTCCTGGTGGATCTTAAAGTTAGCTTTAAGACTGAGACACTATTCATAGAACTGTAGAGTTTGGAGGGACCTCTGAGAGTCATCTAGTCCAACCCCCTACAATGCAGGAATCTCAACTAAAGCACCCATTATAGATGGCCATCCAACCTCCACTTAAAAGCCTCCAGTGAAGGAGAGTCCTGGCTACAGGTGGTAAAATTACTAGCTGAGAAACTGAGGTATTTCATGGAAAACAAATGATTGGTCAGGACTGCTTGGAACTTGCCATTTCCTGGGATTCATGTTAAGAACCCAGCATTTGGCCTAATTCAGCAGGACACTCCTAAAGTTATTAAGCAATAAGAATGACCTGGGCACTCAGGTTCAATGAACAAAGGTTAGTTATGCCTTCACTCTTAAGAAAGCCCAAACACACAAATTTGCTAAATAGCTTCATGCACACCTGAGGTGGGGTGGGGGAGGTGTCTAAATATGGAAGTGACAGCAATATGTTTTGTAAATTCTTTTAAGATATTTTGATACCTAATAGGAACGGATCCTAGGATTACCTTGTTATCTGAAATAGTCAATGAAATCAATATATTTTAGTTTGGCTAGAAATCTTGGCTACCAAAATACCATTGCATGCCTCAGAATGGTAGGAAAAAACCACAATTATTTATTTCTTTTTATAGGAATTTATACCTCACCTGTCAATAAAATTTCCAAGCCTGCTTACAGTAATTAATACATATCAATTAAAAATATACAAAAATATTCTAGGTACAATAAAACCATTATGAGTAACCTGGTCAACTTCCAACCTAGTCCTAGTGTTATGAAAGAGGGAGAAAAACTTAGCTCTTTCTGCTTTCTCCAAGCCATGCGTAATTTTATAAACTTTCATCATGTTGCCTCTTACTCACCTGTTCTATAAACTAAAAAGACTCAATTGCCGAAACATTTCTTCATAGGGGAGTCACTCCCATCCTCTTGGTCATTTTGGTTTCCCTTTGCTGAACCTTTTTCCAGCCCTACAATATCCTTTTTGAGGTGAGATCACACCATAGATTTGTATACTGTAGTGGCATGATGATATTGGCAGTTTAATTTAATGATCCCTAGCATAGAATATGCATTTTCCACAAATGGTGTACACTGGGGTGACATCTTCATTGAGTTATGTACTGTGACCCCAAGGTTTCATTCCTGGTCAGTCACCACCCTGGGAGCGTAGCTGTGAAATCAATATCTTTTTGCCCCAATGTGCATCACTTCACAGTTGTTACACCGAACTGCACTTGCCATTTTGCTGCTCATTCTCCATCTGGAGCTTCTCACAATCTCTTCTTTTGAGTTGCAGTCCAAAATATCAAGAGGGCAGCAGGTTGGGGGAAGCTGCCCTGCCCCACAAAGCCGTATGCTTCCTTTATTCATTCCAACACAACCCTGCCTGTAATGTATTTAAAGGCAAGGATGTTTTTCTTCTTAAGGACATGCGAGTCAACCACTATGCCCTAGAATCAGGAGGTTTATCAACCAATTCAGCAGACGAACTGGCAAAAAGCACCTCCAGTGGAGTTTCCGTGTGGAGCCAGCACACATTTACCTACACGTGCAATAGGCAAAATGGATCCCCTCCCCCACCCAGAGATTTAACTGCTGCAGCGCCTGCAAAGTGACCTGAATCCTAAAGGATGTCAAGCTGGTCAATCAACTCACTAACAGAATAGCTTAACAAGGCATGGCCAAAAGGCAAAAATAAGCTCAACGATTTAGCTCCAGAACAGGAAATAACTGGAATGTATGCAGAAAAAGAGAAAGAGAAAGTATGGTCCAGGATCTGGTCCAAAATAGTTTACAGGTGCCACCCAAGGAAATGCAATCCTTAACATGAAAATAATCTCCTCTCCTGGCTCAGAGGTGTTAGGCTTTTGCTGTTTCCCACTGACCTGTGATGACCCTTCAAGGGCTCCCATTCACCAGCACATTTCATATTTCAAGATTGAAGAGGACAACTCTCAGTCTCCTCTTCTCAGCATCTCATATCCTCCTGTCCTCCTTCCTCCTCCTCCTCTTCCACCTCTTCCTCCAGCAGGTCACTCTGATGCCCACCCAACAGCCATCAATTGGTCCAGCTTGTATCCATGACACCCTCTCCCTCCCTCCCCTTACATTATCTGCCAAGAGGCAAAGCAAGCTCTTCTCTCTATGGGCTCCTTCTTAAAACAGCAGCTGGAGGAATCCAGGGTAATCCCTGCAATGGGAGAGAGATTTGCTGCAAAAGCAGCTCTGGCACAGCTGGAAGCAGTTTGCACTTCCCACCCCTCAGCAAAATCCCCAGAGTGGCTTACAAAAGGGGGACTTGGGGCAAGAAAACTCACTTGAAGCATCTCTCCCCACCCACTCACTGCACCTCAAAAGCTATGTATGCTGCCACCAACCGCATCTGGCTATGGATTATGAATATTTAAATGGCTCAGATAAGCAGCACCTTCTTGAAGTTGGTTCTGCAGTACTGGCAAAGAGACCAAAACCACAACACAGCCACCATGCATATACAAAAGCTAGCATGGCAGGGCATGCCTCAACATGCTAGCTTTCTCTGTGGTGGGAGTTTGTTCAGCCGGCATCAAGTCCTCTAGATCTAGATTGAAGGTGGGCAGAAGGATCCAGGCAATGCTTTTTTACTGCCATATGTTTAACAATATTAGCCACCCCACTCCCACAAAGTATATTGCAGTAATGAAGAACGCTTGTGATCACAATGGATTTTTACATGGAAGGACTGTGCAGTCCATCTAGTTTTAGTACTCAGGAGAAAATCTTGGGCTCAGAATTCTTTAATGCTATTTCTTTTGCAACAGTCTGAAGCCTGATTCATATCTTGGGGTTCTTTTTAAAAAAAGATAGCAATGACTGATGGAGAATGTGACTGGCTCCTACGTACAGTCATGGTGGCTAACCAGCTCTTATTCCAGGACTGGAAAGAACAGCCACTCTCTGCCCAGTTCAATAGTGTAATGGCCGGAGGATGTGACTTGACTGTGCTGCATATGAGGAAGCAGCCTTCCACAAATTAAGACAAGATGGAAAGGTCTGAGGTGTATCAATCTCATATATGGACATGTTTCCTTCAGGCTGTATGAAGGACACTCTGGAAGTCACATCAAGTGACTGTGCACACCCTCCTCAACATTTTTTTTTATCCACACCCCCCCAGCACCCAAAGGGTTACCTGTATAAAACATCAAAAAGAAAAACTTGAAATGAATTTTTTAAAAGAGGGTGTTGGCCAAATAGAGTGTGCCCAGAAGAGGAAGACCAGGATGGTGGCCAGGGACCCCTCTGAGGAACAGTGGAAAGAGCTGGGCTATGGTTAGCCTGGCAAAGAGGGGTTTCCAATGGGAGTGGGGATCCCATGAGAGCTGCCTAGAACCAAGTGGCAGTAATTGCATGGAAGCAGGTTTCAGCTATGCTAATGGGAAAAGCTATTTTTCAATAGGGGAACAGGCTGTCTGTGGCTGGCTGGGCCACCTGCCAGGGAGTCTTCATCTGGATCCTGCATTGCAGATCTGGCAAACAGCATGGGGTAGGGCCAGAGGACCTTCAAGGCCCCTTCCAACTCTTATTTTATTACCCCAATCTGCTATCAACAACATTCTCTATTTACAAAAGACTTGGTGCTAACAGCAGTGAAAGTGGAGATGCCTAAGTACTGGAAAAGTGCCTTGGGCTACGCAGTGCAAAGCTGGATCTTGCAACTTTGGCAGGGTGTGTCAGCTGAAAAACCAAATTAACATGATGATTCCACAAGCAAGACAATTAAAAAATACCGGTAATAATGGTTCCAATCCGTCTCATGCATAAATAGCAGGATGCAGAACCTCTTTTCCCCCATCAGCAATCTGTCTTTTGGGAAACTCCTTACATAGCACATAGGATAACCACGTTTCTTTTGACACTTCCAAAAGTAACTCCTGATTCTACAGAGCATGTTAAACGACATTCTAAGATTAGCTGAATCCCTTTTGCATGTTTTGTACAGGTGTTGTGTTTGTTTACAAATACTTATTTTCAGTGGAGCAGGCGGAGAACAGAGGAAGATCCGGGAAACTACTTTGATATTGAGGAAGATCCCCGATAACATCAAGGAACACTGGACCAAGCTAAAAAATCCATTATTGCAGCCTGTGAACAAACTATTGGATACCAAACCAAGAAACTGGTTTGATGAGAATGACAGTGAGATTGACCACATTATTGACAAGAAAAGGAAGGCCTTTCAAATCTGGCAAAGAGATAGAAACTGTGCCACTAAGAAAAAAAAACCCTATGCCAACGCTAATGCTGAGGTTCAATGAAGAACCAGAGAACTAAAGAACAGGAGGTGGATTAAAATAAAAAGCTCAAGAGATCCAGTACTTAGCTGACACTCATGATGCACAGAGTTTCTTTAAGGCCACAAAGACCTTCTATGGGCCAATAAATCATAGCATAGGCCCCCTACTCTCAACAGACAGTACCACACTTCTAAAAGATAAAGAAGCTATTGCACTGCACTGTAAAGAACATTGCCCGCATCTCCTTAGCTGCAACTCCCCTGTAGCTGCTGATGTCCTCTCACAAATTCTCAAAAACAAATTAGAGATGAGCTTGCGGTATCTCCAAAACCATTAAACAAATGAAAAACAACAAAGCCAGTGGACCTGATGGGATACCTGCCATAGTCTTCAAAGTGGACAGAATTGTGCTTACACAACTTCGCAAGCTCATCATAAAAAGAGAGAGATCCCAGCAGACTTTAAGGTAAAGGTAAAGGTACCCCTGCCCGTACGGGCCAGTCTTGACAGACTCTGGGGTTGTGCGCCCATCTCACTTAAGAGGCCAGGGGCCAGCGCTGTCCGGAGACACTTCCGGGTCACGTGGCCAGCGTGACAAAGCTGCATCTGGCGAGCCAGAGCTGCACACGGAAACGCTGTTTACCTTCCCGCTGGTAAGCGGTCCCTATTTATCTACTTGCACCCGGGGGTGCTTTCGAACTGCTAGGTTGGCAGGCGCTGGGACCGAGCAGCGGGAGCGCACCCCGCAGCAGGGATTCGAACCGCCGACCTTTCGATCGGCAAGTCCTAGGTGCTGAGGCTTTAACCCACAGCGCCACCTGTGTTTAGGCATACCAAAATTATCAATCTCTTTTTAAAAAAAGATGATAGAACGGATTGCGGAAACTATCGAGGCATCTTGATTATTAAGCTGCAGCCGGCAAAATTCTTGCAAGGATCTTAACAAACCATCTCCTGACAATATCCAAAGCTACCCTTCCTGAATCCCAAAATGGTTTTCGACCTTCTAGGGGGACAGTGGACATGATTTTCACAGCTTGACAGCTTCAAGAAGAATGCACCCATTGTTCCGATTCAGCACTAAACCATGTGTTTTCCTGGGGGAAAGCAGTGGGGCAAATGGAGGTGTAGATGAGCCCAGAGTCTGAGCCTGTTGTCAAGAGAGATGCACTCAGGGTTGCCCTCCATTCAAGTGAGAGCTGCAGCAAAAGAAAAGAGGCTAAGAAAGGAAGTGGCCCTCAAAAAAGGAAAAGGAAAAATTGGGCCTGGTCTTACTGCCTTCTAAACAGCCACCTTATCAGACCAACTACAGGCATTTCCTGCCCTGGGATGCAGGGGTCCTGTTGACCGCTGCTGACCAGAATCAGCTGCACTGGGTACTCTCAGTTCTTTTGCTTCCTGAAGGCTCAATCCAGCCTCCAGCATGGAACAGGCTTATGGTGATTACAATGAACTGTCCCCTCATGCAGACTAGATGATCTGGCCTCGCTGCCCTGGACTTTCTTCTTCTGTCCAACAAGAACAGAGGGGATGGCTCCTTTCATGCCAAATGATTTTGCTGGGTGCCAAAAGGGAAGCCCTTCTTCAATTTTCATTCCGAAAACATGTGTTTCCCCAATATAAGAACTGAGATTGGACATCAGGTAGGGAAGGGGTGGTGGAAGATCACGGAGGGTTAGCAGCCTATAACAGTTTCTGCAGAAACAGTCACCTTCTCCAGAGGGCCCATGCTGCATACTGAATCCATTGTGCCATCACTTAAGAGGAGGTTCCTCCTTTTTCTCATAACAGTTGCTGCAGAAAAGCAACACTAGACTTGAGTGTGCATCTGGCACACTTTCTGGGAGGAGGAGGAACCCCACCTCCTTTTCATGGCGCTGCACTGCAGCAAGAAGCAGCTCTGCTGGAGCCGTTGAAACCCTTCCATTGGCTGGATATGAGCCTGCGGACTCCACCAGGTGGAAAGGAAACTGCCAATTGAGGGGGAATTTGAGCCAACCACAGATAAATCCGAGGCAGCTTGGCAAGGACTTGGCGGGAGGGGAGCAGTCAGAAAGAGTGTCTACCAAGAGGGATGGGAAGGTGACCTAGAAGGACCTCTGGTCAGATCCAGCTGCAGGGCTCTTCCTATAGGATGCAATACAATATGCAGATTGGCAGAACAATAAAATGGAAGAGATGGAGGGAAGCAAGTTCTTTAGCTTCTTAGAGAAAGGGTGAGCTATAGAATAAAATGAATCATTACGATTATGAGTAATTAATTTTTTTATGCTGCCCTCCATCTGTAGATCACAGGGTGGTTTACAACTTAAATAAAGGTTATGCTGAAACAAACTCCACATTTCATTTGCATGGAGTTCCTACACTGAGTGGGGACCGGCAAACAGATTGACATGTGGTGCTGGCCAGAAGGAACTTCGCACACCAAGTCGCTTTAGAATTGGAACAGAGCCATTCTAAGAGAAGATCACACTATGGTAATGTTTTCAGCTCCCTCTTTACTTAAAACACTCTCTGATTGGGGGCAGGAGTTACAGTGCAAGTAAGGGGTTTGAAGTAACCGCTGGTATTTAAACTTTCCAATGAAGTCACTCTTGCCACATGATTCAGGCTTACTCCACATCCTCCTGTGTAGATGAACAAGGCTTGGCTGCTCACAGGAGCAGGAGGCAGCGGCGGTGGCAGCCAAACAGAGCCAAGAGCCTACTCTCTATCCACAGGAAAATCAGGAGACTGAAGAGAGGTTGCATGAATAGCAAAACCGCAAACCTCCCAGTACCTGAAGGAAAGTGGCTGCTAAATGGGCATGTACCTTTCCCATGTGTCCCCCTC
Organism: Podarcis melisellensis; assembly: GCF_964234715.1. NCBI lineage: Eukaryota > Metazoa > Chordata > Lepidosauria > Squamata > Lacertidae > Podarcis > Podarcis melisellensis. The sequence continues at coordinate 53,234,297 of NC_138540.1, forward strand.
ATTCCTCAGTTCTCTGTGCTCTTGAAAGGGCTCCTCCTCCTCTTAAGTCTGTGTGGGCCAATGAAACCAATAAAGAAACCCTTTTAAAAGGTTTCTGGACAGAGAGTGAGTGCCTGGGGATTTTCATACATATTGAGAAGTTTCAGAATGGGCCATACATAGTAACATTGCCTGAGTATAGATTTCTCCAGCTCATTTTAGATTATGATGATGATGATGATGATGATGATGGTGTTGTTGTTGTGAAGTGAGTTGAAGTGTCCAACTGGATTATCCTTCAAGGTTAACTGTTGCAATTATAATTAACTGCCCACTATATCACACTGGGCACCACAGAACAGAGATTCAATTGTACAGTTTAAAGTACAGTGGTACCTTGGGTTAAGTACTTAATTCGTTCCGGAGGTCTGTTCTCAACCTGAAACTGTTCTTAAACTGAAGCACCGCTTTAGCTAATGGGGCCTGCTGCTGCTGCCGCGCCGCCAGAGCACAATTTCTGTTCTCATCCTGAAGCAAGTTCTTAACCAGAGGTACTATTTCTGGGTTAGCGGAGTCTGTAACCTGAAGCGTATGTAACCTGAAGCGTATGTAACCCGAGGTACCACTGTACTTTATGCAGGTGGAATGCGTGGCTGTCGCTGTCCAGCGTGAGCCTTTAACGTTTTCATTGTCCCCTCCTCTGGAGCTCTGGCACACAGATCTAGAAAAGGGTGGGGGTGGGGGGAAGGCACCTATACAGTCAGACCTAAAGACCCCCACAAGAATCTGCTGCTAAAAATCGATGACTTTGTGTTGCGCTGAAGTTAACTAAGATGGCTCTTGTGCCATCCAGCTCTCTAAAAAAGCACTGCACAGAAACAGATCTGAGTGCAATGCAGATCACACACTTGTCCATCAGTACCCCTAGAAGCATTGTCTCTCACACACATACAAAGAGCAAGGAGGCCTCTTAACTGCAACAGCTACTGAAAAGACCAAATACTAATTTGGCCATCAACTGTCTTCTCGAGAACCTGACCTCTGGTTTTGAAGGCCATGCTCCAAAGGCCAGAAGTACATTTTGCACTTTTGCTATTGGCTCCCTTGCACTCCGTGCAGATGTAAGATTTGCAATTTAGATGTCACATAGAAAATAAAGAAGCAATTAAAGTGAGGAAAAACTTTGAACTCTTTTCTTTTCCCCTCTCAGGTAAGAACCCTGGGCAAACTTTTACTGCACCTCAGCTAGCCTGTGAAACTGCCTTGGGGCTGGATCTACGAACTTAGCCATGCTTGAATGGTTTAAATTGTTTATTTTAAAATATGTATTTGCTGCTTTTCTGACATGGGTTCAAGGCAACTGCAAACAACTGATGAACCACAATTTTTTTTTTAAAAAAAAACCTTAGCTAGAAGATGTTCTCAGCCATTCAGAAAAAACTCCCATGGAGAAATCCTAGAGCAGCCTTCCCCATCTGGTGCCCTCCAGATGTTTTAGACCACAACTGCCACCCGCCCCAGCATCATACACCTGTGCTGGTGAGAACTGATGTGAGTTGTAGTCCAAAAGATCCAGAGGCCACCAGACTGGGATAGGCTGTGCTAGAAGCAGGCAAGGAAAAGTTCTGACAGTCCTTTCAAATTATAAGAAGAACAAATCCTCAGTTCCAGAGGGAGAGAGTGCCGTCCTAGCAACAGATGCTCTAATGAAGCAGGATCTGGCTGGGTAAACAAAGAAAGCAATAGAGATGACTTGTGTCAGAGGCATCTGCGTACTAGACTATGAGAATCTTTATAGGTTAAGCACAAGCACCTTGAACTGGGCCAATGAGCTGTGGTGCCAACCCCTCCTCTGTAACTGAAGGAGGAAAAGATGCTCCTTGCTTCTTCGCTCTGACATTTAACAGATGGGCTGCAGAATTTTGCATCTCCCATGTCATCATCAAGGGCAGCCCCACATGAAGCATACCAAAGCAGTCAAGCTCAGCAGTTGCAAAAGTATGGGTCAAAGTGGCAGGCCCCATCATCTAAGCTCTAGAAACAACAAAAATCCAGAGACAATTCAGAAAATTCCTGAGCAGCCTCAAGCTGGCTGCTGCCCCCTCAGTGCAGGTTTGGTTTGCAGCCCTTGGCATCGTCAGGAGCACAGCAGGCTCCAGATGACCCCACGGCTGCCAGTCTATATTGATGGAGCAACAGCCAGCTTGGTGTTACACAGTAACTTTTCTCACACTCTCTAAAATGTCTTTGCCTTTGCCTTTTACATCTTGCAACAGTAGGTTTCAACCAGGACTTTAATTAAAAGAAACCACCAAGCTTGTTACTCTGCCATGTACGCTTTTGTGCTTGGGATCTTGCAGATTTTATCATGCAGTGACTTCAGGGGTTTTGGTAACATGATGTGCGTTGCATTGCCCACATACTAAAACAAGTGTGCTCATCAACTTGCTTATTTTCAACTGCAAGTCTGAACTGGCTCCTGAGTCTAAGATGGGAGCCAACTGGGTGCTAATATTTTTTCATTAAAACCCTTCCAGCCCAATCCTTGAACCTGCAGTCCGAGAAACTCGACAAGGTTGGACCCCCAACTCTTTGTAAAGCACACCATGCCACACAAACACAACAAGTGGGAGGCTATGCCAACAGTGCAGATATGTCAGTAAAAGAATATTTTATACTGTGGTGTTTTGAAAGCAGTGACAGCCACAGAAGTGTTTCCCTCACTAAGCACTTCTGTTCTGGGCCCACATCCATCACAGAAGCATCACATAAACTATGCTCAGAGATTAGGATGCAGTTGCCCCACAGCTTTGACTCCAACCATCTTATTGGGCACTATCCGATGCAGCTTCTGGGCAGTCACAGAACCTGCTGTCTGGCACAGAATTTGGCATCCTGGAAAAACCTGAGCTTTAATTTAAAAGTATCCAGGCACATGTTTTATGAAAACATCAAGCCGCTCCCCCTGGACCCTCCTAATTTCATTAACCCTTTTCTTGGTTTCCCTCAGTATCCATTTAGGAAATCTGAATCATGGAGCACTACAGGAAACTCTTAAGTGACAGCACAGGAAAAACTTTCTGGGAGCAGTAGCAAGCACAGCATGATGAAATTCAACATGTCTGCGAGTGAAAGAATATCTAGAAAGTCTTACTCAAGTCGTATTTAATTTCAGGACAGAGAATTACTCGACAATGAAGGATCTGTAAAAGAGATGTTACATGGAAGAATTAAAATCCATTAAGGAAACTTGGAAGTTCTTTTGAAACAACTATAGTAGAGGCTCAGATAGTATGTATCACAGAGGAACAAGAGTTCAGCATACTGCATAATGAAGCATTTTGTCTATATATTCATTTGATTTAAGATCCTCTTCATCAAATAATTCAGTGTTGGTTTTAATTGAACATTAATAATATTATCATGGACTAGATGTGCTTCATTCACTCACTTTTTAACTGGTCTTTAACTTATGCAAAGCCTTTGGGGGGGGAAGGAAATATTTGTGCAATAGTGTTTAAATACAAGAAGGTGCAAATTCAAAAATATACAAGCTGCCATTCTACTGCATCTACTAACAGTCAACTGCAACTCTGCCTGGGGTTATGGAAGTCATAAGAATGGGGGGGGGGAGAGTGCAAAGCATTTTGCCCTTGAATGAGAACAAAAAGGAACACAAACCCTGAGCAGACAAGTGCATACTGCAAACAGGAAATTAAGACATTTGAAGTGTTATTTCCTAAAGGCATAAAGACAACCAAATTAAATACCTCAGGAAATGGAAGCCAGCCAGGGCCATGATGGCAAAGGGCTGCTGGAGAGCAGAAATTGCAGGGAGAAGCTGTGTCAACTCTTTCTATCCCTCTTCACTCTGCAAAATGCTGGAGAGAGAAACCCATCGGAACCAGCTTTAAATAGCAAGCCTAGTCGCTATAGGCAACAAGGAATTCCATGCTGGCAAGTGAGTGGGCTGGTGGGGAGAGAGATCACTGCATGGCTTGGTTTTTGTTGTAGACACAGAGGAGAGGGAAGCCAAAACAGAAACACAACAACAGGCTAGCGGAGGAGCAGATCCAAGCCCACTTGCTTTCTGTGCTGAGCTGTGAAGGAAAGTCAGTTCCCTTGTGGCTACCAGCACAGAAAGCAAATGGGTTGGCCCAATGGCTCAAGGGCAGCAGAATGATCTCTCCCTCCCTCCTCCCCCAGTCTGCTTACTAGACAGCCGAGAATCCTCCAGGGCAGGCTCTTAGCAGTCTCTTAGCAGACTAGAGACTTTTGTGGGCTCATTTACAAGGCTGACCTGAAACACAGGATGTGGTGGTGCTCTGTATCAAGATGCAAAAATTTGATACATAGGACGTCACACAGTTAAGAAGTCGGAGCTCTTTTAAAAACTAGGCCTCAGGGTCATGCAATGAAGTTTACTGACAGCAGATTGTTAAGTAAGGATAAAAGTCCATTCAGTCACGCAAAACAAACCATCAGCTTATGGGCACCCCCTCACCTCAAGGGGCAATGATTGCCACTGACGTAGGCCTTCCCTCTGTAGGTTTGTCTAACATCACAGTTAAATGCAATCTCTACATCCAGAGGCAGTCTACATCTGGACAGCAGGTGCTGAGAGCATGCAGTGTTGCCATCATGTCCTGTTTGTGGGGCTTCTCTTTGAGACTCCTGTCTGACCATTGCTGGGAACAGAGAATGAGGTGGGGTGGGCGGACCCCCAGTCTGGTGCCCTCCAGATGTTTCTGACTGAAACTCCTCTCACCCAGCACAGCTGTAGGATGCTGGGGACAAGCGCGGCCCAAAACATCTGGAAGGCAGGTAGTTGGGGAAGGCTGCCATCATTTCCATCTTGTCCTGTACTGCCTACACGGACTGGCAGCAGCTCTTCCGGGGCTGGACCCGGGGTCTTCCGCTCCAGCACTCTCTGCCACTGAAGTGCCCTCAGGAGACAATCCGACCCCCTTTCAAACTCTTGGGCACCGAGAGAGGTGCTGCCTCTAACTGCTCTCAGCTGCGGCAGGCAGTCCACTCTGCACATGCCCAGAAGCAACCGAATGCAGAGGGAAGAGCGTGGCAAGGTAACACGCCGGTTACAGACCGAACTTTACCGATTTCGGGGCTTGGGAAGACTCCGTGGGGGGGCAGCCGGCAAGAGGCCTGGCCGGAGGCAGCCCCTCTTTCAAGCCAGGAGCTGGAGGGATCCCGGAGGCACAAGCCACCCGGCTCTCCGCGTTGGGGAGCCCCCCTGCCAGAATAGAGATCCCGGCTCTGCTCGGCCTCCCGGCAAAGCCAGGTCGGAACCTGGGACCCCTCACAGGTAGAGCTCCGCTGGGCTGCAGCCGGGCGCGCAGAACCCAAGGCGGCGGCGCCCTCCCGGGTGGGAAAAGCCCCTGAAAGCGCGGCGGCGACCGAGCGCCCCTTTGCCTCGCGGAGCAGGAGAAGCGAGAAGGGAGCAGCAGCAGCCCCCGGCCGGGCCCTCCCTCGGCCTCTGCCACAGCTCAGCAGCCCCTCGCGACGCTGCGGCAGGCAGGCAGGCAGGCGGTCCGCCCCACTGGGCTGCGCTGCGGGCCGGGTCGACTCCCCCAGAGGGCCGGAGAGACAAAGGCGGCGGAAGGAGCTGCTCGCTGCCCAGCCCAGCGCAGGCCTCCTCTTCGTCGTTGTCGTCGTCCTGCCCCTTACCTGCTTCTGCGGCCGGCGCCTGCCGCGGGCCCCATCCATGGTGGGCGTTGGGGGGATTCAGCGGCAGCGGGCGGACTAGCGACACCGGGCCCAGCTCAGCTCAGCCCCGCTTCACCAGGCGGCGGCAGCGGCCTCCTCAGCAGCAGCGGCAGCGTCGTTGTCCTGCCGCGGGGCTCCTGGCTGCTGCCTCCGCAGGCGTCCCGCCGCCCCATCCTCAGCGCCGCTCCGCCGGCCGAGCTGCGCGCGGGAAGGAGGGAGCGAGGCCGGCCGTCGGAGGGGAGAGGAGGAGGGGCGGAGACTCTGCGGAGGGGCGGGGGGCTCCCAGCTGCCTCGGCCCCCGGGGCGGGAAAAAAAGACCGCCTCTTCGGCCTCTCGCCAGCTTCGCCTCGGCGGTGGGAAAGAGGAGGGAGGGGGCTGCCGTTGCCTCTGTGACCGGATGGGCGCCGCTGCGTAGCTAGTCCTAGCCCTGCGGGACGCGTCCCCGGCGCTTTCCGAGATCTCTGCCCCGAGGCATCTAGCAAGGGCACCGGGAGGAGCGCGCGCTCTTTCAGGGCATCGGCGCGCAGCAGGTCTTGTCGCCTCGGATGCGATACCGGTGGCCAAGAAAGCCAGGCTGTGAGCTTCCTTGCAAGGCGGCGTAAACCAACCTCCGAGGAGAGCGGATGGAGATAAGGAAACTGGGGTGCGGGGAGCTCGGTGGTTGTGTTTGCTAAACGGACAGCTCCTCTAAAAGGTGGGGGAGCTTTGAGCCACTATTGGTGAAACTCACCCCCCCCCACCCCGGGGACTGGCTATTTATTGAACTATACTGATTTCTTTGCGAGTAGTTGGATGCGAGGAAGAGCGTTTTCCCGGCACTTTCCTTAACCCAAAACTCTCGATCTTGGGGGTGGGGGTGAATTGGTTTAATGTGCAAAACCTGCAGTAATTGTGAGGCCCGAATTTGCCAGTGCCTGATTGAGTTAGCGACAGTCTACAAGCGTACGGCCTTCATCACGTACTGCCGAACTCAGGTGAAGTTGTTGCAAAGCTGCGTGCTTCCCCAAACGAACAGCAATAAAAAGAATGGTGGGGGGGGGGTGCAAGCAAATCAATGAGCAGGTTGTTGCCTGGAAGCACCCATAGTTGATCTGGGAGTTCTTAAGCAATCAGCAGACTCCCCCCCCCCTCCCCAAGTGCCCACTTTCAGATTGTCCCATCTTATGGAGCAACAGCCAAGCTTGCTGCCACGAGGAGGGATGTCATTCATTACTTGCCTCTCAACTCTTTGGACAGCTCCTCCAGCACATGGTTAGCACAAGAGACTTCCGACACTTGTTTCCCCACGTGCACTAATACATCTCCTGTATTACGTTTCCTGTTTCCAGAGTGGGTTCAAACATCAATTGTTCTTCCCAAGGAACTCTGGGAATTGCAGCTCCGGGGAGGGGAGTTCTCCTAACAACTCCCAGTACCTTTATAACACAACAGTTCCCAGAATTCTTTGTGGGAAGCCATGGTTTTCCAAGTAGTGATGTATGGAAGTGAGAGCTGGACCATAAGGAAGATTGATCGCTGAAGAATTGATGCTTTTGAATTATGGTGCTGGAGGAGACTCTTGAGAGTCCCATGGACTGCAAGAAGATCAAACCTATCCATTCTGAAGGAAATCAGCCCTGAGTGCTCACTGGAAGGACAGATCCTGAAGCTGAGGCTCCAATACTTTGTCCACCTCATGAGAAGAGAAGACTACCTGGAAAAGACCCTGATGTTGGGAAAGATGGAGGGCACAAGGAGAAAGGGGACAACAGAGGACGAGATGGTTGGACAGTGTTCTCGAAGCTACAAACATGAGTTTGACCAAACTGCGGGAGGAAGTGGAAGACAGGAGTGCCTGGCGTGCTCTGGTCCATGGGGTCATGAAGAGTCGGACACGACTAAAGGACTAAACAACAACAATGACCATTTAAAGTAGCAAGATGCTGTTTTAAATGTATAGTGCAGATGGGACCTGAGAATCATAGCCCAGAACCTACACACTCTCACAAGTCCACAGACAGCCTGCTCTGTCCAGAGAAGAGAACCTGATTTGCAAGTAAAAGGTCCCAGGTGCAACTCCTGGTTCAACTCCTTCAGGTAAGGCTGAGAAAGCCTACTGCTTGAAGACTTTTGGGCTGTACTACTCAAGGCACAGGGATGGCTGCCAGGAGGGGAACAGAGCATAACATAAAATTAGAACAAGTACAGTCATAGTGAGGCTTTTTCATACCAGAAAAGTCTTAACCTGTTGAAATTCTGCCTGCCATCCAGCTGTTTGAGGTACAAAAATACCGGTTTCCCCTAGCGCCAACCTAAACCAAAACCTTGGCTGTCATCTTATACTCGCTTACCTGGGAGTAAACCCTCTTAAACGCAAAGAGACTTTCTTTTGAATAGACGTATATTATGGTGCTGCAAGCTGACAATACAGTAAATTCTTAAGGTGTGCCTGGTGTTCAGCTGCAGCACACCAGGAAACGTGCCTAAGATGTTTTAACATTTGCAGAAGGGGCGGGGGAGAGAAGGGCTTTCTCTTTAACATCCGTCTGCACATACTATGTCGTAGTATTTGCAGAAAATGACTTTCTTTAGAGATTACCTGATCTCAGAAGAAGCCTTTTAGGGACCACTTTTCTGAGAAGAAAAATGCATACAGTATTGCTGCCTGGGAGTAAAGGCATTGGAAACGGTGGAGATTCCAAGGGCTAGAAAATGAGGAGGATGTAGGGAAAGCACACTAAATGGGAGGAGGAAACGACTGCTTTTAAGACTATGGGGATTATTTCCCCCTGGTGTCGGAACAACGCGCTCATCGTCATTCATAACTCTGACTTTGCTGATTAGTTAAGAAGAGTGGCAGGCCACAGGCGCGAAAAGCGTTTGGCTCATTTCACTTCACAAAGGCACTCTCATAGTTTGCTTGGAAAGGTACCCTCCTAAATTTCTTTCTCGGAGGTCCAGAGACTTACTTTTTAATATTTAAGTTGTTAAGTTGTGGGTGAACATATCAGATGACACAGCGATTCTTCAGACAGCTCTTGTTTATTCACAGGCCAGAACAGAACTGGACTGAAGGGTTCAGCCAGCCTGCTTATACAGAGCTCCACTACAAAGCAACAGTAGCAACTTTCTGTAACTATCCAATCAGTGAACGTCACTTATTTGCATATGCGGACCTGAGTGAAAACTATCTATGGTATCCCCCTGCTGGCCCAGGGTGAGAACTTCAGTACATAACATAAGTGAAAGCTCAGGGTCTGGGGCATACACCCAAGGGTACCAATGAAGGTCCTAGGGGTTCATTCCTAGTAGGTGAGCATAGGATCCGGCTGAACATCTAGTTGTGAGTTAATGCCTGCTGAACTCGGGGACTTTTCTTCAAGGTAAGGCGCACAGGACCACTGTGCGCGCAAACGCAAGCACACACATATAAAACTTCCAAGGAATTAGCAATGCAAGTTGGTGCTGACTCAAATCCTGCAATATCGCTATCGCCGACGCCGCAGGGGCTGGTTAGGAGGCACCCATGTGAGCGAAGGAGGGCCTGCGCCTTTAAAGAAGGAAGAGCAGCCCGCTCTCCCAGCTCGAAGGATAACGCCTTCTGGGAAGTGTAGTTCTACGGGCAGATGGACCTTCCCCTGTTTGTGAGTGAATGGACTACATTTCCCAGAGTGCAAATCTCGGGGTGGGGTGGGGATCTAGGGGAAAGAGGGCTCAGTTAAAGCGCCAGTGCAAGAGGAGGAAGTTGTCGTGGCGTGTTAAGGAGGGGCTGATTAATCCGATATTATTAAGGTGCTTGCAGCCTCAGCGTGCTCTGCTGCACGTCTACTCGGAAGTAAGTCGTTTTGGCTCCCGTTTGACTTACTCCCGTGTAAGCGTGTCATGCACTTTCGGGCTGCAGCAGCTTCGCTACCTGCAAAGTGGGCCTCAGGAAGCTCCGTGAAAGGGCCGAAAAGTCCGTCCCACGAGGGGTGGAGGGGAAGCCTGGCTCCTATGAGGGAGGGAATGTCCGTCCCCCCACGGGCAGCCTCAAGGGCAGCTGAATGGCCGTGTGGTGTGTAGTGTTGGCCTCTCAGGGCTTGGGAGACCTGGGTTCAAAACTCCGTTCAGTCATGGCACTCACTCTCTCTCTCTCTCTCTCTCTCTGAGCTTAACCTACCTCACAGGGTTGATGTGAGGATAAAAATGAGGAGGTGAGGGGAGAACCATCTACACCTCCACGAGCTCTTTGTAGGAAAGGCAGTGGGATAGAAATGTAACAACAATGACAAAAAAGTAAAACATGTAAAAGCTTAGTAATAATTCTTCAGATGCTGAGCCCTCTGGGGTGAGACTGGGGGGGGGGGCGGGTTCCCTCTCTAAACAATGGAACTGGGAAAGGATAAAATTTCAGGGATGATGTTGGCAGGGAGCCCATTAGGAAGGCCTTGGTGTTGGCACTGGGTGTTGGCTGCACGCATGCCTGTCAAAAATGCAAATATTTGAAGGGGGGGACTGTGACAAGTTCCCACAAACTCTTTGTTTCACTGTGGTACAAAATAGGGTCACCTACTTGGGCAGGGGCAGGGACACGGGTGGCGCTGTGGGTAAAACCTCAGCACCTAGGACTTGCCGATTGTATGGTCGGCGGTTCGAATCCCCGCGGCGGGGTGCGCTCCCGTCGTTTGGTCCCAGCGCCTGCCAACCTAGCAGTTCAAAAGCACCTCCGTGTGCAAGTAGATAAATAGGGACCGCTTACCAGCGGGAAGGTAAACAGTGTTCCGTGTGCTGCGCTGGCTCGCCAGATGCAGCTTCGTCACACTGGCCACGTGACCCGGAAGTGTCTCCGGACAGCGCTGGCTCCTGGCCTATAGAGTGAGATGAGCGCACAACCCTAGAGTCTGGCAAGACTGGCCCATAAGGGCAGGGGTACCTTTACCTTTTACCTTTACTTGGGCAGGGGGGGCAGGATGCCAATGCCAAGTAGTCCTGGTGCAATTTGTTTTCCCTGCCCAAGTTAATACCCAGGACTGTTTTTACGCCGGGCTGTGCTGATTAAAACACTCATGTCTATGTTCAGTGGCATTAGAGAAAAACAAATTTTGCAGCCAGTATAAATCATGCTAATTCTGCATGTTTTATATTTATATATTCAGCTTAATTTGTTCAGCTTGTGAAAGAAGAAATGATGCCCAACTCATTTGGGATGGGAGGGCTTCGCAAAAGCGCTGAAAGAGCAGGATCTTCACAACTGCTTTGCTGCCAGAATGGTGGGAAGTGACCACAAACGCCAGAGACCCAAAGCTCCCCACAGACCTATCAAGGATCCCTTGCCTTCTGGGGAACTTTGAGACCAAAAAACTTTATCAGCATAAATAAACTTTATCCAGGAGGAAGTGAACATGAATCAATCTCTTTCTGAGTGAAGTATGAGAGTGATAAATGCAATGCCCTTTGGTGATATGCAGTGACAGTTGTATTATTTATTTTTACATATAACATCATCCATGATGTTCCTGGTGTTTATAGAGTGCACCAGAGGAGAGCCTCCACTGCCCTACCCACCCTTTTTCCCGAAAGGGGCATCCAATGTATATTTGAGATTGCATGGGCAGGAGGAGGGAAGTGGGAAAGAACAGTGTACCCATTAGGGAAGTTATACCCACTTAGGTTTACCTACAGGTAGGCATAGGGTCTTGCAGTAGTCCAGTGATACAGCAGGTAGCTCACATTCATCAGCCAGCAAGATGCATAAGCAGATAGTAATTGGAACACTGGTTCCCCCTCTCTCTTCACCCACTGCACCCATATGGTGTCCCCCAGAAGTTGTTGGATTCATCTCCCATCAGCAATAGCCAAAAATGACCCAGTGTTCAGTGGTGATAGGAGTTGTAGTCCAACAAAAAAATCATGTTGGCTCTTCAGTAGACCCAAGAACTGCATGGTTGGGCTGACATATGCCACCCCCCTTTTCCATGTTCACTAATAGATACTGGAGGGGTCCAACCTTGTGATTTGGCAGGGCTTGTGTAATTGTGTCACTCTGATCAGTGGCTGAGCTTGATTGGCAGGTGGCTCCCTTATTTGCAGGCTCAGCAGTGCGAAAAGCAGAGAGGCCTGTTTTAAACGCATGGCTGGAGGAGAGGTGGACTGGACCGTCATCGTTTTGACATGTCAGCACAAGGACAGCGTCTTTGCCTTCCAAAAAGGTGAGTGGAGGCCTTCCTGTCCACACAGGGATCCGAGCCAACACATTGCAGGGCAAGGTTAGGGCTGGAGCTGAATTAAAAATGAGGGGGGTGGGACGGGACTCAGAACAACAAAGTTGGAGTGGAGCTTGTAGGCCACCTCACTCAACCCTTTGTTGAAAATCCAGAGCTATTTTATGATTTTGTAATTTCATTATGCTTTCATGATTTTGTTGAAGAGCACTGTGGGTTTTTTTTTTAATGAGTTGGCAGTATGGTATTAATTTTTTCACTGACGACATCTTGTTGATCTTAGACAATACTTTAACTGCTATTCTTGCCCTTTAGGCTAGATTTGATGTCTTTGGGGAGGTGGCAGGCTTAGCAGCTAATTATGAGCTTTTAATATTCTGTTGCCTAACCAAAAGCAAGCCCAAGCAATGTCCTCAGTCACCGTGAAACCTTTTAGTATTTGGGAATACACCTGCAGGCGTGGCTGGACCAGCATCAGACAAGGGCTGGCAGGACAGGAGGGATGCAGGAAAGGCTGGGACCAACCAGGGAGCCACTGACGCTTCCACTCCTACCTCCGGGGCTTCTCACAAGCTGCAGGGATCCTTCTTCCTTCGCCCTCTCTATGCTGTGACCTGTGTTTACTAACTGAGTCTCTATTCATTTGGCCTCCAGAGCTGGAGATCCGCAGGGATCGGGGCTCCTTGGGGCGACAGCCCATCCTGCTCACGGTTGAAGACCCCAAGAGCCAGGTTGGCAGTGGAGGAGCCACTCTCAACGCACTCCTGGTGGCAGCTGAGCACTTGAGCGCTCGAGCAGGCTACACGGTGAGCAAGGGATAACACAAATGCCAATTGACCTCCGCCAGCAGAATCCCCCCACCCTCATTCCTAAGGGCACCTATTGACTGAGCAGGTATGGGAGGGCAATGTTGTGATATCTGCCCTGGTACCATCACAGCACTGCATCAGGCCGAGGCCCCATCCTAGCCCAGCATCCTGTTCGCACAGTGGCCAGCTAAGTGCCAACACCCCTTCTCTATGCATTTATGACATTTATTTATTTCTCTTAAAAAAATCAAACTAATAGAAGATGTAGACATTTATGAAAGCAGTAATTAGAATGGACTTCTAGGATCCCTGACCCCAGGCTGCCTCCTTCTGCCTCCTCTGCCCTGCTCATGGCACCTCTTTTGTCTCTCAGCTTCCAGACCACTGTATTTCCTAATCTAAGAGACCCCCCTCTCATGTTCCTTCCAGGTAGTCACATCTGATGTCTTGCAAAAGGCCTGGATCCTCATTCTGCACATGGTGAGCTCTGTGGTGGGGTTGCACTGACCGTGCTTGGGTGCGATCCTCAGAAGAGCAAGAGGGCGGTGCCTCATTTCTAGTCAGGCGCCAAGGAGAAGAGCTTCCACAGCAGGAGACTTCCCTCCTCTCGGGTGGGACAACCTGCTCCTAATCCTCAGCCCAAGTACTTGGAGGCTGTGCCTTCGGCCTCCTCCCTCTGCTGCTCTGCTATTCTGCTTTCCTTCTTGCCAGGGCCGGGACTTCTTATTCGATGACTGCAGTCGAGCATTCACCTGCCTCCCCCTGGAGGAGCCTGCGGCCCCCGCTGAGGCACTCACCTGCAACCTGGACAGCCTCCTTGCAACCCTGATGCACCAGGTCAGTGGGGCGGATCCTTGCAGGCCGTCATGTTTCAGTGCCTTGGTGGGCTTTGCCCTGGCCCTGCTGAGATTGTGGGCAAGCCTTCCACTCACCTCCTCTCCCTGCCAACCCCCACCATGCCCTGCAGGGGCTCAGAGGTGCTGCTCCTGCTCCTACAGGCTCAAATTACTCCTCCTTGCCTCCATTTCCAGGTGTGCAGAGGCTCCCCCCCAGGGGTCTGGGTTTCCAGCACAGATATGCTTCTCACAGTCCCAACCATGACAGGTGAGGTGTATGGGAGGCCGCAAGGACTGGCTGGGAGAGAGTGGTGGTTCTTTGCAAGCCGGAAGAGGTTGCATCCTGAGGAATAGCTGAAAAGTGATTTCTTTCTTCTCCCCTGATTCATTTTGAGGTGTTCCTTTAATTTTGAATTCTATTTTGGGAGGTTGTGGGTGGGTGTTCCTCAATGGGCAAGACTTGTCATATCTGATGTAAAGTTGGATGCCTCCCCTCCCCTCCCAGAGATCGACTGGCATGGATTCCAGGGGGTGAGAGTCATTGCTGTGCCCGGGAGCATCTCCTATGCCAGGCAGCATGGAGTCTACCTCGCTGACACTCAGGTATCTTGCCCAAGCCTCTTCCAGCAGCCACCCGGTTGCCCCTATAACCCCCTGCCTGGGACAGGCAGAGGAGCATCCTGGACGACCCTTTCGGCACTTGGGCTGGAAATCCTCTACAATTCCCAAAAGTAATGAACAACAAGTTTCAGGCCCAGAGTTCTTTTGGGTGTTTTCCCCTTTGATGGCATCCTTCTCTTGGGCTGCTTGCTTTCCTATAGGCATTGCTAAACTCCCACTCCCATCTTTCCTGGCCATTAGCCATGCAGGTTGTGGGATCTGATGGGAGCTACAAACCTGCAGCATCTGAAGATGCCTCTCCTCACTTGCCCCACTACTTTCATGGGTCCCATAAGAAGACATAGTTGTGTATCTTTCCTTCCAGGGCAGATGCTGTAGATGTGGTTTGGCAGATGCAGCCCAGATCAGGACTGTGGAGGAGACAAAGGGTGAAAGCCTCAGCCAACAAAGTGATTAGCACCGTGTCTCGTTAGGCCCTCCTTTCACAGATAATTGCTGCCCAAGTGCATTAGCTGTTGACGCTCCTTGGGGTAACTCTGCTCATCCTTGTCCCTCCAGGGGGTGGTGCAAGACATCTTCTACCAAAGCCCCGAAGACCAAATCCGGCAGTGCATGGGGCCAGACAGGAAGGTCCCGCTGGTGAGTTCTGGGCCTGGGCTGGAGTCACAAGAAGAGCCCTGCAGCTGGATCAGACCCATCTAGTGCAGCATCCTATATCTCTGTTGAGTTTCTGGATGTGTGCTCAATGTCTCCAAGACAGGAGTCACTATAAATCATCGGGGAAGGCTGTCGGAACTCCCTAGAGCTGCACGCTGAGGGGAGGGACAAGCTGGAAACGTTCCTGTCATTTGCCTGGGGATCATCCATGCCTCCAGCCGACCCGACATTCTCACCATAGCCAAGCAGATGCCCCCAAGCAGGACCCGAGTGAAACTTCACCTTTCCCATTGTTATTCCCCATCATCTGGTATCCAGAGGTAGACTGAACCAGAACAAATGGCAATCTGTGGAAATCCAAATTGCTATGTATTCTGATTCTGCATCAAAGAGCTAGTTTTCCTGTGGAAATTGGGGGGGGGGGAGCATGGACCTGTGGCTAGAAAGTGCAGGGCAAAAATTAAGTGTGGGTGAGCCCTCAGTTGCAGGGCAAGTCTGCTGCAGAACCATCTGCCTGAAACCTTTGAAATCTCACTAGTCTGCAGGGCTAAAAACCCTAGAAAAGCTGAACTTCTTATTACCCCTGCAGGTGTGTGGGGTTGTCTTCTTCTCCTCTGAAGCAGCGGAGCAGCTTCTGGCCACCCATGTCATTCCACCCCTTGATGCCTGCACTTACATGGGGCTGGACTCAGGAGCCCCCGCCATCCAGGTGAGGCCCTTAAGAAGAGGCAGGTTAGGGAAGAGGAAATCACCTGGGTGGCTGCAGATGAATCTGCCCAGGTGTGAATGCAGCTGGTCTGAGGGAAGTCCCAGGTGGCCAGCAGCAAGCCCCTGGCCAGAGACCCCCACAATGGATGGTCGCAGGGTGAAGGCCAGGTGAGTGAGCTGTGGGGCTTTGGGCCCATTGAGTCAGCCTTCAAAAGGCCAGTACAACCTGAGTTTGAGGTCAAAGTGCTCTTGAAGATTGTGTTAAGAGTTGCCAAGTCAAGCTGGGGGGCAACTGACATGGCATCCTCTTGGAATACAGCTCCCACCATCTGCAGCCAGCATCTGGAGGGCACCAACTGGGGTCTTCCCAGGCCAAGAATGGGCTGCTGCCTCCAGTCAATGCAAGTGATCCAGAGGATGTCCCCAACACCACCTCCTAGCACATCTCCTGGGCAAAGCATTTCCCCTGTTCTCCAACTGCAGCATTGAGTTGTTGGGAGAATGTGCTCCCCCCTCCACTTCTTCACAGTAACAGCTATTGCAGGAAGCAGCGCTGTGAGGATTGTGGGCACACTAGTGTTCTCAGGTCCTATTGCAGCTTTGCAAGCCCTTCAAGGCTTTCCTTCCATGGTGAATTCTCCTCCATTTGAGTTACCTCTTTTCCTGGTGGGTTGTTTTGGAAGCTCAGTGCTCCAGCTGCAAAATGTTGGGACGCCCATGTGCACCAAAATATGCTACAACAGAGCTGCAGTTGTGTTGCCCGCTCCCCATCTTCCCCTATGAGGAGGCAGGTGGCATTGAGGCTGGACTGGCTTTAGCGTTCCGATTGCAGTGATGGTTTCTTGGGTATTGGGAAGAATGCCTCAAGCTGCCAAGGACATCATGATCTGACCCTGAGAGGGCTTTTTTGCATAATCTGTCACAAAAGCGTTTTCTTCATATCTCAAGGGTCAAAGAGCTGCCTTGCACCATAGATGGCTGCCCTGCAACTGCAGCCCCAGAGTACTGCCAGCCCCAGAGGTGTCTTTAGCCTGCATTAGAAACCAGGGTTTTAGTATTGCAGCATAAGCTCTCTGGAATGAGTTTCCAACCAAAAACAGTCAGGCACCCCCTGAGATGATGTTTAAGTGCTTATGGAAGTCCTTTTTGTTTAGAGGAAGGCTTTCCCTGAGGTGTAGCCTTACCATTTGTGGAAGATTAATTTTGTACCTGATAAAATGTTTTCTTTAGCGTGTGTGTGGAAGATCTGAGTTTGTTTAACTGATCTTCTTATTGTTCTCAGAGATTTGTGTCTGCATCTTCCTTCTGCTTTCATCTTGTATTCGGTGGAATTTATGCCATGATGCAGTCTCAAATAATAATTGCTTGTGGTCTTCTCCCATCATTTCCAAGGAGGAAGCAGCCTAAACAGTATTCAGTGTTTCCCCCTGAAGCAGCTATTACACTTCTCAATGGGCATTAACAATGACAATAAATGGGTTTTTTGGGGGGGCACTTTGAGAAGCCCCTTCCCTCTCTCTCTCCTCTCCTTTTCCATATGCAATACCCTTTTGGGGGGCAGAATAACACCTCCCTAAGACAGAGACCTGTGGAGCTTGCACAGCTTCCCTCTTTCTGCACCTTGCAGAACAGTGAGAGGGCTTTCATCTGAGCCCAGCGATCCTCCACTACTAGCCATGATGGCTATTCTCTGCCTCAACCATTGGCAGTAGTAGCCTTCTGAATACCAGTTGCTAGAAACTGCAGGAGGGAAATGTGCTCTTAATTTTTTTTTTTTTATTAAAGATTTTCTTGTGTAACAAATAAACAAAGAGAAAAAAAGATGGCGCCGGGTCAAGTCTCAACTGAGTCTCTGCTGCGTGAGTAGGAGCTCTAATGATCAAATTACCCTGATAAAAAGGCTCAACCTATGAAAATATCTGCCAACTTTTATCAGTAAAAGACTCCAGGAGCTGTCGGGTGGACTTTTAAACCTCCCCTCCCTTTCAAAGCTACTTAAATCAACTTTGAACCACCTCCCTTGAAAAGCCTATAATGCTGTGGGCTGGATAAAATAGCCCCATTTATTTCTGAAGATGGTACTTACAAGACAATGTTGCAAAGAATAAACAAAGAAAAGTACATATAGTGTCTCCACTTTCACTTCATAAGAGTCTTTACCAGAGTTTGTTTGCATTCGGTATGAAACACTGTTGTCATCTGCATTATGCAGTTGGGAGAAAAGAGAAAGGAGAGAGAGACGGGGCAGGGTGGGGAGAGACAGTAGGGATAATGATTTTCTGTTTCGTAATGTTTGTGCAGGGTGTTTGTGTCAGCATCATGTGCTTCGGTCCTCTATCAGAGCTCGGCTGATTGTAATGTGATTTGCTTGTATGCGTGAGAATGGGGTCGTTGGGTCAGATTAGTCATATTGATTCCTATGTTGTTGGGTTGGATAGGTCATTATCTTCTTGGCCTCTATATGTGATAAAGGGGAGCCACACTGGGGTGAAGGTGTCCTCCTTTGTCCTTCCCCATGCTACTTTAAGTTTGTTGGTGCTTGGTTCCTCCTTGTGGGTTTCTCCCAAGCATCAGGCTGGCCACTGTGAGAGCAGGAGGCTGGACGAGATGGTCCACCGACCTGATCCTGCAGGCTTTCCTTATGCTCTTAAGCCTGCTTCCTTGCAGATCCCCGCAAGCCCCTCTGGGTAGCTTTTAACTTGAGACAGTGTTCCTTCAATCTTTCCCACCCACCCCATTTGTTCGTCCAGTCAGTCCATTGCACAGCTTGGAAACTGTCCCTCCACTTGTCATGATGTGCAAATGCTTTGCTTGGGTGTCTCCTTGTGGAGCCAGATGTTTCCTTGTCCAGAAGACTCATTCGCCCCCTCCTTGTTCTTCCCTCATGCCAGCTCTCTCTCTTCTTCGACATCCTGCTCTGCATGGCCCAGGGAGTCAGCGAAGAGGCCTTTGTGAAGGGTCAGAGACCAGGGATGGGCAGCGGCGACAATGTCCAGGAGGCAGGGTCAGAGAGAAGTGCCCGTTCCGTGCTGTGGAAAGCTCTCCATGCCGTGCCTCTCACAATGGGTGAGGTTGTGAACTTGCCCCGTCCAATGCCAGCCAGCCTCTCCAGCCTGATGCTTGGTGCTCTCAAGATGTTTTGAACTTTGACCCAACCGCTGTAGCTAGCACAGCTATACAATGCTGGGGCTGATGCGAGTTGTCAGAAACATCTGGCTGGTGAAATCGGCCTCCCTTCCACCATTTGGTGATGCTGGTTTTCTGGGGCAGCGCATCGCTTTCTGTCCTAGGGTGTGGGCAAGGGTACCCAGCAGGGAGGCAAGGGGCACACTACACACAAAATCCCAATATCTGCCTCCAGGGAAACAAGCTTGCATATCTCTCCATCTCCTCCTCTGCAGTGGTGGGAGGCTGTTTTCCTCTGGCAGGAAGGTAGGAGAGGGGCTGCCATCCTGATCCCTGGGGCAGACAAAACACATTGGCTTGTATAGGCAGCTAAGTTCTACTCAGAGCACACCAGAGTCAGCTGTGTCTATTGATTTCAGTGGGTCTACTCCGTGCAGGACTTGAGCTGGCTACATAACACGTTTCTGGCTTCCCTCTTTTGACCTTCCTTCCTGAGGCCTTTGGAGGCCTTGTTGGTGTGGAATACCCTCTGAGGTGCCAATTGTGGCCTCTGGCTCCTCCCTCTTCACAGCGTACATCCCTGAGGGTTGCTATGACTACATGACCATGTCTGCCAGCGACCACATCCGCCACCTCACGCCCCACCCAGGCAATGCCCGCAGCAAGGCCTTCCGCAAAGTGGCACATTCCCATGTGGCTGTGAGTACCACCCCTGGTTGGGGGATGCATCATAGGCTCTTGAGTGCCTTGTTTTGGATGGGAGGGTCCCTCATGCCACCCCAGCAGCCCTTCTCTGCAGCACAGTTGTGTGTGTGTGCTTGGCAGGGTGGGGCAGCAGGTGTGGTATGCAACTGGGTGAAGCTGAAGTCTGTGCATTCTGCTGATGAGACAACTTTCCACAATTAAGATTCCAAAATTCTGGTTTTCTTGTAATTTAGAAGCCGTGGGCACAAACTGAGGATGGAAGAAGCAGCTTTTGCCAAAGGGGAAGGGGCAAAGAGCTTCTATGGGGCTCATATGGGGCAGTTCCTTCTGCTAAGCTCTACTCTGGGGCCTTGCATTTCACCTGATGCTGCCCCACTTGATTGCATGTTTTGCTCCCCACCCATAAGGACTAGCAGCTTATGTAGGCAGAGTCTGCCAAGACTGCCCGGACTTCCCTGCCTCACCATGACCCCTCCTCCTCTTTCTTCCCATGCAGGAGCCTCAGCTGCTGGCTGAGGGCTGCTCTGTCACCAACAGCCTCTTGGAGGGAGCAGTGAAAGTGGGGCCTGGGAGCGTCATCCAGCACTGCCGCTTGAAGGTGGGCCATGCTGGGGATGGGAGTAAGAAGTTTGGCAACTGCCCTTGTTCTCTGCTGAGCGCCAGAAGTTCTCTCTCTGGCGACACAGCGTCATCTTTGGTGGATTTGGAACAGGAACCAATCCCAGAGCTGGTATTTAGGCCAAGCCTTGAGGTTTGGCAGGATCAGGCCCAGGGCAGGAGATGATATGAGGAGGACAAGGACCCAAGGTTCAGTGTGGTGTAGGGGTTAAGAGGGTTGAACTAGGACCTGGGAGACCGGGGTTTGAATCTCCCACTCAGCCCTGAAGATCACTGGGTGGCCTTGGCCCAGTCAGGGCCTCTCAACCAGACCTACCTGACTGGGCTGCTCTGGGGATAAACTGAAGGAGTGGAGAACCACACCCATCACCTTGAGCTCCTTGGAGGGAAGGAGGGGGCAGAAATGCTGTAAACAGGCTGCAGGGAGCTAGAGCTGTTGGTGTTTTGCCTATCCTCGTTTGCTTTGAGAGTTCTACTCTCCCCAGCCAGCTAGTTGCCTGACATGCAGGCAGACAGGGTGACAAGTGCAGCAATCTTGAGCCAAGATCTCAGGCCTGCTTTCTCCAGGTGGGCTTTGCCCCGGGGCAGTGGGCAATCAAGTCTCCCCTCTCTCCCGGCTGTCCTGCCAACTCTACTCAGAGACCTAAAGAACAAGCCCCATGTGGACTCTCTGCAGTGGCAGGAGAGCTGAGTGTGTGTTACAAATGCCCAAGTCCCCTTGGTCTTTTTCTCCAGGGTCCTATGGAGATCCACACTGGCTGCCTCCTCACTGGGCTGGACGTGGCATCCTCCATGGCCCTCAGGAGCTACCTGCTTCGGGACGTGGTTGTCCAGGGACACACTGTCAGGCTGAGAGGGATCCCTTGCAAGGTCTTCACCCTGAGTGGGCATCATGATGACTGGCAGGTGTGTAACAGGAGTCTGCTTGGCTTGGTGGGAAGGAGCCTGTACAGGTTTAAGGCATCTTGCAAGTCTCTGGGGAATCCCACTCCCCACAGCAACTCTGCTGCTTCCTTCAGAGAGCTGGGGGCGGCAGTTTGTCTTGAGGCAGGTGACCTCAAGAATCCCAGAACTGTCTGCCCCATTCCACCCCGCCTCTGTTCTCTTGGTTATTCCTTCTTCTCTGAGACACTCACACCTGCCCTCTTCTCTCTTTAGAGTATGGCAGAAGAAGGCGGCACCTACCTGAACAGGCCCTGGAGTGAGTTTTTCCTCCGCACTGGAATACGGTACGTGTGCAGGTCCCAGCCCATTCTCTTGAGGGCCCCACACATCAGCCACCCCCACCCTGTGCTGTGGAGCTGCTGCTCTGCCTCCATTTATTTTATTTATGTACTGCTTATCTACAATTGCCCCTGAACAGTGTATGAAAAGTATAACACAAACCACCGTGCCGCTTGGACTTGCCGATCGAAAGGTCGGCAGTTAGAATCCCAGCAATGGGGTGAGCTCCCGTTGTTCAGTCCCTGCTCCTGCCAACCTAGCAGTTCGAAAGCACACAGTGCAAGTAGATAAATAGGTACTGCTCCGGCGGGAAGGGTAAACAGTGTTTTCATGCACTGCTCTGGTTCTGCCAGAAGCAGCTTAGTCATGCTGGCCACGTGACCTGGAAAATTTGTCTGTGGAAGCGGAAAAATGCCGGCTCCTGTGGCCTTTAAAGCGAGATGAGCGCTGCAACCCCAGAGTCGTTTGTGACTGGACTTAATTGTCAGGGGTCCCTTTACCTTTACCTGTATAAATTAAAAATGCCTCCTTGGACACGAGCTCTAGGTGCTGGGGCTCATCGTTAACTAATTAAGACAAGATTTCAATTTGTGCAACTGATACTCTTTCAAGAGACACTTTCAGGGTGTATTTCATATTCAATGTACAATCTGTGTTGCAAGTTTGGATTTTTGATCCTTACAGTCCTGTTAAAAATGAGGGACAAAGCAGCCTTTTTGTTCATCATTTGCAATGGGGGACTTTACTGGTTTGTGGCCTTGTAGCGGGGAGGACTGGCTGGGGGCTGCCACCTTCCCTCCTTGTGGGGTTGAGGCTCCTTTTGCATGCTTGGCTGGATGGTAGTGACTGATGTGCCGCCATCCCTGCCCTGCCCAGGAGTCATGACCTTTGGAGCCCAGACACCCCTTCCAGGCGCCGCTGCCTGCTGAATGCCCGCCTGTTCCCCGTGCTGCATGCCTCCGAGCCCCTGGGAGTTGGGGACGTCCTCTGGCTCTTGGGCTCCCCTCTTTCTCCTCCAGGGGCTGAGCAGCTGCAGCGCTGGCGGACTTCCTGGCGCATGTCCTGGGAGGAGCTGAAGGGGAGCCTGGACCAGGAGGCGGAGCTGGCTGCCCGCAGGGCCATCTTCTTCTTGCAGGCCCAGAGCAAGACCAAGAGGGTCCTGATGGAGCACAGCAACTGCAGCCTCCTACCGCTGATCCGCTCTGCAGCCCTGGAGGGCTACCACAAGGCCATGCTGGAGACACTGGACGAGGGTGAGACATACTGGCAGGGTGTGTGTTTGTGTGTCTGGGGCAGCATTTTGCCCCTTTAATTGCAGGATGCCTATATATGGGAGTGGAAGGAAAGAAGGAAGGAAGTGGGGGGCTCCTACCCAATGCCTGCCAACAGCTGGGTGAGAATTCCACCTTGGTTCCTTCTGGCTGCAGCTGGATTGCCTATTCCCCAGTCTGGGGAAGCGGGCAGCTCTGCTTTAGCTATTCCCAGAGTTCCCTGGGAATCTGGCAGCTCCACCCACCAGCGCCTCAGTGAGCAGCTCTGCCATTGCCCAGCCTGGCTGGTTTCAAAGATGGCGGACTGGCCTTGCCCATGTGGGCGAAGCTCTTCCTAGAAAGGGTTCTTTCCCCTCCACTCTTCTTGGCTCCAGGGACACTTGCATTGTGAATCCACGCAGGCTTTGTGGAGTCGTTTCCTCCCAGCCCTCCCATGGACCACTGGCTCTGGGGAGTTCTTACAGACCATTTTGACACCCATTAAAACCTCCCAATGTTCCCACGTGTAGCCATTCCCAGGACCAGCCCAGTTTCAAGCCAAGGAGCCACTTTTCAGGTTCTGAGGCCACTTCTGGTTTGCCTCCTAGTTGCCTCCATGGCCAAAGACCCTGGCGTTGCTGCTCGATCCCTGGCTTGCATTGCTGACCTCCTGGGCTGCCTGGCCAAAGGGGAAGGGGGCTTACGGAGTGGCCCGGCAGCCAACACAGCTTGGGCCCAGGCCTTCCAGCACCTGGAGAAGGGGGACATCCCTGAGGGTGTCAAGGAGCTGGCCAAGGAGAGGAAGAAGTGGCTGGACAGGTACTGCAAGTGTGTGTTTGTGTGTGTGTAGTGATAAAGCTGTATTCCCACTGGCCCCACCTGTCCATCTGCCTGGTAAAGGCAAGTTCTCTGTGCAAAGCTCAGTCTGCACATGACCAGGAACACTTTGCCATCACTGCTCAAGGCCATGCTGTTTCCTGCACTCACTGGGAGCATGGAGGGAAGGAACATGCTCAACGTGCCCCCCTTTCAGCTGCTCCAGGTGGGCTGGCTCCAGGGGAAGGGCAGGTGTGCAGTGGCAAAGCACCTGAGCCAAGATCAAATCCTGGCATCAGGTGATGGGAGGCCTTTTTCCACCTGGCCTGGTTGGGCAGGTCCCTGACTGACTCCAGCTACAAAAGCTGAGGCTCTTGAACAGGCTCTTGGGCTGGGATGTTGTGGGGGGGGGGACAGTTGTTACTGTTATTGATAATAATTTTATGTATATTTATTTTTATATCTCATTATGATTTAATGTGGGAATTGTTAAATTGGTTGTGCAGCTTCTGATGTGTTCTATTTACTGTTTATGGCTGTTTTCATTATATTTCTAATTAAGTATGTTTTTCATGTTGTAAGCTGCTTTGAGCATGGTTTTAACTATGGAAAGGGGGTATACAAATAAAACGTTGCTTGTGTGGGACCCTCCTCCGCCAAGGTGCTGGAGAGCCGCTGCCAGTCAGAGACTGGGCTACATAGACCAAGGGTTCAGTTCTGCTTCTGATGTCCATGGGGTATTGCAGAGCAGATGCCTGGGCCCATGGGGGCCTTTGGAGTTGTGTAAGGGACAGAGGCTCACAAGTGGCCCTCCAGAGCAAGCCTGTGATGGCAGACAGAGGACGGGAGACGAATCTGGGGGCCTGCATGAAAGAGCTGCCTCTGTGTTGGAATGCCTCTGAGTGGAACTCACCCCACTGGGAAAATGGGAAGGAGAGTTTCCCTCAGGATGGCTTCTGTGTGGGAAAACACAACTGAGACGGAAAAGCACTTGGCCAATCAAGCAGCCTTCGCCAGCCTAGGACTACAACTCTCATCAGTCCTTGCATAATCTATCACCATGCTGACTCACAGCATCTCATGCTGATGGAAGTATTGGACCACTGCAGGGCACCCAGTTGGAGAAGGTTGTTGGCAGAAGTAGCCTAAGCAACCAGAGACTCCCTTTGCTCCTTCCTTGCAGGCCTGTCCTCCTTGTCCGCGCTGCTCGACACTATGAGGGTGCCGAGCAGATCCTTGTCCGCCAGGCTGTGATGTCCTCCTGCCAGTTCATCAGCCTCAGGCTGGCCACGCTGCCTCCCATGGGCCGCTGGCTGAGAGTGGCCTGCCCAGCCAGAATAGACCTCTCTGGTAAGTGGCTGCAGGGCCTGGGCTTGTCAAGTTGCCCTTTCTGGAGCCAGGTAGCCGCTTGCCTCTTTTGACTCCAGGTGCCTTGTGCCCAGAGGGCCAAGCTGGCAAGCCTGGTGAGGCTTGGCAGGGGCCCTTGTCCTTCTGCTCCCCAGAACACGACTCAGTGTGGCCTTGAATGGAGGGAGGGAGCTTGTGCAGGACAGTACAGATGGGATTTGATAGGGTAGGGGCTGTGAGCGATGTTTGGCTCCTTCCTTGAGTGCCGGGGAATCCATCCCCTGCAAGGCAGAAGCAAGCCCTGGGCTCACTGAGGAGCAGAAGCATGATGTGCAGGGTCTCGTGCAAGGGCACAGAGGATGAGTTGGGTGCAAGCAGTACCCAGCATCCTTTGCAGCATTGCAAGGTCTCCTGGGGAGAGTCCCACTCTTTGGTTATGGGCTTGGGTGGGTGGTTGGGCAGGAGGCTGTGCAGTTTCTTATGTGACCCCCTTTGGGCTAATTTTTACAGGTGGCTGGAGCGACACCCCTCCCATCACATATGAACACGGAGGTGCAGTGGTGGACCTGGCCATCCTGGTGGATGGGCACAGGCCCATTGGTGCACAGGCCCGGCGCATTGCTGAGCCAGAGCTGCGGCTCGTTAGCCGCAGTGGGAGGCTGGAGGGAGAGATGGTGGTGGAGCTGGTCTGCAGAGACCTGGAAGACCTGCGGGATTACTGCCAGCCTCACGCACCCGGTAAGAGCCCCTTTTCCTGGAGCGGGAAGGGAGCAACTGTACCAAGGCAGCTTCCTTGCTTGCTGGGAGGGGATCCTGTGAGAGACTTATCAGGTGGCAGTAGGGAGCCCTGTACTGGCTGGGCTGTAGCTCAGTGGTAGAATAGCTGCTTTGCATGCAGAAGGTTCCTGGTTCAATCCCCCGCAGCATCTCTAGGTTGGACTGCCTGAAATCCTGGAGAACTGCCGCCTGTCAGTGTAGACAATACTGAGCTAATGGACCCAAGGTTTGACTTGTTATAAGGCAGCTTCCTATGATTCTAGGCAGAGTTGCATCTGCTATAAAATGTGCCTTTTATTTTCACATGTCTGTCGGAGGCCTGAGAGTAGCCAGCCTCTTGCTCCTCTTTTAATGGACCTTCTTCTTCTTAGGAGCTTTGTTGAAAGCAGCCTTGATTTGCACCCACATTGTGGACCTTGCTACTCAGAATTCCTTGCGGGACCAACTGATGGAACACTTTGGAGGCGGCTTTGAACTCCGCACCTGGTCACATCTTCCTCACGGATCAGGACTGGGTATGCCTCCAACCTCTCTACGTGCATGCCTGGCATTGCTCAAGGGGACCTAGCAAAGACCTCAGGTCCACTCTGGCAGCATTTCTCTTGTTGATGTTAGAGGGGCCTCGTGTATCCTGCCCTGCCCCAAAGGCATGAGATCAGAACCCCATCCACCTCTCTTTCCTTTCCTCCATTCAAGTTCAGTGCTTTTTTATATACTTCAACAAACACCACTGTTGCTTCATTACGTGAACCACCTTTTGAACACAACACACACGTAACTAGCTGTAAAGTAACATAACGCGATATGTAATAAAACTGTAATTTTAATCATCATATCAAAAAGCACAGTTCCTGATAGCAACATATATTATCTTCTATATATATTGGTATCGTAAAGTCCAAGGATTGACAGGTCCAAAGATTACAATGCAGTTCCTGTTGGCAATGCCATTTCATTGCCAACAGGAACTGCATTGTAATCTTTGGACTTGACAATCCTTGGACAATCCTTGGACTATTCCAATTTATATAGAAGATATGATGCATTGCAATCAGGAACTGTGCTTTTTGATATGATGATTAAAATTACAATTTTATTACATATCATGTTATGTTACTTTACAGCTAGCTACGTGTGTGTTGTGGTTTTTATATACTTCTGCAGACCTTGTGCTCCTTCCCTTGAGTTTTCCAACACCTCCCTCTTGTTTGCCACTGTTGCTCTTTCTGCTGCAGAAGAACAGAAATAGAATATGAGATGTTAGATGCATGGAACCTCCAGTTTACAGGCACTCTACCATTGACTAGTACCAGCTACCAGGGAGCAACAGTTGGAGATGGCTGTTGTAGGGCTTCTCAGAGGTATCTACATAGCCAGAGAGGCCTTTGGTCTGACCTAGTCTGGCCCTTCTCATGACAAGGTTCTGGTCTGGTGCTGTGGAATGCAAAGGGTGGCATAGGGCTCCAGTGACAAAGAAAAAAACTGGTAGGCCTCCACACCCCACACCCCCGGCTATCCATGTTGTGCTCACTTGCTCTGTCCTATAGGCACCAGCAGCATACTGGCAGGGGCTGTGATGGCTTCTTTATACCAGGCATCTGGGCACTCCACCAGCGTTGAATCCCTCATCCACGCCGTGCTGCATTTGGAGCAGGTTCTCACCACAGGTAAGACTGTTTATTTGTTCTGCTGCACATGCCAAAGAAACCAAAAATCTGCAGAAAGGGAGATGTCTAACTCAGTGCCGTCTCGTTCTCCTTTTCTTGAAGTTAGCCTCAAATATAGCATTAGCAGGGCCTTGAAGGCATTTCTTCATCTGTCTTGGTAGCTCAGTCGGTACAGCATGACAGTCTTAATCTCAGGGCTGTGTATTCAAGCCCCATGTTGGACACAAGATTCCTGCATTGCAGGGGGTTGAACGAGATTACCCTCGTGGTCCTTTCCAGCTCTACAATTCTGTGATCAAGACTTGGCTGAAATCTCTCCAGTTCTTTTGACAGCTGTGATTTCAAAGGTGCTGTTGGCTGTTTTCTTCCAGAAAATATTTTGGGGTGTTTCTGTTGCTTGCACAAAACTGCTCCCGCTTCTCCACAGTCCTGATTCCCATGTCTGTATGTTTCATTGGATGAATGTTTTTATTCCTTCTATGCTGCTCCTTTTAAAATGTCATATCCTGCCCTTCTGCCAAGCAGCTAAGTCAGTGACCTCCTCCTTGCTTTGCAGACTTTTGCCCTCCACTTGAGTAACACATAAACAGGTCTTACGCCAGTCTGGATTCTGGTGCCTTCCAAGCAACTAGGCCAGTCCAGTAGCTTCTGCCCTTTGGTTGTGTTTTTGACTTTGCCCTGAAGGAATGTGCATAATAAAAGCCAGAGCCCCCACCAACAGCCCTGACCCAGACTTGTTAGGAAGACAGGAGAACTAGCCTCGTGATGAAAGGATTCTTGTGCAAAGAAAGAGTTTTTCAGAGGCAGTTTTTCAGGGTTGTGATCTGGGCCTGTGCCCGGGGGTGGAGAGGAGCCAAAAGTGATTAGAAGCAAACAGGGTTCTAGGTCAAAGAGGAAAAGGCAGTGGGTGGGATGCGTGAGAGTGAGAGTGAAGGCAGAGCAGCCCTTTCAGGCCAAAGGGAAGGGCTGGGTTGATGGCAGGGGGATCCTCATTGCATCTCTTACATATTTTTAGAGTAAATGTAGATAGAGAACCCAGCAGAAGCAATGGGATGCATAGGAGGAGGGTCTTTACCATTTCTGAGTGTCGTTTTCTTTTGATAATTACATTCAGGGCTGCTTTGCCACTGGGGCAGAGCATTCACATGCAGATAAACCGATGTGGGTGTATCTATATTGGCTGAAGCAAGGATCTATTTTTGGTATTCTGCTTCTCACACCTACTTCCTAATATTGTTGAGGATGAGACATCATGGAAAGGTGCTCAATCACTTTTGATTAACCCCTCTCCATGGCATGGTTCCTACTCAAAGGGTGCCCAGGATAGCTTACAACATAGAACAGGATAAAACCACCAGCAAAATACAATAATTAAATGGCCATTATCATTCTGCAGGCCTGGACAAATAAAAGGACTTCAAGTGATGTTAATAATGTGAATTCTACCCCATGCTTTATCATGTCTGATTATACATTTTTAAACTATAAAAACATGGTGTAATATTTGAAACCAAATTAAACCAAAACAAGGTCCTTCTGTCCTTTCCTACGCCAGCTTCAGAAAGGAAGAGGGCTCCCAACTATAGGTAAGTCTTCTCTCCATTGGACCCCTCCTGCCTCCCACAAGGGATTCACCTGGCAACTGGTAAACAAGCAGGATCTCTTCCTCAACACTTGTTCTTGTTCCTTGCAGGTGGAGGGTGGCAGGACCAAGTGGGTGGGCTGGTGCCAGGCCTCAAGATCGGGCGTTCAAAGCCTCAGCTGCCACTAAAGGTAGAAGTGGAGCAAATCACCGTCCCAGAGGGCTTCATACACACCCTGAATGAGCACCTGCTCCTGCTGTACACGGGCAAGACCCGCCTGGCCCGAAACCTGCTCCAGGTACGGAAGGTGCTTGGAGGTGCCAGTTGTGGCCTGAGGTCCACAGCTCTGACGTACCTTAGAGCAGAGAGTTCTACCTGTCCTACAACAGGCGTACTTTTCTCCCTGTGCTGTTGGCATGATGCATTTCATCCTTCAGTTTTGGTCTACACAGGTAGGATGACTCACCTGGTAGGGTTGCATGTATTCTTATTAACACTTTTCTTATTGTTTTATTACTTTCCCTAAGGTAATAAACCTAAGGTCCTAGAGTCACGTAAAATGCAATTTATTTTATTATTTATTTCAATTATATCCCACCTTTTCCTCCAAGGAGCTTGAGGTGGCCAACATGGTTCTCTCCCTTCTCAATTTAATCTCCATTAACAACCCTATGACGTAGGTTAGACTTGAGAGGCACTGACTGGCCCCCAAGGTCACTCCGTGAGTCTCATGGTCATGTGGGGATTTGAACCCTGGTCTCCCAGGTTCTAGTCCAGCGTTCTAACCAATGGCTCTCAATTTAAAACACCAGGATGGCTCTCAATTAAAACACAATGTTAAAAAGAGTATTTTTACACTGGCACTTTCCCCAAGGTGCAGGAAGGTGGTTGTAGAGGAGGAATTTGCTAAGCCTTTCTCCCTCTAAGCACTCTTGAGCACCAGAAACGGAGACAACTTTTAATTGCTTCCTTTTCTTTCAGGATGTTCTAAGGAACTGGTATGCCCGGCTTCCCACCATTGTGCAGAATGCCAGCGCACTGGTGAACAACGCAGAGGAGTGTGCCCAGGCCCTTCAGCAAGGTACTGCAGTTTGTTCCTTGGGCATCTTGTTCAGCTCATTACCCAGGGCAGAGGCTGTAGTGCCTCTGCTCAAAACATCTTGTGCAGAAACCACCTCCTATGCTGAACAGGCTCTCATTTTGCAGGAGCTACTAGGATAGTTGTGTGTGCGTGCATGTGCATCAGAGCAATTACTCCAGGCAACAACCAATGGGAGTGGGAGGGGGGCATCTTTTAAGATGTCATCATGGACTTTAGCCTTCCCGAAATTGCTGTAGCCCAAAACATCTGGAGGGCAAGCCCCATCAGCCCCAGCCAGCACTCACTGGTTTGGGGAAAGCAATTCTATCTAGCTGGATCTTGTAGTGCTCCTCTTGCTAGATTGAAAGCAACAGAGAAGCAGCAGGGAAGAGCAGCCAGAGCTACTATCTTCCCACTTCTGTGGTGGGCAGCCCAGCCCAGGTGTCAGATTTCCCCAGAAGGAAGAAGGCTGACATGCACACCATGTGATTAGAGCCAAGAGCACTGTCTGGCTGTATCTGACAGGGAAAGGAGACCTAGCAACTTTGCTCTAAGATGGGCTAATCGTTCAGTGCCAGTGTCCTGTAACTCCTTCTTCTCACCCCAGGCAACCTGGCTCTCTTGGGCAAGTGTATGAATCATTACTGGCTGCAGAAGAAGAATATGGCCCCTGGGTGTGAGCCTTTGGCTGTCCGGCGCATGATGGAGGTGCTCCAGCCTCATGTTTATGGGCAGAGCATGGCTGGCGCTGGAGGAGGTGGCTTTCTCTATGTCTTAACTAAAGAGCCCAGGAACCAAGAGGCCTTGCAGAGGATCTTGATGGAAACAGAGGTGAGTGGAGCCAACTCCTAAGTCCCTGTCAATCGGTGTCTCCCTGCAGAAATTTCAGCAGGTTTGGGGTCCGGGAGCAGGTTAATGCACACCCTCTCCCAAGGAAATTCGGAGAGGAGAAATTCAGTGATGGGTGGGTACCATGTAGTTGCAGGGAGGGGGAGCCTCACACTTGGGAGCTGAGTTTGGCCCTCCAGGCCTCTCTAACAGGCCCTTGAGATTCTGGCATGGGTTAGGCCACACCCCTTGCCAAGGCTACACTTCTCACCAATACTGCTTAGCATAATCTTTGAGTGCTTTGGCTGAGCTCTTCTGTTGTGATGATGCCCCTTTGCTTGGTCAGATGGAGACATGTGGCTGTGTGTAGAAACCTAATTTTTCAGAGCTAGAATGTAGCCTCCTGGCCAAAGAGAAGAGTGGCCTCTGCACTGGCCTGTGACCTTCTAGGGCATGTAGGCCTGATGTCAGGTCAGGAGTGGCAGTCGACCCCCTTGTAGTGTTGAAGTTCCACCAGGCTGCAGAACAAAATATTCTGATTTAAATATTTTGTAGTGAAGATTTCACTCACCCTGCATGCCTTCCTTTCAGGGCCTGGGGAATTTCAGCATCCACACTGTGGAGGTGGACACAGCTGGGTTCCAAATACAGCTTCTGGAGGAGGATTGGGAACCATAGGCACTGCAGGGTTTCCTGCCCACATCCTACAGTTGTGCAAGATCTATGGACGAATGACTCAGTGGCTGAATTTGGTTTAGTATTTCTTTGGAAGATTCCTGCACTCCTTCCCTGCAGACGGGGTGAAAACAGCAGCTACCCCACCCAAGTGAAAAACAATATTTAGTTGTGAATTAGTAGGGCCTGCAGTCAAATCTGCAGCATTCTTCAGGAAATTACGTGAAGTAATCAATGAAAAACTTTTTATTTCCTTGCTGATGTAAATCTCCTTTATTTAAATCGACCCACCCTCCGCACAGCATATGATGAACACATTAAGGGATCTTAAATGAATTCAGACCATTGATTGGTGGAGCTCAGCACTGTTGACTCTGACTGGAGGCAGCTATCCAGAGGCATAGTCAGGCATCTTAACTGTCTCTGTTTCTAAAGAGCCTTTTCACTGGAGACACCAAGGACAGAGTGCAGAATCTACTGGCATAGAAGACATGTCTACATCCCCCAAAGCACCATCTTGTTCCTATGACTTAGTTGATCTGTGGTCTTAGCCCCACTTGCTAACTAAAATTTACAATAATTGCTTGGCAATTTCAGTTGCTATTTAACTTGGAATTTATGTAGAAATGTTAGTGCATCATGATAAAGATGTAGAAACAGGCGAGCTGTACCAACTTGCAGAAAAACAAGAGGGAAATCTCTGAAGGAGGAACTAAGTTTTTGAAGTTTACCCAACGTATACAGAGGTGGTTGTTCTTTCAGCTTCAGAGATCCCACTGGGAAAGGAACTTGCATTTCCCTCCAGTCTTAAGAACATAGCAAGGCCTTCTTAGGAGAGGGCACCAGTGATCTCCACTAGCAGGAGTAGGTTGTTGCAAAGACAGCTAGAGGCGAAGTCGCTTGATGTCTTCACTGCGAAAATCCATCCGGAGAGCCAGCACTTGACGGACCTCAGCGGGGGTTAAGCGCCATGTCAGTGGGCCTGAGTTTGGCCCCCAGTAATCCAAAATCTCTGCTACCTGAATGGAAGAGGGAAAGCAAAGTGATTCACCAGGCAGAAGAAGAGAGTGACAGTCCATCCAAAAAGCAGGTGGGCAGCTTGGAACACAATAGCTGTGCCTGTCCTCAGCAGTGGGACTGATATGTTGCTGGGTTGGATGCTAAGCTCTATGTGGAGGAAGAGAAGCATGTACCCAACATGCGCCCACAAGTGCTCTCCTCTCTAGCCAGCGTATGACGTGCGATAATTCCAGCTGCAAGACCCAACACCAGCACCTGAACAGAAGAGACTGAGGCATTACTATTTTTAGTCTATGCTATATTTGCTCTAGTCATCAGTTTTCTGAGCTTCTAAAGGTGGGACTAAGCAAGTCAAGTGAGTCAGCCATCCAGCCCTCTGCTCCTGCCTGTGCATCTGCTCTGCCTGCCTTGCTCTCCTGCTGCTGATTGCCCTTGACCCAGTGGGGGAGGGGAGAGACATTCTGCACTTGTTCAAAGGAGCCTGTTTTGAATTCTGGGAGCCTGGCCAGGCATCTTGGACCCTTTCTATAAAGCCAGGTGGAAGAAGCAGCAGTAGCCTCCACGGCTTTCATATTCCTGTGCTCTCCACAGCCCTGTGAGGATGGGATGCTGCTAGAGTGAGAAAGCAAGGCCTGTGACTTGCTCTCTACTGCACTGTTTTGTTGCCAGCTGGGAACATTAATAACAATTAATCTGTTCCTGACTCAGAGCACAGCAAATCCAAGGAGAGCTGGTGGGTTGTGGTGAGTAGAGCAAACGGGTCAGAGCCCACCCTGGAACATCTTGTCATTGCTTCCTGCTCCCTCCCCACTCCCAGTTCCCAAAGAGAGCAAAAGCCTGCTCACCCTTTCCAAGTTGAGGATGGTTGCCATCTGGGAGAGCCGGGCAAACTTGTCACGGATGGTCCACGTGGTCACTGTGGTGAGGTAGGCAATTAGGGAGCGCAGCTCTTTGTCAAACTGCAGCCCACCCAGCTGAAGAAGCCAAAGGAGAACAAGAGGTTAGGGGTTGCCACAGGTGTGCCACAGAGTGATGGAGAACATTCGGTCTCAGGTAATAAAGCCAAACCAAAGTGAAAATAAACGACACTGATAAAGCCCAGATGAGGCATGGCTTGGTGCAGCATAAATGGGCAGGGTGCCAGAAAGAAGGGGGCAGCTGCTTTGCTCTTCTTCTGATTCTGCTGCTGTGGGCTATTTTGAAGGTGAAGCCATAGAATATACCTCAAACCATGGCTTAGTCCACAGCAGCAGGACCAGAAGAGAAGCAAAGCAGATGCAATCTTCTCTCCAGGAATCTGCAATAGTTTAGATTCACATTGCCATGTCTCTTGTCAGCATTTGCTTTGCTTACAAGATTCAGCTTCTCAAACTGAAGCTGCTGCTTGCAGCAAGTGCTTCTCACTGTGAGAAACCCAGCTCCACTGAGAGAAGAGCAACGGGACACGAATTCTGAGGAGTGGCAAGAAGGGAGCAGTCAGGCTGCTGTCTCTTTGGCCCTTCTTGCTTAAGGTCTCTCCTTACCCTACTGAAAGTAGACTTGAGAACAACCTTCTCCAGTTCAACAGCAATGAGGGTGGTCATCAGGCTGGTCAAGCTGTCGTAGATCACCGGTGACAATCCTGCCTGAAGACAGAAAACAAGGGCTGCATCTCACAGGGCAATGTTACTGGAAAACAAGTGAGAGGGAAGAATTGAGGAGGGCACTAATGGCCCCCTCTATGTGGTACATCCACTTGCCTGTGATGTGTCGTCAGGGCCACAGGCAAGCTGGGTTACAAAAGAGTACATAACGCCTGCTCAGGGCCCCAAACACACCTTGAACTCTGCCATCTGCTGCTCCAGATTGAGGATGAATTGCTGAACCCAGGGGTCATTGGCCTCATAGTCATTGAACTCTTCCTACAATGGGAGAAGGATACAGATTGGGTCTCCCATCATTCCAGCACAAGCCCATGAATTTTTTTAAAGCTTTTTTATTCCAAATATACCAAAGAAAAAAAAGGAGGGAAACCCATATTAGTTTCCATTAACAAGAATAATCAATCAAAAAGGATAAGAATAACCTATCAAATTTAATTTAAACATATACATTAATGCAAGCTATCCATATGCCCAAATAGGTGTTCAAGCAATATTGTAAGATATATATTCAAATGTGAAAAGGGCAGTAAGATCTTCAAACCCCCGAATCACTGGTGGGCATTTATCCTTCCAACCTCTTTGTAGCTAGAAGGGCTCACAGGATCCCCTTCAACTGGCCCTGGCATTTTTAACCAAAGCATCTTCATCAGCACCTGGCAGGTTTCCCTGCAGTGTCACATGCAATTCTTCACTTCCTTTTAAGAGGCTGTTGCTTCCGCAGGCCGGAAGGCTTGAGGAAACACCCCCCGAGGATGGATTTTTAAAATTCTTATTCTGCCTCTCCAAGTGCTTGAGATGGTGCAAGATATAGTAAAAATAACACTGAAAGTTATTTTCTTTAAAACCCACAAGAGTACTTAAAACTACCAGCAGCATAAAAGAGAGCTGTGCCAGTCAGTTTTAGCCCAGCCATTCTCTAGCTTGCTGTTTTGGTTGTATTTCTCTGCTGGAAAGTAGGAGTTTGTTCCAACAGCCCCTTCTCTGTACCATCTGAGCAGTTCAAATGAGCAGACAGTAGGACTCACCTCTTCAATGTTATGGGAGACTGACAGGAAGAGGTTGATCCAAGGTTTCACCTGTGGCTTGATAGCTGAGTTAGTGAGCTCATTCAACCCTTCCTGTGGGGAAGCAGGTGGAGAAAAAGAGAAAACCTCTGTCAATCTACCAACATATTTAAAAACCAGGTACCAGAGACCTGTTCTTAGCCATTGCTGGCCTACATGTACCAACTTTGCTCAGGAGAGCAGCTGATAAAGGTGCAAATGAAACACAGGACTCCTCTGCCTCCAAAAGACAGAGGGAGATTGCTTGCAATTGCAGCAACCAAGGAGTGTAACAACACTGGGTAGCAGGCTTATGGCCACACGTATATACGCCTGAGTCTGAGTGACTCCTGCAGTGGAGGAAGGGATTGCCTCCCAATCATGGAGTCACAGCATGGCCACCTGCAATTTGAAGTGGCAAAGTCCTGGGAAGCCCCAGAGACAAGACACAGGTGCTTAAGGATGGGAAGGGGTGTCACAGCAACCTGTCAAGTACTGGTCTGGTCTTATATTGCTCTAGGTAGGTGCTGCCCCAGGCAGTCCCACAAAAGGCTTCCCACTCTGCAACATCATAGCCACTCTTCTGGATCCCACTTTAAGCATCAGCCAAATAAGATGTCTCTCCCTTTACAGTGAAGTTCTCATGCCTCAGAGGCTGAATGCCTCATGCAGGGCCCAAGCTTGTTGATTTCTGGAAATCAGAGGCAGCCTGCTGAGCAAACCATCACTAGGCAATTTTGTAAGACAGTCCTTGGGATTTGTCTGCTGAACGGAGCTAAGAGGCCATGTTCAAACATTGGAAAGCTTACCTGCAACAGATCTCGAAACTTGTTGGACATGGCAGCCATGTCTGAAAGACAGCTGTCAATCTTGGGTTGTGCTTGTTCACCCCCAAACCCCTGGCTAAGCAGCTTGGCACAGTCACTCTGTGTGAAAGCACAAAAGAACCTGAGGCACA
Source organism: Podarcis melisellensis (assembly GCF_964234715.1). Classification (NCBI taxonomy): domain Eukaryota; kingdom Metazoa; phylum Chordata; class Lepidosauria; order Squamata; family Lacertidae; genus Podarcis; species Podarcis melisellensis. Next base: position 53,270,171 of record NC_138540.1, read on the forward strand.
GGAAGAGCCTTGTTTGTTACCAGGAGCAAAGGAGAAACATGACTGGTGATTGTGAGAGAGAACATAGTTAAAGAGAAGTTAAAGAAATGGCCTTTGAAGCTAGACTGGCAAGCAGGAAACAGTGGGCATTAGTGTAAATAAACACAGAAGAATCCTCTGCTCACTAACCCTCAGGAAGAAAAGAAGTGGGAGGATAGTCCAGGCCACAACTGTTTCAGGGATTGCCCCTGCCCTTCATCACTTTCTGGTAGCAACCCTGATCCAGGAAGCAGAAATTGCCCATTTCTGCCCATTTTTCTGCTGGGAACAACCAAAACAATTGGGGGAGGGGGCTGGCCTTAGAAATAGGTGGGAAGACTCTCTGCCACAACCCACTGTTTTGTGGGCTCAACACAGTATGTAAAGAGTAACATTTTAAAGGGCGAAGGAAAAAGAGGTAAGAGCTGAGGTGGGAGAGGACTTCACTGACAGCCTCTACCACTTCACGCCATGCAAACTAGCTAGGGCTAAGCAGGCAGTGGGCAGTTTAAACCCAGTAGCTTATTTTAACAGACATCTTATTGAGAAGTTTCATTAGTCTGTAATTTAAGTGTGTTTACCACCCTAAACTGCTGGGATGAGCCAGTTAAAAAGTTTAAGAAAATGAATCAATCTAGATAAAAGCTCCCAACTGCAGATTTGAGTCAGGCCAACAGGCAACCTCCCAAGAGCAAAGAGTGCAGACTAACAACGCTAACAACAGATAAGAGAAAGATGCCCTCAAGACCTTTCTTGGTAATCAGTGGTGGAAGGTCTGCTGACAGTACCTCCAGGGTCTTCTTTAGTGTCATGATGTTTTCACTGCAGATCTCCACATTGTTTAATGTCACCTAAAGAATGGGAGGAGGCAGAGAGGAAAGGGGGATCAGAATCTTGTGAAATTTGCTACTCCTGGGAAGATCCTTGCTGTGGGCACAATTAGGATTGGGCACGAAGAAGGACATAGCCAGATGCTCTCTTGAGACTTGCCACTGCTTGCTTGGCTAGTGGGTTAAGACAACCCACCTGTTTGTTTGTTTGGTTGGTTGGCTGCCTCCCTCCCTCTGGACAGAACACCGTGACCGACCTCACCACTCCCTCTCCATCCTGTTCACCTGGATGTAAGTACAACTCTCTTCATTGCAAATACAAAACCTTATTATACTTGACATTCATTCTTGGAGCCCATCACACTGACTTCTACTTGGTGACATCCATCCTTTCTCACCCAGTTACACTGCTCTGACACCATAGCTTAATCTTCCAGATCCTGGCTAATGCTTAATTAATAAATAATAATAATAATAATAAATAATAATAATAATAATAATAATAATAATAATAATAATAATAGAATTTATATACCGCCCTATACATGGAGGTCTCAGGGCGGTTCACAGAAAAGATCACAATGCTGGCTCCTATTCCTTCCCTATGTCTCCCACCTGTATTGCAGGTGTTTAAAGCTGCACACCCACCAGAAAGGACTGCTTGGCCTCATCTGTACTTTCAATGCCTTTGGTGTCAAACTTGCCCTGCTGAAGGCTGCTGTGCATGATGCTCACTGCGCTGGTCACACCTCTCTGGAAGTCCTGGAATGTGGTGGCTGGGAAACCCATCTTGAGTTTGTTGCACAAGACCTCCCTGGAAAGGGCAAGAGAGGAGATGGAAGTTGCCAAGATGTCCTGTGAGATCTGACTGCTTCCAAGTCACTGTCATACCACGCTGGGCAAAGGGGACAAAGGCAGTGAACTGCTCCAAGGCTTTCCTTCCTCCCAATTCTTCCAGTCATTGCCTGCCACCCTCCTACTCCCAACCTTTATTTAGAACCAGCTTCTATTTCAGCTGCTCATCAGCACATGGAAGTGACATACACAGTTCCCAAGAGGGCTCAGATAATAAATATTCTGCTCTCTTGCCCAGGAATATTCTTGAGGCACTTGGGCATCCATCCCCACAGCATCTGTTCACTGCATGCCAATGAAGTGCCCCATAAGTCACAGCCCTTCTTGTACACAAAAATGGCCAGGAATCTGGAAGGCTGCAGTATGAAGAAGCCAAGGAATTCTGCATGTAACATTTGCCATTGTGGAACTAGACATGATGGGACCCTTGTGTCAAATTCAGAATTTCACTCTCTGCTCAAAGAAGAGGCTAGCCTGCTCCTCTCTGCTGCTCCTCTTGAAGCCTTTCACAGAAAAGAGGCTGGAAGTTGACTGCCCTTTCAAAGGGGGAGACAAAAGCTTAGGAAGCTTGGAGCAGATACTTACAAGGCAGGTAGGAACCTGCACCTCATGGCGCCATCTGGTGGAGACCAAGGAGGCCAAAAACCTATGTGCTGAAAATCTGTAACCGTAAGCGCTATATTAGGTGAACTGCCTGGACCCCCGCAGTCTAGGAGGGCCAAAAAGCTTCACACCACACACCTGAAATCTGACTCCAGCTCCGTGATGGAGTGGTTGATCATAGCACAGAGACAGTCAATGCTGGAGCTGGAAAGAGCCCGCCCAATGCACTTCTTCACGATATAGAAGACATCATCCACCATACTGGAGGTCAGCTGACCCTTCTCACATGTGTCCATAGCAACAGCCTGGCAAAGAAATCAACACACATCAATGACTTCCACAGAACACCTATTTTGGTGCAGCCGCACTGGCTACCTGCATGTTTCCTGGCCTAATTCAAAGTGCCTGTTTTCACCTATATGATTCAAGACCTCGCTGGAGTCATTGATCTTCATCTGAGCCATTCTCTGGATGCATTCTTTGAGGGAGATTCAGAGAGAAGGAACAAGGGAGAGCATGGCCTTTTCAGCCCTGGTCCCAGTCTGTGGAAGCCTGTCCCCAGTGAGGTCTGTCTGGCACAGTCAACAACATACTTCAGGTGCCAGGTTAAAACTTGTCTCTTCTACCAGGGATATGACCTAGTATGACACCTATTTGATTGCATGCTCTTCCTGCTGAGGTTTTTGGTTTTTCTGCTGGACTTGATTATAGGTTAGCAGAATGGTTTTACTGAAATGTATTGCCTTATATGTTATGTTGTTCAACCTTTAGTAAGTCACTTAGAGTAAGTCAAGTAAATAAAGAGGGCCAACAAGACTCTTCACGACCTGCAAAGCCAGCTGATCATGAACTGCTCTGGCAGGCAGGTGCGCCCTCCAGACATGGGCTGTAGTAAAGTTAGTACTTCCCTAGTAGCTGTTCTTTGGTCAAGTGGAAAGTGAGGCCTTGTGAGAAACCAGTAAGAATTATGGGAGCCGTCCTGTTGCTTTAATCCGTGGACTTGTTGGCCCCAAGGGCGTGAGAGGTTTACTATGGGAAAAGAATTCTCTGGCTCAATTGAAGGTCTGACACCTGGGTTCAAAGTTATGCACATACCCTCTGTGGTGTTATCTTTAATTGCTTAGGAATGTGCATCTGCCTAAGCACCACCAATCTCCATGGGAAGGGAGGAAACACCTTGATCTAGGCTCTGGAATCTTAATTGGTTCAGGTGCCACAAGTTAGAATTATTAACCCACAAGCTGGTCATTGGACAATTCAAATGTAATCAAGAGTTTTGATTGGTCCTGGGGTTTCTTATTCCACGTGCAAATTATGGATAAAAGATATTGAGAATGGTTTAAAAGCGCTCTGCAATTCGCAAAATCGCTCGGCTGCTAATGTCCACCAAAGCAGCAGTCCTTTCGTATTTTGTTCTTGTGTGATGAAGAAGGACTTTGAACTGTTCTATCTTTGCTTTGTATAGAAGTAAGTATTAGCTAGCTATATTTTACAACGTTCTTATTTTTCTCTGTACTTGTAATTCACAAAAAGATGTGCCTGCTTATTAGCATGTTCTTTATGTTTTTTTAAATAAATTTTAAGAAAGAAAACTTCCTCTTGTATTGTGTGTTCCTATCCGGGGGAATGGCTAATTTCAACGCCTAGACTTCTTGGTTGCGCTCTACCAAAGGATTTCTGCCTGCAAGCTTGTGGAAGCAACTTGTAGTTTGGGGTTAGCCGGTAACAAAGGAGCACAGCTGACTCCCTTGAGCTGTGGCTTCTGGTAACCCTGGGTCAAGGGAGTGGTGGCAGCCCTACCAGTTCTATTTTGTCCTGTTTTTGGAAAAGTAAACGGGCTTGCCAGCCTTGCTCCAGAAGCCTGTTCTGGCCAGAGAAACAAAGACAGGTGAGGGAGGGGCAAGTGGCTGGGCGCCCGATTACCACATGGGCCTTCCAGAATTTGCTGTGCCTGAAGAATAGAGGATATTTTTTAATCTATGAAGAGAATTTCAAAGGGGTCTCAAAACCATAACAGTCCTTTCTGGTGCTCACACTATAGGCAATTCAGAAATCCCCAATGTTACACCGCACAGGAATTTTCAGAGCTCAGTCAATCAGAAGGGCCTCAATCCACTATGATGCACTCAGTACCCTAAGATTCAACTCAATATCCCCCCCATCCTGAAAAGGAGGGCAGCTTCCCCTACCTTGTTGACAGTCTCCCTCATGAAATACTCCTCCATGGTAATATAATAGCCAATCAGCTCCTGCATGGCGCAGCTCAGTAAGCAGTTGTTCAGCAGCTTGTCCAGGCACTTCTGATGCTCTGTGGAGTACAAGCAGAGAAGCAGGCCATGGGCTGCAGTAACAAGACACCAGTCCAGCTCCTTCTGAGCAACTGCAATTTCCTGCACACAACATTCCCCACCCCTGGTAAGTCACCCACTTTGTATTGCAGTCAACAGGAGGAAATCAAGAACAGTGGAATGATGCTCACACAAGACTTGGGCCAGGGGGGAAAATGCACTCAGAATGAATTAGGCAGCAGGTTTTTGGAAGGCTTCCTTAGATCCTGAGGCAGGAGTAGGAGCTATGGACTGCAAGCTCTGACTCTTTCCCAATATCAACACCAAGCAGCTTGTAAGCCATTTCCACACCCTCTTTGGTAACCACAGCCCAAGGGAACACAACCTTCTTGGCAGGACTGAAGTTGCAGAGGTGAGGGGGTGGGTTGAGCAATTCCTTAGTCCTGCTCTATACTTTCCTAAAATGTTAATGCCTCTTGCCTGCCTGGGTGGAGGCTTGAGACAGATATGTCTGAGTGTGCCTGGAGAAATCTTGTGCTGTTTGTTGCATGGCTGGAATTCAGCCAGATGTACAAAGGTGAGAGTCATTGTTACTCTGCCCACTTCCATCCCAACCCTACCCACATTGGCACATGAATCTTGGGAAATCCTGCCTGATCCAGAGCCCACAAAGCATGGCCAAGGAATCCTAATAGTTCAATCCTAACCATACCTACTCAGAAGCAAGTCCAACTGAATTCAATGGGGCTTACTCCCAGTAAGCGGAGTTAGTAACGCAGCATAATTTGTTAACTTATTATTTCTGTTGTGAAATCTTGCCCATTACAACAAGCTCATCTGGGAAGCCAAACCAGCCACAAGTCAAAGAGCATCTCAGATTTGGTTTTGTGCAAGGAGCATTTAAGTTTTCACCTTGCTTCACATCCTCTGAAGCCATGGAATCTCCCACCTCAAAGTCAGAGATGATGCGCCTTCTAATGAATCTCAGATACAGCTCACTCCGTGCATTCATCAAGGTAACCTCTGTTAAAATGGGGTCAAGTTCCCTGTGAGAAGAAAAGTGACAGTCAATAGCAGAACCACTGAGAAAGCAGGCATTTCACAACAAGATGAGGTGATAGAACAAAGTCCTAAGACAGCTCTGAACAGCCAGCAAGCTCATGTTGGAATCCTGAAATTGACACATGTAAAACAATGCTTCCCGTCAACAAACAAATGTTTGCAGATGTAGAAATGTAGCGCCATGAGCCATTCTGGGACAATAAGGCTGGCTTTGCCATTTCCTGTCATGCCAATGATTTGTGGTTTTTGTTTACCAGTGCTGTGAAAACCTGTTCCTCATAGCAGAGGAACAAGCTTAAGGGGAGGCCGTGCTGTTCCTGCAAGGAAATTGGTTAATAGCTGTGCATTTGGGTTTGGCAGGAGCAAGAATCCCTAGACACCTCAGCGTAGTCATCAGCTGGGTGACTAAAACTTGAGCTTAGCAATGACCAGAGACAAACTCATAAGGTAGGTAAAACTTGCCACAGCAGCTCTGGAGAGTGGGTTTTAAACTGGTTTTAAACACACAACACACACACCACACACACACACACACAACTTCCTTTCCAGAGAGAGATGCAAACCTCTGGCTGCTGCAAATTGCCTTCAATCCTATAAATTCACCCAGCTAATTGAACAACTCAAGCAGAGAAATGTAATACCAGCCAGGCCTTAACCTAGATTGGAACAGGGTCCAGTTAATGGCCAGTCTTCAACAGAGCCAGCAACTGCCACAACCCTTTTGAGTACCTTCCTGAGAAAGCATTAGCAACCAAGTGGTAGTTGTCATAATCATTTGCTCCAGGGTGTAAGTCACCTCATAAGTCCCTGGCCTGCTCATCCTCACCACTTTACATTCTTACCTATTCTAATCCATTCTTCCCCCTTTTCCATTCCAATTTGCAGCTTATATGATCACTCTCTGATGCAAATGGTTCCATCAAACACACAAATACTGTACAACACAATTCCATCTCGTGCAGTCTTCCATTGTGAGACAGGCCAGGGGAGAAAGCAGGTGATCCCCCCTAATCTATGAAAGAGCCTCTGCCTCCTAGTGGACAGGTGTCTGGCCCATTGGGTGGTGACAAAGGAGAACACACTGGATGGCATCACAGAGGGAGAACACACTAGTTTCGTAAGACTGGGCCTGGTCCTTTCCAGGATACCCTTGGACATTTAAGTGCCAGGTCAAACCACAATTTCCCACAATGAAAAAGAGTTGTGGCTGAAAAGCAGGAAGGAAAGTTTACCTTGGCTCAATCTTTTCCGCAACTGAACTCCTCATCATGCTGTTCTGAACATGCTGAAACTGCAAGCGTAAGAAGTAGAGAGCTGTTAGAAATCTCTTTTCTGCTTGTTGACTCCTAAATTACCAGACTCCTCCCGCTGGAGCAGTAATAAGGCAACAGGTAGAGGGAAGGAGAGCTAAGGATGACCTCTTCATTCCATACCCAAGGGGAATTTACATAGGAGTTAGAGAGAGATCAGAAACAGAAGGATGCTGACAGAAGCTTTTGAAAGAAGCATTAAAAAGAAAAGAAAAAACACACTAATAAGCAAACCCCAGAAGTATTTGCTATGTTGGACAACAGGAGTCTACAGGGAAATCATCACCAAGCCTTAGAGCATGACTCAGCACAGAGAGAGAGAGATAAACAGAGAAACAGAGACAGTGAGCAAGCTCATTTATTTGCTGGGCCCTGAAGCTCATTGGGTGGCCTTGGACAAGCCAGCTAAACTGACACACAGGAGAGTTGGAAGGCAATGGGTAGCATCGTTACCCATTGGTGTACATGGCACATTGCAGAGTTAATAACTTAGGGACTACAGGAAAAGTCACTCACCTTCTGACATGCCTTGAGTGAGAGGGAAGGGGAGGGTGTGGGCTGTGGCTGCAGAGAGCTGCAGACATTTGAGGACACTTTTCTGTGTGGAACCTCAAGACCCTTTAGGCACCTCGGTCTGGGTACACTGGGTGGCCACACTCTGCCCTGATTCTACCCCATTTTGCAGATGGGACAGAAATAGTGACAGCCACCACTGGGATGTTGTAAAAATTGAACCAACAGGGATTGAAGGTATACAGCAGGCAGGACGGGGTGTGTGGGTGAGAGTCACTGGGGCCACTAGTAATTAGAGCATTTGAGCTCCCTAACCAGCCAAGAGACTAGCCTTCTGCACTGCCACCACCAGTAAGAAAACACAGATGATCCCAGCAGCAGCCCACAATATGAGGTCTGCATGTGCTGTTCCCATTGTTACTAGCCACATAAAGGGCACTCTTGCACCAGCAAACTCAAGAGAAGCCTCATGGAACTGGCTCAAAGTGGGTTCCTCCATGTCTTCCTCAGGCCACACTGGCAAGTCTCTCACCTGTCTGTGATAGGATCTCTGCTGGATAAACTTGTCCACAACCTTTTCTACCTGTCGATCACATTCTGTCTGTAGGTGCTTAATCAGTGTATAAAGCCTGCCTGGTCCATAGTAGGTCTCCACAATGGGCTGGTGGGTCTCCACAATACGGGCAATCCCTAGAAGAAGAAAAAACAGGTGATATGAGACTGTTTTACAGTGCTCCAAAAAAAGCTGCTGCCCCATCCTGTGAGGACAAAAGGATCATTCTAAACAGAAGCCCAAGGCTTTCCTTCAACACTTCACTGCTTGTGCAATGCTGTCAAGACAGCATCCTGTCTCTAGTAATATGGGGAAGGGCCACAGCTCAGTGGTAGAGCATCTGCTGGGCATGCAGATGCCTCCAGTCAGTCCTTAATGGCATCTCCTAGTAGGTCTGGGAACACATCTCAACTGAAATCATGAAAAGTCCCTGGCAGTCAGTATAAGCAGTACTGAATTAGATGGACCAATGGTTTGACTTAGCATAAGGCAGATATTCTAAGGTATTCTCAATGGCGGCAGGGGGTTACCTTCAAAAAGTAGGGTCAGCGTGTCTGCAAAGATAGCTGCAGCTCTACGGTCACTCATGTCTGTCTTCATCACCAACTGCAGGTTCTCCTCTGCTTTATTTGCAACCTGAAAAAAATGGAGACTTTTAGCCTATGTTATCCCACAGCCTCAGTCAAAACTCTTGTAAGGACAATCCTCCTGGAGGAGCCTTTTTTAAAATTAAGATTTTGTTAATCAATCAATCAATCAATCAATCAATCAATCAATCAAATCTTTACAGCAGTCCAAGCTGGTGGCCATCACTTTTGCAGATAATTCCATAGTTGAATTATGTGTTACGTGATGGATATGAGGCTGCTTGTAACTGCGCACACATCTACTGTGTTGCATCCTCACCCATCTTTTTTCTAAACTAAAAAGTCCCAGTTTCTATAAGACTGACCCACTAGAACAGGAGCAATGGCTCAACCCCAAGAAGCTCAGAATGCATCTCAGCTGCAAATGAGCAGCAGCTCTCAAGCTACTCTTACCTGTTTGCACAGGTACTCGGAGAATTTACTGAGTCCTTCTTCATGCAAGCCCAGCAGAGGAAATATCTTGAAAAAGCGCTCCACTTGGGGCAGGTCTTCCTGTTTTGTGGCAATGTCAAATTTCTCAGTCACAATCACCTTCAGGCGCTGCTCTGCCTCCTGCAGAAGCTTCAAGTTGGCCTCAATTATGCTGCCTGCCCAGAAAGGAGAGTCTCAGTATCATTTCTATGCAATGGCTCCGTACTTAAGGAAGAACCTCCCCTCAGAGGTGGGTCACACATCAATATTATCACTTTTAAAAAATGCTCCTTTTTGTTCAGACCTTGGAAGGGCACTGTGATTTGCTTCTGCTGGTTATCTTTTTATTTCATCCCTGTTGACATTCAATCTTACTTTTAATTAGGATTTATGATGGTTCTGTATTTATATACTGTTTATTGTGTTTTTAAAACATGTGTCATGCCCTGCCCTGAGACCCTTGTGTGAACCGCTAGGATGTTATAAATATGTGAAATAAGATAAGTGGAATGAAAGTAGGAGAAGTTTAGGCAGCATTTGTTCGTAGTGACGAAGTTGGCTTTTGTTCACTTTTACTAGTAACAACAGAAATCATCACAGAAACACAGAATTGAAGGATGACTCTGGGTGTATTCTGTAAAACCAAATGACACTTAATGTACTTCACAACAATCAGGTGCCTTTTTGGCTATTGTTAATATATTAGAATCCACCCCAAATATTGTTTTTACAGTGTAGGGTGGGATATTAGATACAATTAAATAAACCAATAAACATAATGAATACCTTCCCGGCCCTGCCTGCTGAGCTCAATGACAGATTTGTCCAAAGAAAGGTAGCGATGAATATGCGCAGCAGCCTGTTCATAATCTTCATTCCTCAGGGCTGTCTGGACTCCATCCATGCAGAACTTCAAGTCCAGAATGTCATCTGCTCTCTGGATGGCTTGATAGAGGCGATTCTGCCAAGAAGGGCCCCAATTAATTCCCCTCCAAAATTGGCAAGGCCAGGAGCAGAAGAGGCTAATGGAGACCACCACAACAGCTGAGGAAGCTACATATTATGATTTCCCAGCTGTGGGTGCTCCATGCCAATCCCACCAGCCAGATTGCTGCTCTGTGAGCATGCATTCAAGATATGACAAGCAGGGCCTCCAAGATCCAGCACAGCAGGAAAGAGTTCTCCAGGATGCAACTAGCCTGGCCACGATCACATACATTCGTCTCATCAAGGCTGGGCCAAAGCAGCACATGCCGCATCAGGATGTCTTTGAAAAATGTTTGGAAACGTAAGCTGAAGTTTTGACTGGGGCAAGCTTTTTTGCAGCTTGCTATTGCTATATCAGGTGTCATGGCTTCCAATGACTTCTTCTAAAGTACTAAACAGCTTGGAGGCAGACCATCTCTTCCCACAAGGGTCCTGCCCATCTACACAGGGGAGGCTCTGCTCTCAGCACCAAAAGGGTGCCTGGTGGGAATGCAGGGGACTACCATTGTCATGGCACTGTATGTGTGGCATTCCATGCCCTGGGAGATGAGATGGGCTCCCTTCCTAACAGTTTTCAGATGCTAAGCAATGACATTTTTGTTCCAACATGCCTACAATGCACCCTTTTCTTGCCTATCCCTGTAGTAACTCATATATTTGAATACCTTAGACCTAGGCCTGTTGTCTCTTTCCCCTTTCTGTGATCATAGCCCACTTTAACTCCAGGTTAAAAGTTCCCAACATGTCTCTTGATTATGCATGTGAAGGGATATGCCCATGTAAATGGAGAATATGTGGGAACAGTCATATTTGAAACAAGTGCATTTGAAACATTTCTGCAACCCTTGACAACTCTAATAAAAACCACATCTCAAAAACAGATGAGTAAAAGGGGACAGCCTTGTATTCTTATTTTTTATTGAATTTCTATACTGCCCTACTTATGAAGATCATGCGGTGGTTCACAATATAAAAACACAAAAATACATACCATGATAACAAACCAAAACAATACCCTCTCAATATTATTATTACTGTACAGGTATGAAAAGACCAGTGATGGGGGAGGGAAAGAGAAATTCCTCCTTAAATGTCGACAATCACACACAGCCATGTCATGGCAACCCAATCAGACTCAAAGCTCAGTAAGGCTTTATCTAGTTACCTTGGCAAGGTCAAGCTGTCGGACTTTGCTGCTGACATTCTCAGCCAGATTGCAGGTGAAGGTGATCATTCCAGCTAGCTGCTTTGCATCGCCTTCAATGAGCTGCAGGTTAGGACTGAAAACAAAGAAACAAGGGAAAGTAGGATGTCTGTTTTGGAAAAAGCAGCAACGATGCAGCACTGCACATACAGTATGACGATTGCTACTCACCCCATGCGATGAAGGGTAGCCATCTTGCTCTCCATGGAGCTCTGCTGTTCCAGAAGCATCTCCAACTCTTCTTCCACAGCTTTCTGAAAAACAGAAATATAATGCTGCAGGCATAATCAATGCCCAATTTGCAGCTTGTCCCTTTCAAGATCAATGGCAACGGCATGACTTAAGAACTCAATGTGACATCAGATCAGGGATCCAAGCAAAAGGTTGCTAATAGGGGTTGGGCACATCACATGCTCTATTCTGCATCCGTTTATCCTTTCCATGAAAGAGGGTATGCTTCCTCTCAAACAACAATGGAGTCCGTTACTAGATAAATGGAATATTCATCACTATCATATCCTACTCTTGAACTTCCAGAGGCAGATACTGCCCTGGAATGATCCATCAAGGCTCTTTTGTCTCCTTGGGTTCAGTACCTTTGCACACATGACCAATATTTGTTGCACATCACTAGCTCTGATTCTACCCAATCTTATGGCACAATCCACATTATGCTGGATTTGGGGTCCCCAACATAACGCCCATGGCCACTCCCTGTGGTGCACTCTGAGGACAACTGCACCTGCCCATGCATGCTTAACACTGTGTGGCTCTGCCAAGCAAACTGCAGGCATTCATGTGTCCTCTTCCCTTTCTTGGCCCAGAGAAATCCCTCTTAGGAAAGCAAGGTGGGGCAGCTGGAAAGAAAAAGGCAGGATCCTGTTACTACTACCTTTAGCTTTTAAAGAAGTGATATGGGTGTGTTCCTGGCTGTTTTTATATATATGTTACTTTTACTGGCTTTTATGTTGAGTGGGTAGGAATGTTTTGCCCGTATTTGAGTGGGTGGTGGTGGCAGTAGGCTTAGTGGGACTGTTTTGCCTTCTTTGTGGGGTTGTTTGGATTGCCTGTGTTTGAGGTTGCATACCTTTTGGTTGGTTGTTTTGGTAGGTTTGCTGATACCTCTTTTGCTTGTTTGGGGGGAGGTTGCCTCCCCTCTGACTTGCTTACGATAGTTTTCCCCTATAGTTTACTTGGGACAAGGTATTCTGTATATCACTAGTCTTTGAGTCTTTGCAGTGCCCACAACACTTTATTAGATTCCCAAATGTGTCCCAGGCCAAGAAAGGTTTGGGACTAGAGTACTGACGGTTGTTACAACATCCATCAAGAAACCGAAATAGACACTTGCTCAGATGCACCCAGGAATTTTATCTGTGGAATATTTGTGGCCCTATGACATTTTAGGTTTTCATCATTTTACCTTGTTTTGAGTTTTATGAGGGAGAGTCATGAGCATCTATTTAACCCACCCTTTGCCAACCATGCAGCCCCGACATCATTTGACCACATGTGGTGGGCAATAGGTTGGCGAAAGCTGGTCTCCCATTTTGAAGGAAGGAGAACCTAAGAGGGGTTTATGGCTCAGGCCAAAGGCAGCGCACAGAGTCCAGCATCCTTTCCTCACCATGGCCAACCAGATGCCCCAAAGGGAAACCCACAAACAGGGTATGGGTGCGACAGCAACTCTCCCCCTTGCAATTCCAGAAACTACTACTATTCAGAAGCATCGCTGCCTCTGACCATGGAAGCAGCACATAGCCATCCTGGATAATAGCCACTGAAAACTTCCATGAATCTGCCCAATACTCTTTTAATGCCCTCTAATTTAGTGCCCGGGACGCAGGTGGCGCTGTGGGTTAAAGCCTCAGCGCCTAGGACTTGCCGATCGAAAGGTCGGCGGTTCGAATCCCTGCGGCGGGGTGCGCTCCCGCTGTTCGGTCCCAGCGCCTGCCAACCTAGCAGTTCGAAAGCACCTCCGGGTGCAAGTAGATAAATAGGGACCGCTTACCAGCGGGAAGGTAAACGGCGTTTCCGTGTGCGGCTCTGGCTCGCCAGAGCAGCGATGTCACGCTGGCCACGTGACCCGGAAGTGTCTTCGGACAGTGCTGGCCCCTGGCCCCTTAAGTGAGATGGGCGCACGACCCCAGAGTCTGTCAAGACTGGCCCGTACGGGCAGGGGTACCTTTACCTTTACCTTTAATTTAGTGCCCACCCCTGCCTCCCGCGGAAGGGAGTTCCACAGTTTAGCTCTGTGCCGCGGGAAGATGGGGCTTTCTTTTGGGGGAAAGGGTGGCCTTGCCCGCCGCTTGCTTCTCCGTTCCTAACTTAAGGGGGGGCACCCTCGACAGGAGCGAGGCCCAAAGGGATACCGAGGCAGCCTAGTTCCGGAGTGACGGGGGCTGGGAGGGGGAGAATATAATCCAAGCCGCACCTCCTCCCCGCACAGGCGGCTGTAGGCGGCCTCCAGCTCCGGCAGGTCAGTGAGCGCCCGGATTTGCTCCATGGATAGCGAGGAGGATGAGGAAACAGAGGGTCCGGAGCCGCTGCCATCGCTCCCTCCCCTCAGGCCTGAACCGGCCGCCGACGCCGCCATTTTGGCCCCACGTCGTTCTAGAGATAAGAAAATTGAAGAGTCGCGCTCGATTAGCCAGGAAATGGCGCTTCCGGGCTCCTGAGGACACTTTTTTAAAAAAACATGGTACCCCCCCCCCCCCGCCCGGGCTCTAAGCGTAAACGGATCACAGAAAACGCGGGATGGCGGCTTTTGCTACTGATCTGTAATTAGATTTCTGCGCCCTCTTTCGCCCAGGAAGCTCACGGATCTCCTCCCACATTTTATTCTCACAACCACCCTGCGAGGTAGGCCTACAAGCTGAGAGGCAGCGATTAGCCTAAGGGCAGCCTCTGTCTTCCAAGGCTGAGCTGGGGCGTTGAAGCAGTCTCTGCCGCAGTCTCCCCTGGCTCTTGATGGCTGCAACGCCTGTTTGACTTCATTTCACTTTGTCTCTCGTCGCCTTTCCTCCAAGGGGCTCAAAGCGCTGTACGCAGCCTGCATGCTCCACGGGGGCTGCTTTATCCTCACAAAACCCCTGCGAGAGAGACGGGGACATGCCCGAGACCTCCCAAGTCCTGGTCTAACACGGTCACCAGGACCCCGCACCGGCTCAGTGCATTTTAGCCCAAGCGTTTCAACATAAAAACAATTTTATTCTTTATACGCCGCCCATCTGGCTGGGTTTCCCCAGCCACTCTGGGCGGCTTACAACATATATATAAACATCGTCAAACACCGAGCATTAAAAGCTCCCCGATACAGGGCTGCCTTCAGATGTCTTCTAAAAGAATACAAGCGGAGAATAAAACCCGCGAGGCAACGGAGCACAGCCAGACAAAGGCTGGCAGGAGAATGGACAGAAAAAACAGTGAAGCTCTTAGAAGGTGGGGAAAGCACAGCGTCCAAAAGTGAATCCGGCTTCCGGCGTCCGTGTATACGTCTACCCAAAATAGACTATAGCAGACAAATCGTCACATCCGGGAACATTAATATAGGTGCCTAAGCTATTGCCTGTGTCTCGGGGTGGGGGTGGGAAAACAACCACCAACAGCGGCGTTTCTATTGCAGAATAAAATGGTGAGATTATTTCCTGAGCAAAACAACAACAACTCTAGGCTAAAACGGGTGAAGTGGAACAGTCCAAGCCGCGCGGGGGTTGCTTCTGGCACGCCGTGGCCAGCCCAATCGCTCTGTTCCGCGCTACTTACGTGGAAGGACCCAAGGAGCGCGGGAGGCAGCTGAGGCAATGGCGGTGCTTGACTGCGGGCTGTGGAGGAAGTGAAGCAGCGGCAGGATCCGCCGCCATCCGCGCTGTTCCTGCGGTAAACGCTGCCAGATCCCTTTCAGAATTAGGCTGCAAATTCTCTAATCCCCGGCGGGAGGAGGTCATGGCGTATTTGTAGGCTGCCACGCTCGTGGTGTTACCGAGGCCCTTGAGTGGACCGTTGCTGGGCGACGCCGGTGCGGGCGGGAAAGAGCTCTGGACAAGCAGGCGGTGAGGGTGCCGCGCTTTGTACACTTCTCTGGACAATTTTGGCCGCATTTTCACTTTGCCCACTGAGGGGAGGGGGCGCCTAGCAGCAGCGGTAGGACGCGCGCTGCTTTTTCGCAAACCACGAGGGAGTTTTTCGTGCAGGGTTTAAGCCCGACCCTCCATTGTTTTAACCCACATAACTTGCAATACCAAGGCAGGTTTATTGTGGAGGGGGAAGCCCCGTTGAGCGGGGTGGCACTTACGTTTGAGTCAACGTGGAGAGGACGGTGCTGCTCTTTATTTGTAAGAGACTTATTTCTCTCCGTCCATCCTACTGCATGTGTACTCGAAAGTGAATGTGGTCAGGATTCATGCAGTCGTGCAGTCTTGTGCATGTCTACTCAGAAATAAGGCCTGCTAAAATTGTTCTTCCTGATCATGCCATACATCTTTTAAGTTGTCTAATACTTTTTAAAATAACTTTGGTGAGCTGGGCTTTAGTCCATAAAATCTTATATCATAAAAATGTTTTAGTCTTTAACATGCCACAAGATATTTAGTTGTTTTAGCTGCAGCAGATTTAATGGCTGCTACTCTGGGAATGTCTGCTCCGTTGTAATATGTGAATTTATTAAGTAACAAATTGTAAAAAGTGTTTGTATCCCCTCCAGTGAAACTGCAAGTTGATGTTGATTCATCATTAAAATTAGGAAACAAATATTTTCAGGGTGCCCGTTACTTTCAGTTTTAACACTTGGTTCCTTCATAAGAACATTTTGCTTTGTGGAAAGTGAGGAAGGAAAAACCACCTCGTTGAGGTTTTTCAGTCTGTGAAGTGTTCATATGAACCATCTTTCAAATGGGTTTAACGTTCAAGTTTTCTCCACCAGCTGGCATTTATGCTAATGTGTGATCAGAATTGAACAAGTTTAAAAAAGCACACACTGTAGTATATTAACTGCTTGGTGTTCCTTTTCTCAGCAGGTGAACTGAGGTGAAGTGATATCAATCGGCACCATGTTCCTTTATAACCTAACTCTGCAGCGAGCCACCGGGATCAGTTATGCCATCCATGGCAACTTTTCAGGTACTCAGTTCTGACTGAAAGCTTAGATGAAAGGTGAAAGCAAAGTCTGGTTAAATTAGACATAGCATGTATTTCTGCTGAAGTTGTATACCTGCAATTTTGTTTAGAATGGCAGAGATACTATTTCAGGATTCTTATAGAATATGGGATCTCAACTTTGTCATATTTTTCTGGGCCAAATAAACTAAGTTTTCTGAACCTCTTCAGACATCAGGCAGTGGTTAGGCTTGCAACGTTCACTTTTCTCCTTGGCTTATCAAAAGGCAAGGAAGGGCAAGGTTAAGTGGCCACACATCATGTATATGGATAGCAGAGCAATATGCTTTTGAAAAGTAAGCAACTTGTCTGCTGACCTCCAATTCTGATTCAAGATTTGGCATTCTGATTTCTGGTCTGCATCACAATTTCAGGACAACTACTTATGTGTTCTCTCTGTAAAAAGTGGTCACAACTCAGGTAGGGAAAACAAACCTACAAGGCACTTTTGAACTTGTAAGCAGCAATAGGAGGTTTGATAGAGAAGTGCTGATGCTTTGGCCATCTTCCTCTTTGGCTGATGATCAGGTTTTTCTTTTCTTTTTAGGTACCAAACAACAAGAAATTGTTGTTTCTCGAGGCAAAATCTTGGAGTTGCTTCGTCCTGATCCGAACACAGGAAAAGTTCATACTTTGCTGACAGTGGAAGTCTTTGGAATCATTCGCTCTCTCATGGCCTTCAGATTAACTGGTGGAACCAAAGACTACATTGTGGTGGGCAGTGATTCAGGTCGCATTGTTATCTTGGAATATCAGCCCTCAAAAAATGTGTTTGAGAAGATTCACCAGGAAACCTTTGGCAAGAGTGGATGTCGCAGAATTGTTCCTGGACAGTATTTGGCTGTGGATCCTAAGGGGCGAGCTGTCATGATCAGTAAGTTGGGATGGTTGTTTTCAGTGGTAGCTGTATAATACTGTTGAGTAACTGAATGGGAGAAATGATTTGGATAAGAAACATTGGTTGGTTTTTCTATTCTTGGTCTAGGTTTTGAAACCCCTCCAATCAAAAGTGCTTTTATTGGCGATCCCAGTGCAACTAGATCTGTGTTGCAAATGGGAACTGAGAAGTTGTGAGTTTCCTTAGGCCATCTAAATGAGTTTGTGGTTGAGTTGATATTTAGACCAGGGTTTCCCACTTTATACTCTTAGCCACTCCAGCTAGATTTACTCTCAGCCAATCAGGGTGATTCCATGTTACGAAGAATTTGTTGGAATGCAGCATAATTCAAAATACTTCCCTTCTATGCATTTGGTACTTGATGTGGTTATGTGTATGACTGCTGAAAACTGAACTAGAAATAGAGCTAAGTTTGCTTAATGGGATGTAAGTGGAGCCTTCTGTGGGTGTCAGTTTGAAGAAAAGCACTTAAGCCCCATATAACTGGTGCAACAGTTTTCTCTTCCCTGAAGTGATGATTAGGAATTCATGTCTCTTCTCTGACATAAGACGTGGAGACATTTGGATCTAATTCTGATCAGGTTCTCATCATAAATGCCCATTTTCTTATGCATGCATCATGCCATTTTTTTAAAGCTGAAATGTAATTTTGGGGTTTGATACAAATCTTAGTAGCTAAAGTAGATCTGTAAAAACATTGAATGTTGAGCATGGTTTTCTAATTGTTTACCATCCTGTGATGTGAAAAAAGTTGTCTTCAGGTGAGCCTCCACTGCCATGGCTATAAGATCATATGCAGCTACCTTAACGCCACTTTTCCTTTATATGGGGCTGCACTATGACAATGGCAGTTATGGCTCTTGTAGTCCAGAAGAGGATGGGTGTGCGAAACCCAATCCTGCTGTGGTTCAACTTCTAATGTTAAACTGGTTTAGTGTTACATCTGAATGCAACTACTGGTTCTTCCAACAGGAAAGTAGCAGGGGAAAACTGCTGTGTCTTGAGAGGGCTGCAAGGCCTGCTTATGCAAAAGTAGGGATTGGGCACCTTAAGCATTAAAGTGCAGACATCATCTGCTTCTGTAATCCTAATGTTCTCTCTGTCTAATCTCTTCATAGGTGCCATTGAGAAGCAGAAGCTAGTGTACATTCTGAACAGGGATGCTGCAGCCCGACTCACAATTTCTTCCCCATTAGAAGCGCATAAAGCCAACACCTTGGTTTACCATGTAGTTGGAGTAGATGTGGGGTTTGAAAATCCCATGTTTGCCTGTCTGGAAATGGATTATGAGGTATTGGGGAATTCGTCTCTCTGGTGACTTCCCTGCTCAACTGTGTGTCTCTTTTTAAAAAATGCAACTAACCTTGTTGACTCCTTTGTCAACAAAGTCAACTGTCCATCTTCAAGTTCTCCAATATGCTTAGTATGCCCTTCTTATAAATAAGCTGTCTTTCATCGTATTCTCCATAATACAGCAAAATAGAGATTTCTCTGGATGGCGTGGAGGAGGCCTCCAGTGCAACCATGGGTTAGGTCCCCACTATCAGAGTTAGGCAAGTCACATGACTGAGTACATAAACAGATCAGAAGGGCAAGGAGGGAAACAGGCCTTGGTGGGCAAGCAAGCAATTGCAGAGAGCAAATGCTCTCCAAAGGTGTCCAAGTCCTTGACTTTGGGCTTAGAACACAGCTTACGATCAGAGGACACCTCACCTGAATTTGTACTAGTATTTTGTTCTTAGTGGCATATTAATAGCAACAACAGTATTACTATTTGTTGTGTATATAGTGTCATTTATGCACCGGTATGATATATTCCTGTAACCTAAGAGATTTCTGTTCTAAAACAGACACAGGGAAACAGTAGAGGAATTGGGGAGGCAGGTGAAGAATGTGTGTTTGTTAATTATGTCAGCTCTGGATACATGTGGGACTGGCACTGTAAGACAGGAGTTGCATGGATGTCTGTTGAAGTGCTTTGCAGTGTTTTTATTGGTTAGTTTGATTATAAGTTTATATTAGAGGTCTCTGTACTGCCCTTCACCAAAATAGTCACAGGGTGGTTTACAAAGAACAAAACATAATTTTATTTTTTATAAGTAATTCTTATATATTATGTTCCATTGATTTTGTGGCAATAGGGTCAGTTGCTGCACCAGATAAACAGGCAGGTGGCAGACTGAATAATCCGTTTCTGAACTATTGGATATTTTAATTTTTTATTCCTGGCAGTTTTTGTTTCGGGACCTTCACTTACAGTGCAGGCAAACCTTTTCAGTCTGCTTTATTACTCTTAATTTTTTCATTTTATTATGAACATTTATATAGTATTCTTCAGTTGAAATTTCCAGGACAGCTTACGCTAAAAATGCATCTAAAAGTATGTTCTCTTACGAGGCAGAGTATGACACTAATTTATTGTTGGTACATGTATTGTTTTCCACAGGAAGCTGACAATGACCCCACAGGAGAAGCGGCAGCCAACACCCAGCAAACCTTGACATTTTATGAGTTAGATCTGGGTTTGAACCATGTTGTCAGGAAATACAGTGAACCCTTGGAAGAACATGGCAACTTCCTCATTACAGGTACTGCTACCATTTCCGTCCTTTTAGGGAAAAGGCTTTATCCTAAGATGTCAGAAAGAGAACTGCTTGAGACAAATGCACATTTTCTGTAGGCTCAAGCCATACTTGATGAATGAAAATTAGATATCCTTGATAGTTGCTTTTGTGCCATGCTTTACAAAAGTGAAACAAGTATTTCCACTCTATGCTCTACACTGGAAACCTAAAGTAGGTTAAAAAGTGGAGACCTCTGTTAGTAGGCAGAAATCATCAGATTCATGAAAGCTCACCATGTGTAACCCTCTCACTCCTGTGCTTTTCTTTGCTACCCTGATGATTGTCTGCACCTTAGCCCAAACCATGACATTTGTCTTACTGCAGCAGACATTCGAACACGAATACATTGCCACCAAGTAGTCTGGCAGCCAGGCCAATACTGGACAGGGCAGGATTGCCCGGAGGGCCAGCCAGAGTAGGAAAGCTGGCTTGCCAGCCAGTTGGGTAACACTGGATATTTGCAAGTCCCTTCTTGCTTTCTCTTCCTCTGCTTGAACACAGACCCCTCTTCAGCCTGAAAATGGTGGCAAACTTGTGCAGTTTTTTCTCAAGTGTACCTTGGGTAAACCAGTTCCACAAGAACCAGACGAAACTATAGATGGAGCTGCTCTTCTTCAGCTTCTTACGACATGTTTCTTTTATTTGTCAGTCCCTGGAGGTTCTGATGGTCCCAGTGGAGTGCTGATTTGTTCTGAAAACTACATCACCTACAAAAATTTTGGTGACCAACCAGATATCCGATGTCCCATTCCCAGGAGAAGGGTAAGGATCTTGTAGCCTTTTTCACCCTAAAGGAATATCCCAGTAGCATTCTCTGGGCAGCTGAAAAAATGGTTCACCTTTCAAGTTTGGCCAGAAAACGCAGCATTTGTATGAAGATGAATGCATTATTAACAAAGCTGTGTAGGCTCCATTGAGGTCCTTAGTGAACTTGGGCTTCCATGGAGTGGGGAGTGGGTCTTCCCATGCCACACCTTACTTGTTAACTCCTTTTCCATATCAGCTAGAAAGAGCTGGCAGCAAAAGGTTGACTTATGATTTTGCAAAATTCCCAAAATTCTCTCAATGCTTGCTAAGACTTTTAGGGACCATTAGGAATTTGAATCTATGTAACAATATATCTGAAGAGTCCACAAGGGACTGTGCTGCCTGAGCTAGGCAGGCAGGCCACCATTGCCACCTCCAGCAGCTGTGCTGGTAGACTTTGCAATAATTGTGGATGAGGTTGCTCTAGAAAGTGCATGCTCCATCACCACTTTGTCATAACTGTGGGAAATACTCTTTTTGCTTTCATCACAGCAAAATGGCAGCAATGCAAGCACTTTGCAGGGTGATCTTGCCCACTGTGCCTTATTCTGAGCAAGGTGTGAGATAGGCACCAAGGAGAGCATTTGGGTTATCCTTGCTTTATGGGAGGAAGGACCCAGTTGAATGGCTAGCAGTAGTGGCAGCTGGTGATGGAGGCAGGTCATTTGAGGGTAGGGGTGCCTAGTCTTCAGCCTGAGTTATGTGGTGTAGAGTGGCTCATTATAGGACCAGCCACAAAAATATTAATTTCCTAGTAGCTGAAACCATTATGATAGAAATTATTACTTAAATATGGAAGTTCTGCTAATTGTAAACTGAAAGTGAAAACGCTGTTGTGGCTTGATGTGATGAGTTGATGTCTCTTCTCTGATGCTTATTGTGGAGATGGCATTTCTTTCTGATCAAGCATTTTTGGTGATTACGTACTTGGTGCTGTGCAGGATACAGAAGACACTGTCTAAAGGTTTTTAAATTTCAAATCTATATTAGACAGTCAAGAGACATTACTGAGAGAGGGCTGTACCTCCCATCTGGTGGAGTTGGGGTACAGTCTCCTTTGTTGCTTTAGCCGTCAGGCAGCAACTACAAATGGTCCTCTTTCAGAGGGTGTTTGAGACCCTTGAGCTGCAGTTTTAAGGTTCATGTTTTTGTTGCACTGCAAACCATTGCTTTGTCTGTTCTTTTTGTTGGTAGTTTAATTTTATGTTTTAATGTTTACTTGTAAGGTCTCTTGAAGTGCTTTGACAAGAATTGGGAGATAGAATTAATTTAATAAATAGATCATGTTGGAAATTGATATTTGATGGGGTGGGGAGAGCTGGACCCAAGGATTGTGAGGTTTATAGCTCCTGCAAGGCCCAGTGAAAGAAGCAAGGGAAGTGGCTTGATAGAGGGCTCGGGAGCAGCATCCCAGAAGGGCCCAGCAAGGAGGACTAGCAGGAGAAGAACTTTCCCAGAATGGAAGGAAGCAGTGAGGGAGCCTGGCAAAGCTGCTATAAAGAGGGGTGATATTTGCAGTAGGAGGGAAGCCATTAACAGGTGATTTCTAGCTATGATTCCATTAGGGCAGCTTCTGCCTTTGAGTCTGACTTGCTCTTCCTTCTGGCAGAATGACTTGGATGACCCTGAAAGAGGCATGATTTTTGTCTGCTCTGCTACACACAAGACCAAGTCTATGTTCTTCTTCTTGGCTCAGACTGAGCAGGGTGACATCTTCAAAATCACCTTGGAGACTGATGAGGACATGGTACGTCTCCTGCTGTATTCATGAATGTTTGCTTGTGTGTGTGAGAGAGAGAGAGAGGGGGGAAATGTTTGCTTGTGTGTGAGGGGGAGAGAGGGAGGAAGAATGGGTGATGTGTGAACTTTCACATCTAGATCAAGCAGTAAATCATTTGTGGTGGTTTCAGGTAACAGAAATTCGACTCAAGTACTTTGATACAGTTCCTGTCGCTGCTGCCATGTGTGTTCTGAAAACTGGGTTCCTCTTTGTGGCTTCTGAGTTTGGAAACCAGTAAGTAAAATCTCCGACTTCTTTCTGAAGGGTTGCTGAATTTTTATGCTTGATACTGCTGTTGATGTTCTGCAAAGCACACATGCAGTTTTGGCTACCTTCTCCAAATCTGGAAATTGTTCAGGTTGTGGCTGAATCTCAGACCCTTGCAACCAACCACAGGTATGGCCTGCCTGCTTGGTTTCATCTTGCCAATTTCATCAAGGAGTGTGTCAGTGTCCTGTTTTCAGAATCTTACAGCAAGCATGGGTGTTGTGGGTTATTATGTCAGGATAAAATTTTGGATTTGTTTAGCCAGTGAGGCCCAAACACATCTATACACATATAGCTCATGGTGTGATATTTCATTCACAGAAAGAGAGAAAGGATCTGGGCAGAGAGCGTATCGTATTGTTTGCCTTTTCTACAGATAGACCAGGGCTAGTCAACCTTTTTATACCTACCGCCCACTAATGCATCTTTCTTGATGGTAAAATTTCCTCACCGCCCACCAGTGCTCGATGGAAGGTGGATTCAGCTCATCCCGTAGAACCCCCTCTCGCTCACCTAGAACCTTGAAACGCCCACTAGTGGGCAGTAGGGACCAGGTTCACAACTCCTGAGATAGACAAATAAGGATGTGAAGATGTGTCTTAAACTTGGCCCCTCAGCTACTCTCCTTTGTCCTCAAAGTGTTTTCTTCAGCAAGCAGCCCTACATCTTGGACATAATTGAAATAGCAAAGCCTGGGGTGGGGAGGAAACGGTCCAGTTTCATCAGAAGTGGCCCTCCTAGTGTCTCCCTCTTCTCTTTGCAGCTACCTCTACCAGATAGCTCATCTGGGGGATGATGATGAGGAGCCAGAGTTCTCCTCTGCCATGCCCTTGGAGGAAGGAGACACATTCTTTTTCCAGCCTCGGCCTCTCAAGAACTTGGTGCTGGTGGATGAACTGGACAGCCTGTCTCCCATCTTGTGTTGTCAGGTATGCTGTGTGCTTTGTCCCATAGCTTGTGACAAGCTGCTGGGTTCTGTGTTGACCTCTGATGCTGGACATTGCATAGCCCTCTAGACCTTGAGAAGAATTCCAAATATGGTATAAGTTTCCAAAACTCCTTTAGATCAGAAACACAAAGCAGGTGAGTTAGTTCTTTGTCATGTTTGTATTTCACTTTTCCACAGAGTTGCTTAGCGCAACATGCCTGTCCCTCCTCTTCCCACCATTTATTTTCACAGCTGCTACTTTGGGTTGTAGGTTAGGAGGTGATACCCCTATGAGAGAGTGTCTGACTTGGTGGAAGTTGTACCCAGTGCACTGCACTCTTCTGAATTTTGCCACTTTTAATTTTGCACGGGATTTGTTAGGGGCCCAGGACTTAACACTTTATGCACCCCCAATAGTTTGCAAAGTGGGCTAGCATAATATTTTCTTAAGTTGAGCCAGCTGTAGGTCACTGTGCAGCATTTTTACAGAAGTGACTATCTGAAGGGAGGGAATTCTGTCAGGAGAGAGCCCACTCCCAGTGGGAGCAGTCAGAATTTTTTTAAAAAAATTTAAAAGGTGAAATTTGGGAGAGGGATGGCTTGAAGGCCACATTTTTTTTGCCAATCCTGCATGACAGTGGGGGATCTATGGAAGCAGTTGGTTTTTTTAAAAAAGGCCTAAAATATTGGAGGTCTTGAGTGGAAACAAAAACCCTTTGGGGGAGCCACTTGCGGCACCTGATTTATAAAAAGGTAATTTTATACAAAACACCAAAATGTAAATTAATACTTTAAAATACCTCACAAAACTGCAAGCCTTTCAAAAAACCTACATAATTGGCAAACCAAAGTTAATGGACTATGCTGAAATGTAAAACTAACTGGAAAGCTCAGAAATCAAGACAACAAGAAATTTAAAAAAGAATGGGAAATGTTTATTATGTATTTGCAAAAGTATTGTAAACAGGTTAATACGTTGGCAGGATTTTAAAAACACTTGAAATTTAAGAAATAGTACAGGAAATCTGAGGTTAAAAAAAATAATTTGGAGTAGAAATGATAATGCAGCTGAAAAGAAAACTTAAGGAATGGGGGGTGGGGAGTCACAGGTTTCGGAGAATCCCATTTTATTGATTTGATATTGTTTATGTATTTATTTTTTGTTTGTGGTTATTGTATTTGTTATTATGTGTTGTTGTTTGTTATTTTTGTTGAAAATTTATTAAAAATATATATTAAAAAAGCCTAAATACAATTTTGAAGGGAAATCCGAAAAGTTGAAATCTGAAAAACATGGAGTAAAAGGTTGGAAGATAAGCTCTTCCATAAAAGATCGCTCCAACTGTGAGACTAATTCAGGGGAATATCTTCCCCACTTGATGTCATTTGCCATTAGTTATTAATGCAGATTACCAGTTTATCAAGTGGCAAATGTGAGAACCTTTGCCGCAATCACATATGTAAATGGGAGTAAAGTGTTGTAGCTCTACTTATGATGCTTCGAAAGTGATAACCATCTTAATCGAACAACCTGTCACCTTTCCTCTCTTATCCCTGCATCTTGGCTGCTTTCTGTGCAGATAGCTGATCTGGCTAATGAAGACACCCCTCAGTTATATGTGGCCTGTGGGAGGGGGCCTCGGTCGTCACTGAGGGTCCTTAGACATGGACTTGAGGTAAGAAGGGCAGGACATGAAGAGCAAAGCCATTCTGGATCTTCCTCTTGGGTGAAACCTTTTTTGTTAGATGAGAATGGATTCACTGGTGTATTCTGAAGCTGAGTAGAGCTAGAACAGGCATAGGCAAACACTGCCCTCCAGATGTTTTTGAGACTACAATTCCCATCACCCCTGACCACTGGTCCTGTTAGCTAGGTACGATGGGAGTTGTAGACCCAAAACATCCGAGTTTGCCTATGCCTGGGCTAGAATGTCAGCCTAACTGATCTCACAGTTTGGTTAGATTTTAGAGCCAGGTGGGTGAATCACATTTGCTGCACTGTGTGAGAATGTCATAAGAAGTCATAAATAGCATGTGCATTGGGGATTTTGGAGAAATATACTGAGCTAGATTTTCCAGTGGTTGGGTTCAGTGTAAAACATTTTTATAGTGGTTGAAGGACAGAATAATTCTTTTGTTTTCTCCTGTGTAATAGTAATAATTAGGTCCTTTTTATTTGGTGGAGAAAAGCTCTGTTTTAAGCTTTTTAGCATTAATAAAATATGTCTTTCTCTAGGTATCTGAAATGGCCGTCTCAGAGTTGCCTGGTAACCCCAATGCTGTATGGACAGTGAGGAGGCATGTTGAAGGTAGGAGGTCTTCTGTGATGCAAATGCAGTGGTAAATGGCACGTTGAATTTCATTGTTCATCTACAAGTCACCTTACTTGGTTCAGCTGTCTTTGCCTGGAGAGCATCTACCTGCCTCAGGATTATGACTTTCATTCTTAAACTGGAGTAAACACAAATGTTTTGTGAAAATTGCACATACCAACTCGGAGAGAAAATCTGCCTGTTTGTAGGTTTTTAGGAGTCCCTCCCTGCTGAGAGCAGGAGCACTGACAATGCTGTTGCCCCTCTTGCTATGGATGTAGTGCATTCTGTTCAGTGATCTCTTGGCAGTGTTGCCTTTAAGCTCACTGCTGTGGCCTTTCTTGGTGTCTCTTAGTATATGATTATGATCTTTACCACTCATGGTGTTCCTTCAGCCTCCACCCCCGCCTTTCACTGGAATTGTCTTTGCCATACAGCCTTTGGTATCTTATGTGCTACTACGCCTTCTGTGTGTTCCTGGAATCTCTGCTGGGGCAGTGAACCTGGGCGGCTGTCCCGGGACATTCTGTCTTGGGGTGTATTATTGCAATAGAACCTGACCTGTCTGTGGAAGAAGAAGAGGCCTTAATGCACAATCCTAGGCTTATGGTGGTAACATGATTGTTTCGCTCAAAAGCTCCATGGACAGCACAATTATGACTCTTCATACTACATCATTTGCTTAATCATGAAAGAGTATTGTGCTTTTTTGGAATTAGGGGAAGTTGTAATGCCCTTCCTTGAAGGCATGTCTGAGAAATAACCAGGTACCCCTCCTGACTTGCATTTGCCATTTGCTGAAGGCCCTTGCTCCTCATTTTGTATGTGTGTTGTTGTTGTTTTTCTTCTTCATATATTAATCTGTCCTCTGTGATGGAGTCAAAAGTGTGTATGGTCTTCAGACAGGACATCCGTGCTGTTCTCAGCTGTCTAGTTAGCACAGAACTTTGGAAAGCCAGGACCTGTTTTGATCAGCCTTTCTGTATTTTCAGCAGTTCAAGATTTGCTCTGAAAATGCTTTCCAGACCTGTCATTCACATGGCTGGTGGTCAGGAAAAAAAAAATGCCCCTGTGAGACTTTTCCCAGACAGCAGCTGGTTTTTCATGGAGTGGAATTTAGAATCTTAGAGTTGGAAGGGACCCAAGGGCCATCTAGTCTAACCCCCTGCAATCTCAGCTAAAGCGTCCATGGCAGATGGCCATCCAACTTGTTTCATGTGTGAAAATAAATTTATTATATGTGGACTTCAGTGCCTCATAAATGTTTGGGTGACCCAAGTGAGTCCCAGCTCTCACGTTACAGTGTGATTGAGTAGAATACATTGGTCAGGAGGATAGCTTTACTGGTTCAGTTTCGCATCATGCACAAGGTTGTTTGATGCACTTAGTATTTATTAATGGCTCCCTCTAACCAGGTGTGTGCCAGTTTTTGCCATGTAATGTGTTAATGAAATGGCTTGGTGTCTAAAAAATGCTAAGCCATGGTTTCTTAAACCATGGTTGGGTTGTACCCTGCCCAGTGGCTTAACTATGGTTTGTTTACTGCCAACAAGCCACAATTTGAAGCCGTGGGTTCTTGTTGGCTTTGGAACCTTGTTTAGTTTTTAATTACAGCTTGCTATTATGTATGAATCCACCACATTTCCTCAATCACTATTTCTTTGGCCATCTCACCACCTCCTCACTAAGCTACCAAGACATGTGGCAAGATCAGCTTGAAAAGAAACCAAACTTGGGAAAAGAAAGCCATGGTTTGTTTTATTATCTGTGGTACAACTTGTGCCATATACATGGTCAAACAAACAATGACTTCACTTTGTGTGCAAACCAGGCCAGTAGTACAAAACTGACTTGGTCATAATGTGGTAATCCTGCCTGTGTCTGGCTTGTGCTTCTGAAGTTCTGCATTCTCTCATGTTACATGTGTACCATATGAACCCCTTCCAAGCAAAAACTAACCTTGGCTGGTATGTGGTCCCTGCTACTACCAATACCAAGCCTTCTTTTTTCTTCCACAGGTGGCTGGTGGTGGAGGTGCTGATCCCCTCCCACAGGTGTGTACCTACAGCCAGGGGCTGTAATTGGAGGGGGGAGGAAGAGGCACAACCTTGAGGCTCTTTTTAAATTACTTTTCTTGCAAACACCTCTTTCAGCAAACTATGTAAGAAGTCAGTATCCAAGTACCATCTGAGTCCTCAGCCCTCTCCTGAGCTGGGATAAGAACTGGCTTTTACTGTCCAATTGCTTTCCACATCCTTGGGGTCTTTCTCAAGATAAAGTTAAGCTTCACATGCCTGTAACTATAAGGAACTGCCATCTTTTCTTGCCCACTGGTTCTGGGCATTCCAGTATTTTAATGGGGGTGGTGAGACCAAGTTCACGTTTAGAGATGTTAAAGTCTAGATATTCATTATACCATATTCTTCTACACCCCAGAGTTCTGGGTTTAGTGACTCTTGTTCCTTACCAGAGTTCCCACTCTGGGTACAAAATGAACAATACAGGCAGCTGTCTGATGCGCTGTTGACATATGATGGACCTTGTCTGCTCACTCACCCTGTTGGCCTCACCTTGCTCTGTGCTGAGAAGGAGAAAAGAGGTGCTGCTTGCCTGTCTTGATTCCTCTCTGGCTTGACTTCTTTCCCCTGCCTTTCACAGGAAGTTGGTGGTGGTGTTACCATTTCACTGCTGCTCACAAAATGACTTACAAGACTATTTAAATACAGCATAGCTTATGCAGCAGTTAAAATCCATGTGCAAAGTTAAGAGGCATGAGATCACGGGCATATCTGTAACTTTTAAACAGTGATATTTCAAGTACTTCTCTGATCACTCCCTCCCTCACTCAAAACTTTGCTGATGCTGTCTTTTATGGAGCAGTCAGACACTGGGCATAAGTTTCATTTAATTTTTCCAAGAGAGTTTGGGCTAGGAAAGCCATGTATGCACTGTCGTTAGAGCTAACAGGTTACTTCTGTAACCACAAGAAAGGAATCTCAACAAAAATTAATGTTTGTGAATGAATTCCCAGTGCTAATGATACTGTTAACAATCTAGTCCATGATGAACTTCTGACTACTCGGACACCACGATTTTCCAAATAATTGATTTGCTTCTTGTGTTTAAAAGGGGTAAATTCAATTGTGTAGATAAAATGAGGGATGAAGCTGCATGGGAACCCCGATAGTTGTCCAGGAGCGCCCCCTCCCCCAAAAGCTAGTTCTGGCAGCTGTTGGGTGCCAGCAGACTGAGGACAGTGGGGGTGCTTTGTGAATAAGGAAGCCTTGCTGCCTGCGTTGCTGAACCTTGTGCATCCATTACAGTCGAATGCTTATGACATGGGTGAATCTGAAGACCTGAGTGCCTCGATTTGGAACTGTGTTAGGAGTCTGTGGAGGACTTGGGTGGCGGCTTTAGCCTTTATTGTGACAGAGAGGAGCACATGTCATGGACTTCTGCACTGAGGTGGGAGTAAGTTCCACTCAGGTCAGCAAGTAAAAGGGTGAATGGCTTTGCTTTTGCCAACCTTAGGGCTCTCTCATCTGTTTTGGACTATCAGCTGTGCTAGGGAAGCTGCAACCCAAAGCAGCTGAATGGGCATGAGTTTGGTGAAGGCTATACAGTAAGCCTGAAATTTGGGGGGGGTATATTATGGGGAAAGCACCAAAAGCCAAAATCACATATGGCCAAAACACATTGGAGGATATTGTGAAAGTCGTCCCCCCCCCTCAGATGCCTGCCCCCCTTTTAATTTATTTGCCAAGCACAAAACTGAATTCGCACAAATTAAATATATGTAAGTTACTTGTACATGGAAAGCAGCTACACAAGCCTAGGTGACAGGAACACGGAAGCAGCCATTGGGCCATTGGCTCAGTATTCTCTACCCTAACTGGCCGTGTCCCTGCAGGGCTTTCTTTTAGGAGGTATTAGCAGCTCTACTAGGGATTGCACCAGCAGGGGAAATGTTTTCTGCTATAGTGGTAATTTCTAAATGGTTTCATTGGCAGAATGAATGTGAGGAAACTGAACAGTGACGTGTCTGTTAAAATGTTACATATTTATTTGTTTATTATTAAATTTGTTAGTCACTTTATATTTCCCAAGGCAACCCAAAGCAACTTACAGCCAATTAAAATTCATATTAACATATCTATGCATTGTCTAAATCCTGTGTAATCTCTGGCACTATATTTAAAACATGTGAATAAGCTATTTTGTTTCTATGGATAGAGGACAACTGGAAAGTGTTCATGTATCCATTTCCAAGCTGAGTGGACACCATGTTAGTTAACATTACAGTCTCTTCTTCAGCCCCACTTTTTTTTTATTTCAATTGAATCCATGTTGCCCCCCTGGTATCTCCATCCTTGGCAGTATTGCTGTTTAATTCTTCCTTTTAGCCCCCATTTATTTCCATAAAACTGCAGCCAAATTCTTTCCCTTCTGCCCCTTGAACAAGAAATCCCCTTGGTCTTTTTGGTGGTAACTAAACCGGACTTGCCACTTAGCATCTACTGTTGAAGCCTGAACTCTAGGGAGGACAACTGCTTGACGTGGAGTTCCTGTAGGGCTCCATTGTGGGAAGATGCAAAGAGAAGAGCATCTTGATGCAGAAGTGCAGATCTTGCCACCATGGGCACATCTCTTTCTAGTGGCTTCTAATCTTGCATTTTGATGGTTCAATGCAATTTATACTTGTGAAGCCATAGAAGTTTCTCTAGCTCTGCAAAAGCCTGCTCTGACTCAGATTCCTCAATCTGGCGCTTAATAGTTCAGTGGCATTCTGGGTTTTTTTTTTTCCCTTTCTGGAATGTGGAAAGA
The DNA here is from genome assembly GCF_964234715.1 of Podarcis melisellensis. NCBI lineage: Eukaryota > Metazoa > Chordata > Lepidosauria > Squamata > Lacertidae > Podarcis > Podarcis melisellensis. The sequence goes on from NC_138540.1 coordinate 53,301,046, forward strand.
AGGTGTGTGGATTCTTACTATTAACTTCTGGTGGAAAGATCTAAAATCTGTGAGAGGTTGCTAACCATTTGTTCTCTGAGCTTCCATCTGCTTCATTAGTTCATTGTTTTTGTAATAGTGTTTTGTTATCCCTCCTGCCAACTCCATCATTTTTTTAAAAAGAACTAAATTAGCTGCATCTCATATGTTTTAGTTAAGTTACATTGTCCGGGTTGGTGTATTTTTTATTAACCTGTGGGATTTATTTTGATCTACATCACAATTTTTGTTTGACAGATACTCTGTGTTTGTGTGTGTTATTTAGAGAGAGCAAATGAGAATAAACTGTTCTGTTGGCTGCAGGCATAAACGTCTTGTCTGATCATTTTCTTGTGGTTAGGAGGAGAGCAAGAAACTGTTTTCACTACAGTTGTATTCTGACCCAGATGTGATTATGATATAAATGGAGGGGGGAGGGAGAGGCTCTCAAAGAAGGTCCACACTTCTTGCTGTATCTTCCTTGTGCCTTGAGTATTCTTCTCCTTTTACCACAGTCCAAGTGTCTGAAGGCCATGCTGCCCCTTTGTCATGAACTTGTGTGTGATGGTGATGATGGAAATAACTGTAGTAGCCTTTGTGAAGAGTTTCTGTTGTCCATATTTGTTCTACAAACCTCTTTCTTGACCTTCTAAATATTGGCACCCGTATTCTTTCTTCTGCAATTAGATGAATTTGATGCCTATATCATTGTGTCCTTCGTCAATGCCACCCTGGTACTATCTATTGGAGAAACTGTAGAGGAGGTTACAGACTCGGGATTCCTTGGTACTACGCCCACCTTGTCTTGCTCATTGTTGGGAGATGATGCTTTGGTGCAGGTAAGGGGCCTTTTACCTCTGAGTGTTCTGCTTGCCTTTTGCAGCCAGGCCCGTTGGCCTTCTCAAGAGATGCAAGGAGAGGGTTTGGTTGTGGTGCTCTCCTGGCATGGATGGGGTGGTGGTAGCTTATTTAATAGTTGTGACCTGCAAACTGGCTAGAGAATAAGGTCACCTTTAACGTTGGGAAAGGACTCTTTCCAGAGCCTTTCAAAGTAAGATTCCCTTGGTGTTCCGCTCTTACTAAAAAACGTTTAGTCTTCTACTGCATTATTTTAACTGGCTGCATAGACTAATATTCCCTGTGATTTTTGTTTTGTTTTTAAAGGTAGATAGGAGCTTGTGGAATCTTGATCATTTACCTTGGTAGCACTTTTCAAGTTGCTGTTTGTTGACCTTGCCCTCTCTCAGCTAGATATAATGAGAGCACTTGATGGTGAACGGCAGAAATTAGTTGTGTGAGTGAGATAAAGATTATAGATCATTTTGTAAACTAAAAAGCTGTATAGGTAGGCATGGAAATCTTGCCATGTGCTTGTGGCAAATGGGCTAGAGATGGGCATTCTGAGTAAGCTTTTGTAAACCAGATAAGAGGTGCTGGTTCTTCTGCTTCCCTTGTTGACCTGTGGTGTGTCTAAATGACAGTAAAAAACTGTATGCGAGCAAGCAGTTTAGGAAAAAATTAAAAAAGGCTAGGCTGATAACTTCTGTGAACTGACTTGCAAGGCTAGCCTAATAATGGAAAGAACAGCAAAGGCACTTCCTGTCAGATGGACTGACTCAGCATCTTATTTCTGTATTTGTTTAGGTTTATCCTGATGGCATCCGGCACATCAGAGCAGATAAAAGAGTTAATGAGTGGAAAACACCAGGGAAGAAAACCATCGTCAAATGTGCTGTGAATCAGAGACAAGTGGTGATCGCACTGACAGGGGGAGAGCTGGTCTACTTTGAGATGGACCCGGTACGTGAGCTTAGCTGGAGGGAGATGTGACTTTCATGAGGGTTTGCAGACTAGGCTTGCAGTGGAAACAAATGAGAACTGCATCACAGCACTATTGGGCTCCTTATGTCGCATTCCTTCATTTCAGGGGTTCTTGTGCAGAATAACTTTCAGGTAATTTGTGCTATTTGGGTGGGGTGGGTGTTTGGGGGTTGCTTTGGTGGGCCATTGCAGAGACTGGCATATTTTTTAAGACCAGCTTATCTCTGATAAACTTGGTGTTCTCCAAAGTGCTCCAGGCTTCCTACCTCAAAAGGTCAAACAAGCAAGGTCACCTGTCATCATACCTGGTTTAAAGAATTTACTGCACAGCTCTTGATCTGAAATGAGTCTGGTTCTGCTAATCCAGGTGTGACTTCCTTCCTCCATTGTGCCTTTTTTCCACACCAGTCAGGGCAGCTGAATGAATACACAGAGAGGAAGGAGATGTCTGCTGATGTGGTGTGCATGAGCTTGGCCAACGTTCCCCCAGGAGAGCAGCGCTCCCGGTTCCTTGCTGTTGGGCTGGTGGACAACACTGTGCGCATCATTTCCCTCGATCCCTCTGTAAGTGCTTCCTGAGAGTCGCTTGCCTGTAGCTAAGCCTTTGCTGACCCAAATTAAAGTATTGTAACCAAAACTACCCCCCCCCAAAAAAAAACTGAGTGAGAGGAAGTTCCAGGGGTGGTTAGCAGGGCTTTCCTTTCTTTGGATGTGAGAATGCACTAGACTGACTTTGGTTTGTTATCTAATATGAAAGGAGAGCATATTGGAAGCAAGCAGACTTATAAAGTGGGCAATACAACTACTGGTGCTTCGTCAGAAACCCCAAAGGCATGGCTTACTCCTCCAGTACCCCAATATGTCTTCCAATTTTAGCTGACTCCAGCTGAACTCTAGCATGCTCTTTTCCCAACCCAAACTGCAGTTGCTTTCTCTCCCCTCCCCTTCTTTTTTTTGATACCCTGCCTCTTAATTTGAAGGTTCAGGCATTCCAAAGGGCTTGATGCCAGTAAGGCACATCCAAGCCTCTGGTCATGCGTATAATAGCTCAGTTCACAATAATCAAGGTGTATGTTGTACATGAGCTTTCTCCAACCTGGTGACTTTCTGATGGTTTGAACTACAACTCACCCCAGCCCTAGCCAGTTTGGCTGAGGATTATGGTAGTTGTATTCCAAACTTTTGGAAGATAGTGGGTTGCCTGAAAGAAGGCCAGAGCTAAAAATGATTCTTCAAAGACTTCCTCAGATGAAATGAATCTTCCCACAGATTGCTCCAAATGGAGAAACACTTTGAGCTGGTTGGCATAATCAACATTGCCATGTGCTTCTTCAATCTATCTCTTCAGACTGCTGGGGGATGTGGTTGAATGCCCTCCTACATAGAAAATTGGCAGGTCAGCCTAGTCTTCTCCTTCAAATGTGCCAGGCATTTTTGTACAAAGGAGAATCCAGCCATTTACAGTTCCTCAGCTGATGTCTGAAGTGGTTCAGGGTAGCAACAAAGACCTTATGTGTTATGCTTTGTTCTTTCTATCTGCTTTAGTAATGGTATCTTCCTTCTCCATCCCTTAGGACTGTCTTCAGCCGCTGAGTATGCAAGCTCTCCCTGCCCAGCCAGAATCACTGTGTATTGTGGAAATGGGTGGAGCTGAGAAGCAGGATGAGCTGGGAGAGCGGGGCTCAATTGGCTTCTTGTACCTGAACATTGGCTTGCAGGTGAGCAATTACTGCCCAGAACCTTTGCTGGATCCTCAATATATGGGATTGGACCAGGTCTTGCTGCATTTGACTGGGCTGTGTGGGAAGCCATACTCTTGAGTTTGTACAACCCTATAGAGACCCGTTCCACATACCCTAACAGAAGGCCTGCCAGAATGGAACACTGCGTCCCTCCTGCCACCTTCTTCGCTCTTCCAGAGCTCCCGAGGAACGGAGCCCTCTCCCGCTTTATTAAGACAGACTCTAATCCCATTGTGAAGGATACCTTCTGTCTGCCAGGGAGGAGGGTGGAAGTGTTAGAGCTCATCTTCCAGTGGGTCAGGGGTCTTTGTATTTAGGTGGGAAGTGGCAGTAGCCTACACTTTAAGCTGCTTCACAAAAAAGCCTTTTCTTAGTTTGTTAAAGGAGGAAACAGCAGCTTTTTAGCAGTGTTGTGCTTAATTTTGTACATGCCAGAGAGTACCTGGAAATAGTAAGACTTCCAGAGTCAGGAGCTGAAGATACATTGGTATTCTGAGTTCATCTGCTGCTCTTTTTCTCTCTGCCTGCCCTTGTCCCTCTCCCCACACCTTGCTTTGCTCATCTTCCCTTGTAACCCAGAACGGTGTGCTTCTCCGAACTGTCCTTGATCCAGTTACTGGTGACCTCTCTGACACAAGGACCAGGTATCTGGGCTCGCGCCCTGTGAAGCTCTTCCGAGTCCGGATGCAAGGCCAAGAAGCGGTGAGTGAGCGGGGAATCAGAGGAGTGCACTCATGAAAAGCTGGAGGGGGAGGAGCAAAAACGTCAGGAGGACTGTGAATCTGGTGACTAAGATCTTTTAGAAATTTGGGGCGGGATGAGTTCACATCTAAATTCCTTGTTTACCGTCTGGTACAGAGGGAAAATACATGCTATTGGATGGGGGTGTGAGTGAGGGAGAAAACAAGAGTGTTGATCAGGTCAGGGGAAAGGAAATACCTTGGCCTGCTTTTGGATCCTGCTCATTTTAGCTGCTTGTGGGAAAGGGAGGGGGCATTAAAGGAGGATGAAGTACTCAATGTACTTTGTTTGCCTGGCTCTTGCTGCTGTAGTCATTGCACCTGATTTACAGAGTGCAAGGTGTTTTTGAAAGTTGGTGATAAAGTAGCCAGGCATGTGGCCTTCAGGATCATGTTGTGGAGCTGGAAGGGACTCTGTGGGTCATCTAGTCCAACACCATGCAATGCAGGAATCTCAATTTGGCCCCCTCACAACTTCTCTTATCCTGCTGGTTTGGGGACTCCTAGAGCCTGTAATTAGTTCTGCCCTGCCAACAGAGCCTTTGATTCTGGACTGCTAGGAGAAGAAGGCAGCCAGCTTGGTTCCCAAAGGTGTGAGCTGCTCTGTCCCATTTGTTGCTCTCTCCCTGAGTTTTCTCTCTCTTCTTTTCCTCCTGCTCCAGGTGCTGGCCATGTCAAGCCGTTCTTGGCTGAGTTACTCCTATCAGTCCCGCTTCCACTTAACACCCCTCTCATATGAAACGTTGGAGTTTGCCTCTGGCTTTGCTTCAGAGCAGTGTCCAGAGGGCATAGTAGCCATCTCAACAAACACACTGAGGTTCGTATCAAAATGCCAGCGGTGGGAACGGAAACAAATAATGGAACCTGTTTGCCTTCTCTCTTGGCACACAGGACTGTCTGTCTGTCTTGCTTGTCTGTCCCAAGCTCCTTCCTGCGCAAAGCAGGGGCATCTGGTGCCCAAAAGGGTTGCCCTGAATGCCTCCTTTCTACATGACCTTGCATGGGTAAGGTGGCTTACCCACTCTGCATTGAGTAGCTTGATCTGGCCTCCTTCCTAGTTGCTCAAGATGGGAAGGAGAGCTGTACATGGCAGCCACCCACCCACTGCATCCCACCCGAAGCATGACTGGTTGTTGGGAGGAGATTATTCCTTGGTGGTAGCCAGTCTGTGGAGTGTTCACTTCAGAGGCTGCTCTACTTTTTCACAAAGCATCGGGTGGTTCTGAAAAAGCAGCCTTGTTGGTTTTGTTGAAGGTCTACTTGATCTCTCTTCAGGGGCAGGAGGCAGCTGTCTCTCCTGATCTTGAATATTAAAGGAGGTTGCCTGGCATGCTGACACCCACAGGCGTTCCTGCATGAAGCTCCATAGAATACAAAGTACTGTGAATTGGCTGTCAGGGGTGGCCATTGTAAATAAGCCTGCAAAAGTAACTGGTCTTTAGCCATCATTCAAGTGCAGGTACAGCGCTCTTCCTTCCACTAAGCAGACTGAAGGAGGAGGGACGCAAGGACCCTTTCCTCCTCTGCCTTTCACTCACACACTCATGGAGCTCCCCATCACTGATGGCTACCAGGCAAGTTGTCAGTTTTCAGGTTGAAAAGGTCCCACTTCTGCTTGATGGAAGGTGGTTCATGCCACAGATGCTTGCCCACAAGGGAGGCTCCATTGTTTGGCCTGGATGTCCTTTTAGTTCCTTTAAGGTGGCTCACTGGGATAAGCTTAATGTCTGCAACTTTTTGGCTCCCACAGGATTTTGGCCCTGGAGAAGCTTGGAGCTGTCTTCAATCAGGTTGCCTTCCCATTGCAGTACACTCCTAGGAAGTTCGTCATCCACCCTGAGAGCAACAACCTAATCATCATTGAGACGGACCACAATGCTTATACTGAGGCCACTAAAGCCCAAAGGAAGCAGCAGATGGCGGAGGTAACATGCCTGGCTTCTGCCTCGGGCCCAGCTCTCACCAAAGAAGGGCAGGGGCAGGATTCTGTGAGCTGGAGCTTCTTTTGCTGCTGCTGCACTTGGTGGGGAAGTTGTCGCAACACAGTGCAGAGCAGTGACCACTTTCCTTTCTAGAGAGGAGGCTAGTCTGCTTTTGTAACCCATGGAAAAGCTCACTTTCTGCACCTCAGTTAGGACTGCCTAATCATCATAATCACAAGAAGCAGTGATGGCCACCAATTTGGATGGCTTTAAAAGAGCATTAAACAACTTCACAGAGAAGTATATTATCAGTTGCCTACTAACCATGGTGACTATATTCTGTCTCCATTGCCAAAAGCAGCATGCCTCTAAATGCCAGTTCTTGGGAATGACTTAGGTCCTGCTTGGGCTTCCAAGAGCATCTGCTTTGGCCACTGTGAGAACAGGATGCTGCACTAGAGATAGGTCTTTGGCCTGAACCAGCAGGCAGCACTTATAGTCCTTTTTTGCCCCTTTGTGCATTGCAGGAAATGGTGGAAGCCGCAGGGGAAGATGAGAGGGAACTAGCTGCAGAGATGGCGGCAGCGTTTCTGAACGAGAACCTTCCCGAGTCCATCTTTGGTGCCCCAAAGGCAGGAAATGGACAATGGGCGTCTGTTGTCCGGGTGATGAACCCCATCCAAGGAAACACTTTAGATCTAGTCCAGCTGGAGCAAAATGAAGCTGCCTTCAGGTAAGGAACAGTTTCTGCACCTCTGAAGCAAGTTATCCTTTTGAATGCTGCCCTTTCTGCTAAATAATGGAAATACTCTTTATACTTTTGTATACTTACTTTGGTCATACTTGAAGTACACCAGTCAAACCAAATATTTACTTGTGCTAGATGACTCTAGAATCTAATTAAATAAAGCAAAAATGTGGTCTACCTGAAGTTGTTTGGGGTCTTGGGGCTGATACACAGCAGTCATTTACCATGATCTTCTCAGCTGACAACGGCCCTAATTAAGTCTCATTCAGTTTGTGTATTGCATTTCTATGCTTCCTTAGTCACAAGCAAATGGTACAACATACTCTTCGCTGCTGCCTTCCCCCAAAGCGTTCTCTCTTGCTCTTCGTTGCTGTGAAGCAACTGCTTCTTTTGCCTTCCCAGTCTTCCCTTGTCTTGTCAAGTAACATTATCGTTCTGGCTCTCTACAGTGTGGCAGTGTGCCGATTTGCCAATGGTGGTGACGACTGGCATGTTCTAGTGGGCGTAGCCAAGGACCTCATCCTGAACCCACGCTCTGTGGCTGGAGGCTTTGTCTACACCTATAAGTTGATAAACAGTGGGGAGAAGCTTGAGTTCTTGCACAAGGTGAGAATTTCCTCCACTAGTGGGTTGGAGGGGGAGGAATCTGGGAAGATGAACATGGATGGGGCTTGCCAAGAGGTTGCTAAAATGTACTGATGAGACCCAACTCTTTGGGACGGAAATCTCTTGGTTGGGAACAGAGGACCATCACTGTTAGTAAGTACTCCACAAATGGTTTTCCTTCTGTCCACAAAACAGCAGCCATATCAAAAATCACATTGGATTTTGCCAGTGTTTGCCATGCAAAATGTATGCACATTGCTTGCTACCAGGGAAATTTGAGCAATTATAGTAATGGTGTGACAGTTGCAGTTATCTAATGGACATTTGAAGCAAAACAAGCATAGACCTGTGAATGGGTCATTTATAGGTGATCTGACTTAAGCTTTTGCAGCATCTGATGGTGGTTGCTGAATACTTTGGCTTCTGTTGACGTGGAGAAAGCCAACAATGTACAGAGCACTGCAAAAGTTTAAGTCTTCCTCCTTGTTGATACCTAGCAGCCTGGACCTGTGTGGAGGCAGGTTCTTTTTGGGGGCAGGAACTGGACTAGGAGGCCCCTTCCTAGAGGCGGTTTGTCCTTGTGGGCTTGCAATGTCCATCTCTTCCCCAGTGGATGCAATGGGTACTTGATTCAAGTGGGCCCCAAAACTCAGTGGTGGTGGATCTGCATCCTTTGCCAGGGCAGAAACTTGCCCATCCTTGCAGTGGCAGGGCTTCATCTATGCAGTGAGGGTACTATTAAGGATCTTTGTTTTGTCTGCTTGACAAAGGCTACTTCTCTTTCATTTCATTTCTGTTCAGACCCCAGTAGAGGAGGTACCAGCTGCTATTGCCCCCTTCCAAGGCAGAGTGCTCATTGGCGTGGGGAAACTCTTGCGGGTATATGACTTGGGCAAGAAGAAGCTGCTCCGGAAGTGTGAGAATAAGGTATTTAGAACGTGTTGTGTGTGTTTGTGTGCGCAGATCTCCTGGATGCTGCATTTCCTAAGGCAGACATTCCCTATCGCTTTTAACAAATTTGGTTGAAACCTTTGAACTTTTTTCAAGCTCCAGAGAAACGTTCTCTTGCCCAGAACTTTGGCTTCCTTCAAAAATTTAGGAATTAAGCAATTCCTAAATTGCTTAAGGGGTAAGTCTTCAGGGCTGTTTCCACCCTCTCTGTACCTTATTACATTTCACTGGATAGATAATCATTTTCTTTCCCTTTCGAATAGAATTGAGAATCTGAGGCTCAAAGGTGTGGTCTTGTGTTTCTATGATTCACATAAGGTGATAGTTGAAAGTTTTGGATTTTTTTTGTCATTCCTGACACCAACTTTGTAATGGTGTAGTGAACAGTCTGCACAAAAGGGCACAGAGCAACCTGAAGCCCTCCAAATGTTTTGGACTACAACTCTCATCAGCTGTCAGCGTAGCCAATGGTCAAGGATGATGGGATTTGTAGTCCCAAACATCTGGCGGGTGCTGGGTTATAGAAAGTAGAAAAAGGAAGATTTTCATATTTCACATATTTGCTTTTCCCTTGTTTGTTTGGCCTTCTGAGTATTCTAGAATCAGGAGAGCTACCTAGAATGATGTTAGCACTGGTTCTCAGTGTACATTCAGATATAGAAAGTGATCACAGATAAGCAATGTCCCAACTCCCCTTTTCTCTCTTAGAAAGCTACAGCTGTTGCACTATAAATGATCATAGCTTTGCAGAGAGATGCCCGTGATGTTCAGATTTCATGAAGGCTCAGGAAGGGATTTTAGGGCTTGCCTTGAACAGCCTCCCCTTTCTGCTTTTTGAACTGCTTTTCTGAATTGCTGTCACTTCCCAGCACATTGCCAACTACATCTGTGGGATCCAGACCATTGGGCACCGAGTGATCGTCTCAGATGTCCAGGAGAGCTTCATCTGGGTGCGCTACAAGAGGAACGAGAACCAGCTGATCATTTTTGCAGATGACACCCACCCCCGCTGGGTCACCACTGCCTGCCTCCTCGACTATGACACAGTGGCTGGGGCTGACAAGTTTGGCAACATCTGTGTGGTGAGTCAGCCTGAAGGCAGCCAGGAAACTCCTGGGGCTCATTTGAGAACTGTCCTGCTCTCGTTTTGATTCCCTGATGTGGGAGATGCCAGTGAAACCCCAGCCTTTTGCTAAGCACCATTTAGCTGGTGGCCTGAGACCTTTCTCCTGCACTCACACACTGCTGTCATGGGCGGTGGCAACTTCCTCTGGACACTCTTCTGCCAAAGTGCACACCTTGTGACTGTTCTGTTAATGGAGACATATGCTTGGTTGCTCTCCTTTTGTGGCTTGGATCACACATCACAGTCAGCCCACAGCTAAAAACAAGACTGTGGATTTATGTGGTTGTGTTGGTGCATGCTGCTGAAAAGTTCTTGCTTTGCTCCTCTCCTACTACTGCTGCTGCGGCGGCTTGTTGTGACTTCCAGACCTCATCCTGTTGGTTTGTTTGCTTCCAACAAGCACAAGCAATGAGTCAAGAACAAACCTTGGCTAACTCTCATGGTTTGTTGGGGGAGAAACATGCTGTGAACCCAGGTTGGGGCACTCACTGTGGTTTGATGTGACATGCAGAGTGTTTGCTTGTTTGGGCTTTTCTGAATTCATGCTTACAACACCTTCTAGTTATTTCCATTTGCCACTGAGGCCACGCGTGAGTTTGACTCTCTTGATGCCTCCTCCTGTAGGTGCGGCTGCCACCCAACACAAATGATGAGGTAGACGAGGACCCAACTGGAAACAAGGCATTGTGGGATAGAGGCCTTCTTAATGGGGCTTCTCAAAAGGTAACTTTGGTGTAGGGAAGGGGGTGCTTCCTCAGGTGAGAAACTGGAGGCTCTTTCTAGTTCTCTGGTTATTTATTAACTTCATTACCTGCTTATTTCTGGAACTGGCAACTTCCTTTTTAAGAATATATAAATCTACTGATAAAAAACATGTTAGAGTGATTTTTTTTTTAAAGCCAGAGTATCCCTATGGAATTAATAACATAACTGTCTGCCTGTTGGAGCCTGAAACGGCTTTTGAAATTAACTTCTGTGTCTATGTAAATGCAATGTGGAGCAGAGTTAAACCCCTGCATAGAGTGAAATTGTACTCATGTGGTCAAGCAGGTGCCTTTGGAGCTTTGTAATTAGGGTTGTTTGTAGTTGTTTTTCGTGCACAAATAATGGAGATTTTTAAAAAGTTCACAGAAAAAATCTCTTCGGTGTTATTGAAATGCTGTAACATGATACAGGCAAAACTTTTGTGATTTCCCCCTACTCTGCTTTGAGAAGTTCCTGGGGAGAGGAGGGACAGTTTCCCTTTCCAATAGGGGAACATTGGACCCCTGTTAGTTAAATGAAACTTGAAACAGAATGGGGGAGAAACAACCCAGGACAACTGACCCCATGCAATTGTTGAGCCAGTATAGGGAGTATGAAGTGATTCAGGTTTGCTTAATTAATTAATTTATTTTTGCAAATATTTGAAATGCCTTCTGAGGTTCATAGCACCCCTTCTGAGGTTCATAGCAAATTTTAAGACATATTTCAACAGTCCTCCTGTTTTAGGGGGGGATAATTTAATTGACACTGCATTTTAGAAATGTGAAATACTGTCCTAATGAAATACTGTGCTCATAATGGAAGGGGTCCAATGTACTCCAGTAGCCTAATAGCACCTCCCTCCCCAAGCATTACACATAGAAAATCACTGTTGCAAGTTTGCATTATAAGTGTGTTTAGAAATGTCCTCACCAACCACTGGAAGTGATAAATGTAGGTTTTCTTTGATGAAAATGAGATTGTCTGGATTTAATGCATTATCTTAGGTCACCTGCTGAAGTCTTGCTTGTCTTCCTTTCAGGCAGAGGTGATTATGAACTACCATGTAGGGGAAACAGTCCTGTCCCTGCAGAAGACAACTCTAATCCCCGGAGGCTCTGAATCTCTGGTCTATACGACCTTATCTGGGGGCATTGGCATTCTGGTCCCGTTTACATCACATGAGGTAGGAAGTTCTTGTATGATGGAAATATTAAGAGTTGTTCATCTACATAGTGCAGCAGGAGCACTTAATGCCCTGCAGTAGTGACAGTGAGTTATGGGAGGATGGAAGACAAAGCTGAAAGGGTGGGGAGGCTATGCCACTCCCTGCCCACAGTTGGCCTCTTGGCTCTTCCTTGTGTGGATCAGAAATGGATCTGCTTTAATGAGCTGCCCATGGCTCTCTTTGCTCTCTGTATGTCTCCCCCCCCCCCCAGTGCATACACTGATATCTGGCAATATAATGTACCCTGAAAACCTTTGCTGACACAGGTGACGCCCACATTTGCCAGTTGGCTCTGCCCATGAGGCATGACTGAAATTTTATTGCATGACAGAATGAAGCAGAGCTAAAAAGGACTCACGGAAATTTTGGCATTTGGTTGCCCAAGGTACAAATGGGCTGGGCTACTCGTTAGAAGCGTCTGTCCAAGGAAAGGACTGGGTGACATATTTTACAGGAATATATGGCCCCCGCTCTGACTCACCCTCACAAGTTTACTATACTCAGTTGTTATAATTGCCAGAATGGCCAGACATCACGCCCAATCATAAACCAATTAGCCAATAAAGCTCTAGGAGAAGACATGATCCCAGTGGAGATTTATAAGACCGGATTTCTGGTCGCCCATTTTTGCAAAACAGTTTTCATATATTAACAGCTCAGGTTACATACCGGAAGGGTGGAAGCTGAGTATAATTGCCCCAATATACAAAAAGGGTGATTAGAAAAATCCTGCCAGGTATAGACCCATTAGTTTGTTAGATGTAGCCTCTAAACTATATGCCAGGCTCCTCCTTGGGAGACTGGATGAATGGGCAGATACAAATAAGGTAATATCTGAAGTCCAGGCCGGTTTCCGAAGAGGGAAATCCACATTGGACCAGTGCTTTGTTATGCACTTTCTGCTATGTAAATAAATCCTTCCCCAAAATGATGCATGCCAGCCTGCAGATGGCTCACTCTCTCTAGGACAGGGGTCAGCAATCTTTTTTAGCTGTGGGCCGGTCCACCGTCTCTCAGACCATGTGGTGGGCTGGACTATATTTTGAAAAAAAAACCTGAACCAATTCCTATGCCCCACAAATAACCCAGAGAGGCATTTTAAATAACAGCAGCCATTCTACTCATGTAAAAACACTCTGATTCCCGGACCGTCCACAGGCCAGATTGAGAAGACGATTGGTCCGCATCCGACCGCTGGGCCTGAGGTTGCCTACCCCTGCTCTAGGAGGTTTGTTCAGGTGGCGTGTTGTCAACCAGTGTACCAATCACAGCTGCTCCTCTTTTCAGTGCTGGCCTGACACTGCTGCTTCCAGCTGTTTTCCTTTCCCTTTGATGGCGCTCTCTCTTTTCAGGATCATGACTTCTTCCAACATGTTGAGATGCATCTGAGGTCTGAACACCCTCCTCTCTGTGGACGAGACCACCTCAGCTTCCGCTCCTATTACTTCCCAGTGAAGGTAGGCTGAGTTTGTGGGTCTCTGCTACATGTCCATCATATGCTAGTAAGCACTTGAACTCTGCTCATGGGTAAAAGTTGCCAATGTGAAGGCCAAATTTCCCCCTGCATTTTATGCTTGGTCACAGCATCTGCTGAGGTTGCTGGAATGGCTTTTCCAGGACAGGATTCTGCTTGCTAAGAAGGGTAATCAGCAATGGGGCCTATATGTCTATGTGATTCTCTGACTTTTTCTTTTTCACCATCTGGGTGGTTTGTCTGAACGGACGTTTATCTTTTCTAAGTGATATGTATTGATTTCAAGCCCCGATTCCCTATTGCAGTTCTCCCTGGTGATGGTAGCATCCTGTTAGAACTGACCTAGGTATCAAGGTGGGTCTACTTTTTTCTTTGGAAACCACGTGTTTCTCTTGGGTCACCTGTACATCATGGATAGGGCAGCACTGTCCATTGTGTCAGAATTTGGTTTCTGCCCCCCCCCCCATATGAATCTGCATTTCAGGAAATGATTCTGTGACAATGAGGAGTCATGCAGCAGGTTATTTTTGCATTAGCACGGTTAAGTCTTCATTTCCAGACTTGCAGCATTATCAGTGTAGCTCTAAAGCTGCAAGTTCACCACATGCCAAGCCCTGGGGTGATCTTGAGCAAGAAAGATAGTTCGAGTTTGTTTGTTTTTTGCTGGAGTTTTCTAGTTTTTTGTGGCCCCCCCCCAATCCCATGGACTTGTGGACACCTGCATTTTTCACTTTTAGGCAAATGTCTGCTGAATACCTGTACTTTTTTAAAGAGAGAATTTGCTTTTATTCATTCTGACTCTTGTGGAGAATCTTAGGGCCTCTTAGACAAGCCTCTTGTTCTGTGTGCTTTGGGTCTGCTTTCTGTGCTTGAGCCCATTCCCTCCTTCGTTCCATGGGCTGCAGCTTCTAAAATAGCCTCCCACCCTTTCTTTCTCTTGCTAGAATGTCATTGATGGGGATCTGTGTGAGCAGTTCAACTCCATGGAGCCCAACAAGCAGAAGAACGTGTCTGAAGAGCTGGACAGGACCCCACCAGAGGTGTCCAAGAAGCTGGAGGACATCCGCACCCGCTATGCTTTCTGAGAGGCGCCTTTTCAGGGACGTGGCTGGGATTCCTGTTCCAAAGATGTTTTGAAGGGTATGAGCTTTTTTGGCCAGTTGCTCCCACTTTGGTACTCTTGTTTTCTTCCAGCGACTTGAAAGTCCAACCATGTCATCAACCTGTTCTGTCCATGCTGTTCCAGGAGTCAGTCAGGTTCTCCCAAGTGGCGAGGCCTCCCCTTTCAGGTGTGTTTCTGGCTCCACCCTTTTATAGACAGTTTGGGTGCTGCACCCACTACCAGCCTGCCCTTGGACAAGGCCCTGATGCCCTTTCCTTGTCAAGTGAGCTAGCTAGATGAAGTCCCCTTTTCTGAGTTGGTAAGATCTGAGCACAGGGACGTTAGGGCTCCTCCTCTTCCATTGGCCAGTGTCTGGGAAGCCTTGTGGGCGTGGCTGGTGTAATTTTTCCATCCTGCAGTTTTTATCTCTGTGTTTGTAAATAGAGTCTTGTACCAAGTTAGCCTTTTGTCTGCTGAAGAGATGGCCTGTGTGATTCTGGCCATAGATTTTTCTTTAATAAAACCCAGCATCTGGATTAAAGGTTGGCTGACAAACCTGTTTGGTGACTTCTCTCATGAATTTTACCTGCTCCTGGGGACATGAGCTAGGGAGGAGCTCTGTCAATGGCACATTAAATTCATGGGAGGATCAATCTTGTCATTCATTTTAAAATGCACTTCTTACCCTTTTGGCTGCAGAGGAAAGCCGCGTTTCCCTGCACTTGCAGTGTCTAGTATTAGGCTCTGTATTTCTCTAGAGATCTTACTCTCCATTTACTCTGCTGTGGAAGACTTGTTCAGCCCTCTCAGCTGTCCTAAGGAGGTTTATACTTAAGTTCTGGAATTGTCTCCCAACCTACCCTACCCCTTCAGAGAAGATAACGTTGCTGTTATGTTTACTTTCCTCAAAAGCAAACCTTTTGCACTCCCTCCCTCCGAGCCATTCTTCGGGCTGCATTACATGTGAATGATCTCTTTGTTTCTATGGTGGGCTGACTACTTGTTTTAATTGTAATATATGGGTTTGATTCACCCGAGTCAGCCTGGCCCAATAGTCAGGGATAATGGGAGCTGTTTGCAAATATTTGGAGGGCACAGGTTCCTGACCTCTGGAGGACAGTGCAGATGTCTATGGAACTTGTGACTGGCTGCAGCTCCTAAACACAGATACAGTGGTGCCCCGCAAGACGAACGCCTCGCAAGACGAAAAACCCGCTAGACGAAAGGGTTTTCCGTTTTGGAGGCGCTTCGTAAAACGAATTCCCCTATGGGGTTGCTTCGCAAGACGAAAAAAATCTTGCATCCCCCCCCGCGGTTTTTTTCCGCTTTTTCCGCCCTTTTCTTAAGCCGCTAAGCCGCTTATCAGCTGTTCCGCTGATAAGCCGCTTAACAGCTGATCGCTGGAAGCCGCTTGACAGCTGTAGCGCTAATCCGCTAAGCTGTCAATGGGCTTGCTTCGCAAGACGAAAAAACCGCTATACGAAGAGCCTCATGGAACGGATTAATTTCGTCTTGCGAGTCACCACTGTATTTGCTTGAAGAGATACAAATGCCCTTCAGATATTATGGGGACCAGATGTTTAGTTCAAAATGTGCTGGCTGCTGAGAGATCAGTGTCTGGTTTTAATAGTCGTGAGCTCACTTTTAGTTGAGGTCCAGCTAGAAATACAGTGGAACTGGCAGCACTGCCCCTTGGTGGAATGGGCACTTGCCGGATCAGGCTACAGAGAACTTATGAGCAGTATTTTATTTAAGCCCAAAGCCAGGTGATTTCAGATCTACAAATTGGGCCAGGCTTTCTGGGCCTTTTTCAAAAGTTTCCTGGTGCTTTGGGTTGCTTTTGTTTCAAATGTCTTCACTGAACAATTACTTTAAAGGACTATTTCTCCTTCCATGTATGGATGTGGGAGTTCTGGATTGGATATCCTCCATTTCAGAAGTAGAACTAAACAAATTCTCTTGTCAGCTGAAAATCTCTTTCGGCTAGGCTCTGACATGCTGTGTCAAACTGCCACACTGGACCTTCTCTGGCTCCAAGAAAAGGAGAGCCCATCCCATCAGAAGGGAGCCAGTAGCCAGTGAGGGATTGCGGAAAAGGGAGTAATCTGTGTCTGGTGGGAGGGTCTTGATGTGAAGGGCAACTGTCAGTGACAAAGACTGTGGTTGAAGCTTGCTGTGGGGAAGAACTATCTTCTATGCTGCTATAGTGGAAGCTACAGAAATAGTACCCCTCAGACTTCACCCCTGTTACTTCTCCACATACACAAGCAGGCACACTTGGATACTAAGCAGCTCTTTAGATTCTATGGGCATGGAAATGCTGGTTTCCTGCTACAAGGTGTTGGAAATATGCAAATGGCTGTGAGAAGAGGGTTGGGGATTGATGCACTGGCTGGTACTGAAATCAGCAAAGCCCAGCTCCTTTCTCCTAGTCCAGGGGCTGGGGCTTTAGAGCAACAGCATTAGAAAAAGGCAGGCCCCAGAAGGCTAAAAAACAACAACACATGCTTATTGCTTTCCATGTGAGAAGATACAGAGGGACGCAGCTATTGATTGCTACTTCCACTGTTGGAGGCAGTGTGCTTCTTAATACCAGTTGCTGGGAATCACATGAGGAGTTTCTATTGTGCTCTGCCTTTGAGTTTCCTACAGGCATCTGGTTTGTCTCTGCCAGAGCGGTATGGGTCTTTGCTACAATCCAGCAGGCTCTTATGCTCGTCTGAAATACACCTTAAGACATCTCTGTTAAGAACCCCTACTAGGCTAGAACTATAGAAGCTGGTGCTTTGTTTTAAAAAAATACACTTACCTTTCGATTTCTGTAACCATAAATTCAGAATTGGAATGGCTGGGACAAATGTGTGTTAGCATTTGTGTTGTGATTCCAGGAGGGTTACAGGTAGGAAAACCACCTGTGGATGTTGTGTGCCTGGCTGAAGAAACAACTGCTTTCTTCCTCTTATGCGTAGGAGAGTAAGAATGGGTGGGATGGGGTGGGAGGAACCAATTTGCGTTAATTACAGTACAACTTTTATTAATACTGGAATCTTCACAGTGCATTCGTTACTTGTAGCAGTGACTATTTTAAATGAAGGGAGAGGATAATTAACTTTAAGAATGAAAGAGGGTGGGTGGGTAAGGCCAGGGCTGCTAGCAAAAGGGGGGGGTAGGGAAAATAAATTAGAAAAAAAGAACAAGTTAACAGCACCAGAATAGTTAACATCAGTTGAGAGAGACATTTTAAAGGGTTTTTTTCCTCTGTACAAAAAAATAAAATAAAAATAAAAAGCAAAATGCAAACATTTCTCACGCATTGTCACTGTTGTCATTTCTGGCCATGACAGGGAGGAGGGGGGCACCCACAGGAAGGTTGGTTGGTTAGAAACTAAACTGTTATTACTACGACAGTATAAGAGTTAAGGAGGCTACAACGTGACACCCACGCAAGCGCACATAAGACGTCTGGGCTGTGGGGAGGGTGGAGGGGACTGCTGTGGCTCTATGTACAACAACGACAACACCAGGCCCTGCTGTGCCTTGCAGGAGCTAAGGATGGGGAGACGGGGAGGATCCAGCAAGAGGGAGCAGGCGCAGTTGTGCTTTCTCAGAGGCTTCTAGGCTCCCCAGCCCTTGCAAGGGGCCTTGAGTTGGCTGGTTTGTATTCACCACCGCTGTGCTTTGCTTGTGCCTCACCACACAGCACTCAACGCTGTCCACAGCTGTGCTCTCTCTCTACTTTAGAAAGGGTTGTTGACCACCATGCTGCTGCTATGAGAAATGTGGTGGTATCTCTCTTGGAATAATTGTCACAAGCCCATCTTTCATTTTTTTCTTTGCATGGGCAAGCTCTGTACTCGAATGCCTGGCCAGTCCAACGACAAAGGAAGCCCCTAATGTCTAGCGTGGGCTCTGCCTCCCCCACTTAGCCACCCCATATGTGCTACATCTGTGCTGTTCAGTGATCCTTGGATACTCAACAATCCCAGGAGAGGAAAGCAAGACATGCTCAATTCTTGAGCCCAACAAACACAAAAGGTGGAGGTTATGCAGCAGGGGCCGTTTAATGGCCCCTCATTTGTTGAGGAAGCTTGATCTGTAAAGCATGAGACTCTTAACCCAGGTCCAGGCCCCATGTTGGACAAAAGATTTCTGTATTGCAAAGGGTTGGACTGGATGACCCTCATTGTTCCTTCCAACTCTACAATTCTCTGATTCCTTCCTAGTCAAAGCACAGGGAAAGGCGTCTCCCTCTTTCCCCCTCACTTTAGACCACCTTAATTCCCAGCCACTGACTTTCCCCATCACTTTCTCTTTCTTTCAATACTGTCCCCTTTCCCAACATCACTTTCCATTTGCCAACAGAGCCGATTTCTAGACTTTCTGGGACAATATCAGGGTGAGCACAAGGTAGATCCAAGTCTCTTGCACTCTCCAGATCTGGGTATAAGATTACGTAACTAATATAAATAAACTCAATGAATTTATCCAAACCCTTAAGTTGTTTCTGCGGGGCAAATTCTTCTGTTCCAAATTTGGGGGGGGGGCAGGTGGAAGTAAGCAAAACAGCTTAAAAAGTTGATAGGCACTATTTGTATTTATGTTCCTTCTGACTACCTGGCTTGCGTGCCCTAAATTCCAGCCCTGCTGAACTCTTAACTCCCATCAGGCCCAGAAACCAGCCTAGCCCATGGTCAGCATCGATGGGAGTCTTAATAACATTGGAAGGTGAAAAGTTATCCATCCCTGGCCTAAAACAGTGAGAAATGTGGATATTCTTACAGCAGCTGCATGGCCCAAGCTGGAGCTTCTGGCTGGGAGCTGCAATCCAACTCATGCTCCTTCAGCTCCAAGCACAAAGGAAGAAGCTGTGCTGAATATTCATTTGGTTATAGATCTGGAGGCCAAAACCAGAACAAGGGAGCTGGTCTGTTTCTGTAAATCCCCTCTGCCCCCATTTTTAAAGCCTGCTTGTGGCAATTCTTTCCTCACTTTCTGCTGGGACTCTAATTTCTTGAGCAGGTCAGGGTGAATCGGGGAATCGTACCATGAATGCGATGTGGTTGACCGTATAGCAGATCTGGCTAAGCAGCAGCAACATCGCCAAAGGTAAACGAACCAACCAAGAGGGTTGGTTCAGCTATTTCCCTCTCTGCAGATACTTTTAGCCCCTTTCAAAGTATCCACCCAATATTGACAAAATGGGGCCCCTTTTGATGCTGTTAGAAGAGGCACCCTGCCACACACTCACAGGCTTAGTCATAACCATACCCATACTTGGCCAAAACAGGCTCACATTGGAAAAGGCAGAGGACACTGCCCCAGACCCAGCACTCCGCCTAACACTGCTTGGCAGCAGCCTCCCACAACACAACAAAGATCTTTCCTATTATCTGGAGATGCCAACAGTTGAACCTGGGACCTTCTACATGCCAAGCAGGTGCTCTACCACTCTGCTACAGCCTTTCCAGTGACACCAGAACCTGTGAGCATCAGTTTAACAACCTTTGGCCTTGCCAGATGGTTGTAGGAGAATTCAAGAGCAGACACCCTTGGTCTTTGCACACACCCTGCACACACACCTCTACGGCCCTCAATTACCAAAGTCCTCCACTACCATCCACAAAAAGACTTCTTTTGCCCCTATATCCACTTAGCTACAGCTATTCCAGAGCAACAGCCATCCACCTTCACCTTTCCATCACTACCAATTCTGCTCCCTCCCACCCACCTTCAAGGGAGAACCATGGCCACTGCTCTTATCAAAAGGTTCAAGCCTAGTGCTGAAGTGGCACTGAGGGCAGATCAACAGCAGCCCAACCCTCAGCCTCTCAGATTACAGAGCTCCTACCCCACTTGGGACGAGAGCGCAATCCTCTTCCTGAATATAACCAACCTGCCCACTCTGCTCCCAGTAGAGCCACGGAGGAAACGGAGGCCGATAAATCTGTGGCTGTGACTCAACCTCTTGTTGGGGGGGATTGGGCCCTCCTGCCTGGTGACATGCCTGCAGGTTGTCCACTCCCTGCCCCTTGCACCCTCTCCTCCAGCTGCACATTTGGGATCCACCTAGGAACACGAGAGGCTTCCGGGATTGTTCACGGGGGTGTTAACTGCTGCTTGTAAAGTCTTTCTTGAAGTAGCTGATACAAACAGATGGCAAACAGAAAATAACTGGAAAGACAGACAAACAGACAGACAGACAGACAGAGAGCTGTGAAGGGAGGATTCAGCACAGGACTAACAGTGCATTTTTTTTGTCCGGAGGAGGTGGGTGCTCTCTAGGAACGGCAGCCTCCATTTCTTTGCCATGTGCAAGTGTGTCGGGGCGTGTGTGTGTAGTTTATACTAAGAACACTGTAGTTGCTAGATCCAGTTCAGGTTTTCACTCCTTCCTGACAATCATGGAGCAAGGGAATGGCCTCCCTCCTTGTGGCGGCAGCAGCAGCAACCGGTCTCTCTGCAGGCCAGGATGAAGGAAGGTGCAGGAGGGGAAAGGAAACCTGGGCAGGGCAGCAGATGGAAAAACAATGTGTATAAAAGAGGCTCCAAAACCAGTTCAGTGCCAGGCTGTGCCTGTGCAGGTTTGTTAGCAAAGGCGTATAGATTAGTCTCCTTTATATCTAGACTCTGACACGATCTCCATAAAGTGGCTTTGCCTTTTGTGGTTCGTTTACTTCTCTTCCATTTCCCCTGGTTTAGTCCTGACTCTGGTTGCTCTCCAGCCACCGGGTGGGCACTGAGCAGGCGCTGGGGAAGAGTCCATCACAAAAACCGGGGCGCCGACCTGTCATTGGTGATGGTCCTGCGAAGGCGCACCCCACGCCGGATGGCCACCAGCATGTCTTCCGCCGGAGGGTCGCTGGAGGCCGCCGGGGGAGGAGTGGGTGTCTCTTCCCCGGGACCGAGGGCAGAGACCCCCGTGGGGAAGGGAAACTGGCCCTCGCCAAGGGCATGGGCACTGGCTACCAGCTCCCCAATCTTCTCCACCAGGCTGTGCCGGTTGGCTGCCAGCTGCTGCTCCTCCTCCTCTGTGGAGAGGTGCTTCCCGGCATACACAGAGATCTCCATCACGTTGCTGCCCCAGGCGGTGTTTGGCAGGCTCAGCCTCTTGGGCGAGGCTTTGGCAAAGTCCATGGCGCTTGGTGAGGCATCGTCAGTGTAGAACACACATTCCTCGCTGCCCACCCGGGTGGGGCCGGTGTACCCAGGGGAGTCAGGCACTGTTGGCGTCTTGACAGGGACGATGGGGGGTCTGATGGGAATGGGGCCGGCGTTGGAGAGGGTTCGGCGTACTGTGGGCTTGGTGGAAGGTGTGCGGCGGATGGTGGCCACCCCTGGCGTGGCGCCGGTGGGCAGGGCAGTGCCGGTGGGCAGGCCAGCAGTAGAAGCAGGTCGCTTGGTCTGGATCATGCGCCGGTAATTCTGGGCGATGTTGCTGTTGCGAGGGATAGTCGAGGATTTGTCGAATTCGCTCTGGCTCTCCCCTTCCATGTCGCCGTTCACGGAATAGCAGTCGTAATCTGAGCCTGTGGAGGCGACAGATGGGCAGGGTGGGTGTCAGCATTCTCAGCTGGCAGGTGCAGCACAGCCAAGCAGCCACTGCTGGACTCCATGCGCAACACTCTCCACTATATGAGATCTTTCATACGTATATATTTTGATTTTGTTAATATATATAACCTGTGTCTATTTTAGTTGTAAGCTGCCTTGAATCCCATGGGTGTGTGGGGGGGAGGCAAGATATAGATAAATGTAATAACCATGTATGCCACCCTAAAAAAAATTATTGTTAAACTGGGCAACCACATTAAGTAAAACGCCACCCCAGCCCTTCCCTGGGTGCCAAGAAGCCCATTGGCAGATACCTTGTGAGGGGATGGTGTCCTCAGAGCAGGAAGGAGTGGTGGTTTGTGTGCTGTAGCCACTGGAGTACTGCAGGGAGTCACGGCTACTCTTCTGGTGCTCAAGACTCAGGCCTCGGGTCAGCACCATGGCCAGGTCACTTGCAGCTGGGGACACCTCCTCCCCATGCTGATGGAGAAACAAAATGGGGTGGGGAGTGAGAGGTGTAATGAGCTGGTCTCAAAGCAAATGGCACCCTGAGCTGTAGGAGATGACACCATGTGTGTGCCTGGGCCAGGCCACCTGCACCCAAAGGTCAGAAAACATTAATGGAAAGCAAGTGGAGATGGGGAGATAGGAGAATGATCAAGTTATCTCATTCCCCAAAACTATGTTGGCCGTGAACACAACACCCCTAGTGGGCAAGCAGCTGCTGACATGAGGGTGGTTAGCCTGGATCTCTCCCAGGCTAACATGTATGCCCCAATTCCACATGCACCCCATGAGCCCCTCATCATTGCAGCTCTGCTCAAGACAGGATGTGCAAATAATGCCCATTTCTTTTGTGTGTACTGGGGGGGGGGGCTGAAGTGAGGGGGTTTTGTGGGGCAGAGGCAAGGTGGAAGTAGGAGGAGGAAAGTGGTGCCTAAAGGCAGTGGCCAGCCCTCCCTCCCTCCCATGGCTATTCCCCAGTGTCTGGTGAGAGTAGGCATCATGTCTGCCAGGGTCACTCAAGCAGGTCCCTCATCCAACATATGAAGTATAAGCAACAGACATGCATCATTCAATTCCTCCAGGGCTCCACAGCCCCATCAGGGCAAAGGGCTACACAGGAAGCTGCTGGCATGCGATGGCATGCTGGGGGTGGCAATTTTTCACGATTCGTATGAGCAAAACCCATCAACTGCAAAACACTTCTCCGAGAGAACTTCCTCTGCTGCCCTGAAATTCCCTTCTGCACTCAGCTCAAGGATGCCAGTTGCTATTTGGGTAAATCTCCTTCTGGAACAAGATATACAGAGGAGGCCTGGGTCTTCTCCTCCAGGAAGTTGCCTCCTAGCTAAGGTCTGGGACAAGTAAGTGCTCCATCACCTGGGTACCAAACCTATTCCAAGTTCCTGTCTCCCCGGTCTCCCATTTTGACACTGAAGCTGGCTATACCTTGGCAGCAATGGAGGCCGGGGACATGCGGGGCCTGGAGCCTTCCTCCAAGCTGATTCCTGGGTATACCAGGCTAGTGGAGCCCAGCTCAGCTTCACGGAGATGCTCTACGCGGTCCTTCCTTCGCTGCAGTGTGCTTGCCACCGGCTGTTCATAGAGGCTAGCCTTGGACCAATCCTGCAAAATCCAAGAGGAGATGGGTAGGACGGCACAGCTGAGGCCCCAACACCGGGCACAGCAGTGCAAAGTCAGGTGGGTATGGAATAGGGCAGAAATGGGAGATGAGACTGGATGGAGAGGGATTGGGCAAGGGGGTGGGGAGAGAGGAATTGGCAAAAGGGCCACCCCAGGGCAAAGAGCAGGGGTTGTGGCAATCACAAAATGGCTCTGCCACCATTTTGCTCTGTTGGGCTGGTGACGGAGAAATCCCCTCTTGGCTTAAAAAGGGTTTCAGCAAAGACAGGAAAGGTGGAGGCGCCAGGCCAGGAGGGTGCCTGCTTCCTTTTAAAAATGTGGGCTGCTTCCCCAAGAGCTTGAAGCAGCTGACAGTCATGATACTCCAACAATATGTGTCCCCCATCCCACTGGAATCCCAATTCTCTCACTCTCCTCAAACACATTTTCTGGAAAAAGTCAGGTGAATGCATCTTCCCTCTTACAGAAAGTGCTATATAAATACTGAGTGTTCAAAACACAGTGCATTCAGTTCTGCACGATCCATACAGTGGTCCTGAAAGGCAGACTGCTGTCTAAAAGCACTCAGTGAGCTCATGGCTGATCTGAGAATGGAAGGACTTCTAGGCAGGGGCTGTTCTCAGCCCCCCCCACCACCACTTCACTTCACTCCACTCACACCAAACCCTACATGTTGTTTGTTTATGGGAAGCAGTTCCTGCCCCAACTCAGAGAGATGGCAGCACAGGGACATTGCAGATACTTTTTTTGGGGGGGACAGGTGGGTCAGCTGAGGGGAAATAGTTCATATTCTGCCATCCCAAAGTTGTCCTGATGCAGGCTTCCTATGTTCAGGAAGAAGGAAGCAGCACTTCCTGTTTCCAGAGCACTTTGATGTGCTCACAATGCCAGTGTGCAAGAGGAAAGAACAACTGCTTCAGACAGCCTGATGGGTTTGATCTGGGGCCACATGGGAGCCTTTGCTACCTGCACCTATAAATGCTGGGGTGGGAGCCTGGCTGGGTTCAACCATTGAGCATATTAAATGATGCAGAAAAACCCCCAAACAGAATGGAACTTGTGCAGGGCAGAGGCTCTTGCTCCTGAGTGACCTCTGCAGCATCACCTCCATTGCTTTCCAGAGGGGAATCCCTAGGCTGCTGCTGGGAGATTAGGCTTGGAGCTACATGTTTCCAGAGCCAACAGAGCCACAGAAGGCTCCTGTTCCAGCTCTGGAGCAGCTGACTCCCCTGGTCAAGATCTCGGAAACGGACACACCACAATATACACACCAGGCTAAGGCTTCTTCTGGAGCTTCCTTCAGTCCTGGCCACATGAGCTACATTCAGGGGTTTCCACTGAAACACAGTAAGAAACCACGGTGAAGAGAACCCAGAGCACACGCATGACTGCTGCACACCCAGCCAACCTGCAGGGGGTGGGAAGGGGGCGGCCCGTGGCAACCGGCTGGGCAGAGCTGCAGAGGAAGCCAGAATCACACCGGAATCATCAAGCCAGGACCAAAAAAACAACAACCATCAAAAAGCCAAGAGCCAAAAGCCAGCCAACAAGGTGGGACCGGGAACAGAAATGGTGGAGGAAGAAGAGGAGAGGGAGACGGCAACCAGAGGAGCAGGAGGAGGTGTCCATTTCCCCAAAGGTTTGTGACATGCTAAAGCCCTGCAGTGCATCAGCCACTGGGTGGGGTGCATATCCCTGGATCCTGGGTGTGTGATTGGTGGGTGGGTGGGAAGGATGTTGCCGATTTGCGCGTCACCTTCCGGCCGCCTGACCATGCCCCGGGGGCAGAGCTAGAACTGACCGAGGTCGGGGAGTTGCATTCGCTAACAGACTGGCAGGTTTCTGAGGCCTCGGACGATGCGGAGCTGGAGGACTTCTGCCATGCCCAAAGTCCAAAGGTCAGCAGGAGCAAAACAGACATATGGGAGAGAAAGGAGAGAAGAGACCTGGTTAAGCAGCTGGTGGAGGGAAAGCAGCAGGCAGAGAGAGAGAGAGAGAGAGAGAGAGAGAGAGAGAGAGAGAGAGAGAGAGAGAGGCAGATGCAAGCGCAGGGCAGCCAGCCTTGACACTTAAGAGCCAGGTGTTAGATCACAGCAGGCAGTGCAAGCACCGGAGGAGCCACACACGCTCACGGGAAGCCCATGAGGGGCCTCACATGGATTTTGCACAGGCACTTCCAGGCCCTCTGCAATAACTCTTCAGCAGGGGAAGCGATGAGGAAGGAGCCGAGGGAAGGAAGGCCTCCTCCCTCTGCAAGGGCAACAGGAAAGGACCAGCTGCAGGAAGCAGAGAGGCAGGAGGGGAAAGCCTCCTCTCGCCCAGGGTGTGGAAACAAGGCACACAGGAGGCCAGAGGGACGTCCCAAACTTCCTGCACCTTCCTCACAGGTGCACTCGGCAGCTGCCCTCTTCCTGCCCGCAGGCCAGACATTCTGCTTGCAACTCCATGAGACACTTTACAAAAACACAACATTATTCACAAATATCTTAACTTGCTTTTCTTGGAGCCACCCTCAGCTCAGGGCATATTGATAAACCCTCGCTCTGCAAGTCTTGGATAAAATCCCTCTGGACCATCTGCTGCAGAAGCCCCAGAGAAAGAGCTGCTGGCTCTTTACACTTAAAAGAAATGGGGACGTGAGAACCTTTGAGTGGCTGTAACCCTCCACGGCTGTGGGATTCAGAAATCCATGCTTTATTGCCGCCTTCACAGGCCTGGAGCCCTCCAGATGTTCTGGGCTCTTAATTCGCACTGGAACGGCCACACTGGGGCAGGCATCTTAATAGGCAGCAGGCTGGCAAAAGCTACTTGAGTGGGTGAAGGGGCTTGTTACATTCCCTGCAGCACCAAGCCCCTTCCCCAGTTACAGAGAAGTAAGCCATTATGTGCACCTGGCTATTCAGCTGGAGGCATGAGAGAGATCTTTTTGCCCTTCAAAGGAGGCTCCGAGCTGCAGGTCCCCCAAATCTGAAGCCTTGACACCTATGTAGGAGTTCTTCATCACCCCTGGAGAGTTGAGGCTGTCAGTTCCTGGGGCTCTGCAACCACCAGGTGGCCAAGGAGAGAAGCAGGCTTCTTTTCCTCACAGATTTCTGGGCCTACTCCCAGGCAAAAGAGAGACGTGACTGCCAACAACTCACCTGGAGCCAGCTAAAATGGGGACTGGCACACCCATCCGCTGCACAGCCCATGTAGTGCTGGGAACTTACCCCACCTAAATAGTCAACCAGCCTGGTTTATAAAATGAAGGACTGAGGGCAGAGGAATCTGATTAAACTGGAGGGGGTGGGGGATGGTAGCTCATTCAAGGGGTCTGTCCTGTGGCCACCAGTACCCTTGACCTCCCCTAAGAGACTGTGCATGCACAACCGGATTGGGCCTGCCTGCAGCAGAGTAACAGCAAGAAGAGTGTTGATAGCTGCCATGTTTGCCCAGGGCTTCCCCTTTTCATTCTGTGGCCTTTGGTGGCTGCCCCGCTGAGCTTACCTGACTGGTGAGGTCCGAGGGCATTGGCGAAGGTGGCTTGGAGAACATGGCGTCCTGGGAGATGAAGCCAGAGTCATGCGATGAGACGCTGGACAGGCGGGTGTTGGCATTGACGGGCTGTGCCAGGCTGCGGTAGCGACATATGGAAGTTGGTGAGTATGTTTGAGAACCCGTGAGCCACGGGGGGCCACCCTGAGCACTGCTAGCGCCGCTAAAGGGTGGCAGGATGAGACGGCATGGCGGGCAGGATGAGGCGCGCAGGAGAGACAAAGCGCCATCATCAAAGCGCATTGATGGGGTAGGAGTGATTATAGCAGGGGGTGCAAAGGAAGGAAGAGAGTTTTGTTTTCATTTATTAAACAAAAAACAAAAAACCAGTCCAACCCACACAAACTGTGAGGGATTAAGTGGCATTACAGACAGGAAAGGAGCATATTGGGGAAAGTGACACACTTCTCTCCCAGCTAAGAGACTGCAGTGGTGCTGAGGGCCTGACAATGATCACACACACACAAATACACACACACAATCCCAGGGTGTTTCTGCACTAGGCCCACTGCTCTGGAAGTGCCATGTTCCCCCACTTCTTAGTCCACATGGCATGTCAGTTTCCTGAGGGAGCCCGAGACACAGTCGCAGCATGAGCAGGCAACATGTGCCTAAAGCACCTCAGGGCTCCTGTGCCTTTAAACATGTCTCCTTTGCAAGTTCAGGTGACTGCCTCCATTGCTTCATGTTGCTCCAAACTAGGGGGACTGTTGGTCAACAGAGCTTTGAATTGCTAGTTTCTCTTCCCACAGTGATGGGGAGAGGTTTGCATTAGTTATTTGAACTTGGGATTTTTTAAACAAAATACCACAAAAAGAACTATTAAAAAAAGAAAAGAGTCACTCAAGAATTATAGCACCTCACTGGCTACCTCCATGGGATCATACGAGTTGCGACAGGCCCATTTAGAGAAAGGCAGGTCATGCTATGCTCCCCTTGGCAGTCATGCCCTTGAGCTTGGAGATTC
Organism: Podarcis melisellensis; assembly: GCF_964234715.1. Classification (NCBI taxonomy): domain Eukaryota; kingdom Metazoa; phylum Chordata; class Lepidosauria; order Squamata; family Lacertidae; genus Podarcis; species Podarcis melisellensis. The sequence goes on from NC_138540.1 coordinate 53,328,967, forward strand.
CTCCAGCTGCGCCAAACACACCTACCTGCACATGCTGGATTTGCGGGACCCAGAGCTGCTGGGAGAGGACGGCGGGGTCTGGTAAGACCAGCTATAATCAGAGCCCTTCAAATCTTTGATCACCTGCAAAATATTTGGCATTAATAGGTAGCTCCGTGACACTTCTCAGGGTGCAAAACGTTCTTCCAACTGTGTCTCATTTGTCCTCCCAATTAGAGCAGAGTCCAGGGGGTTACTCTACTTTCTCAGAAAAGGAGGAAATGCCACCAGTGGCCACTCAACAATCCCACACAGGCAGGCACACATTCTGACAATGCCCCATTAAGACCACCTTTAGCTGCCTCGAGACCACTGGTCCATCTAACCCTTCGATTCCACCTTATAAGTCTGCACTTCTTTTCTTTGTTTAATTCTCAAAAGACATATGCTTGCATATAAGGCCCATAAGTCATTACTTGGTTTGGCTAAGCTCCTGTATCCATCACTGTGGGTGTGAAGGAATAATTAGTTTCCGTTATATAAAGGTATTTTGAACCTAGGAAGTATTTTCCAATTCCTTCCTTTCGGATTACCTCCTCCCTGGTTACAGTTAGAGACTCTGCCACTGCTAGAAGTTTGATGCTGGGCTATCTGGGCACCTGTCACAATTAAATTCTGAAAGCTGGAGCTTGGGCTGGACTAGTTCCATATTTCCCAAACTGCATGATGCAATAAATTAACTGAGAATTTAATCAAGGGCCTTCTACGATTTGTTCTGATTTAGTGAAGCTGCTACTGTGTTATCATTATTGTCACTTTTAAATTGTTAATGTTTTATCTTTTGTACTGGAAGCCAGTCTGAGAATTTGACTTGAAGATTTGGTATATAAATCCAAATAACATCCACATAGCTACACATCCTTTTCTAAAACCTCCCCAGCACTCCATCCTTTTGGCTCTCCCACCTGTTCACTGGCCGATGGCAATTTGTGGGGGTCAGCTGTCAGGACCACCAGGTCGTCAATGATGCCCTGCAGGTGGGTGATCTCTCCCAGCATGGTGATCTCTCCATTCTGCAAAAGTGACAAGAGAGAATCAAGCATTTGCTGTGTTCTGGAGAAAGACAACTCAATATTCCTGCATTGCAGGGGGCTGGACTAGATGGACCCTTGTGGTCCCTTCTGATTCTATGATAAGTATCCTTGCATTACAAATGGACCCTTTGCAAGTGCTGGTTCTGTCTGATGAAGGTTATGTGGCTTAACTTGGGCAGGGCCCAGCCATATGGTTCCCTAGCCTTGGAGATAGAAGTATGGATTTTTGGATGAAGAGTCAAAGGCAACTTAGCAGTTCAGCCTGGGCGATACTACCACAAGCACAGCCCACCTCTGGGGCTGATGGGAGTTGTAGTCCAAAATAACTAGAAGGCACCAGGCTGAGAAAGGCTGATCTAATATGTAGTCATCAAGAACCACATACACAACCTTGAGCTCCTGGGAGGAAAAGATGAGATATAAATGCAATAAATAAATAAATAAATCAACAGCATCTCAAGGGAAGGGCTCGACCAAAGTTTCATTAATTGTTGGCGCACACAGCCTCCTTAACCTTAACTTGGCAAGTCCACCTAAATCCACAATAGGACTGGCTCCCATGCACAGGGCTGAAGCCTTGGAAAGGAATGGATAAAGACAGGATGTAGATTAGCAATATGAACGGGGCAAGTCCTTTTAAAGCATTGCTTCAGGTGGGAGCAGAGGTGTGTGCAGGTGTGAGAGACAGTGTTGGGTGCAATCCAACCCTGTTGACACCCCATAGCTCAGAGTAAGTCTAGGAGGAGCCGGAGTTTGTTTTTCTCTGCAAGTTGCCTAAATTTGCATCTATATGCATAAATCACCACATACAAAATTGAGGCACATTTTTATCCAATGGGCCCGTGCATCAAATATTTTAAGTACCTACCAATACCCAGAGTTGTATAATGTCACTATGGGAGGGGTGGGGGTGGCTGCTAGAATTTTGTTTGCAAATTAAAATACACTATAAATAAGGGACTTGTTTTCTCAGTTTACTCAACCCATGAAACAAATGTGGGCAGCTGAATATTGGGTAAGGTAGGGGTGGGGGGCACATACCACCACAGGTTGCAAATAAGCAATGAAGGTGCAGAACCGCCCTCGCTCCTCAATGAGTGCCTTGCGGACAGCCTGTTTCTCCGTTTCTTCCAAAAGAAGGTACATGTCATTGACATCTTGGAGTGCGTTGTCCAGTTGAGGCTGCAGGTCCCCTTTACCTGAAAGAAGGACAGGGAGACAGAGGCATCACCTCCTCTTCACCCACCAGCCCCCAGGTCCAGCCTCAAAGCTCTGGCCTACTTCTGGAGGTAGCCCCTGAACAGATGTGGCGTCTCAAATCTGTCTATTTCCTGACTATGGTGAAACTGGGTAACCTAAACTGGAGCACTGAGAGGTCATCTAGGTAGGGAAAATGCCAGTCTAGAAACAAGCAAACCTTCCTAGATTTTACTGCTGCAAGTGATGTCTCCTGATATCTTCAGTGACTGGTGGTCTCTGCTGAATAAACACTACCTGGGCATAGCGCAGACTACAACCTGGTGTCACAGATTTCTGTCAAAAAGCCTGTCGTGTCCTCAATAAACGGCAATTCCTCATCTTCCATTGTTCAGGCACGAAATTAAATTCTGTTTAAACCAGTTTGATTATAGCATAATGCACCCGTATCCAGACTTACTGAATAGCTCCCAAGAAGCAAAAGCAACCATTTTGTGAGTCCTCTGACTTGTACTAGAGATGTTTAAAATACTGAAGAGTGTTGTGAAGAAACACACCCAAGTTGGTTTGCCAAACACTATGAGGGGCTATTTTTTTTGGTTCAATTTATAAGCTATTTTTGGAGCCTTTTTGCCTGAAGAGCAGGTTAAATGACTTTTTAAATAAGTAAACACTGGTCTTTGACCCTGTTGTCCAGGATTTGTCATTCTGATGAACTATGATGTTGGCTCTGTTGCTCTCAGTCCCTATTGTTATGATAGAGGGAAGCTCAGTTTCATGCTTGCTTAATTTTTATGGATGTTCACATGTGGTAAAATTGATGATTTCAGACAAGTAGCATCATGACTGCATATATTGCAAAGGTCTATAAAAGTGTGAGGGCCACTGTTAATATCTGTAGCTGGCCCTTCAGGAGGCACTGGGCTCCTGGCCCACATCAGCCCTGGTGACATTTCTGTCCATGTCTGCATCCCAAAAGGAGTGATATTGGCCAGATATGTCATATCACTGGTCACTGTTGAAAGCAACAAACTGTATTTATGTCTTTTCTAGGCTGCATGTTGTGCACTGACTGCCTTATACTTTGTATACCGCTTTGGATTTTTTAAATATTAAGCAGCTTACAAGTAATTTAAACTCAACCTATCAATAATAACTATATTTGTAAACAGGGCTAAGCCAAAACCTTCATTGTTTTTCAGGAACATCTTCTGCATAACTGAAAATGCCCACCATGCTATTTCAATATTGCTTGCAAAAATACTCCCCCCCATCTCTTTGTACTGCCCTCCCCTGCCTAATCCGTCAACTGACTTCATTTGACTTCGCAGATGTCATCATGGAACCAAGCCCTATTTCACCCCATAGTCCCCAACTGCTACCAATTCATGAAGACGTATGAGGCAATAAAGGGAGTGGAGGATGTCACAACTGTCCCCATCTCCACTCCAAGGAGCACCTCGCTCCTCTCCTTAAGCACCTGTGTTGGCTCCCACCAAGGATGCAAGCTCTCCACCCTCTTCACTTCCTATGAAATATTTCTCTTTTTGACCTCTTAGTCTGAAGCAAGTTCTCCTTTACCTCTGCCTTCTTCTCCCTACTCTGCCTTTGCACCTTTGACTATGCCATTCTACAGCATCTGGAACAGCAGCCTCCTCGCTTTCAATCTGTGAAGTCACCTTTCTACCTTCTGGCCCATCATGACCTCTGCAAAGCACAATCGCCCCACCATTCCTGCTCCTCCTGTTACCACTCCCTCCACCTCCATGATTCACAGAAGTCCTTTGCCAAGCCTCTACTCTCTAGCCTGACTCTCTAGACTGGGAGAGGAGCCATCGTACTGCTAGCAATAACTAGATGTTACATGAGATGCAGGTTGTCCTTCTCATATAGGGTTGCAGGGAGAAGAAAGCCCCATTGGCCCACGCAAGTCTGAAGGGGTCATGGTCAAAGCAGTGGGAGGCCTTCTCGTGCTATGCAGCATTTTCATTTTCTGGGTGTAGCAGCAAAATTGGGCCAAAACAACAAGAGGCCCATGTTGGCTTCTGGCTCTTCAACTCTCCAAAGGTGGGCAGATGTGTCTAGATCCATCCTTTTCTGCTTCTTTGAATTCACCCCACAGGCTTTTTCCAATTGCCCAATGGCAAGAGGAGTCCCAGCAGTGGAGCAGAGCACAGTGGTCCTTTGGCACTCCTAGAGTCATGGAGAGGACTGCCCTGCTCCCATGATGCACCTTGCCTTTCCCTCCTCCATCCCAGTTTGTGCTGGATTCATCACTCTCTCCTTCCCACACAAACCCATTCACAATTCCAACACTGTAATTCAAAAGCAGAAGTTCAAATTCATTCCAAGTTCAGACCGTAGTGTCACAGCGGTGCTGAAATTTGTGTGACTCAGTTCCTTGGAAGGCTGCACTGTGAGCAATCTGGGGTGGAGTGGATGGGTATTGCTACTCATACAAATACTCAAGGACACACAAAGGGAGACACAGACACATGGACTTCAAAAGCTCGTCGGAAGCACAGACACCAAGAGAGTCCTTAGGATCAAGGCTCCCCTGGAGCTGTCCATGCTCACAACCACCCACTGATCACAAGCTATGCAAAACAGAGGTGCCAGCAAGCAATTCACAATGTGTGCAGAACCAACCATGAAATGCTTGGCTTGATGGACAGCAATGAAGACCACCCTTGTGCAACCGCAGCCCTGCTGTCACTCAGATATGTTGCCTCCCACCACCACCACCACCAGCAGCCCACATGCAAAGAAGGTAAAGCAAGATGACGGAGCAGCCAGGCGGGTTGAAAACCAGTGTGGGGAGGAACGGGGAAGACTGGAAGAATGGCTGATTGCTGAGAAAAAGTCAAGAAACAGCCAAGCTGTTGAGGCAGTGGGCCCCAGGATATTGGAGGGCTAAGGCTGAGATCCTGATGCTTGGGCTTGGCAGCCAAAAGACCCAGGGAAAAGGAGCTATAAAGTTGAGGGGGACCTGCGAGACCTATATAACGCTTGCTGAATTTAATAATGCTTGGGGAAAGCCAGAACTGGCCTTTTGAAAATGGAAGCCAAGGCACCAACCCACCCTTCTGATGAGCTGTTGCTGAAGGGTGCATTCCCTGTCCAATTCCACTTTTTAAAGTGGCTCTTCCCCCATCCCTAATCTCAAGGCTGTCACTCTCTGGGGTGGATCTGGGCCCAAGGTGGGTGGATCTCAGCATTTGCCCCAGAGCCATTCTGGAGCGGGGCAGCAGAGCCAGAGAAAGAGGAGTGTCCAGATGGGAATAATGAGGCCCTGTGGTGATGCTGATAAGGCCTGAAATGAAAGCCAACTTAAAAAGCGCCCACTGACTATGTCTTGTTGCTTATGCCTTTGTGGTTCACGAGGGTGAGGATGCCAAGAGGGATCATAGGGACACTCTTGTGAGTATCTCACAGCACAAGACAAGAAGGCCTCCTCTTTGCTTTGGCCTAAGGGGGAAGGAGTGGTTATTCCAAGATGCACCAATCATTTTAACCAGGCCTTTGGTCCCCAACTGAAAGCACCTGGGGCCCTTAAGTGCCCAGACAAAATGGTGGCACTCTGCTGCAGGTGGAAAATGTGGTCTCCCTCTGAAGGAGACCTAGCCATCTTCCAGAACAGCTTTCCCTGAAGCCGGTTAAGCCATCCCATAAGCCAGTGGTATCCAAACTTTTTAAAAAGAGGGCCAGATTTGATGAAGTGAAGGGCCATGGGGGCTGACCAAAGGGCCAAACAATGTTGTTGACCTTTTTTTAGGATTGAAGTTGTTGGTTTTTTTTAGGCTTTTACCCCAGGAAATAAACTGCCACAGGGGCTGGATTAAACCGACCGGCGGGCCACATTAGGCCCCCGAAATGGACTTTGGACATGCCTGTCATAAGCAATACCAAGGAGGATTTCCTCCAGAGAAGGCTGAGGCTAATGGGAGTTGTGGTCCAAAACACCAGGTTGGAGAAGATGGCCCCAGAGTGAGAGACTGAGCCAGTCTGGATCTGTGAGAATTCAAGCTGTTTTTCCAAAGTGTATGTGCTTTGAATGTGCCCTTTGATTTCCCCCTTTTCAAAGTGGCAGTAGGGCATATGAAGCAGCCTTGCACTGAGGCAGACCCCTGCCCAGAGGAGTGGCTCTGCAGGGTCTCAGGCAGGTGGAGAGGGTAGGACCCCTTCTTCCTCCTTCACATTGCTTGCTGCTACCCAATTCTTTAAAATGGGATTGAACCCAATACATCAGGCACAGGCAAACTCGACCCTCCAGATGTTTTGAGACTGCAATTCTCATCATCCCTGACCACTGGTCCTGTTAGCTAGGGATGGTGGGAGTTGTAGTCCCAAAACATCTGGAGGGCTGAGTTTGCCTATGCCTGCAATACATTCTGTAAAATAACCCAGTTTTTTGTAGCCCCAGGAAGGTGGGGCCTGAATGCAACTCTTCCAAATCAAACTAAGGGTTTTCATGTATGCTAGGCTTCTTTTAAGACACACAGAGCACTGTCTTTAGAAAACAGCTTCACAACAACCTTGTAAGGGAGCTTAGGCTGAAAGGTAGGGACTTTCCAAGGCCAGGAAAGGCCCAAGGTTGGAATGGTCAAACTATAGATAAATAAATCCAGCACACACCACATATTTCAACCTAAAAGGTCTCGTAAGCCTCAGCCAGCAAGGCCAAGGGTTGGGGGTAGGAGTTCTACTCCACCAACATGTGGGAGGCACCAGGTAAGTGGGGAGCGTGGGGGGGGGGAGATTACTCTAAACAGAGGCAAGGCAAGAGCCCCATGGATTTTGGCATCTCAGGTGCTTAGCTAGTTTGTGGATGGGCTAGTTTGGGGGTTGGCGTAGTAGGGGAGGCGCACACCCATTTCCCATGGAGTCTTGAATGCCAGCAGGCCGAAATAAGATGGCTTTGGAACAATCTCCCAAGTCTCCAATTTGGCCTGAGGTACGCTGCTCTTCTTCAGCCTCAGCCTGGCCACCTGCAACATGGGGGGCAGTGATGCTGGCCTGCCTTACAGGGTCATTGCAAGGTTCACTGAGAATAATGAAGCAACTTTGAACTTAGCATTTCTGTTCTTGCCATGTGGTCTGTCAGCACCTTACACCTCAGGTTCCTGCGTTCATCACAGAGCAAGGACCACCTCCTCTCTGCCTCCAGCAAAGCTGGGCTGAGCCTCAGTCGGCCCCATCAGCTTAAGCTGCTCCCAACCCTCAATGCACAACTTGCGTCAGCATGGCCTCTGGAGGTTTCATTTCATTTCAAGCCCAACCGAAACAGAGTGGAGGGAGGGAGGGAGGAAAGGATTACAGGTAGTGAAGCCAAGAGCGTGGAGGAAGGGTGAGGGATGCCTGGATGAAGCTGAGATGGCAACATTTGACTTACCAAGTAGCTCTACAGGAAGGATGTGGAAAGGAGGGAAGAGAAAAGAGAGAGGGAGGAAGAGAGAAAGAAGAATGTGTGAAAGACAGGCTGATGTATAGAGCCATCTTCTCACCCGGAACAGGACCCCACAGAACCACCACCCAACTCAGCCACATCACCAGGTACACAACTGCTCTCCCGCCATAAAATGACAGCAGGGGACAGCTGCATCTGGTCAGGTCTTCTCCACTGGCACAAGGAGCAAAAGTGGGAGCCACAGGACTCTGGTAACCTCCCCCAGGTGGGGGGGGGCAATGGCAGGTCCAGGGGTGGGGTGGGGATTCCCCAAGGCAGAATGCAAATGCCCCAGACCCAAGCCAAATGCCACAGGTCCCCAATCCACCTTGCATGGAGCAGCCAAACAGGAGGAGGAAGGCACAGAGACATTTGCACCCTGCACCTTGTCTTCCCAAGGAGTCATTGGTGGCCACGTGCACACGCAACATCTGGTTTGGGCCTCAGAGGGTCTGCTGCAGGAGCCAGGAAGACCCCTCTCAATACCTAGAAGGACTGAGAATGGTATGAGACGCCACACTGAGAACACCAACACAGTTCTCTTCCCATGACAGAGTGTGTGCATAAAGGGGAGGGAGAGGCACTTTGATAGGCAATTATCCCCCGAGCCCCCCCCCTTTGCAGTCAGCACCAGCATACACACATGGTAACTTCAAGGAGCAACAACCTGGATCAACACACTGGCCTGATTTTAGGGCAATAAGAACTTAGCAAGGCTCTGAAAGCAACCCTCCCCTGGCAATCACGTGTTCACAAGATGGGAGGGCAAACCAAAAGTGCGGAAACTTAAAGCACCAGCTGTACAATGCCCCCTGCAGAAACTGCCACTCTCATCCAGACCCATTCAGACACACAAGCGAACCAGAGGCAGGCAAGCTTCCTTCTCCCCTAGGAATCTGCTACCACAACTCTGAAGACAGCTGGGCCTTCTTTCTCCTTGGGGCTTAAAATGCCTCACAGCTTTGAAGAGGATCGATAGCTGAGAGGCATGTGTTTTCTTCTGCACTTAAAACAAATAAATCCAAGATTCCTGAACTGAGCAAAGGTGAATGCTGTGAGCCTAATCAGCAGACCTCTCACTCGGCCATCTCCTCCGGTTTCTGAGGCCTCAGCCAGCATTGCCCACCCACACTGTCAAGCCACAGGGGCCAGAAACTTGCTTTAACACCCCCCCCCCCATAAATTCAGGAAGCTGAATTCAAGACTTCGTTCCCTTTTCTGTCACTGCCTAACACAAAGCTCTGTCTCACCTGCCAAGCAAACAACCCACAAAGGGATTTGGAGAGCCTCTGGGCCCCAGGACATTATGCCGCAAGGAGGCCTCCACCCTAGTTTAACCAGGATCTTACACTGCAATGCATTTAACTGAAGAATTAAACCAAGGTCCTTGCTCCATCCATGCCATTACCTGTGCAGGGAAATGTTCACTGCTAAGGCAGAAGCAATTTAGTTTATCCAAGGGCAGCCCAGCAAATCCAGCCCCCTTCTTCAATCAGGGGTTGGAGGCCAACATCACTAGCCAAACTGAGCTGCCCTTTGGCCAGAAACACCCTGGCAGATCTTACCTTTGCGGGCTTTCTTCTGAAGCTTCAGTGTGTCAGAGGACTTCTTCTTTATCTCATGGCGGGCTCGTTTGTATTCTAAGGAGACAGGAATCGGGAAACACGAGGCCTGATTCCAAGTGACCAGAAGGCAAACAGCTTGGCGGGTGGACCCCGAGGTCCCCCACATGGCGTGAGCAGACAAGGGAGGCCACTGCTCTCTATGGGGCCCAGACTCAACTCCTGGCTTTCATCTCCTCCCACCCTAAGCCCCACAGTCACATCCTTGCCACTGCTTTCCTCTGAGCATCAGACACTGCCTCACAGGCTATGGGGCAGCCAGGGTGCCTCCTGCCCTTTTACCTTTCGCGTGATCTTTGTCAAGCTGGTTAGCAGTCTTCTTCCAGTCCTCTATCCGATCCTGCAGGGGGTTAATCAGGCTCTCCATCAGGGCGCTGCAGGAGGGGGGAAGGCACCCAGAGAGAGGCGGGTTAGAAGGGCCAAGGGAAGTGGAGAAGAGTTTTGCAACGAAATCCCCATAAATGTGCCGTGATCCAAATGGCTCAATAACTCATTCTCTGGACTAGAGTATGGAAGTGGCGCGAGTTTCTAAAACCCTGAGCCTCCTTCTGCATGTCTTGCCTATTACAGCACCTCCCCAATCCCGTTTTCAAGGCCACTGAGCCTCTCCCTCTTCTTCGGAAAGGAAGCCTGGGGCTGGCCCACACACATGACAAGCACGCGGGTCTAACGAAAGGCACTTACTTGGTAAACTGCCTCAGCTTGGTCTCAATACTGCGGTGCCGCATACACATCCGGGTTAGTGCGGAGCCGATGTCCCTCGTGGCTCCTGAGGTGAAAAACCAGCCCTCATGTTAATGGAGAACAGTCAAGAGTTACTGCAGAAAAATTCAAGTACGGAATTTCTTTTCTTTCCTTCTCTCTTGTTCAGTCAGAGAGAAAGAAAATGGAGAGGCAAGGAATTGAGATGTCAGCACAGACTGAAGGAATGCCTGACATTGGGGCTGGGTGAGGGAGTGAGATCACATGGGCTGGGAAACCGAGTTGCCTAAGAGTCTGAGGCCTTGTTTCAGAAGTAGCAAAGCAGAGCTATCAGGGCTCTCTCCTGACTTTCCTCCTGAGGGGGCATACAGAAAGGCATCATATGTTACTCTCACAAGAGCCCTGCAAGCTGTTTCTTCAGCCTCTACTTGAGACTCAGTTCCTCCTCTCTGGACATCCCTGCTCTGCCGCCACCTTCTCTGAGGGAAAATGGATCTCCTGAACACTGTCCTAGATCTGGCTTTCTCTCCAGTCTCCTCAGAAGCCCCTATTATCTCCAGGCATTACATGGTACTGAAAAGTCAGAATAATAGAAGCTCTTATGAAACATTACTTTGGGGCAACATCTTCCCCTCCAGGATTTCACAGGTGAAAATGGACTCTCCAGTGGGCTTGTAACACTCCCCCCACCCAATTCATCTCACAAACACTTCTTCCCCTTGCCAAAGGTTGTTCCAGGATTCCATTCATGCTAGAGTGACTCACTTGGCAATAGCCTATCTTACACAAATTAGTAAAATGTTCACAAGAGTTTCCATTAAAAAGAAAGGGTTTTTTCCTCTTACACAGTGGAGCTAGAGGCTGTGTTTGCAACTTAAAGAGCATCAGAAGGATCCTTCCAAACTGGGAGATTAGGAAACAAATGCATTTTGATGTTAAGAAGGTGTGTGGAGGGGAATGCATTTGGGGCACACCCCCTAACTTCACCCATAAATACACCATGATGAGGTCTGAGCTGCATTGTAATGTTGCAGCCTTTCTGCAAATGGGGTTGATTAGTCCAGTCCCTTTGATAATTTTGGTTGCTCCTTTCTGCCTTTCCCTCCCAGCTCTAGAATATCCTTTGAGTTAAAGGCTATCACTATCAAAGGCTAACAATTGGCTCCAAGTCTAGATTGAGGGCCCTGCCTGATGGAGAACAGAGCAATTCAGATTTTGACCATTGGGGGTAGCAATAACCACACTGACACTGACCCCTCTCTTTCTCTCTCTCTGAGCCTTGAACATGAGGATATGAATGGATGGAACAGTCTTTCATAGGAACCGCCCATCAAACTGCATCCCCCACAAAGCATGGATTATGGGGCATTCTGCTGCTTGAGGGAGAGAAAAATGCCCACATACACTAATTCACATGGGAGCCCAATCCAATGAGAAGTTATCTGGTGCAAGCCTCATTAAAATGACCATGAACATGCATTTTTAGGGGCTTTTACGCAAGATGAGATGGCACCCTGTGGGTCGCAGCTAAATGCCCTTGGTAGTGCCAGAAACTAACAGCCAGAGGTGATTTCTGTCTCTTTCTGCTCATTTCCATTTCAGCTTGCTCCTGGTCACACGTGCTGTAATTGCTATGAGTGCTCCAGTTGGAGAACAGCCTCTACTAAAGGTGTCATTGACCTTAAAGAAGCACGAACTCAGGACGAAAGGGAGAAACGAGCTAAGAGGAAGGCAGCTTTGACAAATCCTCACCATGATCAACTCCCACCCAGAAACCTACGTCCCCACTATGGAAGGACGTGTGGATCCAGAATTGGCCTCCACAGCCACTTACGGACTCACTGTTAAGACCGTGGTCATGGAAGACAATCTTACTTGGCTACGAGTGATCGCCAAAGAAGAAGAATTGCTGCTCTAGAGGAGCCTTCTCCAATCTGTTGCTCCCCATATGCTTTGGACTACAATACCTGTGCTGACTGGAGCTGTTGGGAGTTACTTCCCAAAACATGAATGGCACCAACTTGGCAAAGGTGGCTCCAGGATCTAGACTACCTTCTGTTTTCCTTGAGATATACATAAAAAGTGCCCCCGAAGGATGTGTCTTCCTCTCAATCCTTCCTTTTAAGCACTTCCTAGGAAGAACACATTGCGTACTCCCACAACACCGAAGCAGAATGATTGTGAAAGATTAATGAGGCAAAGGCACGCAATTGGGCCAGGAAAGACGAATGCACAGAAATCACACATCAGAGGAACCCGGTGTCACCTGGGAATGGCAGATCCACCCCTCAAAGGTACTGGGAGGGAGGAAGTTAAGAGTGGATGCAACAGACCATGATCAACTCAGCCGGCATGATGAATCCAGGTTAATGAGGGATCTGCACGCACACCAGTATGCAGCACTGTTTGAGCTGCAGAGAGAAATTTGCCCCTCTTCAAAGCAGGATATAAGGCATTGCAAAACAGTTCACCTTCTGCTGGCCAGCCTGAGCTGGCCAGGAAGTGGCAAAAGTTGCAGGGAGTCTCCAAGACACAGCCTTCAGGAAGGGATCTTTGGAGGCTGCCCCAGAGCACTTGACATGCATTCTCCAACCCTACTCCTTAAAACAGCCCTTTAAAGCAGGCCAGCCACCAAACTGTTTGGAAAGACATTTTTCATCCAGCTCTGGGTGAGGCACCTGATGCTCATTCAGTCCATGAGTTGGCCTGACCTGTCAGCAATCACTGGGGGGGGGGGGGAATGGGACGAGCTGCAAAGTTTTTAATCAAACAGAGATTAATCAATTTCAAACTTTTGATCAAAAAGGTGCTCTTAAAGGTAGGGTACCTGTGAGGGCCAGGCGTCCTACCAGTGACCCAGTTCCTTTTACTAGTCTTGGATTACTAGGCAATGATTTGCCAAGTGGCCTTGCTCAATGCTAGGCACGATCACTGCGCTTTAGTCATCTCTCTCGTACATTCCAAGAGCCCAAGACCATTTCCTTCTTGACCTCAGATGAGGCCAGCTAATTCTCCGCAAGTCTGCTTGTGCTTATGGTTCTGGTCCTGCAGTCTGTTGAGCCTGACCTTCCAGAGCAACACTCTTTAGTGTTGGGGCATCAGAAGGTGACATGGTTGTGATTGACCCTCTGTTGCTTTTTGGAATTTGCTCCCAACCATGGAGGATGGAAAGACACCAGCACTAGCTCCATAACAGTGGTGCACTTCACACACCCCTTCTTACTGGGGGTGGGGGGGGGTCATCCTGGCTCCAGAGCCACCGCTGTGCAGCTGCAGCAATAGACAGTGGAGGATGACTCACTTCCTTTGCTTGTTTCCTTAGCTTGCTGAACGGGGCTTCTGCTGCAGATCACAGCCATTGACAGGGAGAAATCATTTCCTCCTGTTCCCCCTTTCCCGGTTCTGACCAGGAGTGCTGCTTCCTCTTAGAGTTGCCAAGACATTTTGCCCCCAGCCCCCAACCCCATGGCTGTAATCACCTGACACAAAATACATCCTTAGCATCTCTTTCAGAAAAAAAATAATTCCCAGCATTTTCTGCAAACGTTGAGCTCTTGTGGTCCACATTCTGAATCGCACTTGGCAACTTCACTAGCAACAACCCCCCCCCCCCGAGCAATGTCCACACATGTGCAATCAGAGCAACCCCCCGTTTCCCTTGTCCTCTTCCAACACCCCACTAACAACTTAGTGGATAAAACTGTGCAGTCCCAGAGGTCCTTCTGTCTCTTTTCAGAGACCGCCTGGGGAATTTTGTTGCCATAAACACAAAAGTTAAAATGACGCAGCACCTCCCACTCACCCACCCATCAACCTTCTTGGACAACAGCGAAACATTAAAGAGGAAAGGCAGACAATAAAATTTAAAATGGGGTGGGGGGTGGGGAGTCAATGCATTCAAAAGTAGTCAGTGTCAAGATGGGAGGGCCGGGCCAAGTTGATTTTTTTTCTTTCCTTCAATTACTGAGCTCAAATTTGGCTACTTACTGGGGCTGGAAGCTTGGAGCTTCAGTAGCTGTGGTGTGTTTCTGAGACCATTTAGTGCACTGGTGCTGACATGTAAAGCCTTGCTCTGCTTAGAAGCTGGTACCTGAAGAACTGCCTGCTCCCTTCCCACATCCCTTGGTGGGAAGGTGCCTCCCCTGCCTATGGTTGTTTTGCACTTCAGTGTTTTTGCCTGCCTTTGAATTGTGAGCTGAATAATATTGTGATCACTTCCAGCTCCAGGACACCTTATGTTTGCAATTATTTATACCTTGCCTTTCCAAGGGAGCTTATACACATCTGTTGAAATAGCACCGAGGACAAAATACGAACTAAAACAGGCTAAAATGCAACAAGCAAATAGCTTCATTTCCTTCATTTGTGCACCCCAGAGTGGTTGACATAATAAAAGCCATAAAACACAGTCATAAGCAAATGAGCCCACAAACGCAACTAAAAGCAAAACATAATCAGCACTAATAACCAGTTAAAGCCAAAAACCGGTCCTTAATGATGTCCCACTAGCATAATAGGGCAGCTTTCACTTGGCCCTGAAGGAGAAAAAACTGGGCAGTGCATGATCCCCCACTGCAGCAAAGGTCCTATCGCTACCCTGCAATGGGAGTGGAGTGGAGTGTGTGTGTGTGTTACCGAGAGCTTAGCAACTCCATATACAGGCAAGTTCATATGGGAATTGTCCAGCCCTGTCTCCAAATATGTTAGAGGGCACCAAGTTGGGGAATGCTAGGATAGACAGCCCTTCAAAAGCCATGATTCCAAGCCACTTGGGGCATTATAGGTAGAAAACAAACAAAGAACATGAGCTGAGCCTGGTAGAGAACTGGAGAAGCCAGTGAACGTCTTTCAACCACTGGCCAAATATTATCAGCACAGCAGATAGTAGTCCATATGTATGTCTACCACACTTTGAATCTACTGCACTGAAGTTTCTCAACACTTTTTATTGGCAGCCCCACATATAACATTGCCCTAGATATTACTAAGGCATGAGAAAATGTGGCAAAATTATTATTTTTCCAGACAAGCCCACAGTGCTAGTAAAAGTCACTCTTGAGCCACAGACTACTTTATTGCATTGTTGACCGTTTTAACTCTGCATGTAAATTTCCTTAGCAAATTTCCTGCCACGTCGAAGCATTAGACAGCTTTAGAATACCAAGATGATGCAGGCTTGTGGGCAATGAAGCCAGCCTTGATTAAGGACAGCCAAGTGGTACAAGCACATGCACCAGGCGTTCAAGCACATGAAATTAAGAGTCTCTGAAACAGGGAACCTGTAAAGGGAGCTGGACATCCAACAGAGACAACCATGACTTCCCCAACCATCAAATTATGGTGAACCAAGGACCCACAAGCAAATATCCTGGACATATCTGCTGCCTTTAGAATCAAAAAAGCTGTCGCCATTGAAGTGTTTTCACGAGCGGCCTAACACAGTGAGCAGGGCAAGGCATTGTGAGTTAAAGAGCAAACGCTACAAGAAAAGGGGTGTGTTTAAAACTGTTTCAGCTTCTATTTTCTCTCTAGATGTTTTCTTTACTTCGTAAAAAAGCTCTCAACGTCCCTTTCTGTCCTGAATGCGCAAAAGGCAAAATAAACTCAATCATAGCAGCAGAAGAATGCAAATAACAGCTGAGCTGCAAGTCTGCCTTACAACTATTCAAAGTCTCAAACTTCAAATTGCAATGGCAACCTCAAAACTGCATGTACGCAACTAAAGAAATGCATGAATGACTTTTTGCATATTTGTACAGAACATAAATCTACCACCTGAGACATCCCTGCCTCCGCTTTGATCTTCCTACAGAGGAAAGAACCACAACTGCACACTTTGCACATCATCAAAGTCTTCCCTCTCAGCTGCTCTCTGCTGAACAGCTGGACAGAAGGAAACCCAAAGAGAAGGATGATATCTAGCTGCCAACAGGCTCTATCATGTCCCCCTCTATATAATTCGGTTCCTTTTAGTTTCATGCCATAACCAAGACATCTAACCTCCAGAGGCAGAAACTGCCCACCCACACAAAATACCTGGATGGTGAAAAATTGGATTCAGCCATTCTTTCAGTAAACAGCTATGGGTGAATTGGCAGTTCTAGTCTGCAGGAAAAAGTGAGAGTATGGAACTGGGTGATGTCCTAGGCATGTGGTTCAAGCATAGAAGCCAGCCATGTTCCCAAGATAGATGCAGATGCATCAGATGGGACATTCACTATGGTCTGAGTCAGCAGTGCAGCCCACAGGCTAGGCAGGCAACAAGGATGTCAAAAAGAATTACAGAGCAAAGCAACTCTCATTCACAGCCTGAGACTCACATATAGAAAGCTGGGGGTGGGGGTGGGGTAAGGAATAGTTGTATATGCTCATATGCTAATAACATGCTAATATTTAATTTGCTGGAAGCTGCTCAGATGACAGAATATAAATTATAATTATAATTACTACTACTACTATTGAGAAGCATGCAACTGTTTCCCACCTCATTTTCCATTTGCATGATCTATGCCTCAGTCTCCCCTCTTGTGGAATTCTCCAAAGGGCCACACACTGCAAGCTACCAAGCAGCCCAGAAGCCCCTCCTCCTAAAGGACTCCCTTTCCTCTCCCCTGACCTCCTTTCCAAATCACAGCCGTGGCTGAATTTTCTATTACCTGTGGCTCCCTCCTTTAGTAATCACCCTGCACATCTGTCCACTAAGGCTTCCCTTAATTCCCTAGTCCTAAAGAACAGGGAATTCTGTAGACTTGGGGGAGGTAGCAGGCTGGGCTAAGCCAGGCATGGACCTGTTCATTAAACATGTGTTGCTCACTGGTTTGGAAGAGGGGTGTTACTTCTAAAACTAAAAGTAAGCACAACAAGGGTAGGTAGGTTTGAACCTTGCTCTCTTTCCCTACTTCTGTAAGACATTTCCCACATGCCATGTGGTCCGTTTTGTGTTAAAAGGGAAACTCCCTCTTATAACCAAACCAATGAGCATGTGTTTGCTAGGCCTGGAATCACAGAATTATAGAGTTGAAAGGGACCCTGACGGTCATCTAGTCTAACCCACCCTTCATTGCAGGAATCTCAGCTAAAGCACCCAGGACAGATGGCCATCCAACCTCTGCTTAAAAATCCTCCCACTCCTGGCCTGGCACGGTCACTGGCGTCGCCACATCTTCCCAAAACATCATCTCAGCAGCAAACGCAAATCTCTACATGGGTTTGAGTAGTAGGTGCAGAAAGCCTGTGCAAGTAAATATGGAGGTCTACCCTTATTTCCTCATCACAGCCCTTCCCTAGATGTTTATAGATAACAAGCTGTGGCTTCTTGTCTAAAAGCCGGAGTGAACCAGCCATAATAGAATGTCAGGAAACCGCTCCATAGCCCTTCTGCCCTCATACAAAGAGTCACGTTCAAAGGAAGAACCCTTCCCACACCAAACTTTTCCTGAAAAAAGGAAATAAATAGGTTCATAAGAATAAAGAGCCTGCTGGGTCAGGCCAATGACCCATCTGGTTCTTTCAATGCTTTGTAGGGTTTTTTTGTTTTACATTTTATTTCTTACATTTCTATCCCACCTTTCTGTGGCCAAGGGAGCATTCCTGTGGTTCCCAGGTGGTTTCCCATCCAGGAGTCAGACCAGGCCCAGGGTTGCTTAGCTATAGCAAAGTGGTGAGTTCTTGTGTCTTCAGACCTTATTCTGGGATTAACTCACATTCCAAATCAGTTTTTTCATCCTGCTTCAGGTGAGGGGTGTTATTTACATTTTGCTTCCCTTCCAAGCTCCATTCGGTGCTCCCTATATCTCTCCAGAATACATCAGCCCTCCCTCCATCTCCTTATTTTGTACTAGCCTTCTCAGCTTTCCTTTATCGCCTGCTCCATCCTACCCAATTCTCTGCTTGCTTTCAGAGATTTATCCCAGTAACTGATGGCTCAACACAAATGCTGCCCACATACATTATTCTATCAATTGTTGTCAAACAACAAACTAACCTGCACAGTCAATTCCTTCCAACTCTGGCTTACTGCTGATTCTCCTTCTTTAGATAACCCAGTTTTTACTGTGGCATACCATAGCCCTTGTTTTAATTGTAACCTACCCTGGACCTTAGGGGTGAAGGGCGAGAATATATATATATATAATCCCAATGCCAGTTCTGAGAAGGGGCGGGCGGGCTCTTTACACGTGTACACAAGGAGGCATGGTTACACCTGGTCTTTTTAAGGCTCAGAGGAGATTACTTTTTTTAAAAGCTGTGTTTTCCCTCTGCTCATTTTTGAAGAAGTTCAGGGCAGTGAAAATGGGTTATATAGGTCAGCTCAAGGTTGATCAAGACCATCTCATGAGCTTCCTGGCTGATTTGTGCTTGGGTGGTGCCCATATCCAAGAACAATCTGAGGGGCCAGAAGCAAGACTGGTCCTCAGGTGCAGACCTCTGCGATCTACATGCCACAAGGTGCCCAGAATAGGTCACTTTGCCCTGCTACACCCCTACACGGAGGGAAAAGAGGCACACTCTGAAACTCTTCTTTCTTTCACAACATTTCTATACTGCTTGATAAAATCTCAAAGCAGTTTAAAGGTAAAGGTAAAGGGACCCCTGACCATTATATCCATTCGTGGCCGACTCTGGGGTTGCGGCGCTCATCTCGCTTTATTGGCTGAGGGAGCCGGCGTACAGCTTCTGGGTCATGTGGCCAGCATGACTAAGCCGCTTCTGGCAAACCAGAACAGCACACAGAAATGCTGTTTACCTTCCCGCTGGAGTGGTACCTATTTCTCTACTTGCACTTTTGATGTGCTTTCGAACTGCTAGGTTGGCAGGAGCAGGGACTGAGCAACGGGAGCTCACCCGTCGCGGGGATTCGAACCGCCGACCTTCTGATTGGCAAGTCCTAGGCTCTGTGGTTTAACCCACAGCGCCACCCACGTCTCTTCAAAGCAGTTTAGAAACATAATAGAATGATCAGTAATAACAACAGGTAAAAGCAAATATTTAAAACATTCAAAAATAATAAATATCAACAATAAACTAAACCAGATTAAAAGACATGACAGCTTCTACATGTCTGGAAAGTCTGCCACTTGCCTGAACAAAAACATTCTTAGCAGGAAACCAAAAGGTGCACTGATGGTGCCTGCCCAATGTCAGTGAAACTCATTTATAGGTAACTTTTAAGGGCTCCTGCCTTGCTGCCTCTAGAAGCCCGTTTCCCCCGCAATTGTAACACCCACCCAGAAATGAAGGAAGTGCCACTTAAAAGAGGGCCCTATTTATCACAGGGCCTTCGAATGAGCATTGCTAGAAAAGCAGGATGATTGCTCTTCCCCTCATGGTGATCCCACAAGCATGTCTGGATTAGCAGAGATCAGCAGGGGGATTGCCAATGACCACGTAAGACCCCACCATGAAATTAATCTCTCTCTCTAAGCACCACAAGCTCAGGGTTTCCCAGATGCTGACTGGAACTTGGTTCAGAATGCAAAACATATTTTATCTGCTGCTGCCCCCCCCCTCATTTGGCTGTTTTATTACTATTGTTTATTACTGATGTGACCTGCCTCAAATGCTTCCTCAGAAGTGGGAAGGCGACATAACAAATCCTCTAATATATTTTTCCTCGGGAAAATATATTTATTGCTAAAAAATTAAAAGCCTTTGGAACTCACTGCCACAAGATGTGGCGATAGACACTAAACTTAGTACCACAGTAGGGTCACCCATGGGGATGTCACAGAAACAGAAAGAAACACACACAGCAATTCTTGCTCCATCTCTGATGTTTGAACATGTCCCTCTTGAATGTTTCCCAGAGGCACCTGTTTAGCTGCTGCAGGTGGAAACCAAGCACAGGGCTAGATTGAGTGTGAGTACAAAGAGGGATTAAAAGTAGGCTTTGGGGTAACTGCAGCACTGTAAGTGATCACAAGTAAACAGAAAGGGGCCATGGGCCTGCCAGTTTGGTGGTGAGTTTTTTTCCACAGGCATTGTTCTGCTCTCTGCCATTGGCTGTGCGACATGGCTGGTTTTGCAGTCAGCTAGTTTTTAGTCCAAAAAGCTCCCACAACGTACCTCGTGTGTTGGTGGCCATGTCTGCCACTTTCTGGAAGGCATCCAGGAAGGCCA
Source organism: Podarcis melisellensis (assembly GCF_964234715.1). NCBI lineage: Eukaryota > Metazoa > Chordata > Lepidosauria > Squamata > Lacertidae > Podarcis > Podarcis melisellensis. Next base: position 53,349,126 of record NC_138540.1, read on the forward strand.
CTGCAGCCAGGACAGTAGTCCTAAAACATAAGGACAGAGAGAGAGAGAGAGCTCAGAGGGTTGGCGGTCTTCACGCAGGAACAGCACAAGCCATTTTGCCATCATCTCAAAGGGCTGGGTGGCTGCAACAAGTGAGTCGGCCTTATCTCATCCCTTCACAGCCAGACCAGACCTGCATTATTAACACTTAGGCCTAAACCTGCAATGCTGCCAAGACTCAGGTAATCAGAGGTCAAAAGTACAACTGGGCTAATAATTCTGAGAAAACCGAATCTTGTTTGCTTCTAAAATCTTGAGGACATCCAGTGCCTCTTGCTCAACTCTCCTCAGTTACCCTATTTAACAAATGATTTAAAGCCCACACTGTCAGCCTGTGGTCTGGAGAACTCTTGAAATTCCTCTGAAGCTTATCAGGGTCCCTGAGAGGCAGAGCGGTCCAGAAAGACTACGGGCTGACCACAACTGACCTTCTACCAACATCGCACCCCCCCTTACATGTACCTACCTTGCAAAGGAGCACATGGTGTGTTTCAGTGCACACTGTGTGTTTCAGCGCATACTCTGGGCTCTATGGACACAGGCTGGCTGCAAGGCCAAGACAGCCAAGCTAGCAACCTGGGGATTCCATGTGCCAAACAGCTCAGAGGCATAGAGAGAGTCCCATGACACATCCATGTGCACTGATGTTAAAAAGCCTGCATGTGACGAATCCTTACCCTAACTTCTAGGCCAAGCCAAACACCACACACCTGTCGTAGGTAGATCTTAAAGAACCAATCACAGCAATCACTATCAGGTGCCTTGCCCCCAGGAAATTGGGAGGGTAGGGGGAAAACCTACAATTTTCTTTTTGTGGGGGATGGGCAGCATTTATCTTAAGAATGAACTTAACCAGCTCAAATAGACTCTATGCCAGCACCAATGTTTCCTCAGCTTTCCAGTTTTCTTGGAACTATATTGCCTGCCCTGTTTTTGTTTCAGCTTCCTTCCTTCCCTCCTTATTCTTGTCTTTCCCCCTTAGGCCTCCCTTTCCCTGAGTTTCTCTCTGACGTCCTGCTGCCTTTGGCCACCTCAGGGCTGGCTCCTTGCCCTGCAGTCTGCCAACCTCTTCTTTACACATCATCTGGCCTCTGTGTTTAGCAGCAGCACTTGGAAACCGGGTGGGCTGTTCATGGCTGGCCCAAGCTTCTGAGGACTTTGCACTCCCTGCTCTCCCCAGTCTGAGCAACATAGGAAGCTGCCTCAATACCGAATCAGACTGCTAGGTCTATCTAGTGCAGCATTATGGTCTGGCAGCCAAGGGTTTCCAGGGTTTCAGACACAGACCATTCCCAGCCCTACCTAGAGCTGCCAGTAGAAATTGAGCCTCAAACAGTTTGCGTGCCAAGTAACCGGGCTAGTGACAGGGCCTTTTCAGTGGTGGTTCCCTGGCTGTGGAGTAGCTGACAAAATACTGTTTCAAGTAACTCTAAGATCACTGGATGGAATAATGTTTTTAGCTGCTTCTAGAATTTTTTTTATAATTTAACTGCAACTGATTTTAGATGTTTTTAATTGTAGTTGTTTTTACAATGCTTTAAACAGATTTAAAATGTTTCCTTTTTTTATTTTGTTTCTTTATTTTAAAAGTTACATGTGTTTGCTGCCCTGGGTTTCTTGGAGAGGAAAGGAGGGATATAAATCCAACCAATCAATTAATTAAAACAGAGGAGGCTCTTCCCAAAGAAAGGCTTTAAGCGCCAAGTTTGTCCAGCCTCCCCTTCTACTTATGGGTTGGCCTACACTCCTTGTTAGGCAGAGCCCAGAGCTTCCATCTCTCCCTCCCCAAACTAGCTCTGAGCCGATGTGGAGTTACTCTGTGTGCGGAAAAAGCGGAGGAAATAGAGAGCACTCTCTCCAGATAGGCAATGAGCACAAAAGGCGCTTTGGGAGAGTGGAAGGGGAACACAGTGCGCAAACAGCTGAGGAGATGCTGAGCGGAACACAAGAGGCTCTTTCAGCTCCACGGAGGGCTGAGAAACACCAGCGAAGCCAGGGGGGCTATTAATAGGGCAGCCGCACAAGGCATATCCGGCGACGGCAAAGCCAGGGTGGACGGGCTGAAAGGGCCCCTTCATAGAAGCCTTTGATATGCCAGAGGAGGTGGCTGGCAAGCAGAAAGGGGGAGGATTCCAAAAACTCTTGGGGAAAAGCAAAGCAAGGGGGTGACCCTGGGAACAAGGCTGGGGGGGGGGAGAGCAAGGCTCCTTTTGGGAACACTGGGGAGGAAACCTTCTTACTCAGCGTTGATTGGAAGCTGCTCACAGGGAAGGCAGTCGAGGCAACTTTAAACCTCTTGGGATCTCAACGGCATCGGGATCCTGAGGCCGTGATATGTGGGGAGGGGGCTCTGCAGCTTCCCTCTGGATGCTGCAACTGCCTTGCCACTCTCAAAACCAGCCCCTTTGCTTCTGTTTTGCTGCATGGGAAGGAGCAACATGGCTCAAAGAGAGACTTCACATATCACAATTTTGGCACATTTACCTGGGATTTAGGAGAGCCAGGGCTTGCATTCTTAGCTGCTGGAAGGAGCTGGTAATGAATCAAAGCCACTCTAGGCACTATGATGCTCATGTGTGGACTTATTTTATTTCACTGCAACAGGGAGGCAGGGCTCCAAGTTCAGCTGGAGTAGTGGGACAAAAGGGGGGGGCTTAGCTAATACCCTGATCATGTGACTCTGTAAGTCACAAGTAGCTTAAGTGGTGCCCTGTATTGTTGGGACTACAGTACAATTTATCATCCTTGGCCACTAGCCATGCAGGATGGGACTAATGGTTTGGGGGAAAGCAGGGATTTTTATTGGGGAAAGGGCAATGGAGAAAGTCCATTAGCACCTCTTGCTTGCTCCCCCCCCCCCACCAGCACAAAAGGAAGCCTTGTCCATATTGTGTCATCAATACAAAGAATTTACAGATTGAATTAATAATCTTTCATTAATTAACAACTTCTGTGCTGTTAAATTGTGCATAATAACTCATTGGGGTTATATATGTTCCTATACTTTCCAATTCCAAAAAATCTTACTCAACTCTCAACTGAGTAACTTTCCAATTTACTCTGCTTTCTTGTCTGAGTAAAATTAGTAAGTTTCATCATACTAAAATCCCAGACATTTTCACAGCCATTGAAAGCTTGTTGTAGCCTCCTATTTCTTGTTATACGTGAAATACATATTCCGGCAGCCATTAAAAGATAAATAACCATTTCCTGATCTTCCTTAGAGAGTATTATTTCTGTATGATCAAAAAGAACGACTAACGGATGTAGTGGGAGTTTATGGCCTGTCTTGTCTTCTGTATCATTGTTCCTAAAATTCCTTTATTTTAAGGCAAGATCCATCCACTGGTGTGGATGTCAAGCAGCAGAATATCAGTGACTATTAAGACAGGGGGAAATGGGATTGCGTGGAAGGTAGTGTGCCAAAAGTGCACACAGAAAAATTGAATATGCAGGACTTGTTTGCGGCTTAAGAGCTGCTGTCCGGAAGCATCCTCAGTCTCTGTGGAGAGAAGCATCATCCGCACAATCACTTGTAAAACTTCTTAAGGTTTGTGCTCATATCCACTTGAGTTGCAGAGTTCCATATGCATTTCCAGCTGTCTAAAGCAATATTTATCTGCAGATCTCGCTCCCATTTACCTTGCTAGGGATAAGGGCAAATATCTGATTCTGGCAATACTTTATATAATGTACTCATTAGTATCTGGAGAACTCACGCCTTTCTCAAAATATACACATTCCTTTAGGAGCCTGTGTTTCCAGATTAATGGCTGGACCAGGTGGCAAGTACCTGGAAGCACTGGAACCATCACAGAAGGTGAGCCCAAGGCTTCTGAGCAAGACAACATGTCTCCATGGCACAGTATATTTTCGTACTTTCACTGGATTATCTTGCTCCCGAAAATATCCTCATTTTTTACTTCAATATTATAGCACATCAGAGTAAGAGGTGGCAATCCTGGAGACAGTTTATTATTATTTTATTATTAACCAAAGAATCCTTCAGTTCCTTGTGCCACCTCAATCAAAGCAACCTATACTCTCTCTGTTGCAAAGGCGTGACACAATGGACCCCTAGCTCATTATTATCCAGCATAGATAACCAAGAAGTGCTCAAGGGCTCAGCATTAAAATGGGAGGTCTCACAGGGTGCCCCAGGGCTCTGTCCTAGGCCCTCTGCTGTTTTATAAAAGACTTGGAGGAGAACATAGAGAGTGCTTATCAAAACTGCAGATAATGCAAAACTGAGGGGTAGCTAACACTACAGAAGACAATATCGAGGGTTAAAACTGCCTTGACAGGCTGGAAAGCTGGGCTGAAACCAAGAATGTAAATTCAATAGAAATGAATGTAAAATCCTCCATTTAAGTACCTAAGGGCCAAAGGTACAAGGATAGGATGCAGAGACACCTAGCTTGGCATCCAGATGACATCTTTCCACTGATTACTAAAACCTACCAGCTCTTAGCTGATTGCATCAGATCTGCAATTAATTTCACACACCAACCCCTGAATTCCCTTTTCTCTGTAAAACACGTACAAGACTGTTGTCATGGTGTAATTCACAAGGCCACTGACAGATGGCACTAGCCCTGCAAACTACAGCGTGATGACAATTAGGAGGAGTGTGGAAACTGGAGGACAGGAGGTTAAAGCTGAAGCAAAGGAGGGGGGAAAGGGACTGAAGGAGGAGATGAGGCAGAGGAGAAAGGGTGCACAGCTGAGGAAGAGCCTCCTGAGAAAGGGAGGACGACTTTTGTGGGGTGGGGTGGACCAAAGGTGATAGCCCTGTCTGCCAATTTTATTTCAATTGCTTACAAAGAGCTCTGTTTGGCCATTCCTTCTGGGAACAGGCCAAACAGATGCGCCAAACTGCCCCAGACCTCTCCACTCATCAGCTGATCCAAAGGGAGATCAAGTTAGCTTGACCTGGGTTCATGAGAGAGCTCCCTGCTCCATTTGCTGGGCTTTGGAGTCTTGAAGTTTGGACTTCAAAGTACCTCACAAGCAGCAATGTGGTACTAAAAGGAAGGCAAAAACCTTCTTTTTAGCAGCATGCAGCTGCCTGAGAGGCTATTTAATGTCCAGGCTTAGAAGCATGATGCCATTTGTGACATCACTTGACTGGCAGGTGGATAGACTTGCCCACCTGTCAATTTTGGACCACAAGGCAGATCCTGGTAAGGATATGGCTTGCAGAGCCAAAATGGTTCCCCACCCTGGGCTAAAGGGGGTGTTGTAAGTGGAGGAAACAGGGGCACAGTCCCTAGTTTTTCGTTTTTTTTAATCCCATGATAACACCAGACTATACTCTATCCTTCCTCCAGCAAAATGTCAAGAAACTCAGGTGTGATATAACACTAGCAGTGTTTTCCATAAATTTTTGAACTGTGATCAGAGTGATTTGTACAGGATTTTTTTTCTGATGCCCTACATAATATTCTCATTTATCATGTTTATTTTGCATTTGATTAGTAAACAAGATTAAAAACTTTGAAACTGCCAAGGTTGCCCGATATTGTACTTACAGTTGGCATCCACTCATTGCAACTAGCACACTCATAAAATATAATAGTGTGCATGTGTAAAAGAAGGCATTAGAAAAAATTATGCCCAAGGTAACTGTTAAAAAAACCAACTGCCACAGGTGCTTTTAGCAGACTAACTGAATATAGGCAAATAGGCAAAACTGAGGCAGGCTCTACTCAAATACTGGGTTGGGCCACAAAGTAGTGTTTGGAAAGGTGCTTTTCCCTAAAGAATACCAGGAATATGCTATATTCTTCACTTGAACCCTTTAGTGCTGCTGAGACACTCACTTTGTTCAATTAACTAAAAAAAATAAAATAGAGGTTCCACACAAAGCCTTAAAATAGCATTGTATTATCTATTATTCTCAAGATCCTTCTATAACATTAACTCACAAGAAAATCCTGTTCATGAAAGGTTTTCAGAAGCTTTAATTAAAAGTTTACTCCTTATAGAATGATCCCATTTTATGTTACCTGGCATCAATTATGAACAGCCTATTAATTGCCCCTTGAATGGACTTGGTTAATTGCCGGCCTAGGGTCAGTTTCTGTTCCCATGGGGTGGGGGCTTGGATTACAGATTTCCTTGTGTAAGTGTGTCTCCATACACACACACCCTCATTTTTATATAGCCAAAAATGTATTCTGCTATTTTTTAAAATGATTTTTTTAAAAAAGAAAAATGATAAATGGAGCTTTCCCCTCCCCATGGGAACCACAACCAATATTAAGGCAATTAAGAAAAGCTATTCAAGAGGATATTAAAAGCTACTCACCACTAATCTTGAACCAGTGCTAATCACAAAGCTATGAGTTAAATCTGCAAACAGGAACTGTTTAATTAAAAAGGCAAAGGAGCCATTAAAAGACTCAATAGCACTTTGCCTGTAGATGGGCTGGTACTTCAATTTTGTTTTGTTACAAAAAGAAAAAGGGCCACAAGGTCGGAAAAGTATTGAGAGAAAATAAAAACCCCTAAGATACAAAGAACTGACAACAAGATCACAGTGATGATCCATCAAAAGGGAGAGAATGGCAGTTCCAGAGAAAAGAGCAGGCACACTTGTCTGAGAGAAAGCAGCTGACATGGAGGAGGCTGTGGCTTTGGCACATGCTTTTCTGTGATGGCTGGAAGGGGATGAAAAGGAGGATCAGAACATGCCCACCAGATCATGCTAAGAAATGGTACCTTCTTGTGGAGAGGGACATTCAGGTAAGAAATGGCGGGTGAAAGGAACTCAGGGGCCAACTATGCTGTTTCTGAGCAGCCGTATGGGTGGGACCTCTCATTACTGGCAGCAAAGCAACTAGGATTCTGCCCTCCCCATTGCTTCTAAAACTTCTTAACTTAAAGCAGTAAGTTATTTTATTTTTGCATTGAACCAGGGCATTCCCAGCTCATTATGTGGTAGTCACAGCCTCCAGGGGTGCCAGCAGAATTTCCTGGGCCCATTTCAATGTATGTGAATTGAGCCCTATAACACACTCAGAAAAACTGACACAGATCTGCACAGGTTTTGTTTCCCCACATAGAAATGAGGCAGGGTGGTTTTTTAAAAATACGACTTAGACTGCATTTCATCTGAAAGAAGACCTCCACCCAGCTTTTGGATCTAATGATATCCAAGGTAGCTTGCAGCAGATTACAATAATCCAAAAATCAGCTCTCATTCCTCTGGCCAGTGTCACTCAACTCCTAGAGTAGCTGCCAGCTGGAAAATATACACCACTTGGGGTTATTTGCCCAGCTTGCACTGCTGTTTGGCCAAGAGCGCCTGATGAAACCATAATCTGCCATGCAAAATCTTCCCCATCACCTGCCACCCTCCAGCTGTTTTGGACTACAACTCCCATCAGCTACAGCTAGCATGACTAGGTGATTTGGGTCTAATGGGAGTTGTAGTCCAAAGCAGCTGGAGGGCACTCTCACTACGTACAGCGCTACTGCCTGTGGGGTTTCAAAAGAACCTGAACCAGCTGGGGACACATCGTTTGTTTTCTAAAGAAAGGAGGGTGTGGGGAGAGGAAGCTGAGAGTATAGAAGAAATCAAGAGTCTCTTTTCATGACACACATGGCGAGAAGACCAGGCTGGGGGACAAATGGCAGCTGTGTTGTTGCTGTGCCAGCTCTGTCGAGAAACTCACCGCAGCTGGGAGTGAAGTTTAGTTGCCTTGGAGTTGAAATCTTCCCAGATGGGGTAGGAACTCTGGAACAGAGAAGGGGGGGGGGAAGAGTTGAGCAAACAGGTGACTGCTCTGCGTTCACTGCCTGAGCACCCCAAGCCCCACAAACAAGACACAACAAACAGCCAATCTTGAATCCAGAGGGTTCCTGTGAAAAGACCAACCGTCATCTCCTTGTACATTTTCAGCATCATTCGTAAATGTGAGCAGTCATCTCTGGCTGAGAATTGTTGCCTCTCTTTGAGAAGAAAACTGTTAAAGGCGGCCATTTTTAAATGACTGATTGTTGAAGCTGAACTTAAAAGAGGCTTCAGCTGCTTAGCAAACCCTGGTGGGAACCTGTTTACTTTAACCATAGTTACCATCTGGTGCTGATGTTTACATTATTAAGGGGTGTTGTGCCTGGGAGGGGAAGTGGGCAACCCCTCCCCTGGCTCAGCCCAGCCCTAAAATCTTGGCGAGGGTGAAAATATCACCTCCACTGCATCTGCTGTCCCAGCAGTCTCTTGTCCCCTATGTTGGAGAGGCAGAGATGCCGCCAGGCGGCTGCCAGGTCCAATGACCAACAGCAGAGACCCAGCTGTTTCTGCCGGGTCATGAATGAGGAAAAAATATTTCGCTGTTGCAAGGAAGAAATGCAGCTGTCCACATTCTCCTGCCCCAGTTTGGAAACTGACAGGCCTGCGAGAGGCCTAAAGGCAACTCAGCAACAAACTTAGCTCTTAACAAGGACTGCCTATAATTTCTTCTTCTGCAAATCCTATCAAGGGAGGCGGCAGGGAGAAAGGGAAAGATGCCAAAACGGACTCGCCTCTTCCCCCCCCCCTTGCACTTTGTGGCAACTTTGTGCTTATGCAGTGCTGCACTGCCACATCGAAACCCGGGCTTAACATATAATTTTCTTTAAAGATTCTAGGCCAAACATGTGTCCTCAGATGTAGAAGCAGGACCAGCAGAAGTGCCAATCAGAAACAGTATGGAGAGCAGCGCATTTCATGTCCATAGCTTTGCATACTGCTCATGGAGGGTGCTGTGCCTTCCCAGGTCTTTGGGGAGCAACAGCTTGGACTGAATTGCCCAAAGGCGGCTGGAGGTGCCATTTTCTGCCTTTATTTGGAGAACTGGTTGTTTCCACAGAGAGTTTATGCCCACTATAGTTACCACAATACCACATGACCAAAAAAAGGCCCAGTCTGCCCACAGGGCCTTTATTAGCATTTTAGTCTAAAGAATCCAAAAGGTACTTTATTACTGGTTAATGTCTGCTGAGACAGAAAAGGTGGCAACCCTAATAATTTACCCCAAATTTATTGACCCTTATTGTTATGAATCAATATAAATTGATCTTCTGCATGGGCTTTCTGTGTGGTACAAACTGTGTCTGTGAAATTGAGTGTGTTCTATGCAGGAAGAAAGAATAAATGAAATAACCAAACCTATGCTAATTGATTGAAAAAGCAGATGAGAGGAAAAAATGACCCCTCCTTTTTTTACTGTGAAGAATGGGTTTTTTATTGTTCATGCTGAAGTTTGTCTTTAAAATATAAATAACAGTACCAGAACTCCCTCTCCACTCTTAGACAGATTTTGAAATCTTTATTTTTCCACAGCTAGTAGCACTAGTAGTATTAACACTATTAATAATCAGATTTGCTATTTGCTTGCTACCTGAAGGTCTCCAAGTAACTTACAACATTGTTAAAAGAACAAATAAATATACAATAGCATGGAACTAAAACAAAAAGTAACCCCCTTAAGAGCCGCAGGAAACTTTGGCAGCACACTAACGACAAAAGCGTCATCTTTCATCTGTCAAAAGGCTGGGGGGAAACATAGGCTTTCTCCTGGTATCAGTCAATGAAGGCATTAGGCGGGCCTTGCTGAGGAGCACATTCCATAGATGGGAGCCACAACTGAAAAGCCCTCTTCCCTTGTCACAACCCTCAGAACCAGAATCTGCAGAAGGGCCTCAACAAAGCTCTAAAGGCCCTGGTAGGTTCATATTGGAGACCCTGAGCTCTAAAGGGTCAAAACCAGCACTTTGAATTGGGCTTGGAAGCATACAGGCAACCAGTGTTGTTGGAACAGAACTGGTGTTATATGATCTGTTTGTCTTGAAGCTGTCAACAGCTGGGCAGCCACACTCTGCACTAATTGAGGCTTCCAAAGTTTTTAAAAGGCAGTCCCATATAAATTGCTCTGCAGTAATCCAACCTCGACGTTACCAGAGAAAAGATTGTTGTAGCCAAGTTATCCTTGTGCAGGTAGGGTCATAATTGAACTGACAGCAATGAGTCTTGGAGGAACGCCCAAACTATGAACCCACTGTTTCGGAAGGAGTGTAATCCCCACCTAGAACAGGCCAAACGCCACTCAGCAGGTCAGAGGAACCACCTACCAACATTTCAGTCTTGTCTGGATTAAGCTTTAGTTTTACTGGCTCTCATCCAGTCCATTATTGCAACCAAGCACTGATTCAGAACACTGCCTGCCTCAAAGGAGGGCTAGAACTGTGTCATCAGCATACTGATAACAACACACTCCAGAAATCAGTATGAACCCACTCAGCTGTTTCATCTAGATCAGGGGTCAGCAACCGCATGTGGCTCTTTTACACCTTTGCCGCGGCTCTGGGGCAGATACTAGCGAGGGGAGGAGGCACATTGTGTGCCCCGACACTCCCCACTGTTTTAAATGTCGCAATGGTTTTGCGGCTCCCAGTTTTTTTTTCTGGTCCAAGCGGCTCTTTTTGTCTTAAAGGTTGCAGACCCCTGATCTAGATATTAAAGAGCATGGGAAACAGAACCAACTCTGTGATTCATGCAGGACCCCATACTAGATAAAACACAAGAGTTGAGCAATGCTCCCCAAGAACCACCTTCTGGAGCCATCCATCCACGGAGGAGTGGAACCTCCACAATGCAGTGCCCCCAATACCCAACTCAGATAGTCGCCTCAGAAGGATACCATGGCTGCTCATATTGAAAGTCACCAAGCGATCAATGAGGATCAACATAGTCACAATCCCCCTGCCTTGTTCCCAGCACAGGTCATTATACAGGGTAACTAAGGCAGTTTCGGTACTAAAACCAGGCTTCAGTCCAAATTGAAATGGATCCAGAAAACCTGTCTCTTCCAAGAGCACCTGAATCTGTTTGGCAACCACCCTCTCAAGAACCTTGCCTAAAATGGGGACATTTGATACTTGTCAAAAATTATTCAGATCTTCCAGGTCTAGGGAAGGCTTATTCAGGAATGGTCTTATGATGACTACTACTGATAATAATGGTCTTATTTAATGCTTGATCTCTCCTCTCCTCTTTCTAACATAGAAATAAACCAAATAAAGAATGATAATACAGTACCCTCTGCCCAACTTAAAAAGGTAAAGGTAAAGGTACCCCTGCCCGTACGGGCCAGTCTTGCCAGACTCTGGGGTTGTGCGCCCATCTCACTCAAGAGGCCAGGGGCCAGCGCTGTCCGAAGACACTTCCGGGTCACGTGGCCAGCGTGACAACGCTGCTCTGGCGAGCCAGAGCTGCACACAGAAACGCCGTTTACCTTCCCGCTAGAAAGCGGTCCCTATTTATCTACTTGCACCCGGGGGTGCTTTCGAACTGCTAGGTTGGCAGGCGCTGGGACCGAACAACGGGAGCGCACCCCGCCGCGGGGATTCGAACCGCCGACCTTTCGATCGGCAAGCCCTAGGCGCTGAGGCTTTAACCCACAGCGCCATACGTTTCCTCTCTGAACTGCAAGGAATACCCACCTTTGAAGGGGTTGGCATGAACCACCCCTGTTGGCACTAAACAGCAAGTAAATGGCTCTCTCAATTTGAGACACTGTTCTTTTTCTGGAGCACCCTTTAATATACGCAAAGCAGGCAAGTGCCACATTCTCTGTCTCTAGGAACTCCAGGAAAGGCTCCAGGTTTCTCCCGGTCCTGCAGTTGTGGAAAACACGGTAGCCTCCTCCACCACTTTCTCAAAACAGAGCTGGAGAGGGGAAGCCCACCCCTTTCAGATATGGCAGAACACCTCCCACTGCAGTGCTCTTACCCATGACAGGATTGCAAACAGCAACATCTCTAGCCAGGCAGTTCTTCAAGGAACCCAGGAGTCCTGCCGGTTCTGATCTAGGGGCTACTTTGAAGAAATTCAGCTCTCTCAGACACAGGGCACCCAAAGTGGTACCAAAATGTTTTTTTGTGAGGGAGAAGGAGGTCAAAGCACGCGCCCTGGTGACACCTTTTGTCTCACATCTATCATGCAAGCCCCTCTCCAAGCCACTGCCGGGAACACATCAATCTGACATCAAGTATCTGCATGACATCCAGCTGAGCCTCTTCCCCTTCTGCTGTAAACTGCAGGAACCCTTTGCACTAAAATCTGACTTCCTTGCAAGTAATTCTGAAAATCCTGAAAACTATTGCGGGAACTGGACCACATGTCAAACTGGGCTGGGGGCATGCGGGAAGAGAAAACAGCTTTGGAATGCCTCATTGGCAAAACATCTACTTCTTGAGATGGAAGGTAGGTGGACATCTTGAAAGCAAGTTTTCCAGACAGAAAGAAATGTTTGACCGGGGCATCAAAACTTCTGGGGGTATCACTGAAGGTGGCAGCACCAAGGGGTGGGGGCCTGCAAGTGATGCTAGAGCTCCTCCCCCAGATTGCTGAGTGGGGCAGATGAAGATGCTAAATACAGAGTGAGACTATTCACTCCTCTAGTACAGTGCCAGCAGCTCTGACTGGTAGGATCTCTCCAGCATCTCTCCTTAGACAAGAATTCTTTCTGGCCATACTTGTAGGGCTAGCAGGGGGGACGTAAAGGGGGCCTCCTGCATGCACAGCATGTGTTCTGCTCCTGAACTTATGAAGAGCCTGCTGGATGAGCTACACAAGTCAGGTACAGCAACATGCTTTGTGGAAACATTCCTGCCTCCAACTTGGGAGGGCTGTTTGCTGCCTCCTGCTCCTCTTATAGCCCAGGAAGAGCTCTCTTGCCTTGCTAGAGAGAGCTTGCCTGAACTCTTCCCCGGGTGCTGTGCTCTCCTGATCCCTGGCTGCCAGATGGGGCTGCCTGCTACCACTGCCATGGCTCTGGTTTTGATTTAACTGTACTCTGCTCTCCCACATCCAGCTGCCAATAGAAGCCAAGCCGCACATAAACACAGAGATAAAAAAAACAGCAAGAGCTGGAGTTCTCCATCTACTCCAGATCTCTATGCACAATCTTGCCCAGCAGCACCGGTCAGATTAAACATGAAGGAAGAGACTATGGAGACTTGCAGAACCAAGAGGAGAGGGGATGTCCCAAGGAGCTGGACATCTGGACTGCAAGGACCAGTGTTCGAAACTCCCATTGTTCTAGGCGCATTTTGCGACAGGGAATTTCATTAGCACAAGCAGTTTCTGAGCTCTGGGCGCAGTACTGCGCCTAAGATTTCAGATTAAAACTGGAGAGTCGAAGGAAAGGAGGACCTTTTTCTGCCTCCCCACTTCCAGCTACTCTCTGAAGACTGGAGAAGAGACCCTCTTAAGAATATTGGGGGGTGGGCAAGGGAGTAGACCATGTGAAAAATGAACACTTTTAGCTGCAGTTCATTCATTTTCAACTTTGAATTCTTTTTTAAAAGAATATTTTTATTGGTTTTTAACATACAGAATTATAAAGCATACCACACAATTTATCACAAATACATCCTTATTGGACTTCCATCAGCACCTCTGATAATCCTCCGTCTTAATCACTTCTTACGCATTTCCTAACTTAATATTGCCTTTACATTTTTAATATATCACATCTCCTTCTCCATTTTTGCTGTATTTCTAATATTATTCCTCACAGAACTTCTTGCAAACCTACAAACGTCGTCTGGTGATCACAAATACTTTTCAAATATAAATTCAACTTTGAATTCTTGTTATAAAAAAGCGCACCAAGACATTCCGTTGTTGCACCCATAACCTAGATTTAAGGTGCCATTTAGCTCCTAGCTTTTATATCTCAGTTTCTAATACTGGTCAGAAGGAGGCAATTCCTACGAATGTATTCCAGGTGGCGAGATGTGGTATTTGCTAAGCCTCTCTTATGGAAATGATGAAAGTAACATTCCGCATATGACATCATGCAAAACCACCTCAGGATAACTTGGCTACAGTGCACCTCAATACTGCCACAGATACACTTGATGAGCAAAATCCAATAATCAACAAGGAGAGAATGCAATCAAGACTCTTTCCCAGGATGAACAACAACAACATTCCCTGGCCAGACTGCCCAATGCAGAAGGCATTTGTAAGTGTAGAGAAAGCGTGCACCCATTTTCTGCTGGATTCTAGAATGTCACAAATGGAGAGGACGAAGTATCTAGACCACCAGGCTTGAAACTCAACTTGGCTTCAAAGAAATTGCAGCACAACCCTCCTTCGTCCAAAATGCTCAGGTAGACATGCTCTATCAAAAATCAAAACCATAATCTGGGGAACTCTCTCCCTGCCCCCTTTTAAAATTGTGTTCACATCCATTTTGTGCTGTAAAATAATTTTATGACATATACGACAAACTAGTCAGAAAGTCTGCCTTGGAGACTTCCCTGTGATCTTTGCCCATGCGTGATGCAGAGGGAATCTCACCCTGCTTCTCAAAATCATCAATTCACCATGCCTTTGCCAACCTGGCGCCCTCCATCTGCCCTGTACTACAACTCCCACCTGCCTTTGCCAGAGCACCTTTGGTACTCCAAAACATCTGAAGGGCACCAGGTTGGCAAAGGATAGGTTAGGTAGCTAGTATCCCCCCACTTGCTGTGTTTATTGTGAGTCCCTCCAGTTATTCTCTCAAAATGGTTGATCTGAAAAGTGACAGTTCACTTGTTCAGGAAATAGGATGGTGGCAACAACTTACATGGCTTCTTTGCCTACTTGAGAATTGGTCTTTGTCCCTGCCAGCTGGCTCTAGCCACTTGGCATGTGTTGAAGTCATCATGGGTAAGGTGCCCCACAAGGCCCATTAATAACACCTACCCAGGGCCCACTGCTTTGAGCAGCACTGGGGGGTGCGGTGGGGGAGGTTGGGTCGAGTTACTATTTTAATTTTCCCCAATGCCCCCAGTATAGAATTACCCCAGGGCATTGTGGGAATCAGGCCCAGTTCCCGGCACTGCTTGCAGCAAGGACTGCAGCAAGTAAGTAACACTCCCAGGGCTCCTGGAGAGAGGACAAGGCCTACCAATCAGATGGAGCTGGCGCTGGCCACACAGGCTGTTGGGTAGAGCCCCATAATCTATGTGCCGCCTAATCTTCTGCAGTTCTAAATAAATTAGCATTGTTGTATTATATTGCCAAGGCTCTCTAGTGAAGTACCATTTAAATGAAAAAGCACAGCCAGAAAAGCATTAGTACTAAATAAAATACAAAAAGGTGTTAAAAATGGTGCCCATCACAAAAGTTATAGTGAACATGTGCTGAGATTCAAGTGGCTTCTCAGGTGAATTAAACTTCCCCAGCCACAACAGCCCACTGGGGTGCATGGAACATAGTTGAATGACCACACAGAAGAAATGCAGCAGTTATAAGGAGTCAATTCATGGCAATTCTGCTTGCAGCTTACAGCTGAAGTATAATGACTATGAACACTAGAAGCCCCCAGACTCCATCAGAAGACAGCCCAAGGCAATGCACAACATTTTGCCGAAAACCATCAACCTATTGCCGAAAAAGGTGTCACGAAAACCATAAGCAGTACTGTCCTTTGACAATTTTGGAATGCAACTGATGACTGGAGTCTGGCATCCTATGGCAACAGCAGAGCCAATGGAGACCCAAGCAGGTCAGCCAATGAATGTGGAAGAGAGGAGAAGAGAAGCAGGGCAGGTGTCAAGTGTATGTTAACTCTCAGGGTTGGATTGATAGCAAGGCATGTTGCCTAGCAGCCAGAGGAGAAGGAAGACACTCAGTGCAGCCATGTGGGTTTTCTAAAAAAATTTAAAGTGGAAAAATTTCAGATGCAAATTAAGGTAATTTGCATTGAAAAAAATTCAGTTTGCAACGGAAAATTATTTTCTACCCAGGAGTGATCTCATTTCGGATGTTTACTGTATTACTCAGCAGATATTCTCCCAGCTGCTTGCAGTGCGGTTTGCAGGGCATCATCTCTCCCTCCCTGGCAAAACTGACTCGCAGTGGAAACCCCTGGAGTGCCTGTGGTTATACAAAGCCCTAGTCACCGGGCTGGGTCAGTGGCCTGCGTGGCGTCCAGAGGAACCTGGGCCTTCAGAGGCACAGTTGTCCTAGCCACAGAGGCCTCTGTCTCTCTGCCAGGGAAAAGCTCAAGCAGTCAACTGCAGCGCCTTTCATTTCTCACCCAGCTCATCTTCCTCCGCCTGCCCTGTGCCAGACGGACGGGTTGCCATGTCTGCAGCTGAGCCTCTCGGGGAAATCTTTTTTTGTAAAAAAAAAAAAATTGTGTGTTGCCTACCCAAGGGAGAGAAAATGAAGATGTCGGCTCAGTGTGCAGCAGCTGTGAAAGAGGCAAATTCCATGCTAGGGATCATTAGGAAAGGAATTTAAAATAAAACTGCCGATACCATAATGCTGTTATACAAATCTATGCTGCAATTGCTCTTAGAATATTGTGTACAGTCCAGGTCCCCTCACCCCAAAAAGGATATTGTAGACCTGGAAAAGTTTTAGAAAAAGGCAGCCAAAAGGATCAAGGTGAAGAAAGGCTGCAGCATTTGAGGCTTTTTAGTTTAGAGAAAAAGGATATACGAAGCAACAAGACAGAAGTTTATAATAGCTATGCTGTACCTTCACTATCAGAGGCAGTATACCAGTTGCTGGAGGTGAGAGTGCTGATGAGCTCAGGTCCAGCTTGAAGGCTCCCCATAAGGTCATTTGACTGGCCACTACTGGATGCTGAACTAAATGGGCCGTTGGCAAGTGGCACAGTCACAGCATGTGCCAAGTGGTACAGTAACAGCATGCCAAATGATGGCAATAGCATGAAGCCACAGCGTGCAACGGGAAGCTTCTCTCTTTTGCAGTATTTATTATTGCACTTCCTCATTCAACACTACTATTCCTGTCAGGCCCAATGCCTAAAGTGATCCTGGCACTCAGGCCCAGCAAGCCCAAAGGCTGACACTTAATCTTTGAATGACAAGACATTCTCAGGAAGGCTCAGTGTCATGCCACCAGGCAGTTCCTGGATTGAAATGGACCTGAACCATCTTGTTTGGCCCCGTGGAACCTCCAGCTGCAGGAGCAGTGTGCACTCCTCAACTCCAGTGGTTATAGGGCCTCCCCCTTGTGGGCTTCTCAGAGGCACCTCTGACTGAGCACTGCAGGGAGCAGAGGGGCCTGTGGGTGGTGTGACAAGGTAAGGTGCTTAACAACAGCGGGGCCCTTGTTCTGTTTAACTCAAATGCCCCTTTCCTCTATGCTGCAGGGTCAAGCTCTGAAAATGCTAGGTTTCTGCAAGTCTGCAACAAAAGGGCTGCTTGTTGATGGCATCAACTGTGATGCTAAGAAACTGCTTCCCTTCCCAGCTCCCGAAGAGTATTTTAAAAAAGCAATAGAGGAATGTTTCAGATATATATATATATAAAATCAGGTAGCCCAATGTAGCCATCGAGGCAGGGCAAGTCCAATGGCAACCCAGCCAGATGGGCAGGGTATAAATAATAAAATTATTATGAATATTATGTGTGACAATTCCTCCCTCACGCCCATTTTCCCCTCCCCTTCTTCGGTTGCTTCCTGTGTGCTATATTCTACACCACAAGCTCCAGAGCCAAGGCATCCTCTCACTCTTCATAAAGCACCATTTTCATGAATGGCCCTAGATCAGTAATAAAGGGGTAGTTGTCATTCAAGCTGAGAAGTCAGGAGGGGAGTATGATTTCCATTTGTCATTGAGGGGCCCACCAAGAGTTATTTTCTGTATTATATCCACCTTCACCCCGTATTCCACCTTCTCTCCGACACTTTAGGCAGGAGAACTACAGGATGAGGCCCAAGCATCTCCTTTCAGGGGTTGCCACCACCTGGTCCTCACAGCCAAACAATCCGCTGCTCCTCTGAAGCCAGACAAAACTCTGCAGCTGCTCATCTTCTGCTCAAAGCGCGGAGCCAACTGTCACTTTGCTGCTTCTGGCACACCTGTCACGGATGGTCCCCACTGCAGGCAGGCAGCCACTGCAGACCCTGGAGCTATTTTCAGAATGCTTTGGAGAGATGGTTTTGGAAGTGTTACCAGTCTCCACACCACATATACTCCCTCTCTCACACACGCTATTTTAATCCTTAAGTTGTACTTTTGCAGGGTAGCCTAAATATCAATCATCATTGCAGACAACAGATTCAGAGATGGATGTTTACAGAGGAAGGGTTAATATTAAGATGGCAGTGAGCAGGGCAGAAGAAAAAGTTTTGTACAAATGTTGTGCACATGAAGGGGGAGGATTAAGCATTGCCTACCACAGAGAACAAATGAATCAGGAGCGTGTCATCGGCAATAAAACACCACCCCCATATTATCCACCATATTGCCTATACTTCTGCACCAAGTAGCATGGGATGCCAGTATGAAATTAATGTAAAATTAAGCCGTTGTGTATATGGTGCCCATTACATGGAATGACCAAGTCCACATCTGCTAATCTGGGAGAGAGACAATGAGTTCCCCACAGCACCTGCTCAGATATGCCATCAAGGGAGGGAGGGAGGGTTGCCTCCTGTACCTATACTTGGGACTCACTTCCTCACTTGGCCCAGCCAACGTGGTCCAGAGAGAGGCTTGTGGGCCAATATCATTATCCTCTTTTAAGTATGGCTCCTCCAGGACAAACATACCTGCTGGCTGGGATAAACTGACTGTAATATACAAGTGATATACAAGAAGACCAAAACATGAAAAGAACTTTGATCTGCAGTCATTGTACAAAAGAAAAGGCTAAGAATCCTGCTGAAATGGAGTCCTCCAAGAAGTTCATGACAACAAACAGAATTGACCAGAGAGTTGCAGAGAAGAGAGATAATAACAGCCCTATGGTTTCATTATGAGTAACGCTAACAATGTGTGATCCCTATCCCACCTTTTCATATATAAGCTAAAACCTGAAGTGAAGAATAGAGAAGCCCAACAGCAGGATTCAAAAATAACAAGGGGTTCTAGGGGTTTCCGTAAATCATAAGCTAAACGCAGGCCAACTCTGATGTGGTGGTGAAAAAGACAAATGCAATTCTAGGCTACATTAGCAGGAAAAAGGCATCTAGAAGATGTTATTGTAACAGCATCACCCATCTCTGCTTAGGTCGCACTACACCTGGACTGGCATGCCCACTTCTGTGTAACACAGTTTAAGAAGGATATTGGTAGACTGGAAAACGTCCAGAGAGGGCAGGAGGCCAAGTCCTAAGAGGAGGAGAGGCCTACAGTGCTTTGAATGTGTAGCCTAGGTAAGAGGATTAAGAGATGAGACGATAGCCATCTTCAAAGAACTGAAAGGCTGTCACAAAGATGATGGACCAAACTTCCTTTGGTCCAATTAGCTCAGAAAGCACTACTCTGGCAGAAGCAGCCCTGCTGAGGGTCTCTGTCAGAGAGAAACATCTTTCTCAGCCTGCTCCTGAGGATTCTTTAACCAAAGTAGCTAGAGATTGAACCTGGAACCTTCTGCATGCAAAGCATCCGTTCTGCCATGAAGAACATCGGCAGAGCCCTTCAGCAGCTGGATCAGACCAAAGGGGGCTCATCTAGTCATGCATCCTGTTTGCACAGCAGCCAACTAGATGCCCCAATGGGAAACCCACAAGCTGGACCTGAGCATAAGAGGGTCCTTCCCTCCTATGGTTTCCAGCAACTGGGATTCAGAATGGATAGTCAGACCTGCTAGGAAAGACTGATGCAGCTGTACAGGTCCAGGATGGAGAGGGAACAGTTTTAAAGATGAAATGATAGCTGTCTGCAAATACCTGAAGGGCTGGTGTAGATGACTGGGCAAATTTATTTTGTGATCTTCCAGGATGCAGGACCAACAAGTTCAAATTACAAGAAGTGAGATTTCTGAGCAAACATTAGGAAAAATGTCCAGTGTACGTGCTGCTTTGACAGTGGGACAAATTGCCTCAGAAGATGGCCACCTCTCCTTTGTTAGAGGCACCTCAGCAAGGGCTGGATGGAAGCTGTGACTTCCTGCAGAGGTTTCCTGCAGGGGGAGTTTCGACCAGATGTCCTTTGAGATCCCTTTCCCACATTTCAAACTCCAATGTTACAGGTCTGACTCCAGTCAGCTCCTCACCTGATCTTGTTTGAGAGTTGGGCAGCAGCTGGAGCTATGTGTTCTGTGTGACCTTATCCTGCCCCTTCCTTGGCCTGCACACCAAGCAGTGGACCCTGCTCAGTCCACATAGACAAAAAATAAAAATCACTCATTAACAGAGAAGTGAAACCCTTACTGCTTCTGCCCAAGGGCAGGAGGTCCAACAGTTCTCATAACTACGAGCCCTTGAAGAATGAACTGAAACACCTTGCAGGTCAAGGGTCTGTGGAGCAGGCACAGCCCCCTGGATCCAATGCTGAGGATCCACTTGAGAGGCTGTGTGGGTTGATCCCTGGTGAAGAATCCCTACAACTGTCAGATGAGGCTCCTCACTTGACCTTCCCTGCACAGTCCTCAAGAACACCAACAACCAAAGCTTGGGGTCCAGGCCAAAAACGACCTAGTATGTGCCTATGGATACAGTCATAGGTCTACTCATGAGTATGCAATCTCTGATACGCCTTCATTTTCACTGCCAGTTTCACTCTGGTTTCAGAGACCAGAGGGTATAAGGCCTCCCAATTAAGCCCCCCAGTAGCTGTAAATAAAAACGGGCTTCTGTCTCCTAGCTGAACTCCCTATGAGCCAAACCATGTTTCCAGATTTAGAATCTAGAGAGGTTGTCTCTGCTTGACTTCAACTTGTTGAAACTATGCTACACCTTGAACCCTGTGTTTTGGTAAAAGGGTTTGCCCTTGTTGGGATGAGAGCCTAGCCTGGTCCCCAAGGGCACCCACTGGAGCACAGCATAGCCCAGGCTACAGACTAGAGCTACAAACAGCTGCACACAGGGTGTTCCTGGTGGACCCTTCAGGGTTCTCATTTGGGGATGCAATGTGTCTTCAGCTGCCAGCAATATGGATGATGGCTGCTTTGTGAATTCAGCAGGAAAGAAATGAATGACTCAAACAAGAAAGTAGGAAATGAATGAAGCAAACAGCTGGAAAATCCAGGGCAGGCAAGTTGCCTCTTCTTTCCCCTAAAATGGCGATAAATGCTTTCACCAACTTGGTGTCCTCCAGATTATTTAAACCTGAAGGTGATAAATCATGCTGACTGTGGTTGATGGATGGTTGTGGTCTAAAACATATGAAAAGCACCAAGCTGGTGAAGGCTGGCATTGACCAGGGCCTCCTGGCTCTCTCCTAGGTCCAGCAGCATTGGCACTATCTGTCCAGGCCCTCCATGGGGCACCCCTTGTTCTGAGAGTGGGAGGTTTCCTTCTCCCTGCCCCCACAAGGATCTAGGCCTCAAGAACTCAATGCAACCTTTTTTGTCCTCTCCCTGGCTCTGAAGGGCTCTAGAGCAGAAAATGGCTCCCCCACACACACCTCTTGCCCCTGGGGCAAAGCTGCTGGAAACAGGGCGGCATCAAAGCTGGAGGTTAGCCCATAGCTGGGCTTCCTGAGAGTTGCAGCTTCAATGTGAGAAAAGTTTGTAAATGGTATATAAGCAGGTGTAGGATGAGGCATCCATTTTTTTAAGTTCCACTGAACCACCTAGGGCACCTCTCCCTTTTCATTCCTCAAAAGATGATATGGGAAGGGAATCAACAGACTTGAGGAAGTCTTAAACTCCTCACTTGCATGCTTCTTTTTGTCTGAAATATCAGAAGCCCCTGCTAACTTTATCCACATGTAAACACAAAGGCCTCCAGCCCCTGCATCTAGTTTTGGCTTTACTAACTTTTCATTGCTAACCTGGCCTGCACCTGTGTACAATTAACATCTGGAAGGGGAGATGGAAGCCTGCAGTATCCACACACTTAAAGTGCTTTGTGCACTGAGCTTGAGTGTCGTCAGTGGCAGAAAATGATGCTCAATCCACACCAGGGGAATTTAAAATTATGGAACATGGTGTTCTGTCTGTGCTTCGGAGATGGTCAAAGTTTATCCCAATATTTAAGAGCACCTAGAAAGGCCCATCCCCCAGGAAAGGCTTGTTCAATAAAAGGAGACCGAGTGCCTGGCTACATTCTCCTTGCATTCCTGAAGCTCAACCTGCGACCTCATCATCCTCTCATTCATTCAAGGCTTAACCTTTGAGCTGTGCTTTCCCCTACTTCCACTTCATTTGTAAATTCTAAATGAAATGGCAACAATTATTTTAGCTCTGTTAGATTAATTAACAGCCACATCCTATCCTCCAGTGATGTCGACTGGGCAGTCCAGGACTATCTCTCAGTCACTTAGTGTAGGCATCACATGAGACAATGACCTTGTGACTCATCCTATGTATGTCCACCATCCACTCTGTGGAGAAAGGGGCACAGCGGAAGAAGTGGAGGCATGGCCCCTTGCAACACACACACACACACACACACACAGGCATCTTAACTCCTCTAAGAACCATCTGCTGTTTTACAGATGCCAAACCGTGCTTCTCTGGATGATGGAAGGTTGATAAACTCAGCAGCCAACTGGAAGATTAGTAGCCATGGCAAGGAAGCCAGCTCACCTGCAGCAGTGCAATTCCGCCTGAAGCTGTGGCAGAAAAAGCAAGGAGGTGGTGAGTGACTGAGAACTTGGTCCAGCTCACAAGCCTCCAGCAGCCAAGGGCAACAGAAATGTGGAAGCCGGTGCAAGCTGGCTTAATGCTTGCAGCCTCAGAAGCTGGGCATTAAGACCAACCACAAAGCCACAGGGGATACAGGCCAGCCAGGCCAAAGCAGTCCTCGCCCTCACAGAACAGTGGGCTAGGAAGAAGAGAAAGGCCACTGGCCAGGCACCCACACCTCATGAAACACTCCCAGAACAGAAGGAGGAGTGCAAGGTTTCCCTTGACGCAGCAGGTCAGAGTCTCCTGCAAAACCGCCAGTTCAGCATGCCTTGTATGTAAGTGGAGACTCACATGGGCAACAAACCTGACCAAGGCCAGGAAAGCTCCATCAATACACAGAGGAAGGACATGGAGAGTCCAGGCAGTCAGTGAACACTGGCAGAACTGCAGGCCAGACACTTGGTTCTGTGGAGCCTTTCTTGAGGGAATCGAAACAGATAACAGGGGCCATGGCAGCAAGATCTACTAAGGAAGCCTAGTGTTACCTAACATCACCATCACCTCTCTCTGTAGGTGGGCCTGTTGGCAAAGGCATTAAGAGGACCAGGTGAGCACACCTTAGTGGTAGGTGTGTTTGAACTGTGTCTTCCATCTGCCCCAGCTAGCATGGCCAATGGGACTTGTAGTCCTACAACATCTGGAGGAAACCACGCTGGCTACCCCTATGTACATGAAGGGCGGCAGAGAGAATGCCCCCCAAGGCCTCAAGAGATGGCAGCAGTGCACCCAGCACAAAGCCCAGGAGCACCTGACTGGATACAGAAGGCACTATTGCCAGGCATCTCCTTGGGATGAGGGTCTCCTTGGCTGAGAGAAGATCCAGTTGCAAACAATGACTCAGCAGATGATAAGGAGGAAGAGGAGCAGCAGGCAGGAAGGGCTTAAGGGCCTTCATCTCAGGCCCTTGCTGGCTTAACAGTTTTCCAGCTCCCACACCAGGTACTCATCATGAACAAAACTGCCCTGGCTGCTGTCCCAGGGCGTGTTTCTGGCCTGTTAAGAAACCAAAGCATACAAAAAAGCAGGGACAGAAAAGTAGAACTGAGGGAGGAGAGAAATGAGTAGAAAATTTAAACGTACTGCGGGTTATAGTGGTATAAAATGAGTTTGAGGTCTGAAGGGGTTAAATGATTCTTTTTAATGATGCAACCTGCCCTAGGACCCTTGGGCAAAGGACAGGTAATAAATCAAACAACAATGACATCAAACAACAAAACATTTTAGTTTTCCTAAAATGTGGGGAGGAGTTTCTGAATGAATGGGAGTGACTCCTCACTACTTGGAAGAGAATGCTTCTGAAGAACTCTGCTGCTTTATCTCAGAGCAAAACTGCTGGCTTTAGCCCAGGCTGGGGGTGACTCCATCATCCTTCATCACTGGCTATGATGGCTGAGGCTGATGGGACATGATGAAGGGCACAGGCTCCCCAGTCCACAGAATTATTTGGGAAACTTCAATGAAAAACCACCATGCAGGTGCTTGGGGTGGCTTCTGATGCAGCTGGTCAGAGTAAAGGAAAGGGAAAGTAGAGGCCCTGGAGAAGGCAGGTGGGGGGGAACCCTTCTCACTTGCAATTGGAGGGCCATCCTGGGCCCAGGAATAGACTCAGGGGGCTCTTCAAACATCTATGGGCTTCTAAGGATTGTATGCCAGTTTTAAGAGGAAGCCTGGTGTTTTAGGGACACCCTTGGGTGTTCAGTGGTCATAAGAGGACAGGGGAGGAGAAAGGGAGGCAACTCATCAAACTGGGCATTGAATACAGGATCCCAGCAGCCACAGGAGCTTCCATCACCTCCATGAATTATTTACTATTATTTAAAAGATGCAAGATCCAAGCCAGTTCATTTGAAGGGAGTTTACGCTCCCAGGTTTTTGCTGGTGCTTCATTCTGGTAATTACTATGATTATAATTTTAAGTCTGTCTTAGATTATTTGTTGCATTCTATTCTGCATTACGATTTTAATTGTTCCAATGATTACTTTTCAAATGGTCGTCTACTGCCGTGGGAAGTGGCTCCTCCAGGATCTAGCTACCCACAGTTCCTGAAGCACTAGCAGTATCTAACAACACGCCCCCCCCCAACAATCTCTGCGAGGAAAACCCACACATGTGTGAGCACACGCCGCTCCCTCCTCACTTGGTATAGCCAGAAATGGAGGGGGGTTTAAGTGCATATTAAGCAAGTGAGTGACATCTGCAGCACGCTGCATTTTAATGCAAAACTAATTTTGCTGAAGCAGGGCCAGCCTTTGGATGGGTTGCCTTCCTCCCTTCTACTTTGTTGCACCAGTTACAACTCAGGTTAAGTGGGACACACAGCTTTCAGAATTGAGGCCATCTTGAGTCCCCCTTGAGAGAAGAGAAACTGGAAATCAAACTTAGCAGTAGGGGGAAAACTGGCGAGTGGGTGGGATCTGTCCAGCTCCATGATTTGATGCAGCAAGGAGAAACATGGCACTTTGTGCCTGTGCCCAACTTTGACAATGAAATGTGGCTCGGAACAAGGTATCCAGGAAACTGCTTCATGCCTCAGGAGCCAGTGCCAGAACTGGAACCAGAAATAGAACCAGGGGTCTGGCTGGAACAGCTGGTGGGAGTTGTAGTCCAAAACATCTGGAGGGAGCCAGGCTGAGGAAGACTGATCTAGGAGAACCAACCCAAAGCTTCACTCTACCGTGTCTAGCAATCTCCTCCCAAAGGCTTCACCCACTGGATTTTAACAGCCTCCCCACTCGTGGCCAATTTCTGCAGTGGGAATTCAGGTGCATGAGGTTGTCCACAAGGTAATCTGATGCTCAATAAACTCAGCCGCCATCAATTTCAGCTGGCCAGATTTCCCACCTTGTCTGGGATGTGGCTCAAGATGAAGTTCAAGACAAGAGAGACTCTTTCTGTCTTGATAATTCCCCAGATCCTTAGCATGGGGCAGATGCCAGAGCCGCCAGGGCTCACTGGTGAAAAACTGGTTGTTTGAATCCTCAAAGGTTGTTGAGCCTGCTAATTTGATCCTTCCAGGTTAAATTGCCATTCTAATGTTCATTCTCCAAGAGGGTTGGCCACTTTCTCTTGTAAAGCCAGTTAGGTTGCTGATCCTCACAACTCCTGGTTGCAGTCACCCTCCCAGGGCACACATTTTTCTAGGGTGTGTGGATTTCTTCCATGTGGCATTTTCACTTTCCTTACAAGCCATGTAAGAGAAGTAATCTTGACAGGATTGCATAAGAGGTGGTGGTGGAGGTGGTAGAAGAGGCTCCTGCAGGCCAGGCCAAGGGGCAACAACCGCCATGCTGAATCTGGCAAGGCAGTGAGTGCCACTCGCCTCTGCTTTTTGCTCTCCAGGCCCAGCACCAACAACTTCCCCGCCCCCTTCCTCCATCTGCCACTGATCCACTCATTTCTCTCTAAGTCCCCCTCCCGCCCCTTCATTGGTATTTAGATAAATTATCACTATGCAGAGCTTTACGGCGCTTCTACTGCGTAGGAACTAGACTAGACTAGATATAGATAGTAAATGGTGGCGAAAGGGCCCTCTGCCCATGCTCGGAGGTATCGTCTCCGCGACCGTCCAGGCTAGAACTGCTACTATGCTCAGCTCTTTCCGAAATAGCGCCTGGCCATTTTGAAGAAGGAAAACCGTCTGATGGAGGAAGCCGAGCAGCCGGGATGGAGGGAAGCACAAGACAGACGCCGCCGCGCTTGAGGGAGCCTCGGCCACCAGATTTACAGCTTCGGCGCCGAATGAGTTAAGGCGGCAGCAGCTCCGCTCCCCCCCCCCCGCCGCCATCCCAATGGTTTTATCCCCCCCCCCCCCCGAAATCGCTCCTCCTGCAATGACAGCATTGTCTGGGCTGGGGGGCGGCGGCGGCAGGCCAGCCTCGAGACACCCCCCCTCCGCCCGCCGTCGCGCGTGCCCATCCTCGGCGCGCTGCCTCGGGCGTCCGGCGGGCCAGGGAGCCAAGGGCGCGACGGGCTCCCCGGGAAGGGAGGCAGAGGCAAGCCCCCTTGCCTTGCGCGCCCCTCCCCGCCAGGCTTGTTTACGGGTTTCGGCCTCCCGCAGTAGCAGCAGCAGCAACTCCAGCCTCCGCCCCCCGTCCCCGCATCCTCCCCGTTCTGTGCAGACGGGGCGCGGCGGCGGCGGCGCCGGCCGGACCCTTCCTTCTTCCGAAGCGGCTCACCTTCATGTCGTTGACGATGGCTTGGAAGAGGCCGCCCAGCGCCCCGCACTCCTTCTCCGCCGTCTCCATGGCCGAGCGGCGGCAGCCCGTCGAGGGGGGCCAGTCCCGACACAGCCCCGCGAAGGCGAAGGCGGCGTCTCCTCCTCCTCCCTTCTGCCTCGCCGCAGCCTCTCTCTCTGTCTCTCGTGCTCGCTCGCTCGCTCGGCGCGCCTCCCTCGGTCACTTCCCGCCACGGGCGGCCCTCCGCGCTGCCGCAGCCGGGAGCGAAGGCGATGAAGAGGCGCTCCGAGCAGTGGCCATCCTCTGGCCCGGAGCAGCAGCAGCAGCGACGACGACGAGAAGGGCGGCGAGCACCCCGCCGGCCGGGGAGGGGGAGGAAAAGAGCGTCGCCGCGCGCAAAAGGGGAGCCGGGCGGACGCCTCAGAGCGACGGGGCGCAGGAGAAGGCAGCCGGAATCCGAGGGGAAGGAGGGGGGGGGGAGAGGGATCCAGTCACGTGGGCGATGCGGGGAGGGGGCGGGCCGGGAGGAGGGGAAGGGGCCGCCCAAGCTAGGGGCTTTGCAGGGAGAGCAGTGGAGCCGCCGCCGCCGCCGCCGCCACTCGTGGAGAGCCCGCGGGTGACCCACAACTCCGCGCTCCGCCTGGGCAGCTTCGATGCAGCGGCTTCTTCCTCTCGCCCACCGAAGCCTGGAGCTGCCGAGGGGGCCATGGAAGACGCTCCCCTCGCCACTAACAGGAGGCGGCTGGCCCCTTGGGGACAGGAGACACCCCTCCTGTCGGACCCGAGGGGAGTGGGCGGGAGGGAGGCCCGGTGGGTCTCGGCTACACATGGGGGACGGGGTGCAGAGCAGTTGCGTTTTCTAGCTGTTGCCTCGAAGCTCCACGCTGCGTGGACGGGCTGGACTTTCCCCGGCCCCCGTCTGCAAAATGGGAGCAACCTTGCCCAACCTCGCCAGGGGAAGCAGGGTGCCACCACGTCACCCAAGCTTGCCTCCACTGCTTGGCAGCCGCTCTCCAGAACCTCAGACCTGGCTCGACTGCTGCCGGGGATTGAACCTGCGGCATTCTGCCGGCCAAGCAGCAGCCCTCCCGCTGAGCCAAGGCCTTCTTAATTGCAGGGGCTTCTTGGGCCTAAAGCTAGAAACGAGGTCAAGGTCAAAGGCAACCCTGAGCCCAAAGTCCACCTGCAGCATCTCCACGGAGTTACTACTTAGGCCTTGCCTCCACCTAGGTAGTAAGAGATTGCTGGTGGGGAGGTACTGGTATCATTGCATTGCTGCTGCAGCAGCTGCTGCATGATTATCTCTCTAGAAGAGGCTGCCTGTTGCATCACTGCTTGAGGCCCTGCTGTCCTAAGTAGGAGGCACAGCCAGATATGCAAGAGAATCAGCTTCTCAAAAGGCAGGCAGATTTTCCTGTCACAATTAGTAAACCTTTTCAACCAGAAGGCTGCAAAGTGAGGTTCCAGATTTAATGCAGGTACACAGAAGGAACTGCAGAAGCCCCCGCAAGTGAGAGCTTGCAAAGAGAAGTGTGGCTAAAAAGGGAGCTTTGCTTGTGGAAATGACACTCATTGATCCAGGAGAAGCCTTTATTTTTTTTAAAAAAAACTTTATTCATACAGGACACCAAAGGTTAAATAAAATGTCAGGGTTCAGATTACTAGGGCAAAGGACTTCCCCACTCTGTAATGGAAGAAAATGCCATGTCTGTTCACAGAAATGAAAGCAACCAGACCTACTTCTGAGTATAACGTGCAGGATCAGGGAGCACTTTATGCAGAGTGGATAGCAGCAGAAAGAAGGTCCAGCACCTGCTGTGGTACCTTCAGACTGGCACACAGGATAGATTCACCTTCCAACCTGCTTTCCTCCAGCTGTTTTCGACTAGAATTCCCATCAGACCCAAAATCACATCGTCGTGTTGGCTGGGGCTGATAGAGGATCCTTTCCAGCTCTAAAGTTCTATGAACTGTAGTCCAAAACAGCTGGAGGAAAAGGCTGGGTAAGTCTTGGGCAGCAAACTGAGGTTTCAGCAGGCCCCCTTGGCCAAACAGCAGTGCAAACTGGGCAACCCCTTTGATCTTTCTCATGGCAGGGAGGATGTAGCCAAAGGAAGTGAAGTCCATTCTGCCATCAATCATTTTATTTGCCATACCTTTTATTGCAAGGAGTGTTTTACAATAGTACAAATAAATCCAGGCTAGAAATACAGTTGGTCTATAGAGATCTATATATACACATACACACAGGTTAGCTGTAAGCTAAGACTGTGCAGTCCAAACACATAGTTTTTTGGGGGCTGGGTGGGAAGCAGGCAAGGGAGGTGATCCTGCTGGGATTTCATAGCAGTTGACCAACCCACACATGGGGACCAGTGTGCAAGCCCACAGGGTTGCTGAGAGGGGTCAAGGCGCTGTGGATTTGGCAACTGTGTCCCCAAATCAGTGGGGAGGAAGGGCTGCACCAGGGTTTCCCACACACCCTCCCCCCTCTCAGGCTGGAAGTGGGAAGTCCTCCCATTTCTTTTTTCCCCTCTGGCAGTAGCAAAAGCACGGCTACGACCATCAGATGACCATCACAAGGGAAGGCGAGGGCTCTTGCAACACTGCCAGAGAGGAAAAGCACATCCCAAACTACACAGCAGCTTCTTGTTCCACCTCACAAGCAAGTCTTGCCTGGGAGGATCAGAAAAGGCCCCCCAGAACATGTTGGCTCGTCCCCACAGCCAGGTGACATCTCTTCAATGTGTAGCTAGCAGCAATATCCAGCCAAGGTCACTTCTCAACTCCAAGCCATGGAGTTAAGCTACTCCACTGCTTGGCTGCTTCCTCTGTGTCCCTTGGGTTCCGGCCTTCAGAAGACAGTTCTCCGATCCAGGTTCTCGCCCCGGTTGGCTCGCTGGTGCCGGACCTGGAGGTGTTTGCCCTGGACCTTCTCAAAGTGTTGCAGCAACTCTGCGTAGTCTATGGCAGGGGTGGTGACAGAGGTCTTCTTGGAGGTGAGGCTGGCCTTTGGGCCATCCCTGGGGAGAGGGAAGAGAGAGCATCAGGGGGTGGGGACTGTTGCCAACAGCCTTGTGGCCAGAAAGAGGGGCTGGGGACTGGAAGACACATGCACTCTTGAGATAATCACCACTCAGGTGCCCATGGATGCAATAGTAAAAAAGGGCAATGCTGTGACCACCTCTACTCCATCTCCCCGCAATCATATGCAGGTACAGCAGGACCCTTTTGTGCTCAACCAATCCCTTTGAGAAAGGGGAAATGTTCTTGAAGTTGCACAAGACCTCTTGGTATTCTTGCTCACTAGAGACTATCTCTGATAATAGAATCAAATATCACAGAGTTGGAAGGGACCTCAAGTGTCATCTAGCCCAATTCTCTGCAATGCAGGGATCTCAGCTAAAGCATCCATAACATATGGCAATCCATAAGTTTACAAATAACTGAACTGTTGCTTCAGAGAAAATATATCTGATACTGTTTTAATATTCAGGATTCCTCTTCCCAATCTCATAGAAGGGTAAGCTAAAACGCAAATATTAAAACCACAGAAATCCAGCCCAAGTGCAACGAATCTGAGTCAGCCACAAGAGCTTTGCTCCACCTGAAGTTCAACACAGTTGGCCTTCAGAATTGGCAGGCAAGTGGCTGCCCAAGGCGATGCCCCCCACCTCTGACCCCCATTTCCTGAATATGCAGCTTGAGACTGATCTTGATTCTCATGCAGAGACCTCAAGGGCAACGAGGAATAATGCCTGCCAAGCTCTTCAGTGCTCTTGAGCCATCCCCATTTATCTCAAAGTGGTGTCTGCCTGCAACTTCCTTCATTCAAAGCCAATCATGTTCTTGAAAAAGATTGGTTTTCTGAACCAGAAATGTACAAGGGCTGTTTTCAACATGGAGGTCTCCAAGATCCTCCCAACTGACTTGTATTTTGCTTTGTTTTCGTTCACGACATTTGTGGACTGCCCTTCATAATATTTATCTTCATAATATTTATCTCAGGGCAGCATGCTGAGGAACCTCTCCTTGTGCTCTGTAGATTGTTCTGGGGCATGCAATCAGTTCACGTGGCATGAATTAGTTTACTGCAAACCATATACACCCAAAAACTCCCCTGTGGTTGCAGATTACAGGGGAAGATGGAAGCAGACATGTGAGCAGTGTCCTGTCTGCCTTCACTCATCTTCTCACTGAGGAAGCCCTTAAAAGCTACCATTACAACCTAGACAGTTTGAAAAAAGGACCTTGGCTGGATCACCCATCACAGCCTCAAGCAGAGAAATTTGCAGCCAACCAACCGTCCCTCCCTATCAAGAGGGAGGGGAGCAAAGAGGCTTCCCTCCATGGCTCCCCACAGATGCCAGGAATGACATGTACATGCAAGGATGCTGTGTTTCCTCATAGGAAAATTGTGTAGGTCTCACAGCCAAGACAAGATGCCAACTCTGTATCTGACCTGGGCAGTTTGAATCTCGTCCTCTCTGCTTCCTACAAGCTCCCAACATTCATAATGGGGCAAGAAGGGCCCTTTATCCTAGCCTGCCCTTTTGGTGTGACTAATCCAGGGTGTATTTGGAGACAAAGCCCAGTGCCTGAGCTCTGCTCAAACTGCAAAGAATTTTCTGTTTGCGCGCCTCTCCCTTTGGTAAGCGGACAGCCCAGCGGTTGGTGCTCTGTGGCTCAGCACCCTGGAACTGCAAGTGGGATGGGAAGGCAGGCAAGACGGGGGGTGGGTGGGGGGTAGATGCAGGAACA
Source organism: Podarcis melisellensis (assembly GCF_964234715.1). NCBI lineage: Eukaryota > Metazoa > Chordata > Lepidosauria > Squamata > Lacertidae > Podarcis > Podarcis melisellensis. The sequence continues at coordinate 53,380,707 of NC_138540.1, forward strand.
ACAACTGGAATCAGCGGCAGCAGCAACAGGGCTGCTTGAGCTGCCAGCCAGATTCCAGGAATGGCAGGTCTTCATCAGGGAGCAATATCGCAAGAAGATCTCCCTCCATTTGCCAGCTCAAAGGCAGCTGTCTTGAGGAAGGCTCATAGCAGAGATACAAGCTAGCACACTCATGTCCACAGCTCTGTTCCCATAGTAGGTTGGCTTAATAGTGGTGAAATCGTTCTAAGTAAGCATGCTTAGGATTGCACTGTAAAGCAAATGGCTGAATCTGTGTTTGGTGACACACCGAACTGAGTGCAGTTGGTGTTTGGTGACAAACACCGAACTGAGTGCAGAATTGAGCCCACTCTGAGCTCACACCCTCCTGCTTTCTCAAAAATTGCAGGGGAATGTGAAACACAGGGCTGATGTAAACCAAAACTGGTAGATGCAGACAGATGCTTCTACAAAGGAGAAGGAAAGGAGGCTGCACCTTCTCAGATATCTCAAATACATTATAGGCTAAAAACCAGCTGTTAGTAGACACCTGTCTCCAATCACCGGCTGATAAGCTGTGATGTCACAGAATGTTCATAAACATTACCAAGTGTCAGAACCTTTGTGAACTGCAGTTGCTAAGAGGAAAGTAGGAGGACAGTTTGACAAAGGCAAACCTCATTTAGGCCCTAAAGGCAAATGTGATGGGATGGAGGAAGCAGGAGGGTTGCATCATACCTTAAAATAGGCAGATACACCTTGCAATGAAGCTCATGTACTTAATTATGCAAAAGACACTGGACTAAATAAGAGTCCTTGTGATGTTATAATACTCTGAAACTCCTTGCATATACAGTGGTACCTCGGGTTAAGTACTTAATTCATTCCGGAGGTCCGTACTTAACCTGAAACTGTTCTTAACCTGAAGCACCACTTTAGCTAATGGGACCTCCTGCTGGCACCGTGCCGCCGGAGCCCAATTTCTGTTCTTATCCTGAAGCAAAGTTCTTAACCTGAAGACTATTTCTAGATTAGTGGAGTGTGTAACCTGAAGCGTATGTACACTGTAATATTGTAACAAAATCTTACACTTATAACAACTATATGCCCCAAGTTTAAAAGTTTCTTTTTTGTAAACCACTCTGAGGTGTTTTGTTTTTTACAATCAAGCAGCACATAAATTCCATGGAATAAATAAATATTTGTGATTAGGCAACTGAACTAAATTATTGGAAATATTAGTGTTTCTATCTAATATTTGGTAAATGATATAACTGGAGAGGGGCAGTCTAATTTTATGCATGTTTGGAAGTGCAGCTGAATTCTATGGCCTGGATTTGCCCAGGACCACAGCCTTCATTTTAGAGAAAGTTTAAGAGAGATTTCTATAGCAAAATGCAATTGGGAAACGAATTGGGGTTTTTCATCAGCTCTCTCCCCCTCCACGGAAGGCAGCCAGCACCTTCCTTGTTCTGGAGCGCTGACTCTAGTCAGTAGGACCACAATGGGCTCCAGATGGGGCCTACTTGTCCCTAGAATTGCTGGGCAAGAGCAGAACCTGGCAAAAATGTGGCATCTCTTGTCTCCAGTCCTTGCTCTACAGCTTGCAGAGGAAAAGAGTTGGGGATACTTTGCTGTAATCTCAAAAGTTGCAAGAGAGTTTAAGAGAAGCGTCGTTGGTCAGTGGCCACCTTCCTGCTCCTCCTGCACAACAGTTCAAAACACTCTGCCCTCTTCCCCGGCTAATCTGTCACTGATCAACCCTTCCTTTACATGAGCCTTTGCCCACCGCCCCCAAAGAAAGCACATGCCTTGAAACAAGCAAACTGGTCAGATTTGCCTAATCTGCTATGATTGCAGGGTGAGGATGCTTTTGATTCAGATCTGGCTTTCTCTCTCTCTCTCTCTCTCTCTCTGTGTGTGTGTGTGCGTGCTGTGCAACACCCATAGCGTATACAGGGCCAGCTCCAAACAAAACAAAACCTGCTGTTAACAGTTATCAACTTCACAAATCCCCACCAGACACTCTCTTTCAACAAGTCAAAAGAGACCTCCAAACTGCTGCTGACCTAAGCTGGTCCAAGAAAGAGAGCACTTCTCCAGTTCTATCCGCCTTTCCCCCTGCATTCAATGGAGCAGCAGCAGCAGCAAATGCCTTGGAAATTCATTTTCCACAAGGAAAGAAGTGAAATGTCATGATGGAAGAGTTTAGTCCTTGGCAACCAGGAGAAGGATGTTGCAAGAAGTGGGAGGTGGAGAGGATGGGGTTCCAAAGGGATGCAAAAACTTGGAGGATGCCAGGCATTGCAACCCATATGGTTGTCGCCAATTGAAACAATTACAATTAAAAGAATAAACATGGATAGGCGGTGGGTGACCTAAAGAGATTTGTTGGACTTTTCGAGGAACAAACCCGGACTGAAACCACTGGAAGAAGTAAGGAGCCAAGTTACCGACTGGCTTCAGTATCACCAATTACATGATATGTTTAAATTAGATAAGAAAAATTGTGGGTTTTTTAAAAAGCTCTCAGTTTGAAAAAAGAGTTATTGACGAACAAGGAAAAATTATTCTCCAAAATGTATACACTGTTATTGGAATGGGAAACAAAAGATGAGCTGATTCAGTAATCAATGACCCACTGGGCAATGGATATAGGATATAATATAGACTTAAACCTCTGGGAGAAACTTTGGGGGAAAACGATCTGAAATTTACTGGATGCTACACATTGAAAGAGAATTATATGAAAATGATCCATAGATGATATTTAACTCCGAGTAGATTAGCTAAGATGTATAAGGCGGAATCGGACTTATGTTGGAAATGCAAAGAAGTAGAAGGAACTTTTTTCCATATGTTGTGGGTATGCAAAAAAGTTAAAGTATATTGGGAAATGATATATAATGAGATGAAAAAGATGTTTAAAACAACTTTTTTAAAAAAGCCAGTGGCAGTGGCGTAGCGTGGGGGGTGCAGGAGGGGCCGGCCGCACCGGGTGCAACATCGGGGGGGGGGGCGCGCTCGCCACCTCCGGAGTCGCCGAAGAGCCTCGGGCGCAGGCTGTAGCAGAGCCCCATGTCTCGCGGAACTGACGAGCTGTGCGCGCGTCCGGGCTGAAGGCGTCCGGCAGGCAGCGGCTCTCAGCGCTCACCGCAGTCCCCGCGCGTCAGGGTCACGGAGGGTGCGCCAGGTAGCCCCGCCGCCGCCGCCGCCGCCGCTGCTGCTGCTGCTGCTGGGCCATGTTGCATTTTCCTCGCCTCTCTGCCCTCCTCCTCCGGGCAAGCGGCGTCGTTTGGGCGGCAGCGCCAGCGGCAACTCGCCTCAGATCACCTGACACGGACCCGCTGCCGCCGCCATGGCTACCTTACCGTAAATACCCCAGCCCAGGCAGTAGCAAGAAGAAGCTGGCAGCGACGGCAGGTTAGGGGTTAGGGGGCGCAAATTACTTGCCTTGCCCCAGGTGCTGACAACCCACGCTATGCCGCTGGCCAGTGGCATTTCTCTTAGAAATTATTCAGACAGAGGTTCCCAGGAGTCAGAAGAACTTATTCATGTACGCAACAACAGCGGCTCGGATCTTGTTAGCCCAAAAATGGAAAGTGAGAAAGGTCCCTAGTAAGGAAGACTGGCAACTTAAGATGATAGAATATGCAGAACTAGCAGGCCTAACAAGTAGAATAAGAGAACAAGAAGAACAGGTATTTAAAGAGGAGTGGATTTTTTTTGTCAAGTATATTGAAAATAATTGTGCACAGTTAAAAATGCTGGCAGTATTAAAGTAATTCAACAATATAACATATTTTGAACTGATGTAAGATAGGAAAATTAAATTAGTTGGATATATTAAAATATGCAGGAATGGTGGACAAGTTAAATGAACCTTGGAAAGCGAGTGAGGGAAGTCAATGAATGTATGGTATAATAAAACATGTTTAATTTGAAATGTAAAATTTGAAAATTTAATAAAAAATATTAATAATAAAAAAGAGAGTCCCCAACCTCCCAAGGGAGTCTCTCTTCCACCATTGAACAGTGCTTACTGTCAGAAAATTCTTCCTTATGTTTAGCTGGAATCTCCTTTCTTGTAACTCGAATCCATTGGTTTGAGTCCTAGCCTCTGGAGCAGGAGAAAACAAGCTTGCTCCATCTTCCATGTGACGGCCCTTTAGATATTTGATGATAGCTATCATATCTCCCCTCTTTTCCAGGCCAAACAAAATAATTCAAATACTGCTTTAGAAGGGAGAGGGGGGTGAAATCACAAAATAGCTGCATTCTGTACTAGCTACAGCAGCTGACCCATCTTCAAGGGCAGCCCCACATGTAGGGCACAGCACTAGTCTAAACAGAAGATTACAGGAGCATAAATATCTCTGGCTAGACTCTTTGTCAGGAGAGGCTGGCACACAAAGCTGGCGAAAGACAAGATGTGCCACTGAGGTCCCTTGTGCTTCTATAGTGGCAGCAGCTAGATCAATAAGCTCCAACAATCTGCACACATGATTCCTCAAGAGGAGTGTGAACCCACCCAGAAGATCTGGAACACCATCTTCAAACAGCCTCTGTCTTGGTGATTCAATTAGGGATTCTAATGACATCAAGTGATTGACTGGTGGGTGGTCACCTTTGCCAACTGGGGATGTGGGGAGATAATGAACTTGCCCTCTGGGTCAAAAAGGTCCCCCTTCCCTCCCCTCTCCCATTCAGTGCAGAACTTTTCTTTCTGCAAAAGGAGAATTTGGGAAGAGATCTGCTACCCGATCCCTGCAATGAAATGGAAAAAACACCAGGGAAGGGTTGGGGGGCAGTAGGAAGGCAAGTTAATGCTGCCCATCTCCAGCTAATTCGGGGAGGGGATGCTTTTCAGCTGCATTTGTTATGAAAGTCACTGCCAATGTTTAATGGAATGTAGGTCACAGTTAATCAGATGTTCAGTCTGTCTGACAGCTCCGAATATTCAGCAGTCATGGGAGAAAAACAGCATAGAAAATACACAGAAGAGAACAGCTCACACGCGAAGTGACCCTCCAGGACCCCCAAGCCTGGGGGTGGAATGGGGCTGTGTCACAGTGACACCAATCTGGGGCAGGAACTGACATTAAAGAAATGGGGGAGGGGCAGACATCTCCCCACCCCCACCCCATACCCTGGTAAAATCCACACAGCAACTCTCACTTTCCCTGTTACTTAAATGGATTGCTATTTTCCTACAAGTCTCCCCTACACACAACTGACAAGGAAGGCCCTCGTGGTTATTTACTGGCTAAAGAAGACTGACCACCCCTCACTCTCATCTTTGCCCCAGTGCCAGAGCTCCTTCCTTCCACCCCACCCTTTCTTGGCCAGCTCAGGAGACTCTGACATAAGGGCCTTCCAGGAGGTGAGAGCCTTTCCTGCTGCAGCCTTCATAGAGCTGGGGGTGGGGGAAGGGCCCCAACAGGTGTCACTACTCTTGGCCCAAAGCCCACACAAAGAGGGTCCGTGACCTGCATTCACAACAGCCGCACAGCAGCAACTTGCCCATGAAACAGAGCAGATTTTTAAGATATGAAGAGGGGAGTAGATGTGCAGCCCCTCCTGGAGCCATTTCCAGAACATACCATTTCCAGGTGGTATTGCTGGACTCCCAACTCCCATCATTCCTGGCTATGTGATGCCACGCTGGCTGTTGGGGCTGATGGGATTTGGAGTCCAACACCTGGCTCCCTGGTTTAGGCAATTATTTTTTTTAAATGGATCTTTGGACATGGACTCCATTCCCTAGTGCATGCACTGGGCCTCTTTGAAAAACAGCAGCCCAAAAAGCTGCTGCCCTTATGTGCAAGAATCCCGGCAAAGAGAAAGCTCTCCTGAAAGGGAAGGAGCCTTCCAAATGCAGCTGCTGTACCCGAAGGGAAGAGGAGAAAAGGGGAGGAGACAGCTGGTGGCTCACCCTGCTTTGCCCTGCCGGACAACAGCCTCAACAGCAGGCACACTGCGCCTGGAGAAGGAGGAGGAGGAGGAGGAGGAGGAGGAAAGAGCTGGCTTCTTGCTGCCTGTGGTTCATGCAGGATCCCCAAGGAGACCTAAACAAGCTCCCCTGGCATGCTGATGGGAACGGGCTCCTTCCAATCTCCTCCATGGCTCTGCTTGTTTCCATGGCAATACCACAAGGGAAAGTTTCCATCCCAGATGCCAAATGCCTGTGGATGAGGCACAGCCCTCCGAGGCTGACCAAATATAGACAAAACTCAAAAAGTGCTTCACTGTGCAGGGCAAGGAGGATGGACCTGAAGGCCTCCCCCTCTCACAAAACAGCTCCAGGAACAGCTCTCGGCACACCCTTGGGGGCCTTGCCTGCTGAGAGTTGCAGCCCCCCACCCAACTCAAAGACTACAGCCCCTGGAGCAGAAGAGCCACAGAAGAAAACTGGATGGTTCAGATCGCTGCTCCCTTATAGCCTCTCTGCCATGGGGGAAAGAGAGGCAAGAGGCCAGTCACCACCACCACACAGAGGGACTCTGCATGAAGTCTGAAGGGCAACAGATGTGGGCCTCAGCTGGACCTGAAGGTGACAAGCTCAAGGGGCAGGAAAGGCCAGCAGGGGAGCTTCAACTTAAGGCAGAGCCCAGGCTAGAAAACCCATGCAAATTATGTTTGCCTGGGGGTGGGGTGAGGCATGGCTGGCTGGCAGGATCTGGGCCATGCACAGGGATCCTTCCCCTTCCCGCTGTGCTGAAGTCAGAGCTGGGCACTGTCGGCACACACAGGAATGCCCAGTAGTGGTGCCAGGCCAGGCGGAGGCTCCATCATTGCTGTTGAAAGCGAACTACTGTTCCTTCTCTTACTCCAGTCAGCTTACATGAGTCACGGGGCCAACAGACACTCCTTCTGCTAACAAACAGAAATTGTCATGGGAAGTGCTGTCTGCTCAAAACACAGGCCCTGACTGAGTGCATCCACACAACCAAGTCCACAAGCGGATCTGCACCTAATGATCAGCTGACCCCACCATCAACGAGCACCATCAACCAACCAGAACTCCAGTCTTCTACAACCAGCACTTGGCAGATGCAGAGAGCTCTGAAAGTCCTGCCAAAGCCACCATGAGGTGTACTAGAAGGAAAGGAAGGCCAATGTGATGGCGGAGAACTAGCAAGTGGGGCCAGCTCCTGACCCAACATAAAGCTCTGGGCTTAATGCAGTAGCTGCATAGGAGAGAGGGTGAGGGGTGTAGACAGACATGGCTTCTCTCCTCATGGTACCACAACAAGGCAGCCTGCTGGATAAGTCCACACCTTCCTGCCTTGTGTACTGGGCAGAAGAATCATAGCATTATTATTTTTCTTGTCTTAGTGTTATTATCTTGAAAATGTGCACCCTGCCCTTAGTGCCAACAACAAATAGCATTTTATACGTGCTCTCCTGTGCCCAGGGAGTCCTCCCCACTCCTTCGTGGCTGGACGGTCCTGCAGCAAGACAGCCTCTGCAGAAGCCCTGCCTCTTTGTAGGGCAGGCGGCAAAGGCAGTGGAGCAAGTTGCTCTGAAGGATGCCCCAGAGAGGCGTTGGCGACTTACGCTGTTTGCAGGAGTTCTGGGTTGGGCACGCACTGTAGGCGGTGGGAGAGGAGCTGGAAGGCATTGCTCTGGGGCAGGAGCATCAGAAGCCCGTACAGAGCCTTGATGAGGTAAGGGTTGTTCTTCACGTCCAGCAGCTGTAAGCGGAGATCTGCAAGCAAAGAAGGGAAGGGTAAGCAGGGCTGTGAAAGCTGCTGACCTTTGTCCAAAGAGGGGGAAGGAGGGAGGGAGGGAGAGGCAGGGTGCACAGAACCTCTGAGTCCTTCTCTTCCATCCATCTTCTTGCCTTTTGTATGCATGCATGCAGCTGCATGCCATCACACCATTTGTGTCTCCCTGGTGGAAAGTGGGGAGCTTTCTGCCATGGAAAGCACAGAGATGCTGCCATCCACTCAGCAAATAGACCCAGAAATAGGAGAGGGATACTGAAATGGCAATGAATCTCGGAGGGTCATGGGGCTGGAGTCACAGTGGGACTGCCTTTGTGCAAGAAGGAGTGTTGTGTGCATGCATGCCTCTTTGGCAGCATAGGCAAAGGGATTTGAGGAGTTTAACACCTGCTCTATGGGGTATTATAGGAACAGGAAAGCCAGCTGATGGAGAAAGATTTGCCATTGAAGCAGCAGGTTCAGGAGACAGTGTGAGGCCCGGGCAGGGATGTGAGCCCAAGGGCTGACTCAGAAGGTCACACGACAGCCTGATCAATGGCTCAATAGTCTGCATGGGAACAAGCTTCTTGGCTTCCTTTCCCCACATCAACTGGCACTGTTACCTTGGGACTACCAAGCCGAGTTCTGGTCAACAGGAAAAACAACCAAATGCTATCTTGCCAGAAAGGGGGGAAGGGGACATTAAAGTTCTGAGTAGCAGAACTCACGAAGGAGGTTGACAAGGGAGGAGGAGATCAGAGGAGAGGCTTGAAAGCTGGAGAAGGCAACACAGTCAAGGACAGGCTGGACATATGTTTAGGTTGAGCCTCCTGAAAGGCTCACCTCACAGTAGCCAAGTGTATCCATAGCAAAAAAGTCACAGGGTGTGAAGGGTTTAAAGGACATGGAGGTGGTTATTCTAGCAGGACAATGCAAAGGCCTTTTGAGCTGCCAAGGGAAGCTGTGGTGTCATCTTCCTTGAAGGCAGCTGGAGGGTGGAAGTGGACAGGGAGATCTTTTTCTTCCTCTCCCATAATGCTAGAACTGATCCAATGAGGGAGATTCAGGAGAGGCAAAGAAAAGTTCTTCTTCACCAAGTGTACAGTTAAACTATGGAATCTGTTCCACATGATGTTGTGAAGGCCACCAACTTGGATGGCTTTAAAAGATTGGACAAATTCACAGAGGAGGATAGCGCCATCAATGGCCCCGAGCCACAATGGCTGCTTACTAGCTCCAGAATCAGAAGCAGCCTGCTTTTGAATACCAGTTGCTGGGAATCACATGGAAAGAGTGCAGCTGTGGACTTTCCACTGAAGCAACTTGATGGCTGCTGTGAGAACAGAATGCTGGACTAGATGGGCCTCCTTTGGCCTGATCCAGCTGCAGAGCTCTTCTTATGAGGGGCAGCAGACAGGAGAGGCTTTATTTGGAATAGGGGACCTTGGTGTAGACCAGGGTGCTGCTCCAGATTGCCTTGCAGGTCCCCTCCAGAGTGAGATAGTTGCCTTGCAACAGCCCAGTTGGGCAGGCATGGGTGGGAGACAGCAGTGCCCCACCCCCAGTGAAGATCCCAGCAATTCAAAAGAACGAGGGGGGCTTCTGCATGGAACAGAAGCTCCTTGCAACCATCGCTGCAAGTGGCTCCCGTGTTGACATCCACTACACTGGTGGCTACTGCAGCTGCATGGAAAGGAAGACTCTGGAGGGCATGGTACAAGGTCAAATGGTTCAGCAGGAGTGGGAGAAAGCGTTGTTTCTGCTGCTGAGGCTCTCTCTTTTGTAGCAACAAGTAGCTCAGAAGCACATTCCTAAGTGGAACTTGCCCCCTGGGTTTCCACACCCACCCTCCAATGCAAAGGTCAAAGCCTGGAATTAAAAAGGGTCTTTTTTGTGGGGGACTATAGGCCACCTGGTAGCCCAACCCCTTGCCTGCTCAATGCAGGAGATTGAGAGCTGGAGCCTCCATCCCCAGCAGATCAAAGAGGGATTTGTCCAGCCCCTGAGAACATAAGAAGAGCCTGTTGGATCAGGGAAATGGCCTGTCTAGTTCAGCATCCTGTTCTCACCATGGCCACCCAGACGCCTATAGGAAAACTGCAAGCAGGACCTGAGCACAAGAGCACTCTCCTCTCCTGTGGTTCCCAGCAAACCAATATTCAGAAGCATGACAGCCTCCAGCTGTGGAAGGCAGAGTGTGGCCATCGTGGCTAGTAGCCTTTGCTTGAAGGAAGACAGCTAAGGAGGGCCTCCACCCCACCCTGCAATCGCCTTGTCCAACAGCTCTTCCCAGCAAGCCTCTTAATGTTCAGCTAACAGCTACCCACCTATTACTTAAGCCCATGTGAACAAGTCTCTGTCCTCTCTAGGGCAGCAGCAGCAGCGAAGAAGGCTCTTCACTTCTCTTATGCAGGGGGCCCTCGGGGACTTGAAATATGTTATCCTTTTCTTCTCCAGAGCAGACCCACGCAGTTCCTCCCACCTTCCCCCCTGGGGCTGGTTTTTCATCCCCCGTTTCCCTTGGTCTCCCCTGAGCAAATGCAGTTTGTGTCCCTAACCTACATTCTGCTTCCTATCCACTGCAATGCTGCTGCTGCTGCTTTTGGATGGCCCTAATGGGCACATGAGCCAGAAGGTCTCACAGCAAAGAGGCTCATAACTTCTGCTCTATTTATTTGGGCCACGTCGCCAGTTGCAATGAGGGAGTGGGGGAGGAGAGGGGCCTCGGGTACGTGTGTCAGTGCTAATGCACCACAAAGTGCAAAGCCCCCCAAACCTTCCTGCCAATGCGAGCGCACACACACACACACTTCTGCGAGAGTGAAAGAGAGCTTACATGTAAAAATCGGACACTCGATCAACTGGACCAGCTTGTCAACCTCAATCAGGAAATCCACTGTGACCTCCAGGTCACCACTGAGCACGGCTGTTAAGGAGCCTAATCTGCCCATGCTGGCAGGGGTTGATGGGATTTGTAGTCCAAAACATCTGGAAGGCACTAGGCACTAGGGTGAGGGGTGGGCAGATGCCACACAGCCTAACACCACGCTGCTCTACAAAGCCAAAGACCAGAGAGAGGATGAACAAGCTTCTTCTCTTAAGCTCCTGGCTTTGAAGATGGCATGATGAAGGCGCTTGCAAAACACCACTGCCTTTTTTGATGGGGCTCGTGCAGAGACACAGAGAGACCTTCCTGGAAGAAAACCCCCCCACACACACACACACTCTTGCCTACCCGCAGGCCACTTTTCCAATGCTAAGCACAAAATGTGGATTATTCTGCCAGATCTGACTGTTCCCGCCTTCTCAACATGGAAACATGAGCTAAAAACAGAGAAGCTGTTTAATCCTCATTGTTGGAAAAAAAATCCTGGGAACGGACAGTTTCTGCTACGCAGGCCCATGTTCAAAATTTTTGTGGCAGAAGCAGGTCAGTGGTAACAGCAAAAATCTAAATGTACACAGTCTAGTGTAGCCTTCGCCAACCTGGTGCTGTCTGGGGAGCTGATGGGAGTTGCAGTCCAAAATGTCTGGAGCGTCCTAGGTTGGCGAAGGCTGCTCTAGCGGATTAAAAGTTACTGGTGGTGATAAACTTAGTAAGATTAAAATTATTGTAATTTTAATAGACTCCAAGTGCTCTTAAAAGAGAATCTGAACTTGTGTGTACCTAAGAGATTGGTCATGCACATACAGCCTGTAGTACTCTGTTTATGCCCAATAATATAATTTTTAGAAGTCTGAAGATGAGTTCGCCATGAATTTTAAAACATGGTTCAAAGCACATAGGAGAGACTTCAGACAAAAAGCAGCCCCATGTAACGGGGTCTGGCGGTTTGCACCCCTAGCACCCCCCAGCAGCATTAGGCATGAAACTGGCCTTAGCTGAGAACTGTGCAAATGCTACAAATAGGCTCTTCTCAAACCTCCCCTTTTCCTGGAAGTCCTAACCAGCAAGTTGTGCCATGTGCTCAGTGGTCAATGCTCTTCATGGCTGGGAGCTTTAGGTTTCTCTCGGTGTTACTGCAATCTATTGTAAGCTGCTTTGAGGATCAATCCAAGGCAGGATATAAATCTCCAAAATAATATCCTACTGCAGCTAAGCCAAAGGATGTGTAATTGAAACGATGCTCTGCTGTCTCTTCTGCCCCCATTCGCCCTCTGCTTTCCTCTGTTTCTGCACTATGCCCATTTTAAGATGACCAAGTGGATCTCACATAATTTAGTGCAATGTTTCTCAAACTGGGGTCCCCAGCTGTTGTTGGACTACAACTCCAGTCACCCCCAGCTAGCAGGACAAGTGGTCAGGGATGATGGGAGTTGCAGTCCAACAACAGCTGAGGACCCCAGTTTGAGAAACATTGCACTAAATTATGTGAGATCCGTCTGGTGAGGGAGAGAGGCAGGGAGCACATCCAGTCCTGTACATCATCCAACATCTCCCAACATCCTTACGACTTTTGAGCTCTTTTATCCGAGAGACTTTTCCAGCCATAGGAGCTGTTCTGGTCTCTGCTGCTATCATGATGTGCAATGGTGAATCTCAGAAAATGAGGATCCCTTCCGCAATGTAAAGGACCTTGGGGCTGACCACTTCTAACTGGCAGCCCGAGTTCACTGCCGTATTTTATGGGCCAAGGGGCGGCAACTTCCGAGGCCTGCTTAGACTCCACAGTGCAGACAGCCGCTGTCTCATGCTACCTTCCCTCCCTCCCCATGCTAGAAGGATACAACTTCTGGATGAGGTCATAGGCATGCTTGTAGTTCTGAGTGAGGAAGCAGAGGGAGACGGTGGTCACTGGGTTGTGGCACCAGGAACGGTACAGGCAGCAGAACAGGTTGCGGCTCTCCTGGGGAGACAAAAAAATAAGAGGAGTTGACTTGCACCTCCACACACCACTCCCAAGTCCGCTCTTGAGAACCAAAGGCAACTCCAGCAAAACAGAGCGCCAAAAACTAGGTAGCAAGGTGGGACGAGGGGTCACCTCCTGCAACAACGCAGAGCCAGATGTCCTGGTGGCAGGGCTTCAGCACTGCCAAGCACAGCAGGACCACCATGTGTGCCACTTATGGTAGATAATCCGGCATTCACAGCCTGCTCCCCCGCCCCCGGGGGCTTTGTTAAATTTATGTTTTCTGTCCTGCTGGTAGCAGAAAACAGCTGAAAATTGCATATGGCCAGCTGATGCCAGGAAGGAAAGGAAGGGGAAAAGCGGATCCTCTTCTCATGTTCTGATTTCACTGTGAGAGACAGTGGCGACAACCAACTTGGACAGCTATAAAAAACAGGGTGTGTGGGTGTGTTGATGGCCGCCTGAGATCCAGCATGCAGTGCTCAAGTCACTTCAAGGGTGGGTGGAGAAAGAGGCTGCACAGACCAGCAGTCACAGACACATCTTCTCAGGTGCAACATACCGCTGTCTTCAGATCCTTGAGTTGGTTCCTCAGCTGGAAGAGCTCCGAAGAAGTCAGGAGGATGGTGTTGAGGGTGTGGACCATCGTCGAGGCAAACTTGAGGTCTTCCTCCCGCAGCAGGATGTCAGCCATCGAGTGAAAGATGTTCTCCGCATTCAGGAGAAGACAGAGTTGCCTGCATGGCACCAAAAAATGGAGATTAGGAGTTGACCAACAAAGGGGGTTGCTGTGAATCTGGGGTGGGTGGGTGGGATACTACCACCACAATCCCCAAATATCAAAGAGAATAATATTGGGCGAGAATCTAGGATGCAACAAGTGCCTGGCCCCATCCTCTGCACCAAGCCTTTACAAAGGTGTTCTCCTTCCTATCAGCATTGTCACCATTTCCCCCAGTAGGCCAAGACTGAACTTGCCCCTTAGGGAAGGAGCCCCATCGCTCCTTCTAACAGAGAACTCAGCTGGTGAGTGCCAATGGGGTTTTAGCAAACAGGGTCACTGAGGAACAAAGGAGGAATTAAAATGCTCTGGGGAATATCCCTAGGTCTTGCAAAGGTATAGCACATATTATGAAGGAAAAAACACTTAGGGGAGAAGAGAAAGAACAACCCCCAACAGCCCACCAATGATGTAAGCCCACTCAGAGGCCATGGAATACTAGGTTGCCTGTTGGAAAGGGGAAACCAGAATGGAAGAGAGAAAAAATGAGTATCCTAGGAGAGCAGTGCTCCATATTGCAGCTTTTTTTTTACAGGCCCCATTCACACACACACACATAGCAGCAGCAACAGCTGCCTCACCTAGTTTCTCTTCCTTCCAACTCGCTCTCTGGGACACACCAGGCAGCGCCCCCACCCTCACCCCAGACCAATCTGTTCTGGATTAACACAAGCAATTTCAAGCTTTCCAGACAGAGTGGAGGGCTGAGGTCAAACCCTTGTTCTTTCACAAATGACCTTGAGTTCAAAGCAAGTGTAAGGTAGGAAAATGCAAACAAACAAACAAACAAATCTTGCATGTGGCATTATCTTCATCCTTCGTTTCCCTTCTATCAATTTTTTTTATTTGAATAAATATTTATTCCCCATGATTCCAGTAAAGGCTCCCTGTGGTGGCAGGAATGATATATCTGGAAGGTGTGCTAGGTGATTGCAAAGTTATTTGTGCAGGGAGGGAGATGCCCCTGCTTTCACAGCAGAAAGCCAGCAGAGGTTCACCTGTGTTGCACCCTGTCGCCAATTCCCAAGGATGTGCTGGTGGTTCTGATTTACCAATATATCTGCTCAGAGCCCACCCAGCCCCAGCCTTGCTGACCCTTTCTGGAGCTTTTTCGCAGGGACTCAGCGAGTCGCAGCAGGAATGCTCTGCTTAACCTCTCCAGGAACCCCCAAGGTCTTCTGCACTGGAAACCGAGCGCCAGATTTCCCTCCGTGTTTGTTTTGATTCTATGGGCTCCCTCTTTCTCCCTGCCAAGCCTGCGGTGGTGGCACTGTAGGGTTTGCCTGAGGACGCCTGACACAAAGCCCAGTGCTAATGCCGCTACCGCTGCTGCCTCCTTTAACAAGCTTGGCTTCACAGCTCTGTGCATTCAAAGGACATGGGAAACGGCAACCCGAGTTACCCCAGGCGAGGGAGACTTGATCAATTTTCTCTTTCAGCCCTTCTAAAGGCTCTAAGCTCTGGTTTTGATCTATTTCCAGCACAGAATAATAATTCATTTCAAGGCCTCTGCTCAAGTCCAAGAATAGTCATTCAATCAGTCCCAAACAGAAACTCTGGAGAAATCACCCCGCTCCCCTAGTGCATTGACACTCATTAAGATTTCCTTGTCAAAGACCATTTAAATTGCAGAGACATGCTTTGAAAAAGTAGGCCTCCAACTCTGGGATACAGCTCCAGAGACTTGGGAAGGGAGCCAACTCAAAGGGGCTTTGCTTCTCCAAGCTCATCCCTAAGCAAGGCTTCGCCCCCTCCCAGGCCCCCATCGCCATCAGAGGGTTCCACTCCACTAGCAGCAGCTTGCAAGAGTCTTGTTGTCAGCTGCTTCCTTGGGAGGCAGGGGCGGGATTCTCAGAATCAGCACCCAATGGGCTCTTACTGCAGGAACAGCTTCAAGTCTGAAGGAGGGTGATTCAGCAAGAGATTGTAGAACACAAGCACCAAGGTTTGCATATGCAGCTCCAGAGAGACTTGGAGAGAAATGCGAGCAGGTGTTGATGGGGCTCCGAGTCCTATCGAGACCAACACCCAGCAAACATGATTAGGGCATGTTCTTGAGATTGGGAAAACTATTCCCTAGGATATGAAGATACGGTATTTGCTCAGATGTTTAAGTCACCCAAAGCTGCAGTGTTCTGCTTGTGTCGCAGTGGCAAGTGTGCACAGGCCAAAACAAGATCCATGGCTCACGTATGTATCTCCTCCCTCCCATCAAAGGGATGGAATGCATAGGCTGGACTCTGAGCATGAAGCACAAAAACCTTACCCAGGGATGACCATGCGTTCTGGAATGGAATGGAGAGGCAATTCTTACCTGAACTCCATTTTATTATATATTTCTCAGCTCATTTTTCAGATAAAGATGGGTCTCTGAAAACAAAGACCCTGCTCTCAGGCTTACAAACTAAAAACTCAGGGCACCTGAGTGTGGGTGGAGGGAAAAGCATGAGAAAGATCAGACTGATACTGGCCAGAACTAAGTGGTGACTTGTAAGCCAGGCCAGGCTGGTGGTGCCCTCCTCATCCTGTGCCCACCCGCTCATGGTTGTTATTCCTGTGGCCAGTTCAGAGGCCAGCCTCCCTTCTTCTCATGTTCACTAGGCAATTCTATTAGCAACTGTGAGGTCAAAAACAGCATTGCTGCAAATCAGTCCAGAATTTGCTGACATTGTGTTGTTCTGAGAAGGTACACCATTCTGTTTCTCCTTTTCATTGGCTTCCCTGAGAAGTTGCCGTGGGCCGAAACAGGGCAAACCAACTCCACCCAGGAGAGAAACTGTAGGAAGGGGGGCACTCTACTAAGCATGGGAGTTAGGGGCAAGGAGGAGGGCTGCCTGGGGTCCAGATGAACAGTTGGGATAAATGCTCTTTGATTTAGCTGTGCCTCTAGGCAGCCTTGGTGGCTGGATGTGGCTTTGCAAATGTGCTCTTTCCTATTTTTCTCTGTTTTATGCATCCTCTGGCAACTTCTTCTTTGGACTCTAATGCATTGTGTGCAGGGCTGTCTTTGAAGAATATCTGGAAACTTCAGCTCTCAACGGATGCCAGCTGGAAGAAGCCCATCACCCTGACACTGATGGACTTGCTCTAACTATTAAAGCCCTAAAGGTTCCAACTTCAGGTTTATTCAGGGATCAGATCCTCCTATACGTTAACAGCTCACCAGACAAAAGTCCTGCTCTCTGAGTACCCACCAAGGCCTTCTGGATCAAGAAGTGCCCACTCAGCACGCTTCCCTATTCTGTGGAATTCACTACCTAGAACGTGCTTTTTGTATGGCAAGCTGATTTGCATTTTTGATCTGCGCTTCTGATATGCTACTGACTGGATCTGGAGCACCCGTGGACTTGTTTTTATTTCATTTTTGTTGTGCATAACTTGAGGGCCCCATTAGGATTAGTCTGGCAACATATAAATCTGAACAATAAAGCTGCTCCTTGTGAACACCACTTTAGAACGAAAGTGCAAATTCCTGACACTTCTTTGCTCCCTACTCCACACAGAGCCAGATGTGAGGATCTCCCCTTTCCTCTACAGAGAGGATTGAAAGGCCTCTGCAGGTCCATAACAAGCTGTTCTTCGCTCCTGCACCGACCAAAGACTTTGCCATCAAATAATCAGAAGTGGCATCTGTAAATACTGCCTGAGGGCACCCGACACTCTCCTGAAGGAAAACACAGCCGCCCCATCTTCCCCGCTAACAGGAAGGGGGCTCAAAATAGCAGCGCTGTCAACCTGCTGGTGAGACCAGGCATATGTTTAATGGCAATCAAATCAGGGAGCACATCTATCTCCAACAGAGCAGAAGGAAGGGGGTAGCAGCTTTCTGATGGCCCTGCCTGCTTTGCCGGCATGCTGATTGTTAACAACCTATGCTGAAGATTCTTGATCTCAGCAGGAGATGCCACCTGATTAATTTTTAAGAGGCCCAGCAGAGGACAGGGTCACAAACCTCATCCACAGTCTCGACCTGGGCAATCCTAACACGTTGCATCTACTGTATTGACCAAACTGGGCAAGGGGTGGCAATAAAGCCAGAAATTCTGTGAGGAAGATGTGCCACTCCAAAATGCAGCCCCAACTTGCCATCTGCAAAGTGCAGACTCACCCACTTTGAAAATGACAGCCAGGCCCAGTAATTTTAACGGGATTCTACACACTTTTTCTATCACAAGACAATCTATTAGGATTCACAGACCTTTCCCATACTTCTGAGGAGACATTCCAAGTCTCTGCAAGAAGGCTAAGGGGTCAGGAGGTAGATATATCCATGGCTTAAAACCATCATGCCAGTGACTGGAGTCTCTGAACAAAATAAACAGTATGTGGATTCTGATGCTGGACTTGGATTCAAGAAAATCATGTTGGTGGGGAGGAATATTTACTTTATGGTAAATCCTGCTGCTCTAGGAGCCTAGAGGACAGTCTTTGTATCTGAGACAGCATCACGTTCTGGTTGGGTGTGGTCTTCCAACCTGACCAAGAGAAGGAGAGCTCCCTTCGCTCCCAGAATGAAAAGGAGGGAACTCTGACCTGGCTTGTGTGACTTTTATCCACAGGGTTCCTTAAAAAACTGCTCTGTGTTTTGCAGATCAAGAGTGAAGATCAATACTATAAAAAGCAGACACAGTCTGGAAAGTTTTCTAGAAAAAGCAGCAGCAGCCAGGAAGAAAGAGATGTATGAAGGAAGAGAGTGAGGGAAGAGACCACCAGTGACTGCCTGCCCCCAAACACACACACTTTACAGCAGCAAGCAGAGAGAGAGAGAGAGAGAGAGAGAGAGAGAGAGAGAGAGAGAGAGAGACACGTCTGGCTCCCTTGACCAAAAAGGAGGAAGGAGGAGCCATTTTCCAGAAATAGAAGCCCTGACATCTCACTGGCTCATGCCTGACTCCTCACATGCAGGAGCCCAAAAGGAAACGGCTAGCTACTAGCAGGCCTGCTTTCGATTAGCCTGGCAAGGTAGCTTGGGTTTTCTTTTCATTTTGTTTCTTTGTGGCCTGGGGAAATCTGAAAAAGAGCTTGCATGAAAGGAATGTCACACAGACGGCACACCAGCGGCTGCTGCAGCCATATCGATGATGCCCTTTTCGGCTACTTCCTGGGCTTCATTTCAGATTCTGGTTCTCAAGTAGGTGGGTGAAGACAACAAGAACAAAGCCAGGCCCACCCAGATGCCCCTTCTTGCCAAGGCCACTGCTCAAAGCACAACACTAAGGAAGGGCGACAACTCAAGGCCCCCTCATCCAGGTGAAAAGAAAGGAGGAAAAGGGAGAGGAAGAGAAGGAGGGAAAGGCCTCTTCCATTCTCTCATTCTCCCCACCCCCTCACCAAGTAGCTTTTTGACATGTCAGTTCTGGAGAAGAGGTTGAAAAGGCCCTGATGGCAACAGCAAACTGCGCTCCCTGGTGAGCGAATGATACCAGATTGAATGCAAAGATTCTACACACTGAGACACAACAGGCAATTCTTTCCATGCCGCACACCCACCCCGTCACATATGCTTCACAGTGATGACACTCAGCGTTTTGAGGCTCTTTAGATACTACCCTGAAGCAACAGTCATGCTGCATCTGGGTTTGGGGCAGAGAGAGGGGGGAAGGCAACTAAGACGACTTATTATGTGTTCTTGTTTCAAACCAAGAACTTCTTTTCTGCCCTGCTGCACCTCTGGGAAGTTTATAGAGGCTCTCCACAGAAGGTGGAGGGCAGAGGGGTGGGGAGAGAGAACAGGAACAGCAGGAACCAACGGGGCGATGCCGCAGCTGGCGTCCTCTGTGATCCCAACCGACAGCTGAAGCATTCCACATGGAAACTCCCTTATGTCATCTCAGTAACGTGGGAAATGTGGAGCACATACATTTCTGACGGGTGAATCCATCTCATTAAAAGCCAGCCTCTATCCCCTCCTCCCGGCATCCTTGGCACAAGCGGCTTGAGGGGGATTATGGCACATGGGCAATGGGAAGGCTGCAGAGAGGCACCCTAGCAAACCACAGCGGGTGGCACTATCTGCTGCGCAAGCGCCAAGTGTGCAAGGTTGGCGGCGGCATCATCACCATGCAGGGCATGCCAACAAGGGTTCACAGCAGGCAGGGCTAGGCGATATCAGGCTTTCAACATTGTGACATATCACCAGGTGTACATTGCAATTTAGTGATATATCATGATGTTGAAAAGGAAGGAGCACCGGCCCTGCAAGGCACTGGGGTGAAGCCGCCCCTGCCCCTGCCAGTGCCCAGCACAGGGAGGAAGGAGGCAGCCTGCCCATTTGGCCGGAGAAGGGAGTTAAGGTGCCAGCCCCACCCACAATATATAGCCGGGTCAAAACGCCATCACAATCTGTCTGGGATGATGTATCAATACATCACCCAGGCCTAATGGCAGGAATACCCCAGAGGACATCATCATCATCATCAAATTTTATTTATATCCTGTCCTCCCAGCCAAAGCCAGGCTCAGAGCGGCTAACAACAATAAAACATACTACATACTACAGTTGATTTAGGCATAGCAAAAGTCAGCTGGGTGCCCCTCTCTGCCTAAGTGGATCAAAAAAGCCAAAAAGGCCTTGCAGTTTCTGGCCCTGATGAGGCGATAATCTTCCAAGGTACTGTCTCGGGGATTCTGGCTCCATGTTCAGGCTCCAACCTGCTTGAAGAGAGGCCGGGGGGGGGGGGGGGCGGCAGGTGGGTACAGTAATCTAAAAGAGAGAGCCTCTCTGCTGCTGCTTCTCACACTACACAACCTCTCTATCAATAGGAGCTGGCAAAACACAGACATTTGCACAGATTTCCATTCAGCTATTTATTATTTGCATTCCCTGGCTACAGGCCAGCCCCCTCATTCAGCAGCCCCCTCATTCAGCCTGCCATGGATTTGCTTGCTTTGAAATGGGAAACTGTGTTGCGATGACGAGCGCAGGCATTTGTCTCACACCTCTGCAGTCTCTGTGCCCACAGTCTGAAATGTGCCTTTGCAGGCTGCAATAGTGCTTTGCCAGCTCAAACAGCTTGTTCTAAGGGGCTGAGAGCACACAAGACTTTTCCCTGCAGGTCACACAGGAAACTGCCCAACACCATGTCAGGCTGTTGGTCCATTGAGCTCAGCATGGTCTATACCCAGGGGATCAGGACCTGTGGCCCTCCAGATGTTGTTGGACTACTACTACCATCATTGCTGGCCAGGTTGGCTGAGGCTGATGGGAAATGGAGTCCAACAACATCTGAAGAGCCGCAAGTTCCCTTCCCCTGGTTGACACTGACTGACAGCGACTCTTCAGACTGCCAGTATTTTGCAGGAGGGATTCAATAACACACTGGAAATTTGGGTTTGTGCAATTAAAGTGGATTAAAGTGATCTGACGCAACAAATTCATTTTTTAAAATAAAAAAATGACTTTTTAAACTAAAAAATTGCGGGACAAATGGTCGATGGGAAGATGTATAACCTCCACACAAGCAGGTCAAAAGGGATGCCCATACTTTTATAATCTCCACCAAAACAAATCAGAGTGAATGGTCAGTTTAGAGGAGACACTGTGTAACCTCTTCATACAGGAGCATTTTCAAGCCCTAGTTGTAGGTGCCGGAGGCTGAACCTAATACCTTCTGTGTGCAAAGTGTGTGCTCTACTCACTGACCTAGTAACCGGCAAGGCCGCAACCCACACTCAGATCTAGATGGAGCCCCTTTTGCACAATCTGTGAATTCCAGGGAAGCAGAAATAGGGTGACAAATATCCCTTGGAGTTCAGACACACCCAGAGGTACCTTTGGCTTTCATAAGCAACATTTGCTAGATAGGACTGAAAATGCTCTAACAGAAAGAGGAAGGTTGCCCAAACCTTCAAGGTCTGAATCTAGTTTTCCACATCTGCGGGTAGCTGTTCTACCTCTGAGTTTGGTATTTGCACATTTCTCCTTGTGTCCATGCGGCCGGGGCAAAACTTGCTATGTGGAGGTGCAAGGGGAAGTTGCTGCTTCCAGGTTACTAAACTCCAAAGCTTGCTGTGAAGCATCTGGGGACTCCAGGGAAGAGATTGCCACGGCTGAAAGACGGGCTTGATGGCCAAGCAGAATCACACCCCAGGCACCCCTCAGCCGTTCAGGCGCAGCGAGGCACACAGAGCCATCTATGAGGAGCAGGAGCAAGAGCAAGGCAAAGGCTATTAACCATTCACACTTGAAAGTCAATAACACTCCAAGGACCACAGGCAGGAAAGAGCAGAAGCAGGTTTGGCCTGCTGTGGAATTATACAAGCCGGAGAAGAACATAGAGAGGGCACAGTGTTCGAAGCGTTAATAAAATCCGGAAGATTTAACCAAGCGTGGAGGATCCATTAAATCCAGCCAGACCTGTTGAAAAATGGCAGTTTACTTAAAACGCCTCTCTTTTATCAATTTTGTGTTGCTTGTAGCCATTTTTGCACAAGTACAGCATACAGCAGGAGGCTTTCATGCCCTTTTAATTGCAGCCAGACGTTCAAAGGAACAGCAGAGGGTCTGCCCTTCCTATTCTGAAAAAAACCTGTTGTGTTATACATTTTCAAGTCTCTTTGTAAATCAATGGATTATCATTAATGGAAGAGCACAAATGACTTGTCTGGGCAGAGATTCTTCCCTAAACCAAGATGGCTGCTACAGGAATGAGATGGTTGGAGGAGCTGGTGTTTGTGAGTGACTGGAGGACAGAAGGAAAAACAAGCTAGGAGTGTGTGTCTATGCAGGTCATCCGTGTGTTGTGGCTGAAAGAGAGGAAAGCCTCCTAGGATGACCAGACACAGGACATAAAGCCTGAGCTTCTGCAACAGGCATGTAAAGAGCCAAACTGTGAAAAGATGGCGGGGGAGAGAAACTGCAGTCCTGACTCCATCATGGATAGGACGCAGCCTTTTCCTGAAATCTGGTTGCTGTGCAATTCCCAAGATCCTGTAGAGATCACAGCAATTATTTTTGGCTTGTTGAAATATGGCTTGTGGTACTGCCCCTTGCTCAAGCAGAGTGTATGGGAGCAGAAACAATTCCACATGGACAACCTTGTTGCATTTTTAGAATACCCTAATACCAACAAAGCAGAAGGAAGGAGAGATACCCCAAGTTCTTGCCTTCCTCTAGTAAATCTTCTTACTCTGGAGGGGCCAAAGCAATGGCAGAAGTTGAACCTAACACTACCTTTCCCCCTGCTGAAACCACAGGATGGGCCTATCACTCCTGCCAGCCCTGCCTTTATTAAAGCTCCAGAGCAGGGAACTAAGGAAAGGAATCATGGAGGATGAGGAAAGATAGTGGAGCCAAAGGGAAAGGGAGAGTGAGTGAGCAAGCATCTCCCAAGCCATTGTGTTCAAGGCTTCCATAAGCCACACAGGAAAATATGAACAGGAAGGAAACACTCTGGAGGGAGGCTCTGTCCTGCAATTGCATAGATTTCCCCCACCCTGCTGGGCTCTCTGCAGAGTTACAGCATCACACCCCAAAGAACTACTCTGACTCCTGACTCCAGGCCTCTATGGAAAAGCGTGTTGGCCGGGCCTATAACAAGAGGAGAATTGCTGAAAAATTGAGCAGCTGCCACATGGCCGCTCCAGCTCCACTGCCCCCATCCGCTACACATGAAGATCTGTGTCCAGGCCGCAGCAATGCAGCAGCAGCAGCTGGCGCTGAGCGGCGAGGGAACCCTTTTGGAAAGAGGATCAAAGCAGCACCCTCATGGCGGAGTTTGGTGATGCGAGGCTCTGCCGGGCCTGGTAAGAAGCCCCAACTTCTCCTGGCTAAAAGGGACACCCCCTGGCACAACTCTTCTGACTGCCCAGAACTAAGACAGCCAATTTCCACAACAGACCATGCAAAATGCCAAAAAATAAAAGGTGGAAAATTCCACAGCCCATATTTTGAAGCAGCCTTCCTCTGCCAGTATGACAGAGCAAGCATCAAAGAGGCACTTGCAGCAAACGCCATCCCAAAACTCCTGCTTATCTCTGCTCTCAGAGAGATCAAGAGACGCCATGGAGCATGACTGAGCTCTTATGGCCAAGGACTCCCACAGAGCCCAGCGGTGAGCCCTGGGTGTGTGTGCATGTGTGTGAAATGGGCTTGCGCACCATTCCCCTAAGGCTCAGGATTGACAGATATAGCAGAGAATCAGCGGGCAAGGACTGCTGTATCTCAAGAAAGCCACTATTTAAACTGCTTCCAAGGGGTCTACAGGGAACACCTTTAATGTACCATGTAGATGGCATCTGACCCTGTGCAAACAAATATAAACATGAGCTTGAGGCATTGACTATTTGAAAATTAAATTCACATGGAAGAACGAGTTTGAACTTGTTTTCTGTTGCTTCAGGGAGCAGCTTCGGAATCAACGGGTTCAAAGAACAAGAAAAAGGACCTCCAGTAAACTTAAGCCGACGGCACAAGCTTTTTCTGCAGTGGAACAGACCTACCTTGGAAGGTGGTTGCAGCCTCTCCTTCATTACAGACCTCTTGGCAAAGGCTGGACGGGCACCTATTAAGGGCGACAGATTTTCTGTACCAGCAAGGGGGTCAGATTCGCTGACCTTTGAGTGGCACAACACAAAGACAGTGACACTTAAGTCACTTTGTAATAAGCACAGTTTGCCCCAAGTGTTTACAGTATTAAACACTGCAGAGGTTTTAGACTGCAATTCCCATCAGCCCCAGCTAGCAAGGCCATGCTAAGGGAAGAATACACAGCAGGGATGTCTGGGGCTGATGGGAGTTGTAGCCCAAAGCCTCTGGAGGGCACCAGGTTAGGGAAGGCTGAGCTGGACCAAAGCTCCAAAGACCCACAGCGAAAGGAAGATCTCTGCCCTCACTCTGTGGAGGAGGCATCATGTTCCATTCCCTGCCTCTCTCTGGCTGCTTTCCCCAGCTTGCTTCAAGGCACCAGGAGTTTTGTTTTTGTTTTTTCAACTCGGTTTAAAAGGAGGTTAATCAGCAGCGGATTCTGCCAGCATCTTCCTCAGAGATGCATGTTTTGCTTTCAGGCTGACAGCTGTGGCCTAATTTCTGAGGCAGTTCAAGCTCCTTATTTCTAACCATTCAATTTCTTCATTAGAAACGCAATAGATGAAGACGCTTCAGGAGGGCTAACAAGAGCAAATGCTCACAGGCTTATCCAATTTTGAGGAATATGCAGTGATAAGGCTGCACCTTCCTTTTACACAGCATGAGAAAGGTGAATAAATGTTATTAAGGATTTCCACAGTGGGAGGAGGAGTGTTGAAGGCAGATGGCACCTTCAGATACCTTCACTGCATTCAGAAATGCATAGGGAATCGGGTGAATAGTTTACATACAAATGATTACTGACTTAATGGCAGCCAATTAGCATCTTCTGCTACAGAGAACCTTCAGATGTAACAGCAGACCATGGTTTCCTGATACTACATTAGCTAGACATCGCAAGTCTTAGGCTTCTGTATTCCTACTTCTCAATTGTGCCTGCAAGGAGGCCGGAAGCTTCCGCTTTCAATTTTAGAACAGCTACACTTCTCGAGGACATTGAAACTCAAGGAAGTGTGGTTTGTTTAAAAGTATAGTTACTGAGAATACTCGCTCCTGTCACGGTCCTTCTATTAATCCCCATGCTGAAATGGTGGGTGTCCTTTGTCTAGTTGGACCTGGACATCATGGGGGCAAAACAAACTGATAACTAAGCTACCCAAGTGAATAACCTAAGCAGGGTTTTCAAAAACAGAGTGTCCAACCCCTTCTTCCCAGGTGTGGGACTAACAGACCGGAGGAAAGAGCGAGGAGTGCTAAGATCACAGCCGGCTGTAATGAACTGAATGCATCCTCCAGTCACAAGACTCCACTTGGCAGGAAGAAGGCAAACCCACAAGAAGCCCAGGGGAAGGCAAACACAGTGGTTCCCAAATGCCACCCTCTTCCCAGAGAGGCACCTGCACTCTGAAGTGGCTCCCTTCTGCACACCACTGACTGTGCAGCCTCCCACGCCAAGGGCATTCATTCCCCTACTGGCCAAATGCCCACTGGGCGCAGAAGCTCCGTCTTCATATTTAAGGCTGCTGATGGCACCGGA
Organism: Podarcis melisellensis; assembly: GCF_964234715.1. NCBI lineage: Eukaryota > Metazoa > Chordata > Lepidosauria > Squamata > Lacertidae > Podarcis > Podarcis melisellensis. Next base: position 53,406,088 of record NC_138540.1, read on the forward strand.
ACAGCAAGGACAAAGAGGAGAAGCGTTTTGCTTTGCTTCGGGTCTTCTTTCTCAGGGACACGTGGCTACCCTGAAAGCAAGACGTGTCCCTCTTCCTAGGGTTCTCCAGCAGGGTCTGGTTTAACCTAATCAGCTGCTGCTATGAGGAAAGGGAAGGGGCCGTGTCTCTGCGGGGAAATGAAGGAGGTTGGGAAATTATTCTCCTTTCCCCCATTTTTCTGCCCTGGAAAAATTCTGAACATTTTCAATCCAGGCCAAAGAGAGCTTGCCTATCTCTAGCAAGAAGCTACCAAATCGAAACAGACTGGCTTCGGTTTTACAAGTTGCTCCAACGCCCAAGAAACCCCTCGGAAAAGCTAATCACCCCCCCATGCAAAGGTTTTTTAAAAAGCAAAAATCACTCCCTGTCATTCTGGTTCTTCTGAAAGCAGAGTTGCTACCTGCCCCATACTGCAGATATACGCCACTTCTGCATCTACATCTAGACTTGGGGGGGGGGGGGCTTCCACATCACAAGCACTGGCATGCTCACTTTGACCACCTACCTAACTAGGCAGCCTGCCTCCCACTTTCAGAATCTGAAGCCATTAGGCTGCAGATGTGAAGCTTAATGTCAATCAATTACTAAAAATGAGCACTGAGACCAAGCACGGATGATCCCTGCGTATTTCAAAAGCATCCTCTTAGTTATTGGGGATGCTAATAGCGCCAAAGGAGCCATTACCATCTCTGAAATGAATGGTCTTTGGCCAATATGCCTTCTCCCCACAGAATGGACCAGCTGTTTCCCAAGTAGTTATGCTTAGCCACATGTCAGCAATGAGGGGTCCTATCCAGCGCAGATAGACCAATTAAGATTTAATTGCAGCAATGGCTACTTAGAGATTGCTTAACTAGTCAATTATTACCTTGAGATAATCTCAACACTGCCAAGAATGCTTTCTACCTTACAAACATCATGCACAATTGGGGGAAGGAAAGAGGGAGAGGAAGTCGCTTTGTGCACAGGGCCACCTCCACCACTTTGCAAAGCTCTTGGAAAGTACATTGCCTTGTGATGAATGGAAAAGGAGATCCGTGAATTAATACATCAATGAGTAAAATAAATTGGACATTTGCCCAACCAAAGGGTCTCCCACACAGACGCAAGATGCCTCAACATATTGATGGAGTGTGGTATCATACATTAGCTTAATTTTGTAAATAATCCTATTGCTGTATTGAATGAATCTATTGAACAAATCAATCTATTAACTTTATAAAAAAAGCCTGGGCTTGCAGTTTTAGGCAGTTTGCTCAGATGCATTGAGAGCTGGAGGGAGCCTTGTGGAGTTCCTGGAAGCTCAGTCCACACACACACACACACACACACACACACACACACACCAATCCCCACTACAGCTTGATGCAGGAAAGCCAGAGATCTGGAGCACCTCGGGTAGACAGATGGCTGTCCAGTCCCTGCTTGCTTGAAGGCAGCCAGCACAGGAGAACCCCCCACTTCCCTTCAGCTAAATCAGCTCCACTGTCAAACTGCTCTCGTCATCAAATATTTTGGTTCATGTTTAACAGAAACCTACCCTTCAAAAGGAGAAAGATTAGGGCACCACAGGCATACAGATACATGTGGCATCGTACACAGGAAGCTGCCTGATACTGAATCAGGCCCTCAGTCCATCTAGCTCAGTACTGTATGCTCTGACTGGCAGAACCTCTCCAGGGTTTCAGGCAAGGAGCCTTTCCTAGCCCTATTTGGAGATGCCGTTGGGGATTGAACAAGGGACCTTCTGCAGGCAAAGCAGATACCCTGCCACTGAGCTACAACCCTGCCCCATTAGCAGCACTGAGATGCACCCATGTTGTGCTCTGGCTCCCCTTGCCCTGTGGCCTTCTCTGATCATTGCAAGAGGGACTTTAATACTGCGGTTTCCATTCCACTGGTTTATAACCCAACAAGCCACCTTCTCCTCTCCCATCCTCTGAGAAACCCACTGCCAAAGTGATTGCACGCCACATTGATCAAAACAGAAAAATCCAGTCCTCCTATATCTAAAAACAATGCAAGACCCAAAGACTTCCAGCTTCTAAGAACAGGGGGAGCCCAGCGTGACCTCCTGCAATCCTCAGGATGAGCATTCCCTGGCCATGTGAACGGGGAAGAGAATGTCAACAGGCTGCTGCTGCTGCTGGGATTCTGAAAGCCATGGATAGTGGCTGTTTGAGGCTGACACATACTGCTTTGCAAAATGTTAGTAGCTTTCTAAGACTCAGTGGTATTTCAAAAATTGGAATCTCAAGAAATCTGAAAAAACCTGACTGGGGTGAATTGCAGAGGTAGGTTGTCTTGAAAGCACCTGGCATAGGATCCGGTGCAAGTTATCAGCTTTATTGTTATTTTTAAGTAAAATAAAAGGTATCCAACTGCTGTGCAGGGGCCAAAATTCAGCTATATCTCAGAAGCCAATAGAGCGGAAAACATTTGCAGGGGGGGGGGACAACATGTGGCCCCCCTGCAGTTCCCTGGTCCTCTGCACTGTCTACGCTGAGTTGGTGCCTTCCTCTCTACCTGTCTATCATGCGCTCAACTCCTCCCTCTTTCTTAGTCTTTGTAAAAGCAGGCACATTTGTGGCACCTGTTCAACTCAATGAAAAACATTTGTTTGCAGAGAGAATCTTAACTCTGATTTCCAAAACTTCCAACTAGCTTGACATACCCACAGAGCACAGCTACGGATAACACAAGAGGCCCATTTCCACCTGGGCAAGTGAAGCCAACTCTTCCACATTCAGCTGAGGACTGCAGTAAACTACTACTTCAAGCGCAGAATGAACACTGTGGCACCAGCTGGTCTTTTCCAAAAAGTGCAGGCTGTACCCTAGAATTCAGCGACAAGCTTAGAATGGCAAAGTAATCAAATGACAAAAGGCTCTGGCCTGCTTCTTGCTGCCCCCTCAGATGAGAACCAGGACTATGCCCACAAGAGCCTCACGCAAGATGCACTCAAGTCTCCTGAACAGCAAAACAGAATGATGCAACCAGAGGTGCTTCTTTCTTTATCCAGCAAAACAGCAAGAGGAAGTACAAGTGATTGTTACAAAGCTTCGCACTGGCAGCTAGGTAGAACATGTTATGAAGAAGGCCCCTTAGGATCTAAGCAGAGATCGCTGCCACTTCCACTGGATGGTTGGTGTCTTATCTTCTAGAGCAGCGGTTCCCAAATTTCTTGTTTCATTTATTTTTGTTTATTATATTCATATACTGCTCTTCACCCAAAGATCTCAGGGCATTTCACCGGATAAAAATACACTGACCCCTTGGTTCCATAAACTCATCCCCAGTGCCCCCTTCCCTATGCTATGAAAAGCACTATTCAGAACAGTGGGTTGCATGACCCACTAAGGAGAATAATAACATAATAAAATTCAAACAGGTAACAATTAATTTCATGTTTATTCAAAATCCAATTAAAACTGTTCAATTTAATTAATTCAACAAAGCTGGTGAACTTGATCCAGTGATACCAGCTTTTCAAAGTCTGATAATCATTTGCACCTCCAGCACTCTCCTGTCACCACGCCTCCTTGCCTCTTAAAGGTTCCCTTAGTAAGCTCAGTACTGCCCACTTTGGGAACCACTGACATAGAGCATTATTCCTGCATCGGGGTATCACTGTAGAGTGAGTTGTGGCGATTGATTTCATCATTTTGACACACCCGAGTCTTCCTCTCTGAGGAAACTCAAGGGAAGGGATGTCAAGGCAAGCCCCAGCAGCACAGCCAGAATAGCGAGAGGGAGGCATTGTGAAGCCAACGAAAATATTGGCCAATGGCTCCCAATCTTAACAATTTGGACGTGTCGAAGACAACAACAGCAGCGAACAAGAACAGTCATTCATGTTCAGGACATGCCAACCAAAAAACAAGGGCAACCTTTACAAAAGGGCGGGTTCTTTGTGCCTCTCGCCACAGAGCAATTAAAAATGAATCGAAGTTCTAGCTACAGCAAAGTAACGCTCCGATTGCCACCAACCTTGCAAGCCAAATGGTCAACGGCCACAGAGTGGACTGTCGTGTATCCTAATGACTCTTATGTAAGTGGAGTTATGAGAGTTTGTGTCCTACTCAAAACCAAAATGTGGAAGGAAGGAGGGAGGGGAGGACGGCTTGAAAGGTTTGCTGGCCTGACCTAGAAATGAACCTGGACTCGCTGATCAGATGCTTCATGGGCTACTGATGCATTTGGGGTATGCATTTGGCGGCCAAACCCCAGAATTTGCCTGAGGGCCTTTAGGAAAGAAGCCTGTCAGGAAGATCCTGTGGCTCTTAATATTTTGGAAAAGTTGCCCTTTCACCCACGTCCTTCACTCAGCCCTGCATCTGCCAAACCATTTGAGAGACAGAGGAAAACAGAGGCACTCCCTCCTTCTCTTCACCCATCTGCCTTTCTTCCCTCCCTCCCAATAGCCAAAATGTGGTTTATAAGCTCCCAGGAGCAATCGCTTCTCTTTTGGGCATGACTTGGAAAAGAGCTGCAGACATGGATAAAAATAGACATAAATAATAAAATATAATTTGTTCTCAAGGTGATCCACTCTTGCAGTATGAGAGTGCCACAGTTTAGGAATTATATTGACAAGCTTGAACACACGCAGAGGAGGGCGACCAAGATTATCAAGGGTCTGGGAAACCAAGCCTTATGAGGAACAGTTGAGGGAGCTGAGTATATTTAGCCTGGAGAAGAGAATACTGAGAGGTGACACGATAGCCATCTTCTAATATCTGAAGGGCTGCCACAAGATGGAAGATGGAGCAAGATGGTTTTCTGCTGCTCCAGAGGGAGAGGACATGAGCCAATGGATTCAAATTACAAGAAAGGAGATTCCAACTAAACATTGGGAAGAACTTTCTGACAGTGAAGAGCTGTTCGACAGTAGAATGGACTCTCCTTCATTGGAGGTTTTTAAACATGTGGCTGGGTGGCCATCTGTCAGGGATTCTTTAGCTCTGATTCCTGCATTGCAGGGGATTGGACTGGATGGGATCCCTTCCAATTCTACTATTCTGATTCTGTGCGTGGGTTTGTAGACACACTGCTCCCCCTTTGGCATCATCTGGCTTCCCACAAGCCCATGGCCAGAGTGAGGCCTGCCGGCACAGCTGCCCTTGCATCTTCTGACCCACAATTGGAGAGATTTAAGAAGTGTTCTCTCTGCTTGACACACACAGAGGCACATCCTAATGATGCCAAAGTCTGTAGGCTCTCGGTCTGAACAGAATCCTTTCGTTTCTCATTCAGGAATGCATCCTCAAAATCTAGGGTAGCCAAAAGCAGGCCTGGCTCTGTGACACACAGGAAACCCAAGGCTTGAAACCTGTGGCTGCTGCCTCCCCTCACATGGGCTGCTGCATGCAGTTCACTTGGACTAAAAGGCATTCATGAACAACAGTTGGCCTCTCATGAGCTGCTCCTTTCCATAAAGCAAATGAGCTGGCGGCAGCCGAGTGCGCGCGGGAGGGGGGGAGACACTCTGATGAAAGAGGGCGACTGGCCAGCCTAGTTTTGCCCCAGCTGAGCAGAGCATTGTCCCAGGCAAGCCTGCAGCCCACCACAGAAGTAGAGCTCACAGCTGCTTGGCCTCCATTGTATCTCCGTTTATCAAAGAGCCAGAGGCTCTGCTCTCCCCTCCCCTGACTTTGGTGAGGAAAAGCTGAACAAACATGGAGAAAGTGGAGAGAGAAAAGTTTCTCTCCTGCTCTTCTAGACACTAGAACTCATGGACGTCCAATTTAGCTGAACGTTGAAAGACTCAGGACAGACAAAATAAAGTGCTTCTTCATGCACCGCATAATTAAACTATGGAACTCGTTCCCACAGGAGGAAGTGGTGGCCACCAACTTCAATGGCTTTAAAAGAGAATTAGACAAATTCTTGGAGGAGAGGGCTATCAATGGCTAGTAGCCATGATGGCTCTGCTCTGCCTCTGCAATTGCGAGGAAGCAATGCTTCTGAATACCAGCTGCTGGGCTCTGCAGAAGGGGAGCTTGATCTTGAGGTCGGATCCTTCTTGCAGGTTTCCCACAGGCAGCTAGATGACCACTGTGAGATCAGGATGCTGGATTAGATGGGCCATTGGCTTGATCCAGTGGGCTATTTTTATGTTCACATGTTAAGTTCAAAGGAATAATAATAATATAATGATTTATTATTTATATGCCGCCCCTCTGACTGGGTTGCCTCAGCCACTCTGGGCAGTTTCCAACAAATTAAAACATCCAACACAGTAAAACAGCAAACATTAAAAGCTTCCCTATACAGGGCTGCCTTCAGATGTCTTCTAAAAGTCAGGTAGTTGCTTATTTCCTTGACATCTGACGGGAGGGTGTTCCACAGGGCAGGTGCCACTACCGACAGCCCATAGACAGCCTGTCTCCTGACCTCACACCAACAGAAGGGTCATGAGGGAGCTGAGAGGAAGGTACCACTGGTTATAGGAAGAGAACTAAGACCCACCCAGCCCAGCACTTGAGGCAGGCACCAAACCTGTACACAGGAACACAGAGATAGCAGAAAGGCATTTGGAAACACAGAGGTGGCAACTCAAGGCAGGATGTGGCCTCACCTGATGATGAAAGCTCCCCGCAACTCCAGGAGCTTCCGCTCACTGCTGAATCTCTTGAGCAAGTTTATCATGAACTTATAGAAGTAGGAGTTCATGGTGGGCGTCGAGGGAGAGCACTCCATGCCTTTGGTACCTGGAAGAAGGAGGAGAGAGGAAGTTAACTCTGTTTAAGGAAGAAGCACCTGTAGAAGTACAGGTGGGTTTCTAAGCTCTACTTGTCACCCGTGATCACAGCAGGCAATCCTAGCTCTGATTTGAAGTGGCAGCTTTACTCTCTCCAGCTACATGAAGTTGCCTTATACCAAGCAGCTCCTGTTGTCCACAATGACTGGCGGCAGTTCTCCAGACTTTCAAGCATGGATCTCCCAACCCTACATGGAGATGCCATGGGGGATTGAACCTGGGACCTCCTGCATGCAAGGTAGATGCTCTGCCACTGAGCTACTGTGGACCTTCCCCTGCAATACATAGTGAAGGCACACTACCATTTGTTTTAGCCTGCCCTTTGTTTTACAGTCATAAAAGAGATCAGGAACTCTGGTCCTCCTCTGAGTCACAGGGAGAGAAAAGGTGTGGAGATGCCTCTGAAAAGAAAAGGCATAAAAATGCATTTCCTATATGTAGACATTGGCACAAACCTGGCACAGCAATAGAAAACCAAAGCTGGAAGCTGACAGATAAAGGTGAAAACTTGATTATTAGGCAGTCATTCCAAAGAGCAGTTAAAGTAACCCGGCTAAGAACAGATATAGAGCAGGCTAGGTTATGGAAAAATGGAAATTGAAACATCCTATGGAAATGAAGCATCTCAGGAGAGATGCTCTATGAACCCACAAGACTACCTTGCACAACAGGACTCTCAATATGTCCAAGAAACAGCCTTTGCCAACTTGATGCCCTCCAGATGTTTCAGACTACAACTTCCATCAGCCCCAGCCAGCATAGATAAACTGTGATTCAAGTCGGTCACCAGGCCATGGAGAACAAAGGCGAAAGACAACCCCAAAGCCAAACTTCTTTTGAAGGGGAAAGGTGTGTCCTCTTGCTAGAAAGGGTGGTGGTCATGGTAGGCACTGGCAATAAAGATCAACCTTAATACTTGTTTAAACCTTCAATCAAACAACATAATGTTAAAAAGGTGCAGGATGAGCAGGCAAATATCATTCTCAAAGCCTCTCCTCAAACTTAGGGAATAACTCTTTGGATGTAGGAAACAAAACATGTACTTCTTTCTTTCTTTCTTTCTTTCTTTCTTTCTTTCTTTCTTTCTTTCTTTCTTTCTCTTTCTCTCTCTCTCTCTCTCTCTCTTTCTCTCCCCCTCCCTCCCTCCCTTCTTCACGAGCACCCAGTTCCTTTGTTTTTGTAAGGTTTTGGAGAGTCTGGAGGCACTTAAGTGCCCAAGCCACTTGTTTCTTGACTCTTGCAAAGGCTTACTATCCTGTCGAAATATATGGAGAACAACAGAAAGACAAGGGGTGGGTGGGAACTGATACTCAAGGCTGAACAGGGCCTTCTTCAAAGGAAGTTATCTGCAAGGGTCAGACCTGATATAATCGGGCAGAATGTCCAGGTCACAGGAAAAGCTTCAAGGATTGCACCCTAACATAGGTCTCTTTTTCCCCTTATACAAATCAGATGCTGATCGTGCCTTTTCAAGAGGAAAAAAAGTTGCAGGTCAGACAGTTCCAGGGATCGGCTGTTGATTTCCTCTTGAAAAGGGAAGTCAATGCAGTCTTCAGTCAGCACTCCTGGGCTCCACATTCATGAACGACAAGGAAAGAAGATGTGCACCACTGCAGAACGGACCAGAAAAGCCACTCTGACTGCCTCTCTCCCTGCCCGCCAGGCAGCTTGTAAAATCACAGACGTCTCATTTGGGGTCAGGAGTTGGCAAATATTGCTGCACAATGCACAACACAAGCAGGAAACAGGCTGCAGCTTCACTATTTCAATCTGCTGCTGGTTCAGCAGCAAAATTTGTTAAATTTGGATACACTATACAAGCGGTGGTCAGTGTGAGGCATGCAGAGAGGAGACCCACTTCCTGCTATGAAGGTACATCCATAGCAAGACCTCAGCTTTGTATTCCTGCGCCCACCATCTCGCAGCTCCTAATCTCTGCCCAGCCAGTTTTCAATTAATCTGCACGGTTACAACATAGAAACAGTCAGGCAGCAGAGAGGCTTCCAAGAGTCCCACCCACGCCTCCCAGATCCCTTTAACTTCCCCTGTTCCAGCTTCTGCCACCGATGGGTGGCTCGCCCACGATGGCATAGCAAGTAGATACAATTAAACCCGCCTTACTATTTATAGGAGCAGAAATACTAGAAAGGCAGGAGGAGGTGTTAGGAAAACACAGTTGAACCGATTCATTCATGCTGATACTCACAAATCAGAGGCTTCACAGATACGCAACACACCAGACTGGCTGTTAGAACACATACAGAGAAGCCTAAGCCCACAAGTGTTGTGTTAGGACACCTCAGCTGCCCACAGTGAGCATAAGGGTGAGTTGCAACTGACTAGGGTTGTCTCAGGGGAATTGCTCAGGGAGAAGCTGCAGAGGTTTCCTAGAAAGCAACTATGATGGTGTTAACTCTCACTGCCAAGCTGAGCATCACATGCCTTCGCCAGTCATCATCATGTTCCCATGGCCTGCCACAGCAGACTGCACTCTAGCAGGAAGCTCAGAAAGAAGACAGCTTGAATTTCTCCTCAACTCCACCACCTGGTCAGCCATACAGCTTGAGCAAGCGGGAAAATGCTACATGTGCCTAAATTCAACTTCTCTATCACACACATCCTCACCTGGTATTAAACAAGTGCCTGAGCTCCCCCTTCCCCTTAAGGTTTCTCTTCTCTCCCTCTACTTCCTCAGAGGTGAAGTTAATGGCAAGTTTTGCCCAGCAGTCTGCAGGCTTAGCCTGTGTTCATTACTTCTGCAGAAACTGTCCTGAAGCAAGTTTTACCTCTCTGGCATCTGCAAACGCTGGGTGTTCAGGAGGATTCTGCAAAGATTCCCTAAAAGGATAAGCAGTTCAAGGAAACTGTGTGATACGCATGGGCCTACTCAGGTAGCTCACCATCAGTCAGAAACACCAGTAGTTTTGGACTAGGACTGGTGGGAGCAGTATTCCAAAACAAGCTGGTTGGGGAAGTCTCCTGCAGGCAATTTTCTTTCTTTAGACCAGCTCTACACCGTTTAACTATATGATATGCTTTTGCCCACAAAAATTCCCTACAAGCCCAGCTTTATTCCTTGCGTAAAGGCAACAGGAGGACTAGACATTCTTAACTTGCTCTCCTCTCCCGCTGTTCCATACAGATGGTCAACACCACAGAAGACTGCAATTTGGCACTGCCCTGCAGAGTCATCCCTCTTGTGGCAGGACAATTGTCTCTCAGCACTGCATTATGGTAGCTTTTTGTAAAACAGAAACAGCCCTAGCTCAACACTGTGCCCTCCACTGTCAACAGAGAAAGGTTCTGAGGAGGCCAAAAGTTCTAAATGCTAATGAGGGGCCCAGGAGATTCAGCAAGACTCCCTCCCGCTACCTTTTTTCCTCTTCCGTCACCACAACAGGAGTCTGCCAGCCCAACCATGGCAGCTTCAGTCCCCAAACTAGGTGTCATAACTGTCTGTAAAGGCCAACAGAGCATTTTGGATGTACATCAGCCCCAAATTTGCTTGCTTGCTCTTTGCTATTCAAGCTCTTTTCCAAGTTCCCCCCTGAAACGTTTCAGACTATTCCCCACCCCCCAACAGAAAACTGCTCTGAGAGCCTCTACAAACCCCTTCCTCTAGTCTAAAGCATTTTGCTCAGTATCTCTTGCTTGTGACTCTGGGGCAGAGCAAGATGGAAGAAATTCTGTGTCATTCACAGAGCAACTATTTTTCTGTCTCTTGGCTCTTCTGCAGGAATGGAGGGGGGTTGGAGGGGGGCCACTGGAAAGTTCCTGGAGTGCCTTGAGACCAATGATCTTCCAGCCCTCATCCCCCTCCCCCAGCTGTCCGCCAGGCAGATGAGGCTATGAAAGGGCTTCAGAGAGCTGCAGCTCCACCAATCCTATGCTTCTAAAAGTAGGAACCACTCAGGAGGCAGAAGCTGCCTTTTGACCACCAAGCTCCTATGAGCGGGTGCAAGAGCAGATCCCCACCCCCCCTTCTCCATCCCCAAACATGTACTAGTATTGTTGCTGCTGCCGTCGCTGCCACCAGGGAAGGCAGGCAGATTATCTTAAGTGAAACCTGATGTGCAGGAGAGACTTTCCAGCCGGTTAATACTACTACAGGATGTTTTGTATTTCAACTTGGTAAATATGATGTAAAGGAACATCACATGGGAAGATAAAAATAGAGCAGCTCAAAGAACAAAAACAGAACCGCCCCAAGACATTTGCCTCTCAATTCATCACTGAAACAGATGTTGTTAAGATGTAGGCTCCCCCTTCGCAAGGCTCATGGAGACACAAGCCAGTCTTCATTCCTTCCCTCCCCAACTACAGGGCACCTGGGTGTGTGCCTGTCCCTCCTCCCTGTCGCCACACACCCTTGACTGCCCTGCCCATTTCCAGAGGCACATGGCGGGAGAAAGACCCCTCTCCGGAGTAAGCTCTTGTTTGACTGAAACAAGGCAGAAGGGGAAAGCGTGGAGGTCACGGGGAGGGCGGTCGTGGTGGTGGAGAAGCACAAAGGGGAGGCATTCCTGCAATCCAGAAAGCCAATTTGGACCCAAAGGCTGGCTGCCCTGCCTAAGGCAGTCAGTTCTGCATATTGGGCACAAGACCTGGGATCTTCACAGGGATCCTTCGTACCTCTGCAGGGTTTTATAGCAAGAGAGGTGCACAGTGAAAAAGTGGGTGGGTGGAATGTACACACATTTAGAAACATCTCAGGTTTATTGTGTGAATCCACTGACAAGAGCTGCTCTCCCAGGCCAGAACACAAGGCAAAACAGTCGCCTACAAAATGTCAACACCTGATGGGGCAAACCAGCTTTTCCCCAGCCTGCTGCCCTCCAGATGTTTTTGGACTATAGCGCCCATCAGCCCCAGGCCAGGGAAGGGTTAATGCACACATTTCTCCGCATGGGAAAAATTGCTGATTAAGAGGGTTTGAAGGTCAACCCATGTGGTACGCGAGACTTCACCACAACCGGACGCTAGGAACTTCCCTCCAGAAATGAAATCTGAATGCCAGGCTGGAAATGGGTGGTGCCCAAGCAAGACTCCAGGAAGGCCATGTCTGGCTCTAAGCCCCGCCTCCTCCTGTCCTCTTGCTCTGTGGGTCCCTGACTCAGGCCCTGCTCTGAGTGCCTAATCCCCAAAGCCTATTTCGCAAGCCAGCTCAGATTAGCACAAGTGGCTGGCTTTGTGACATCTGCTGCCTCCCTGACCTCTCTTCCCAGAGAACACCGCTGACTTCTTTCATGGGCTGGGATACACTGGGAGGAGAATAATTCAAGGCATTTGACACTGTAAAGATCAAAATCCTTTGCTTCACCTGCCCCCCGCAAGCCCATCACAAGGGGAGGGAAAAGCAACTTGCTTCTCGATCAAGCACTCTGAGGTGAAGAATCACTGGTTGGGGGGTGGGGGGGCGTTAATTCCAGCCCACTACTAGGATCTCAGAGGTCCAGCCCACTTTAACATGTTCCATGAAGTGCTAGCCAAGCAATTCGAAGGCAGAGGGGGCAACCCACCTCGGTGGGTGGTTTTGTGTCTGACAGAGCTACAGATTCAGAGCCAGCATTTTGGCAAGGGGATTAGCTAGCACACCAGAGCAAGTCATTTACTCACAGCAGAGCTTTCTGCTTCCCCTCTGGCTGGGCCCTCACATGACAAGGCAGCTGATCTGCTGGTTCTGAGAGCCTGCCCAAGTATTTCAAGATCACAAGCCAGGCCTTCTCCTCATTAAAACAGAAGTCACGAGTCCGGAGAAGCTAATAGTTATTATCCTGGCTCCCTGCCCCCTTTAAAATTGTTGTTTCTGTCTGGGGCAGTGGGGCACAATCCACTTACTCTTACAAATTTATCCCTCACTTGAGGTTTAGATGTTCAGCCTGTTTCTGACAAGGTTGGACTCCCCCAGAAGAACCCACTGGGCGGTGGAAAGGTGGGGTACAAGGAAATATTTGAGGATCCACATGTTCATATTGGGCTACGAACAGGATACTTCCAGACCAAGAAAGCACTTATCATCTTTGCGAAGCCCTGTGAAAGCGAGGGCATGTGCCAATGAAGTCACAGAAATATTACCAAATAAAAGAAAGGGCAGCTTGAAAAAAGTTTGAAGACTTTCCTCAAGCATGAAGACAACTCAGCACACCTCGCTGCAGCTTCCTCATAGGGGAAATAAGGGAGAAGCAAAGCAGGGAGCAGATCTGCTCAGCAAGCAGAGCAAATACACCCCACCAGGAAAAGCAAACAGCAGCATTTGCATAAACAGATTCTGAGGAAAGTGTGAGGATGAAATGGCACTGGCCCTCTCTTCCACCCTGGGGAGCCAATCTGGTGGTTTGCCATTTGAGCAGGCAAACATATAATGGAAACCAGCAGGGAGGGCAAGATGGGGGCTTGCAAAGGTGCCATTTAGCACAGCATGCCTAGGAGTCTACTTGGAAGAACAGTCCAGCTTCTGATCCTCCTATCTTTGCCATCCTCCCCCAGCTCTGTCTTTGCCCAGAAAGAGTCCGGGCAGCTTGCCACATCATCTTCTTGGCCCTGAAGCCCACTGTGCAACTGGAGAAACGCCTTGTTGAATGTACAGAATTTGCTGGCGGCTTCAGGCTGGAATAATCCTCCCCCCAAAGGAAAAAAAACTCTGGCACAAGCATGTTTGTCAAAAGCTGCTGGATTTTCCCCCACATCACCAAATTCTTCTCTTCTCTCAGAAGAAAGAACTTAAGAAGTGCCGCGCAGGATCAGTCCCGCAAACCTGGCCATCTGCCTTAACGGTTATGATGGAGCTGCACCTACTTGTTTCTGGCCATGAGATGCTGGGGGGTTCGCATCTCATAAAATTCGGCAAACCTCTTTGTGCTCCTAGTCTCTAGCCAGTAGACACTTGGCAATCAGCTGCAGATATTATGGTCCTGGGCACAAAAACCAGAGCCATGTCCTTAAAAGGGCTGCACAGATATGGATGTTTTAAGTAGTAAGAAAGCTGGGAGACACAGCTTCTTGGACATCTTCTTTCCAAATTATTATGTGACATAAAAGGCTTGGACTGGAATGGAGTTAAAGGGGCCACGGCAGCCTTTAGGATGGATGCCACAACTGCAAGGCTATTTTTAGATAATCTACAGGGGAGGGAAGAGAAAGCCATCCACTTGATCTAAAGCACAGCTCTGCAGCCGCCTAGCCAGCTCCTCCCCCCACCCGTCTCCCGCACAGACAGAGGATCAATAGCACACTCGAGGCCCTGCGCATTTGCTCCCAGCTGTGCTCAGCGCAAGCCAACAGTGGGACAAGCAGCATGAGCTCATCGTGCTTCCTAGCCAGGGCATTACAGGCTGGACCAAAAGCTTCCAAGAAGCGGGCCTCCGAGATGGCAGCACCAGGGCACTGTGCAAAGGTAGAATCAGCCACAACTTCAGGTAACCCGGAACCTTCTCATGAAGAAGTAGGGAGCGTCTGGTCAGATGGTGAACAACCAGGCAGGCTATGGTTGGCGTTTACCCTATTATCCCTTTCTACCGCCTCTCATGATCTGTCCCTTTGCCCTTCCTGCTCATCATCCATGCACCAGATGAGAAATCAGTGCAGGGTGGTGGGCTGAGCATTAGACAGGGAAGAGAGACCAGGATAAGCCCCTGCTCAGGGATGAAGCTTGCTGTGTGACTCACTTCTCTTACACAGTTGCTTTGGGAGAAATGCACATGTGAGTGAGCTCCCAGGGGGACAGGAGAAATACATAGGCTATATCCACTCCATACATTTAAAGCCCACTATTCCCCCCACCCGAAACCTGGAAATTGTAATTTACCCCTCACAAAGCTACAGTTCCCAGCACCCTTAACAAACTGGTCCCTGGCACTCTTAGGGGGAAGCAATGTGCTTTAAATATATGGCATGTACATAGGCACAACGTGATAAGCCTAACAAAACCTTCCTTTCCCTCATGCCCTAACCTTGCCAAACACATTTTAAGCATTCTGGAACTTGAGTCAATCAAGGCAAGTAAAGGGCTGTCTGCATAGATGCTTCCTGCATGCAAAATTCACATTTCCATGGTGCTGATGAAATCTGTAATCTTCCCTGTGATTTTTTAATCTTCCCTTCTCAGTGGGGCCTTGATTAGTAGGTGAGAGAGTCTCTTCGACAGCAGGCAAGGGTTGGTTCAGTGGCCCCTCTGCCCAACAGAGGCTAAGAGGATTAGGGATGACTTGGGAGGGCATGCAATTCTCCCATAGATGTCATAAACCCAGTCCTGAGGGCCTTGGCCATCTCCAGGATGTTGCACTCTGAGCATCCTTCAGCAACCTGCCATACCTGTGCGATCTGGGTGGGTGATGAACTTTTATGGATTCTTACCTGCTCTGAACCTAAAGGAAGCACCCTGTGGATGCGTCTACTAGAGATCTGGACTGGACTGCTACCTGGGATCCTTTGGCAGACTGGAAGATTTGAAGTCACAAAAGAATGAGGTTGCTTGGACTTCCACTCTTTGTCTTTTGAACGGACAAGGCTCAACAAGTTCTTAAGAGTTCGCAAAGAACTCAAATGTGAAAGTGCTAATCTTCTAACAAAAGTACGCAACTCACCCTGAAGATCAGCCTCCATATCTGAGGACTGGAAAGGGGCCAATATAATACCAGTTTTTAAAAGGGCATCTTGAAAGGATTTGAGACATTACAGGCTCATTAGCTTAACATCTGTTCCAGGAAAGCTGGTGGAAAGCATAGTTAAAGATAGAATTGCCAAACATATAGAAGAACAAGTTCTGCTGAAGCAGAACTAGCATGGCATTTGCTCCCACAAGAGCCAGTGATGGCCACAGACTTGGACAGCTTTAGAAAAATTCATGGAGGAGAGGGCTACTAGCCATTATGGCTATGTTGTCCCTCCACTATTGGAGGCAGTATGTCTGGGAATGCCAGTTGCTGGGAGTCACAGGTGGGGAGAGTGTTGCTGCTGCACCCTGGTCCCGCATGTTGGGTTTGTTAAGGAATGCAGTTAATGGGTTAATAATTCTTCATGAGTCAGCAGAGACAACTCATTCACCAGGTACATCTTGTTACTCTCTTATCTGTGTTACTGAGCAGATTTGGCACCAGCAACAGGGTTCCCATTATGAGAACTGTTTGGCCAGTGTAGAACAAGATGCAAGACTAGATGCAAGATGCAAGACCTTTGGCCTGATCCAGTTGCAACTTCAGGCTTCATCTGATGTTCTCACACTGCCTTTAGTCTCCACCAAGATGGTATTTGAAGAACTTGGAACCTTGGAAAGAAACACTGGCAAGGCAGGAGCGGGAACCACCCAAATGAACTCCCAATTGGGCAACCACTTCTTTCTGTGGGCCACATTTGTTGCTACAGAATTGGCCACAGATTGAAGAGAGATAAGAAGAGTCAACTAGGTATTCTACCAATAAGGAAATCCTAAGTGAGTTATCCTTTCTTCAAAGAAACCAGCCTCCACCGGTGCCATGTGACCTACCCACGTACATATTTTGATACGTTCTTGTGTCTTGGATCTTTAAATTTATTTCCCACCTTTCCACCAAATGGTGCTCCAGGTTGCTAAATGCAACAACACAAGTACAACAAGATATAATGAAACAGCAATAAAATACAGAGTGAGGAAGAACAGAAAAATAAGGCAGATAAATCAATAAAATCAAAACCACCAGAAAAAACCAGTCTCAACATATTCTAAAGTCAGCTTATCTGTCTAAATAAAAATGTTTTTGCCAACTAGTGTGTGGTCAAAAATTGGGCAAGCTCGTCCCCCTTGGAAATGAGTCCCAGAGACTGGGAGCAGCCACCAAGAAGCCCCTGCTTGGGGTTTCTGCCAAATGTGCATCAGATGTGAGCGTATTGAAACTGCTCCTCTAAGGAGAACCATTGAAAAGGGGTGCAAAGCTCTCCAGAACGGCAGCCCATGGCCAATGATAATGGAAGCCCCTGCAAAATCAGCAGAACCAACAGGTACCCAATCCCCTGTCCAAGTTCCTTGTGTTCAAAGGCAACCAAACAAGTCACCAAGCCTTTGCTATGTCTCACATTACCATAAGAAACATTACAAATAAATTCAACATTATTACAATCCAAAAAAGACTAAAGTAATTACTGTAAGAAACAGCAGTTTAGCACGACAGTAAAAAGGTGTTTAGTTTTTTTGGGGTGGCGTGGGAAACAGTGCAAAGGATAAGCAGATTAATACAGCACTCTCACACACATAGAGCCCAAATTAATTGACCTGGACGAAGAAAACGACTTGAAGATTGTTAACTATTCTTGTAAGGTGGACAGCAAAGAGGAAGACAGTGCAGTCTGGCACATGGAAAGAGGAGGCATTGATCCTTAAGCTCCATGGGGGGAGGGGGTGGACCTGGAGGGCCTCCCCTGATGACTTGGAAGAAGGGGCAGCCAGTCCCTTATAATGAAAAAGCCCTTCCAGCCCTTTGAGCTGGGCCTGGAAACCCAGGGGGAGGTGGCGCTGTTTCAGTGCTTTTGACCTGTGTTCCAAATGCCACAGTTCCCCAGCACCACTGGTTGGCTGTTCACTTGTGTGTGTGTGCTCTCTCTCTCTCTCTCAATCCTCATTCGTCTTTCCCCTCCCCTCTATTACCTTCACCCCTCTGTATAGCGGCTTTGTTGCTATGTATGTTGATTAATGCTAACATTCATCAAGTTTCACCCATCTGGGCTAAAAAGGGTGCCTGTGCTCTGAGATGTCCCCATTCATAAAACCTCACTTGCCCTAAGACAAAATCAGAAGCAGTTCTGGGCAGCGGCAAGGACTCCCACTATTCACAAATGGCAGAAATTAGGCACACTGCACAACTATAATGTACATCCCTTAAAAGCTTTGGGATTGATTTGCGTGGAAATATAGATTCCCTGTTAAAACTTTAGCCATTGTTTCCTTTCCTGTTGACACAAACTCTATTGAAGACCAGCCTGATGAATTGCTATGGCTTGCTCCAGAGGGGCTGCCCTGCAGTCTGTCCCAACGACACAGCATTTCAGAAGCAGAGGAATGGGATGAGATGGGATGAAGGAGACTGGCCAGCAATAGGGAAGAGCAGGAAATGGAGTCTAGGTCTCACCCTCAAACTTCTTCTAAGCTCTCACCTGGCTCAGTTCTACTCTGCAGGCATGAGGACTCAAGGCAGGCACACAGCAAAACATTTTTGATTCCCAAACTGCCTCCTTGTTGGTGTCACAACTGTTGCTTCTCTTCTCACCTCCCACCCTCCTTCTGCATCAGTCTGGAGGTGTATAATTATCAACACAAACGCTTCCGTTCGCTCTCCCCACCCACCAGCCGTTACTACAAGCAGAAGCTGCACAGAAGTCTTCAGGCTCCAGCTGTAGCTGGAACCACACGCTGTGGCCCTCCTCTGTGGCAAACACATTTCCCTCAAATACTGGTGCCGATTCTGCCAGGGAATCACTTGCCTTCGCCTGTCTAAAGCTGCCCTGTGCCACTTTGCACCAGGAGAGAAAAATATCCGGAGGCTGCTCAAAGCCTGTGAGATCTTTGCCAGAGACAGGGGCACTTACCAGAGGAGCCAACCTGGGAAGGTTTAGTGGGAGCAGGAATGTGCAGTTCCAGTTGCCCAGGTCGTAAACTGGGGCCGTCAGGTGCCCCTTGTCCTTCTGTCTGACCTGCTGGAGAGGATGCAATCTCGGCCAAGACTTCAAGGTCCTTGAGGATAACCTGGAATCAAGGAATAAAAAGAGATCAAGGGGTGGCTGACAAGGCAGGCAGAGAAGACAAGGACTCCCCGTGCTCTTTTCCTGCACTTTCCCCAGCTCTACAATAGCCAGTTTTGAGATACGGTAACCAGAACTGAAACCAGTATTACAAATGCAGAGGCTCTAAAGGTTTGTACAAGGTCACTTTAATATTGGCAGTTTTATTTTCAGTTCCTTTCTTAACGATCCTGAATATGGAATACTCCATTGCAAACAAATGTTTTAATGGTCATAGCCATAATGTGCGCTCTTGAAATGCATGGATTTAAAATAATGGGAAAGTGGTTAAATCATATGAATGGAGATTAAGCCAAATACAGGATTTGAGGTGGGAGTGTGGAAGCCAAGCGATACCCAGCTGTTATTAACCTGCAGTGGGTACACCCCAAACACAATGACGGCTTCTAGTAAAACTAGCCCCTGGAAACCACAAAGGTTAAGCTGGCAAGCAGGCAGGCATGGTGTCTTTTGAACAGGTTCTGCCTTGCCCTTATGATCTGACATTCAATCCTGACTGATCTTCTGATTTCTATGAGACTCTTATGAACTCAATTCCATCCCTGCACTTGAAAGACTATGGGCAAGCTTGATGGTGCAGCTCCCACATCTCCTGCCCTGCCTAATTCTAGTTATCCAAACTGTGCAGTATAATACCTCCATGCTGCATGTCTATCCACATACACACACAAATGTCCCTTGCCGGCCACCATTTATGATGGTGGGGAAACTTACGAAGCAACGATGGAATGTCTCACTTTCCTCTTATGTGCCTTGGGCAAGGGAAGGTGGTGTAGGGATGTCACTCAGAGCATAAGCAGGACATCCCAGCAAATCTAGAGCAAATTCAAACATCCAAAGGGAAATTTCTTCACTGGCTCCATGATGAGGACTCAGTGCAGAGGGTCCTCTGCATAGGCGTTTTAGAGGTTGTCATGCGTATGACAAGTCACTGTTGCCATTGTCAGCAGGAATTGAAGCTTTCGGGAGGATAAGGACCTGTTTTCATGCATCTCACCAGGGATGCTTTTCCAATAAATGATTACTAACTTACTAACTTACTTCATGGCCGTAGCATCACCACCACTGCACAGGTAGCACAATCTGCCCACAGGAGCCCAGGAAGGCATTGTGCTCCACTGCCAAAACAGAGGCAGCACACAAGGTTTTAATCTGGTGACTCAATATAGGCCTCTCACTTTTGCAATGTGTCCACTCTAACCCACCTTCCCTAATCACACCACACATTTGAAGCACTTTAATACCACTCTGAACAGTCATTACTTCCCCCAAAGAACTCTGGGAGTTATAGTTTGTTAAAGGTGCTGAGAGTTGTTAGGGGAGCATCGTTAGAGCTATAAAATCCTATAAAAAAGTGGTTTAACAGTCAATCCCTCTTCAAAGGGAACTTGGGACATGGTAGCTCTGTGAGAGGAACAACTCTCCGCACCCATAGCCAACGGCAGTTCCCAGAATTACCTGGGGGAAGTCACTGACTATTTGCAGTGCTTTAAATGTATGGTGTGAAGGTGACCTCAGTGGGTGAGCTCTGCTTCTTGCCCAGGTTCTCCTCACCTGGGGTTGGGACAAGTGAGGCTCAGTTATTCCACCGCACAGCCTGGCCTTGGAAGAGGAAGAGCGTTTGGTATATGGTAGCCTCGATCATGAACTTTGAGCACTCTCTGCAAGCAAGGAAGGAAGGCTCCACAGGAGCAGCATGAAGTTATCTGCTCTGGCCAAGGCCCAGCACCTACATGAAGGCAAGAGGCCTCCCGCGGCTACCTCTCCTCAGCAATGGCCGGTGTCCCATTACACCCTACTGCTGAACCTATATAGACAATGTGGAACCACCTGGGAATGGCATTGAGCAGCAAGCAGCTGCGGCACCAGGAGGCTGTCAGGGGAAAGCACCAGATCTTGGCCACCGCTGCCCTGGAAGAGGAACGAGCAAACGAGTTTGCACATATCCATTTTTGATGTGCACTGCCTTGCCTTGTCAAGTTAGCTGGACCCCCCTGGACCCTATTCAGCCTGGCGGTTTCCACATGCAAGGCTGCCTTTGAATGAACTGAAATGGTGCATCCTACCAAGCTCAACCAGGATGGCGGGGAGGGGGAGGGAGAGTGTTTTGCATGCGCGATGCATCTTTCCACTAAGCAAGCCTCCAGCAGGCAGCTTCTCTCTCTCCCTCTCTTTTGTGCGAGCGAAAGAATGAAACTGGAAGGGTGTAAGAAAAGCAATATCCTGCAGGAACACAAATGCCTAACGTTGCCACGGCAACAGGCCAGGTGCCAGAAAGGCGCATCAGCTGGGTCCCATCATCTGAGAGCAGCAGAAGCAGAAGCAGCCGAGGCAGCAGCTCTTTAAGCTCCCATTATTGGACATGAAAGGGCTGAGGCCACAGAGGCCCTTCCCCTCCCCCACGGACAAGGCAGAGTGTGCGGGGGGGGGCTTCCTGGTGGGGGAAGGGGTGCAGCCCAGAAGCACAGCCACCACCACCCCTAGCATTAAGAGCCACCAGATCAGCTGGCAGAGATTATTTTTTAAAATGGGAAGGTGAGATTACTTTTTAAGGATTTAGGCCCAAAGAAAGAAAAGCCCTAGATAAAACCGGCAGCGAGAGATGCTCCTATTCTCCGAAGGTGGGGAAAAATAATAGCATGCATCCGTGCAAATATTAATCTGGTTTGCACAGGTCGCAGCAGCTTTTGCCCAAGTTCTACGTAATCTGGAAATCTGTTTTTATTTCTTCTCAGATGCGGGATCTGATCAGATGTGCCTTATGGAAAAGATGAGAGCAGAGACACACCAAAGGGGGAGGGTGGAAGGAGGAACAGCCTTATTGGGAATGGCAAAGAATGCATGTGTATCACAGCATAAAGCTGAGCTTTTTTTGACATGTTTTCATGTATTTGTCCATAACCACAACGATTAGGAAACAGCGCTGCAAGGAGGTCTTGGGATTTTGCATCCAATATGTTTACTACCACTGCGGAATGGCTGAGAGTGACGGAAAGTGGAAAAAACACAGCTCAGCCTTCCACATGACACTAGCTTTGCTGAGTGGAGAGCAGAAGCATTTCAAGGAGGCGTTTTCTAGTAATGAAAATCCTGCTGCTGCTGCTGCTACTGCCTTCCCCCAATGCATGTCTGCGAGACTTCCTCTGCTAACCAGATCTAGGTCAAGTTAATGTGCCTCATGTTCCAGTTGAACCAATCTGATGTTCGCTCCACTGGCTCATGTGCAAGCTGCCGCAGTCTTGCTGAAGAGGCAGTGCATGAAAGCACACAACACACACTCCTCCTCCCAAGGCTCGAATACTCAAGAGTGCCGGGCCTCAGCACCTCGGGAGTGCATCCTGCTGCCTCTTTAAGGATGGGAACACAAAATGCCACCATGGCTGGAAAGTGGTCTGTGGGGAATGACATATCTGTCCCAGGATCAGCAGTGCAGGAACTGGTGCTGCGTGTTGGATTCAGCTCCCTGAAAATCTCTCATACCCACTGCTGCAAAAGGGGGCAATGCTGGGTCTGGGCTTTGAGGCAGAATTCCTGTAGAACTCCAGGGCTTCAGCACCCTGTGCCTGCCCTGGTCCTTCCGCACCCCTAGCATCAGAGCTACACGATACAGGTGCATTACGAGCCCTGCGTAAATGGGTCACCCCTTTCCATAAAATGAAGGCAGCTTTGCAGTACGTGCACATAGCTTATGTAGGGGCAGTGGGAATGCCATTATTCAGGAGATAACTTTGCCACAACATCAAAAAGAGAACCTCAGGGCTTGATATTGGTCTTCTTAGATCCCAGAAACACCATTTCACACAGAATCTACACACAGCAATTATTTAGCATTAGTCATTGGTGCTCTTGCATCCTCTTGCAACCTACATTTGTGCAAAGCTATCCTCTGCTGCTCACTAACAAAGGGCTCTTTCTCTCTCTCTCTCTCTCTCTCTCTCTCACACACACACACACACATACAAGTCCAAAAGTCAGGATCCTGAGCAGAAACATCTGCCTGACACTGCTGTCACATCCCATCCACTCGTCCCACCGCCACCACTGGTGGGCAGGTTTCTGGTTACCAAAGGAGTCACCCTGAGCTCTCTGCCTTGCTTCCCTTGCCTCTCTGCTCCCTTCTGAAGAGGCGCGCGGTCAAGGGAGCAGAGCTGGCAAAGATAACTGGAGCTAAAGGAAATGAAGCTGGCCTCTGGCAGACCTCCAGCGCTCAGGCAGACGTGACACATTCGACAGCAACTGAGAAGCATCTTCCCTTCATGAAAAAGGAGCTGCTGCTGCTGCTTCCCCCTCACTTCCTACCATCCGCAGTGAGCAGTATCTCAAAGGATAGAGGCCTCCTTATACTTGGGATAGGCAGGGTGATGATGCAACTTGTGAGTTAGCCCCAACCACAGAAAAGCCAGTGGGGGAAGCTCCAGATCCTCCTTGAGAAAGAATGGGAAAAGGTACTGCTGCTGCCCCAATCCGCTGCCACGTGGCTCAGTTCCCCAAGTATTAGCACGTCTATTTATTTAAGTATTTATAGGCACATAAAAACATGGCAATAAAATCAACAGAAACATCAACAGAATCAATAAATACTGGCTACCAAAAAAAGAAAAGAAAAAAGAGCTCAAGTTTCAAAAACCTGTCTAAATAACAGTGTTTTCAGAAGATGATTACAAGAGGGCAGGGATTGTTTTTGCCGAGCCCTCTATTGGCAGTGAGTTCCACAAGCCAGCCAAGCCCACCAGAAGCACCCCATTACAGGATCTCAGTGACGGAGGTGGAGAACAACAGACCAAGCAAGTCCTTGAGTTACTTTTGGTCCAGGTTGTTTACGGCTAACACAAGAACCCTGAATCAGCAACCAGTGCAGCTCTCTCAGTGCCGAGTAACATGCTGCCAGTAAATCTGCTCTTGCGGGCAGCTTTGCCGCCTCATTCTGGGCAACCCAGCCGGATGTGCAGGGTAGAAATAATAAAATTATTATTATTCTGCACTAGTTGCAGCTTCCAGACCAGCTACAAGGCAGCCCCACACAATGTGTGTTACAGCGATCAAGTCCCGAGGTTAGCAATGCATGGGCCATTGTGGCGAGGCCATCCTGGCCACAGAAGTCACCTGGGCATCTAGGTGACAAACACGGACTGAGGAATGTCCTCCAGCTTAATGTTCAGATCAACTGCCCCTGGGCTGATGGATGAATCAGTGGAACACAACCTGCCAAGTGCAAATAGGACCGTGCTGGTAGAAACTCTTCCGCACAGGTTTCTGAATAGCAGAGGACCAGGCAACAGAAAATGCAGAGGCTGCTGCAGACTCTGAGGCCCCCTAGTGGCCAGTGCCTGACAGAACACTTGATGCTCCCAGCTGTAGGGCAATCAAGGAGCCCAAGCTGCTCAGCCCCACTGGGAGGTGGGAGGGCTGAAGGGGCCCCATCCATCTCAAAGGATGGCGGCCTGGGCCCTGAACGCAACTCCCCTTCTGCAAGGGCAGGCGGTGAGCTCTCTCTCTCTCTCTCTGTCGCCTCAAAGGGCTCCTCAAATTAATTTTCTTTTTGTACAACCATCAGAGAAAGAAGAAACCTGGTCAAGAACAAGATCTTCCCTATTTGGCAGACCCCCACCCAAAAAAAGAGTGCAATGTGAAGACTAAGCTTGATCCCTCTTCCCCATTTCCAAGAGAAACCAATCAATCTTCCAGTGACAACTTAACTAGCCCCCTTTTCAATGGGGGAAAGGGATGGTGAACTTTGCCCCTTGGTCTCTGAGCCAGAAAATTTCACAGTCCCCATCCTGCTTCTGTTCAATCTGGAACTGACATTGCCAGAAAGCAGGAAAGTCCCTCCCTTCTCCCCACACTTATTTAAGCTATTGTGGCTTAACACAAATGCCAGCAAGGCCCCAAGGCGACAGCAACAGCAGCAGCAGCCACCATTAGCAGCCACAATCCACTGGGGAATTTATCCCATGCAAGCCCCACTGAAACAAAATGGGATATGCCCAGAAGCGCCAACACCATTCTCAATGAGCCATCCACCACAACCCCAAGATCTTCCCGATTAGTCCCCTCTAGTTCAGACCATATAGGAGAGGTTAGGAATTTTGATGACCCAACGTGCACCTTTTATTAATTCGATATTTTCTAAAGTCGAATTCATAACCTCTGACTACCTGAATGTTTTCCCTGAGTCTAGAGTGTACACAAACTAAAAGGAGGGGTGGCAGAGGAGCTTGCCTCTCCCATGGCACCAGCTCACACATCTGAATAAGTTGCCTGCCTCACCCCAGGGCTGCCCAGTCCCTAAAAGTGCTCTCCCATACCCACATTGTCCCTGAAGGTGCCACATTCTTCTGCAAATCCGCTGGCCTGCAAATGAAACGGCGACTCCAGGGCTACAGCGAGAACAAGGGGAAGGAAGCACATCCGAGGTCACGTCAAGCTCACCCCCCTTGTTCTTTGTAACACACCAAAGTCCCAAATTTCAGCCTTGGCAAGCTGGGAGCTGGGAAACCGGGGGAAGTGCGGGCCGAAATCCAACCAAGCACAAATAAAAGCATAAACGGATAAAGGCAGCCATTCACTTTGGCACAAGCTTTTGTTAAGCTTCATTGTACTTGGGATCTGCATCACATGGAGAAAAGCCCCATGGGACTCAGTGTGAAAAAGCCCATTCCGCAGGAAAGGCTGGGGCAAGAGGGCTTGCAGCTCTAGGCGATAACAGAGCGAGGGAGTGCAGGAAAGCCCCTCCCTCAGGAAAGCCCAGTGGCAGAGTGGGACACAGGAAAGTGGGGGAGAGCGTGAAGGTCTTCAGAAGCATTTGCAATTTGTCTCCCCACCACCCTAAATAGTTTCAGGACAACCACATGGATGTCTCAGTACCCTGAGCAAATGCCAGTCTCTTCCCTGCCAAACGTCTCAGTGAGCGCCCCCCCAAACAAGCACCTCTCTCTCCTTCCTTCCTTCCTTCCTTCCTTCCTTCCTTCCTTCCTTCCTTCCTTCCTTCCTTCCTTTCACTCACCCAGTGGCACCAGAGTCATGGGCTCGCTGTTCCCATGGGATCCCACATTGTGGGTAAGGAGCTCAGCCTCACAGTGGTCTCAAGGATGCTCCCAGGCATCTTGACTCTGAAATCTCTAGCTTGCTGGGCAAGTAAGACACAGTGTGCCCTTGCATCAATCAATCAATCAATCAATCAACAGGTGGGACTCTTGCCAGTCAAGCATCGTAGTGCCTTATTTTCTGCCCAACCTCTAATCTGATCAATCCACCCAAGGTACAACTTGATCTGGTTTACTATTGGAGAACAGCCCATGCCCAAGACATGCCCTGACAAACACATCCTAGGTACCTGAACACCCATTAGCATCCATTGAGGTTAGGATCCTCCATGCAAAACATGCACCTCCATGCAAAGTATGCAGCTGGAACCCCTTCTTGCGCATCATGCATTTTGGCTCTCAATACGCCCAGTGGGAAAGCTCAGATCCAACTAGTACTCCAGCTCCCCTTTGTTGCAGGGGGAAACCCTTCCTTGAGTAGCCAGGAAAAAAATTCTGCTTCTAAATGTTAGTGGTCTATTCAAGCCCATTCAATTCAATTCATTCCAGCTTTGTCTGCTCAAGGCTGGCTTTTGGGCAACCTCAGTTGTTCCACTCCTTGTTAGCATTGCCTCCCTTTCTACTTGCCTTTCCTCCCTCCTGTCTTTTTAAATCTGCTTAGGGAGGGCTCCAGGAGAGGCACAAAACACAGAGACATCTTTCACAGCCATACAGATGCAATACAGAGCTCAAGAAAACCTTCAGGGGCTCAGCCTACCACCACTCTCCCAAACTACCTTTTCTCTGGTTGTTTGCTGGCAGCAATACATATTATCAATGAAGAGGCAGAGGTTCAGGCAGCTTAAGTAACTCCAGGGGTCCAAGTGCCAAGACAAACTCCTGATTAACTGCAACCCACCCACCCAGCCAAAGAAGACTCACTCCCCATCTGGGAATAGGTTATATCTGAGCTTTTCTCTCACACAGGTACTGATGCTGCTTTGCAGAGATGTGTGTTTGCATCCTTCTTTCCCCTCCAATGCAATTCAACTCCACACCTGTCTACCTGGCTCCAGCAAATCTTTACTGTCTATATTTGCTATTAGATCCCTCACATCTGTACTGTGTCCTAGATTTAACTTCCAGGCTGCCAGTCCAAACCAAATACTATGTAAATAATCATGGCCTCCATTTGTAATAAACAGCGTTATTTCCAAACTTTGATCCGCTATCTAGTTGCTCATTCCTTTCAGTGTAATTTGCATCACGGTATGTGACTCCAAGATTCATGTACTTCCCAAATTGTGGACAAGGACACATGGCACTAACAAAGGATGCCCTGGACCACAATGATCGCTTACTAAGGACCTGCGTGCAGGGCCTCTGCTGCGAAGTGTATCCAGCTTCATATATCTTCAGTATCCCAACAATATCTCAGCCTCTTTGCAACAAAGAAAGTAGCAGAGAGGTCAAAGCTAGATGATAGAAAGGGCCTCATCCTGGCGCAAGATCCACCAAGTAGGAATACTTCAGCAGGCAGCTCCCTTCTTGTGAAAGTGAAGCTGAACTTGCCATGGATTTTTATTCTAGAAGATCGCAGAAAACATTCCTAAGAACCATCCCCTCCGAGTCATGAGGCAGAATCAAATTAGAAGCTTCACCAGAGACAGCAGCCTCTCAGCTTCTCTCAGGCAAATGCGACTAGTACAATTGCTTCCATTATTCAACAGCTCAAATGCCATGGCCTCCAAGGAAAGCACCATCTGAAGTTCCACGCTGAGAATCTGTGGCTGAGGAAGGGAAACTCTGAAAGCCACTTCTTTCAATCCCCTCTTAACATGTGGGTGGTTTGACAGTGCTTCACTCTGTTTACAACCTAACCCACTAAATAGAGCTGCCCAAAAGCATCAGTGCTGAGGAGACAATGAATTTGATGAACTTTTCACCTGTGGTCTGAGTAGCCTACTAGCCACTTTTACTCTCTCAATACACAGGTTGTTTATATATATATATATATAAAAGCACAAATAAAATAAATGGAGTTAAATGTTTCCAGTGCAGGATTTATGCTCACCTCATCAGACTCATCAGATAAGGTCTTTAACAAGATGGGAAACAGGCTGTCTGTATGCCGGAACATCTGAAAGGCAAAAGAAGTCCATAACAGTCACAGAAGTCACTGTGTCTGGTGCTCTGGCAGAGGCTGCCACCAAAACAGCAAAGGCTGCCTCCAGGTTTAAGAGCATCCCAGTCCTTGTGCTGGAAAGATGCCCTCCTTTCCTGCAAGCTTACCAAACAAACTCTGCACCTGAGGCCAGAGTCACCAACTAGAGGAAGGGCTTCTTCCTTTGAAAGGTATTCTATTGCTTTTTGATATATTGAACTAGGTTGCACATAACACTCAGCCAAACTGTGTTTTAACATGAACACGCAGAGAGGAGACAAACCATGCAGCCAAGGCTTTTCTTGATTTACAGCTCATGGTTTGTCTGCAGTGAGGCCCCAGGTTCAGAGCTCTTTCCACGCCAAACCACAGCTTAGGTCAGGGCAGCGCAGCAGCACTGGAGGGAGAGAAAATCAGCTGTGATCTCCTCTCCGGGAGCCTGTGTGTTCACACTGAAGCATGGCTTGGTTTCTCAGAACCTTAGCACTTTCAGCAGACTCTATGTAAAGCAAGAAACAATTTGGGCTTCCATCCATCACAAGCAGCTTTATTACCAAGCCAATCAACACCAAAGTGTGTGGGAGGGGGGAGCAGAAAAGCTGGAGGAGAAAAGAAAGAAAACTTCTGCAATGGAATGTTCCAAAAAGAGCTCCCAAATTACTCTGACTCAACAACTGTGCCTCACTTAATAAAAAAAATTAGTTCCTTCTGGGCTGAAAAAGCACATGTATCAGGAGTGCAATGCTATACAGTGGTACCTCAGTTTTCGAACAGCTTAGTTCCCAAACAACTTGGAACTTGAACACAGCAAACGCAGAAGTCAGTGTTCTGGTTTGCAAACTTTGCTTCAGAAGCTGAACGTGGTCCTGAGCTTCCATTTTCACTGTTGCAATGCTAATTTGCGGGGGGGCCCCCATTGTAATCAAAGCCTTTTCCCTCCCGTTTTCACTGTTGCGCTGCTAATTTGTGCCCCCCATTGTAATCAAAGCCTTCCATTTCTGACTGCAGTGTTCTGTGGTGATATTTGGAGCTTGTATTTGGTGCTTTTGTTTTTGCTATTTTTTGCATTTTCGTTTGTGTGGCTTTTTTGTTTTGTGACTGTGGCTTGTTCTTTGTTTTATGATTGATTGATTGATTGATTGATTGAGTGACTGCAGAAATGGATAAAAGCCCCCATCTAAACAATGACTATCATCAGTGCAGGTAATTTTAATTTTTATCATCTACTATACTGTCTTATTTATTTTATAGTACTGTACAGTACATTTATTGCTTTCATTTTATGGCTCAATGGTCTCATTGGATAATAAAATTCATGTTAAATTACTGTTTTAGGGGTTGTTTTCTAAAGTCTGGAACAGATTAATCAGTTTTGCATTACTTTCTATGGGAAAGCACGTCTTGGTTTTGGAATGCTTTGGTTTTGGAACAGACTTCTGGAACAGATTAAGTTTGAGAACCAAGGTACCAATGTATTCTTAAGAGGCAAGCTTGCTTTCCAAAGCTTTAAAAATAGCATTTGCTCTTCAAGGAAGAGTCAGGAGGAAAACAAACTCTAATGTGGGCCAATGGCCATGCTGCAGGCCTGATCTGATCAATGAGCAGACTTGCCTTGCGAGGCGTCTTGATATACAAGTGGTACAGCCACTTCAGGACTGCTATCCGTGTCATCATCCCAATGGTTGAATCGTGAAGGTGACAGTCCAATACTTGGACAATTCCATCGAGGTTCAGGGTCACCTGGATTCTCTCAGTGCTGAAGGTAAAAGGAGACAGAAGTAAGATCAGGCAGGAGCATGGTTTCATTCAGTCACTCAACATAAATAACCTCAGGGCAACTTGTACCATTTGGTTTCCCTATTGTCAATGGCATTTGCTGAATGACTTCTTCTCAATACTGCCTTTATTGAGTCCATATAAAAGCAGCACACAGAAAATCACAATGCAACAGGCTCCTTGGTTCATCATTTCACCTCAATAAACACTTCCCATATACACAGCTTTCACCTTGCAAAGAGAGAAAGTTTCTCTCCCATAAATCACTAAAATATTGCTCCTTTGCTTGCTTTCCTTAGCTGCCAACTGAATGAAAGCAAAGTCATTCTCCATTCCAGTAATGCTGGCAGCTATTTTCCAACAACTGCTCCCATCCTTTGTCTGTCTATTGAATACTTTTTTCCATTTTGCTTCCACCATTCCATTTTGTATGCTTAAGAACAAACCCTTAAAAATCTGCGGCGACTAAAGCAACTGCCGTTGACTGAATACCAGCTCGTGGATCTGTGTGGCTGCATGTTGCTGAAAAAAATTATTCTCTTTGGCTTTCGGAAGAAGGGAAGCAATATATTGACATTCCATCCCATTATGAAAGATACACACATAACCAAGAGGATGTAACTTATTTCCTCCCTGCTCCTGGTATTGCCCTGCATGCTGCAAACCCCCTTCTGTGATTTGTTTTGTTACTAATAATAGCTTGTGCTTATTGATTTGGTCCCAAGGGCACGTGACGTAGCCACTTTGCAAAAGCCACACAGGTTTGCGTCTTGTCAGGGCACGGATGTGCAGGCCACTTGGAAGCGCCATGTGCATAGTCTTGAGCTCCACAACGGAAGAACAGTGGGATGTCAATATATTACTCCAATTCCAAGGAAGTACAAAGGCTCCTGCTACTCCCAAGGGCAGATCATGTCTCCCTTCCAAGCAGATCTGGAAGGAAGGGAAGAAAATGGGTAGCCTCACAGTTAGCAACCAATTCAGTTCCCTACAGAGAATGGCTGGAAGGAATGCATGCTGCCCCTTTTAGGAGGTATTAGGAGGCATGCGTGGAACAGAGAAAAAAGCAGGTTTATATTACATCTATAAAACATTTTTTTATATTTTTAAAAAGTCACAGGGGATATTATGCAATCTCATTTCAATATTCCAGAAGACACAGGGAGCTAGCCCACCAGGTACTGCTGACTCTGCACCTTAATTTTACTGGGGGTTGCATGGGACCCACTGCCCTGCAAAAGCACCGCAGAAAAGCAGCCCTTGAGCTCGCCTCCTTTCCTGGTCACGAAGCCTCCAGGATGAGAGGTGGAAGATGATTCCAAGTGCCAGTCCCTGGGCAACAAAAGGGACAGGAGGGAGATGTGCCCTCCCATGTCCTGCTTGTGGGAGACACTTGCCAGTAAGTGTTCCAGTTGGAGAACAGCCTTTACCAAAGGTGTCACGGGCTTTGAAGACACTCGAACTCAGGATGAAAGGGAGAAACGTGCTAAGAGGAAGGCACACTTGGCAAACCATCACCATGATCAACTCCTGCCCAGAAATCTATGTCCCCACTGTGGAAGGATGTGTGGATCCAGAATTCGCTTCCACAGTCACTTATGGACTCATTGTTAAAACCGTGTTTATGGAAGACAATCTTACTTGGCTATGAGTGATCGCCAAAGAAGAAGAAGCAGCTTGTGGGGTTCTCACTGAGGTGTCTGGTGGGAAAGAGGTGGCCTGGGTGGTTAGATCCAGCATCAGGCCTCCAGTGCTCTAAGGCAGTGTTTCCCAACCTTGGGTCTCCAGCTGTTTTCAGACTACAGTTCCCATCATCCCTGACCACTAGTCTTGCTAGCTAGGAATGATGGGAGTTGTAGTCCCAAAACAGCTGGAGACCCAAGGTTGGGAAACACTGCTCTAAGGCACTTCTCTTTCTCCAGCTCTTATGCAGCCCCTTATCTGTGAGTCCACAGCTAACTGTGTTGACTGCTTGCCTCCAAATCACCACATCCACTATTGACTCCTCGTTTTCATTGCTCCTTCTCCAAGACTTTTTCCTTCCTCCTGACCATTCTCAGCATATTGATCAACTATCGTTTGTAACTATTGTAGTTAAAAGTTGTGATGCTGTTATTGTTAAAAGTCAAATCTATAATTACTTCATATAAACGTTATGTATGGATCACTTTCCCCACAAAAGCCTACTTGTGCCCCAAGGTTACCCTCAGGGAGGAACTTTGAGTGCCCCCATTTCCCCAAAGCAGCAAGTAACCACCAGGAGAAAGGTCCGTCACAGTGCCAATGCCTTGCCCTGGCACCTATGCTCAATATCCTGTCAGCACTGAGCAAAGAAAAGTTTTACTCTCCAAGGCATTCCAGCCATGAGTTCCATTCCCAAGGCTTGGCCTTTGTGCTGCTCTGCCATCTTCTGGTCTAGACTGTTTTATTGTAACATAACATTTCTAAAAAAATGAATACATACAGTTCTGGTTGTTGCCTCATCTAAAAAAGGGGAGCTGAGAGCTGGAAAAGGAGTATGTGGTGGGAATTATGCATGCTGCAGCACAGCCTTTGCCAACCTGGTGCCCTCCATGTGTTTTGGACTACAACTCCCATCAGCCCCAGCAACCTTACAGATATGCTAGCTTCCAGGTATACAAGAAACCCAAGGCTGCTGAGAGGGCCACACTCAGGTTCCATGCTTCCTTTATATACACAAACAGACTGTCATGGCCTGTTCATTTTATGGGGTGAAGGCAAGCTAACTGTCTGGGGCAAATGCCACTCAATTATCACCTCCTCTGCTTCAGCAAGGTTTTTATCCCACAGGATTCAGCTGCTTTGCTCTTTCTGCCCAGTGGACAATGCCCATCCCAAATGCCCGGAAGGGATCCTGCAAAACTGCTGAGTGCCCAAAGGCAGAACACCTGCCACTCACCAGCTTCTGCTGCCATTTGAAATCAGATGTTTTGCATCAACTCAAATACTGACCCTAGAGACAGCCAAAAGCAAGTTTCATAGCTATTCACAGAATTCAAGTCTAAACAGCATTTGGGTTTGTAAGCTACACTTTGTGGGTTAGAAGGAGGTGGTTTACTATCCCAAGCACAGGTGTGCTCTGACCCACATCACCTCACTGTGGGGGGAATGCATGCAGAAACATGCTCGCTTCATCTGAATGCACCCCCCCAGTTACTAGCAGGAAAGAACCTCACATCATTGAGAGGTGCCTCATAGTTCACCAGCTGCTCTGAATTCCTTCTAAGCAGCATCCTCTGCCACCAAAGCCCATGCAGTACTCTGTAAACCATGGTTTGCAGCAACTCAATGGCACTATCCAGTCCAGCGCAAGATCCAAGCATAGGAATGCACAGCAGAATCTCCCCCTCTGTAAAATGCTACAGAGGATCCCCCAGTTTCATTAACAAGAGGCAGCTGTTTTTTACCTGGCTGGTATAAAGACACTGGTGTTGCTGAAATTGGAATCGCCGGAAGCATCCAGGCAGCCTGCAGGGAGACAGGTGTCAGTTAGCTTGAACATGGCACAACACTGTCAGAGGAACACAAAGGGCTGGCACTTGCAAGGACTGCTCCCCAAACAAAATAGTGATGTGGCCCCAGGTAAGAATGTTTTGAAAACATCAAGACAGTGAGGTAGTCAGGTCTGTAGATAACATTCAGGATGATGAAAAACAAGCAGCCTCATTGCTGAGGTCCATGGTGTAGCTGACACTCTGAGCAACTGCCTAAACGTCTCTGTGGAAGACCTGGCTTCATTTCCAACTGACCCTGCCCTCACTGGGAACCTGATCAACAATGTTGGTGTTTGCTTCTCTCTCGAGGACAGCATCCTCCACCCCTTTTTTTACACACAGAACTGCTTGAGAACAATGCCTTTTAAAACCCAGCCAATATAAGACAGGCTAAGTGACTGGAGATACAATTTTCCCACTATGGAGTGATTGGGTGGCCTTGGAAGACAGTATCTTGATTGCCTCATCTTTTCCCAGTCATTCCGTGGTGAGAAACTTGTACTGTCCTATCTCCACTTGTTTAGCACATTATCCTGCCACCCCCCATGCCTCGTATTTTTCTCAGGTAACCCCTTCTCTCCAGCCTGACAGAAAGCACATTGCAATACTCCAAAGTCCAGGTCACGAGAGCAGGGATAAGTATCTGTACAAAAAGCCAGACAGAAAGACAGTTTGCTTGGGGGGGGGGGATAAGGACTTACCGCCCGAGGTCACCTCCTGCTTGGAGAGAGATTCATCCTGATCACCCTCCATTATCTGGGGGGCTGTTGTGGGCTGCTTGGTCTCATCAACCTCATCATCTTCCGGAATAACCAGCTTCATGAGGCTCTGGTTGCACACATTGGCCACCTCTTTGATGCCTGCACCCCATGGATGTAAGGAACATTCATTCCCAAGTCATGTTCCCAATCACCATTGTAGAAGGCTCATACAGAACAGGCCCTGTGGCAAGAATCTAACCTCAAGATCTTTCACAGGGGCCCATAGGCACTAGAACCACAGACAGGGGAGAGGGAGGGGGAGGGGGTGCTGGGCCAAGCCAGAAGGGGCCCATCAAGTCCAGCATCTTGTTCTGACCCTGGCCAACAAGATGCCTCACTGGGAACCCCACAAGCAGGACCTGAGCACAAGAGCATCTTTCCCTACTTGAGATTCCTAGCAGCTTGTATTCAGAGGCACACTGCCCCTGATGGTGAAGAAAGAGCATTGCCATCGTGGCTGGTAGGCACTGATAGCCTACTCCATGAATTTGTCTGGTCTTCTTTTAAAGCCATCCAAGTTGGTGGGTATCACTATTTCTTTTAGGAGTGAGTTCCATAGCCTTTTAAGTGCTAGAAAACTGGTTTCAGGCTGATATTTTTAGGCTGGCAAAGGTTGCATCAGTTATCAGATTTGGCACATGTTTAGAGAACATTACAGCACAAACCCTCTATAAGAAAAAAATAGGGAAGATTCTCAACTCATGGGCCAAAAGGAATACTGAAGTATGTTTGATTCCTTCTCATGGCCCAGCCTGAGCGATGCTACATCTTTCAGTAAAGATACCCACAAAAGGGGTGTCACATGAAAATGGCTCTTCTACTGAAGCCAACCCTTTGCTTAAGCATCCCAGGGAAAGCAATTGTGGGGCTGCTCTGATGTCAAGGAAAGCACAGAAAGCAGAGCTGCTTACGGAGCTGCCCCCCAGTCCTTTTCATGATCCACAGGCTCACAAGGAAGCTGCAGCAGCAAAATCCTCCAATGGCATAAACCAGGGCTGTTGACTTAGCCTGACCCTCCTCCCTCCTTTCTGCCGGATGCTGATGGACATTTCTGAAGGAAGGGATGAGAGGAGGACAGCCTCTGCTGCAAGGATACTCTTCTTCCGGTCATCATAGGACAGGCACGGCAGGACAGCTGTCAGGATCCCTGAGGAATATGGCAGCATCACCCGGCCAGCCAGCTGGATGAATTCGCGCATCCAGCACATGGCAGTCAACTGGATTAGGTCATCTGCAGTCAAAGTGATCGGGAAACAAAAAGGTGGTTTAGCAGAATGTCTGGAAAGGGGTGGGTGAGGTGCCTCTCTTTCCCCAGGAAGCCTTCCCTCCTCTTCCCTCCATCACTGCTGAACAGTGCTGCTTCTGTTCTGCTCCTGTGCTTTGTTTGTCTTGTGGTTTAATTTTAATAATATTTGTTTCAGTTGTGATGGTTCTGGAACACACACAAGGATCATACGGTGAAGGGTGGGCTGGAAATACAAATAACTTACCAGAAGCCTGGCAGTGAATCACCAAGATGTTGGCCATCTCAGCAAACTTGACACTGGAAGGGTTTTTCTTGATCTCTTTCAAAAATTCACCAAGGGCCACTTCACACCTGTTTGCAAGGGGGGAAAGGCAGGGGGTTTAGAAATAGGTCTTCTGCTATAGGGGAAACAACATGAAAAGGTGTAAAGGGAAGCAGATGCCCCTTTCCGTTCACTCTTTCTCCTCACACAGACACGAGGACAGGAGTCTGCTTGCTGGGCCTCCAGCACAGGTTCCAGCCTAGAAACTTTGCTTTCTACCAAGACACTTGAACATAGAGCCCTGAAGCTGGATCACACCGAGATGGGCCCATCTCACCCAGCATCCTATTCTTCAAGTGGCCGAGCAGACTTCCCTGTGGGAAGCCCTTGAGCAGGACACACAAGGCAACAGCCCCCTCCTCTCACCCAAAGCTGCTGCTTCCTGTTTAAGAGTGTCAACTGGGTTGAAGCCGAAGGAAATGGTGATGCAACTTATGGAGCACTGCCCTGGAAACAAAGGGGCAAAGCCTGCGTATCAACAGCCAAGCAGTTATCCCCAGATCCAGCTCTGCACTCACATTTTACGTATCTCCTTGCTGTTGTCACCCAGGATCTGGAAGAGGCCATCTAGAATCTCTGGCAGGTAATCCAGAAGGTTGATATCTGGAACTGACTCCAGAACCAAGATCTAACTCAAGGGGAAAAGACAAACAAAAGGAAGATGATACAGAAGCGCAGTGGCAAGTAGTAGCATGTGTCTCTTTAGACCTAAACTGGATTTGCCACAAGATGTCAAGTGGTGCTTTTCGGGTCCTAGAAGTAGCTTGCATAATGGGAGACGAGGAAGGGGACAGAGAGTGGGGGTAACACCATTTCAGGGACAACCTTCAGCCAGCCCAGTCTGGCCTTTAGCAAGTGAGTTTCTAAAGGAGATGGGTTGTGTTCTGGAAAATTAGATTATGTGCCAGTGGCGGACCTACATTTTGGGGGCCCTGAAGATTGAACTGTCATGGGAGCAACCAGAAACAAGATCTAGGTAGCCACTGTTATCTTCTTCAATGGGGTTGTTCCCATGACAGATCCCCACACATTCACATCTGTGCTACTGACTCTCAAACTACGGGATTGTTGAAATATATACAATAAAGCTCAACTCAAATTGGGTCTATTAGGAGCTAGGGATGCGGGTGGTGCTGTGGTCGGCGGTTTGATTCAGCGCAACAGGGTGAGCTCCTGTTGCTTTGTCCCAGCTTCTGCCAACCTAGCAGTTTGAAGCACATCAGTGCAAGTAGATAAATAGGTACCACTGCGGTGGGAAGGTAAATGGCATTTCTATGAGCTCTGGCTTTCATCACAGTGTTCTGTTGTTCCAGAAGCGGTTTAGTCATGCTGGCCACATGACCCAGTAAGCTGTCTGTGGACAAATGCTGGCTCCCTTGGCCTGAAAAGTGAGATGAGTGCTGCACCCCATAGTCGCCTTTGACTGGACTTAACTGTCCAGTGGCCCTTTACCTTACCTTACTGCTAGAACTAAAAATTTTAAGCAGTGTGGACTAAATTCACTTTTTGTGGCCCCTCCAGGATTAAGGGCACTGCAGCTTAAGCTTCATTCCTTTAATAGTAGATCTCCCTGTTATGTACATTCACTCAAAAGAAACAAGACCCAAAAAGTCTTTGAGACACATGGAAGATTTGCCTCACTAATCATTTAAATTTTTAGCCAGCTCCAGGTTAAAATATGCTCCCCAAAGTATTTGAGTCTGACAAGGTGGAAATCAGCCTTTGCCACTCTGAAAGGTCATTTTAGGCCACTAAGAGGCACCTCACATAGAAGAGAGCTGGTGCCTTCAGCACCAGCAAGTCTTCACTGGTAAGGAATTCCACACCTGTAGAAAGTCTCTCAAAGGCCCTTTTCACGCAGCCAGGTCAGAGCAAGGGACTCCCTTCTACTAAACCTGCAACAGGGCTTGGAAAGAAGGTATCAGGAAGTCAGCAGCTACTGGTGACAAACTGCAAACAATTGCCAAGGAAAGGCCTTTCCACAAAGGCCTTTCCACAAAGGAACTATGCATCATCTGTTACCAGCAGTTTCTAACAGAGCCATCAAGAGCAACAATATACACAGCAGCTCCAGCTGCTTCCCAAGCAGGTAACAAGCACTCCCATGCTGCTGTTTATACCACCATCCATTCCAAAGTATCAGAAAACACTGAGCTGACAGTTATAAAACACACTGCTCACTTGAGATGCCAGAGAAACAAACCCCAGCATCAGACCAAAAACACTTACCCAGGAAATGATAAACTGTCGAGCATACTGGTTGTTGGAGTAGATTCTCTCACGCAGCAGTGGAATGAAGCTCACCAGATCAAAGTTGTTGCTCTCAGTCACAATGTCCTAGAAAGTCAGAGCCAATGAGCATGAGAATGAGCCTTGACTCCCTTCCTATCAGTGCTTGAACCCTACATAAAGTCCAGGACCTCTACCACTCTAGAAAGGAAAGCCATGCATAAGCTCAGCCTTCACCAGCCGGAGTCTTCCAGATGTTCCGGACAACTCCCATTGGTCACAGCCAGCACAGCTGTTGGGAGCTAGAGTCCAAAATATCTGGAAGATGTCAGGTGTGCCAAAGGCTGCATTAGCTCCAGACCAACTGCCTGAATCCAAGACATTGTGGTGCTTGAAGGTCCAGCCTTTTCCTAACAGAGATGTGAGATCTGGCTGATGCTGTCCTACAATCTGCTTCATATGCTTGCTGAACACACCATGATTGCCAACATTTGCCTTTATATTCCAGTGTAAATGTATGACTTCTCAGCATTTGTAAGAGGATTATCCCTGAACATCCCCCATTTCCAAGCATTCTGCAGAGATTTAATGTCCTTAGTTTTCCTTTTGAACTAATTTCCTTCTTACTGAAAAAAATCCATTTTCCAAAATCCATGCAACTACAATTAACTTAGTTGGCAAATCTCCAGTCACCTTCTTATGTATACAAATGTGAAACATCACCAACTAAATTAAACATAGTCCCATCTGGTTTCAAAAGAGGAATCCATATGCACACAAACACACTTGGTAACGTTGTGTTCTCGATCAGTCAACAACATTTGTATCAGGGGCACAGGTCCTGGGGTTAATTATTAAAACCAGCATTAAGTTCCTGGTTGCTGCACTCTTGGAGGCTCCATGACCAGAACCTTTCTAAGGCACAGCAGCTTAGTAAACCTAGAACTTCAGGTAATTTACTGTTTTCCAAACATGTTTTTACTCTGTTGATGTGAATGTGGTTGAAATCATGCTCATTACAACACTCTTCCCACACTTCTTTCTCCATTTCCAGTTGATCCTCAGAGTTCTGGTCATGAAATTAGTTTTCATGTTTGGTATTATGACCAACAGGGATTGTGTGGAAGAGCTGGTTCCTCTTTCATTTTCTAGTTTTTTGGACTCTATGCCTTCTTTCTCATACAGAGAACAATCACGCCCTGTCCGGTTTCTATAGAGGTTGTGAAGAACCAAATCTTCACAATCTTTTATTTTTTAAAAACCCTGTTTGTTTCCCTTGTCCTAGACCAAAGCCTCACACCATTTAAAATATCTGCTCTTTGTTCTCTGGGGTGCTTGAGAAGTCCTCTGGTGGCTCAGCCAGATGCCCAGGCAAACGCCAAAGCTGCTTCAGAGGTTTTACTGTATAGCTTTTTCTTCCCCTTTCCTATGAAACTCAGATACTCTGTTTCTTCTGGAAGAGGAAGCTCGCTTTCATGTAATTCTGCTTGCTCTTCAGGGAACAACCAATCTCAGAGGACAGTGGGAACAAGGAAGGTGACCTTTGATCTCTAAAGAAGAAGGCTGGTCAGCAGCATCTGCCTTGCCTCTAGTACAAGATGGCTTGTTTCTTAGCAGGCTAGGATGCAGTGCCAGTAGCTAGAGCATCCAGCCAGAGGTGCATTATGCATGCTCAGTTTGCTTTATGAACTTGGTTTCAGTTTCCCATCTTTCCCATAAATTTCTGATTCCCTTAGAAAAATTAACAGAAGCGTTTGTCTGTGGGAGTTGGGTCCACATTCCAGTGTACTTAGTTCCAACACAGTCTCCAGCCTTCTCAGGTGCTTCATATAAAGCATGAATGGCAGGGCTGCTGAGTACATGATCTCTCTCCTGGCCTGGGACCCTGGCAGACACCCAAACTCACCACTTTCTGCAAAATTACTTTTCCTATTACTCATCACTTCTATCACACCCAGAAGAACATTCTCACTTTTTTAGCATCTTTCTATATTTAAAACTTGAAAACCAGGATAGCAGATTCTACATGAGATCGCAAACAAGACTAATGCAGGAAATATGCATCCCTCCACCTGTAACCTATCCCCAGCACATCATGAGCTGCTGTCAGCAGGAAGGACTGTACCTTCAGAAGCCGGTCCAGGAGTTCAGATCCACTTTTGACATTTGGGTCTGGATCTGCAGCAAGCTAGGAAAAACAGAGAGAGTATGTGGTGTGGCTGAGCCGTGTGCATAAGACACTAGTAGTGACTTGACCAGGAGACAACTATTTTCTGTTGGCTATTGACTCCCAGCAATGGGGCAGGGACACCACCTCCTGTCTGACAATAAACTGAGCTCCAGAAATGCCCAGAAAGTGTGCAAAGCCAGAGGCAAGCCCCCACCCACAGGTGCACACCACCATCCGAGCTATGGTTGCCATGAGCGATCTGGAAAGCACATTCATGGACCCCTGGACCAGACTCTCCGCCAGGTTCCCAGAGCTCTTCTGCAGACATGTTAGTATTAGGAGGATGAACTGGAGTGAAGGAAACAATGTAGGAGGAACATTTTCCTCTAGGGGATGCTTATGGAGATCCTCAGTGCCATATCTCAGCCCCAGTTGTCCAGAATCAGCACCCACACCTCCAAAGAGCCCCAGAGCAGGAATATACAGGACATCAGAGACCTTACATGTGTGAGACATTATTGGCCTGTCAAGAAAACTCATTACCTTGCTCAAGCCATCAAACAGCACTTTGAAGTGGGGGAGTACAGAGCCTCTGGCCACCTTCACAATGTTGTACAGGGCCTCACAGGCGTAGTACCGCAAGCGGCTGTCAGCATCATTGAAGCATGTCAGCACAGGCTCAATGAGCTCCTTCAAGTACAGCCCAGAGTCCTGCAAATCAAAACACAAGGATTAAGGGGGGGAGCCATGGACTTAAGCAGTGGCTACACCAGAGTGGAGCCCCTGCTTTCTTGCAAGTGCACCGGGGTGGGGGTGGGGGCTTGGAATAGGGCCAGCAAACCTGGCTAAGAACAGAATGCCCGGGCACTGACTATAGCTGGAGTCACCAACATCATGCTTGTGGGCAACACAGATTCCTCAGGCACACAGGTGCTAAAGTCTCCATCACTTGTCCATTTTTTAAAAATGAGATGGGAGAGAGTTGTTGTGGAGAGTTGTGTTCTGTGAAATGAACATTTGTTGGTCCCACAACAGTTTCTTAAGTTTCCAAATGTGTCCTCAAATCCAGAAAATATGGGCACCCCAAACCTAGAGCAAAAGCTCCTTACTATGCAGCAAAGGCAAGAAAGTCCATTTTAAACAGTGAGAGGAGATGGGCCAGAATTCAGCCTCTTTTCAGGAATGTAGGAAGAGCCGTCACTCTGCTAACAAGAAGTCCCATCTCCCTTGCCTTTTCTGGCCACTGATGGGAGGGAAGGGAACCTGTCCCCTTCTGACAATGCCAAAACATCCAAAGGTGGCTCAAAACCTGGAGTTCCTTATTAGCCAAGTAATGTGTGAATAAGCCTAAATTTTGCCAGGGAAAATGGAAGGAAATTGGTCAAAGGCAGCTGGAAGTAGCACACAGCTTGACTAAATACTTCCCTACATATGAAGATGTTACTTGGAGATATTTCTTAACATTGCACCAAATCAGCATTAGAGCTTAATTATTCATAAAACTTTTTTTTGGAGATTGTGATAAATAATTTTGTAACTAATTTGGAATCCATTTTTTAGATTTCCAAAGTCATCCATCACAGAATGTCTTCCTCCTCTGGAACAAATGTGAGGTTAGAACAGATAGCCTGTCTCCCTTCTAACAGAGGACAAGGGCTCATGTCCTCCTATGGGGTGAAAGAAACAGCAACACCACCTACCTTCCCAAGAGCAATGGAGCAGGCTGCCAGGCCAATAAGCCCCCCTTTTCGACTATGTGGGTGCTGGGAAAGTGCAAACTCCTGAGAAAGAATCTGAATCACATGCTTGATCTGAGCTGTGCTGTTTTGAGCCACAAATTCACGCACCAGCCTAAAAACAGGAGAATAAGAAGGCTGTATCATGTCTCACCAGGTCCATGTCTGGCTCCAGTTTAACATGAGGAATATATTTCTTTTAATTTAGCTGGGCATTAGCAACCTTGTTTGCCTACAAATGAATCCTCTATGAACAAATGAAACAGAGCCAGAAAACTAGTTCACCTTGCCCAGTTTTGCCCACTCAAGCTGCCAAGTAGCTTTGCAAGGTGCGTGCAGGGAGAAAGGCTTGGTTTTCTCTGTGGCTGGATAAGGCTCCTCCACCATACGAACAGCAGCCTACCTCTGTGTCACCTATTTCAGGGCTTGATCTCTATGCCTGGTATGTAGTGAGAGCGGAGAAATACAGGATTGAGAGAAGAGGTGCAACTTCCTCAGAGCTGCTGTTTGTAGATCCCGCTCTAAAGCAGCACTCCCGCCCCTGCTCAGGCCTGCTCCACGACAAGGATGAGGCCCTTCGGTGACAGGAGCAGGAGCAGCCAACGGACCAGCCCTTCAGCAAGGGGAGGTGGGCGCTGAGGAAAGGGCTTTGGCTCAGCGGCTGAAGGCCCGCCAATGGCACCTCAAGGCAGGGCGGGGAAAGACCCTGCCGGGCACTACTAATGCGGCTGCTGCCGCCAGTGCGGTGCGAGAAGGGTCCCCTCAGCGGCCCAAGAGCGTGAATGGAAGGCAGCCCGCCCCCCTCGCTCACTTCTCGATTTCCAGCGCCGCCACCTTCCGCTTCTCGTAGAGTTTGTCGTTCAGGGCCCGCACGATGCTCGGCGTCAGCGGAGAGAAGTCCTTCTCCGGGTTCATCGTGCCGGTCGTCCCGCCTTGCCCCGGCCTCAAGGAAGGAAGGAAGGAAGGAGGGGAGAAAGGGACGAGCGGCTCCCGAGCGCAGGAGCAGGTGGGCGGGAGGGAGGCACTGGCGCTGCTGTAGCGGAGGAGGCGCTTCCCCGCCTCTCTCTCCGGCTACCAGGCGGCGGCCATCTTGGTCCAGTCACGTGAGATATCAGGTGCTTCCTGCTTTCCCCCCTTCCCGGCGGTCTCACGTGACAAATTCCCCCGAGCCGCTTTTCTTCGTTCATGCGGTCCTCGAACCTGCTCCTGCGCGTCGCGAGCGATCAAGGCGCAGTCAGGGTGGCGCAGTCCACCTTGAAGCTCGGGGATGCTTGATGGGGCTTCTCGCCCAGCGCCTTCGAGCGACGCCTCATCCGGATCGGCAGACGCCCCTCTGGGGCTGTGGAGCGGAATCGCCCAGCTCCAAGGGCCAGCAGCTCTCGCAGGTGGCCTGACCTAGTATAAATCACTTTCCTGCCTTTCTGGGCTGCCTCCAACTCAGTGCTGCTCATAGACCCACTGATACAGATGGCTTAAGTTAGTCGCCTTCATTTATGTCCGCGGGTCTCGTAGACCCAGGATTTTCCTCACTCTACTAAACTAATTGCCTTCAACAGTTTGACACTCGAATCCCACCTTTCGTCCAAACAGACATTTGGGGACCCCTTTAAAATTCTGGCAAATAATGCCGCTGTCCTAACCCTCTGTTGCAGAGCATTGCTGTAAAGGAGGGGTGGCGAACCTGCAGCCATCCAGCTGAGGAGACTTGGGAGTCCCAACAACTTCTGGAAAGTGCCGACATTAGCCTGCTTAAAGCATTTCAATTTGAAGGAACTTAAATGATGGCATGTTGAGTGAGAAACAGTCAAAACCATACTTATCCCCCATGTCCCTAAGTTTCATTTGAAAGACTGGCAGCACAACCCCCTCTACCTGTTTATTTAAATGAAAGCCTGGCACTAGGACAACTGTGAGCAGTGACAGAGATTGTGCTGCTCAATTAGGAATCAGCCACTTGTGGAAATGGCTCACTTTTCTCTATTTGGCCCTAGTATGTTGTCAGAGCCAACACTGGGGGAGGGCAGTTCTGAAGAGAGGCATGCTGGCAGATAGCACCTTCTTGGAAAGCATCTGGGTCATAAGCAAGGAGGCCCTGGTCTCCATCACTATTACCAAGAGA
This sequence comes from Podarcis melisellensis, assembly GCF_964234715.1. Lineage (NCBI taxonomy): Eukaryota > Metazoa > Chordata > Lepidosauria > Squamata > Lacertidae > Podarcis > Podarcis melisellensis. The sequence continues at coordinate 53,449,717 of NC_138540.1, forward strand.
AGTCCTGTTATCCCCTCTGGAGTCAAATATTTCACTGGATATTTTGTCCATGCCCTTATATATTTCTCTGCAGCCAGAAGTTCCAGAAACAGATTATCAGGATGCCAGCTGTCCCTCTCAGCCTAACCTGCACATTTGCACAGCTGAGTCTACAGACAGGTATGTGACATTATGCACAACCCTGATGTCACAGGTCTTGGTTGTTCTGCCTCTCCCACTTTCTACCATGGAGGGAACTGACAGCTGATTATTGCCATCCAAATCATCTAACTGTTTCCAGGTAACCTGAGCAGACATTAAGCTTTTGGTCTGGCTCTCCCCAACCAGATCCCAGAATCCTACCTGCAGCCTTGTCCTGACAAACTTTCAAGCGGTTTCTTGTTTTGTTTAATAACCTTTATTCCAAAATAAAATCTTATGTAACAAGACATTCTTATGAATACAAGGCAGAAGCTCATTTTGCACATTTCCAGGTGATGTTTTATGCTGCTGCATTAACTTATTCAGCAGATTGAACACTGGAGGAATGTTAAGGGAGGAAGGACATTCCTGGTATGGTGTGTGCTGTCCTCCTTACACAAGGAGACACTTGGTTTGTTCTGACAGAAATCTTGCATGTTGGAAGCCCTGTATAACACACCCTGCTGTCCTCCGTGCCTGCCGCAAGGACAATCACAGAGGGCTTTCCTCCCCTCTCCTTCCAAAAGGTACAGAGGCATTGCCAACTTTCCCTTCTCCTAAGAAAAGCAAGGAAGATGCTTGACACAGGGGCTCAAATACCAAAAAGCAAGACAATGCGCTGACCGTCTAGCTCTCTCTCCCTCCTTATGGCAATGCTTAAATGAAACAAGACAACACAGTGGCTCTCCACAGTTTCATTTCTCAGGTGTGATACCCTTTAGATAATAAACCCAGGAGACGCCTGAGCCCAGCCCAGCTGCACGAGGACAAGAGACAACCAGCTTGCTGGTGACAGCGGCTTTGGTGCCGCTTGGGTTCCCTTCAAAGGAAACTAGGATGGTAGCTGATTTCTTAGCCTTAATTGTCTCAGTGGCCTTCACAGTGAAGGCAGAATTCTCCACAATGTAGGAGAAAGCCATGGGATGCAGGAAGACATTCTTAAAGGGAATGGATGTGCTGGTGCCAGCCCTGATCTGAATAGGCCCCTGTGGTTTAGGAGGGATTGATGTGCCACTGAGAGGGATGACGTAGTCGCCTCCTATGGCTGAGGAAAGGACAAGTGTTCCCTTGCATTCACCCAACTGGCAAGGCTCAAAGATTACTTCCACGCTGACCTCAGTGCCTCCTAGAGATCCTGCGGGTGCATTGATGACTTTATCCACGTGGAAGTCAGGGCAGTCAAGCTGGAAAGAGAGAAATCACAGTCTGGTTGGTCTGGTGGCTGCAGTTGTACCACAGAGCAGATAAACGTAACATTTTCTTATTGACTCAAGTCTTGTCCAGAGGGTCAGAACAAACTCCAGTAAAACAGAACAAACAAACTGGGTTGCATTACTGTTGTGCTCAGGCTCAATTACTGCTTCCTCTCCCTGGCAAAACTCCTCCTGCAATGCCTTTGTCCTTTGGAGCAATGAAGCAATCAGCCACCAACCCCAGACAGAAGAGCACAACCCACTGTACTAGTGTGTTCTGAAAACAAGGAGTCTCCCTGGAGAGAGGAGGGAGGGATAGAGGCGGGGGTAGGTCCCATGCATTTCACCCTGGCAGCCTTTGAAAACTAACACAGGCATTGTAAGGCAGATCTCCTTTTACCCAGAATCCTTCCTTGTGAGAAGAATCCCAACTTGGGCACAGAAGGAAACAATCTGGAGCCTGGCAGCAGCTATTTTTATTTATAATATCCTGGAGGATGAGATATTTGTCAGAACCCAAAAGGTGAGTAGGTTCTCCACAGTAGTTTGGCCTAAATGACACAGCCTGAAGTGTAGGATGGACTCTCAAAAGTGATGAGGCTTCATGTGCAACAGCAGGAAAGGCAGCAATGTACCACACCAGGTGGGCAGCTAGGCTTTCCGCCATTTTTTCTTTCAAGACCAGAGGCCTCTTGCTTTCTCAGTTGCAAATTTGCACTGCACTGCATTGTCACGTCCACCCTTGCCTTCGTGCTGCCTCAAACTTTTTCCACTTCCTCTGCAATTTTCATTTGCCTGGCAGCAAGGGAAAGACTGATAGAACTCCTTGCATCTTCTGCAAAGAAAAGTCAAAGTTTCCTCATGGAGAACTCCTCACCTCATCCCAGTCACACACATAAACAACCATTTGACTGCTCAAGTCAGCCTGGGTTAAACCTATTGAGCAGGGAGAGGGACCCACAACCAGCTAGCACAGATTTCAGCTGTGTCAGAGCCAAAGTCCAGATAAATTTAACAGCCCTTCCCTACCCTTGCCATTGTCTGCTGGGAGTGGGTGGCACACGCAACAGAAGGGTCACAGCTCAGGAAAGCAGAGCAAATGCTTTGCAAAGAGTCAAAGAGACTTGGGAATCTCACTTCAAACCCCGACTCAGCTAGTGTCGCTACCTCTCACAAGTAGGATTGTTGGGATGGGATGGGAAAGAACTGTGTATGCTACCTTGAGGTGTTTGGAGAAAGGCAGGGTATAAACATCATAAAGTAAGATATGCACATGGTCCCTGCTTCTGTCCCAGGCTGGGAAATACCTTTCTCTGCCTGCAAAAGCAGATGTTAACAGGTCTGACTCAGCAGAAAGCAGCTCCAGAGGGATGTTCACATGCTTTCCAGCTAGTTGGGAAGAGAAGCTTGTTGGCACTGTGGCCAAGATGGGGTGGGAGGAAGCATTTTGCTTCTGCAGGGCCTGTAGCAAGAGCTACAATGCCACAAAGGTGTGGCAGTATCATAAGCTAGTGGAGTGGGATGATGGGAAAGTTGATTTGCCTACAAGCAAATGCTACTGTGGGTGAAAGCTCTGTGTCTGTCAACTTGGACCAGAAGTGGCATCACAGCAACTGGAATCACCTTGGTGGTGTACTCGGTCTTCTGACGGGTGTAGTTGACAAACTTGGCGAAGACGATCTGGCTGCTGCCCAGCATGGCGCAGAAGGAGAGGGCTTTCTCTGGCCGGGCTGGGGTGGCTTTCAGGATCAAGTCGTACTGGAAGGAGCCCAGCTCATTGCTGTAGAGGGACAGGCGCCCAGTAACTTCTCCAGGCCTCATTGGTTGGAACTCAAATACAAGCACCCCCTGAGAAAAGAGGGGAGGAGGCAGAACAAGCAACTGGTCAAGAAGTGGAGGGGGATTTGACAGTCACTGACTGACTGGCTCCACCCAACTCCCTTTCTCTGCAAGAATGAATGTTCAGCATCCATGGCCAACACTGGGCAGCAGCAGAGAAGGGAGAGCATGTGGAAGAGCAGAAGGGGCAAATTCTGGCAGGTTCAAGAGCAGGGTTGGGACAGAGGCACCACAGCCAGTGGGTCAACCTAGAGACAGTTGAGCAGCAGGCAAGCTGATGAGGGTGGCAGGCTGGGAGGGCAGCATGGAAGGCAGGCAAGGAATGGGCAAGAGAATAGGCAGGCATAGAGAGCTAGAGAGTTAATATGGCATAGTGGTTAAAAGTGTCAGACTAGGACCTGGGAGAGAGCAGGTCTCCCCACTTGGCCATGAAACTCACTGAGTGGCCTTGGGCCACTCACAGTCTCTCAGTCTAAGATACCTCAAATAGTTATTGTGGGGATTAAATGAGGGAGAGAACCATCCTAGGCTCCTTGGAGGGTAAGGTGATAACAGAGAAATCACATCTCTAGAGGCCAAAATATTCCCATTTTCAGTTGCGCTGGGTCACTTTCTGTTCTACAGAACAGTATGGACTGTTGAACAATGCTAGTAAATCCCTTTTGACAATCTAGCCAGTGACAGCCAGACCAATGCCAAAGGTCCTGGCTGCCTGATGACTCTGGGAGGGGCAGGGGACAGGAGGCCATTCCACACCTTGGAGGTGTTGGAAGCAGCAGCAGCAGCAGCAGTGACATTTCCCTTCCTGTGAGGAGCTTGTTTTCATCTGACAGTAACTCGTGAATTACCTCCCCTTCCTTATATTGCTGCTTTCAAAATGTGAAAAGAAAGTCAACCAGTCCTTCCTGCAGGCAGAATGCACACATGGGGAAGGAGGGAGCATCTCCACAGGAGAACGCCGGAGGGAAGGTGAAAGGGTTTTTTAGAGGCTCCATAAGGAGACAGTGGGAGGAAAAAGAGGGTGTGTGAGGGAGCAGGAGAGAAATGGAAAAAGAGAAAGAAGTCCTGGATTCCTCAGTGAAGAAGGACGTATGAGGGTGAGAGATTTGTGCCAGCTTCCTTCAGCAACTTAAGGGTAGGACTAAAGTTATCCCAGGGATTGTATCAGGTCTGAGCCAGGCTCCAGGCCAGACTGCAGCAGGTGGGAAATCCAGATTTACTATTATAATTATAATTATATTATTATATTTATATACAAAGTGGAACCAAAACATTTTAGGGAAAGGAAAAAATCACCCAGATGTAGTTCTGCTGACTGCCGAATGACAGCAGAGCCGTCTTGGCCATTGCTAGGTGAGGCAGTTGCAAGACCAGGCTCTTGGCCACTTCAAAGGCAAATTCATACCTCCGACTGAGCTGGGACAATGAACTGGGGGGGAATGTTGATGTCTGGCACTTTGCAGTCAGTGTTGAAGGTCACTGGGACATGGAGAGGGTTTTCAACCTTCACAGAAGATGAGGTGCTTTGCCGCACGGGGGTCATCAGCTCAATGGTGCCAAGTGGGCCACATGGGATGACCTTAAAAGTCACCAAATAGAACAGGAACTCCTGAGTCGTTTCATTGCGGAAGGTCACCTGCAGAGGTAAGGAAGTGTCAAGGTCAGGAGCTGCCATGGTGGTGGCTCCATTGCAGGATGGAAATCCATTCAGGTCAGCTTTATCTCGCCCACCTTTTGCCAAAACACTGCGCAAAACTGAGCACCCTTGCTTTTCCCAGAAGCACTGAGCATTCAGACTGCTTAGTGCAGGGCAACTGAACTAGTGTTGGAGCTCAGCATCACTGAAACTATGATGAATTGCAGTTCTTGCCTGCAGTGGCTGGGCTGCTCTCAGAAAAGGAGAAATGCAAAACGGTCAGGTGACTGGAAAGGATGGCAATGAATTCTCAGCCTACACAAGACAGCAGATGTAGAGCCTGAGGGGAAATGATTCCAAAGCATTTGATATTGGAAACTTTTTCCTTTTCAGCTGTGCACCAGGGATAACCAATGTGGTACCCTCTAGATGTTTTGGACCACAACACTCATCAGCCCTAGACAGCAAAGCCAGCAGTCAGAGATACTGGAAGCTACAGCTGTTTGGCACTGTTTGGGAGGAAGGGCAGGGTATAAATGTAATAAATAAAACAATAAATGGTCCACAACACCTGGGGGCACCCTCACTGCGAGAAGCCAAGTTACAGGGAACCAGGCAGAGGGCCTTCTCGGTAGTAGCACCCGCCCTGTGGAATGCCCTCCCACCAGATGTCAAAGAGAACAACAACTACCAGACTTTCAGAAGACATCTGAAGGCAGCCCTGTTTAGGGAAGCTTTTAATGTTTGATGCATTACTCTATTTTGGTATTTTGTTGGAAGCCGCCCAGAGTGGCTGGTGGCTGGGGGGGCCCGGCCAGATGGGTGGGGTATAAGAAATAATAATAATAATTATTATTATTATTATTATTATTATTATTATTATTATTATTAGAGCTGCCCTTCACCCATTTGATACAAAATGCCTTTAAAAAACCTGCAGAAGAGCCTCTTGTATGGAAATCCTTGCAGCCCAGAAAGGGGCTGATGGTGGATTAGCTGCATCCCCAAATGCTCTGCTGAGCAGGCTGTCCTTAAACCTCCACTGATGTGGTCCTTATGAATGGGAGGGATCCTTCTACTTCAGGCACCCTCAGAAGGGCAAAGGGGATAGTGTTCGGGCTGGGTATTTACCTTGGCACTGTACATGCCTTCCCTGTAAGAGAAGAAGGTGAGCTTGTGGTCCTTCTTGGCAGCAGTAGGCACATCCACATAGTCCAGGGTCTTCAGTGTGGTGGTCAATTCCAGCCTTTCAGGCTTCAGCATATCCACTGTCACACGGAATCTGTCAGAGGAAGGAGAGTCACCACATTCACCCTCTAAATGCTCCACAGGGGCTAGATGTGGAATGTTGGCTGTGGCTGTGCAGACAAAGAGAGGCCACTTTCTCCCCAGCTTTATCCACTGAAGAAAAACACCCACAAGCAAATAACTGTCTTCTGTTACAGATAGGTAGCCGTGTTGGTCTGCCATAGTCAAAACAAAAAAAATTTGGACCACAACACTCATCAGCCCTAGACAGCAAAGCCAGCAGTCAGAGATACTGGAAGCTACAGCTGTCTTTAAGGTGCTACTGGAAGGATTTTTTTTTGTTTTAACTGTCTTCTGTATAATTTGCAGCTTTTCAACTTTTATTCAAGCAAGTTAAAAAATAAATAGCTTAGCCTCTTCAACTGGGTCATGGGCAGGGCCAGGTATGCAGACATTTAGCAGGAAATCATATTTATTCCAATGAAATGAAAAGATTCACTTACTTGTTTCTACAGATTCAGCTGGTGTTAAAGGCACAGGGCAGCCATTACTACTACTACTACTACTACTGAAATTTGTATTCTGCCCTATACCCAAGATTCTTGTCCGATTCCATAGCATCCTAAGTCTTTAGTTTGGGTTTTCTTGGAAGAGAAATATAATATGGACTTGCTGGAGCAATATTCAAAGGTGGGATTTGATTGATGTAACCACAGAAAGTACCAGAGAAAGAAAAGATGAAAGGAGGCTGAAAGTCTATTTGGGGGCAAGGTGTTGACTTCCAACTTGGAGAAGCACTGGAGAAACACCACCCCCCACTGCAATTGTGAAAGGAATATATTCATTTTGCTCCTGTGGCCCATCACAAGCAGTATAGTCTTGATGGGGGCTCACCAACCTGACTCAAAAGAGTCACATTTCATTGCACAGCTGGACCATCAATCTCACCCATTTCATCGTCCTTCAATATATTTCTGCTTAGATATATCATCATCAGGCATGAAACTGGTGTGGTTAGGGGGTAGGAAGAGTTTGAGCAACATTTAGGGGTGCTCAGAACCACCTCTATGGAGACAATGTTCATTTTATGTGGACCTCAAAGTGTCTAAGGTTAAGAAAGGCAACTGCTGGGAGCTCTGGGATGTATTGCAGTTTCCTCACATAAAATAGAAGAAAGACAGGTGGAGACTCACTCAGAGCTATACTGTTGCCCTGGATTTAGGAGGAGGAGGATGTAACAAAGTGAAAATTATTGTGCCATACAGTGCAACCAAACTGCAAGACCTAGACCACAGACTAGCCTAGCTGCTGCATCCTTCACCAGTGTTGCCCAGGTTTTTGAGGTATGCCTGGCTATAGATCCTTCCTTCCTTCCCACTTCCTGCTGTGTGAATAGGTCATAGCCTGCATGGAGCTCAACACTGGTCACTGCAGAAGTCTCAAGGCTTTCCTTGGACTGCAACCAAAGCTCACCCAACAGAGTGCAACTCTCAGCCACTGGAATTGCAGAATCCTGGGACCATGGCCTATAACAGGTTACTGACAATGGATGCCAAGGCACACCTTGAACTGTAGAATCCTGCTTGGTACTGGATGGAACAGAAGCTGCCAGTCCCAACCCTATGACCCCCGTCCCATTTACCTTTGCGGCTTGTTTAGCCAATTGGAGATGGGGAGAAGTTCTGTGTAGAATGTTTTGCATGGAACTTCTCTTATGATGTTCCCAGCAGACTTTGGAGGCTCTGCGGTGCCTTGCAGGAGGTACAGCAGCCCCGTCCCATCCGGGAGGGGGAAGAAGATGGACCCCTAACAGGCAAGAGGAGAAATGAGAACCTCAAGATACACACATGACCTGACCATATTTCTCCTGTGAAATGTGGCTGCTTTGAAAGATACTAGGAAAAGAAGATGGTCCTCAGGCCACCTGGCATTTGCAACAGAAAAACAAAATAGCTGCCTTCTCATGGAAATGCCACTCTCTGGAGTAAGCTCACCATGCTTAATGCAACATAGCAGAGCATCAAATGAAGCTGCAGAGGTGCTTCTACAGCTAAAATACTTTTAGCTCACCTAAAGTAATGAACCAAAGTTAGTCAGATCCATTAACTTCAATGGTTTCATTGAGTATGACTAGCATTGGATCCAACTCTTAGTTTTGTGTTCTTTTAGTTTAATGTTATTTTATCTTTAATTAAAAAAAAAATTGCAATCCTTGGCCATGAAAATCACTGGGTGACCTTAGGCCAGTCACTGCCTCTCAGCCTGACCCAATTCAAAGGACTGTTGCGAGGATTAAATGAGGAAGGAGAGAACCAAGTATGCTACCTTGAGCTCCTTGGAGAAGTAATGTGTGATATAAATGCAATAAATAAAATATTTCTTTTTAATAATTACTTTAAAATAATTATTTTAAAACAATTGGCTGATAAAGGTACATGGAAACTTTGGGCTGCCAATAGTAAGTCTCCATAGAGAGAAGCCCGCAAATCTAGTCCAATTCCCTAGCAATTCTGATCTGAGACCCAAAATATCCTCTCTGCCCCCCCACAAGCATCTTTGCCCTTTGTTGTGAAATACCTGGTCCTTCTTGTTGTCTGAATTCATGGCAAGGGGTTTATAGGTGACTTCATATGGCTTGTTTTGCTGGTGGGCTTCTACCCTAATGAACTCTGGACCCTTCCATTGCTCCCCTTCAATGATTGGCCGCAGGGTCCAAGCTTGGTTGGTCTTGTTGGATAACATAATGGTCTGTGTGTGCTTTGCCCGCACCTGACATGTGAAATTCACCACCTGAAGAGTGAAAGGAGGGGACGGAGAGTGTCATAGTTTTTTCCTATATGGTCAACACACTTGAATTCTGAACATGTTCCGGGTGGTTTTAGCACATTCAAAACTAGGCTGTCCAAGCCTCCTTTTCTTCAGAGCTGTTTCGGTACTGGTTTTCTGAATTTCACCTTGCTAAATAATTTCCCTTCACAAAGAGGAAAAAGCTCTCCAGGGCAGCTGACTGAAGATGGGAATTACACTGGGGAAGCAAGAGTTCCAGTGCACCATCTCAAAGAAAAAAATAAATGGGTGGACTGGAGGTGGTGGGGTTGTTGCCAGTCCTTCATAGTCTGGAGTCACTTAACCTTGGGCCCTCAGATGTTCCTGGACTCTACCTCCAATCAGCTGTAGTCAGTAGAGCCAGAAGTCGAAAGATGATGTGAGTTGTAGTTCAACAGCATCTAGAGGGCACCCAGTTGGGGAAGGCCGGCTTAGAGCTCAAGAGCCCACAAAGCACATCTTCCCCCAAGCACAAAAAGCATTTGCAACTGGGGGACATTTTGAAGACATTTGAGTTGCTACATCTGTATTACTCCTTATTTGGTAATTCAGGGATAGCTACAACATGGTGTCCTCCAAATACTGCTACAATTTCCATTACCCCTGGCCATCAGCTATGCCCTCCAGATGTTTTGGGACTACAACTCCCATCACCCCTAGCTAACAGGACCAGTGGTCAGATATAATGGGAATTGTATTCCCAAAACATCTGGAGGGCCGAGTTTGCCTATGCCTGAGCTATACCTACTGAAAGGCCTCTAGGTTGTATATAAACAGTTTCCCCAAATAAAAAGTGTATGTTGCAGGTTATTGTGGCAAGGGTGGTCACATCTGACCTTTATTTTTTAATAAACAGAAAAGAACAACTAAAAGGAGAGTGCTGGGACATGGCCAAATGGGGGGAGGGGGATGGAAGGATAACTGTATTTTTGCATGGTAGTTCAGAGAGTGCAAATCTCAGAGGTTTCACATCCAAGTCTGATCCAAACACATTAATCCTCTGTCCAAATATGCAAATACAGCTGCAGAGAGTGTTCCGCTAGTCACATGTGAGACCTGCCATCCCACGAAAACAGTCCTGTTGAGGAGGTTTTGTACCTCTTTGACCTGGGGGACTCCCACACAGCATCCGGTGAGCATGAGCTTGAGCGGTTCTCTGCCTTGGATGTGACACTGGAGGTTCTCATAGCAGATGTCCTGGCTCTGCTCACAGGGGTGGAAAGTCACTTCAAAGAAGACGTCCGTTCCTGGGGAAATGTAGCCTTCCACTGGCCTAATGGAGAAGTCTGGCTTGAAGCGCTTGGCGTCCCATTTAAATCTTTTCACGAAAAGAAAAAGAAGCATTTCAGCAGGAGGGTGAAGGACAACCCAGAAAGCCCATTTGCTCTCGTTTCCTCCATGCTTCCTTTCTTGAGCCATTTCAAGAGGCACATTTGGAAGAGAAAGACAGGAGGCTGACCTGGGAAACCTGGGAAGACCAAACCCACTGGCTGCAGATTGCTGATCTCTAGTGCTGAGAGTTGCTGCCATGCAGGGAATTGGAGGTATTGTAATAGACACAATCTATTAGAAATGCCTCCATTGGGGTTGGGAAAACACACATTTTGGATTAGCCCTTCTGAAGATGGTTGGTGCTCCATGGTAGGGCTACAGAGAGGAATTACTGAAAAGGAGTTTATGCAGCCACAACCCCCTAGTGACAAAGACAGTGGGAGGTGATGGGGGAAGGATAACAGGATTGGAAGGAGACTCAGGTGAGTGGCATTGCCCTAACAGAATCCTGGGTTACTCAAAAACGTGCAAAAAATTTTACCACCTGAAGCTGGCCCAGTGGACATGGATTTACTGTCCTGTTTCTTTTCTGTTTTGTTTTGCCTTTGACACCTCTGGAACAAGTGAATGGCCACTTAAGCCAGGACTTGAAGGGAGGAAGACCAGCCTTGTGGAGCATAAAGGATGGTGGAGTGGGGTGGGGAGGGGAGGGAAACTCAGCCAGAAGGACTTTCTCTGTTTACCCCACACCGATGTCTCCTGTGTTCTGCATCATGATGCGGCGGGAAGCCTGGCTCCGTAGCACCACTGCTCCAAAAGGGACATGATCCTGGTCCAGACTGACTTCGATGCCCTGGCTGCAGCCTTGCACCACAAAGAGGGAGCGCAGGATCCCGTGGCACTCAAGCAGGACCTCCTCTTTGAATGGCAGGATGCGGCTCTTCGGGGCAAAAGTCAACTCCACGTGGCATGTGCCTTCTTTGGGCTTCAGGGTTATTTCATTGCATGGAGTCATAGAAAGAACCTGTCAAAGAGAGATGGGTCTGAACACTTCCTGGACCAGACATTGCCCCAGATAACTCCAAGGGGCTGCTTTTCTCCAGCAAGTCTGGTAGGTTTGGTGGCTAAGGTTGCCACTTTTTTCACTGGCAGAACAGCTGAATAAAAGGCATATGTATGGCTTTTGCACCATGAATACGTAATTAGTGAAGGGCAAGCTCTTCCTGGATTGATTTAGAATGGACCTATCCCAAACAAATTAAACTTGGGTCCCATTCTGAGGTAACACCCTCTCATGCTCCTGATAAACAGGCCTGGAATCCCCACCTCAATGCTTCACTTTTTTCCAAACTCACTTGCAAAATGTTGCAATTAGGAGGACTTAACCTTATTCCCAGTGCAAAGATTCATGGGAGATGTAGTTCCATGGCTCTTGGTGCCCTAGTAGACCCATCAGGATCCATGGATACTACATACTTCACAGAACACTAGGATGTCTTTTCAACAACTGTTAATTGTCTGTGCTTTTCTGTAATTCATTTCCCTCTAACCTCCCTGCACTTCCTCCACATGTCAAACATATACTGTACCTGTAACTCAGGATAACAGTTCACGCATCTAATGAAGTGGACTGTAGTTCACGTCAGCTTAAGCCATAATAAATGTATCAGTCTTGAAGATTATACAATACTCTTTGTTCTTTTCACTGCAACAATCTAGCATGGCTACCCCTCTGGAACTGGGAAAAGTAGCTCCCATGGATCCTGATGATGCTAATGGGACATCATTGGGAACTAAAGCTCCCAGGGGCCCTTATGCCTAGGATACTGCTATAGCTGTATCCAAAGTCTAAAGGACCAATGAAATCTTCCTGATGCAAACATAGCCATTTGGTGATCTTGGATTGGAGGCAGTGGTGTCAAGGAGGGTCAACACTGGGCTGAACTTCAGAAGGGAGATGGATGGGTATGAATTTTCAGAACTGTGAAATGTGATATCCAAACAAACATCTCAATTATAAACTTTGACACCCTTACTAGGTAGGACAGACACTGCTTCGTATTTCTCCTTATGCAGTTGTTAAAGGTCCTGCCAGATAAATAGGTAGCAATTCAATTGCCCCAGTAGAGACCAGGCTACCTGGTCTGCTAGCCAACCATTTTTAGAAATAACCAAACCACTCATATTTCTCATTTTCCTTGCTTTCCACCAGCATATGGTACTGCTTGAACATGGAGGTTCCATTTAGATCACAAGGCTAATAGAACCAGTCATAATTTCACAGGAGTGCAGTTGAAGAAAAAAATAAGTTATAACATTAGTCTGCATAAAATATACCTGAAGTTGTTCAAACCCAGTTCAAAGTGCCCGAACTGGAGCATAATCCAAATTTTGCCAGAGTTCTCCCCTCCTAAGGTAACCAACTACAAAAGCCATCCAGGCTTCCCAAGGGAGAGGAAAGCCAGAAAATACATTATGTTTGGGAGGGCCCTCTTTGGTGAGAGTTTGTCTGGTTTAGCTTTGGCAGTGTTCCAGAAGCCAAATTTGACTGGTAAGACATTTTTGGTTAATGATTCTGCTATGCAATAGCATTTCTTCCTTCACTCAAAACAGAGTCAGGTGAACAATATCAAAGTCTTAACTTTTCTGAGCTAATAATGGATTGTAGCCTTACTTATTAATCTGAATTCTTTCTCAGCGATTCCGCATATGCAATCCTACAAGGGGGGGGGGAGTTATGTTTAAGCCACTGAAATTAGAAATGCACCACAGTATTAAGAACACAATCCCTTATGTTAGAATGACCAGTGGTGCAGGGGGTCCCAAGGCAGGAAAGGGGGGAGGGACAACACTTACCTTCTGTTCCTGCAACTCTGATGCAGAGTACATGAAATTTAGGTTGAAGGTGACAAAAGTGACACTGCGGTTCACTATCGTCACCATCTTCTTCACACTGTGCCCTGGAGGGACAGCTCCAAATTTCAGCACTTTGTTGTGAGGTTCTGCAACCTCTATCTGTGGGCAAAGAAAACACACAGTGGGGACAACTGAAATGGAGCAGGAAAAAGAGGTAAGAAAATGGCGCAGGCTAGTGTGATGGAGGGTCCATAAAACAATTAGACGTGAGGAGAAAATGACACCAGGAGAGTGCATGAACGGCTCAAGGATGAGAAAACAACATTGTCTTTTAGGAAAAAACAGCAGGTGAGTGATTATGCTGAAAGCAGAAAAAACTCAAAAAAATTGTGCCTTCATGACGTCTGGATTGCCCTGAAGAAGCTGCTGATGCTCCCTTTTGGATGCCTCAGTCCCCCTGTCTCCTTCCAAGATCTCCAGATTTCCTTCAGTGATGGAAAGTCAAACTCCTCACCATTTCCTTCTGGCCTAGCATGTCACCAAGCAGAGGTGGAGAACGTACTGGGCAACAGCTCCTGCAGTCCTTGAGCACTGGTCCTGCTGGCTGCTGGAAGTTGGGGCACAGATGATCCCCATCCCTGTCGTGAACATCTATCCTCCTTCCATTGTGAGCTTTGGATATCCCTGACTGCGATGCAATGTTGTTTCAGAAGTGCCTAATTCAACAATCTCATATTCAGCCCAGGGAGGAGACTTTCAACAGTTCTAACCATGTTGCTTTGCTCCTACCCTGTCTGCAACCACTTTCATGTCACTGCGTATTTGCAAGAACTTAGTAGGCTCTGTCCCACTCTGCACACCTCAGTTAATGACCATGTCAGTGCTAACTCTTCTATCTCGATATAAAAATTGAGAAGCAGCCTCTGCTCGTTTGGAGGATCTTTTCCTTCCTTTCAACTTAGATTTGACTGTAGAAACCCAACAAATGCAAGGCTGAAGGAAGCCAATTCAATAAAGATAAATAAGATACAGCTCCTAAAAATATATCCCACTTGCCTAAAGAATAACGTATTTGAGCTGCATCTTATAAGAGGCACAAAAGCTGAAGTCTTAATTTGGCCTCTCTGGCTGTGGAGCCCAGAGGTCCAGGACACTCATTCAGTCTCACCTTCATCTCAATGCCCTTCCCGAAGACCTCAATATTACGCTGCAAGACCCCATTGATTTCAAAGGTGATGACCTCATGGTAGGAAATGGCCTCTCGGGGATAGAAGGTGATTGGAATCTCTGCCTTTCCTCCAGCACCCAGCACTTCAGCATGGAAGCCAACCTCGAGGTAAGCTGTGTTGGTGAACAAGCATTCCAGGCTATGAAGAGGCAGAAGAGACTATTATCAGCCTTACAGAGTGGTGGTCATTCTCTCCAGCCACAAAGCCTGCCTGAGCCCCTACTAGGTTCTAGACTTAGGTGGCACTGATACCACATTTTGAAACAGAAAGATTCTTTCTCCAAAAAGGTGCCTCTGACTCTGAAAGATGAGTAGCTTTCCAACAGTTTGACGTGTGGACCTCAAATATGACTGAAAAAGGGATTTTTGGAATAAATATCAAGGAGTGCCAGGTTATAACTCTTTTCCTGTTTTGTAAGAGTTTTATATGTTGCTCAGAAGAAATTTATATTTAAGGTTTAGGTTAATCTTTATGTATACAATGTGACAATTTATACTTTTTAAAGCACATTTTAATTGATTTACATGTGACTGATATGTTCTATGCTGATTTGCCTACCCAGTTAACTTTTTACTTAATCATTTACTTAATTATTTATTAACCTGCCTCATCATTTTATTTAATTATTTAACTTGGGTTTATAATTATTTGTATACTGTATTATTTGCTTTCTGGTTATAATATCTGTATCACTGACAGCTAAAAGTAGCAGGGTTGCCAATATAGATGGTAAAACTAATTAATTCTGTATCAACTACCCTGTGTCATGCCGCCTATTTAATCCATGCCACTTATTTGGAATTATTAAGCTACATTTTCAAAAAGCAAATGAGTGTGACAGGGGTTGAACTTCACTCCTCTCCTTTTTACCCTCTCACAGCCTCCACAATCTTCCTCTCCTCCCCCCTCTCTCCATACAGTGATCAGCTCTAATGTCTGTTCCAACTCTCTGTGCTTCTGCTATGTGCATTTTTTTCTTGGGCTAATAGCTGATCTCAGTGGAGAGATGCACTGACAATGTTGAGGCAAGGCACTAGAACACAAGGAGCCCCTACCAGGGCAGAGTTGGAGCAGGCAAAGAGAGAGAAGACATGATCCAAAGTGTTGTGTCACACATTCATCCCTTCCTGACTGCTAATGTGCCTGTGCAAATGGGGCATCACACATTTGTCAACTACCACACCAGGGGTGAGGTTTATACTTTCCAAAATTGCCTTCTGCCTTCAACAAGTGAGGCAGAAAATGGAGGTTGGGACTACTAATGATACCAGCTAGCTCATCCGAAAAAGCCCATCTAAGCAGCTGGAGATCTTCTAATTGCAACCCCAACAGATGCTGCAGATTGAAAGGTTGACAGGGCTGTGATGCCTCTTAAGGAGAGTCCGCTGATCTAGGTAGCGTATTGATTTGCCCTTTGCTGAGTGGGCTATATAAATTCCCAAGGCAGGCATGGGACTTTGCCTGAGCAATGGTCAATTTGAGCTTCCCTGCCTGTGATTCTTGGTTCTGATTCTCCCACCTTTTGCCCTCCACCCTGCTAGCTCTTTGCTCTGCCTGTAGCCCAACATCACACCACTCCTGGTGCTGTGCACCTGAATTTACCTCCTGCACATCTGGCATGGTGCTCTGTGTCTGCGAGGCACATCATTGGTCCAGCTTACCTTGCATCCTTGGCATCCTTATTCGTGACAGTCAGGATTCGTTTGGAAACGGTCATTCCACCTTGGTAGATGAAGCAGCTTCCAAACTCTACTTTGGTGAGGGAGAAATGGATGCTGGGATTCACAGCTGAGCCTTCCAGCAAACAAGTAAATGTTGGTCCATGGCTGATCTGTGAGCACAGAGAGAGGCTGCCTCAGAACTGGTCAGATTAGTTGTCAGACTAATATATACTTGGCTAATTTTATTTTTAAGACAATATCTGATTGTGCTGGGAGTTCTAAGCTTAATTTTTTTATATCCTTGGTGTAACTATTAAGTGGGTGATTTGAAACCTTCTCGTCAGACAACAGAAGAAACCCACCACCACCGACCCTGGGTCTTCCTTACCTGCAGCTTCAGCTCCACATCTTTTAAGGTGCATGGCTTCAGCGGGTGGAAGGACAGCAGGACCTCTGTCCGATCCCCTGCTTCTACTACTTCGTTATTTGGAGAGATGGCAAAATATTGCTGCACTGCTTTGGCAAGGTCAAGTTCCCATGAGAAGTTGAAGTTAAATTTGCCAGTATTCAGAATATAGAAATGGCACTGAGCATAATCACTGACTTGCATCTGTCCGGAGCAAAGAGAAGATGCAGCATTAATACTGTTGCAGAGCCACGGCTTGTTATAGGCTTGTCTTCCTTTGAGCTAGTGGTGCCACCCACAAAGTGGTGCCACCCACCCCTAGTTAGGATAGTCACTCCAGAAGGATACCATGGTCGATGGTATCAAAAACTGCTGAGAGGTCAAGAATAATTAACAGGGACATGTTTCCCTTGTGTCTCTCTGGATAGAGGTCATCATACAGGGCATCCAAAGAAGTTTCTGTGCCAAAATCGGGCCTAAACCCAGATTGAAATGGATCCAGAAAATCAGTTTTTTTTCCAAAAGTGCCTGAATCTGGTCTGCAACCACTCGCTCCAGAACATTGTTCAGGAAAGGGAGATTATTAACTGGCCGGTAGTTAGGTTTTCCGAATCCAGTGAAGGTTTCTTAAGGAATGGTTTTACCATTGCCTCCTTCAAACAGGCAGGAACCACCCCCTCTCATAAAGAGGCATTGATCACCTCCCTGGTCCAGCCAACAGTTCTCTCCCTGTTGGTTTTTATCAGCCAAGAGGAGCAAGGATCTAGAGTGCAAGTGGTTGCCCTGACCGATCCGAGCACCTTGTCCACATCCTCAAACCTTACCAACTGAAATTCATCCAACACAACAGGACTAGACAGTGCTCTGGACATCCCATGAGATTCATCTGCTATAACAGCAGAGTCAAGGTCTTGGTCGATGAAAGTGATTTTATCCTCAAAATGCTTTGCAAACAAGTCACAGCGAGCTACCGTTGGTTCTCCAACCTCCTTTGTTCCAGCCTGTAAAAGGCCCTGTACAACCTGGAAAAGCTCTGCAGGAGGACATAATGAGGGTGCAATGGAGGCAGCAAAGTATGCTTTCTTTGCTGCCTTCACAACCACTAGGTAGGCTTGATAATGAGCCCTTACCAGTGTTCAGTTGCATTCATTCAGATCTTTCCTCCACTTGCGTTCAAGATGTCTCCCAGCTTGTTTCCTTGCCCTAAGCTCTGTAGTATACCAGGGGGCCAAACAGGCTCCATGAAGTGGGAGAGGGCAGTCATGGGTGATCGTGTCAGTAACCCAAGCCATTCAGGTGTTAAGAGTCCAATGGCACCCGTGCCCCACCTCTGCACTAGGGTCTAAACTCCACTGAGCTCAGTTTGATTTTTTTTCTCAAGTTGCATGCATAATATGAGCCTTCTGAAGTGGAAGAGAGAAGGGAATTTGTCACCACCTGGAGCATTGCCAAAGAGCATCAGAGTACATTTCTGCAAGGACCTCTCACAGTTTGTGACCCTACCTTTCCTACAAATGAATCCACAATGCTGATGCTTAGGGATCGGCCTAGCCGATCTGCTTAGGGATGTTTCCATCAACACAGCTTGCTGTTAAAGACACTGTTTCTCAAGCCATCACTATGGAAAATTCTGCAAATTGTTGATGCTTGTTGGAGTCAAGTAGCGATAAGATAATCCTGGGCTCTCACCTCTTGAAAGCTGATCCGGTGTGGCTGGTCAGGGTCCAGCTCAGTAAGCAAACCGCTACTTTCCTGACACTTCACAGACACATTCATGGTGTGGCCAGTGGCTTTGATGTTCAAACAGAGGGGCTGGCTCTTTCTTTTGACATCACAGATCAAGTTGAAGTTTACCTCCC
The DNA here is from genome assembly GCF_964234715.1 of Podarcis melisellensis. NCBI lineage: Eukaryota > Metazoa > Chordata > Lepidosauria > Squamata > Lacertidae > Podarcis > Podarcis melisellensis. The sequence continues at coordinate 53,467,922 of NC_138540.1, forward strand.
CCTCCAGGTTAGGCATGAATAAGATGCTAATAGGAAGCCTGGTGAGAAAACACCACACATTTGGTTGGGGTTGGTTGCACTGAGAAAACTAGTCACAAGGATAACTGCATCCTGTAGGATGCTGAGCCCTTTCAGCACTGAGGGCTTTTCAAGACCAGTTAACCCCCCATAAAACTGTGGAAATTTGCATGTATATCAATGCATGCTTTGTGCTAAGCCTGTAGCCAAAATCCTTCCCTGCAATGCAGAATGTGAAGTTGCAGGGGAGAAAGGGGCCAAAGAACAAGTGCTTTACAGATACAGTAATGCCATGGGACCAGAAACACAAAAATCTTATGAAGGGAATGTCTGGCTCGCTCCCAATCAACAGGGACACCCTGAGTACCAAGAATGTGCCATTCAAGGCACTTGTCATCTAGCTCCACATCCTCTTTTACCTGGAATGAGGTGGGATTGAGCCTTCCATGGGCTGCAGTTTTAGGCAGCTGATTCGCCCCTCTGAAAAACGAGAGCCTTCTCTGAAGGAAAAATTGTAGGTCTCATTCTCATTGTTGATAATGTCGATGCTCTCACGAGCCTCGTGTCCTTAGGGAGAGAAGAATAGCAGTGGAATGCTAGGGTTTGAGTCAGTTTGCTAGAGAGAACTCACCGCCTTCCCAATTATATTTACTCAGAATGTTTACTGTCTAAGAGTAAAATGTATTTTTCCCCCAATAAAAACTTAGGCAAAATGAAACACATTTATCCTTTAAAATTCACATTTTAATCTGAATTTTGCAGTGCCAATGCAGTTTTTCAACTATATGTTTAGGGAAGCTTTTAATGTTTAATAGGCTATTGTATTTTAGTGTTTTGTTGGAAGCCACCCAGAGTGGCTGGGGAAACCCAGCCAGATGGGCGGGGTATAAATAAATTAATAATAATAATAATAATAATAATAATAATAATAATAATAATAATAATAAAAAAAAACAAAAATGGATATATTAAAGGGAAAGACCATTTGGTTCTTACCTTGCAAAGTTGATTTCTTTGTGCACCAAAATACTAAAGAATTTTTATGAATATTTGTTTTAAGATCAAATTGCAGAATGATTAGATTGCACCATACGTTTATACAAATTGTGTGAAATATGGCAAATAGATATTCAGACTGGGAAAATAAGAAACTGAAATGGACAGATCTCTCCCCCACCCCCGCTGCCTCTCATGTCTGTCCTTACCAATAAGGAGCGAGCGGAAGTTCAGGTGGGATCTTTCCAGAGACACAGCAGGGTCCGTGGTGTGACCAACCAAGAGGAATGGGACAGAAAGGTTGTGTTCAGGGATTAAGAAAGTCCAAAAGGATTCTGTGGTGTCCAGATGTTGAGGGATGAATTCAAATATGACCTACAGGTAAAAAGGCAACTGGAAACATCTGGCACAGTCCTGCTCTTGCTAGTGGCAGTTTTATACCTCCTTCCTCCCTGCCTTTACTACAGTGCTTTCAAAAGTACCGGTATTTCAACACACACACACACACACACACACACACACACACACACACACACACAGCATCACTAAGGACTTCCCCAGTTTTGCAGCCTCTTCCTTCTCTACTAGGAGGCATTGACCAAAAATATGATTAAAACCCCAGGTTTTCCAATAGTCAATAGCTATCATAGCCCCATTGAGGAACTCTCTTTCTCAGCACTCTCAAGGAACAGCACAGGCCTGCTTAACTTTATAAGCAGTTGCTTTGCCCCTGTTTCCACAGTTATGTAGGTCAATAAAGGTTCTTGCTGTTATCGCTGTGTCTTGACTCATGGAAACCCACCTACACCAGATATATTCTTCCCTTTCCATTTCTTGCTCTTAGTGAGGGTCATGCTGGCAAAATTGTCACACCCATGTTTCCATAGGCTTTCTAAAACAGGGACTCTTTCACTCTTTGGGTCAAGGGCAGTGTGCTCTGTAGTAGTTGCTGCCTGCTTAACTTGTAATTTTGCTGTCTGAAGCAACATTTATATATTCTGTCACTTGTATTTCCTACAATAAACCAAGCTTTCTTTATTCCTTGGGGTGAGAAATTATTGTGGGCATGAGGTTAAGGGTTAACACATAACAAGCACATGTCATAACTCCAGCAAAATATCCTAAACCTATCTTTAGTGTGTGTGTGAATACACATGAGTGCTAGACATGCATGTGGGTTCAAAACACATACTGTTACCAGAATAGATGTGCTTCTGTGTCGGCTTGCTGGAATAAGAACTACCAGAAGTGGCACATGGAACAGGTACATGTATATGACACATCCATATATGTCTCGCCCTTTGTTTGTCTGAATTCCACACTTGCAAGAGGAACAGGCTACCAGGAGCGGCCACACCCTTGCCAAGGAAGACTCAGAGGCAAGAGATGGTGGCCATAACTTGGCATTCCCTCTGCCAACTCACCTCCACTTTTTTCTCTGGCCGGAGCTGGCCTCGCTCCGTAAAGCAGATGAAGGCAGCATAATCTTTGTTCTCCTGCTGCTCACAGACCCACTGGAAAGAGTAGGTGGCATTGGTGGGGTTCATGATGGCAAAGCTCCTACCCAAGACATGGAAGAAGTGACATCAGAGACATGTTAGGCTGTCAGCTAATTTGGGGGGGGGGAGTCTAGTTGATTGATCACCTGTCTTTTAAGAAACCAGTTCAGTAACAAATTGCATTTATGTACTTTTGCATAGTTGTTGTTGTTGTTTAGTCGTTTAGTCGTGTCCGACTCTTCGTGACCCCATGGACCAGAGAACGCCAGGCACCTCTGTCCTCTACTGCCTCCCGCAGTTTGGTCAAACTCATGCTGGTAGCCTCGAAAACACTATCCAACCATCTCGTCCTCTGTCGCCCCCTTCTCCTTGTGCCCTCCATCTTTCCCAACATCAGGGTCTTCTCCAGGGAGTCTTCTCTTCTCATGAGGTGGCCAAAGTACTGGAGCCTCAGCTTCACAATCTGTCCTTCCAGTGAGCACTCAGGGTTGATTTCCTTCAGTATGGAGAGGTTTGATCTTCTTGCAGTCCATGGGACTCTCAAGAGTCTCCTCCAGCACCATAATTCAAAAGCATCAATTCTTCGGCGATCAGCCTTCTTTATGGTCCAGCTCTCACTTCCATACATCACTACTGGGAAAACCATAGCTTTAACTATACGAACCTTTGTTGGCAAGGTGATGTCTCTGCTTCTCAAGATGCTGTCTAGGCCTGTCATTGCCCTTCTCCCAAGAAGCAGGCGTCTTTTAATTTCGTGGCTGCTGTCACCATCTGCAGTGATCATTGAGCCCAAGAAAGTAAAATCTCTCACTACCTCCATTTCTTCCCCTTCTATTTGCCAGGAGGTGATGGGACCAGTGGCCATGATCTTTGTTTTTTTGATGTTGAGCTTCAGACCATATTTTGCGCTCTCCTCTTTCACCCTCATTAAAAGGTTCTTTATTTCCTCCTCACTTTCTGCCATCAAGGTTGTGTCATCTGCATATCTGAGGTTGTTGATATTTCTTCCGGCAATCTTAATTCCGGCTAGGGATTCATCCAGCCCGGCCTTTCGCATGATGAATTCTGCATATAAGTTAAATAAGCAGGGAGACAAAATACAGCCTTGTCGTACTCCTTTCCCAATTTTGAACCAATCAGTTGTTCCATATCCAGTTCTAACTGTAGCTTCTTGTCCCACATAGAGATTTCTCAGGAGACAGATGAGGTGATCTGGCATTCCCATTTCTTTAAGAACTTGCCATAGTTTGCCGTGGTCGACACAGTCAAAGGCTTTTGCATAGTCAATGAAGCAGAAGTAGATGTCTTTCTGGAACTCTCTAGCTTTCTCCATAATCCATAGTACCATAGGCTTAGTGCAAGGATATAACTTAATTGCATAGTACCAAAGGCTTAGTGCAAGGATATGTGCTTGGTTGTTGGTTTTTTGTGGTTTTTTGTGGTGAAGTACAACACAATTTATTTCTTAAAGCTGTCACTCATTTTAGAGAGAAATACTATTTTTAACATTTGATTTTCTTTCCCTTTACAGTAACAAGCCTATCAGACAGCCACATAAAAAATAAGCAAGGGTGCCTTCATTTTCAGAATGCTACTGATTAAAAGTCTGCCCCCACAAGTGAATCAAATAAACTTGAATTGATTAATCTACTTATCACATCAATATAAGCTTGAAGTCTGGATGCAAATAAAAGTGTCTGATTCACTAATTCAGGATGGGGGTCACTGTCAGCCAGAACCCAAGATATTGGGTGAAGTTATGAAATTCACAAGCTTGACTCCTGACTTTTATCAGATAAGTGACATGCTTTATATGAAGAAAAACAAAGGTAAAGGTTCCCAGAAGCCAAAGCATAAACAATAACAAGACCAATTTATTACATCAATAAAGATACAGCAAAACAACCCAAATAATATTAATCAGAAGAGGGAACACCAGTTGAATAATCCATTTTGACAAATCTTTTTCAATAGCATCTATTTCCTCAACGGTCCTTGGAGGCAGTGATAACATCCAACTACTGAGGATATATCCTTATTCCTCTTGTGCTTTTCTGCTGTTAAACTTTCTTTTTTCTATGTAGGTGCTTTTGCACTGATGCAAAATTTTCAGATGTTAGCAAATCTTCCAAGGTAGCTGCTTCAGACCCTCTCCAGAGTCATGACTGGCACTGGTGTGTCATGCAGGAAGGAGAAATAGCAAAAACGCAGCCATGGAATAAACTGCTGCACCAGCAGCCCCACCATCCTGGGCATGCAACACTGCCAAAGGGAAAGCAGCTCTCTCGGCTAAAAGCCCAAGCCCAAGGGATGTTCCCAGTCACTGCTTAGAGCACCTATGACTGTTTGAATGAAGCAGTCAATGCAAAGAACTGACTGGATACTCACCGGGTGTTCCTGACGTACACTCCTATAGAGGTAAATTCAATCACTTTGGTGTTGGCATCCAGGCTCATCCCACCAGGCCCTCGCAAGTCTTGGTTGCGTCTGTGCGCAGTGATGTAATTGGAATCTTCCAGCTCAAAATGACAGTAGGGCAGAAGGCTCTTCGCCTTCACAGCCACAACTGGGCCTTCCTCATCAGGCTTCAGGTTAGAAATACTGAAAGGAAAAAAGACCCAGGTTGACAGGGAATATGAAAATTAATTTCTGGGACTCCCTACCCCACACATGGCATGTGATCCATCTTTTCCCCACAAGGAAACTCTCTTGCTATTTTTCTGCCTCTTTGGCAGTGATCACCACCCTTTCTGGACTAACAAATCCCCATTTTACTCAGTTTCTCACCAAGCATTATGCACATTTGCATCTGCTGGCATTCCAAGGCATGAGCAAAAGCTTCACCCGCATTTTGTCCCACTGAGCAGATATATACATACTATTCAGATAAGTTCAGCATTTGACTGGTGTAGGCCTCCACTGCATAAGGCTCAACTACTTGTGGCACTGTCGGGGAGAGTCAAAACTCTGTTGTTGGAGGCCTTTCCCCCCTATTTATGGGAACACTTGAGCCGCCACCGTCCCAAGTCCATCAAAAGAGGGCAAAGAAGTAAGAGGAAACCTGTGTTGCTGCCTCTGCACTGCTCCTCCTCCCCTGGATTCAGAGAGACAGTGTTGATGCCAGAAAGATAGTGACTATAATTTCTGTGCAGTCATACAGAACAAAGTTCAGAGCCTTCTAAACCTAGGTAATAGCCATTTTGTTAGGAAGTCACAGACCATGCTGCCTGCCTCCCACCGAACACCACAGCAGCTGTGTAAGGAAGCACTCAAGGTGAGAGCAAGATGTAACAACATCTGCAGTGTCGGGAAGATTTGCTCTCTCAGGACTTGTGGATGGCATTTGTCGGAAGTCTCCTTACCTGCAGAGTAGGCGGCCCTCAAACTCTCCCACTTCCTGAGGACAGAATTTCACCTGGAGGGTCTGGGAGGTCTTAGGAAGGATGGTACCACATTTGGGCTCCATGAAGAAGGGGGCTCCAGTGGCTGATGGGGACACGTAGGAAGAAAGGCTGTCCGCCATACTCTCAAAATGACTGAACCGTCGGCTGGACCCGGTCTTGATGGAAGCAACAGATGGAACTTCCGCTGAGTTGAAGGAAGAATTTGGTGAGACAACTGCTCCTCCTCAATGCATTATTCAAAGCAGCATTTTGTGACCTTCCATTTATTTTCCACATCTGGACGTTATGGCTTGTTATGAACTCATCTACCAGGGCAAACATCTCTGGGACTTGGTGTGCAAGTTTGCCCTGGCCAGTGCCCTTCATGCTCCAGAGAATGTTATGGGGAAGAGGTGATGGCAACAGCAAGCACTTGAGACATAGAGTAAAAATGCCACGTTTAGGGTTGGCCTGGAAGCTGCAGCTTGGACAGAAGCAGTGAAATGGCATAACTGAGTGGTGTTGTCGACTGTGAGCAAGAAGCACCACTTTTAAAAGAACTGTGCTGCCTGCGTGTTTGCTTCTGGGCCAAGTCCTTAGCAAGCTTGGCCTAGGTTATGTGGAGGAAAGTCTTCTTGCAGATAGACCCGTCTCTCTGCTTAGATAGTCAAATGAAGTTGTATTGTAGCTGCTGAGATCTATATTGTGATAACTGGGGAGGGGTGGTGTGCTGCTTTTCTGTTGTGATGCTGTTTTAAAAATTGTCCTGCTTAATCTGGATGCATTTATTGCATTTTAATGTTGTAGTGAAGTTAGGAAAGACTTTACTACAAATGTGCTGGGGTTTTTTTAATAGAAAATGTATTTATATGCTTGTGAACTGCCAAATAAATGTTTTAAATAAGCATACAGACAAGCTAAAAGTTCCCCATTAACTCTCTAGAAAGCATCCCCTGGCAAGTAACTCCCTTCTGGCTGATGCAGCTACTGTTGTACCTGTTGCAACCTGCCCTGAATGTCCCAGGCAAATATATGAACAGTCTTGAAAGATCCAAAAAGATGAGAGGAAAGGGCCAACAGGCAGGGGTGTGTGATGTTCCACAAGCTAGAAGAGAAGAATCTGAGGATGTTCTCAAGGCACCTGAGAAGTGGTGGAGAGCCTGAGAAGCCCACTAAGGCTTACCTGTTGCACCTTCTGGGCTGGGGGCCAAAGCCTCAGTAGCAAAGTTGACTGCCCTCCCAGTCTCCTCCATGACCACATTCCAGGTGTATTCTAGCCACACGTTCCCTGTATTAGACAGCTCCACACTGGTAGAACAAGAGGGCAGAGAGAAAGGGAGGAAATTGGGAGATCTGGGTCAGAACAAAGGAAATAGAGGAGTCACTGTGCTCTGGTCACATATACTTAATTCTCTTCATCACTAAGTTTGGTGAAAACAAGGTGGCCTGAAGCATGAATCAGCCATGGGAATGCAGGTATATGTGCCCAGAACACTGTAAGGTAGGGGAAGCTGGACTCCACAAAAAGGGGGTCACAAAAATAGAAGGCAGCCTCTGAACAAGATTCTGCATATTTGTTACTCACTCGTACACCCTCGTCTGGAACAGCAAAGTGTCCTTGAAGTTCACTGTCTCCACTTCCATTTTGTATTGTGCGTAGTCCACAGTGGCACTGACCCAGAGCTCCAGTTCTCGGCCACTGTCTTCCACAGTCGTGTGAGCAGGTTCCGGATCTGTCTCAATCACCTACACCAACAGCAAATAGGAAGCAGCCACAATAGGAAGCAACCACAATAGGAAGCAACCACAAGGTGGCTTGTTTCCAACCTTAAGAACGTAAGAACAGCCCTTCAGGATCAGGTCAGTTGCTCATCTAACCCAGCATCCTGATCTCATAGTGGTCAAGAGGAAGCCTGCAAGCAGGAATCAAGTGCCACAGCACTGTCTTCCTCCTATGGTTTCCATTAACTGGTATTTAGGGGCATTACTACCACCAGCAAGTGGATGGAGGCACAAGGAGAGGCCACTTTGCCAGTGAGATTCAGCAAAGGAAACAACTCACGTCCCAGTTCAGCAAGCAGCTTCAAGATGTCAAGCTTTTGTCTAATCTTAGCTACAGCAGCTCAGTAAACAAAGTAGGACAATGTCACAGGTCAGGTGATAAGGAAGTAACTCATTCCAGGCAATATGTAAATCCCAAAAGGACAGGCTTCATTTTCATCACCCATTAGATCTGGGAAGAAAATAGCATTTGTTTCCTTTGACATCTCCAGATGAGAGTGTAGCTCGTGAACCCAGAGCCCAACAAGTGCCAGGTGAGGTTCATATCTGGCAAGGCAGCAAGCGGAAGAATAAAACTGCAGAGAAACCTCCTGAACAGCAAAAGGCTACAACAGGTCATGTGACAAATCCTGAGCTGTACAACATGTGCAACATAAAGAAACTCCCCTTGTCTTGGACCTAGAATCCTCTTTCCCTTGATGCAGAATTCAGCCTTGTTCAATTCAGCTCCATCAGTGCCTGCACGAGACCTCTCTGAGCACCTCTTTGTTCCCTTGTTTCTTACCTTCTTCTTAGTTGGGCGTGTTGTCGTGATACTTTTTGAGATGTCCACCCATTTGACAGTGTGGAGGCGATCATCCCAATCAGGCACTTGGTCAGCTGGCAACTGAAAGGCAATCTTGGTCACCTTGCACTTGATGGCCTGTTCTTTCAGTGTGACAGGGAGGCTAGATTTCAAGGTCACTGTGATGTTTTTGGTGCACCCGCTGTGGAGATGGCCAACCTAGGGGAGTGGTGTGGAGCACCAGAGAGTCAGATGTTGGCAAGATAACCAAGGAGAAATAGCAGGGTCATAAAAGACCTGCATTGATCACTGGACAGCCCTGAAAGTAAACTGAGTGCATGTTGATGGTGACCTGCACTTTTCTCCTAAGGGATTAATTCAGCACTGGTGAAAAGCACAATGGCAGTTTCAGGCTGCAACCTCCCCTGTATGATCTTCAACACGCTGAAACATATTTTCATTCCAGTTGGGATTACATGTGGCAATTCCACACTAAACAATTGTGGAAGCCTGCCCCCACCTTTGGTAACAATGGAGCCTGCAAGAGATAAGTGGGGTGCAAAGCCTTGGGCCTCTGGGAGCTTTGGCAGCAAAGGAGAATTGAGGACAGGGGTACCTCCACCTACCTGTGGGGAGAAGTGAAGTGGACCCGAAGTCGGCCATTCAAATCTCATCACATCTGACTTGCTGTGGTTGGTTATGGTACATGATGCCTGATAGGACCTGCCAATGTGACAGTCCCCAAACTGGATGCAATCTATTCGGGGAGCTGTGGGGAAAGAGGCCAGGTGTTCTGAACAAGGGCAGCTTTTGTTGCCTCCCAGTGATAAAGACATTGTCACAAGGTGTAGCTTCTTACTTCCCACTTGCCTTCTTGATCCTTGAAGCCCCTTTGCCCATTAGCTGAATTCAAACGCCACACTCAACCATGGTATGCACTGAACGTTAAGAACCCACATCATGGTTTGAACATCCATATGCATAGCTGGCAAACTACGGTTTGGAGCTGCTTGCCTGCTTTTGTTTTCCATCTGCTTAGAACTCAGGTTTCTAAGTTCACAAGTTTGCTTCCACTATGGCTAAAAGACTAATATGACTGATAGCGGAGCTTCATGTAGCTTCATGCTCTGGCACCGGGGTGCGGAGAGCAGGCAGGGGCATGGCATGCCGCCTGTGGGGACGTGGTGCCCAGATTGGGCTGGGGGGCAGCTGCGATGGCAACCCATCAGGATCGTGCTGCCTGGGGTGGTGCGCTCCCCCCGCACTCCTCTTCCTCCACCACTGCTGGAACCATAAATCTATGGCCCCTTTTAATCAATGGGTAGAATATATGACAACTGTTGCAACATACAAACAAATAGCTTATAGACATAGACTGTTTATGGATCACTATTATGACATTTGGAAGCCATTTATAAAAAATATAGTAGATTATAAAAAACTGTGTATGTATTAGAATATTAATTTCATTTATATGCCTTTGTATTAGATAAGTATGTATGTCATTAAAGTGTGTTCCCCCCCTTTTATGCACCATTTGTTTCATTTTTTTGTTTTCCACTTTATTTTGTTTAATTGAAATATTTTCAATATGATAATATGATAGCCTTCACATCACAAATGTTTACCACATTAGTTGGGTCTACTTATGCATCAGATGTGAATACAGTTACTAGTTTTTATTCTGTAGTAGAATTATATTCTTGAGACATAAAAAAATAAAGTTGGCCTCGAGACCTGTCCATGCAAGAAGAATTATTGTTTGTCTTATTATCCCAGCATAGAATCTTCAAGTTCTGGGTAAGATTTTGCTCTGAGGAAATCCATTGCCTCAATTAACTGTTAATCTGTGATCAGCTAGGTATGGCCAGCACATTTTGGGAGGATCTCTAAACAAGGCAACATTTGTCACCCATTGCTAGCGGTCCCACCCCCAGTTCACTGAAGCACCTCCCCTTTCTCTCACCCTCGGCTATGTTCTCTTCCAGATGTCTTTCAGAATCAGTCTCCGTAATCAAGCTGTGGATGTTGTCCAGCACAACATCATCCTGGTAGCCCTCGCCCACCATTTGGATGCTGGTCTCCTCGTACTGATTATCCACAATAGAGAGGTGGATCAGTCCTTCAATGCGCTGTGCCAAGGTGGGTTGGAAAACCACATCAAACTCAGCAGACTCCCCATTGTGCAGGATAAGAGAGGCCATGTGAGGTTTCCTGACTATGAAAGGACAAAGGAAATAGGAGACCAAAATATCAGAATTCCTCCTCCACAAGGCCCAGAGATCTCGGGGAGAAAGTAAAGGCCCTTCCTTTGCTTTTTGTTTACGAGACCTTCAGCTGTACCTCTGCAGATATTTTGTTCAGGCAGCCGTCTCAGTGCTCTGGACAAGGGGCTAAAAGGAAGCCAGTGCCACAGGGAGCCCCACCCACCTTTCCACAGCTACTGCGCCCTTGCCATGGTAGCAGGTATGTGTCATTTACCTCCCTCGCTGGGTTCATTCTCCTCATTCTGAGAAGTCATATAAATGCACTTGGTAGTGGGTCTGTGTTTCAAAGTGAAAGCACAATTTTCATCTGAGATGTTGAGAAACAGCTGGGGAAAGGGACAAAACAAGAAAAGCAACACAGCCATGAGTCCTGGGAGACCATTTAGATCCAGACAGCACCTTGGAATACTATCAAACAGGCAGAACTTTGCCTGACAGCCTTTTCTGTAAATTCTTAACATCCAGATGTATAAGGTAACCAATTCAGCCTATGCTGCTATGAAACCCTTTAATTCATTAATCTAGGGATAGGAAACTGCTGACCTCCAGGCCAGATCTTGTTCCCAGGATATTTAAGTCAATCCTGCACCACCCTCTCCCCCTTGGCTCTGGCATGGTCTGCTGTCTCGGCAGATACTCATGAAAGCTTCCTGGAGGCAGCTTTTGAGCCCTTTGATGAATGAACCCTGGGTAGCTTGAAAAACACATGGAAGAAGAATGCAGCTGGGGAAAAATAGAGAGCTACTTGGACAACAGTGGAGGGGAGGCAGCCTGGGGAGTGACACCATCCACCATCCACCCATTCTCCTGGGCAGCCTCACTCAGCGGCACACCCCAGTGGCAGCAATGGTGGCCAAGAGTTGCTTCCTCAAGGGCTAGCCCTCAGATGGGATGTGTGGCAGAGTGGAACAAAGAACAAGAAATAAGAACAGGAGGGTTGGGTGATGGCAGCGGAACTACTCTCTTTCTTTCTCTCGCTCTCTCTCACTCTCTCATATATCCCAAAGATCTCAGAAGCACCAAATCAGAGCAGGGCATTTAGAGTAGCTGTCCCTGTGACCGGGGTGGTGGGAAGAAAGTGAAAAGCTCTCCCCGCATGTATAAAAAAAGCCCATGACTTCCCCTTCCATGCTGACTTTTAAATGCCTGTTGAAAACCTTCCTATTTCCCCAGGTGTATGCAGGCAATACATTCTTCCACAATGGTTAACTGATGCCTCTTTTTCACTTTTCATATGGTTTTTCATTTTTGTTTCGTTTTATTGCTGTAAACCACTTTAATATATTTTAACAACATATGTATTACTTATTTATTTAGAAAAAATATTTATAAGGGCACTTTATGGACCACATAAGAGCAACGTTGCCATGCCCAAAGCTGCCTACCTGGACTAGGATGCTGCCACAGTTCTTAAAGACCAGAGGAAGGATTTCTGTATGGCCCAACAAGAGCCTCCTGAAGAGTAGGAGTGGGTTCCCTTTCTTATTGCGGAGCACAGGGCGCATGATGGTGACCTGAGGGAGGTTGCCATCCCCAGTGACCTCAAAGGATAAATTCCTTGACTTTGCAACCACACTGAAAGTAAGAGACAAGGGAACACATTGCATGTCTAGAAGATGGCCCAAAGGAACCACCACCTTTCCATCAGCCATGACTGGGATACCTGGGTGGTGCATCAACAGCAGCCTCAAAAATGCATTGGTAGTTTTGCATGCTCTGCGGTGAGAAGGTCAGGCTTGTGAAGGCATGTGAACGGCTGGCAATGCACATCCGCACTGGTTGGAGCTCAAAGATGTCACTGATCCGGAAACTGGACTGTAGAAACATCATACAGCTGGTGAAGCTTCAAAAACCACTCACAGAAAGCCCCCTCCCTGAATAAGAGGATGTGGAGACTGACAGGACACTTCCTGGACTAATAATAATAATAATAATAATAATAATAATAATAATAATAATAATAATAATAATTTTATTATTTATACCCCGTCCATCTGGCTGGGTTTTCCCAGCCACTCTGAGCGGCTTACAGCACATACAAAATTGTAAAACATTAGACATTAAAAATTTCCCAAATGTCTTCTAAGAGTCAGGTAGTTGTTTATTTCCTTGATATCTAATGGGAGGGCATTCTACAGGGCAGGCACCACTACCAAGAAGGCCCTCTGCCTGGTTCCTTGTAACCTCACTGCCAGATGTCCCTCGGAGCTGGACCTCAGTGTCTGGGCTGAATGATGGAGGTGAAGACACTCTTTCAGGTACACTGGGCTAAGACCATTTATGGCTTTAAAGGTCAGCACAAACACTTTGAATTGTGCTCAGAAACATACCAGGAGTCAATGTAGGTCTTTCAGGACCAGTGTTAGCCTGATTCCTTCCAAGCTGCCGCCAGCTCAGCCAATGCAGCAAATGCTGCCATGACTGATTTAGCAATGGACCCAGTTTGCTATGATAGGGGCAAACATATAAGCCTTCCCTGTATTTCTATAACAAGCTTCCACATGAAATTCCTAGACCATTAATTTTATTCTGTTTCAGCTATGTACATGGTGATTTCTTGGGTTAAATAGAGATGGGCAAACTTTTTGCTTACCCCTGAGGACCATATGCAGCCACATATGGTGGAGCGCATGATGGTGGGCATGGCCATTCATTCCTATGTACACTCTTGCAGAGAGAATATAGATGGGGAAAGCGAATCCTCCCCATGCTCCAGTCTTCCCATCGCAGTCATGTAACTTACATGCCCTAGCCAACCCTTGCAGGGAACTGGCTACAGGAAGCACAAGGAAGGGAATCTGTTTTGTGGTAAGCAGTCAGGCAGGGGGAAATAAAAACATGGTATCAAAGCTAGCAGTGGAGGAATATTAGGAAGATTGCAAGAGAGACCCATTATGGCCACCTGGAGCTGTGTTAAATAAATACAATCTTAACTCCCAATCTAAGGGGCGGTGGCAGCAGCAACAGCAGCTACCACACAAAACCACCACAGCACAGCAGATGCTCTCACCTTGGAAGAGATGGACTTTACGCTAAAAACCACATCACAGGGGATTCGGCCAGTGTTGCAGATCTTGAACCGGGCAACTGCCTGGTGCCCAACCAAAACGTTATTGAAGATGAACTTGTTTTCATCAGTCACAAACACACACTCGCATCCTATGGTCTTCAGAACCTGGCTGAGGTTGCTGCTGTTGCAGATTCGATGCTCCTCAAAAATGCTCCCCATGTCATCCATCACAAAACCTTGGGGAAATACAGTGAGGACAACTTAATTACAGATTGAAGTTGAGATAGGACAGAGCAACTCTTCCAAAAGTAATTATTTATCATTCCTTTCACAGGGCTTCAGGGGAAGGAGGGCTACTCCCTAGAATAACATCACAGGACAAAATAAATCCCTCCCTCCCTGCAGATGGCAGGCAAAATGAAAGAGACTCAAGAGATTAGTTCTCCTTCCAGCTGTGATGGTTTCAGAGCTGCTACCATCACCTACCTGGGACACATGATTCTGCAAGCAGACTGTACTGAATGCCACCAGGGTTGTCGTCGGGGTCTCGGTCAGTGATCTCTATGTTCATGTACTCCTCAAATTTCCCTACTGCATCTGCAATGCAGTCCACAGTGATGGTCTGATGGCCTCCCGGAGGAATGGTTCCAAATCCAGGGGAGACGGTGAATATGCCAAGGGAGAAGCGAGCCTATGGAGAGAGCCCAAGCAGGAGGCAGCCTTCACTAAAGCTGCCACTGAACCAATACAGGTAGTGCTGTACCAGCTATTTTGGGTCTGCTTCCTATAGAAGCAGGTGAAAGAGACAGTTGGCAACGTAAGGAAGCTGCACTTTGCAAACCTTACACAGGTGCAGCAGTGTGCCCAATGCTGAGGATGCTGAAAGCTGAGGACCAAATCAGAGCATCCAGTCCTACTTGCTCTTCCTTCCTGGAGTCCACTAATGTGGAACACCCAGGGAGGGAGAGGTTGTTCCCAAGGAATGCTGTTCTCTGCCTCCTCTCCCTGGTTTCCTTTTCTGAGAACAGCACTTGCCAAGGTGGCGCACGTGTGCTTGTTTAGATACTTGATTTAATTCATTCATTGGTCTCTAACAAAGCATCTCAAAGCAACTAACAACAGTAATGTCCATATAGATGCAATTCACAAAGTTACAACATTGAAAACCAGCAAGGTATTGGAAGACTCTAGATAACTCTGGGACTTAATATTAATGGACAAACTGGCAACCCACATCCAAGAGAGTCGAACAGACAAAAAAAAAATACTTTCAATCAACCCGGCATAGTTTTATTACATGGGCAACATCAAGAGAACATGGATATAGGCCTCCAAGAACACACGGCAACTTGTAGAATGATACCTTTTCTTAAAAACTGAAGTGACTTAAACGTTAAATGTAACTAAGTAGACATTTGGTGCTTGGGGGTGGGGTGGGCAATTGCTGAATATTGATTGCTGCTGCTTGTATAAATAAGTGAAAACAATAACATATTTGGCAATACCATTCCCACCCAACCTCCCCCAAACAGTAAGATGTCTCACATTTGCTCAACAGGAAACACTATCCCTGCATGGCTAGAAGGTCTGAAGGACAAAGAATGAGGAAAGAATAGCTCCCAAGGAGCCTAGAAAGAGCACAAGAGACCCAGGCGCCAGACCCAGAGCTCATGGGGATGAAGGGGAAGCAGGCCCCTGCCTACCTGCACCACCATGGTCACATCCTTTTGCATGGATTCTGTGCGCTTGCTTTGCCTTCCCAGCTGAGCCGTCTGCCGGCCAAGGTAGACATCACTACAGCGGGAGGTCTTCTCATGAGAGGGTCTGCAAGAGAAAGTGGATACAAAATACTTCCGGATGGGGGTGTAGACTCCAGCCACCACTCCAGAGCCTGACTTTGCTACAGTTGGGAAGAACTGAAATATGCATCTTATTGGGGATAAACTCATGAACAAACACATGTCAGAGGCTCCCAAAGTCTGAGTCACCAGCAGACAGGCATCTCCAAAAGGGCCACAAGTCCGTGGCTGGCTGGCATGGGGCCAGTGATCTCAGGCTGATGAGGAAGTGGTGAAAGCAGAGGGGCAAATGACTTCATGTCGCAGCTAGACGGTGTGTGTCAGGTGATGAATGGAGGGTGAAAAGGAGAGCATGGAGTCTTTTAGGCTGGGAGGCGGGGGAACTGCAGCAAACCTTCAGGGTAGTTTCATTACATTGGAAACATGCTGCCTTATTGCAGTGGCTGGATTTTATGACACTTCTTTGGAACCTAATTAGGTTTTGAAAGGAAAAGGAAGGTTGAACATGTGGATTCTGCATGGCCACACTGGCCTTGCCTAAGAACACACTCCAAATTGCAATCAAGTTCAGAGCCCAAATCCATCCTCTCTCTCAAGAAAACATCCCCCGTTGCCTGCTCACCCTTTCCTCAGTGGGATCACCACATCTCGGATTTGCCTGCAGATGCCATACTTGAAGTCGAGGATCCCTTTGTTCTCAATGGTGAAGCTGTTGGTCTTCCGGGAATTGAGTACCACAGGCCCAAAGTTTATGAGTGATGGAGGGGTGATGCTGTATTTGGTAAACATGCAATGCACTGACACCTTGATGGGAATGGTGGCAATGATCTCTCCTCCTTCGCAGAGGTTGGGCTCAATAACCTAGACAGAGGACAAGAGATTAGGCTGGCAGAAGGATGAGCTCCAGCTTGTGCCGATAAAGCACCACAATCCAAATCCTTGCCCTGGTGACCCTCTTGTTCTTCTCTTCCCACCTGGAAGCTGCAGAGGGAGAAGTGGGAAACACGCCCCCCGCCCAGCACAGACTCTGCTGAGAGATTGGTTTTCTTTGGCTCCTCCTATCACAGAACTGTTCCAATGCATGTAGGTCATCATAAGGAATGGCAGTCAGAGACCAGCGCTCCAAGAATAAGCCACCTGGGCACAAGAGCAGACTCCATGCCAGGAGGCACTCTTTATTCAAAGAAACTAAAACAGTGCAGGCCTAGTGATCACAGCAGTAGATCTTGCCCCAATGAGGCAATTGCAAGGACCAAAGGTCCCCACCTTCCCACCTCTCTCTCTTACTCCTCTCCCAGTTCCTTCCCCAGCGGTCTACGCCTCCTCCATCTTGTCTCTCTTTGCTCTGCTCTGTTCTCTTCATTTATCTACGTGTTCTGGGAGACAAGTGGCAGGGAAGCTGGTCACAGCAGGAAGGGGAGATTCCCTAGTTTCTTCAGCAGCCTGCCTTCACTCTGCCTTTTGACACACACACACACACACACACACACACACACACACACACACACCCCACTTATGCCTCTGAGTCTGGATTGCTCTCTGCCATAGCCTCTCTCTGCTCATTAAACCCTGTCACCTCTTCAACTTCTAACACCACCTCCTCCCAGTCTGCTCCCTCTTCTCCCTTTGACCATTCTTCATCCTACCACCACCAGTCCCCTGGCTCTGAGCCTTTTCCCCCTGTTTTGTCTCTTTGGTAGGTAGAAAGGCTGACTGCTAAGGCTTCTCCGCTCATATAGTGATTTCTGGAGTGACCACCTAAGCAAAGAAGGATCCTGTAACAGCAACAGCAGCTATGCATTGAAGGCACTGCTTAGCCACCAAGTCCATGTGCCATGTACAAACACACACATACTCAAGTATACACAGGGAAGGCATTTCAAGGCCTCTTTACTGCCAGCTCTTGCCAGCTCTCTTACGTGGCACTGCAGAATAGGCTTCTCCTCAATTTTCACTTCCCTCCCAGAGCGAAAAAGTATCAGGACTGAAGTGGGACGGTCATTGGGACCCAAATTCCCTTTCTGGGGTGTGATGGTGAAGAGTGGAGTCACATTGGGCATCCCATGATCTGTGGATTCCACAACAAAGCTAGAGAGCAAGGACAAAACAAAGACTCCTCAGCACTGGTCCAGAATCATGACAGACACTAAAGCTAGAGACAGTAAGAAAATGAAGAGATACTGAAACAACTTCCCAAAAGGTTGTGGCCAGCTGTGTCCATTTTAAGCTAATATAATGACCCCAAAAAAGTGAGGTGTGCAAACAATGAGCCTGTGTCAATGAGCCTGTGGGCTGAAGAGCCCATTTTTCCATGTATGCTTATGTGCACTTTCATCTACACATGATCAATTTCAACAGAACTCTATCTCAATGTTTCCCATCCACATTAGTGGTTGGTGCTTGATGGGATGTTGTGTTGTCTACTCCCCTCAACTGGAGCTTCTCCATCCTCCCTGGGTACTGGAAACCTGAGATTCATTGTAGGCCATGCACTCAGGTATTGGTTTGCCTGTGCACAGCCATTTTTTAATTTATTTTTCAGTTACACATTTTCCAGTATATCAAACTTGCACAAAACAGCATAAAAGAGAGAGAGTGTGTCATGTCTGACTCCATCAGCAGCCCACCAGGGATCAGCTTGCCAATGGAAGTGGAGGGGTGGTAGACAACACTCAGCAAAATGTCACCACTCACTCACACACAAAAACCCTGCCCACACAACATACTTCAGTACATCCACAGTTGAGTAACAGAGGATTTTATGTAGGAGTTTTTCCTTGCTGCAGATCAGGAAAACCCAAATTAAAGTGTGGGTGGGAAGTGTGGGCTGCCACTTGAAGGAAGAATGCCACTTACTCTGCTCCTGCCTCCAAAATACCTAGACCATAAGGAAAGTCCTCAGCCAAGATATTGGAAACACAAATAATTTACTTAAACCGAAGCCCTGAATGTAGAATGACCTGAATCTGGGTTACAATTAGGGTAAAGCTAAGCTCAATAACTAATCTCAGAAGGACTGAGGAGGAAGAGGGTGGTGTTTGATGGCAGTAGTGTTTGTGCATCATCTTCAGTCCATGCTAATAAAGCCAACAGGAGACAAAGAGCACAACAGAAGGTGTCTTCAGAGTAAATGGAGCTCACCTGTACCCAATCTCATATTTTCCCTTGTTCTTCAAGGACAGCACTTGTTTAGCTTCATCCATGACTTTAATATTCCCAAGCTCCACACCACCATTTGTACCTGCAGCAGCCAAAAGTCATTGCCATGAGTGGTCTGGATTTCACTGCTATTTTCCCACCCTTAGGAGTAGAAGTCACAGGCAGGATCAGGTAGATTACAACCCTTATACTGGCAGCAGTGGGGGTGGCAGAGGGAAGCAGCAGCAATTGCTGTAGAGTACTAAGGAAGGAGTGATGCAGGATGCCAAGGCACATCTCACAGAGGGCAGTTTCTGCCATGAAGTTCTTTGTATCTTTCTCTCAGAAGCTTTGTTATCCATGATGCAGCCAGAAAAGCAAGGCTCTTTTTTATCTGCCTTTTAAAACCAATTAAACTCCTCCTTTGAGAGCAAAGGGGAGGTGCATATATCTGGATGAAGCAGCTTAAGCATAGAGAAAGGCAGAAAGAAAGATGGGGAAAAGGGATGTCCAAGCCTTCCCCCATCTGGTGCCCTCAGGTTGCTTTGGATTACAACTCCCATCATCCCTGATCCCTGATGATGCTGGCTGGGGCTGTTGAAAGTTGGGGGTCCAACAACACTTGTAGTACACTTGCAGGTAGTGGAAGGCTGCACTCCAGGCAATCTTATGATAACAAGGTCCCAGGTGAGACAGGATGAATTTAGGAAAGGGTTCAAAAGCACCATTATTATGCACGCGCACACACTCCCAAAGTGACTTATCTACATTGTGTAGGAGCTCCTACACCCGTCAGGATCTGCTTCTCTGAAAGGGGAGGGCCACAAGAAGCAATAACATATGACCATGTTGAAAGAACTATCTACTGAGAAATGCCCCTGCAGTGGTGGCTGCTCTCATGGTGGCTATATGTTACTCCTCCAGCATGCCTCTGAACACCCCCAGCTGCTGGAAGAGCAGGGGCTATTGTGCTTTGCTGTGTTCATGGGCTTCTCAGTGGCCTTTCGTTGGCTGTTGTGGGAACAGAATGCTGAACCAGATGGGCTTTTGGTCTGATCCTGCTGCAGGGCTCTTCTTACGGGTTGCATAGTTTAATTAAAGGAAAGGGACATAAGGAAGTCCTGTCTTGGGAGGCCAGGAATTAAGTTTCTTGACCTTTTTATTATTAGTTTTCCAGTATTGGTTCATTGCCCTTTTGGTCCTTTACTCTTGACTGTCCGCCCTTACTTAGCATTCTTTCCAGTAAGCAATCAGTTCAGAATGGTTTTGGCTGGGAAGTGCTGAACCCACCTTTGGGAAAGCTGATGTCCAGGGCAACATCATAGGCCTCAGCAATAATTTGGATGTTTTCAATCTGGACAATCCCCAGAATATTTTCCACATCTGAAACCTGAAATGACAGCAAGCAACAGTCCCGTTGAGCTCCCTTAGGATCACTCTTTGCTGGGTGAAATTTGTAGCCAATACAGCCATATTTTCTGGACCAGAATTCAGTGAGAATGATGCTAGACCTTGTGGTTGATATAAGAGCCTAGGAGATGTTTTAAAAAGCACAATAAATAAATCCCTCAGCCATGTCATATTCTGTCATGTTTGGTAAGCCACTGCTACCCCCACCCCCAACAATGGGAACAATTCCCTGCCCCCTTTTCAGAGGGAACAAATAGTTTTGTGAAAATGGAGCAGGAGGGAAGCCACGCCTTATCCCAGCAGTAGAACATATGTGTGGTAAAGATGGGAGAGGCAGCAGTGCTCCCCACCCATAGCAGCTGGCTGTAATTAAGCTCAGGTGGCCTATAGGAGGAGTGGTGATGGGAAGCAGAGCTGCAGAACAAGCAGGAGTGGCCAGTTCTGCTTTATAAGCAGCAGAGAATCCCAAGGAAGAGAGAGAAGAGGAGGGCTAATGATAGGACAGAGGGAGATTTTGATGGAAGAAATCCTGCAGAAGCAAGACTAGAGAAGGCTCTAGTGATAGTTAAGATACCTCACAGATATCTCATAGAATCATAGACTTAGAAGGGAGTCTGAGGATCATCTAGTCCAGGCATGGCCAAACTTGGCCCTCCAGATGTTTTGGGACTACAACTCCCATCATCCCTAGCTAACAGGACCAGTGGTCAGGGATGACCCAAAACATCTGGAGGGCCAAGTTTGGCCATGCCTGACTAGTCCAACCATCTGCAATGCAGGAATATGCACTGTCAGCACCATGCTCTAACCCAATGAGCTATCCAAATTTAACTCGTATGCACAGAATAATATGAGAGGGGGCAGAGAACCCTCTTAGGGCTTGTGGCTTGGTGAAGAGTTCCACAACTGGCTTTGCCCAGAACAAACAAACACATTCTTATCTGCACACACATTCTTGTTGCCATAACTTGCAATTATCTGGTCTCAAATAAAAGTATGACTGATACTTGCAGCACTCAGCAGCAATCAGAAAAAAACCACCATTATTTCCATCAATGTTTTACTACAGTTTATATTCTGCAAGTGAGTAGGGTGTAACTTTTAAATTGATTCTGGTCTTAGTTCAAGCCCTAGACACCAAATGATGCAGAGAGCTAAAGAAGTGCCCAGAGTCTGGCCAATATTTTATGCTGCTTCAGGCAAAGGACAAAATGGGGTCCTCACCTTTCCACATGTAGAGGCTGACCAGAGTATCCCCTGGAATGAACTTCAACGTAGGTGACTGATGGGACAGTATGCCAAGTGAGGGGGTGCAGGGAAGACAATGTAGCACACACAGCTCTGTCCCCCAGCACCTCACTGCTGCCCCACAGGATTTGCCAACTGAGGCAGGTGCCCCATCCTGCCAAATGATAGAGTTGTTTCTGTAAGCACCACCCTGATATTTTTACAGACCCAAGGACCAGAGACACTCCCAAGCTTTGGCCAAAAAAAAAAAAAAAAAAACCCCACACCAGGAAAAGTGGCAGCATGCAAGACCCAACCAACTGGACTGTAGCTGCCAAGGAATGCTCACCTCTAGGCGAATGGCCTTCTTAATGTTGAGTGTCTTTGTGGCCCTAAAGTTCACTAGCAGGCAGTACTCCGAGTAGGGTTCAATCACACCCATATCAACGGCAAGAGAGAAATCATCACCAATGTTCTCCATGCCGCTGACCCTCCATGCAACAGGCAGAGGAGTGAAGTTCTTGAGGTAGAGTGGCTTTGTCTCCTTTCTGCAGAAACAAGAGAAGCCAAAGCAGCATCGTTTTCTGGGGGCTACAAGAGTTTTGCCGTGCCTCTTTATGCTGGGCAGATGAGATCATGTTCACCCAACTGGGAAAGTGGCCATGACTCATATGGCAAAAGGAAGGGAACATCTCTTGGAGAATGACACCCAGTTGAGTTCCATGCTGTAGCTCGCATAATGGCTCAGCAGAGGATTCATTTGCACACAGCCTCAACTGAATAAACAAGGCCAGCAACTTCAGTTTTACATGCTCACAGTTTACATGCCCTTCAAACCTCACTCAATGCCGAGAAATACACTGTATGCTACCCTGGAAAGCTCAGAGGTCAATGGTGAAAGTTCATGTCTCAAACTCCTGCTGCATCCAAAGCACCCAAAAACGTTCAAGGAACTTAAAGTAGAGGAAGCAACTGGAGATTGGTCAAAGCAGCGGGATCTACCTGTGCAATAGGAGCTTTTCAAAATGCACCAGCCGGCGATCTAGCTCCAGCTCTGGGCGAACTCCTTGGCAGCTGACCCGGAAGATTACAGGCTCTGGATTCTCTTTAATGCAACAGACAATGTTGTCCTCAAATATACCACTGGCTGTTGGATAAGCCCAAATTGTCAGCTCCTGGGGAGTCAGAATGACACACATTCAGCTGGAAAGCCTTGACTTGCGTGAAATGCACACTACAGACAATGGTCGCCTCATGTCTTTACCTGCTTCTCGTTGGGCTTGAGTGTCATGGTAGGGGGGTCAAAGAGGTATGTGACTGCCTTGGAGTCATACTGGAAGAAGAAATGAACTTCCGCATCCAAAGGAGATATGTTGAGGATGGTGAGCTTTTCATAATGATTGGGGTATCGCAGGGCCTTGTACCTGTAGGCATGAATAGCTTACATTGGGAGTTGCAGGAGAGAGCAGGGCTACACTTGCCTCTCATGACAAGGCACTGCCTAACACTGAAGCACTTCCCATGTTCCCTGGCTCAGATAGGTTTGGCTGGAGCAGACAACATCCTGTGCGGACTGAGCAATTTGCACTCAAGGGAGACCTGCATCATGGAATCACGCCTTCTTTTACAGCCAGGATAAAGAACATAAAAGTGGAGGATTGTTTGGCAGAATTTGAAGAATCATTTCATGACCCCGGAAAGCTTGTTTTTGCACTGAAAATGTTCTCCACTGATCATGGGGCTTGGACCCAGCATTCAGGTTTCTAGCTCATGTGGGGGCACTTCAACAATTCTGGTATATTGTCAACCAGTGAGTTCAATACCACTGAAGTTCTGGGCTAACTGCTTGTCCTTTTATGCTGAACACAACTGGCACTTACTTCTCCCTTGACTTCCCACACAGCAAGGGACCAAAGTGAAAGACCCCCAAATTCATGATGTACTTTTTGGATATTATGTCATCGGCTTTGACGCTCTTTACACGGTGCGGGAAGACAATCCTGGAGGAAAGAAGCAGAAATGCATCAGGAGGTGTGCAATGGGGGAAAGATCAACAAGACTGCAACAGTGGAGCTTCAGGTGGTCCCTTGGGGAAGGGACGAATATCCCTTTTGGAAAAAGATCCATACTATGGCCATACTGGAGGTTTGTCCACCTTGGACGAAAGCAAGAAATGGATTGGGCGAGGAGGACAGGAAGTAGTAATAGTCTCAAGTTTGAACATTTCCTGCCTTGGACACCAGGTGGCAACATCAACCCATGTGATGGCATAGCATCCATGGGGGGGGGCAATACAAACATGCCCCTCAAATAAATAGCCTGTGAACTACTGAGTCATTTCTCTTGGCCTCGGTGCCAAGATGAGACAGATCTTACACTGTCAACTAATGTCAATGATATTCAAGAGAAATCCAATTCTAAATTTCTTTGACTATGAGGAAAATAGGTATAATCTTTACCCCCATGGTAGTGTAATCTCTATGTATCTTTTAGTTGGAAAATTCACCTGCTCAGGACAAGCATCCACATCTCATTATTTGCCTGGATGTAGAGGTGCTTCAGCAAATAATCTGACTGCACAGTGTCTTGGCAGGTATCATACAAGAGGGGCAAGGAATGAGGTTCACTCTCATTATAACTGCTTTATACAGATGTCTGATTTCCATATCAGCCTTTGGCAGCATTTTTCCTTACTGACTTCAGAAAGAAAACAGAATTCACCACAAAGGGAAGCAAGAGACCCATAGATTCACGGGGCAGTCAAGGGCACAGCCCTCAGCCAGTGTCTGCAACCACATCAGCAGGAGACATGTTATCTGCTTGGAGCATCCTCTCTCTTCTGTGTTGTGCCAGGACCTCATATTTGCAGAATACCTTTCTGCTGGGTACTAGATGCAGCTTTATTTTAAGGAGGTGAAGGTACACATCTCTCAGGCCAGCTCTGGATCCTAGCCCAGAAGGCTTATATAAGTAGGCAGTGCCCTTTTCTTAGCACTTACGTAGGATCTTGGCAAATGGATGGATATATGCAGACACCCCTGCAGAAAACTTGATACTGTCGCTGGGTCCCCAGGATCTCAAAGTTTAGGACCTGATCAAAATACCCTGTCGTGGTGGAAGAGAAATGGAGGCGCATTGTAACCTCTCCATTAGCAGGGACCGTCCAACGAAAGCAGGTCAACCTGTGGAATACAAAGCACAAAGAGTCTACCTCAAACAACTGGGGTGGGGTATATGGGTATGCAAGGATCATAGGAGCAGAGTTCTGCCCACCCTCACCCCCACCAGATCAGCATGCAAGGCTCACTTTCTGCTTCTGCTCAGCCAATGTTTCAAGGAGCACCCCAGCCCTGGCTAGTCAGAGGCACACAAGTGCTTTCTGTCTGCTGTGAGACATGCCCCAGGCCCTATTTCTTGCTCCCTTACCGGCTGAGCTTCTCAGTAGATGGTTCCCCTGTGAGGCCACCCTGATCTAGCTCTGACAGAGTTGTTACTGCACCAGGGGTAGGATGAATACCCTTCCTGCCACGAGAGCTGCCTTTCTTATCCTTTGAAGAATCACGGGTTATGTCGGTTTTCTCCTTCTTGCCCTTGCCTCGGGTTGGGGTTATCTGTTCCTCCTAAGACCCAGAAGAAACACAGGAGGAAAGAGAGAAGCAGGCAGCTTATTGTAGATATACTGCTGCTTCTTGCAGGTTTTCATGGCACACACACACAGTTGTCCTCATCAAAATGCTGCCCTCCCCATTTCTCCTTCCCCCCCTTTTAATCCAGATTTACTATTACTACTAGAAATCTTTAGGCCTTCTAACACCATGAACATAAATACCTATTTTACATATCTAATCTATATGTGTAATTCCTCCAGGAGTTCCATTTCCCCTTATGGATCTTGTGGATGGTTCTGGAGCCATGGAAAAAGTAGCAAAAGGTGACAAAGGGGCATCCCTGCCTAGTATTCTTCACAAGCAAATATTTTTTCTGAAAGGGAGTCAATCCAGATCATTGCATGATATTTATTTTATTTATAAGTTAAACATCCCAAGCAGCTTTAACAAAAATGGCTACTCCATTATCAAAAAGAAAGAAAGAAAGAAAGAAAGAAAGAAATTTAGTAGAACCTTATTTAACATTAGGCTACTCAATCTTAACAATTATTGATCATGGATCATAAAAGATCAGTAATTATTAGACCACAAAACCTATTACGTAAACCAACTGCTACATTTTTACCAGTTATAAATCTTGTTTAGTCTGCAGAGATTCAGTTCCCACTACACTATTTACAGTACAATCCTGAATATATCTACTCTGAAGTAAGCCCACTGAGTTCCGTATTATTTACTTTCAGGTAAGCGAGTATGTGATTGCAACTTAAGTCTAGTAGTTAGAACTGTTGTCTAGTTTAAAATCTTAGTATTTTTTATGAGTGAAAAGATTTTTGCTTTCTTAAGTCTCATTCCGGATCAACTTCATCTTTGTCTTCCCCAAATGCTGGCATCTCTCCCTTGGTCAACGACAGTTGGGGGTGCTCCTTTCCATTCAATGTGATGTGTTTCACACTCCTGGCAATTAAGGCAGCCTTACCTCTGATTTAGTCAGCATGCTGACCTGGTCAGTGTATGTAACAGAGGGCTCATGCATACTTCTGTTTGCCCCATTGCTTTCCCCCAGGAAAACCCATTGTTTATTGCTAAGTTGGAACAAACAGCAATCAGGTTTCCCGGGGATTGACATTTGCTCTGATTCAGCACTGAAGAGCAGGTTTTCTGGGGGAAAGCGGTGGGGCAAATACAGACCCCTGGCTAGAAAGCATGGGTCAAGCAGAAAACAAGCATACGTATAGAGGAACCCAAGGACCTCACTGGATGGAGAAGGGGTTCATTTTTTTAGTTTTGCCTCCCAGGCAACAAACCCAGCTTCCCTGATCACAATGGCGTTTGTCAGTCCTCCTTATTGTGCAACTTTATTGGCAGACTTTTCCCTTCTCAGGTTCTGTTTTTCCCATGAAGTAGCAAAGAGGCCCTCTACCTTTACTGTAGGGAGATTCACTGGAGTCTCCAAGTTATTCTCAGTCTCCTTCTTGTCCTCTTCCAGACTTGGATCTTCAGGTAAGAGGAAGGTGAAATGCTTGAGAGCTTCTCCAGGAACTGGTGCTGCCCGCTTCTCTGGATATGGGATCACAGAGAAACAGGCAGTGGGAGGAATGGGTGGCCCAGAAGGACCCAGTCCCAAGCCATTCAAGATCTACAGCAAGAGAGAAGGCTATATTAAGGCCGCATTGCAATGCTGCTATTGTAAAATGCAAATGAAATGACCTGCCTCTTTGTTTATACCAGCGGGCATATTGTTCTTCCTAGTATCGGCCACGGGACACTAGAGGCATCTAGGTGGAACTGCACCTTCCCACACATAGAATGGGGATTTAAAAGACCAGCTGCCCACAGCACCATAACTGTTGAAGGATGGCATGAAAGGATGTCTGGATCTGTTGGCCATTCTTTTCTCAAGACTATGAGCCATTTGCCCGTCTCAGACTGCCATTGCCTGCCTGAAGACCTGCCTGGGTTGTGCATAAACAATTAAACCAATATTCTATGAGAGCTAGAATCATGCTTATTCTCTAAATGAAAACTGAGGTCTTCAGGATTCCATCACATCTGTAAAGCTCCCTCAAGCTAAATTTCTACATTCTTGCTAATATTGGAGAGGTTCCTTTCCACTAGAATAATCCCCATTTCTCTGGTGTGTGGAGGCTAGCCCACATTCTGGGAAAATCACTGAGGGTCCCCACCTGGACGATATCTGGCAGCTTGCCACTCTCCAGGATCCTCTTGCCACTGGAGTCCTCAGAACTGAGCACCTGGAACTCCAAGCATGGGATCCCCACATCTGGTTCTCCCCCTTCTCCCTCCTGCCCTCCAGCCCTGTTGTCCTCCATCGCTTTGAGCCTCTCTAGGCGCTCTCTCTCCACTCTCTCTTTCTCCAGGCGCTCCTTCTCTGCTCTCTCCTTCTCCAGTCTCTCCTGGCGCTCTCTCTCCCTGTCCTTCCTGCCCTTGCGGCCTGAGGGTGCTTGCCGCTGGTCTTCTGCTTCCTCCTGCTTCTCTTCAGAGCCTGGTGGCAGCAGCTGCACCAACTGAACTCTGTCCCAAAAGGTTAGGATCTGGACTATGTCTTTCTGGTTGGCATCATAGAGCTTGAACCTCAGAGCCAAGTTCTTCTCACTCTCGCTCATCATTTCCTTCTCGGCTTCCTCATCTTCCTGGGCTACGGGTGGGGCAGCTCCTGGCTGACCATTCTGTGGGCCCGCCTTACTTTTCCTCTTCTTCTCATCTTTGTCATTGACATTAAACTCTGGGCGCTCCTTGGCGGATGCTTTCCGCTCGATCCCTTCATTCAGCCTCCCATCAGATTTCAAAGCAGGCACTGGGGCGTTCTGGAAGAGCAGAACCAAGGAAAAAAGGAGAGCCTGTCAAGTACATAGCTTCAGCCTTGCAGCAAGGAGCCCAGATAGCCACCCTTTCAAGCATTCTAAAGGATCCAAGTGTCCCAACAGCATGATGATGATGATGATGTTGAGAGCCACCTGGGACTTGGCTTCTTCCTAAAAAATGCAGGCCACTTCCCCACAAACTGGTCACTAAAGCTTTAAGAAACAAAGCCACTCAAACTGCCCGATGCTGCCAAGTGGAGATAAGTGCCCTGGCATGAGCTAATACATCACTCAGCCATAGGAATCTTATCTCTTTTCTCCATCAGCCACATGCCCTTAGATTAGTGCTCCTCAAACTTTTTTGGGCTCCTACCTCCTTGGTTCCGTAAACTCATTCCCAGTGGCCCCTACCCTACCCTATAAAAAGCATTATTCAGAATAGCAGTTTGCATGACACACTAAGGAACGAGAAAACACAATACAATTCAGAATAGTAACAATATACTGCACATTTTTTCAAAATTAAATGAAATTTGGTTTCACTACTTCACTACTTCAACAAAACTGCTTCACTACTTCAACAAAACTGATTAACTTGGTCCAGTGAGACCAGGTTTTCAAAATCTGATAGTCGTTTATACCTCCAGTACTGCCCTGCCACCCCTTTGCCTCTAGGTAATCCCACTGTCCCCTGGGGGGAGGGGCAAGTACCACTCATTGGCTTCAAGGGCTGCTTGGGACTTACTTGCTTGCCTCCTTGCTGGGCCTTCTTTGCTGCAGCCTCATCTTTCTCCTTGGCCACTGCTGCCTCCCTCTTGTAGCGCTTGCTCTTCCTCTTCATCTCCTCCTCCTCCCGCAAGCGCTCCAGTTCCTGCTGGTGCTTCTTCTCCTCCAGCTCCCGAGCCAGCTTCTCCTGCTCCCTTCAATGCATGGCACACAGGAAAATCAGGAACTTAATTCATTCCCCAGGTGCCTGAAAAACTTCCCCCAATCAAGCTTTTCTCCCCCCCCCCCCCCGGATCAAGTATGAATCAGCTCAGCCTCTTCAGCCACCGAACCCCATCTCAGAGTACTCAAAAGGGCCCAGAGGCTTTTCCACCCCTGCTTCTGGCTAAAAAGGCAGCATGTAGCCGCGGTTGGGAGGCTCCGATGCCAGGCAAATGCAACCCAGGTAACTAGGCATGGGGAGAAGTATGGCTTCCAGGATGACCAGCAATTTAGGATGCCCCAACCACGAGCAAGAATGTCCATGTGAAACCTCTTGCCCTCTTCTCCCACTCCCTCCTCAGCTATCAGTAAGAAGTACAAAGCGTGTGTGTGTGTGTGTGTGTGTGTGTGTGTGTGACAGAATGGTCCTTCTTCAGCTAGGAAGACTATATAGGGAGGCTGTTTGAGCAGTTCATTATGTCATCAGGTGCACCATGGGCCAGCCAACCTTTGGCAGGTCAGAGTCATTTTGGCCCTTTGAAGCCTATTTTGGAGCCTGGAGTCAACAGGGCTCTAATATGGAGGATGAGGTGGAATCTGAACTCTTAGTTCCAGAAACTGGAACTACAGGGATTTGGTGCCATCACCACATTCTGGCTGCAGTGTGTTGGGCTGTCTGAATGTTGGCTCAGTATTTAGGGTCTCCTTCTTGAACCTTTCAAAGTATGCTTATTTGCCCTCATCTCCCCCAGTTTACATGCTTAAACACCCTTGGGGACATGTGCTTCTCACAGTTCAGGGATCAAGCCTGAGGAAAGAAGCCACAATGAGAGGATGAAGAGCAGCAAATATTATAATGGAAATGACCAGCGAACTACATCCATTCCTAAGGATATCTCTACAATCACTGCCCACCGTGACAATGTCCTCCCCGCTCTTTGAGGGACAGAGTATATCCCCAGGCCTGCTCTGACCTCTTTTTTCTCTCACGCAGGGCCAGCAACAGTTCATGATCAAACTGGACTTTTTGTTCTTCGGTGAGAGCATCATACTCCTCTTCATCCATCTCCTGAAGACGAACCTTCTCTCTTGCAATGGCCTCCTGCTGCTCCCGTTCTTCCAAGCAGACAAAGGAGAAAGAAAGACACCAGAAACTTACCAGGAGAGCCACATCCAAGGCAAGTGGCAATACCTCATGCCACCCATGCCCCCAACCCATTAAATTTATTGCAGAGCAAATATCAGGGGGTGGGGACAGCAAAACAGGGGAGTTGCAGATCAAACTGAGTAGTAGCATTAAGCTAAAATCCTGGGAGAGAATGATTGGGTTCTATATACAGTAGGGAGGGGTGAATCTCTCCATTTCCATTTCTCATCTTTCCACTCTTCAGTTTGTTTTCCACATTTCCAAATGAGTTTGCATTTTTAAAAAACAAAAATAAATAACAAATCCTCATGAAAATTCATCAACATTTGACTGCTAATATTTCCTAATATACGTAGGTTTGTATGCAGTTTTGCCTAAAACACATTTCTGCAAAGCAACGTTCCCTTATATTTGCATTTTTATGCACACTTGGGGTTGCCATATTTCACAAAGTTAAATTCCTAGCACCCACATAGTTGTTGAGCAAGACCCCAAGATTTTTGAGTTTTTAAAGGAAACCACCTTTTTGTGGGAACAAACCCAAATTGTTGAAAACCGGGGCAAGTGAAGATTTTCCCTAATGTATGGAAAGCCTGTAAACCAAATATACAAAATGGAATTTCTCCCCCATCCCTGATTCTCAGCAACTGGAAGCAAAGCAAAGAGGAACAGCTAGGCTAAGCAAGGGGCCACCCCCTTCCCAACTCCTCCTCCTCCTTACCTTCCTGCTCTTGCTTGGCCTTCTCTCTGGCTTTCATAGCAACAAAGTCCTGGAACAGGTTCACAAAATAGATGTGGCGCCTGTTGTTGATAGCTTTGAGTAGACAGGTAAGCGCCGATGCCATGCTGCGGGCAAACAAGGTATCCAGCCCATCGAACACCATGCCACGATAGCAGTCGCTCAGCTGTTGGAAAATGGAAGCACATCCCCGTTAGGCTCAGGCAAGGCTTTGGCCACTACCAGGCATAGCTCCTGCCAGGCAGCAGGAGTCACCTGGCAGAAGTCACTCTGCTGATAGGCTGCCTGCATGAGAGAGATGGGAAGCAGGAGGCTCATCCCATCAGCTTTGCCAAAAAAGCCCCAGCTCCATAAGGCACCTCCGGCCCCTGAACTGTTCATATGACAGCTGGTCATGCTGAGAACTAATATTTAAGAAGTGGTGCCTGAGCTTGCTTTTCCTCTCTTCTCACCCCATCCATTTTTCCTTGTGTGTTGTGTTTCTTAGATTGTAAGCCTGTGTGGGCAGGGACTGTTTCACAACCATCTTTGCAAAAGACATTTTAATGGGAATCCTGCTAGTCGACTGGATCTAGATTATAGCTATTGCTCCACATTTTTGGAGCTCATTTGAAGTAGAAGTGATCCATAGTCTTTGCTCTCCCCATTCCCTTGGCAATCTTCACAACTGCCAACATTTGATCTATAAACTCCTTGTGACAAAAACCTGACTTCTTTAGTTTACAATATGGAACAAGAATTGATAATACGATAGTAGTGATAAAATTGTCTGCAATAAATGTGTCATTAGTACTCTCATTTTAGAGACTGGAAAACTGAGGTTGACAGGTGCTCATGGTCCCTCCGTTTCTTTATTGTGATTGGCCAGGAATTGTGATTTGGCAATGGTATATTTGATAGCCAAGTGCACAGGACTCTGGGCCACACTAGCTCTCCACTGGAATCACACCAGAAAAAGGGACCCTAGAAAGCCATCTGCAACTCTGCCATGGTCCTTTATGCAGGAAGGGACAGGATACTCCTGACCTGGCAGGCAGACATTGTGCAGACCCAGGCCCAGGATTCCAGATGGAACCATTGTGAGACCCCCAGGCTGCATGGCTAGTGTCTCCCTTTGCTGCTGTTACCTGCATCCTCTCTGAAAGAATCTCCACCAATAGCTCCTCTGGAAGCACACAGCTCAACAGGCCATAATCTCCTGCCACACTGCCACAGAGGCTAAGGCGCCGCTGGATCGGAGCGCTGGGAATAGGGCTGGACGGAATCTGTAAATTGGGGATAAGACAGAAAGTTCCTACAAGAAACCTGCTGAGCTAGAAGGCACTTGCTTCTCCCTTCAACTCAGCCACGCCTGGGTCACCACTTTCCCTCCCAGCTTAGGGAGATGGAATAAAGCATGGTCAATTGCCAAGAGGACAAGGAAGGGGAGTCTGAGGCAGGGGAGAGGCAGAAAGAGAAACACATATGCAAACTAATAAATACACAACACTTTGAAAATTGACCTCTCCACTAGCTCTCTGGGCCAGTCTCTCAAAGCTGAGGTCTTTTTGTGCCTCCCATTAAGATGTGTCTCTTGCCCTTGGCCATCTGGGCTGCCCTCTGTGAGAGCAGGAACAGAGTGGGGTCAGATGCCAAATTCTGACTAAGGGAAGCTTTAAATGCAAATGGCACCATTTAACTTTAAAACCAGCAAGATGTCTTTCCAAGGAAGGTGCTTCAGAGGTCTGATGTGTGCATTGTTCTCTCCAAGCTTCAGCACCTGGTTATCAAAGGGCAGAGGGGCAGCTCCAACCAAGTGTCAAGACACTCTTCCCAAGGGCAGCTGCATCAGCACCCATTTTTTTCCCAGTGGCTCCATGGCAAGGCCAGCAAGAGAGCCTGCCAGCAAGAACTGCCCTCAAGGCATGAAAACAGGAATGTTTAACCAAAGGCCACTCTAGACAGGTAGTGTATTGCTTTGGGTGTATTCTGCAAGACATTCCTGACACAGTAATAGCGTATCAGCAGTGGGTTTATTCTGCTTTATTAGTTGTTCTACAATGCCACCATGTAATTGCTGGCTGGAGGAGTTGCAGTGCAATAAAACCAGGACAAATATAAGCCAGAGCATTAGTGCTAGAATTTTGGGGGGAATTTCAGCAGGAAGGTACGGGATGTGCACTGACTGGAAATGAAGCAGTGTAACTGCCCCAGAACTTTTGAAGGCACAAGCAATATTGCAAGTGGGATCATGTGTGACCAACTCGACAGCATCATGAGCACAAATCATTGTGAATCTGCACTAAAAAGTATGTCTGCAGGGGCCCAAGCACCTCAACAGTATAAGAAAAGGAATCCATGGAATGGTTTGAGAAGACTTGATGTTGCTGAAGCATTCTTGAAGCAAAGCAAATACAAACTAACCAATTCCTGGATGGGTGACCATTGGGAGACCCACCTGAGAGAAAGGTAGGTGTATCAGAAGTATTTACAAGGGGCACTAGGCCTCAGCATTGGGACACCATACTATTCCCCTCAGGAAGGGGCAACGGGGTGGCAGGAATTTTTGGCAAATCTTAAGAAGCTGCCTTACAGTGAGTTGGACCATTGGTCTATCTTGCTCAGTATGGTTTACACCAACCTGGTGGGTTGATGGGAGTTGTAGTCCAACACCTGGAGGGCACCAGGTTGGTGGAGGCCTGTCTACACTGACTGGCAGAGGCTCTCCAGGGTTTTAAACAAAGTTTCCCATTCCATCCTTGGAATGTCAAGGTTTGAACCTTTGACCTTCTGCACGCCAAGCATATGCTCTACCACTGGGTCATTGCTCTTCCTCAGTTCTCTCACCTGGGATCCAGGTTGATCAGATTGTTGATGCTGCTGCTGCTTTTGTGATGTGTGTCCTTCAGACTTGCCCTTTGCCGTCGCCGTGCTTCCCCTATAGCCTCTAGAGATGGCTGAGAGGGGTCCTGTTTTGGACTCTGAACTATGGCTGCCTTCTGAGGTGTGCTTACCCAAAGCCTCTGTACTGAGCCTGTTATTCAGAGGCAGGGTGAGCTGCCCTTCAGTTCCTTGATGGGAAAGACAGATAGACAGAAATAGTTCCTTGATGTTTTACAAGTCAGAGAAGTGAACACTACTTCAGCATCCAAACTTGGCAAGGCGTAGTGATGAGATCTCAGTGGGTGAATTGGGAAAGGTTGGCCTCAGAGACTATGTCTGCCTGGCTACCCATTGCAGTGTCAGTATAAGCAAGGGGAGGGAGCACTGTGCTCTCTTCCACTAGGCCTCTTTACCCAGAGCCAGGTTTTGAGGGCCTGTATCTAGTTTGGGGCCAAAAGGTCAGACTGGGCATGTAGTTAGTGCAGCTCACAACAGCCTCCCTGACTGAGCTGCTAGAGGCCCTCTCAGATGTGGGGTTGCAGAACATTCACACTGAGGTCACTGTTGGGTCAGCTCAGGTCTTCATGATAACATTAAGGTTTTCCTAATTTGTCGCTAGGCAAGACATACCTTCAAGTAGTTTCCCTATGGGAGAGTATTTGGTATTTAATTGTTACATTTCTATCCCATCTTTTCCTCCAAAGAACTCAAGAAAGCATACGTGGTTCTTCCCCATCTCATTTAATTACCGCAACAACCCTGCAAGGTAGGTTAGGCTGAGAGATCATGACTGGTCCAAGGTCATCACTCAGTGAGCTGAAGCTGAGTGGGGATTTAAGTGGCCGAGTGTGGATTTGATCCCTTGTTTCCCAAGTCCTATTCCAATGCTCTAACTACTACCCCACCACTGGATATACTCTGCTGGAGTGAGAGTCAAGCTGGTCCTGAGAAGAGAGTAAAAGTTCACTGAGGATGGGCTATGGGGAGCACAGGCAAAGGCCAGATGGGTACTTGCCATGATGTTGAAGACCTCCCCAACCCCCACTTACCCCCCTCTTCATTTTCCCGTTGTGCCAGTTCAATTGCAGCTCGGATGCAGAGTTCACGAGCACGAAGCCCTGCTGAAGTGTTCCCATCAGAGATGGCTTCCAAGACCACAGAATCAATGGATAAGCAAGCAGCACTGTAGTGTTTGGCAAGGGTGATGGCTGCACTGGACTTTCCTAGAGAAATCAGAGACAAAGGTATTGCTAAACACACACACACTTTCACCATCCATCATTTATCAACATCCCTTTATATCTGGGATGGAGGGGCTTTCTCAGTCTAAGGGCCACATTCTCTTCTGGACAACTTTCTGAGGGCCATATGGCAGTGGGGGGTGGGGCCGGAAGCAAAAGTGGGTGGAACAATGAATGTGAACAGTAAGCCAGTTTCTACATACTCTCTCACTTACCCCTCTCTTCCAGAGAAGAAATAATTCAAGGACATAGTCCAGTAAGACAAAAACATGGGGGGGGGGGGAGAGTAAACCAGAAGGGCCAGCAGTGATGGATGGGTGGGGTCTGGGGAGAGTTCTAACGGGAGTTCTCAACAGACTCTCTAAAACAGGAGCATGGCTGCCTTCCCAGGGCAAATCCCCTCTCCCTGGCACCCGCCATTCATCAAGGAAGAACAAGGCAGGTCACTCTGTCTGCTCTGCATTAAGCGCACCTCTAGCTTAGCCCACGGTTAGCATCAGCCTTGGCAAGAAAATGCCTCGAGTCCTTCAGCTCCCAAAAAAGTTGTTCACAAACTAAAAAATATTCAGAAGAGAGCTGCAAAAAAACTGAGGATGACAGTGAGATCTCAGAGCACATGGTGGTACTCAGATGCCATCTGGGAGTATACAGTCACCACAGATGTAGCCCTGCTGCTCCGAGGTGGTCTCTGTACCTGTAAGGGGAGCACCATGGATGATGATGGCAATGCCCCTGCGGTTCCTGGCAGCCCGTCCTTCTGGAGATATATCAATGCCAAGGTGACGCGCAATGGCTTTTGAGACAGGGTTGTTGTCTAGCTCTCCCACAGCTTCCTTATTCTTGATCACACTTTGCTGACTCCCTCCTGAAAAAGAATCAGGGCTATAGACAGCTTGCTCAAAGGCCATATCCTTCAAAGGGCTTCAGAAAGAAAAGATGTCAGGTACAAATAGTACATCTTCAGAAATTGCACAGACCCTTTTATTTTCAAGGAGGAACAGAGGGTTGGCCAAATGGGAGAAATCCTTAAGCCCAATAAGGAATGCCACTCTCTCATCTTTGCTGCTGCAGATGGCAGGGGTGTCCGTGGCTTTTTTAATCCTTTACTGCAACAGACAGTATATATTTATACATTTGCTCTGGGGTTAAAAATAAATAAATCTAACTCCAGAACCTGAAATCTGTTTCAATGAGCTTATTTTGAACGCTTTATACTGATCCTGTCAGGCAGGGTAAGAAATTGTTTTTGTTTTAATTTATCACATTATTAATGTACTTGTATCTCTCTTCTTTCTATTGCTCGCTCTGTCCCTCCAGCCTCAACACCGTTTATGTGACTTCTTACCAATGCTGTCATGTGCATTGATCAAACACTGTGCATTGGAATTTCACCACAGACCCCTGAACATAACATGCAAAAAAGATCAGCAATAGCAGGGGAGACAAGCCAAGAGTGAAGCCTCATTCCTCTGTCAACATAGTGAGGGCCTGTGCACAAGCAATGGGTGGACAGGGCTTAAGCCTTTGTCCAATGGGAAAAGTCAAGATAATGTATTTCCACTACAACGTCTGCAGCTGCTTCATGCTGGAGAACAAAGTTTGCAGGAGATGGCATGCAACACAATTATGGGTCAAAAGGATTTTGTCAAGCCAGGTATTTTTGAGATTTAGAAAACATGCACTGGTCCACAATTTCAACACATGTGGAACCTAAACTCTCCTGATCTAGATTCAGGTAGGTAGTCGTGTTGGTCTGACGCAGTCGAAATATATATTTAAAAAAAATTAAATGTCCAGTAGCACCTTAGAGACCAACTAAGTTTGTTCTTGGTGTAAGCTTATAGATTTTCACCATGAGGTGGCAGCAAAATGTCACTATGTGGGTGTCTAAATCTTTCCCCATTACATCACATACATTTTCTTTTTTCAGTGGTGATGATGACATGCTCTTTTCACTGTCCCAGCAGACCAGAAGCTCTCACTCACCTTGTCCTCTGTCTGTCCCCTCCTCTTCCTCTTCTTCCTCCTGATCAAATTTCGATTCCACCCTGAAAGTTCTGGTATCCTCATTAAGGGAAAGAGAAGGATGAGCAGAGGCCGCCGTGGATGTTGTTTGCCCAGCACTGGAAGGGAGGAGCTTCATCCCATGATCAGAAATTAAAGCATTTTCTTCTTCTTCTACTAAAGAGGAAAGGAGGACAGATGTCACAGTGCATACAAGAGACACCAAGTAATGTACTGGTGGCACTTTCAGAAGTTCCCCACACTCGGTCTTAACCAAAGCAAACCAGTGAAGGACATGCCATTCTCTATAGACCAACCTTTGCTAACTTGGCACCTTCCAGATGTTTTTGCCACCAGCACCAATCAGCTCTTAGAAATAGGCTCAAAAACACAGAAGACTAGCTTCTAGCCTTCAGATTGTGTTGCCTGGACAAATAACTGCATTTATGTATGGCTCACCTTAACCAATTGTAAAATAAAATGGGCAGAGGTTGCTTTTGAAAGACACCATGGCTTTGGAATGAAGGGATAATGATTTATACCACCCACCCAGTTCATGCTCTATGTAGTCCATCCTGTGAAGGTGTGGTGATGTAGGGATTAGCACTGGAGGGGGGTGTTGGTAAAGGGAGAGGGAATTCAGTCGCAGCAGCCACGTCTGGGTGGGGAAGTAAGTCACAAGTCCTGTCAATGGGAAGCATCCAGATGTGCCAAGGTGGGAGAAGGGATTCCCCTGGCCTGGCACTTAGACCATACCCTTGGGCTGCAAATCTTTAAGACACATACCCCACTCCCAATTCAATAATCCTGGGAACTGTAGTTTGTAAACTACTATTCCCAGGATTCTTTGGGGAACCCATGTGTTTCAAATGTGCTTTAAATGAATGGTGTGTATGCAGCCCCAGAATTTTGGGGCTGCAGGGGGAAAGCAGTTGTGAATCAGGTAGGGCCTCCTTTAATACTGGAATAGGTGTAGTCAGATGATATGGAAGCAGTGTCTCAGACCTGACATCACTTTGGGTTCCCGCTTTAGGCAATGCTCCTGGATAGTTTGAGTAAACCTTGCAGAACTCTTTTGTCACATTAAATAATGAAAGTTGCAAGCACGGGGTTGTATCCAGCTAATTCCTACTCAGAGTACACATTGGCCAAAAGATTCCTGCATTGCAGGAGGTTACACTAGGTGACTCTCATGGTCCCTTCCAACTCTACAATTCTTCACCCACTGAAAGTAATGAACCTAAATTAGACATGTCCATTAACCTCAATGGGTCTACTGTGAGAATGACTAGCAAGGCATTATCCCACCTTTTCATTCCAGGAGTAGATGCAAAATCTAGAAATGAGCACAGCAGTTAGCTGGAATTAGTCAGTCCCCTTACACCCTCTCTGATGTCCAAAAATAGCCACCCCATGCAGCTGGACTCTCCAAAAAGCCCAGTCTCCTCAGCTCACCATTTTCCTGATTAACTGTCTCCTGGTCACCTTGAAACTTCTTCTGCTCCTCATAATATTCCAGGACTTCAAAAGGCAGCTTCTCCCCAGGGATGCGAGGAGGCAACAAAAGCATGTTATGGGTGTCATAGCCCTTCAACATCCGCAGAATCTAAAATCAAGCAGATATATAAGGATACAAAGAACTGTCTCATGTGGAGTCTGGCCAGTGCTCCATTAAGGCCAGTATAAATGATCCTGAATTGCTGCAGTGTTCGACTTGTAGAAGTCAGTTTGCCCATAACCTGTTAGACTTGAGCCCACCATCTGTTGTTGACACTGTACCACACTGTGGTACAACAGTATGATTAGCAGAGTATGCACAGCTAGAGTTTGCAGCCTCAGATGGGAGGAAGTGTGCTTGATTCTTACCCGCTCTTCCAACAGATACTGCTGGTCAAATTCCAAGGAGTAGAATTCAATGGGGAAGCTGCAAGGGTTCTTCACCACCACTTCAGCCTCATCCCCAATGGCGTAAGGCAAGAGGGGCCCAAGTTCCAGAATGGAAGGAGTGAACTCTAGACGCGGCTCCAGACCTTGCCCAGAGACATTCAGCTGCAGCTGCTGGGTGCTCTGGGAAATGCTCAGAATCAGGTAGTGGCGGTAGGATTTCTAAGATAACAAAAGTTGGAGAGATTATTTCACAGAACTGTAGAGATGGAAGGGACACCAAGATTCATCTCATCCAGGGGTAGGCAACCTAAGGCCTGTGGGCTGGATGCGGCCCAATCGCCTCCTCAATCCGGCCCACTGATGGTCCGGGAATCAGCGTGTTTTTACATGAGTAGAATGTGTCCTTTTATTTAAAATGCATCTCTGGGTTATTTGTGGGGCCTACCTGGTGTTTTTACATGAGTAGAATGTGTGCTTTTATTTAAAATGCATCTCTGGATTATTTGTGGGGCATAGGAATTCGTTCAGCTTTCCTTCAAAACATAGTCTGGCCCACCACATGGTCTGGGACGGTGGACCAGCCCATGGCTGAAAAAGGTTGCTGACCCCTGCTTGTCCAACTCTCTGCAATGCAGGATTCACAGCTAAAGAATCCCTGACAGATGACCGTCCAACCTCTTTTTATATAAGAAAGAAAGAAAGAAAGAAAGAAAGAAAGAAAGAAAGAAAGAAAGAAAGAAAGAAAGAAAGAATATAGAAAGGCCCAAGTTTAGCTCTTGCCTAGCAGTCGTAAGAAAACTATGCCCATGGATTCATACTTTTTGCATTGTCTTGCTCTACATTTGTGCTCAGCATAGTAATGTCAGCTACCCATCTATTATAATGCTGGGAGTTCTGGCCTCACTCTGTTATAACATTCTCTTCCACCACCCATGCAGAAGGCAGCACTTGATGTTTGATAACGCGGGCTTTCTCTAGCCCATGAAACCTCCTGCCATGAAATATATATTAGCCTGGAAGGTGTCACAAGATTCTTGGTTGTTTTGCTGGGCCAGACCAAGATTCCTCTCATCCCTCATGGCCTGTCATCAGCACTTTTCTTTCACCCTCTAAACTGGAAAAGCCCTCTTGGCTATCAAGGCTAAAGCTGTTGATACCTTATTTATTTGTTATTTGTCATTTGTAAAATTTCTTACCCATCTTTCACAACAATACAACATGTTGTTATTAAAAAACAGATAAAACCATTCCTATTATAAAAACAAGTTAAAGCGCTCCAAATGGAACAGAATAGTCACTTTCTCCCCAACTTGTTCTGGACCTAGCCTATTCTCGACAGCTTTTATTAACCTCATGTGCTCTATGTTCAATAAGGCCAAGCTCCTTCCCATGTTCTGATCCTTAAGGACTCTGGGTGAGCACACCACTGACCTAGCCTTCCATTCCAAAACATCATCGCTTTCAATGTTGTCAATAGCAGGGCTATCAATGTTGGTTCAACTCTAAGAGACTCGTTGACCTGTCTGCCAACATTTAAAAAGCTAAAATAATTCACACTAACTGTCACCAAATAAATCATTTAAATCATCACTCCCCACCCTCCAAATACTGACTAGAGAACTCTCATGTGCTACCATTGAACCCTCTTTGCAACGAGAGTTGCAACTGTTCAATAGCATGGACAGCATCCTGACCTCCTACCTCTTCTCTGGGTGCAAACTTGACTTGCACATTGAGCCTCTCCCCCGGAGCCAGAATCCCATAGGGAGGGATCATCTCAAAGACATTGGGCTTGTGTTTTAACTCACGGCGCATCTTCCGACGTAAGGCCATTGGCATGTGCTTGTCCACCTAAACATACAACAAACAATGACATCACTGAGCAACGGATCTCTGTGCTATTGTGAACAGACCTGTTCCCACCCTAACTGCATCTGAAATTCAGGTGCCTGCTGTCTTGTTACATGCAACAACCTGCTAGCCAGGTAGATGGACCAATGTTTCTTGGCAATTCAGTGCACCCTGGGTGGTGGTGCCCTCCATCCATAGGCACAAGAATAAAAGGTTTCCCCAGCTTAGGGTGACGGGGAAGGAAAAAGATGCTTTCCTCATTGCAGCAGCAATGCTCTCTGAGGAGAGTCTTTTACCTCACTGTTTTATTTTCTTTTGCATTCTTCAGTGGCTCAAGTGAGTCGGAAGCTGAATTGCCAGTTGTGGGCTTAACCAGCTGCAGGGCCTGCCTCTGAGTACTTGCCTTTCTGAACCTCTGGAGACCTTGCCTCAGTGCTTTATGGATCAAAAGGACTCAGCCTCAAGAGTAGAAAAAGGAGGGCAGATTCTGTCAGCTTTTCAGCTATCATCTGTAGCTACACCTTTAAGTACAACTTAATCTCAATCCAGTGCAAAGCTTCACTGGTCAGTTCCTGGAGACTGAGCCGCTGTTCAAGGTGCAGGAGAGGCTGACTCATTTCTGATGAGGTGGCAACCCTCGTGGAAAGAGCAGGGTGGAACCTGATGGTCAGAAAAGGGGAAAGAGAAGCCTGCGGCCAGGTTTACTTTACCTTTTTTATTTGCTCGCTGCTGGTGGCAAACCACTCACAGGTGACCTGGAGCTGGTTGTGAAGCTGGATTGTCTCGACTTGGCACTGGCCGCACTGAGTGGCAGCAAACTCCAAATTGTCATTGGACATGCAGAGAGATGGCATAATCACCATGGCACGTAGAGAGATGTTGAATGTGGGTCCGGTCAGGACCTGGAGAAAAGCAACAAACAGGACCTAAGCACCATGTGCAGGAAATGGGAACCTCTAACACACATACAGTGGTACCTCAGTTTAAGAACAGTCTTGTTTACGAACTATTTGGTTTACGAACTCCGCAAAACCAGAAGTAGTATCCCGGTTTGCAAACTTTACCTCGGTCTAAAAACGGAATCCAAACGGTGAGGAGGCGTCATTAGGGAAAGCACACCTCAGTTTAAGAACGGTTTCGGTTTAAGAATAGACTTCTGGAATGGATTAAGTTTGTAAACCGAGGTACCACTGTACGCTTAATGGCACTTGGGGCACCATGCAGGTATCAAATGGTGGAGAAATCATATATATGTGCTGCAGATTGAGCCTGGAGCTACAGGGTCGGTCTCTCCCCCACCACTCACAGGCCAGGTTTGACAAGTGAGCAGAGCTACAGTGGCAGATATGGGGCTCTCAAATTTCAGCACTGCCCTGTGCAATGCTAAAATTTGGCATGGCCCCACCTCTCACACTCCATTCTACAGCATTGTTATGTCCCAAAGGAGTGTTATACTCCAGGCCAGAGCACTTTTAAGGAGC
This sequence comes from Podarcis melisellensis, assembly GCF_964234715.1. Classification (NCBI taxonomy): domain Eukaryota; kingdom Metazoa; phylum Chordata; class Lepidosauria; order Squamata; family Lacertidae; genus Podarcis; species Podarcis melisellensis. The sequence continues at coordinate 53,509,807 of NC_138540.1, forward strand.
CTGGTTTGACCAAAGAGAGCTGGGCTCAGTTCAGACAGAAGGAATTGCTCTAGTTATAAGGGCTCAGTTTGCCTATGGCACTTCTTGGAGCACACTGTCTGCCTTGGAGTCAGATGTGGCCTTCCTATGCCGTTCTTAGGAACACAGAAAGCTGCCTTATACTGAGTCAGACTATGGGTCCATATAGGCCAGTACAGTCAACACTGACAGGGATCGACTCTCCAGAGTTTCAGATAGGAAATCTTATCCCATCCCTATGTGGAGATGCTGCTAGAGATTGAGCTTGGGACAGTCTACATGCCAGGCAAGTGCTCTACCACACAGCTATGTCCCTTCCCTTTTACTATGGCCTATACAGCTGCCCTCCATAAATTCCCATGCAGTTGTCCAGTTGCTGGTCTCCCCTGCCCACCCATGTGGCTCCATAATTCAAGGCATGCTTTGTCTTAACTCCAAGGACTTGAAAGTGGATCATGGGAGGCCAGCTGTAGCTACAACTGAAGTGGGTGTTCACGGCTCTGCTTATGACTGCATTTCTTTCTGAAAGTTACATCCTAGCTGTGATGCATCATAAACTTTGCCTGCCTTGTAGGACATGTCAATTAGGAGGGCTGAACCCACTAGTTTCAGTTCCTTGCAGTGTCCCATTTTTCCAATTTCCCAAATTCCTTCCCCATCCCCAGCCTCAGCCAAGGGCCCCAAGGCAGTGCAGCATGGCGGGCCGCAAAATGAAAGGCACCTTGACTGGCAGGATCACTTCCACCTCTCCCAGGGGCTGGTTGGCACTCTGGGGATCAAATCGTACTCCAAATGTCTCTGTCTCACAGTAGGGCAGGTTCTTCACTCTGTCCAGCTCTGTGTCGAAACCTGGCTCAAAAGAGCAACAATGTCATTCCTTGCCAATTCAGGTGTGCAGGGAGGAATCAGCCATTGGTTTGTTTGTTTTCAATTACACTGACATGACACCCTTCCACCAAGGAGCTTAGAATGGCTGCACAAGGTTCTCTCTCCACCCTTTTTATCCCCCATACCCAGGGAGTAGGTTAGGCTGAGGAAGCCCCTGGGGTTGGAAAACTGGAGGCAGCGCAGCCATGTCAGGCTTGCCTGCTTGGTACAATTTCCTCTGAGAGAAACTGAATGTGGGAAATTAGCAGCCAAACCTAACAAATGCATATTCTTGCTAATTAGCATGAGATGGGGCTACGTCCACATAGCTGTATTGCTGATAGGCAAATCTCAGACCATAGAAATACAATTGTATGGAGGGCTCTGTGTAGTGTTATTTCAAGAATTTGGGGCTGAGGGAACCACTGACCACCTTCACAGCAGTCAGATGAGCAGCCATTCCAACCATAATAATCTTCCCAGCACAGGGCAAACTGAGCAGGATCAGATGTGAATCCTGACAGGGCCATCAGTCTGCAGATGACACACATCTCCTTCTCTCTTTGGTCTTTGTGCTTACCCATACTCTGCCCATAGTGGGCAACTGGATGCGGAAGAAAACCTTATTTGGAAAAAAGTGTTCAGTGTCTGAGAGTAAAACAATTGTGGTGGAAGTGGAAGGGCTTGTACTGGTGGCAAATTCATTGGGTTTTTAATATATTTATATATGTTTTTCCCATTCAATTACTGATCAATCAAGTTTTCAGGATAGGCTGAGCTAGAAATGAAAAGGAACCAGATCTCCTTATTACCTGAGTCCCGCAAGTTCCGCCTATCTGCATAGAAGGACACAGGAAACTGGCCAGTGTTGGTGATTTTGATAATGTGGGTCCGGACGGTGCCCAGGATGATGTAGCCAAAGTCTAAGATGTACTCAGGGAGTTGTGCTCTGAAAAAGTAGCAACGGCTGGTTGTAAATAGATGTTTGATGCTCAGCTGGATAGCGAGGGCTGCATTTTCAACAGGACTTTGAGGATTTAAGCATTTCACTTAAGTGCCAGAGCATACTTATGGCAGAGGGAAGCACAGCGGAAAGTAACATTGTGCCAATCACAGAAATGGCACTGCAGCCCTTTGGGAGGGGATTACTTTTATTATCCAATGAAGTTGAATGTTGGAAGATACAGGAAAGGTAAAAGAAAATGCTTCTTCACGTAGCACTATTAAAATATGGAACTTGCTCCCATAGGAGACAGTGATGGACATGAACCTGGATGGTTTTCAAAGAGGACTGGACAACTTCATGAAGAGGAAAGGTTATCAGTTGCTACCAACCATGAAGGCTATGCTCTGCCTCCACAGCTGGAAGCAGAAATACTCCTGAATGCCAGTTACTAGAGACCACAGGAAGGGAAAGTGATTTTGTGCTCAGATTCTGCTTCAAGGTTTCCCACAGGCATCTGCTGTGAAAATAGGATGATAGACCAGATGGGCTGTTGGCTGATCCAGTAGGCTCCCCTTATATTATTATTATTATAGTTCAAATGTAGGTAGATTCAAAACAGCTAAGAAGACCTGGACAAGCCATGGGTTAACTCCCCATGCATCTCTGACAGGATTCTATGCATCAGAGTCTGGTGGCTTGCTACAGATTGCAGACTGTCCAAATAGAGATTGCCAGCGAAGCCAAGAAACTTCACATGGTGAAAGCTTCCCCACTTCCCAGAGGCAGAGGAAACTGGGTGGATTGGGAGGACCAGGCAGTTTCCTGAGATTCTCCACTTATTTCCAAGTACTCAGGTGCTGGGAGTCCCCCTCATAACCCTGCAGTCTGGGGAAATGGCCATAGGGAGGAGATCTGCACCCACTTGACAAATCTGCGGCGAATTCGCTGGCTGATGGCAGGGTCCTCCTTTGGGTCACGGGAAAGCTGCATCTGCTGCTCCAAGGCATGTTCTCGAACAAGGAGCCTCTCCACCTCCAACTGCACTTGCATGGCAAGCTGTCAAGACCAAGGAGACAGTCAGCCAACCTGACCCCAATCCTGTACAGTCCTTCCTGCTTCCCCTACAGCATCAGCACCAGAAAGCTCCCTTTTCTATCAGTTGCTTTTGATCTACTGGCCTCCTACACCTTCATGGTTGCCAATGCCCATTTTTGCCCTTCTGAAGAAGCCATCTGCCATTTTGTGCTCCTGCTCAGCCCTTCCTTCTGCATGTCAGACCTGTGTGGCTTGCATGGCTCTTCCAGTTTTGGGAAGCTTTTAATGTTAATAGACTATTGTATTTTAATATTTGATTGGAAGCTGCCCAGAGTGGCTGGGGAAACCCAGCCAGATGGGCAGGGTATAAAATAATAATAATAATAATAATAATAATAATAATAATAATAATAATAATAATTCCAGTTCCCCCTGCCAATGTGTCCCAGGTCAACTCCAGCCCTCCCACAGCCCAGCCCAACCCAGCCTAGCTCACAAGCAAGCAAAGGAGCTTTTAATCTTACTACAGAGTTGGATTCCTCCATGGTTGGGTCTGTGCCCACTGCCTCTGAGTTACTGATGGAATCTTTGTGTGAATCCTGCTCCATGCGTTCCTTGACTTCTCTTAGGAGGATGCTGTACCGGTCATTTCCTACAGCAAGCACAAACGGGTGAGAGTTTGGACCAGGGATGTAGCTGCACTTTCCAAGGAAGGTGGAAGCTCTAGGATACTAACCCCTACCTTTAACATTTATGGGTAGATCCACGCAAATTCTGGGGAAGATTCCTTCTCCTTTCAGGGTGATGAGTTCTGGATCCATGTGGGCCACCTGGATCTGGAAGGTTCTTTGGAAGACCTCCGGAATGCCAGGCAAATAATATACCTTCAACACCTGCTCCTTCCCGGATTCAATATAACTCTAGGAGATACAAGTGGGAGAATCCTGAATAGGTAACACTGCTCCTTACCAAATAGAGGGCTGAGCAATCTTGCCTTCATAGAATGGTTTAAGTGGACAGCCTGGCATCTTCTTTGTCTTGGGCACGGACTGGATCAGTGAGAAACATTATGTTAGCCTGTTAAACAGATGGTTGTGTAAACTCTTGCATTGTTTTTTAAATTTAGATTTCCCACCAAATAAAAGCCAGGTTTAGTTACCAGAGACATCATGCAAATTAAGCACATTTGCTTTTGTTATTTAAATATACAGAAGGATTTGAGCTTTCAAAGAAATTCCTAAGTAAGGATTAAAGGAATGGAAAGAGATGATGGCATGGATAGTGTGGCATCTTCACAGACCCAGTCCCAGATTGATGGACTGTGCCAGTGTCTCCAGTGTCTCTAGTCTAGGGGCAGGGTTGCCATCTCCCCACCTTTTTGAATTTTATTGTTGCTGGAAATTTTACTTCTTCCCACCCAAGATGAGCAGGGACAGGATTTGGTGGGCATCTCACAGGCCTGCGCTAAGAAAAGTACAGGCTTACCTGGTGAGGCACCAAATAACTAAACACTTAAGGGGCATTTCCCTCCAGTTAGGAAAATGGTCAGTGCTCCCCTCTCTTGTTGTGAAAGAGCAACCGGCTCAATGCTGACCCAGCTACAATAAAGGAACCTAGAGCAAGTAGCAAAAGAGGAAGGCTCTCCACACCAAAAACCTCCCTTCTGACATCTGTAGATGGACTTCACCTTGCACAGAGGGGCAGGGGGGGATGTGCTGCTCAGCCTGATTCTTTGTGAGATGAATGAGTAATCTTAAAGGAAAGCTCTTTCCAGAGAACAGACAGACAGAGAGGCCCAGGAAGGAAGGAAGGAAGGAAGGAAGGAAGGAAGGAAGGAAGGAAGGAAGGAAGGAAGGAAGGAAGGAAGCCTTAACTTAAAAAGGGGCTTCATGCTTGAAGGCAGATTCCACCTGAATTCTAATGACACATTTACAAGAGCCTGCCTTGCTTTGCACAATCTGCACAATAATTCAAAAGTCAAAATGCATAAAGAAGTGACCCTTAAACACAACAGCATCTATCCGGCTTCTGCTCTTACTCACAGAAACAGGCAGAGTCAGTGGCACACCAGGTGCAGGGTTGTTGGCTGAAGCTGCAATGGTGTTAGTCACAAAGTACTCAAATCCAACTTTTCCTGTATTTTTCAGCGTAATCTCAGTCACACATATCTGATCAAAAGGCTTAGGGAGAGAAAAGAGAGTGATGCCAATATGAACATGCAAACCTTTTGCTGCAATGCTGAAAGCATCTTGCCCTGAGTCCTTCTTTCCATCCCTCCTCTGACTCAACACCAACCAGCTGTTTGGGAGGAGATCATGTAATATTTCCAGCACCACATCATACATGATGCTCTGCACATTTGTAAAGTTGTCCAACCAGCACTAGTCTGCTGTATTTTGATGATCTTGTCAGCAACAAAATATCTCCAGATGTTTCACTTGAGCAGGACCCTCCTAAGTCACCAGAAATCTTATTTTAAGAAAGATTTGGTAGCGTCGCTGTGTATCCTCAGATCATGTGAATGCACTATCTATGTCGCCTTGCATCCCTGAACCTGAACCCCCATCCCCCTAATCCTAACACCCTCACCTTAACCCGGTGGGGAATCTTTTTGGTTGGCAAGCCAGATCTTTTAATCCTACCACGGGGGCCAACTTTGGCAGGGGAGAAGAATCACCTGCCTCTCGGTCATTTGATGCCAGGTGATGAACAGATGAGCTGTTTCAGTCACCTGCCAAAGTTGGCTGTGGGGTGGGGATAATGACCGAGCAGGATTGAACTCCCTGCACATCAGCTGATGTGTGGAGAGTTCAATCCTGCTTTCCACAGGGGTCAGCTGCACAAGGTGTAGGGCAGGTGGAGGGAGTGGCCTTGTGGATCAAACCCTGCTGTAAAATTGGCTTTGCCCAACCCTGAGAGAAGGTCAGCTGCTGGGATGACTTCTTCTTGGAGGGGTGCATGTATTAGAGGCATAAGGACCTGACAGAGGCCACCTGAGAATGGTTGGTTAATCAGAGAGCAGATATCTAGGGAAAGAATCTTCCCTACTGCCACCCCGGTTCTTGGGCTCAGCAAGCCTCTCAGGGGTATAAAGGCAGTGGAGGTGCACTGCAGGTTTTGCTGTGGTGAGGAGGAGGAAGTGGAGAGCCAAGGAGAACCCAAATTCTCTCCCTGAATATCACTTTAGGCAAGGTTAATGCAGGCTTAGTAGGTGTTGTTGAACTCTTTCAATAGGGCCCAATGCAGAGGGAAAAACAGTCCTTTTCTGCAGGGTCCTTGTGGGGAGGGGGACAGACAGCATGGTTCTTACATAGAATGTGCAATTCAAGAAAGAAGCATGTAGAGTGGAAGTTTGAAGGGTATAAGCAGAAGCAACACCTGGAGCCTGAGAGCCCATTTTCTGAGGTATATGAAATCCAGTGGACTTGATAGACACTCTTCCAGCTGAGGGGTATTGTGGGGTGGGATGTCATGTGGAGGTGAAGCATATATAAAGGCAAAGAAGTTGGGCTCCCTTTTGGGAAGTGGGTGTGAACTAGATGTAAACAAGAAATGGGTGGGAGGTGAGGAAGAGGAAGAGGAAGCTTCCAGTGGTCTACTGTGATCAGAAGCATTTTTGTGTTCTCTTGCGTATAATAAATACTTCAGAGGCAATTAGGAAACCCATTCTACAAGTTCAGGCTTGAAAAAGTCCCCATAAGACTCAACCCACCATAAACTTCTGCAAAACATTTTCATCATAGGATGGTGGGTTGGAGGAAAGCACAGGGGGAGATTTCAGCAAGGCATGTTTATTGGGAAAATAACTGAAGTGACCTGCCGGAGGCCTGCAGAGTCAAGTGTGTGCAGCTTTCACTTACCTGGAGTCCATAGTCAATCTCCTTCCTGTCAAATGCATAACTCACAAGGGAGGCCTCACCCCTCAGTAGGATCTCGTAGGTGGGGCCCCCTTCCACCTCACAGATGGCTTTGACGCGAGCAACGATGTCAGCATGGCCATAGAATGTGAAGGTCATCCGCTGGATCTCACTCGGCTCCAGCATCCCATACAGCGGCATGATGTCAAATACCTGATCGGGAAGAGAGAGGGGCAGAGGCTGCATGCCAACAAATGCCAAGATCCAGTTCAGGATGAGGGCAGCCAATGCAGCTGTGGGGAAAGCATGGTGGCTGCAGAATTGGCACCGAAAAGATGGATCTCTGACCTTTACTCAGGCTCTTCCTGTGCAAAACCCCATGTACAGCACATTTCCATAAGATGATTACAGTCTTGATCCTCTTCCCAGTGTCTTAGCCAATCCAAGTGTGATAACCAAGGTCTGAAACTGTTGTGCCTCCCTGCATAGGAAGGGTCTGGCTGCTGCTGCTGATCAGGCTTGTCTCCTACCTTAGGCTTAGGACGAAGACCTAGCTTCTTTGGGAGCAGAGGTCATCATCAAACACAAACATCGAGGCACACACTGGAGAGAGGGACTTTGGTGGGCTTCAGCCAGCATGAAGTGGCATAGCCACACACGGCTCCAGCTCTTTAGTCCAGCTTGGCCCAGCCTTGAATGATCAGCAGATGGAGACTGGGTAAAGGTTTGGAGAACTGGACCATAAGCAGGAGTAGAGCATTTAGTTATGATGATACTATGGCATCCCCTCCCCTTGTATATTAAGCAAGTGGCTATTTTATTTTACAGGCACTTGAATGCTCTTGTTTGCCCTGAAGTGTGACCACCTTTGGCTTATCAGATTGATTGCTGGACTGTTTTCAGTGTTGTGGTTTCTTAACATATTGTCTTATATTATTTTATTTTCACAGCTTAGAGAAAATTATTTCTGAGTAAGTGATATACACATGTATTTCATGAATAAATATAATAATAATGATAAAAACAAATTCCTGCTCACTTCTTCCACGCCTGTCAGATGATGATCATCTGCTTCTGCACACCACAGGACTTCCTTGGTCTCCACCTCGCTCTTCTTAGGAATTTCCTCTTCCCCATGATCAGCAGCTGGCAATGGGGACTAGAAAAAAGAGCATCGGGAATGGGTGCAAGAGGCAGTGGAGGTAGGTTGACTTGAAGGTTTTCAGTATAGAAACCCAGACCTTGTCAATAAAAATATCAGTCAGGCCAAGGCACTGGAATGTTTTGCACAGCTGGGAGAAAATGTCAAGGATAAAACTAAGGGAAAACCTTCTAACATCCAGATGTTCTCCTAGTAAGAACAGCCCCATGTCCTCCTGCCACATGAAACTTTTTGCAGATACTCACTGACTGCTCTAGCAGCCTCAAGACAGTCATAGAGAGCAACCCACTGAGCCCGTTCATATCAGTGGTACTTGTGCAAAATCACCCACAGGTGCTACATGTGTCCTAACCAAGCCATGTCTCCAAGCCAAAGGTAAGGTGAGATGAACAATTACCCTGGAGGCTGCCTTGGCTTCTGGGCTACTTTCTGCAGTGTCTGGAAGTTCCTTAGGGACAGTCTCTTCTCCACTGACATAGTTGATGTTTTCTTCTGTAGCTGCTTCTCTGGAGTCATAATATCGGGACAGAAATTTTACTTAATGGTTCTCAGGAAATCTGGATATGGGTAACATTAATAGGGACACAAACGTGGGTTTGTATAAATATGAGCGAGAGGGTAATATTTGGGGGCAGGCAAATGTGAATAATTGTGGGGAACATTCTTACCTTTAAAGTCTTGTGGACTGAGGGGTTTTGTGTTGATTTTTAACACACACACCCTCTCCCCACAAGAAAAGTCTCATTGCTGATTCTGTGGCTCTCACTGAATATCTGTTTGTAACATTGCCGGGGGGTAGGGGTGTGCTCCTGCATGATCTGTTTCCTCACCTTGAACATAAAGGTTGTGTGCACATACCATACATTCAAATCAAGAATCCTGGGAACCACAGTTTGTATTGGGTGCTGGGAATAGTAGGTCTGTGAGAGGTAACCTTCTGTCCCCAGGATTCGGGGGGGGGGGGGATACTTTGAATGTATGTAAGCAGTGTAAGAAGCCACAGTTGCACTCCAGGGAGATATGGTTGCAGATGAAGCTGCTGCACTTCGGTCAGAAAAGACCAGAGAATGAATCTGGAGTGGAGTGGCAAGAGGAGCTTTGCTGTATTTCACTTACAGCCGCAGCCGATACATTAAGGAATTAACTGCTCAAGCTAAATCCCTGGGATGGAAGAGCAAGAGCCCCCTAATCTGTTGTCTGCTCTCATTCTCAAAGTGTGGCATAGCAGGCAGAGTGATGGGCATGGACCACCTAGTTGTGCAGGGCCATGACACAGACTATGCATTTCTGAGGCCTAGTGTACAAACCTCTCCAAATCTTTGGTGCCATTGTGATTCGTAGTTTCTTGTGGCTGTGGGACCTCCTGCTCAGTGGCTGCTTCCTTTTTAGGAAGGGCTGTAACATCTCTGGGGCTGAATCTGAAAAACACAATGCCATTTTGATTTGATTTGATTTGCTTGTATTTACTAGTTGTATTCCACTTTCCCAACAACCACACTGAGCTCAAAGCAGTTCACAACAACAGCATGAAAAACTTAACATTATGATCACTATAATATATATTAAAAAGCCAACAGCAGATAAAGTAAGGTAGAAAACAAAAAAATCATCAGATTACTAATATGATTCACTACCAACTCACAGTGATTCAAAATAGTTTCTGAGCACCAACCCTGTGCCAGTTGATAGACTCTCTCTAGGAAGGGGCTTCTTCATTCTGTGCAGCAGCAACGCTGTCCTGACCCCTACCTGATGCAGAACTCAAACTCAGGTTGCAGTTTGTACCCAAATCTTTAATGCTCAGATTGGTGCAATACATAGGCAAAACACTGTTCAAAGGCACAGTAGTTGCTACACATGACTAAACAAGCAAAGATGTTGACTCAACAACATCACCCCCTTACCCCGCAACCATGTTGTAAGAAAAAGGGGTGGAGACAACATATCATGGCAAGTGGATTTGGTCCTTAGTCTGGGCAAGCAACCTAGCACTTCCCCAAGAAAGTTGGACCAGCCTGTCTGCTTATGCCTGAGTTGGCATCTCCATGACCTAGGCAAGATATTATTGCCTCCTCAGAGGTGGATGTGACAGCTGGACATGATTTCTGGCAACTCCAGAGGCACAGCAGCCAGAGTGATAGGCAAGGTAAACAAGCCAGAACCAGCTTCTGGCCAGGAGCCTCTTCCTCTGGCTCTCCCATTCCGGGTAGAGACCTTTCCAGCCCACTGGATCCCACCCTGGAGTCATGTCAGCCACTTCTCTTCTCTGTCCTGGCCCAGCCAGCCCCCTCCCACAGGGCTCATGGCAAAGCAGCTAACAACACAACCTCAAAAATCCACATCAACACATCATTCCAATTAACAGTATAATAGCAACCAATTTCAGATAACAATCCATTCTGACAGTACTGTAGTAACATTGCAACATTTTTAATGCATTATATAATAGGCAACATCCATCAATAAAACACAGTATGAGCTGTTATTATTAATGGTAAAATATTAAACCAGAGTCCGATATGATTTATATGTCTCTAAATAACATGAGCAAGAGAGAACTGAGCTCCTCATGTCCTACTTGTGGGATCCCCACAAATATTTGGTTGGCTGGACTAGACAGATCTTTGGTCTAATTGAGCTGAGCTCTTATGTTATCAAGAAGCAGGGAAGCACCCGGTGAGAGTCAGGTTCTACAGTACCTGGAACATTTTCCTAGGACAGCAGACATCCTGCCTCTTCCTCGCCACCCTATCCTGCAGTTCAGTCTCATCTGATGTCACTTGAACACCCCTGCTTTCTTTACCCCCCTAGCAACTCTTAAAGGGGCTGCAAGGAAGAAGAGGCTTCTGGCATATTGGTCAAGAGATCCTGCTCAGGGCTCTTCAGCTTAGCCTTAAACTAGCCTTCCAATTCTTTGGCTTGCTCTCCCTGTATCCTCAATTTAATGCAATGTGACCTCATGCAACATGACTGAGCCAAACATCAAAGCCTCACTGCAGGCATGAGGAGGCCCCAAATGCATCTACAAAACTGCTCATCCTATCTCCACTATAGAGCTGCAATGCACAGAACAGAAGGATGGAGATGCGAGGGAGCTGGGAAGGGTCCAGAAAAATACAGATAACTTCACTGTAACTGTTTCACAGGATGTCAAACAGAAATAAAGAAATGCTGAGTATAATCACAGAAATCCCATCAGATGGAAACAAGAACAGACACAGAGTTGGCAATGATTTCTATATTGATGGGGCTGGCTTAGCCAGCCAGGGCACACATGCCTCAAACATCTGAAATCAAAGGCTCATCAACAGCCAATAACATCAGAATATGCCCTCCTATCCTGCTAGTTCCCAGGCCAATTATGTAAACAGCATGGAATCAGTTTTGTTTTGTGCATAAGGTCAGGAATATCAGAAAATTCTGCCTTAAGTCAAGTCAATATCTCCATCCACCTAGCCAGCTCTGCACAATCTTGAGCAGGGAAGGGTGTTTCTCATTACTTGTTATGGGATTCTATTAACTGGAGATGCCAGGAGTGGATCCAGAGATCTTCTGCATGCAAAGCACATGTTCTGCCAGGGATCTGTGCCTTTTATGCCTGCAGACTGGATGAGACATCAAGCTGAGGAAAGAGTATAATTGTCAGAAGCTCAACAGCAGGGGTAGAACCATTTTTGGCTCCATGCGCCTGTTGCTGGGATCCAGTTCCTAACCCATGGAGTAAGACAATGGTGGGAAACGTGCAGCCCTCCAAGTGTTGTTGGACTCCAAACCCTACCAGCCCCTGCCAGACAGCATGGCAAATGGTTAGAGATGATGGAAATTATACATGGAGCAATTTAGCAGTGTGGCCCTGGAGCCTGTTTCTTATGAGGCAGAAACCCTTCACCACCCAACAGTATCCTCTCAAGACCTGTGATTCTCCTTCCCAAAAATGCCTATAAATCCACCTTGTTTTCTGCAATTGACATTCATGCTATTTGGCCTGGGATGTCAGAAGCAAGCCCCAGGGGAGCTGGCTATACAAAGCTCTATCCCCTATCAAAGAAGCTATCAGCCTTCAGCTCATCAAACTGTTCTCCAGTGATGGGAGAAACAAAGAGAAAAGTGTTGTGGTATCTACTTGGCTGCTCTTCCTTCTTGTTACTTCCATTACATTTGGAAGGGTCAAGGTCTCCATGAGACTTTTGGACAATGAACATCCTTGCCTCAAGGAGCACACAACCCAATGGCTAACACAGACAGTAACACTGATTGACATCAGGGTCTGGGATGGGAACAAATTGGTGCTAAAGAACTCTGAGGCCAGTGGGGGTGTTAGAGCAGAGGCTTGGTTTCAGACTCCTTCACAGCCTCGGATAATATTTCTTTCACTGTCAGCAATTTAAGAGTCCTAGAGAGCTGGAGGGTGCATGGGGATTTGGGAATGGGGAGCTATTTATTTAAAAATGCAAAGATTCCAGATATTCCAAGGTAACTAGCCAACATTAATAAAACATGTATAATCCCCTCACCCCAACACACACACACACATGGACACACACAATCACAAGGTTTGCCCTGGGTCCCTTTGCTATGCCACAGAAGATGTGGTCTGCCTGCAATCCCATGAAATCCCTGCATTCTCTTACCACATCGCAAGAGAGTACAATGCAGCCACCTGGAACAGAAAAACGTATTAACTGGGCTGTGGGAGGAAAGAAGAATTTTCAGAATCCTACAGGCATGTGGAGCGGAGGCGTAGGGGACAGAACGCATGTATATTGAGGTCTGCAGTCCAAACCGTGCCCCATGTAAGCAGCCTTAATAACTAATCTTGTTTGGAATCTCTCTTTGAGAAGTTATTGGTTCTGCTCTTGAACTCCTATTAAGTACATGACTGCTTTGAACTGAGTCAGGCAATCAGTCCGAGAAAGATGATGATGTCTAATACGACTAAAAGTAGCTTTCCAAGTCAGAAGCAAGGCTCCCCCCACCCCACCCCGGTTATGCAGATATCCTTATTGTAATGTGAAAGCATTAATAAGACTTCAACTTCTTTTTAAAAATGGAGATGCCAGGCAGCAATTAACCTGGAAGCTTCCATGTGCACAGCATGTCCCCTGCCATTTGGTGAAGGCCATCCCAGGTCTAACTGCAACATCCCTTTAAGATGTTTTGTGGGAAAGAGGATCAGCTTGTTTCTCCATAGGACAGACCTTCTAGGCTCTTCAGTATTTATATTTGTCTGTTACCTATGTGGGGATATCATCCCCTGGCCTTTGCTATGTAAACCTTGATTGACTAGGATCCCAAAGGAGGAGCAAGAGGAGGTGGGGGAACAAAGGACAATAAAAATGGGGTATGTTAGTATTTCTGAGTCCCTGAAAATGCTTATTTATCTAATTTTATTTGGATCCTTATAAAATGGGGAACAGTAATCCATCAGAACCCAGAAGTGCTGGGCTTACTGAGCATGCTTCACATATGGTGTATGTGTATATACAGACAGACAGACATCATTTTGGAGATTTACACAAATTGTAATATTTCCCAGATTCATATATCAATAATTTACAAAGTATGGCCACCTCTGAACTAACTTTGTTTTATAGACCAAACTGGTCCGCTATTTCTGCTAATTCAAAGCACTTCAGAAGCCATTCCCATATAGATTTGTAGATTTGTACTACTCTGGTTGCAATTACCAAGACTTTTGCTCAATACATCTGTTCCACAGACACATCACCTAAATCCAATTAAATATTACCAACACTGTAGAAAGTTTCAAATGTGCTCTAATCATCAATGTAACCTATTGCATAGTTTGTCTCCCAAAATCATAGGCATACTGATGTTCCCACCACATATGACAAGTGATCATTTGCTACACATGTGGTGTTTTGTTAATGCTGCATGCCATGCAGAATGGCATTTGCCCCTTTTTGCAGCATGAATCTCCCACTCTGCATGTTAGCATGTGGAGAGTGTGGGGAATAATTCCAGAGTACTGTAATGCAGAAGAACGGAGTGCTTTCATGTGAACTCTCCTAAGGCGGGTAGGGGGAAATGAAAGGTTAAGACTGAATAATTAGATGAAAACCATAAAAGTCACTGCCCTAATTATAAGGTCCAGAAATAAAACTAAATAAGTCACATTCTTCACCCCTAGCTGAAAAACAGATGTTAATCTGAATGACAATTAGTTACTGTGATGAAAGGCACAGAGTGGATAGAATAGCAGTGACCTGTTTTTTAGCTACCAAACTGTCAGGCTGCATTAGCTGGATGTAATTATACACATGGTAGCAAAAGAGAAATAATATCTGACAAGCTGTGCTTTCTTCCTGGCCACTTCATGGCCAAGTGAAGGTGCTAACAGCTTGGAGGCTCCCTTCAGGCCCAGCTGTCCTCCAGATAGTCAGGTGGTGCCGACACAAGGACCCCGTGAAACAGCCGGGAAGCCTAATTAATACACAAAGAGAGAGAAGAAAAGAAAGGGGTCAACCAGCATCACATCCGGAAGGTTAATGAGGAGCCTTGCAGAATGAAGGGTCTAATCCTGTGAGATGCTGGTGATGCCCGCATGTGGCAATTTCACCTTCACACAGTCTTCTGAAATGCCAACATGCCATAGCATGGTTAGAGAGTCTGAAGGTGTGTGTGTGTAATAGTAAATAATGGAGGATTGGCTGGGGAAGCCAGAAAGGAGACCAAAAGCCTGGTTCCATGATGGTGGGTTGCAGTGATATAAAATATTTAAGCAACTTCACAGGAGGTGGAGATGTGGGGTGATATGTGGGGTGTATGCACCATGTGTCCTGGCTCCTATCCCCAAACACAGAAATAGATACTCTTACTTGTAAGTAAGATCTCTCACCATTATTCAAGTATTGGTACAGCCCAGCAGCAGACAAAAGGCTCAGGAGCCATAGTTCAAGAGCAGGGTAAGAAGTTCAGAACCAGACAGAAGCAACAAAGATGTCCCAACAGGTTTCCATGACCAGTCACAGCCAGGTGTGGTGCACTCACTCACAAGAATCTGCTGTCTTCAGGGAATGTCAGAATTGCAAAAATGTGCTTCTAAAGGGTGGGTGGGCCTGAACCCATCTACGAAGGCAGAGATTGGTTTGAAGCAACAAGACTGCACCCTCCTGTTAAGTCATTTCCACTTCCAGTAGTTCCTCCCACCTTGGCTGCTCCGAGCCCTCCCAAATTTTTTGCAATACCTGATATCCCTGCTCTTTCCCCCCAAGCAATAGAACCTGGGGTAGAAAAGGGAGATCCCCCATCTTACTCAGGTACTACTCATTCAGCACTCCCTACTTCTTCCTCCGGCACATATGTCAGAGCTTGCCAACCCAAGTCCAATATCGATAGAGCTGTGGGGCTTACAACACCCAGCTCCATGCGCCTCTCCTGTGACCTTCAAGCCGAAGGGAACCTCCATGGCCTCTCTGACCTATCCCAAGGGTGCAGATACTACTAAATATTAGCCCTATGATAATACCTAGATAAGAAGCAGTTCTACCTAATGCTGGGGGCACTGATCATATTTTGAGACTCGGGATTTCACCACACCTAGGAAGGAGGTGGGCCACAGCCTCATATCTATCATGGCTGACAAGAGCAGATTGCAAATGGGAGCAAGGGAGGGGGCTGTGGACTGCTAGAAATGGTCCAGCCTTTCTACAATCCAGTAAGAGCAAAGCCAGAGGTTGCCCTATAAGAAAGTAAAAGAAGGAGATGCACAACCAAGACACCTACCTGCCTTCTAAGGCTTTCACTTCACAACCGTTCTGATTTTACATTGCAGCCAAAGCACTACCAAATCAAGCTAATAATATTGGGAATGCTGTGCCTAGTTCTTTATATATACTTATGTGGAATCCCAGAGTACAGGTCAGGTGTAGGGAACCTTTGACCCTGCACATGTTGCTGAACTATAGCTCCCATTATCACTGGACATTAGCCATGCTTGCTGGGGCTGATAGGACTTGCAGTTCAGCAATAGCTGAAGGGCCAAAGGTTCCCCATACTCAATAAAGATACAACACTGGCAAAGACTCCTAGTGGAGCTAGGAAGCTAGCAAGTGAGAATCATACACAGGTTTGAGGAGCCAGGAGAGCGGACAAGCCCAGTGTGTGCTGGGAAAACAAAATATTCCTGCTTTCCCTGAAGGAAAGTCCTCCGGTTCCCCTGAAACAAATTTGTTAAAAAATTGCATTTACTATGTAGGAAACTAGCAAGATGTCTTATGTGGAAAAGTCCTTGGGATCCTGTAGATCACTTTATGTTGCAAGGACCACCTGGAGCCACCACAGAACAACATCATGGTTCATCCTCTTCCCTTCCCATAGCTGACTTAAGGGATGCTGTCAATCTTAAGTAAAATAGAAGTTTGCTGAAATGGAAACTAGAGCATGGCTCCAACAGCATGCCCTCACCTTGCCTGTCTGCCTTGCCAAACTGCCTCCCCACATCTTTTCCGCCTGGGGTACTTGGCTTGCTCCTTTATCCCACAGAGTCTTTGGCCAAGCCTTGGAGTTAAATGCAGCTTCTAAGCCCCACTGCCCTCCAACCATCCTCCTCCTGCTACTAGGGTCCCACACCTGCATTTGTTTGCTTGCTGAAACACTGAAGATGAGGAAGGAAAGTCTCTATGAGCAGCCACGGTAAAAATGTGGCCTGGGACTCTCTAGTGACAAAACCACCAGCCTCAGACCCAGAAATGCTTTGGGTTGGGGTTGCATTTACAGTACTTTAAATCTATCATCTTTCTTTCTTTCTTTCTTTCTTTCTTTCTTTCTTTCTTTCTTTCTTTCTTTCTTTCTTTCTTTCTTTCTCATCCTTCAGACTCCACTGTTTGCCATACAGCTACAAACTGCATTGAAGGGATGACAGCACTCAGTGTCTGACAGAAAACACTTGGCACAGACCAGGATCAGACTCCTTAATGAGCTCACAAGGAGGAGTGCCTCTCAGTGGCTCCCCCCACCAACCCTCCGCCAGCCAAAAAGGCCTTTCCACTGGGTTGGCTTATGTTTTCCTCGGGAAATTGTTTATTGATGTTATTCAGAATGGCAGACCATCAATGCAGTTGTTATGTTTACTGGACTTCCTGGGGCACTGTGGAAAATCCGTTTGCTGCTGTAATTAAAATAACTCCACGAAGGCCAAGTTTGAGAAAGCAGCAGCACTGCTGGTTCATATATTTGCAAGGAAGAAGGTTTGCAGGCAGCTTGAGAAAAACTGTTCCTGTTTGCAATCATTTCTACCATTTGCACTCTCCCCCCCCCCTCTCTCCTACTTTCAGAAGAAGAATAAAACCAAAGTTCAGTCATTCTGGGGCATTTAAGGCAGAGGGGAGGCACTGGCAGCGCAGTATAAGCTGCTTATCAAATAGGCAAGAAAAGGGTAGTACCACTGGCCAGATCCTTTTCTCCCCCAATCACTGCAGACCAACTTTGACACCCAGCTGTCATTCATCTGCTGTAATAATGATGCTTGATGATTGACAAGTGGATTATCCACAGGGGTAAGGAGAGATAACAAAAACAGTGGGAGGTGAATCAGTTAGTGGGAGGTGAATTGAAGCCTGCCTTTTGTAGGGATCTACTGCACAAATGCGTTTCCCATGGGGAACTCACTCATGCAACTGAACCAAGCAGAATTGAACTGCCCACTGATCAGCTTACATCAGCCACTCATTGGGTGACATCACCCAATTCATAGGTGTATGTGATTTTGGAAAAAACGGCCATGAGAACCAAATTGGAAACTCTAGCAGGCCAAGACTGAAGGAAAAGCCACATCATCAGGATAAGGCAATGTGGAAGGGGGAGTCGAGGGCTTCCTCTCAAGTTGGGTGATTTCCGGCTTTGAAGATGGCGGAGTAGCACACTCCCTGTGTGAGAACATTTTATTGAACTATATACCTGCAGCATGGAAATTATCAACAGGATAACAGAAATAGATTTTCCATGCCCTAATGGTGGCCAAGAGATTGATATTGAGGAATTGGAAAAATAAGGAAATGATACCATTTAATCAATGGACTGACAATATGACATCACTGGCAATTTATGAACGGACTGCTTACAGGCAGACACAGACTCTATGGATATGATATGATTAACATTTGGAATGAGTTTATACAAAATGCAGTAGGCTATTAACATTTACATAAGCACTAGGACAATAACACTATACCAATTTATACAAGAATGTATGGGAATATTGTATATTTTTTTGCGGGGTTTTTTCCTTCATATTTTCGCTTTTATATGTATCTTTGCTGTTGTTTTTCTCCCTCTCACTTTTCCTGCTTTTTTTCTGTATCACTTTATTTCTTTTAACTGAAATCACCTTAATAAAATATAAATATCAGGGGGGAAAGTTGGGTGGCTGGCACACCATCCAAATCAGAGTCATCCACAGGCTGACATTGGGAACCATATGTTGGCTTCAAGAGATTATAAACAACGTAAATAGCATATAATTAATACATTTTGATCCAGCCTTTACTTCATCATTGTCAGGGAACTGGGGGCTGAGAAGGGGGAAATGCTGGGAAAATACAGAGATAAGCCTCTGATCATTAGTAGTGGTACCTCATCAGGGGAGGACGACGACGAAGGGTTGTCAGGAAGCAATGAAGCAGAGGGGGGAGCAATTTCTGGGGCTTAGCTCTTCACGTAACAGAGGAAGGAAAAGGGGAGGCTCTGGAAGTGGTTATGCTGGGGAAAACGAAAGCAGCAACCAGTTGCTGCATCTGATTCCAATGAGCCGGATGTGCTCTGAGAGCTCTGAGTGTAAATAGAAGAATGAACCAAATAAAACCTATAAAACTGGCTGGAGGGCCGGACTCTTATCTCTTCTAGCACCCACCAATCATTCCTGACAATCATGGGTCTCAGGGTGGTATCCATTAAGTTCCCAAGTATCTCCCATTGAGAACCAGACCTGCTTAACCACTTAGTAGGGTGACTGTGTCATGTACCCGTAGACAATGTCTTGGGAACATCAGACAAAATCCCAAAGAGAGGACTTATGATTGCTCTTACCTGATCAGGGTCTCATGATCCTGTGTCATGAAGGACCAGCGGTATTTTACAAGAAGGGGGCTGCAGTTGGTCATATTGATCTCACGGACAACTTCTGTGTCATTCAAGATGCAGCCAAAATTCAAATCCATCGTCTCAAAGTGTAGGTTAGGGAAACGCACTTCTCCCCGTAGGTTGATGTGGTCTACATGGGGATGCTCCAGGTAACGGAAAGTCAAGACTTCTTCTGCCACTCGGTTGTATAAGTCATCTCTGTAGAGAGGGTCAAACCTGATACAGAGGTCATGCATCTCCCCAACGTCCATAGTTAAGGCCTAAATCAGGAAAGAAATAAGTTTATTTTAAATAAATAAATAAATGATTGGTATCTGCCTACCACTGTAGTTCTTTGAAAATGACTTCTGCATTTTCAGTCACTGGAGACTGTTTGCAGTGCTGTCTAGGACTGGACAGGTCACAACCAGCAGCCTGAACTGTACCCTGCAAAGGGCCTCTTACTTAGAGGCCTGAGGTGAAAAGAGACTCCTCATACCTGACAAGGTACTGGCAGCATTTCATGATCAGTATCACAGAGGGAAAAAGGTTCTTGCAAAGAGAGGAGGACATTGATTGGCAAAGACGAAACATTTTTCAAAGTCAGAGGTTCGTACTGGGGATTCAGGCTATCATTGGGGTCCTGGCAGGGGAAAACAAAAACATTTGAGATGTATTAAAGAACAGAAAAAAATATATCCTGCTGTACATCACAGCACCAAGTGATCAACCAGAGGATCACTTTCCATCCCATCCTATCAAGCCCTTCCATATTCCATGATGAGAAATGACCCCCTCACAGGAATAGCATTACGCTTTTAATAGCCAGCTACTTGGTACTTGGTACTAGAGGACACCAATTGTTCCCATTCATTGGGGGGGGGGTAGAAACTGATGTGATTCCATTCCCATTTATTCATTTATTTATTAATTCATTCATTCATTCATTCATTCCATGAAATTTACACGCTGCTTGATTGCAAAAAACCAAAACCCTCCAGGCGATTTACAAATAGATATATCAATAAAATTATCAATAAGAAAAGTTAAAATAACAATAGATTACAAACATTAAAACTCACATCAGTTTTCTAAACATCTGGGTAGGATTGTCTAAACAAAAATGTTTTTAGCAGGTGCTGGAAAGAGTACAATGAAGATGCCTGCCTGATATCGATAGGCAAGAATTTTCAAAGTTTAAGTAATAATAATTATTTTTATTATTTTATTATTTATACCCTGCCCAGCTAACTGGGTTGTCCCAGCCACTCTGGGCAGCTTCCAACATATATATATATTATATTTTTTTTAATTACACATTAAAAAGCTTCCCTATACAGGGCTGCCTTCAGATGTCTTCTGAAGGTTATATAGTTACTCATGTCTTTGACATCTGATGGGAAGGCATTCCACAGGCTAGGTGCCACTACTGAGAAGGTACCATCACACTAAAAGATTGAGTTCTTACAAATGCAGAATGGGCACCTGTGCCAGTTCCATTGATCAAAGCAGTCAAGAGAACCATGTGTTAATTTTCAAAAGTTATGTCTTCCACATTTCTAAAGCACCGTCAAAAACTCCTATTTTTTTCATATAATAATGTCTCTTGGAGGATCTGAATCACACAAGACAGGTATTAGCAATTTAAATCACTGGACTATCAAGTCCATAATATTGTCATATTCTGCCCCTTCCACAAAACTCCTCAGATGAAAATTGACCCTTTAAGTTTGTTTTGAAAATCTTACAGCTTTGATTTTATATTCATATTCACCTGAAGAATTTTTAAAGGGTTTTTTAATGTGGTAAGCTTAAATCTATTGCTGCTGATGCAGTTTCCACAATTCCTTCTAATTCCTTTGACATTGCATTTGCCTTATTTCTGAGATGAACCATCAGTTCCTTCCACGTTTCTGTAATAATTTCTTTAATTTAATGAGGATACCTTGAGCTGCAAATTCCTCTCAGCACTGCATTTGTATCTTTTTCTACCATGGCTTTGGCAATCTTAATTGGGCCAAGCGCCATGCTGTCTCTCTGTTGGCTCATTGCCCTGGCTTCTCTGCAAGGTTCTTGTGGCTTGAGAAAGTTTGTTAAACTGTCTTGTTTCGATTTCAGCATATTTATTGACATTCCCCCTTCTGAGGGGGGGGGGGTAAAAAGCTTTCCAATTTTCTGAATTGATCAGCTGCTTTGAAGAGAAATTATATACCCAAGGGCAGGAGCTCCAGGTTACTCAGACATCTTGATTGTTGGCTGATCGTGGCCTTTCTGTTCCTTCTTAGGAATAATTTCTATTATGAAGCCACATTTCAGCCCTGAGTTGGAGGAAGCTAAACGAGTTGCAAAATGACCTATTGGCAAGCATGTTTTCGCAGGAGTGAAGGAAGGGCCTCTTTGAGCCTAGGAGTTGGGCTGATCTCTTTGGCAATCATGGTTTTGATGTGTTACAAGGTTGCCCATCTCTGCCTGCACAAACCTTCTGTCAAAACTGAGGTGGCTGTCACTTTAGCTCCTGATGATGCCCAGAACATCTGAGCCTCTTTTGAACTGAAATGTGATTGAGTGTGTGTTTGCAGTTTCTGATCACAGCTCCACCCCCCTTTCCACAACCCACTCCATCCTCCATTCATTCCACTAGCCCTTTGTAATATGCCAGTAAGCAGCCTGATGGCCAAAGCACTAACCTTCTCCACTTGGAATGTGATCTCTTTGGGGAAAATGTGTAGAATGGGTGCAATGAATTCACATATGACATCAACCTTCATGATAAGCTCCTTCCCAGATTGCTTCCCTATGATGGCATGACAGAGCAGCCTTTCCTTTACAACCTGTACATGGAAACAAGAGCACAGTTTTTTTGCCAGAATAAAAGTGATTGGGCCACTATGCCTGTGGTGCTTTCAGTGGACCCCTGGCCATGGGGCTCCCTGAAAACTATGCCTTGGCTACCATTTGGTTCCAAGCAAAAGAAGCATGAATTGGCAAATATATAATTCTCTTTTGTAGAAGTTTGATTCCTGACAATTCCATATATCCTGAATTCTGCACCAGTTGGTGCCTAAGGATTGACCTTTAAAAGCAAATCATGGAAAGGTGATGATCATACCATCCTTCCACAAAAGGGTTGTATTGGTATCCAGTTGCAACATAACATTTCCCACAGAATTATTATTTTTTTAAAAAAACAACACCTTCTATATAGTAATAAATTAAATGGCTGTGAGAATCAAGGACATAATCAGCCATTTGTGTAAATGGTAGGGATGTATAAGCACGTCTCAATCTGTTCCAACATTCATCCACAATTTCATCTGATATTTTCTGTTCCACTGTGATTGGTTTATTGTGCACAAGTCTCACTACTGTTTCAATGTAACATTTTACATATATTGCACAATAGATATGCATATCTCAGCCATCAACAAATATTTAGAATTCAGCTGTGTTCCCTTTGAAAATTAATTAATTTCCAGAGGTGTAACTGTCAAACCTTTGCTTCAGAAAACCCAATGAGTCTTGTGGCACCATAAAGGCAAAGCTAATGGCCAATCATTCTTCTTCTTCTTTGGCGATCACTCATAGCCAAGTAAGATTGTCTTCCATAAACACTGTTTTAACAATGAGTTCGTAAGTGACTGTGGAGGCCAATTCTGGATCCACTGCAAACCTAGCCATGTCTACTCAAAAGTAAGTCTCATTGAATTCAGTGTGGCTTACTTCCATGTAAATGGATTAGGATTGCAGCCTTTCAGTGTTGATTTTAAAATTCAGTACTGTATAGCCTTAATCCTGTCTCATTTTTCTCCTGCAGGCATTAGGGAAGGCATCAATACCCTGTTGATATTTTGCTCTTTGTGCCCTGGATTATATTAATTCCTGAGGGCATATCAGACATTTCACTCTAATGCCACTTATATTAGTCCTTTTTGTAATGTAACATTTTATTTCATTAATATGTATTTTATACAGAAAATGGTCTCTTGCTGTGATTTTACACACACACACACGTAGGATGTAGGTTGAACATGGGTCAAGGTGGCCCTCAGCCTGAAAAAGGTTCGTCTCTCCTGGATTAAGCACTCTTGACAAAATAATTGAATATTGAGCTTTGATCGGGCCTTGTAGAACTCTCCTTACATCAGTTATAAAAACCCATATATGTTTTTTTGAGATTGACTATATGGTAGCTACAGTAACCCTTGGCAACAAGTAGTTGAAATGCAGCTGACGCTACTATGGCAACTTGTGACATGGAAGCAATCATTGAAAGAAGTTGGTTCATTTCCAGAAATAAGTAACTGAGAGCCCAAAATGCCCCCAACAAAGAGGTGAAAGTCTCTCTACCTTGGGAACGTCAGAACAGCCTTCCAGCATCATGTCCATGCTTTTTCCTGGGGTCAGCTCCATCCTCAGTGGTTGAAGCTTAAAGAGCGGAAGTTCAGAGGACTTCTTCTTTGTGTTAGCACTGATGGGAGGGAGGGTGTTGCGCTGGCGGAATGGGGGGAAGCCTTCTGTCATCCAGTAGAGCTGATGCGTGCGGCGCCCGCGGTTAGTGATCTTGAAGCGATAGCAGCAGGAATCCAAGCTAGGAAAGGAGGGGCAGAGAGGGGCTAAACCTCAGGACAGCAAATAAGAATGGTCTTTACTATATATTGTGGAATATTTATTTAAGGGATTTAGATGCAACCCTTCAATATCAATATTTCCAGGGCAGCTGACAAGTTGAAGCAAACACCACACAAAACAAGATTAAAAACTAGAGGTGTGCACTGCTCCCAAGATTTTATGCTCCCAAGCATCCCAGTTTGTTTGAGAGTTGCTCTATGTTTTTCCAAGGACCAAACTAGTAAGATCTGTTGAAAAGAAAGTTTCTCTATAATGGGGAATCTAAAAACGGCTCAAAATTATTTTTCTTTTCATTGAAGTGAAATTAAATTTGTTGGCATAGGGGTCCCTCCAGAGTAGATTACACCTATTACTGGGGTATACTGATACATCCAGAAAGTTTTTGTTTTTAAAAGAAAAACTATTGTTTTCTGCCAGAACTGGAAACCATTTGCAGCTAAGGGGAAGAAGCATGCCAAATGTCAGAATAATAGGTGACATGTTTTCCTGTCAGAGAAGACTTTACCATTTTTTGAGTGGCTATGATAGCAATCATAGTGGGGCAAAGGGTAAGGGTCCCAGAAAAGACAGGGGTATGTGAAATGTCCCCTCCCAAGGAAGGACTGTTACCCCAAGGATCACTGGTGAGGATAGGTTTGTGATTTCCAGCAGGATTTTTGGGGGATACAACCACATCTCTCCAGGAGAGAATTTTCTCTCCATTGACTACCATGGGGGAAGGGGTGATTGTGGAAACAACAGTATAGATGCATGTGAAAAATAACACCTTAAAATATTTACTTCAACATCCCTCTCACAGATCAGTGTTTAATCCCAGGCATCAGAAAATAAGAGGCTGGGATTAGAAGATAGACCCGTCTGTCAAAATGAAAAAATCCCCCATCCCTCGACCACTGCTTCCCACTTCAACGAAGGGCATTTCCCTAATTAGCTTGATTTTGCTTTTTATAAAATGAAGCCATCACTCTAAGGGCACCCATGTCCATAAAGCAATTTGTGATAATTGTTGTTGTTGTTTGTTGTTGTTGTTTAGTCGTTTAGTCGTGTCCGACTCTTCATGACCCCATGGACCAGAGAACGCCAGGCACCTCTGTCCTCAATTTGTGATAATAGGAGGTCCCTAACCCAGCTCAATCCTGCTCATGTGAAAACCTCACCCAAATCACTCCTATTTGCCTCACAAAATAATTCAGAAAGCAACCCTCATAGAAACAAGAGGGAGAGAGCAGATAAAGCAGCATAATAATAAGACAGAGATGTCCTCAAGGATGAAAAGGATGTTCCAGACACACCTCCTTGAGAAGAGCTTCCTACAGTGGTTTACCACCAGTGATAAAGCCTTTCCTTTGTCACCACCCATCTTACTTGACAGGGTAAAGGTACCTGCAGAATTACATCTAAAGTTTATCTCAGGGTATAGTGAGGTTCATGTTGCTGGAGGCAGTGCTCCACATAGCAAGCCATGAAGGACTTCAAAGGTAAGCATCAGTATTTTGAATTGTGCATGGAAATGGGTCCAAGAGTTGTTAAGTACTGGTGAATATTTTCCCACCACCTGGTCCAAGTTGAAAGCCTAGCAGTAATACTTGGAACTACTTGCAGTTTCCAAATAGTTTCCAAAAGCATCCCAACACACAGTGCACTGCAGTGACATAATATAGGGCTGAGTACAAAGCCCAAGGGAGCAGGTCATGCCAACTCCTAAGATTGTAAGTGCTTCTAGATCAACCTGGTCATCATGCCATGTTTACCTCAATGGCAGCTACAAAATGTGAGATTAGTCATTATTTCACATCTACAGATGTGAAGAGTTGTGCATACATTTTAGAGATGTTACCACCCATGCACTTTCCACAGTCAGTCATTTACAATGCATGCAGTGTAAGTGGGCACAGGACTGCCCAAGAATGAGTTATTTTTGCTTTCACAAAATGGAATTTGCTCTATGGTACTGAAGTATACATTGCCTTTACCTGTAGGTTGCCAAGGCATCATGACAAGAGCTCAAGGTTTCCATTTGCTTGTACTGCCCTATGAGAATTAAATGACTCATATCCTTTCATCCAAAAACAGAATACTATTTCCCACAAGCCACAAAGCCAGCCTACCTGAAGTGGGGTCCCAGGTCAATGGCTGGAGCAAAGGGTTTGTCTGTGACAATGGTGGTACCAATGCCAGTGGCCTGGATTGGGATGATGTAAGAATTGCTGTTGTCTATGCTCAGGTTAACTTTGTCCTGGAACAGCACGGTGTCATCCAGGTTAGCTATTAGCATTAGAGATATCTCATTCTCTGGAGGGACAATTCCTTTATTAGGCTCAATTCTCCACAGAGAATTACTTCGGGCCTGAAACACAATCCAAAAGCCAGTCTTAGCCTCTATGTCTCACATGGCAAGGCATAAACTTATTTTTAAAAAGAAAGAAAGAAAGAAAGAAAGAAAGAAAGAAAGAAAGAAAGAAAGAAAGAAAGAAAGAAAGAAAGAGCCATCAGATATACAGTAGTACTTAAAGCAGGAAACATTTTTCAAGAAATTGCACATATGTAAACCCAGCTCAGAAGCCACCCAAAAGCATGTGCCCATGGCTGCAAACTAGTGAGCTCAATTAGCAGAATTTGTGTTCTGTAGAACAACGCATAGACTGTGAAACCAAACAAATATTAAGCTATCTATTAAAATAATTAAATGAGGATCACAACAGCACAAGCTTGGCACACATTTTAGAGACCTGGGGTGCTTTTCAAAAACTAGGAGGCTGTTAGAAGAGCTGAAGTGTTATTGCATCAAGTAGAATTAATTCTCTTGATTCTCAGAACTTCAGACCATCAGAGCAAAGCCTCCCATTCTGCAGGACAGGCAGGAAGGTAGAAAAATGTTACAACAGGAAACAGAAAAATCACACAGCAAACAGATTATTCAGACTTTTTAAATCAGTGTTTCTATTTATTGGTCACTTTCCTGCAAAACATAAATCACAATCAATAAAATAAAAGTCAACTATAAAAATCATCCTACATCTCATAAACAGCAGCAAAATTCTAGATGCAAAATCTTTGTATCTGCCCATCAACAGCATGGAAGAAAGGCTTTCCAATAAAGGGAAACCTTCAACTGACACCAAGAGGAAGCCCACCAGAGCCCAGGAATTATTGTAGGTGGACACCACAATGAAGGTGGCCTTGTTTCCTCACCCAGGCATGCAAAATGGGCCTTTTCTCTCCTTGTGAGCAGATCTCAAGGGATGGGGAAGAAATATGCAGGAAAGTGTTTCAGCAAGAACAGCAGAGCCAAGCCATTTACAGTGCTTGAAAGGCAAATGCTAGAACTTTTAGTTCAGAAACCATGTAGCTGAACTACATGGGCCTGAAACACAATCCACAGTAGTGGACACGTTCTCTACATCTTGCTCTCACCAGCTGGGCAGGAACATTCTGCACTAGCTGCAGTTTCCATCTGCAGACGCAGCGCCACAGAGAGCCCCACATGCTCATTGCTGCAAAAGCCCCACATGCCATTCAGGAAGACTGAAGCATGGAGTGACTCCCCCAACCTTGAGGCAGCTCAGGTGGGGAACTGCTTACAGAGACCCTGGAGGCAGCAGTGAGGCCCTGGCACTCAGTCAGGCCCTGAGCCACATGCAGAAGCTATAATAATAATAATAATAATAATAATAATAATAATAATAATAATAATAATTTATTATTTATACCCTGCCCATCCGGCTAGGTTTCCTCAGCCACTCTGGGCGGCTTCCAACAAAATATTAAAATAACATTATTCTATTAAACATTAAAAGCTTATTTTTGTTTAATGTTTAATAGTCTAATGTTTAATAGTTTATTGTATTAAAATACAATAGACTATTAAACATTAAAAGCTACAAATCTCTACAGTGCTCAACAGATTCCCTCCTATTCACAAAATCTGTGGTGGACCCCTTTCATTATGAGCAGAAAGTTGCCATGGGCAGAACAAAACAATGGTGTGTGGATCTCAAACCTCCTCCTTGGAAGGCCTGGAAGCATACTCTTTCCAAATTCTGTGCCATGTTTAATTATTTTTATTATTATTATTCATTAAATTTGCATGCCACCCTTCGTCCAAAGATCACAGGGCAGTTCACAACATAAAAATACAAAACAGGAACACAAAATACATAATAAAAAACAAAAACCAATAATCCCCCCTCCCACAAACACATTTAAAAGGACATTGAATGTGAATCAGCCGAAGAGAAACATTTTCACCTGGTGCCTTAAAGTATGTAATGAAGGTGCCAGGTGAGCCTCCAAGTGAAGAGCATTCCACAAACAGAGAGCTACTATAGAAAAGTCCCATTCTCGTGTTACCACTTTGCTCCAGTTGCTTTCCACCAGGGAAGGGCAGCCTGCCTCTGCCCACTGATGCACTAAACCATTCTTACTCTTGGGTTGATGGGTTCACTGGGTTTTGAAGCAGCATCCCAACCTGCTCTCTGTAGTTCGGTCAAACAAGTCTGTGACCATATTCTTCAGATAACTGCAGAACCATCTCAACTCTGCCAGATACAGTTTACATTTCCCGGCCAGTTCATATACACGGTTCTAGACCTTTACAGTTCACACTGGCAGTATCAGATAATAAAACACCTGGCTATCAAGTCCACCATCTTTGTGAAAATATAAAACCATTCCAAAAGTGGGCTGGTCTTCTGTGACCGCTTCACTGGCTGCACAACTGCTCTTCTGGTTAAATGTTGACAGTAATTAATAGAGAGGGAATGATCACTTCTGAAATTGCTCAGCAGTGCACTTGGCAGAGGAGGCACAGAGGCTGCCACACAGCTGTTAAGAGCACAGCTGGAGATGCCTCTCTCACTCCAAACAACACCCTCCCCTGACACCAATTCTTATGCTTGTGAAATTCCACAGGATTCAAATGACTCCCTGCCCAGAAGGCTAACAGTCTCAGTGACAGATCTTAGGAAGAAGGGCAGAGGAATAGGGAGGAGGTTGGTTTTTATTTCAGTCTTCTCAACAACATCCTTGGCTAAAGAAACATTTTTTGGAAGAGTGATAAAATTGTACTTCACATACATGACCTCTGTAATCCTTACAACCACCTGGTTAAGGCAACTGTAATTATTATCCCCAAATTACAGATAGGAGACTGACGACATTTTCTTGTTTAAGGGCACCTTGTAAGCTGAGGCTAAGATTTGCACCAAGAACTTCCAGCTCATAGCTTATCTTTTTAATACAGCATGCATTTATCAGGTGCAAAATTCTCTGTGCAAAACACTCTGTAGTTGGTTCCTTCCTTCTTCACCACTTACTTTAACTCATTTTTTTTCCTGAAGAAAATTGAGAAGGGACCTATCCAGACTTCCCAGCTTTACATCCAACATCCTTATCCCCTGGGCCACTTGCAGATTCTCAGCAGAGAGGCTTGTAGAGAATG
The DNA here is from genome assembly GCF_964234715.1 of Podarcis melisellensis. NCBI lineage: Eukaryota > Metazoa > Chordata > Lepidosauria > Squamata > Lacertidae > Podarcis > Podarcis melisellensis. The sequence goes on from NC_138540.1 coordinate 53,538,840, forward strand.
CCTTGCCTCTGCTTACCAAGAGATGTAAATCACACCAGCACAGCTCAGTGACCATCACTACTATAAGGAAGAAAGGGGAAATGGCAAGAAGGTACGGTTGGGAGACAATAGGAGCATCAAGTTATGTCAGTGAAGGTCTCATGCATTTGGAGGCCACCCAGAAACACATGAGTGCAACCACATCCAATGACCTTTCAGCTCAAGATAGTTTAATGAGACACCTTCACATAAAACCAGACCACAGGCTATTATAGATACAATTCCTTTCCGTTCACAGTTTTCATTAGAAACTATGCCACACTCTGCTTACCATCTGTGCCTCAAATGGTGCAGGAATAACAGATTGATTGGAAAGATAAAGCACCCGAGAAACATCCTTTAAAACCTGGATGGAGCCGAAGTCTAGCTTAGCAGGATGCACATAAACGACAGGGCCTTCTCCAAAGGACACAAGCTGGATCATCTGTCACAGAGAATAACAGGAAACAGGAAACAAAGATGAAAAGTCAGCATCAGACTCAGGCTGTTGAAAGGGAGATGGGACTGTACTAAGGCCTTGGGTAGCCAATGCGATGCCCTTCAGAAGTGGTTGGGCTCAATCCCCCATCACCCCTGGCCATGGGTCATGCTAGCTGGGGATGATGGACTCCCAACAACATCTGGAAGGCATCTCATTGTCTGCCTCTATTCAAAGAGATCTTCAGGCTGACAAGATTTGGCTCAGTTGGAGGTCCCCATCTAAGCTGAGTACAGACCTGGGCCCTGCATTTTCAACCCTGAGGCCTCAGTTCAAAATAAATACTGCTGCTGGACTCCACTTGGGAGTCTGACTGCTCTTGCTCTTCAGGAGGAAGATTTTGCATGCACTATCTAGATGTGATACAGAAGGATACTGCAGCTCAATAATCTCTATTTAAAAGGCACTCATAAAAATGAAACAAATTAGTAAGCTGAAAAGACTCCATAATGGGAGCAAGAACTGTATACCCTACTTGGTCATAAATTTGTCTCTGCTTATTATGTGTTTCCATTATATCATAATGCTGAACTCTGTCCTGCTCCAGCACCAACAAACATTTCTTTTGTGCTTAACTCACATTTCAGGTCTGGAGGAATAATACTTTCCCATTCATGTTTCCATTTAGAATAGGAGAAAGCAGGGGTGGGGGCATACAGTCACTTCTTTTTACTTAAAGAGCCAGACTTTCAGTCTCTTCCTCATTCCTGATGGGAATGGACATTTGCTGCCAAGGGCTATAGGCACATGACTGCCCCTGAAAGGCCTTCCTTTCTGAATCTGGTAAGGTATGGATGTCCTAGACCTAGAGATTTGGCATCTCTCTCAAATATATTGTTTAGATTTCTGGCTAGGAAGAGCATAAAGAAATGGCTTGGCTGGCCTTGATGAACTGTGGCTTTTAACAGTGCAAAATCACCTGGGGCAACTGTTGCTTTTCAATTTCATGTTCAAAAATAGTGTAAGAATTGTGGATTGTGGCCAGAAATCCTCATTTCTGCAATATACAAATATCCCAGAGACATACTAGTTCTGAGCATGCACACATTACAAAGTGGTGGACTTGTTACCATATACAACCCATTTCCCTGAGCATTTTTAGAGTGCAAAGGGGTGGGAGTGGGCAGGGGAGAAGACCTCCTTCATTTAGTTCACTCACCAGTGGAAATACTTCATTCCCAAAGACAGCAATGAAGGCTACTGCCTCCTGCTGCCCTTTCTCCTGGACTTCCAAGGCCAAGGGGATCTCAACAGTGGAATGAGGCTGAATGATACCACAAGGCAGAGGACTGGAATGCAAGACGGTGAGGGACTTCTCATATTCCTGGATGGAAATAAAAGCATCACACCAAAACTTCAGAGAGAGCTGTTTCATACTTTTCACTTGCTAAGCTGTCAACGTCTTCTCAGTGAAGAAACCTATTTATTTCATCTGTTTGGACATCTTTTTTGTTTTTTAAAGATCTTGATGACAAATCACTCAGTTTCAGACCACTGGTGTCACGTCAGGGCTCTTCATGATTTTGGGTAGCTTAAGAGCTCCAACAAAGAAGATTCAAATACTCTAAAATCAAATAAAATCATCTGGGAACTGTGATAACTGGACTTAAACATTTCCTCTCTGCTCCCAGCTTTATCTGTAGGCTTCCTCAGGGCCTTTAAAACACAATAGAAACAACTGAACTAACCTGGGGAAGAACACCATAGCACCCTGGAAGATCACTTTCATTAACAAGTTTCACCATCTGCTGGTATGGGAACTTCAAGAAACAACGTCCAAAATTCAGGATGGGATTAGCCACATGCAGTGGAGGTGTGCTGCATCTAGTCAGTTACATGAGCAAATAAACAGAGAGGAAAGCTTGTTTAGATCTGACCCATAATGAGGAGGCAGAGAATAATAATAACAATTCACCTATCATTATAAAGAAGAGGCTCATCATCAGCCATGTGGTCACTAGAATTCAGAAAGGCCAAGTTCCTAGTACACCATCTCAAAGTAGATCCGAAGTGAAGGCGATAGACACAGACCCTCACTTGGCAATAAGAGGCATGGAGAGGGATCTTGCCCTGCACAATTTGTTAACAGCCTGGCTTTCCTGGCCTTTTGAGTGTTAAGAGTCCTGCTGCACAGAATGTCAGATATGGCCTGGAAAATGTGGGATAACCAACCTCATATTACCAACATACTTATGTCTAATTAATGAATGAAGGGTTTAATAACATAGAGTAAGCTGTCCTGCCATGCTTAGCTATATCCACTCCCCTCACCTTGGGAGGGACTAGGTAATTAAGACCTTGTTTGCCTTCCAGTCTATCTGAGAAGCTCAGCATGTAAAGAGATCTGAGCTGGTTGCTCCAAGTTCAGACCACATGGCTCCAACAGGCCGTTGTTCTGTTCCTATACTAATAATTTAGGAACTTTCACCACTGTAACTAAGTCAGGTTTTACTGCCTGTGCAACTTTTTCTGAATGCTGTATAGAAAAGCATATGAACCTGGCCTTTGGAACATTTGTATGTTAACCATTTTTAACTCACCAAAAGTATGGTCTTTTTCTATGCTGGGGGAAGAGGGGACAATTTTGGAACTCATAAGGGCATATTTTAAAGGTCTAACGGTCTATATGTCCACACTTTACTTTGCTGCAATCTGAATATGCATTTGGATGGTAGCTTATCCTAATATATGAACAACTTTGTTTTAAACACTTGGAAGGGGACAGGAGACTCAAATGCGGAGTCCTGGTGACATCATGTGGTACTGCTGACTTGTCCAAGCTAATGGCCTCGGAGGAGCTGCTCTAGCAGGGATCTTTTTGCCTCTCACTTTTCTGCTGAAAGAAAGCCAGGTTGTTTTCCTCAAGATCCTGTTGGAATTTTTAGCACTGTCCATTTCTGTACATCCAGGGCTGACTTACCAGAGGCAGTGTGAAAGTACTTTTTGAAACCAGGACTTAAAATGCACAGAGGGAAGAGAAAGCAAAGAAACAAAGCAAGACAGAGGTGACAGGTCTTGCAATTTTCAGGTCGCTCTTACTGAAACAGTCACAAACTCCTTCTTATGTTGCATCTTGCTGTACCCAGATACTCAAACAATGGCAATTATGCTGTTGCAATACCCATCTCATTCAGAATTGACACAAAGGATGGGGTCAGCACAACACACATGATTCCAGCAAAGACAGCAAACAAAGTAGCAATACCTCGCTGTGATTGGGAGAGCCAGTACATCTTCTCCACTCCCCTTCACATCCACTACTAGTGCTGTTTCATACGTCTTCACAGTGTTGGAACATAAGGTCACCTGCCATGGGAAAAGGAAGAAAGTTCCTTTTCCTCAGTTTACAGGAACAAGGTTCATAACCTTGTGATTGACCAGCCCAAATCCCAACCCCCCAAAGGCAGGCATGTAAAAAAAATATAAGAAGAGTAGCCCTGGGATGTTGGGGCACAGAGAGATATAAAATAAAACAGAAAAAAGGGGTAAGGATTGCGACAAAATGTTTCTGATGGCGACATGCCCTAACAATCTTCAAAGCACTGTGGCCCAGTTCTCACCCAGCACAACCCATGTAAGATGTCTCACTAGCATTGTTTCTTTGATGCCTTCAGCAGCCAAAGGTGAACGAACATCAAAGTGGGAGAAACAATGAAGCCAGCAGTGAATAGAAGAAACTGAGCATTACCTATTGATCATAATGGTGAGCATATAAAATGTATTTGGGTGAATTTTTGTTAGGGGAAGAGGGCTCTGAAAGGCTGATAATAAACAGAATTAAGTGGTCATGCCCAATTTTCTGTCCTGGCCACATCCATTTTACCATGTGGTCTTCAGAGGCTTGGAAATCTCCCCCTCAAATTTTCAGGGGCTGATTTTGCTCAACATATTTTGGGGCCTGTGGGCTCATTTGTAAAACAAAGAAACAGGCAGGGGTACCATCTTCATCACCCACAAACAAGCACACAAGACAACCTATTTTATTGATTACAATGAAATGCTTCTTTCAAGTTTAATTTCAGTGGGGGGAGTGTATCCTGTGGGCACCAGGGAAAGTCTCAGCAGCTGCATGTGTGTCTATGGGTTCCACACTGGTAACCCCTGATTTGGGGAGACAGGTGCACAGCAGAAATAAGGTGTATCTTTAAAAGTTTGGTGACCTTAATATCATTTTTGATACCTACCAGTTTGGTTTTTTAAACAACCCTAACCTCCATGTGAGGGCACATACTTCCCTTGAATGAATGGGGATTAGTCACCCTGTGAGATGTGTGCTCTTAGCTGATGCACTACTTAGAAAGAAAAATGTATAGCTTCCTAGCCAACTATCTGCATGGAGTGTGAATGGGTGAGAGAACTGTGTCCTCTGATGACTCCATTATATGATGGCTATCCTCTGTGAACTGTCATCTCTGACTGATTGACTCAGGTTGATCCCATCTTCTCCCAACTATATTGTTCTATTAAAAGGGGGCTGTGAGTTCTCAGTGCTGTATAGGTAATAGATATGGAAATGTGAAAATCAGTAAGAGACACACAACTTCTACCTTTGAGACCTAGAGTGCACTCAATCAACAGACTTATTATTATTCTCCTTCTCCTATCCAGCCCCCTCTGTCCTCACACAGGCAACATGAACTCACAGAGGCAACATAAACTACTTTTCTGCCCTCTTCCTGACCATCATTGGGGACACAGGAAGCAAGATGTTTACACTGTCATTCTTTGTTCTTATCTTTGTTCATGTTTCTCTCTAAATGTCTGTAAACTCTGATTTCCTCAATAAAACTATTTAACTTCATAATTATAATTCTGTGCCAGGGATAAATTCATACTCAACCCTACTCACATTGCTACTGGTTCCCATGCTGTTAAGGGTCTTGCACCTCCCTCAATTAAAGGGAGTTCTTTTGAAAGGAGTGTTGGACAGACACATCTTAAATATTGGCGACCTGGTTACTTCAATTGTAAGAAGAGCAAGACAGTGGCAGCTTTATGAGGAAAGATTTTTGTGTACTTAAAATGGTTAGAGGTCACAAGTAACCCCAGCTTTTGCCCCCCGAGCCATGAGGGGTGATGCAACCTTAATACAGTGATGGGAGAGAAAAAGGAGTTTAACATAAATGGGGGCAAAGATGGCAGGAGAGACATTCTGTAAGGAGCATCATTATGTGGCCTCAAACAGCACAGAGCAGAGTTTGTACATGCATTATTTTTGCAGGAGGAAAAGACAGAAAAGGCCAAGTCCTGAAGATGCTACAAATGAAGTAGGAGTTGGCAGCCCTTTGGATATAGGAGGGGAATTCTCTCTCTTTTCATTTGAAGTCACTGGCCAGTTTCTCCAAGCTTTTCCACTGAGAACAGTATGAACATTACTGTAACTTAAATTGACTTTCAAGTGAGTGATTCTGCAACTCAATAATTGCCTCATAGCTTAGTGAGCCTTTATAATACAATCTATCCTCAGCACAAGTCCTATAATCAATTTGCTGTACTTCAGGAGCCACCTGCTCCTCACTGAGGACAAACAGCGGCATAAGTGGCACTGTACCTGGATGTCCATGAGTCCTTGTGAGCGGATGGTGCCTCGGTTGGGAGTGATGGTAAATTCTTTGGGCTTTGCCCCTCCACTGCGTGCCTTCCTCCACGTTGGCCTTGAGATGTCAGAGGCTTGATGCTCACTCATGACACTTGGCTCCCCAGTGCCATCTCCTGGGACACGAAGGTCAAAGGTCATGGGCACCAAAGAGGTGTTGATGAGGCAGCAGGACAGGGTGTGAGGGAAACCTGCAAGAGAATGTTTTCACCCAACAGGAATTGTGAAGGAGCTTCATGAAGGCACTGAAAGTGACCCAAAAGGACACTCATTTGGACTCCTCCACACAGTCAACTTTTTCTTTTAGGAAAAGGAGTTTGTGCCAACGGCCCACACAGCAAGCGCACAGGTCCATGTCATATAGCAACAGTCCCTCCTCAATGTGTAGAAACAACTCTTCACCTAGAGGTATAGGTGTTCTGAAGGAATAACCATACATGGTTTGCAAGGAGAGGGGGGTTCCTAAATAACACTCCAAGCCCTATGCTAGAAGGGAAGGCAACCCTCCAACCACTTCTCAAGGCTAATTTCCAATCTACACAGGTGTCAATCTAAAAGTAACTCCCAAGCCCATATATGGTAGTGAGTCAAGATCTGCTCAGGAGAAGTTCAATGAAATCCTTAGCAAGGAGTTCTAGAACCTAGAAGCAGCCAGTGATAAGATCCTCTCTTGAGTTCCTGCCAAACGTGCTTCAGAGGTTGGTGGGACAGAGCAAAAGGCTCCTGAGGGTCTTAAAAGCTGGGCAAGCTCAAGTGGGAGAAAAGGAGACCATCTGGTCCCAAGTCGTGTGTGTGGAACACTTTGAATTGTTCGTGGAAATTGATTATTTGCAAACAAAGTTGGTATAGCCTAGGAGCCACATGCCTTGAATTACTCTTCCTGGTCAATATTTTATGTATTTGAAATATTTCTAGACCACTCTTAAACCAAGACAACTTCAGGATAAGCATAAATGGGCACAAAAGGTAGATCAACACAAACAGGTACAATGGGCATAAGTAAAAAATATTCATACTAACAGTTAACATAAGAGATTAACAAAATGTCATGGTGAAACATAGAAATAGAACTATAAAAACTATGATGCAAACTATGTCACACATCACAAAAAAGATTGTCCTGTTGGTGCCACTTGAAGTATGTTGTCCACAGGCATACCTCATTTTACTGCATTTCATTTTATTGTGCTTTGCAGATGATGCTCCTTATGAGGATGTGGGTACAGCTGCAGGCAGCCCAGCCACTTCCAGAGGAAGGAAGCCCACCCCCCACCTGCCACTACCCCTCTCCTGGGCATGGCAGTGGAGCTGGCAAAGGCTATATCCAGGTTTCCTCCCTCCAGCCTCTGCAGCTAGGTAGGCCTGGATTAGTATACAGTATGGTGTAAACATAATTTTTATATGCACTGGGAAACAAAATAAATTGTGTGACTCGTTTTATTGCGATATTCACTTTAGTGTGGTGTTCTGGAAAAGAACCTGCAGTATCTCCAAGATATGTCTGTATTTGCAAATGAGAACACCCTGCTCGACTTTGGAATGCCCTCCCCACTCAGGACTTTTTCTTTTAAAATACATACATACTTCCACTACAGAAGGCACTCAGAGCAGGGCCTTGATCAAAGATCTTAAGACGTGGGAAGAGGAACTCCGCCATGTATTTGGGTCTCAAGCTTTCTAAGGTTTTAAAAGGGCCAGCACTCGGAATTGGGCTCGGAAGCAAAGAAGCAGCCAATGAAGTTCTTTCAAAATTGATTCAATGAACCTACCTGGTTGTACCAGTCAAAATTCTGGGATTTGAGTTCTGCACTAACGGAAGCTTCCAAGTCATCTTTAAGGGAAGCCTCATATATAAAGCCATTACAAATGATCCAGACATGAGGTTATCAATGTATTGATCGCCATGACCAAGGTATCCCTGTCTGACTACAACATTCTGAACCAGCTGGAATTTCCAAACACCCTTCAAGGCAGCTCTCTAGGTAGGCCAGCCAGCAGCCAAGGCATCAAAATGACTCAATTGGATTTTTATTTTTAATTTATTCATCAAAAACAAAGAGGGGAGGGCTAAAATGAAATGGTGTTGAGTGCTGGAAAATGTGCAGAAAAAGTAATGAGTTCTCTTGAATAACAGGAATATGGGGCAGGCTTGGGCAAGTTATGGTGGATATCAAGCACCAATTACGCCTTCAGCCACACCACTATTGATTTCACATTTAAACGTCAGATTGTCTTTAATGAGGCTGGGACAGAGGAGCCAGGATCAACACTGGAATGGAAATTATCTGAAATAACGAGTTAAGAATATATTGGGGAAGATGAGTTTGCAGCAGGAAGAAGGAAACAAATACAGGCCTACAAGGAGAACAGGGGGGTTGAATAGCTACATCAGCAATAGGAACATAACAAGAGGATCAGACCAACAGTCCACCTAGTCCAGCCACAGTGGTCAGGCAGATGCCTCTGGAAGTCCATAAGATGGAAAGACAGCTGTCCTTTCCTAATTAATTTGATGGTTTTTAGAGCTGGAACCCCTGAGGTTCAGAGGCAGTCCATTTAGCTATCATATTAATCGGTTTTGAAAGACATTAATTGGTCTTTTTATTATTCAAAGCCAGTGACCATCATTTGTTCTCGCAATAATGAATTCCATAAGGAAATTATGCATTGCATGAAGTGGTACTTTATTTGGTCTTTCCTGAAACTAATCTCAGTCAACCCTAATCCTTCCTAAAGATTATCTGATTGATTGATTTGTATTTCCCTAGCTCTTGGTTCTTCACCCCTCCCCCCCATCTCATTGACTTTTGTTAGGCTCTCTTAGAACAGCTTCCACCTCTTTCTTCAAAACCCACCTTAAAACTCACTTCACAATCGCCATTTCCTGGAGATGAGTTAATGCCTCACCTTGAGCACACTCTCAGCTGCCCTTACCTAGCCCTCCCCATCCTATTATTTCTACTCCTGCCATATGCATGCTCTAAGGCTGGTACTCCCTACAGAAGGTGGCCATGCTGGCTAGGGCTGATGGGAGTACTGGTCCAAAACAGCTGGAAGGCCACAAAGGTTGGTGAAGGCTACTCTAAGTCATCTGGGTATGAAGGGACAAACCCATCACGATTTCTATGCACTGCTCTTTGTGAGCACCTGGGTGGTGGCCCTTAGTAGGAAACAGAACACTAGAGTATTAGATGGATGTTGGTCTGATTGAGCAACACATTTATTATGGCCTTAAAGCCAGTCTAGCCTACAAGTAGGATTCATAACTGGCCTTGTTTTTAAAGAAATCTAACTAATAATTATAATTTATTATTATACAACTACTACTACTACTACTACTACTACTACTACAAAAATCCACAAATAGTGCAAACTTACCAAAGGAGACATCCCCAAAATTGAGGGATGGGACATTGAAATGAAATGTCGGTCCAATGACGCAGCCCCTGAAAGGGAAAACAGAGACTCCTTTGTAACAGGACTCAGAGAAAAGTCACCTTTAGTTGAAATAGTTAGCAGAACTTTTAGGGCCAAAGGCTCCCACCCTGCCTTTGCAACACACACAAGTGTGGTTGTCAGGGGACCAAGGGAGAGAGTTATGCTTCAATTGTTGTGGAATACAGAATCTAACGCCAGATGCATTTGGATATAGATGCACATGTGCACATATGTGCGCACACACTCATCTGTGTCCCAGACTACAGCTCAAGAAAGCAGTAGAGAACTGGGACCTCCACTGTCTGCATAACCTCCTTCTTGAGTTATGAATGTGATGGACATCAGGAAGTGGGTTGTCAGTACAGCTTTGTGTGTCTGTATCTCTACAAAAATGTTTTCTTTTTAAACATCAGTTTTACCTCGAATCTTTCCTAAGGATATGCTTGAAACTCATTGCCATAGTTTCTCCAGCTTACCTAATCACTAAGATCACAGGCTGGGGAGATCCATTCACACTAAATTTGAACTCTTCAAAGAACTGTCCCAGGATAGTACAGCTGAAGGTGACCTGAATGGCCTGGTGGCCTCCTGGCTCAATTATTCCTTCACTGGGCTGAAATGTGAAACAGGCACCCAGGGCCGTGGATGGCCATATCAGGCTGAAGAGGGCATCAATAGCTCCTTTGTTAGAAAGGATGGCCTGCAGCAAGGGAGAGGAGAAGATGAAAACAATCTTAATTCTCAAAGAAGCAACTCATTTACATTTCTGTTAAAACTGGTGCTGCTGTCTCCAACTTCCATTCTATTGTTACCGTCATCACAGATGTCTAGATTACATAATCCTTGGCTAGGAATGTGGGAAGTTGGCTTCTATGAAACAAAGGTAGATAAGAGTGTTGGACTTTAGACAGGGAGACCTGAGTTCAAAACCTCACTCAGCCATGACTCTGACTGGATGGCCTTGGATACCCTGTTTCTCTTAGCCTAAGTGACCTCAAAGGATAAAACAATGTGAATGCCCTAAGCTCATGGAAGGAAGGCAGAGCACAGCTCTGATGAATAACAGGACTCACCTCATAACTGTGGGCTGAGCCAACAAAAATTTTCCCAACATCCAGCTGGTCAAAGTTGAAAAGCAGCTTGGGGGCCATGGCCTCTCCTTTGATGCGCAGAGGGAGCCGGGTCTCTCGCCCTGAGAAGATGAGACTCTACCTTTAGGATAGGAACTCAAAAGATACTGAGTGAAGGAAGCACTAAAGGAAAAAAGGGAAACTGGACTGAGAGAAATAGTTGAAATAACAGCTAGGGTCTTGTCTGACCATCAGGACTGTTTTGCACAAGTTGTAATTTCAAAGTTACATCAATTTCTGAAAAAGCATGAAAATGTAATGTTGGGATATTCTAATCAATGCATCAAACTCAAGAGAAATGGTGCAGAGAGGGCTAAAACTCAGAACCAGGTCCATACTTTGAACACCCGAGTAGACAGATATATAGCCAGGAAGCCAACTCAAGCAAGGCAAGTTCTGACTTACTTGGAGTCCTGGATCCATCATGTTGCCTGGACCTTCAGTGTTACTACATGTTACTACTTTGGCTTGAGCCCAACATACTAGGAGGAAAAGCTCTGCTCAAAAGGCAAAGCTCCTGGTTAATAATAACTGAGTCTTTCTGGTGGGCTTTCCAGGGAAGTATCACTCCCTCTGGGCTTTAGATGAGAGTATATATACTTTATACAAGAAGAAAAAACCCACTGTGTAAGTGGATGCTTTAATTTGTAGTCTGTGTGGCACATCCATTTGTTGAATCCTCTGCTTTAGCCCTTAAAAAGTTCCTGTTCTCTCTCTCTCTCTCTCTCATCACTGCATGGGGTTTGCTTGGCAACAACCACACATGGTAATTAGCACAAATGTGTACTAACACACTGCATTTGTGTCTGGCAGCTAAAACGGCTGTCCCTGTTTTGCTTCCAGCCAAGGGAGTTGTTTTAACTCTTTCCTCCTTATAATTCCATATCGTGGGACTGTCACAGCTTTACAGGGTTAGGCCTGCAAATGATCCATGGGAAGGGACAGCAGTGATGGCATAGTTATGTCAGGGAGAAGCCAAAGTCCAGAGCAGCAAATAAAAATAAGAGCAGCCAGGGCAAGAACACAGTCATGGTATTATGGGGTGGTCAAGTTCCGAAAGGCAGCAGTCTAGAAGTGTGAGGTGCAGCATGGGAATTTCTAGAGCAGTTACTCCCTCAGGAGGGACAGTTATATAAGCCTGGCAGTCAAGTTCCTATTGGCTCCCAAGATCACTTGGTCCAGCTAGGCAGATCAATAGTTCCTTCTGCCTGACAGCTGCCCTGGCAGCACAGAAGGGCAGGTGCCAGGGCCCTGTGTTGCCACATCCCCTGCAAGACAGAAATAAAGTACAAGGCAAGGAACCCTTATTCCTTACATTAGGTCCCTTCATTTCTGCATATCCTTCTGTTCTGATTTTTTTGTTATCCTCTTTCTAGTGACTTCCTGCATTCCAACTCACCCCTATTCTGTATCTTTGTACATTTTCTCTCATCGCTTCTTATTTATGGAATATATTACTAGCCCACATTAATTCATTCAATTGTATCTTTTTCTTTTAAAATAATAGGACGTTGAAGTTCCTTTATTTCAGCTGGCCTATTTCTAATTCCAGTTGGCTTTCATGCACTCAAGTTCTTAGTTTTGTTTCTAATATTTTGTTGTCAAAATAAGGTTGTCAACCTCTATTTTGATGCATGTTCTTATAGCACCTAAAGTTAGCTTAAGCACTTCATAAATTATTTTTACTACTGTTGTTATTAAAGCTGAAGAAAATTGTGTACTTTTCTGCTGTACTTGTATTTGAAGTGCTATCCATCCTTCCAGATGTTTTTACCACTGAATCTAAGGAGGCTAGCTCTGATCAGTAGCTGGATAGGACACTGCCTGAAAACCAGTCTGCTCCCACTCCCATGTATGTCACCTTGGGTTCCAGGATGCAAGAAAGGCAGAATATAAACCATACTAAAAAGAAAAGGACCCAATTAAGGCTGGTCCATTAACTGTCCCACCAACCTTGGTCTGCCATCAGCCAGTCCCCACCTGTCTGCTTTCGTACATCTGTTCCAGGGGCTGCTGGCACTGGCTGTCAGCTTTTTCCTCCTCAATCTTTGTGTTGTCATTAAGTAGAGAGGAGGATGGGGGCAAAACTAGAATTAGTTGGCTCTGCCTGTCTTTGGCTCTAGCTCCACTTCCTACTGGCCTCTCTGCCTTCCACCAGCCACCACTGATTAGACCTTCCCAGCCCTATACTGGGGATCAGCAGTCAAGTTCTTCAAGGAATAGCTAGGAAGTTGTCAACAAATATAAATTTCTTTTCCCCTCTCCATGGAATCCTGGTGGATCAATGTGGCTTATTGTGAGTGGCTGATCATAATACCATTTCTACGTGCTCTTGCAAAGCCTACAAGGATATGGTTGTTTTCTTGAAAGATTACAAAGTACCACAGAAGTGGACTTAAGTCTTTTCCCTATCTGCTGTTTCTCTACTCCAAATATATCCTCCTCCCAGCAATATTTCCCCCTCCAATTGCATTTGATACTCAAGTTCAGTGTTCCAAATGTTTGTGGTGGGAACATTTGAAACAACGTGGAGAGAAATTAAGTTTGGGTGAGATGATATGGAGTAAAAAAGTGGCTGTGGAGAAAGGGTTATACACTCCTTTCTTCCCCCAACCACTCTTCCATTCAAGATTTACACACAGAGAGAGGGGGGAATGTGTCAGCAGCTGCTATTGTTGCAAAGACTGCTGTGCTGGAGACAAGCACCTCCTGCTGCTGCTGCTTGGGTCGGGGAAGTGACAGAAGCAATGCTACCCTGGTCTCAGCCTCTGGCCAGGTTGGGGTGGCCAAACATGGAAGGAGAGAAAGAGAGGAATGGAAGAAAGATTCACATGGCCCTTCTGTCCCACACTCACTAGCAGCACGATTCCCATGACCCCTTGGGTCTGCACCCTTGGTAGAGGCCAACCTCACCAGGAGCTAGGTATGCTCCTGTCCAGAGCCTGCAACAACACACTGCATCTCTGCAAAGGGCAAACAAACATGTTCAGGGCTGGTTTCTTTCCTCTTGTCAAGCAGAGCAGACTAAAACATGTGCTTCAGACTGTGCTAGGCACCTCCCAATCAAAGTAATAGGCATCTGATGTAACTGGAAGGCCTATTGATCGCAGACTCACCAGAGTGCGTGATCAGACTTCAGGAATTCTGAAAGCACCTACTGTATCCCATAATGACAGTGTGAGGTGGGAATATCATACCTGAGATATCACAGTATACAGTTCGGTGATAAACCCCAGCTTCTTGTGGCCTGAAGATCACGCTGATTTCAGTTGTGGAATTGGGCCAAACTTCTCCCTCCTAAAGATGGAAGGGAAGTGATATGTGAGGTCTTTCAAAAACACTTTAAGCATCACACTTCCAGCTCTGCCTTCTCAACATGAAGCAGGTCTAAATAATCCTTTCATCCTGGGGAGCAGGAAGTGCAGCATTTGCTGGACTGTCTTCTATGGCCAAAGATTCCAACAAGACCCAGCAAGGCAATTTCCCAACCCAAAATTAGGGGCACCTGGGGCCTCTAAAACGTCCCCTTGCTAAGCTCTCCCATACCATCTTTACTCAGTTTCACACATTCAAGTCTCATCCTCCCTACTTCTGTCTGTGCATGGAGCTCCACTAGCTTAATAGGACCTCCATCTTCAAAAACAGTGTCCCTCCAAGTGGCAGGTGCCAGCAGCAAACATGTGTTTGTGGCTATTTGCTTTATGCTCTGCTTGTAAGCTTTCCAGAGGCATTTGACAGGCCTCCATTGGAAACAGAATTCTGGAGTAAGTGACACAAAGGCAGAAGCCCCTAATGCTAAAAGACCCAATGGAGCACCTCATTTTTTCCTCCAAGACATCTGAAGCACCCCTAAGAGCCCAACCCTTCCTTTAAGGAAGAAGATATCACCTTCTTACCCAAGCAGGTTCTTTAATTGCTCTGTTGACTAACCAACCAGTGCTCAATGGAGCAGCACTATCCTTTCCCAAGACTTGGGCATTATGGTCTTGACAGTGACCTTTTAAGCCACTGAAACAACACACCTGACTCATGCTCAGTGTGTCATCCAGCAACTCTCTCTGCTAAACCTTTTGCAGTAATCTTTGGCTGCTTTCCTTCCATTTTATACTTGTACCTTTCTTTTTTTTAAACTGTATGTATGTAACACTTTACATTGAAAATTAGGAAGCTGTCATACACATAGTCAGCCCTCTGGTCCATCTAGCTCAGTATTGTCTACTATTATAATAATTAAATTAAATTAAGTTAAATTAAATTTGTATACTCCCCTATATCTGTAGATCCCAGGGCAGTTCACAACATAAAATTACAATATAAAACACACACAATACATAATGAAAATAAGAACAAAAACAGAACAAAAATCCCCCTCCCAGTCTACTCTGACTGGCAGCAGCTCTACACGGTTTCAGTCAGGGGGCATATTGTATTGTTGACAAATCTGAAGATCATAGTTGCTACTCCCACGTCAAATATTTGACTAAGGCACCAGAACAGGAACACTGAACTCTGTGTATCACAGGATATGGCTTTCCAATCTAATGTTGGTCTGATTATTACTTTACCTTGCTTTCTTTCAAACCTCATACAATAAAGTCACACAGGCCTCTGACAGAAGCCTAGCAGAGGTCAAGGTATATTGGTTGGCTCAAGTGCTTAGAACTTTATCCACAAAATCCATTAAGTTATCAGAAAAGACCTGGTATGGCTTGTTTTTTATAAAAACATATTGATTATCAGAACTAATGCTATTTTCCTCTTACTGCTTACAACCAAACACATGAGCTAGTTTGTCCGCACATGGGCTGGGAAGCAGAAGTGTATAGCTATGTGTGCTGGATGGTCAGTGCACACAAATGAGTGGGCATTTCATTTCAGGGGTCTTGCAGCTCTTACCAAGAGTCTGCAAAATAACAGCCCACATTGAAGGGTCAGTGAGCAGGACAGATTCAGATAGGTTGGCTGCATAGCCATCATTTCATGCCACAATCAGCAAGACCAAGGATGCCCTTACAGATGGAGCTAGCTTACCAGGCTCCTTCCTACCTGGACTCTCAGAGTTTCGGATGCAGCCCAATAAGGTTGTAAGAATTGCATCACTGGAAATGCTGTTTGTTCCCAGCATCCTGTTCTCAAGATGCATTTTACTCTATGACTTCCCCAGGGAACCAGAAAGCCAGACACACCCAGGTAAAACTACCGTGTTAAGAATGGAGCCATCAGAAGCTCATTGCCTTAGTGTTGCCTCCTTGGCACACATTCCCAGACAGTCCTTCCCCTATTAGCTGGAGTCATCACCAGAATATCTAAGCTTGCAGGCCTACCTCAAAATATTATGGGCTAATTCATGACAAATGCAATACATCACCAGCTAATTAAAAGGAGCTCACTCTGGTAAATATGCATTTGCCAAGTGGCTTTCTAGGCGGTTGAGTTTAGCTGTGTTTCAGCTTTTATTTGCTGCTGCAACGATCTGATAAGAGGGTATAAAAAGTTAAATTTCCTGACAGAGCAGCATATTTAAAGGGGAGGGCAGTGATGTCCTGTCAAGGGCAGTGCAATAGCAGCACACACCTTACCTCCCTTTGCTTCTGGTTTCCATTTCCAAGGAGTCAGCTTGCACATGTTCACAATGTGACTTGCAGCTAATAGATGTTGCAAATGGAATCAAAGCTATTCAGCAGTTAGACGAGCAAAAGCCACCTGGGCTTCCCCCAGAGCTTTTTTGCTGACAGATCATGCTTCTTTGCAAAACCAAATCAAGCTAAATTTGAGATGTACTCTGAAAGTCAGAGTTGCATAACCATTTATTTCCCATGGGCTTGGAAAGATGCTCAGATCGTTTGGCTTTTTACTTTCCACAAACATATTCTTTTTTTTTAAGTTGGGTTCCTTTATTTTTCCATAACCCTTTAGTTTCAGAATCTGTCCTCAAGTTGCTTTGTTCAAGCAACAAGATTAGACCAGACCACAAAGAGCTTAGATCTGCAGCCCAGAAACAACTCTTTACTAACACCACTTACTGACTAGGTGGCTCTGACTCACCAGTGGGTCTCTGGAGTGATGCCTGCAGACTAGTAAAAACAACAAATCATCTTGGATATAGCCTCGTTGGCTTTTGTCATTTACTGGTTCCCTGCTGGAGATCTTGCTCTTCACATACAGTTTGCACAGTGAGAGATCTTCAGTTCCAGATTTTCTGCCTTAAGTAGCAGGTTGGACTAGGAGCCTACAAGGACCTCAGTCCCACAGGAGTCAGTAATGACCACCAACCTAGGTGGCTTTAAAAGAGGATTCACCAAATTCATGGAAAGGGCTTCTGAATACCATTTGCTGGAAATCACAGGAAGGGAGAATGCTCTTGTGCTCACTCCTGCTTGTGAGTTTGCCACAGGCATCTGGTTGGCCACTGTGAGAACAGGATGCTGGACCAGATGGGCCACTGGCCTGATCCAGCAGGCTCTTCATGATCTCACGGCTCCCTTTCCAGGTCTAAGTTTCTATGAAAACATCATCCAAGGTATATGGTTTTGGAAAAAACACAGATAACAATAATTACAAGCTTTCCTGCTTGCAAGCAAGGTTTTAATTGGTGCCAGCAGAAGAGAAAGCTGAATCTCCCAACATCCAGCTTCATTGAACGACCCCCAGTGAGGTCTAGTTTCAAGAGAGAGGGAGAAATTTATCTGTCTACTTTCTCCGCACTGCAAATAATTTTATACAACTCTCATTTCACCCCCCTACTCAAGAGCACAGCAACAAAGTTTATGAGAACGGTTGAAGGAGCTGCATGTGCTTAGCCTGGAGAAGAGCAGATTAACAGGAGGCATGATAGGGGTCTTCAAATATCTAAAGGGCTGTCAGTCATGCAGAAGATGGAAAAGGCTTGTTTCCTGTTGCTCCAGACTACAGGAAAGGGCAAGGAAGCAGGTGGCAAGAGTTGTTCAACTGTGGAACAGGCTCCCTTAGCTAGTGGGATGCTTTCTTCCTCTGGAGGTATTTAAGCAGAGACTGGATGTCCAATTCCCAGGGATGCTGTAGTTGCACCTCCCTCATCCCTTTCAGTGCTATGATTTAATGGGAGGGAATGTCCTAGTGCTGGGTCTGAGGATGGTGTACAGCTCCACTATTGATGGAGGTGCCCTCAGGATTTTAAGAAGTGTTAAATATGGCTTTTGCCCAGTGCTACCCCCATCCTATCAATGACTCTGCACTTTTTAAACCATGCTCTGCTGGCATATATTTAGTGGCAGAACAGCTGCAATGGCAGAGCATTCTGCTGGCATACCTGTGGTGTTCCATTGGCCTTGTCTGTCATGGTGGTAGTCATGGGTGCAATCAGGATTTTGGGGGTCAGGGTTTTTTGGTGGGTGCCGAACCTCAAATTTGTATTGATTTGTATTTAGGGGGGCATATGTCTGCCACCCTGCCAGGGCTACACCGATGGTGGCAGTGCATCTTGCATTCTGCCAAATCCAAGAGCCCCTTAGCCAGCATTGCTCAAACACAGGATTGCTTGGTCAGCCTTCCATCTCCATCGTGAGGAGAATAACAGGTACAGTGGTATTTTGGTTCTCGAACGTAATCCATTCTGGAAGTCCATTCAACTTCTGAAACGTTTGAAAACCAAGGTCCTGTTTCTGATTGGCGCTGGCGCCCCGGAAACAATAGCTGACAACTGCATCGGACGTTTGGCTTCCGAAAAGTGTTCGAAAACTAGAACACTTACTTCTGGGTTTTTGGTGTTCGGGAGCCGAAATGTTCAAATACCAAGGCATTCGAGAACCAAGGTTCCACTGTATATGCAATTTGACACTGTTCTATTTTAATAGGAAGGAAGGAAGGAAGGAAGGAAGGAAGGAAGGAAGGGAGGGAGGGAGGGAGGGAGGGAGGGAGGGAGGGAGGGAGGGAGGGAGGAAGGAAATTTCTCTTACAAAGTTTGGGTGAGGATTACTGAGAATACCCAAAAGCTTCTTTAGAACACAGCATACAAATAGCATAGGCACTCCTATGCTTGTCATAATTTCTAGGCACAGTTTCTTACCAGAGGCTCAACAGTAAAAACGTGATTGTTGAAGAGCATGGAGTCTTCCTGCACCCTGGCCTGGCGGTTCTGAAAGGTACGGGTGACAATGGAGAGATGCTCACGAAGATCAGGATGCATATTACACTCAGCCAAGAGCTGATCCAGCACACCCTCTTCCTCGGCCTGCAGTGTATGGCATATCCTGGAGCCGCAGGGGAAAAAAGGAGGAAATGGATCATGTAATAGGCAACTTGGAGCCAAGAATAGAGCAAGTGAGGATGGCTGGAACTCTCAGGCTACAACTGGCATTTGCTTGCAGGATAAACAGCAGGTTTTCAAGATTTGGGGGAATTTTGAGACCCATCCCTCCAGCTCTGACAGCCAACACATCAAGCAGCAGTCTTGGGATCCTACGCAACTTTTGAATTTAGCAAGGCCTTAGGGCAGGCTAGGGGAGTCTGCCCTAGCCTGCCCTAACCTCCCCTCCAGATATTTTAGACTTCAACTCCCATCAGTCTGAGCCATCATGGCCAAGGGTTAGACATGATAGGAGCTGTAGTCCAAAACATCTGGAGGGCACCAGCTTGAGGAAAGTTGCTCTAGGCTATGCCCCTCTAAGACCTTCTCTCTTCTCTTAGCTGCTCTCTCATTCTGACTAGGCTGAGAGGGCAAGAGAATGAAACATGTGTGTGTGTGTGTGTGTGTGTGTGTGAGAGAGAGAGAGAGAGAGAGAGAGAGAGAGAGAGAGAGAGAGAGAAAGAGAGAGAGAGCGCGCGCACACACACAACAGCAACAACTCAGTGCAGGCATGTTTAGTACTCCACGTTCTAAAAGGGTATGAGGTACCCGTCTTGCAAGTTAAGAAATGCCAAACCAATGAAGGTGGCCTAGTAAAATTAGCCTCAGCTCAAACACGCAGTCCTCTTTCCCCCCTTCAGCAACCGAGACCATCATACTCAAGTAAAGCCTGGTTTAGCATTCTAATAGGAAAGTGTGGGGGATGAGGCTGACTCCTCCTCAACAATGGATATTTTTTTCATCTATGCAGCAGCCATGGCTAACTTCTTCCTAATATAGTTTTATTGATTTCCAATATATAACAATTACAAAAAAGAAAGAAAAGAATACAAAAACAAAATCCCAACTCACCCCTCTTTCCCCTCCAGGACAGATCAATCTAGTTAAGTTTGCCAAAGTCCAATCTGTGGTTTCAGTAGTTGCCATTCTTCAGGTTGATCAGTAAAGTATTTTATAAAAGCCATGGCTAACTTTAATTAGTTGAAAATATGGAGTAAGATGGTGCTTATTCTGAAAATTCTCACTGGCAAAGCGGTCAAGCAAAAAATAGAGTATGACCATGACAAACAGATGGCCTCATGCCATTTAGCATCGTGAGCAAAACATCCCTCTCATAACCACTCCTTGTCAGGAATTCTTCCTTCATTAGCCAGTTACACACCTCCAAAGTGTTATCACAGAAGCTGTGTAAATTTAATAGCCTCATTGCAATGCCTTTTAAAAAAGTCCCTCTGAATTATTATCCTCCTTGGTGCTCCCAGAATGAAGAATGACTCCCTGATGTCTTCATGGGATGTCAAGAGCAGAAGGGGGCCTGCTGCACCCTTTGTCAGGTGGACCAGACTTTTGTCACACTTCAGGTCTGGCTGTTCTCCAGCCATTATTAATTCTCATGACAAGGTAAAAGTGTCCAGAAATGAAGAGTCTGCTCTGCATTCAGCCCTGAAATTCACCTTCCCATAAAGAGCTTAGGCCAGACCAGCATAATGTGGAATCCACCCACATTGAATATGGCCCACCAGATGTACCTTGGAGCCTGTCAAGGGTTCAACAACTCCCCCCCCCCATTATTGCAGTCCCAAGCAAGCTACCCCAAAACCCCAGGAAGTTGTTGGACCCAGTGGCGTAGTGTAGGGGGTGAAGGGGGGGCCGGCCGCACCGGGCGCAACATCTGGGGGTTAGGGTTAGGGGGCGCAAATCCACGGGTTAGGGGGCACAAATCCACGGGTTAGGGGGCGCAAATCCACGGGTTAGGGGGTGCAAATTACTTGCCTTGCCCCGGGTGCTGACAACCCACGCTACGCCACTGGTTGGACCTTCTGGTGGGCACTTGCCTTTGGCTTGGTGGGATGCAAGTTGTGCATATATGGCCTAGAACCCTTACTAAAGATGCCCCAACAGCACCACAAAAGGTCCTAAGTGGTGGCCTAGACGTTTCAGTGCTTAACAGGTAGGGCCAGCCCAAGGCATTTCATTGCCTGAGGCAAAGGACAAGACACCAACTCTCTCTCCCAATTCCAAGTACAAGAGCCAACCAACTGGCAGCTGGATCTTATTTTAACACTAGTGATGGGACAGCATCCTCTTCCACTGCACCTGGGGGCAGGGTTTACAGGGATGCTGCATGACTCACACACATCTGTCTGCTCCCTACCCTTCAGTAGCTGCCACCAGAGATGACTCTTTCACTCTGCCTAACAGTAGGGCCAGCCTGTTTAAAATTCAAAATCCAGGCAACTAATCCTGCATGTGGATCCTGTGATGAGGGACCTTTCCTTGCAGCCCCAAATCCCATTACTTACTCAGATCTAGGTCCCCATAGGAACAAAAATCACCCCCGCACTTCTTCCCAATTGTGCAGTTATGGAGGGGCTGTGCCAGCCACAGGGATCCAGAGGGGTAGAAGCAGGGAAAGGAAGGGGATGAACTCATCCTCACTTCAGCCCCACTGGAGACGGAGGGCAAGCATCATGCTGCCTCTGGACAACAGCACTGAGACTTAGCAGCAGGGGCTAGAGTCTGAGAATGTGGCTGCAGCTGCCTCCCCTCGCTCTCAGCACCCTGCACCTATCCTTGAGGATCCCCCTTTTATTGAGGGAGAAGGGAAGGAACCCTGGAAGATCCTGGCTTGTAACTCTGAGCCCCCTTGCCCCAAGTTGTTCCTCTTTCTCCTTGGGGCATATAGCCCATGCACTCACTGGCCTTAAGTCCTACTCTGACCAAGGAGGAAGGTTACAGCTAGAGTTGCCTGCAGCCTGGTCCTTTAGGGAAGCCACAGGTGCCTTCAAGTCCACAGCAAGTGGCCACAGCAAGGCAAGGACCAGCCCACCAACTCAGCTCCAGCCATCCTGCCACAGATCCCTTCCATTCTCGTAGCAACACCTGCCACACACACACTCCATTTCCCCACCTGTTCTGTGCCTCTCAGAGAGCTCTAGACTTTGGTGGCAGCAGAGTCTGCTGCTACAGATGAATGAGTCTGGCAGTTTCAGTTTCTTTCCATTCCTCATTTTCCCAATCTTCAGGTCACCACACTTCCACATCCACTAGCATTAGTTGTTCTTTTTTAAACTCATCGTAAAATTTATCAGTACTTTAGTGCATGTTTGTCCTAATGGCCACATTTGTGCAAGCAATTTTCCTGAATGGGATGCATTTTTCGATGTTGCTTTCACCAACACAGGGGTTTTAATCATACTTTTCCTTAACATAAACATTTTTCACAAATTTTGGGTTGGAGAAGAGGAACTGCAAAATGCAGAAAAGTGCAAAGTTGGAAGGGTCCACCAGATTGCTCATTTTTCACCTCTCCTGCTGCTAGAATTCCTTCTCTGTTGCCCAGTTACTCCACACACACTCTGCTGCCATGGCCCAGTAGCTGCACTCTGCCCCCGTACAGAAGCAGCATTAGCATCAAGGAATCTACTGTCCATGCTAAAATTGGTGCAAGTTGGAAACCGAAGTCTGGGAGACTGGGTATGTGAAGTAAAACAGCAGGCACATGCATGTTGTGCTGAGGGGATCGTGCAAAGTTGTGCACTGATAGGTAGCCACAAGAAACCAGCTCATTGATTGGTGCCTGTTAAGTTCCAGCTTTGTTCCACACTGAGAGCACTGTTAGAGCCACAGGAACCAGAAGAATCAACAGAGCAATAGAATTACACAAATGTGGCTGGTGTAGAAATGTTATAAGATGTTCTGGACTTTAATATTGTTGTGAGATTTTTGGTGCGGGGGGAGAGGTTAGGCTGACTGCCTGAGACCCTTCTAATTCCTGGATCCAGCAAGGATTCAATTGTTAAACTAGCCAGTAAGAGCCATAATGGCCTAAAATGGGTGGTAGGCCCTCCCTCAACTAGCTGTTAGTTAGAAGGACAAAAGCCATAGTGGTGATGTGTGTGTGAGAAAGCTAAAGACTAGAGGCAGGCTGGGCAGCTGAGTGAAAGAGCCATGCCTGATTTCTGCTGGAATCCAAGGTGTGGCTATTGGAAGAAGACCTTCTTATGGGTTTAATGCTCCATCATAGGCTCAGGTTCTATATATGTATAAATAAGCCATGTTATCATAGAGACACCATAGTCTTGGCCGTCCCATATTCTGAGGAAACCAAACCCAGTGTAAGTGCCTGGAACCCCTGCAATCTTGCACCACTCAGAGACTGAGGTGGCATGCAATAATATTTGACCAAGATCAGGGTGGCCCAAGATGTGGCCTGATGGCCACATGAGACCCTCAATACATCCTCTGGCAGCCCTCAGCAACATTTCACACACACACACAGCCCTCATGCTGCCTTCCCAAAGTCAAGTAAGTGAGGTGCTGGGCTATGGGAAGCATGTATGAGGGCTCTGACAGGGACCTAGAGTCCTCCTGCCTCCTTCCCAAAGCCAAGTTAGCACTTCTCCAGCTTTGGGAAGGAGAAAGGAGGACTCTTGGACCCTGCCAGAGCCTCACATTTCCTTCTTAAAGCTCAGCACTTCACTTAGCCAGTTTTGGGAAGGCAGCCTGAAGGCATCAAATTTTGGCCTCACTTGTCTCACCCCACCCCACTCCCTGTGCACCACAAGGCAGTG
The DNA here is from genome assembly GCF_964234715.1 of Podarcis melisellensis. Taxonomy (NCBI): domain Eukaryota; kingdom Metazoa; phylum Chordata; class Lepidosauria; order Squamata; family Lacertidae; genus Podarcis; species Podarcis melisellensis. The sequence goes on from NC_138540.1 coordinate 53,562,418, forward strand.
TATGGCCTGCAAGTTCCATGTCAAAGTACCCTTGCAGCCCACTTGGTTGGACTGCCCTGACCTAGATAGACACACATTTTGGGTTCACACAAGGAGGGTTCAGAAAATACTTACCGTAAAGTACGCAAATGATGGACTGTTTTTCAAATTATGTGACACCTTAAACTTCTTAAAAACCATGCATACTTTCTCTGTAGCATGAAGATAAAACACTGCAAGCTAACAGGGATTTCTTTTTAAATATATATTTTATTTGGGAACAGTTGGCCACTTTATTTGTATTTATATGTTATATTAGATACATTGTATAATTATATGAAACTATGGTGTAATAAACTTTGAAAGTGAGTAAGGATTGTGAATATGTTTCACTATAATACTGAATTAAAAAATTTGGGTCGGGGAACCCAAAAAATCCAGAGCCCTCAAGTTTACCTTTGTTTTTTTTGCTCTTCCTCTTCTTGTGTTGCAAAGATCTTCCACTGGAAACGCGCAATGATATCACTCCGATTGTGAATAACCACAGACCTCTGGCTCACTAAAGTAATATATGTTTTCTCAACCATCAAGGAGTTCTTGTCCAGTCTCACATTGACGTCTGTAGCTGCTCCATATAAGCATACATGAATATCTTCCCCTAGGAGAGACAGCAAATGAGAAATGGAGAAGGACTTACAGAACTGAGAAGGCCTGCATTTTTTGAGAAGTGCTTTCTTTCAACAAGCTCCACAAAACACAGATGCTTGTGTGTGTCCAACAAGGAATCTTCCTCTTTAGAAGATTTCCTAGGCCAGACATGGAGTGGAACTGTCTAGGCCTTAGCCAGTGTTGCCATTGTCTCAGCAGTAATACTTGGAGCTTGTGAAAATAGTGGAAGAGCAGTGCAATCTCCACAGGTAATAGGCTTAGCGTTTGTCTCTCATCCTTTCAAAAGGTGTGATGTTGACATGTGCAATAATAAAGCTTTCTGGCAAGCATTTACCATGCATTTACTTTGGCGTACCATCCCTATTACCTTTCTCCAATGGAGCCCTTTTATCAGCATGCTTATTTTTCAAAGCAGAGTTTATAATTTGTGTAAAATATGCAATAGCAAATTCAATATTGGATTGTTGTTTTAGCATGCTGCCATTTCTAGTCTTTCCAGCTGGCAACCATTTTATCATCATGCTTTTCCACCCAACCTTCTAATTCACCCTAAAACAACCTTAAATATATTTTCAAAGTTATGCATAATAGAGCTTAAATTTAAAAAGTGCTTTAGCACAAATTCAACATTGATTTAAAAATTGATTGCTCAAAGTGGTTTTTAAAAATTGTGAGTTTGAGTGCATTGTCCTTTTCCTGCACACATGGTTATATCACACCCACAAGTGTGGATGGGATATAACAGGTTGGATACACACCAACAGTGCCATATTCCCTTCCCTACCACAACCCCTCCCCCCCCAAAAAAACCCTGTGTAAGTGCCGAGAACCCCTGCAATCTTGTTCTGGACTACTATGGTTCTCAACTATGTGTGTGTGTGCCTTCTCAGCATAACAGATGCAGACCATTGACTGAGCATATAACAGTATTGATTTGTTGTTTTGTCAGCATAGAAATTTGAAAAACCTGAATCAGGCACCTATTTATCTTTTGGGGTAAAATGTTTCAGAAAGAGTAAGACATGCCATCATCAATCATGTTGGTATCCTGCTGTGCAGGCCAGGTAGTTTGCAATCTGGATTGAAGGGGACTCAGTGGCACAAAGCCTTCTGTGAAGAGAAGCCAGGCTGTTAAGGCACAGGTGCCATGTGCTGCACACAGGGGTTGGTTCTAGTGAAAAGGCAAAGGTATTTCTCTCTCTGAGTAAGTCAGGATCATCTTAACATTGCAATCATTGGCTGTGCAGTGACAGCAGAGTGGGATTTTCCACATTGCGACGGAACCTTTCAAATTTAGGCTCCGGCATAAACAGCATCTTTGGCAGGACAACTGCAAACTGCTGGTACTATTGCTGCATCAGATGCTTGGGTGAAGATCTTCTCTTGAGCTGGAGCCAAGGTTTGGGGGCCAAATCAGATGTAACCTTCAATTTAGGTGCCTCTTGACATGACTGAAGACACTCATTCACATACAGCATTGTTCTAGCAGTTCTGAAAACTTCATCCAACAGAAGAGATTTCTGCCATTTAGTGCCTGTGGAAGTATCACACCCATATGCTGCTTTGGCATAATTACAGTAGCTGGCAGGCAACAAAAAAAAGGTTACTGAGCACTGTTGCCTCAGCAAACTGTGTTGACATGGGAGGAATCAGCAAGTAAGTAAAGCAGGGTTAGGTGAAGCATGTTGTAGAAAAGTCTGCAAACAATCCTGTTAGGCAGCCACAGCTCATTTCAGCAGGGCTCTTTGGCAACTCTCATGCCAAACACCTGGAAGTGACTTCAGTTCAGACAGCAGAGCAGCCCCATATAAGTAGCAAGGCATCTGTAGTAGAGGTTCCTAGATGACATTGGATTGATTCTATGTACCCTTTTATTCCACAACAAGAAAGCTGAAGGAAAACGGTACATCCTTTTATTTTGCACTCACCTGTGTCATAATGCACTACAAGGTCCTCACAGTGGTTGCCACTCTTTTGAGGATGGAAATCAATGGTAAATTGTGTGGTTTCCTGGATTCCAAGGGTCCCAATGGAGGGCTCGATAGAGAATGGTCTGAAATGCAAAGGAGAAATCTGGAACCAATGGGACAAACTAATCTGAAGCCCATGGGAACTAATTGCAATTACCTTGGTCAGGATCAAGCTCATTTTTTTTTACTAGGGCCACCTATTCAAGCCTGGTTAACATGGTTTAGTGATCTTGTTAACACTTTTCAACTGGGCTTTTGTACTCCCAGCCAGAGGGCTAAAGAGATCTAAAAGGTGTATTTATCCCTCTTTCAAGGCATGTCAATGAGCAGCACTGACCATTCTCAACTATCTTCATATCAGAGACAGCCTCTGGATTCAAGTGGACCAACTGCTGCAGTTGCCCTCAGGTCCTGCTTGAGGGCTTCTCAGATGCATGTTTTTGGCCACTGTGAGAACAAGATGCCTGAAGAGGTGAGTCTTTGATCTTAACTAGCAGCCAGGGTCATCTTCTTATGTCCTTAGGCTGCAAGTACAAAACCAAGACTGGATATTCCAGACCCACTCACGTGGAGTACAAAGGCATAAGCAGGGAGCTCTTTTCAATGCAGAGCTCAGCTAGATAAGACAAAATGAAAGCTAGGGAGCAGTTAAAGCCATTGGTAGCCAATGATATCTTAAGTCTAAGCCACACCCACAGCACCAGCACTCCAGCCTTCTTAGCTCTCACTTACGCAGAGCTGTGTTAGACCCAAACCATGCCAGTGGTCTATTTCTAAGGTGTGGCTGGCCCAAATTCCCCTAGGTTAAAGCACAAGAAATATTTCCTGTACCCTATGACAACCCGCTCAGTAACTTTAAACATGTTTGACTGAAGTCATTGTCTCATTATACAGAAAAATGAAAATACAGTGCTACCTCGGGTTAAGAGCCTAATTCATTCTGGAGGTCCGTTCTTAACCTGAAACTGTTCTTAACCTGGAGCACCACTTTAGCTAATGGGGCCTCCCGCTGCTGCGCGATTTCTGTTCTCATCCTGAAGCAAAGTTCTTAACCCGAGGTACTATTTCTGGGTTAGCGGAGTCTGTAACCTGAAGCATCTGTAACCTGAAGCGTCTGTAACCCGAGGTACCACTGTACATACAATAAAGGTTTATTTAAATGGGGGGGGGGGGAGAGAAGTCATTGTCTCATGCTCTGGCTATTACTGATGTCACATTCCATAATCTGTAACCTCCTAACCCAGACAGAAATCTCAAGATTTTACCTCTGTGTAGTGATTTGATAGCGGGCCTCTCGGTTGCCAATGTTACGAACAAGCAGTGTTTTCTGTGTGTTGTACTTGACTGGGCAGGTGGAGAAATTCAACTTGTCTGGGAAATCCAAAATGCCTCTAGCACCAATGGCTCGAATAGGGACAATAAACTTTTCCCTTTCAGTAATGCAGGTTACTTCATGGAAATAATCCTGGAGAGAAAGAATAATATGCAAGTGAGAAGCCTTGCTTCTGGGGGCTCAGCATCCATCCACTACAGAAGATGCCAGAAAAGATCTTCAAGGTGCACACCATAATATTGTAGGATCTACTGACACACCTAATTGCCCCAGAAAAATGACACCTGAACTCACTTCAACCTCTAATTAGGGTCTCACTGCAAACACCTGCAATGACTCTCCAGGAGCCATTTTACAAAAGGAGCTGATTTTTGTCTCTGGACAAACCAGGAGTCTCTGGAGGAGACAAACCATGAACCTGAGTTCAGACAACAGACTAAGCCAAACCATGTCTTAGTGCACAGCAGGAGAAATAGTGGAGCAAAGCAGTTGCAATCTGCTCTCTGGGAGCCTATGAATTGTGCTAAGCCATAGTTTGGCTTCCTGTTACATGTGAACAGATCCATGTGAATATGTGTAGAAACTATCCACTGTACAAATGTAAAATTTATATTCATTGCCCTACCCACACTTGCCTCAGGCCCGTCCACCACTGGCACATGGTCCCTGAATAGTTACCCAGATGTATCCCTCAGGCTGAGACAGGTTCCTGATCCCTGTGCAAGATGATAAAAGGCAAAGGATCAAGGCAGCCTTGTCCATATCCTTGGGCCTCAATAAATGAATTTTTGATTCATCTCTTTAATGTTTCCATTTGTTCAAGTTAGACAAGATTCATGGGTATCTGAGGCCAGCCACCTGTGTCCTTGATCCTTGCCCATACTAGCTCATTAAGAGAGCCAGAGATAGAATGAGCAAATGAATGGCAGAGTGCAGCATTAGCATATCAGCTCCTATACATTGTGTTCCTCTTCAAACATCCCGAGTGCACATGCCCAACTACCAACTTCTCTTTCTCTGATTTATTCCTTTTGTTTGAGAAGTCCTTCTGCCAATTGTGTGTTCAAGGAGGGTGACGCTGACAATAGGAGGAAATGAGAAATGCCATACATTCCACAAAGGGTGAGCCTGAACTGCAGGGCTATGTGAAAAGGCCTGCTAGTCTTAGGCTTAGGCTCTTTGGCTCCCAGTCTCCTCCATCATTCTTTGCCATGCAGCCTTAAACAGAAACACAGATTTCCCAGCAGGAGAGGCGATGGTCTTACCTTGTTCTCTTCAGGAGTGAAGAGGATGCGGAATGTCGAATGCATGCCAGGTGCAACTTTGTTACACACATCATTGGGGCTTATGACTCTGAAGTAAGGTGAACTCTCCAGAACAACTTTCACCAGCCGAGGGATCTATAAGAAATGCAGAAAAAATATTTTGCCATGATTCAAATAGATGAATAAAATTAACCAGCCTTGCCATGAGAGACAAATTCTGTATTCTAGCAGCAAACAACCTAGATGGGCTGGTCCAGCTACATCAGTATAGTGGTGGTAAAGTAATCCTATGCACTTACAGCAGTAAGCACAAGTGAGGTAGCACAAGAATTACTGGAGAAATAAGTGCTAAGCTGCAGCCTTGAGAACATCTCTGGTAACTCTGCTGCTCCTCACCAAATATGATGTTGTGCATCAAGACAGCCCACCTTTATCCATGCATATGTCAAGGAGCTGTCAATGATCCAGGTCAACCACAGGACAGGCACACACATGGAAGGCACAGAAGGCAACTAACTTTTTCTTAACAGAAAATAACAACACAGTGGAGTCCTCTGGTTTGCCTTAATCCAGCTAAGACGTTGCTGAAACTGACCACTAGCTCTGCCATTCCCCCTCTAGCCTTTCATTCTAGATTCCTCCCAAGCAGGCAAAGGCTGCAACAAGGGGGCAAGCTCCTCCTCTGGGCCTGTCTGGCCTGTTGCTCAGCAACTTGCACGACTCTCCTCGAGCGGAGTGTCAGAGCAGGAGGCAAGCCAGCAGGACTGAGACTGTCCTGCTGCTGTGTAGCAGGGCCCACCTCTGATTCCTCTTGGTCTGAATCTGTGCTCACACTGTGACTCTCAGCTTCTAACCCTGTCCTGGAAGGCCCTCCTTCTCCTGACCCCTCTTGATCACTCAACCCCCTTGCTTCTAGAACCTCCCAGCTTGTCCCTTCTGTAGACTGCTCTTCAGTGTCCCACCACCAGTATCTAAGTTGTCATTTTCTGTGCCCTCCGGGGGGGGGGGGGCTATTGGACAGGTGACTCCCACCACTCTTCCTTATCCAGTCCTTATCCAGCCAGTCTCTGACACCATACATGGTACCAAAAAATGTGCAGCAATGGCAGGAAAACCACAATGACATCAGTAAGGGAAGTATTAGTACTGCTCTAGTCTGCCTTGGAGTGCTGTGTCCACTTGTGGGCACCACAGTTTTAGAAAGATATTGATAAACTGGAACGTGTGTAGAGGAGGGTGACCAAGATGATAAAGAGTCTTGAAACCAAGCCTTATGAGGAACAATTAAGAGAGTTTGGTATGTTTAGTGTGGAGAACACTGAGAGGTGATATAATAGCCATCTTCATATACCTAAATGGCTGCCACATGGAACATGGAGCAAGCTTGTTTTCTCCTGCTCAGGAGGGTAGGACTTGAACCAATGGATTTGAGTTACAAGAAAGGAGATTCTGACGAAACAGCTGGAAGAACTTTCTGACAGTAAGAGCAAAGGTTGGATAGCCATCTGTCAGGGATTCTTTCCCGTGATTCCTGCACTACAGGAGTTGGGCCAGATGACCCTTTGGGTCCCTTCCAACTCTAAGATTCTATGATTCCACGATTCCTAGTCCACATCCCCTTCACACACAGTTCAAAACCATGCAATCAAGAGGAGCTCACAGCATCACCCTTGTCAAAGGCCTGCTGCAATAGAGCAGTAAGGAGGGCAATGACTAGTATATGCACAAACATCACGGTAAAAGGCTCAGATATCTCTAATCCTAACCCAAATACCACCACCAGCAGTCTCCAAAAAGCTAGGAAAAACACCAGAGCCAGATGGGAACATAGCTGTCAAGTGTCCCTTATTTGAAGGGACAGTCCCTTATTCCAGCGCCATGTCCCGCTGCTGTCCCCTATTGATGGATGTCCCTTAAATGATGTCCCTTAAATTTCAAAGGAAGCAGCTCCTCTCCCTCCCTCCCTGCCGGCCAGGGAGGAGGGAGGCTCCAACTGTGTTGCTTGGCTGTGTTGCTCACCCAATAAGAAGTCTAAGAACGACTGGGGGGGGTGGAGCTTGCATGCCTTGTGTGTGGCTAGTTAATGCAAGCTGAGGGGGGTTTTGAATGCTGGACGCCATTTTGTTGCACGTGCTGCTGCAAACTTTGCGGTGCAAAGCCAGGCCGGGGAGCCATCTTAAGTTGAGGCTGCATAGGCCTTGTGGTGCATGTGATTCAGATTCTATTCAGTTGAACCTCTGATTACAAAGTTGGTTGGACAGTGTTCTCGAAGCTACCAGCATGAGTTTGACCAGACTGCAGGAGGACAGGAAGACTGGAATGCCTGGAACAGGTGAGACTGCAGGCCCCTTATTTTGGCTGCTGGTCCCTTATTTTCAAGGCTGCTGGCCCCTTATTTTCAAATCTGTAAGTTGACAGCTATGGATGGGAAAGGAAGGACCACCATTTGTATTCAACCTTATATGTAGCGGCGAGGAGTATGTGTATTTATTTTTTAACACTTGTCTGTTTGCAAGCATTAATAAGATTTAATTACACTGCAGCCTGATTCACCACAACTCAGCTTTAGAATGATTTCATCCTCCTGAAACCAATAGGGCTAAATAAATTCACACCCAAATATATCACCTGAACTGAGGTGTGGATGAAAGAAACTTGCAAAATTATCTCCCCTAGGCTCTTTGGTATTGTGAAAAAACATCATCTCTCTTAGTCTTATTTCCAATATTCTTCTATTACTAACATTCAGTGTTGTGCCCTCTGGACATAGACACTGTGTTCTTCAGTTGAGGCTGCAGATAAAAACCTTGTCATAATAAAATTACACAAGATGTATTAGCAAAACCACATTGCATCCACTTTGGGCTTCTGCATCAGTGATCTCCCTATTAGCTATTCTCCCAGTAAAGTATTCATTTGTCTCCAAATCATATTTCCTTATATTTGATGCTGCACATGTTTGCATTGCTACTATGCTGCTGCATTTCTAAACTTTTCACCATCTTCCTGCAGTATTTAATCACAAAACTGTAGGGCTTTGATTACTTTTCACACTTCCTTGTTTGTTCATGCTGCCCTTCTGTTCATTCCTAGCACATTTATTGCAAAGTATCAAGGAAAACATTCAGACCTTCAATATTCTCCTTTAGTATGTTTTCTGCTTCATCTTCATCAATGTAACTTTCCTGATGACAATTCCCACTGGATTCCTCTTTTAGCAAGTGTTCCCCCCCACCCCCCAGACCCTTCCAGTTCCCTGTAGACTATTTTTGTGGGCCAAGAGAGATGCAGCAAAGAAAGTCAGGGTCAGCTGGGGTGGAGCTGGTAAACTGTCAAAGCCAATCATGGACAAGCACTACACTGCCCCACATGGAATTCCACAAGTTGCCAAATTTAGAAGTTTGGAGGTAGAGAGACAGGCAGTCCAAGAAGGCAAACAGTGTGGATATGCATTATCTGTGCAGTGAAATGTTCCTCTAAGCAGTATTTGTTTAATTAAAACTGGCTCCGTTCTCAGCCCAAAGAAAATGGGGAATTCATTGGGTCCTGCCCATGACATGGACCACTGGCAGGAGGAGGCTCTCAGCGTGGTGGTGTCCCACATTCTCCATGGAGGATTGGAAGAAAGAAAAGCATAATTATGGTGACACTAAGAGGGAAAGACAGTCAGCAGCCACTGACAAGACAACAACTGATACAGCCCCATATCCTAAATGACATGTAAATGTTTTTGGCCTATCAGGTTTTTCCTCCTTTCATTGACACAGCACGGCTTGAAAACCTTACTTCAAGAAGCAGCTTCACGGAAAGCAAAGACTGAAACTGAAGTGCCCTCCCAGGACTAGGTGAAATGCCCCACCAGCTCACATTTGGGAACAATTTCAGAACAGAGGCAAAACGTTTATTTCAGATTGGGTGGGTGTGTTTTTCAACCAGTCCATAAACATGCTACATGACATTATAATTAAATGCCAAATTATTCAACACATTATTCCTTTCCTTAGCAAAGATAGAAATGACAGCACATTTGACACTGATTGAACACTAGAACAAATATGTAAGTCATACTTTTGCTAATTTGGGGCAAACTCTACACAAACAACCACTAAAGGGCCAGCTGTTCCTTTCAACAGCAGCTTAAAGCCAAGTGCTGGAAGGAAACTAGCTAAATGGATGCTGGCAGCTGAGGGGCAGGGAAGCAATTTCTGACAGTTGGAGGCAATCTATTACTTGATGGACAAAGCATAAGGGATGCAGTGTGCATGTAATCTGATCATGATTGCTCAGTTAAGCAAAGAGTACACATGCTGCAGGCAGCAGCACAGGACTTTTGGTGAAAACACAGTCCTGAAGGAGCCATGAAGGAGCCTTTGAGCCATGAAGGGGGGAAAATGGCCAGTTGAGAAGCTGTGGGCTACTCTACTTTCAGTGTTCAACAAGCTCCATTTATTTATCGCCTCTATATCCTTCCTTCTGTGGTGGAACTCACAGCAGCATTCATAGGAATCCCAGGCACTGAGCAGACTTCAGTTTCATGACTATGCCATCTCAGAATGGTCATAAGCAATAAGAAAGATCAAGCAAGCCTTGTACAGTATATATTTGTGAGAATGAGATCTGAAAAGATTATGACATTCAGAGGGAGCACAAAAAAACAAATCTTCACTAAGGAATCTGGTTGCCCTTTTGGAAAGGACTTACATCATTTAACTTCACAACATTTAATAAAACATGCAATCAAAAATACAGTGGTACCTCGGGTTACATACGCTTCAGGTTACAGACTCCGCAAACCCAGAAATAGTGCTTCAGGTTAAGAACTTTGCCTCAGGCTGAGAACAGAAATCATGCTCCGGCGGCACGACAGCAATGGGAGGCCCCATTAGCTAAAGTGGTGCTTCAGGTTAAGAACAGTTTCAGGTTAAGTACAGACCTCTGGAACGAACTAAGTACTTAACCTGAGGTACCACTGTACAGGTGTATCCTGCCTTTAAATCCTTTGCATTTAAAGAAAAAGCAGCTCTGTAGATACATATATCATTTCCACTGATAGTTTGTTTACTTTGGTTCTTGTTAAGATCCATAGATCACAGATATGTGAATTGTGAGCCCAGTTGCAGTAAGCCTGGAGTCACCATGGTAGGGGCATAGGAAACAATAAATGACATTGCAACCTTTTTTGGTATCAAAATGGACACCGCATTTATCGAAACCTCAGCAAAGCCTCACCAGGCCATCCTCTCAGTCCTTAGATCAACTAGATAGCAAACAACAAGGGCTAAAGAGGAAGTTAAAATGGGACATAGGCACTGAAAAGTTTGCCAGGAGAGTTATTTCACTGGGAAGAAGAGAAAGAATACTCCAGCCATCGTGCTTTCTCTCCCTGCATCCCACCTCAAAACTACTTTACGTTTCACTGATATGTCATACCTTGTCATTGTTCCTCAGAATTAGTGGCACTTCATACATCTCACAAGGGGCATAATTCTGGAAAATCACTTCTGACGGGAATGGTTGAAACAGAGACTGGTCCAGATCAACAGAAGAGAACTGAAGAAGACACAAAGGGATACATGTAAATGCTGCCTGGCAGTCGCAGGACTGGGAAGCAGGAGAGGCCAGCGCCACTCAGAGTGGAGCCATTCTGCCCCAAAGGAAAGGTACAACTTCAGGCATTCAGGGAAGTGTAGCATGCCATTCTAGTAGTATTCCAACAGACCTATTACATGGGTTAGTTAGTCCTGTTTTCTCTGGTTATGCCTCAGTGCCATTGTGTACCACCATCTCCTGCTTAGCCTTCATAAGTTCGTCTCTTCCAGGCTGTTTAACCAGGCAACATATCATCAGTCTGCTGCTGCTGGCAAATTACCAACTTCAGAACCAAAGCCCACAAATGTTCACTCAGCAGCAAGTCACCCTGTGTTCAATACTATAATAATAATAATAATAATAATAATAATAATAATAATCACCATCATCATCATCATCATCATCATACCCTGCCCAGCTGGCTGGGTTTCCCCAGCAGCTCCGGGCAGCTCCCAACAGAACACTAAAAGCAAAATAAAACTTCAAACATTAAAAACTTCCCTAAGCAGGGCTGCCTTCAGAGGAAAGTATGCATAGGATTGCACACTTTCATGATTCAGCTCTAGGACTTATGGGAGTAAATGATAATAATTACCTTAAATAAACAGTAATTGGAGTTATACATTGGACAGTAATTTAAGAAACTAGCCCATAATATTTATCCTAGGCCACAACAAGCATGGTTTGTTGTGGCTGCCTCTCTTAATGAAAGCACACTTTCATTCCACGGGTCTCTTTCAGCATCATGTCAGAGACATGAGAAAAAAGAACTACCGGTCTTGTTGATGGTAGTGAATAGGAAGGTTGTGGCAATTATTTGGAAGGAGCAAGCACAACTGATATTAAATCAAACGTACAAGAATGTGTGGACTACCAGTTTTTAACATATAGCGTTAAAAAATAGATAACAAAGGCACTGGACATCCATAGCAAACTTTGGTCAGACATTTTTGGATGATGGCGCTAGAACCCTCTTGGGGCTGCAAATCTACAGGCTGAACAACTAGATCAGCATTCCTCAACTTGGTGCCCCCAGATGTTTGAGCCTGCAACTCCCATCAGCCAGCAAGTATATAATTATGTTAAAGTGCTATGTCATAAATAAATAGGGGTGAATGTGGAAGAGATACCTTCTGGTGTGAGGTTTCGCTCATGTCCAGAAGCTGCACAATTCGAGGCCGGCGCACCTCATGGGTGTTTGCCAGCATCTGTTCCGTCGTTAGAGTCATTGCTTTCAGGAAGGCAGATGGAGTCAACTGCAGTTGAAAACAAAGACCACATAAATGCCTGAGTTAAGAAAGGCTTTCCTTGTTAAGCACTTCTGATTAATATGTGTTCACTGCTGAATCCTAGACCTCCATTAATTTTCCTGCTGAAACATTTAAAATTCAGGATGCAGGACTTCCATTCTACCTATCTTAAACGAACTCTTACTGGAAATGGCACCTGCTTGCAAGATTTTCAGATGGCCGCATGATTTCTCTCTTGTGCTGAACAAAGTCAGCAGTTAAGGCACAAAGTAATTAAATCCCATTGCTATTTTAGAGAGAGATTGTGGGATTTTGGTAGGGCTAATTTCTCTAGATGCTTAAAGGGCGAGGGACACAATAAAATACTTCGGCTCATGTACAGAATGACAAATAAACCAGCTGAGAGTTGCAGCCAGGGACAGGGTGGGAATGTTTGAAAGGCATAAGCTCGTTTTCCACTTTGTGTCTCACAAACTAATAAGGAAAGTGGGACAGCAATTATATAATAATAATTTATCAAACTGTGTGCATCTTTGTCTGTGATTACCCTAAAACTGCGGAACTCCCTTCCTATTGACTTCTGCCATGCCTCATTAGTACAAGTAGTTTTGACATGTGTTGATAACCTTGTCTTCTTGCTCCTATGTAGGGAGCAAAAGAACAAGCCAAGGGAACCAGCGGAAGCTCTCTTCCTCAAACTTTGGAGGGGGAAACTTATAGACTTAACAACACACACACAATCCATCATATACTGGTGAATCATTGTCTCTCTCCGCCTCAATGAGTCTCCTTCTGGTCTTCCGTACACACTAAGGGGTACTTTAATCAGTGACAGGTTTTTCTGTTTTTAGAACATAAAGCCTAAACATCACCAAAAACAGGAGGGGACAGATGTCCAGATTGCAGGATCTGCTGTTCTTATTCTACTAGAACCCTGAGATCTACCAGCCTGGTGCAAACGTCATAGTCTTAGAAAGAAACAATTTTGAGCCCAGGAATTAATTTTGAACACTAGAAGTAAACTGAGCCCACAGTTGTTATGCACAGAAATGTACTCCTGGTCACCACAGGCTTTATTTCTGCAATCAGTCTAATTTGGGGGGCAGGGGGTGGGAAGATACATTTTTTTCTTTCCTAGCACTAAACAGCTGGAAGTTAGAAGTCCTCCTTGCCAATCTACTGCAAACTCACCCAGAAGATGCTCATCTACTTTCTGTCCATCCTGATCTAAAATGGACATTGTATTTAAAATGCACTGTCTTTTGCTTACTGTCTCACATTAAGGGTTTATTCAGATTTACTTTTTGTCCTGCTCTTTCCCAGCATGGTGCGCACTTTAAAGCTCCATGTTCAAGGACCTTCCCACCCCCGAGCTTTCTGTGCAAAAGCCCAGTCTTAAAAGCCGAAGCACAACAAATGGCAATGTGGATTTTCCACGGATTGCCATTTGCTCCAATTCAGCTTTAAAGAGCAGTTTTTTGAGGGGAAAGCTCCAGAGAGAAAAAGGGTTGCCAGAACACGGTGCTTTAAAGTGTTCACCATGCCTGGAAAGCATGGAGGAAAGGTAAATGTGGATAAGCTCTAAGGCATGTCAAACTAAAAGGTGTTCAGGAGTCATTATCACAAAGGCAGATTCAATGACTTGGCCAGGTATTAGATCAGCTGAGCGCAAGCAAACATACTGGGGCATGCTTCTTTTCTTCTTTGACCAGTTTTGGGATGTGAGGTATCACCACCTTGCTTTGAAATTCTTCTGAGAACTTGTGGGGACCCAAGGATTTCTGGACTCGGTCTGTTAGCATCTTTGATTAATCTGTCAGAACCTCTGGAATAAGAACAACAACAAACTTGGTTTAAACAGTGAGAAAAAAGTCTCCTGGAATTCACAATTCTGCTTGAGTTTCAATCCTGACTATCACTGAACTGAGAATGGCTGCCAATTATTTCCCTTCAAAAATATATCAATATGAAACTCAAAGTGGAAGTTAGTAGAGAACCAGTCTCAAGATCTGATATTCGCATTTACATGGATTTTTGTTTCTCTATATTCCAGCAACAACAGAATTGTCAGCCTCCCATTACCCAGTTATCACTCCCTTTTGTGTGTGATGTGTAACGGGTGCCTAGAGCCCCCCCTTTCCAATTAGCAGATGACATGGTGTGGCTGCATCTCTCACTCCAGCTGAGACGCTGCTGCATACTGAGAGGGGAGACCACAAGGTTGGTGCTGTGCAAATGTGCTAGTAGGAGTGTCAGAACAGTTCTTCCAACACAGTAGCATCACACTGACCTTGTCGTCACTGCTTCCATCTCCCTCTTCATCCTGGTATGCAATGGCGACTTCATTGGAGGGAGGTCAGATGACCCGCCCAGTCCCACCATGCTATCTGCTAATGGCCAGGACTGTTTATTTGGATCAGAACAGAACCTGGTTGTTTGAAGATGCAGCAGGCAATGCACCACCCTTGCAAGTTTCTATCTGCACGTAGGAGCATCTTACTTGAAAGGGCTCATGGGCTCTTAACTGAGCTCTTATTCAGCCAAGTCATGCGTGGCTTTCAGCTGGATTGTGTATAATGGTTTCTGTGATTTTAGGTATTGTTTGTTTTTTCATGAACCCTATGACAGAGATGCAATAGAAGCTAATAAACTAAAACAAGAAGACCAGAACGTAGGGGAAATCAATTTACTTAATACAGTTTCAAAGGGAAGTGGTCAGGGAGCTGTACCTTAAAATGGAAGATCTGTAAAACAGAAATCACTGGTTGAACATTGGTATCTGCAGCCTCAAAGAACAGAAGGAAAGTGAGAAAACTGTAACATTTCTAACTTAATGGCATAATGTAGCCTTTGCCAACATGGTTCAAGATCTTCGCCCAGAGACACTGTGCAGGTAAAAAGCCAGTCACCTCTGTCCAAGTTCAAACAGATGTTTGGGCCCTGGTGAGTAAAATGTTGGGCCCAGGTGGAGTGAAATATGGAGCTTGTAATGGGGTCACTGCTACTACTAGAAAACCACCTTTGCGTGCCAGTGTCATCCCCCCCCCCCGACACTTATCCTTGTGAAGGGATGGAGGAACAAATGGCAAGGAAGGCTTACTGGAAAGGTCTTGTGGACCTCTCCTTAGCTGGACTGTAATTTCCTGCCACGATTCATAGGAGTTACAGTTTTCTAGGCCTTCCAATTCAATGAATAAACCAAAAAGCCTAGGAAACAAGTTCACTGCACCCAAGCAGGAACTAAGTACATCCTCAACGTTGTTCAGAAAGATGTTTGTTGGAACAGGGAGCGGGGAAGGATTGAAACATTGGAGTGATCTCTGTTTTTTTTTAAGCTTTCTCCTAGAAAGCGGGGGGGGGGGGCAAAATCCAAGGCAAGCTGGGGAAGCTCACTCATCATCACTACTATTGATGCACTGAATCAATATGCCAAACTCCTGACATATATTCTGTCTGGAAGTATCTGTACAGTAATCTGCTACGAAAAACTGGCTTCCATAAGTTACCGTATTTACTGCCTTTTTACAGATAATGTAACTAATTTCATCTCAGTGGCCAATATACAAGAATCTACTGTCCTGCTGTCTTCATATTCCCCCCTCCCCATCAAACACAGACTGGAAATACTTTACACTGGTTAAAAAAGAATTGCTTATTATTCACTGTATAATCTTAAATATTATATTTCTGGAAGCACAGATTCCAAAGCACACTTGCAAGTTACAGTGTGGGGAGACCTCTTTAAAGACAACTAAATGGTGCCCTGGAATTATATGCTGTATAAACCAGCAACAGGAGAAGAATCCAGTTGAAGCTGGCATGGTTGCGAGTGAATTCAGAGCAGGACTGGGAAGTCCTGAGTTCACATCCCCCTTAAGCTATGAAGCTCACTAAGTGACCTTGGGCCAATCATCATCTCTCAGCCTAACCAACCTGATAGGGTTGTTGTAAGGACAGGGAGGAGGGAGTAGAGAACTGTGTAGGCTGCTCTAAGCTCATTTCAGGAAGGATGGGATATAACTACATAATAAAAAAAATAAGAAAAGAAATGCTATTTTTAGTGAGTAGGCTCATTTGGGAGGAAGGCATATGGTTATCTATGACAGCTGACAATTTAAAAGGCAAACAGCAAGCTTCTTACCTGCCTGCTTTTGACACTTTCTCTTTCCTGTCAGTAAGAACTGAAACACTGTGATCTATCTGAGGGCTCTATAGGAACTTGAAAGCATAGCAGATGGCATTTCAAAAAGGCCATATTCCACTGTAGCACCTTTGCCTCCTGCTATATGCAATAATACAGATGTTCAACTGCGTGTGACCCTGAA
The DNA here is from genome assembly GCF_964234715.1 of Podarcis melisellensis. Classification (NCBI taxonomy): domain Eukaryota; kingdom Metazoa; phylum Chordata; class Lepidosauria; order Squamata; family Lacertidae; genus Podarcis; species Podarcis melisellensis. The sequence goes on from NC_138540.1 coordinate 53,578,798, forward strand.
ATGTGCATCCCAGCTCCAACAGATCTCTCCTTTCATGTTCTGCTTCCATTTCAAATCTTTCAACATGAAGGTATCAGTGCTTACATCTCCTCTGTCCCCTGCCTCTTTATATGGTAGAAGGCTCAGAAATGAGACACAGGGAGGTAGGGTGGAGATAAATGAACTCCAGCCTAGAGGCACTTAAGAAGCTATAAGAAGACCTGCCTCCTTCATGGCCTGAGTGAGATCCAGCTACACAGCCCTGCTCCCTTGCGTGCCTCAGGGCTGTTGCACAATAGGCCTGCTGCAAAAGTGCAGCAGAGAGGAGGCAGGCAGGCAGAACACTTAGCACCAGAGGGACACCATGTAATTTTTGCTCCTGATATTAAACCTGAATGTGATTTATTCTGGGAAACCTCTGTAAGCTGCTTTGAAAGTCTCTTGTAACATATACATAATGGTCCATCTTGTCCAGCATTCTGTTCTCACAGTTGCCTATGAAGCTTGCAAGTAGGACCTGAGCACAAGAGTCCTTTCCCCATCTGTGGTTTCCAGCAACTGGTCTTCAGAAGCATTAATGCCTCTGACCATGGAGGCAGAGAACAACCATCATGGCTAGTAGCCATTCATAGCCCCATGTTGAGTCCCATGTTGGGCATTGCAGGGGGTTGGACTAGATGACCCTTGGGCCCCTTCCAACTCTAAATTCTACGATTCTATGATTCTTAAGCCATCCAAGTTGGTGGCCATCACTGCCTCCTGTGTAAGGGAGTTCTATAGTTCAACTATGCACTGTGTGAGGCTAAAGAGCAGGCTATTAGTATTCTTAATAAATAATAGCTTATACTTATAGCCTTGTGCTTTCAAATCCAGAATAACTCCCTATAACAACCTGTCTGGATTCAAAAGTGCGCTAGCACCTTAGTGAGCAATTGGTTTCTCATAGGAACATAGGAAGCTGCCTTATACCGAGTCAAACCGTTGGGTCTATCTAGCTCTTCAATCTCTACTTACTGGCAGCCATGGCTCTGCAGGGATTCAGGCAGGGGCCATTCCTAGCCCTACCTGCAGATGCTGTGGGGACGTGGGATCTACTGCATGCAAAGCACATGCTCTCGTGATGCCACCCCATCTTTCCGAGGCAGCTGCCTCCTCCATCGCTACTTCCTAGTGTGGCCCTTCCCTCTAACACTGAGGCTTTTCGTCCCTGCTTCATGCATGCGTTCAAAGGCCGGGCCTAATCAACCCTCTCCCCACACCACAAGTTCCTTGAGTGCAAATGCCAGGTACCAGTTCAAGCAAGGAGGAGCAAGAAGGTCTCCAAGGACGTTGAGCAGGTGTCCCAGGGCCCAGCAGCCCATCCTCAGCCATTTCAGACCAAGAGAGCAGACAAAGGCTGGCTGAGCACTTACTTGCCTGGTCCTCCTCCTGCTGCTGCTGCTGCTGCTACGGCTGCTGCTGCTGCCTCCAGAGCAGCTCCACAACTTCTAGGCCTTCTTTCTCCCTGCCGGCCTGTGGCTGTTACTCTGGTTCCCATAGCAACAGGGCCTTCCCTCTGGCAGGGCACATACACAGAAGGCTGCAGGCCTTCCAGCGCCATGGCAACTGCTGGCTGGCAGGCAAGCCTTAGCCATTAGCCCCAGGGAGTGAGAGGAGGAAGACTAGAAGCGTCTTAAAGCAACACTGGACTGGCTGGGGTTTCTAATTTCTTTTTGAACTGTTATTTGTTGTTCTTGCTCCGACAAGGACACCAGTATTGATTCGGGAATTTGGGCCACAGCAGCCTGCAAAGACACTGTGATTTCCCTGCTCTCTGCACCAATCCAGCATACGTGTGCTACAAGGGTGACCTCACCAGTTTTGGCAGTGGCTAAAAGAAAAGAACAAAACAAAAAATAAAAAATAAAAATACATTGTACTGGTGAGGATGCAAACTAATTCCCTCTCCCACAACCCACCTCAGTGCTGCCCCTGGTGTACTGCAGCACCAGCAGGTATCTATAGGTGAAAGACATTTCTAACAAAGGTGATGATGAGTCCAGTATGCCAGAAATACAAGTTTTTGCTGGATTAGGAGCAGCCTGTGAGCAAAACCTTCTGGAGGCCAACACAGTTTGCCATTGTCTCAAGTGTAATGGCCAGTCAAACTCTCTGTTCTAGTCCTCTCTAGAGGCTTTCACATCAAATTTCCCGGGTCCTATAAAGGTAGATTGTGGGTTTTGGATAGTGTATTGAGGCCATCAGATCCTCTAATAAGGCTGTCAGATACTTTCAGAGACACTTGGAGCCTGTGGGGCATAAAGAGAAACAAAGAAATACCACAACTGAAATTCCTGTCATTTTGCTACAGAGAGGAGGTTGAACTGATCTTCTCTATAATGCAGTATTCAAGAATTCACAGGCCTGTGCAGAGCTTGTCTGAGGCCTGAGAAGATCCATAATAGAGTAGATCCATTTTTGGGTACCAAATTTTGATCTTGCACAGGGCACCATATTATGAAAGATTACCAAAGCAGCCCAACAACATCATAGTACCCTCTGCAATATAAGGGTCCCTGAGAAGGTGTTCTCAGCTTTCACACAAGGCAAGGGGGCTTCAGATTGTGTTGTAAAAATGTAATATGGCTGATAACCATTCTACCAAAAGGTGCTTTCAGAATACCAAATAATTTACCAACAATATAAAGACGACAATGTCTGTACACTGACAAAAAAAGAAATACATCTGCAGAAGACAATGAATGTACTTTATGGCTGTGTGTGAGAGAGAAACAGAGACAGAGAAAGTGCATGCACACCTAGACAATCTTCGCAGAAGGAACGAATAACTTCTCAACACTACCCCACTTCATTTGTGGTTTTGGTTCAGTAGCAGACAAGCAAGTTGACCTCTTCCTTATCTGACTAGAGTAGCGTTAGCAGCATACTATTAATTCCATGGTAAAAATATCACACTGAGCACAGTGATTTAAAAAATGGTGTTTGAATGAAAAGGTAAACAGATTAAGGTGAGAAGATTTTAGTCTAGCAACATCAAAGATAACATTTTCAACTTTTGGGAAAACATAGGAGCCAACAATATTTTCTGTGTCTCAGGAGAGAGAAAGAGGTGGGGACTTGGGTGTCACTCATCTAGCTCAGTACAGTCTACACTGACTGGCAGCAGCTCGCTAGGCTTTCAGACAGGGGTCTCTGTCAGCCCTACATACAGATACCAGGGATTGAACCTGGAACTTTTTGCATGCAAAAGATGCTCTACTCTTGCAATGTTCATTGACTGCATTATTAAGATTAGTAGTAGCAGCAACAACAACAGTAGTAACGGGGGATAAAATGACACTTTTGAGTCCCAGGAATGATTATTCTAACCTAGGTCCTTGTGGCTTAACTTGAATATTTCACCAGGCTTAAGGTTCTTGCTCCAGTGTATTGACTTTCCATTCCTTCCTATTTGCAAATGTTGTTAAGGTGATGGTTTACAAACACGGTTTCAGGTTCCCCAGTCTGGAGCATTTCTGTGTGGCACAAGGGATATGCAATCTGCTCCCAGGAAATGATATTACATAGTAGGTCACTGTCAGAGTTCACAGTAAGCATTTTAGAGTTACAAGAGCAAGAACATTGTCTTTGTGCACCCTGTTTAGTCAGATCAAGCTTCCTGGATCACAATATGAACTGTGGGCTAAATGCAGGAGTGCCATTACCCCTGCATGTCAGGCTGCTGGTCTTTATGTCACTGGTCAGCTCTGGAAGTAATGTTGCCAAGGTCAAAATGTCTCCTAGGTCAACTGCTCCTACTGAGATCAATGTATAGAAAAGCTTTTGGGTGTTGCAGTGGTAATTATACCAGCTTCACTTATGCTGAACAGGTTATATGTGAAAGCATTATCTGATGAATGTTTCAGGATATACTGTCTATCACAGCTAGCCACATATACTTTGGCCTTGTCTGTATCATTTGTACATTGTGCATTTGACCTGCCATCCTGTTTTGCACTTAAATTTTTGGGGAAATGGTACAAATATGGCACAACACGTAACAATGGTTACAGCTGCTCTTTGGTCTACCTCTTGAGCCCATGGTTGTTGTGGCCAACCCTGTCACTGAAAGAATGTACATGTTCACAGCTTTGAGATTACACCATGCAACAAAATGAAAGCACAAAATATATAATAAAACAACCATTCTGGAGCTGTCAAGCAACCTTTTAGAGCAAAACTGTGTTTGCCCCAGGCTGACTAAAATAATCTCTTTGTTTCGTGTATCCAAACCTTACCAGATAGTGACCCAAATCCACATGCTTTTCTCAAAGAGTGAATGTCTTTGCTAATAAAAGATGAGCAAAAATGCATTGTTAAGTGCTTCCCCACTTATCCGAGCAGTGAGAATTCCAGGGCAGCACTAAAGGCTTTCATTTACTTTGGATAGGAGGACATAGGAGACTTAAGAGATGATATACAATGCTATTTCTACTCAGAGTAGACCAGCTGAAGTTAATAGACATCAGTAGCTTAGGTTCCTTAATTTCAATGGGGCTGCTCTGAATAGATTTAGTTAAACACTCCCATGTCTTTGTAATATTTATTTTATGGAAAAATATATACAGCAGAGCATGGCGAAGTAAAACGAGTACTACAGCAGACAGCACTATGGCTAATCCTGCTTCAGGTTTCCAATGCAACAGTGTGGACTCCCATAGACTTCTCCCATTGCCCAGTTACATAGGCATAGTCAGAGCAGGTCCACAATAACTCATGGACACTTGGCTGCACTTTAAGCATGTTTAAAGAAAATGTTCCCTAACTCGTTTTGGATTATAAGAGGAAATGTGGTTTGGGGAAATTAACAAACACAGACCAGTTTAGTTTCCGGATAGCAAACGGGCAGTTTATAGTCTTTTCCATTGTTCACGTCTGGATTTTTAATCTTTCCAGGGGAGAAAGATTAAAAAGAAAGAAAGAGTGGTCTTCATTTTTTTATTCATTTTTTTAAAAAAATCTTTTTGTAAAATGCTTTGGCGGTTTTTTTACCATAAAGTAAGAAAGATTTTACTATCAAGTGTATAAATTTTAGGGAATAAAAAATAAATTAATAACAATAAAATTAATATGTATGAAGCAGTGTCCCAACTAGATAAACAGCTATTAAGACGTTGTTGTTGTTGTTGTTGTTGTTGTTGTTGTTGTTGTTGTTATACAGCTACATAATCTAAATCATTTTAGTTCCAGGTATGTGATATTGGCTCTGCTTTCCCTCATGGGTGTAGCCTGACACCCTTCTTGAGCCATCTCTCTGCCTGGCAAGCACCAATGGGAACTTGCTCTCCCAGCTCTAGACAAATGAGGGCTGATCAGGGGACTAAGGAGCAGGTGTCCTGGCAATGCAGGCAATGCAGGCAGGTGGAACTTTCTGCCTCCATGATTCAATGGAGCAGCTCCTTCCTGGAGCTTGTTATCCTGGTGTTTTCACTGTAAAACAGACCAGTGAACTGAAGAGACCACTTTGAGAGCCCGTGCAGTACAGTGGTTAGAGTGTCCAACTAGGACCTGGGAGAACAGGGTTCAAATCCCCACTCAACCATGAATGCCTATGAGTGTCCTTGGGCCAGTCACTATCTCTCAGCCTAACCTACTTCACAGGGTTGTTGTGAGGATAAAATGGAGGAGGAGAGAAGTGTGCACCCCACCTCAAGCTCATTGGAGAAGAGATGGGATATAAATGTAATACTATAATGATGATGGTAATAATGTTAAAAGGCCTCACTTCTTCCTTTAGATCATCACTGCCCTGTCAGAAAGGCACTGAACTGGAAAGAGTGAAATATTTATATCCATGCAGCCATATCATTCCCTTAATAATTAATATAGACATTCAGCTGCTTGCAAAGGCCTCCCTCCTTTTCCCCTCTTCCTAGCTATCATTTGAAGCTCTCAGAGCAAAGAATGCACCTGTCTATCTTTCTGGCTTCAGGCAATACTGTATCTGAGAGCCAAAACAGAGGAGAGGCGAAATGCAGGGATGGGTTTCATGTGGTTCTTTCCCCACTTTAAGAATAGTGTCTTGCAGGAGGAGGCGGACTCTAGCTAATGGCAAGTGGTTTAATATTTTCCTCCTGTGCATCTGTCCCACCAAAAATCATCACTGCTCGCCATCCCTGCTATCAGCCTGATAAGAGAAGCTTGCACTGTCATTTGTAGGAGGGAGTTTCTGAGTCCCTTTCCCTCAGGACCCTTTCCTCTACCCCAGCTCTAGGAAAAAATATAAACAAAGAGGAAACTTTTATGCTCTCAAAACCCCTAACTTTCTTCTGCTTTTTTGGCAGAACCTTGTGAACTACCATTAGAACACAAACATGTAGCTGAGTCATACTATTTTAGCACACTTGGGAAAGTTTTAGTGACAGCTCTATTCTGAGATGGGCCATTTGGCCTAATCATGAAATCTGCTCCATCTCTGATACTGAGAGGTTAGTTCCACCTCCCTGATGACTCTGAGCATACATTTCAAAAGGTCTGCCCAGCTGAGACCAGTTGATCTACTGTTTCGAAGGGCTCAGCTGGAAGATATTTATTCAGAGACTGTATAGTAAATAGCTGTCCATTCAAGGTTAACTTCAGGCGTAAGAATCCCAGACACTCTAGGTGGCACCACTAAACTACAGCAGACCTAGTCCCTCCTGTATTCCGCCCCCCCAACAAACAACTCCATCGAAGTGTGCCACACAGAGACACTTAGTGCTACCTGTACAGCCTGAGTGGCTATTCAGTGTTCACCCCAGGAGACAGAGAGCTCTTTCTTTCCACCCCTGAGCACTCTAGAACCATTCAGTGTTCCTTTAATCTTTAATTAACCATTTATGTCTGACAAACATTTTCTTTTGGAACCTGCCTTCTTTTCCCTCTGGTATCCATGGTAATGCACTTTCCCTCCAGATGAGAGCAGTTGTCAGAGCAGGTGATGGAAAAGAAAGAAGGAAGATCTTGCTTAGGGTCTGGATCTTTTGTATATGGCAGGAAATGCCAGAAAGCGGATTTTGCAAACAGTCCAAACGATAATAGGCACTGCAGGAAACCTCTATGGAAACCTCACTCTCTTGTCCTGAAATGGGGCCATCTTCTAGGTGGGATTTTAAAAAGAGAGAACAGTTCTGTGAAGCACATTAGCTGAACATACAACAGCAGGATACAAAACTTGAGGAAGAGGATCTTGCACCCAGTATTTGCGGGTGAGGTGGTGTGGGTGGGGCACTGTTGCTCTCCCAGATTCCCAACACAAAGGGCCCCTGGCACTTACCGAAAGGGGAAGGAGAGGGGAGAGGTGCAGAGAGTATGATGCAGTCATGATGCAGTGTGGCGCAAGATGGTGGGAGCGCTGCACCACATGCAGGACTGTACCATACTCTCTGCATTTCACTCACTCCCTCCCTCCCCTCTCCCTCTTGCTAAGTGCTAGCGCCCTCTTGTGTTGGGAAGCCAGGAGAGCAACAGTGCCCCACTTGTGCCACCTAATAGGCCGCTACTGCATATACCATCTGCCGATGGGACTTTATTCTCTCCCTCTACTAGGTAAAGCTATCCAGTGTAACTTCTATTGCCTCTATTGCCTTTTTCGCCCCTTTGCACCCCACCTAAAATTCACCCCAGCTTTGTTAATAAAGAGGACCACCTGGTTTATCTTTATTCCTATCTGCCACCTACAAAGAGAACCTGTGTTTCCCCCTAAGGATGGAGGCAGAGCTGAGTAATGGTTACAAAGTACCACTAACATCCAGCTTTTGCTGTAAGAAAGGTCGCCTGCACCTGAGGAGGGAAGCCCTATTTCGGCCTTGTGAGGAAAGAATGGAACATCCCTTCTAGTAATTTGGCAAGGCATGTTAACACAAGCAGTGTGTGTGTGTGTGTGTGTGTGTGTGAGAGAGAGAGAGAGAGAGAGAGAGAGAGAGAGAGAGAGAGAGAGAGAGAGAGAGAGAGAGAGAGAAGCTGTAATACTTACCAAATCCATGGATCACTGTCTCCTTTTCCTGTAAATCTTTGCCATCTTCCCCAATCACTTATAAATTCAAAGTTAAACAAAGGAACACCAGACACTTTCTGGGAGTATTAAGCTGGGAGATGTGCTAAAAGTTACTCACTCCTTTATTTGCTCACCTCTCCACAACCCAGAAGATTGGCTCATCTCCCCACCACCACTGTTGCCCCCAGCCACCTGGAAAGCAGGAGGAAAATGCACTTTTGAAGCCGTCTCCCACAATATTTGTGGTGCGTCCAGGTGGTTGCCAGTGGATTCAATCACTTACAGGCAAATTCAGATTGTCAGTTAAAGTTGGTTTGGTGTTCTTCCACAAACAACTCACCCCCCCCCCCAAAAAAAGACTTTTTGCAATAAGCAGAGTGATGGGCAAATGCGCTGCAAAGTTGTGAGATAACAATTGTTTGATGCAACACCATATAACCTCCCGGCAAACAAATCAGAATTGATGTTTAACAGCTGAGGTCATCCTCACAAACTTTGTGCAAACAAATCAGGATGAATTCTCAGTAAGCAGGTCTGTGTGAGCGACCTTAGAACAAATTCTTCTGTGTGGCATCATTTAAAAACATTAACAAAGGCAAGATTTTTAGTCTTTGTTTTTATTCGAACACCCACCCTCTGGCAGTTGCCAGGAATAATAGTTTCTTCTTCACATAAAAGATTGTCTGCCCTTTCCAGGAACCAGACACTCCTCCAAGCTTGAGTTACTGCAATGCACTCTATGAGGGACAGGCCCTGAACTGACCTGGTAGCCACAGCTAGGACAGAATGCAGCAGCAGGAACATGGCTGCGGGGGGTGAAAGGGGACAGCATCTCACACCTGTGCTGAGAGAGCTGCATTGCTCACCTGTGCTCTGGTGATGCATGTATTCTGGATTGTTTCATTAACGTAATATTACTGTTGATTTTATGTTGTTCCTACACAACAGTATTTAATGTAGGCAGTATAGAAAACTTTGCCTATCATCATCATCATCATCAAATACAGGGTGATTGCAATTGACACGAGGGTTATGCTCTTATTGGTTGTGCATAAAGGCAAAATTGTGCAAAATCAGAATGACCTTCCCCAAACCAACCCCTCTGTTCTCTTGAGATCTTGCAAGGTCAAGGCTGTCCAAGATCTCATGGGAGCCTCTCAGAGACCTTGCACAACCATCCCAGAACCCTGGGACTTGGTTGACTGTAGCTCATTCTTTATCCTTTTTAGTCTAGAAAATGATCTTTCGCCAATACAGTTTGTAACCATTAAACCCAGGAACAATCTGAAAATTGTTTCCACATTTGCAAAAGCTGTTTGAATTTTCTCCTAGGATGTTATTTGATACATACCTTGGTAGCTGAAATTTTCTTTTTCATTGTGAGCTAGTTTGACATGAAGGTGGAAGTGCAAAGTTCATGGACTAGACTAAGGTCAACATCCTTTGGATACTCTTGCATCAATAATCTCAATGCCATTGTGAATCTGCTCCTCGGTTGCTTGCAGGTTCACCCAAAATGAAAAATAGCTAGCCATATTCCTGTACACTCCTATACTCCCTTGCTCTTCTGTCTAGGTTGGCTTCAACAGCATGCATGACAGGGATAAATGAATTTACCCTAAACTTGCCTCTCAGAGAAAGTTCATCTAAGGCTTCAGGTGCTGTCCCATCATGGTGTGTGTGTGTGTGTGTGTGTGTGTGTACTCTCTGCCTTCTTTTGACAGTTTTGTACTCTGCATCTGGCAGAGTAAATTTTGCTTACTCTTCAATTTCATCAAAATTGGCACCCATGACATAATGTAGGGACGGGATGCGGAAGTTAGAAGGTACCGAAAGAGTTCCTCTGTGCCCTTTCTCTCTCTCTCTCTCTCTCTCTCTCTCTCTCTCTCTCTCTCTCTCAGAGAAGGCTGCTTGCACATGCCAGTTTTTGCCTTGGTGCATAAATGCAAAGCTTATGGCCAGAGTTGCCCTATGCCTCTTCCTCTAGTTCTGTTTCCAGAGATTTAGGTGCATCCTACTGCACTAATGGGACACCTTCGGCAAGAGGATGGTGTGTTCCCGGCATCCTCCAGTGACCTCTGAGTTAGCGGAAGCAGGGACTCTTCTCCGTGAAAAATGAGCCAGCTGACAGGGCTGGTGGGGTCAAGTGATGCTTAGTGTGCGTGAGAAAGAGAGGAGGCAGTGCAATTAGAGGGAGAGAGGGAGGAGGAGCAGGGACCTTTCCTGCAATATGCCATTGTCACAAGGACTGGCTGTCTGGCTGAGTGACTAGCCAGCAGAAAATGGATGACCCCAGAAAAGAGGGAGCCCGGGGGGGGAGCCAATGGCCTCTGTTGCCACAGTATTGTGAAACGCTGGATAAACTGCAGTTGGGGTGATTGACTGAGCCCATTGACCGAATCCTGGTACTGCAAAGGACTGCATAGGAGCAGCTGACCCTTGGAGGGTAGAAGTGGCTATGGCAATGTCAGTTGAGGAGCCCTTTCCCAGGAGAAGTTAGGGTGCCTCTTGCAGTTGCTTTCCCTTTGCAAGTCGTGATGCTGTCCAGACTTCACCAATCTGGTGCCCTCCATATGCCCAGGAAATGTGTCCTCAATTTGCTGCCTCACCAGTTTTACTGCAAAGTCTCGCACTGATTAACCTTGTTGCATGCCACCACCCGCCCAATCTACCCCATGTATATCACTGGATGTCAAGGAAGCAGTAGCCACATTCCCAGTCAGATAAGGTAATGGCAAGAGTCTGAAATACTTGGGATCTGCTCTGTCCAAAATGCAGAATGTGCCAAACTCTGGGGTGAACAATCTTATAGAACTAATTGCAGTTTGGTTCAGATATCTTCTGTTGGTAGTGGAAGGTGTCCAAAGGGGGAAGGCGGGTTCCAGCTGTGGGGCTGCAGGGGAGGAGAGGCAGAGGAGGAATCACTTCTCAGGAGTGGCTACACCTGCTCCTTTTTTCCCCTCTCCATTTCCGGCAAATGCTACAAATCCCTATGCCAATCCTGTCATCTGCTGCTGCTGCCCCAATACATGGTTTCTCTTCATCATTTTTGGCGGGTTTTGTTGGGGGCAGACCTTGCATGGTCTGTCTGATAACTATGAAGACTGTCTCAGATGATTAGCTGCCCTGTTCAGAAACCAGGAGTTGCACATGTTTAACCAGTGTAACTCAGATATTTCATGTAGACTTCCCTCCCTGTCATCTGTCATGCACCCCAGTACTTTGCTTTCATTAGGTTGTAGAACTTCCAGATTAGAACACACACTGGCACAGACCTACGTCTCTCTCTCTCTCTCTCTCTCTCTCTCTCTCTCTCTCTCTCTCTCTCTCACACACACACACACACACACACACACACACACTTTCCCTTGCTGCCGCCGCCGCCTTCTCCTCAACAGCCTGTGTGCCCTCTAGTGGACGTTGCCTCCTTCTGCAAGCTTTGAAAGGCTTATAAAGGCAGAGAGGGCAGCGAGAGAGCTGGAGAGGCAGCTGGACAGTTCCTGGTGCTGAACGCAGACAAGAGAGCAACGCGGTTGAGGACCAGTTCGCTCATGGCAGGGAAGCAGCAGCCCCCTTATCTGCACCTGGCAGAGCTGACCGCCTCCCAGTTCTTGGACATCTGGAAACATTATGATGCTGATGGTCAGTGAGAATGAAAAGAGGGACACAAACTTCTGTTCATTTAACCTTTAGGGACAACTGATGTTTTATTGCTTGGTGCCAACATGTGGCTGGAGGAGATTGATCAGTGGCTTAAAATGGCCAGTGCTAATCAGTAGGCATGCTAAGTTTCTTTCTACTTTGCCTGAATTTTTATTTAAAAGGCTGCAATAAGGTGGTTTTAAAGACAGAATTCAGAAAAGGTAGTTTCTGTTGCCTGTTCTTTTTGCTGTTGGGTTGCTGTTGGTTTTTAAGTGTCTACGTTTTATAAATTGTTCACTTTTGTTAGCAGTAGTAAATGAGAGTTGGAAATAGTAAGACAAAGAGTGAGCAGAGAGGAGTGGAAATGTTTCTGATGAGAGTGGGCACAATGGGTGTGGGTAAGTTGAAAAGTGTTTCACTTGGTAGAATTCAATATGTTTTAGACTAGTATAGTCTCACTCTTCTGTTTTAGACTTCCTGGTGTTTATTTTCATAAATTTTGGAGGCTCATAAACTTTTTGCCACTATAAGTAAGTCTGGTTAGAGATCCTGTCCCATGTTAGGAAGAGTTGAGGTGGCTTCTGCTGTTGGCTTGTGCCTGTGCAGCTAAACATGTGCTCCTATAGAGAAGGGCAATGATTGCAGTATGATGGGAATTTGCCTTACTGTAAAGGGTCCTGTGACCATGTCTTGATAACACCCCCTGCGGGTGTCCATTATCATTTAGAAACCTTTGATCTGAGCTCCAGAGAATTCTGTGTACAATATGTTTTCCCCACTAGTCACTGTGTCAAGACAGCATAGCAGGATTTTACTCTAGATAGCTGCAAACCTGCCTCTAAGCACCGCTTACAAGTAATTCACATGAGGTAAGCCACTGGGTGCCCGAGGTGATGTCTGTTAACATCTAACACAACACAGGAAGAGATGGCTGCTATCCAGAACGCTGATCCAAAAAGGTTTTTATTTGTGGGAGAGGGGGATACATGCATATCCTGAAACTCTTTAAGCCCTTTGCTGTGCCTCCTCTTCCAGCCATGATGGGATAGAAAAAGCAGAACTTGGAAGAAGGTGGTCTTTAAGAATTTCAGCTGGAGGGGTGAAACAGTCTCCCTGATACTGTTGCAGGAGGCAAGAGGTTCACATGGTTTGGGGCCATAGGGACAAATCTAACCAGGTCCTTTTCTGACTTTTTTTGTCCTATGAAATGAACCAAAATTTTCATAAATTAAATCCCCCCCACCCTGTATATGTGCATGTTTTGACTGTACCAATTGCCACATCGGTGACAGGGAAAAGACTTTCCTTTGAGATGAACTGGCTGAAGGCACACCCCAGTATGCGGTAGGGTGTGCATGATGCTCCCCTGTGGTGTGCTACCGGGTGGGTTTCTTGCTGGAGCCACTTAAGTGGAGCATGTGCTTTCAAAACAATGAGTTTCTGTGGCATATTGTGCATGGCGTGGATGATCAAAGGGCTGGGAAGGTGAAGCATGTGGGTGGGTGGGCCAGTTGCCTAACAATGGACCGGTCTCTGTGACTGCTTGACTACTTTATGATTCTCCATGGTTGCAGCAACCTCAGGACAAACAAGGAGCAGGGATCCAGGGGTGGAGTTTTATTGTAATTGTATATCACTTTTCCTTAGAAGAGTGGGGGACAACCTGCAGCCCCCGGCTTAGTTTCAAGTGGCCCTCCAGGAACTGCAGGCCCACTTTTCCTTGCTCTCTCTGTGTGTAAGAAAGAAAGAAAGGGGGGCACTGTGTAATCCTGCAGGGCTGTAAACACCAGCCAATTTTGACCATGGCCTCAGCTGTCAGCATGCAGTTCCGCCCCACCTGATTGCCTCTGAGGTTATGCAGCCCCTGATAGAAAAGAGGTTCCCAGCCCTAACTCAGAAACTCAAAGCAGCTGAAACAAAAAATCCTAGTCTGTATGTCAGAAGGAACTGAGCAACCTTCACCTTGGGCAGATGCTGACGGGAGAGGAGCGAAAAGCGGGGTGGTGTTTTCAGCTCACTCAGAGTCCGTGATCTCCTGCAGGGCGAGGCAAGCTTAAGCCTACAGAACCTGATTGGGGATAAGCTCACATAACTCACTGCTGGATTGTGGCTAAAGTGCACCGAGCAAGTCCTCTTCCAGATGGCTTGTTTATTGATTATTCACCCTGATTTGTTTGCAGGGAAATTAAGCAGTGTTGACTATTTAATGAGCATTTATTCTGACAATGGTGCATCAAGCAAATGCTAGTCTACACTTGCTGGTCCATTTCCCCATCACTTTCTGAATCTCAGAATGTCTGATCTTTTCAGGGATAACGGTTTTGTTTTGTTTTTTTGCATGACATTCTCCCAAGCACAACCTGAATTGGCCAGTATGTGAACCGAATCCCACCCCAAAATAGCAACAGCCTGGAAGCTCTCAAAAAAGGAGGAAGCTGACCTTGTTGCCCCTCCTAAAGAAGGAAGGCATGCTGGCATCTTTTATTTAGTTTATTTATGGCAGCCTAATAACATATGTTCTCTGGGAGGCTTCCACTAAAAATTAAAGCAAATAAATATAAAGCCGGATAATAAAACCATAAAAGCACCACAAAATCTAATAGAGCAGAAAACTACCAGCAAAATACAAAATCAATACGACAGAGCTCACAGCTGCACCAAAATGTCATCAGTCTTAAAACTCCAAGAATATACCAAAGATCTGAATGTCACTAAAATATATTAAGACTGAAAACCCAGGAAACATAAAAAGGGGGCTCTGTAAGCAATGAAAGTCACCACAGAGATCCTCTCCATATAAACTAGCTTCATTACCTTATTTGTTGGGGAAACCCTGAGAAGGACCTCAGCAGATATTGATATCCAGGTAAGTATATATGGCAGAGACAGTCCTTCAGGTCACCTTGTCCCCAACTGTTAAAGGTTACTGGATTAATGGTGGCTCTTTGAACTGGGCCCGGAAATGGACTGGAAGACAGAGCAGAGCAAAAAGCACTGGTGTAACATTACCATGCCATGCAGTCCTAGTTAACAAATTTGCCTGCCCTATTTTGGACCAGAGGAAATTTCCAGATTACTTTCAAAGGCAGCCCTTTGGGACCATAATCCCACCCAGACGTTAATCAATTGATTCAAATATTTCTAGATCACTCTTCATCAAGAATTGATTCCAGGACTGTTCACAAAGTGTTCAAGACTTTGTGGCTCTATCTGTCTATTTGGCCCTGTGGGCAGGAAAGGTAACATTTTAAAAATTGCTGCCTTCATGTGTCCTGGGCTTTAATTTGCTAACTGTGAACCACATTTCCCAAAAACATCAGTACTATGACTGCAGACTCTCTCTTGAATTCCAGCAACCTTTCTAGATAACGCATGACATCTGCAATATTTTGCACCAGGTACCCAATTTGCATTTGTCAACTGAACTTCACAAGGCCACCTGTTTCTCTTGCAATCTCACATTTGGAAGACCCCTGTACCTTCCCCACTTAACCCCTGGAGGTATGGTTGGTTAGTTGGATTAAGCTGCTGTGATCGTATTTCCTTGCGTTGTTCAAAAAGCTCAACCTCTTACTCCTTCTGTGAGATTAAGAGCCACTCCATCAAATGCATTTAATAAAAGAAGGACTTCCCTTGCTCTCTCTTTGAGGGCACAGGGGATTCTGACTTTCCAGCAGCAACACAATCCCACCCCTGGGATGCAGCTGGAGCATGGCAATAATCCTACAAGGCTCACTCTTGAAAGGCAGCAAGGCATAGCCCTGTTAAGGCACCTTAAAGAAGGAGAGGGAGGACCTCTCCCCACCCCATCATCATTACCCCCATGTATTGGAGGGATAATTTTTGAAGTGGGGAGCCTGCTCTCCTTGGGTAAATTCCCTCCTTCCCTGATTTCTGTACCATGCAGAAAGGCTGCATTGACAGAAAAAGGCTGCCTGCTTCAGGCACTATCCTTCAGCTCATGAAGGATGATTGATGGTGCGGGGCAGGCAAGGCAGAGCATACTCATTCTCACTCACTCTGAACAGAATGTCTGAGTATGGCTAGACCTTGTTAGCATTGTGGATTATATACCTTGTTGTCCAAGCAGTGCCATGTGGGGCATTATCCTAAATGCCTAATTGGTAGAGGAGGCAGCAAAGCAAGATCCCCTTTGCCTTTCTGTAAGGCAACAAGGGTGTCTCCTGCAGCCACTTCGCAGCAGCTTGCCTCCTGTATCACCAGGACTTCAGCCTGTCAGCAAAACTGGTAGATGAGGCTCAGTGGACTCAGGGCACCCTAGACTGTCCTTCCAACCTGAACATGGTCAGCTGACCTCACTGGCCAAGGAGGACACACCAAGGAAGAAAAAGCCAGTCTAAGCAGTGCTAGCCTGATCTCATTGAGTTGCCAGGCCTTGCCTTGCCTCACTTCTGGTAAGCAAGCAGGAGCAAGCTGGAGTCCCTCCCAGTCCCTCCTATTGGTAAGATTTGCAAGGCAGTTTTACTTGTGGCACCAGGATGGTGCCCCCAAGATTTTTCAACCACAGTTCTCATCAGCCCCAACCAGCCCCACAACCATCTGAGGCTGGGGCTGATGGGAACATGGATGTGCTGGCTGGGGTGGATGGCTGTTGCAGTCCAGAACTCCTGCACAGCACCAAGTTGGAGAAGGTAGGTATGAGGAATACAAGAGAAAGAAAGGGGGGGGGAGAGAGAAAGATGGAATGCCCAAAAGAACTGCATTTCAGATTGGCCCCTGTAATTCCTATGTACCCCTCCTCACCCCTCCAACCATGGTTGGCCTCCTTCTAAATTTGAGCAGGATGCATTGCTAAAGGGTGAATGCAACCAAGACACCTTTTGTCAATTCAAGTAAGATCAGCTTAAAAACAAACACGACACCCCCACCCCGCAAACAAACACACATACACAGACATAAATGCTATGTTGTTGCCGTGTAATTTGAGGGTGATTCAATGTGTGGAGGGGGGTCTTCCCAGGGGAGCTAAGGAGATCTAACCTGTTATTAATATAATCATTTTGGCAACTTATCATTAAGCACAGCTTTTCAGTTACATCACCTTGCTTGCAATGATCAGAGCAGAAACCAAGGACTTGGCATCAGTATGAAATTATACTGTCCCTCTTTAGTAATCCCATTATTATATCGGAGGACCCCTGCAATTTCTATCTTATCTATCTTTCTGATGAATCAAGCCATGTACAATATACTCAGGGTGCTCAAAGCATCACCAACATTTTCCTTGCATCAACAGCTGATGTCGCAGAGGATGCAAAATCTGGAGATCCTAATAATGGTGGATTCTCACCAAGTTATGTTCTGCTTCAACCTTGGTGCTTCCTGAAGCCCCTTCAGGTGGTCAGCTACTTCCTCCTTGTCTTCCCCTTGGTTCAAAGGCATGCAGGATGACCCAGGGGCAAGAATGGCATCAGCAAAACTTGATGGGGGTGGTGCTCACAACCAAACTGCAGGATGGCAAACCACTCACAAGCTAGAAAACTGCACATAACTTTGGAATACAGTGGGAGCAGAGTCCTGCTTTTCATTAGTGCACTTCTGAGTAATTTCCCACATGTAGAGGCCAAGCACAGCAGGCCAAACCCTGATACACTAGTTTTCTATCTGCAGCAAGTTCCCCCCTCCCCACCACGCTCATAAAGACACATGCAAAAGTAGCAACTAGTTGTGTGTTCTGAACTGGTACTCACTTTGCTTCATGTGTAAGGCAGGCCTCCAGAATCATGGGTTAAAGTACAGTGGTACCTCGGGTTATGAACTTAATTCGTTCTGGAGGTCCGTTCTTAACCTGAAACCATTCTTAACCTGAGGTACCACTTTAGTTAATGGGGCCTCCTGCTGCCGTTGCCGCACCACTGACCGACACACAATTTCTGTTCTCATCCTGAGGTAAAGTTCTTAACCTGAGGTACTACTTCTGGGTTAGAAGAGTTTGTAACCCAAAGTGTTTGTAACCCGAGGTACCACTGTAATTACTTTGCATATAACAAGTGTTGGAGGTGGGGGTACATTAATTTAACCATGTTGACTGTGTGTCACTCAAAGTTGCGTGAATGTGGTTTATTAGTTTCCGACTGCTCTTGTGAACACTCAAGTTCTCTTTCTAGTGCCCTCCATCTTCTCATTGCTCACACTTTCTCCATTCCAAAGCCATGGCTTAACCTGGCCTGTTTGCAGGCTTGTTCTGTGTCACCCTATCCCACACTCTTTCACTGGCTGCTCACCCCACAGGGATGTGCCAGTAAAACCTCCCCTGATTAAAGGTTCTCCCTCGGGGGCCCATCAGAGATCAATTACACAATGCCACCTGCTTTAAGAAAACACTTGCCTCACCCGTCTCAGGCTTTCCAGCAGGACTCATCTTCAGGACTGCTGCGATTCCCAGAGCCCGTGATGGCCCTGTGTACAAAGTTGCTTAGGGCCAATGTGAGCATAGACTCAGCAAGCATCTTGTCCCAAACTCACACTGGACAAAATAGAGTGCCAAGGCCAGCTCAAGACATTTTGCTGCCTAAGGCCAAGATGCTGCATCTATTCTACATGCAGATGCCAACTGGATTGCTTCCACACTGACTGGTGGGACAGTGTCTTCCTCTGCACCTGAGGGCTTTTTGGGTGGCTGGGTAGACTGCATGACATTGGCAGTCCTGTCTGAACCGTGGCCCTCAGCATCTGCCGCCTGAGGTCTGCTGCCTCACTCTGCCTAATGGTAGAGCTGGTCGATGATGGCCCCATACTTGTGGAATCCCATCTGAAGGGATATAGGGCTGGCTCTATCGTCACTAACTTTTGAACCAACCTTGAAAACCCACTTGCTTCCATCTGCTTTCAGCTGAAATGTTAAGCTGAGTTTTTAGCATCCTATTGTTTAAACAGCATTTGACTTCCTTGCAATTGTTTTAAATTTTACGGGATGTACGTGTGTGCCCGCTGGGGCTGCCTAATGCCTTTAGATGGCTATTTTAGTTTGTTAATATAAGTGGATGGTTTTCATTTTGATATTTTCAAATATGTATGTGGGCCGCATTGGATTGAGAGGCTTTTACCCTGAGGGGGAAATCTAGAAATATTCAAAATAAATTAATACAATGAATATGGCAGGAAAGGGAAGAAGACTCATTCCTTTCCCCTTCAGCTAACCTACAACTGAGTCCACATCTCCCCCCAAAAGCCCCACCCCTCAGCTGGGCTCACTTCCAGCTCTGGAACCCAATGAGGTAGGGGAGACATTTTAAAATAGCCAAGGGGATCTGCCAGGGCTAAGGAAGGAGTAAGTGCCTCCTCATAGCCACCAATCCCTCTCAAAAACCCCCACCCCAGGTACGGCCACGAGGAAAACATTGCACTGGAAACCCATTGTTTCCTTTGCATGCTTATAGTTTGGTGATATATTTAGTTGGGAGCCTTAAAACTTTCATTGTGCAGGTGAAAAAGATTTGGGGGGGGATATTTTGTACTGGAAAACAACAAGAGGGGGGAGGGGGAAGCTGCTGCCTCTCCCTGCCTGCCCTCTTTCTGCTTAGACACAGCCTCTTCCTGCCCTGGCTCCTTGGGTTGAAAAACAAAATGGAGGAGAATAGAACACTAGAGCCTCTGTCTGTGGCCCTCCAGAAGTCATTGGACTCCAATTTCCATTAGCCCCTGCAGCCTGCATTGCCAGTAGGCTGGGATGATGAGAGCCAAACCATATCTGGAGTGCCACAGGGGCCCCTCCGCTTTCCACCCCACCCCACTGCCCACTCTATAGTTCACAATCTGAGCAACAGCAGGCCTCAGTGCTGGTCTATCAAAACACCAAACAGCAGGTGTCTGTTTCTTCCATATTGTCAAGTCTGCCAAAAGCACATTTTGCCTCAGGATATTCTGAAGAATGTGCAGGGACACATCTATCTAAAAAGGGAGTGTGTTACACATTCAGTTTTCTACTGATGGGGGAGCAGACCACAGACAACCCAGTTTATTTAAGTGCTATTTCTTGTTAAATCCAAGTAAACATTTGAAAGGCATTTTACATATACAGTGGTACCTCGGGTTACATACGCTTCAGGTTACAGACGCTTCAGGTTACAGACTCTGCTAACCCAGAAATAGTACCTCGGGTTAAGAACTTTGCTTCAGGATGAGAACAGAAATCATGCAGCGGTGGCGCAGCAGCCGCGGGAGGCCCCATTAGCTAAAGTGGTGCTTCAGCTTAAGAACAGTTTCATATATATTTTTCCAAAAATTTTATTGGTTTTTACAATATCAACGACAAACAAAACATAACAAACATAAATCATAACCTTATTGAAAATAACAGTTATTTACTTTGTAGGACGACTTCCTCGCTTCCCCTTAGTTAAATTTCATTGCATATCCTTATAACAGTTTTCCAAATCCCAATTTTAATACCCTTTAAACATTAAACATTAACATCCTTAAATCTTCTCCTTCTTGTATTAAACATATTATTTTATCAGTTAACATAAATACAATCCTAAGCCCATTAAGTATCTGGACGCTATTTCCTGTTATTTTAGTTTAACAAATTAAGCTAAATAATCATTGAATTTCTTCCATTCTTCGTGGTGTTCTCCTCCTTCTGGTTGCGGACTCTTCCGGTTAGATCGGCTAGCTCCATAAAATCCATCATCTTCATCTGCCATTGTTCTACTGTTGGTAATTTTTGAGTTTTCCACTTTTTAGCTAACAAAATACGAGCCACGGTTGTGGCATACAAAAATAGATTCACATCTTTCTTGGGCAGTTCCGAACCTGTTATTCCGAGAAGAAAGGCCTCTGGTTTCTTTATAAATGTATATTTCAACATTTTTTTCAATTCATTATAAATCTTTTCCCAGAAGTCTTTCACCTTGGAGCAGGTCCACCACATATGAAAGAAAGTTCCTTCCTTTTCTTTACATTTCCAACATGTATTATCACAATTATGATACATCTTTGCTAATTTTACAGGAGTCAAATACCATCTATACATCATTTTCATAATATTTTCCTTTAACAAAGTACATGCGGTGAACTTCACCTAGCTTAAGAACAGTTTCAGGTTAAGAACGGACCTCCAGAACGAATTAAGTATGTAACCAGAGGTACCACTGTATTTCTTTAAAAAATAAAAAATAAAGCCTGTATCTCCACAGTTAGATAGATTGGCCCACAATAAAAAATCCAAAATCCACAGTTCGATGATGCCATTAGTAGGACCAATCAAAATGTCCACAAAAGAGTCTGCAAGGCTTTTGAGTTATCCAAACTCTTCATAGATAGTTTAAAAAAAATGCAGGCAGGCAACAGGAAGGTAAGGTGGTTTGTGGTGAAGCTCTCTAAATCTGGTAGGAGTCAAGGTGAAGCAGATGCTGAAATGAAGTTATGTTTGCTTTGCCTAGCAAGGTTGACTGCTGGGAAGGAGAAGCATATCAGGGCAGATTCTCTACTCCTGGCAATGCAACAACCCATTCTGTGGTGGCGGTTAGAGAATTGGACTCAGACTGGGGGAAGACCCTGGTTCAAACTGCCACTTAGCCATGAATCTCTTGCAGCCTAACCTACCTCACAGGATTGTTGTGAGAGAAAGAGAACCTCATACACCACTCAACTCCTTGGAGGAAGAGTTGCAATACTGATATCAACAACAAAAGCCCTGGAAATTGCAAGGCATTATAAGAGTTCTAATGTGTAAAGGGGTTTGCGTAAGGGATTTAAAAAGTGCTATGTATTTCAAGTTTGCATATAAAATCTCAGCTTGGTTTATACTGCAATTCAGAGCCAAGGACAGCATTTTTGAAAAGCTGAGGTTTACGGCTGTGCAGCAGGCCAGAACAAGGCAAAAGAATAATTAACTACCACATTATTTTGATTTATTGCCTTTGTTACAGGCTCCATTTTGAATGGGCTCTCCTCCAAGAGTTCATCTATTACTGGCTGAATGATGGCATTGATGGAGCTTATCAATTTTGGTTTTATAAAATGCTGTGCCTATCTATTATCCTTCTCGCTGCACTCCCAAATAGAATGCTGATATTGGATTTCAGCCCAGGAGTCAGAATGATGACTGGGCGGCCCACTGGGCAGACAGGACAGGCAACAGCCAGCCCTCCTGCCTACCCAGGTGCCCATTGCAGGAGAAATGGGTGAAGCACTGCCAGCTGCATTGCTTCTCCTGGACCTGGGAAAAGGGGGCCCAGCAGTTGCCTATGCAGGCTGATTTCTTGTGCCATACGCAGCTGGAAAAGGTCAGGGTGGAAGAAGGAGTGCCAGGGGAGTTCAGGGCTGGCCAAATTGCGCTTTTATTTTGACAATTAATATACCGCTTAATTACAACTGTCTTTAGGTAGTTAATGGGTAACTCAAGACAAAACAAAAAGAAGAAGAACAAGACAATTTACCCAGCATAATCAGGATCGTCTTTTCATTACTTGATCTGCGTTGCATTTATGAGAGGGGACAATAAATTGTTCACAAGGATATTGGGAGAATTAAAGAAAACCATGCTCCCCACCCATCCCAGCTCCTCTCATACTACCGTGTCCTGTAACACTGCAACATCTCAAGGACCACAGATGCATATTTGGGTGATAGGCAGCTTTTTAACTCCCAGGCAAATCTTGTGAAGGTGCCCTTTCCGAGGACTACATGCCTACAAAGAACTGGAGAGTCACAAAGTGTATATCAGCCTAATGGCAGGGCTGCTAGTAGTGTTCCCATTGGATGCTCAGGAGGCGTCCAGTGAAATCCTCTGGCAACCACTCTTCTGAGTCCTAAAGGAAACAGACATGCTTAAGGATTTTATTAATGAAAGCAAGCCACAGTCTGAAAGCAGAACAAATTAGAACCCTTACACCTCCATCGTGAGATAAGCTAGGGATGCCCACATAAAAGCCATGGGAGAGGTTGCCAGGGATTCAGAGTGTAAGGCAGGCATAGGCAAACTTGGCCTTCCAGATGTTTTGGGACTACAACTCCCATCATCCCTAGCTAACAGGACCAGTGGTCAGGGATGATGGGAACTGTAGTCTCAAAACATATAGCAGGCTGAGTTTGCCTATGCCTGGTGTAAGGTCACCAGTACAAGGAAAGCATCCAGCTCTCTCTCGCTCTCTCTGCTTTCCATCTTGCTCCCGAAAGCCTCTTGGGGCTCTGAACCAGCTGTGTGGCCTACGGGAAGTCCAAAGGGCTAATTTTGGCTCTCCAGTCTGAGGCTGTTTATCCTTTGAAGCTGGTGGCTGAAGTCCAAAGGCTTAGAAAGAGACACAATGAACATTCAGACTCTTCTGTTTATAAATGTTGATAACTGTGCATGTCTGACATTATGAAACTTTAGTGTTGAAGTTTCCCCTAATACCTCATGAAAAGCCATCCTGCACCTGGTAATACATTGAAGGAAGGCTTGGTACCTTCCCAAAATGTTCTCCAATGACACTCTATTGGAAGGAGCCATCACAGTTTGTGTTGATGGTGCAGAAGAGATTATGTGCCCTTCTGCCTTCCTGGCTGACTTGTATGAGACCCTCTTTTGAGAGGCTAATCAGGTCCCCGGATGGCCTGCAGGGCATTAGCGTAGCAGAACTTTTTGCGAGGAATTTAAAAATGCATTGACTGTTTTAGTAAGTCAGGTCTTATAAGAGCCTTGCTTCAGCTGATCTAATTTGGTGAGACTTCTCTAGGAGTATGAATAAATGCATATTAAGCCTCCCTGTCTATTCATGAGAAATACCATTAAAATATGTTTTTCAGAACACTCATTTCCATCCTGCTTGGGGTCCCCAGAGTTGGAAGGGACACTTGCAGGCCTTCTAGAGCAAGATTCTGGGTTCAAAGTGTAGCTCTGTAGAAGACGGAGCCTCCACAGACACTCCTTCTCACTGCTGGAGGATTCAGCCAAATTCCACTCTTCAGTGTGCCTATTAAAGATTCACGAGCCCGTCCCACACCCTTGGGCATGAGGGTTATGCTCTGCCTCCATGGTCGGAGGCAGTAATGCTTGGAATATTCAAGTTCTGCTTGCCGGTTTCCCCATAGGCCATTGGCCTGATCCAGCAGGCTCTTATGTTCTATATCGTGAAAGGGAATAATCTAACCAATTCATAATCAATTGCTTCTTGTGATACCTTTGCGGGTTACAGATGTTTAGCTGTTCTTCTTCTTAAAAGGTAAAGGGACCCCTGACTGTTAGGTCCAGTCGCGGACGACTCTGGGGTTGCGGTGCTCATCTCGCTTTACTGGCTGAGGGAGCCGGCGTACAGCTTCCGGGTCATGTGGCCAGCATGACTAAGCCACTTCTGGCGAACCAGAGCAGCGCACGGAAACGCCGTTTACCTTCCCGCCGGAGCAGTACCTATTTATCTACTTGCACTGGTGTGCTTTCGAACTGCTAAGTTGGCAGGGACTGAGCAACGGGAGCTCACCCCATCACGGGGATTCGAACTGCCGACCTTCTGATCGGCAACTCCTAGGCTCTGTGGTTTAGACCACAGCGCCACCCACATCTTCTTCTTACCCTGCTTTAAATACCTCCAAATCAGAAAGAGTGTTTTCAGACCTTCTTAATGACTGAAGCTTTTCACACGGATTGGTTGACTTGCAACAACTCCATGCACACAGCTGTGGTGTTGCATGTGCATCTGCCATACCTGGGTTCAAGTAGCCACTGAGCTGCAGATTCTGAGGTGGCTTCAAGCAAGCTGTCTCAGTTCCCCTTTCTTAAAATGGGTTCCTTAGCAACTTCCCTCACAGGGTTATTGTTAGAGTGAAGGTTTGTCGCGTATTTTCCACAGTTAACCGAAAGGTTTAACAATAGAGAGGTTTGTAAAACTGACTGCAACCGGGTAGGTAGACCCTAAGGAAGAGACTTTAACAATCTAGACTAAGCCATTGTTACCTGGAATGTCCTTAGTCTCATTCAAGATAAGAAGTGAAGAGGGCCTCTGTCCTTCAAAGAGAAGCTTGCCAAGCCAGAAGCAGCAACTGTGGAGAAATCAGAGTGAGCTCTGTGCCATTTAATAAAGGCTTTGCTGGGCAGCTTGTTGCTATATGAAAGAGTTTTCTGCTGCTTTGAAAACTCCTCGTCCAAATGATTTTTAAGGGATGCCATATGAAAACCAGAATTTTTTGGACTCCCTGCAGAATGAGGCCCAGTAGGTATAACCATGCCTTTCCTTTTAATTCTTTGATATTTGAGCCGCTACCATTAAATTATTTTAAACAATATTTGAAAGTGTACTCAAAGAAAAGCACAAAAGAGAAATGTTCAAGTCAGAAAGGCGGAAACTTTCATAGAGGAAAGAGGGAATTAGAAAGCCTTTGGCCTGCTGAGCCAGCTTTCTATTGGCAGAGCGTTTGCAACACAGGGAGCAGACAGATATGTCAGCCATTGAGACAGAAATTAGCAGCTAATTGGACAAGCTGCTTGATGGTGACCAAACCAGCTCCTCCCAAATTCATTCATTGTCAGCTAGGAGTGGGGGGGGGGGTTGTACCTCAGTTCCTTACTGGAGAATCTGGCCTCTCACTGGGAGTCAGGTGTGGATTCATAGTTCTGCTGAAACAGATGAAATACTGTGCTGCATAAAAGGTGGTGATTTCTGTATTTAAATGAATTTATATTGGGCCGCACTGTCAATTCTTGGTCAGTCTCTCTCGGCTTAAATGTTGCCAGCCATGAAGGATCCAGGGTCCAGCGGGCATATGGGAGGCTACACTCTCCTCCAAGCACCTGGTCCACATCCTCAGGTTGCAATAACTGAAATGAATTCTACAAACTGGGGGTGCTGGTGACGCTGTGGGCTAAACCACAGAGCCTAGGACTTGCCGATCAGAAGGTTGGTGGTTCGAATCCCCGCGACAGGGTGAGCTCCCATTGCTCGGTCCCAGCTCCTGCCAACCTAGCAGTTCGAAAGCACATCAAAGTACAAGTAGATAAATAGGTACCGCTCCGGCAGGAAAGTAAACGGCGTTTCCGTGCACTGCTCTGGTTCACCAGAAGCGGCTTAGTCATGCTGGCCACATGACTGGGAAGCTGTACGCCGGCTCCCTCAGCCAGTAAAGCGAGATGAGCGCCGCAACCCCAGAGTTGGTCACGACTGGACCTAATGGTCAGGGGTCCCTTTACCTTTATTCTACAAATTTATATGACACAACTGCAGAATTCTTGATATCCAAGTCATGGCAGATCCAAAAGGGTGTGGGTGTGTTTGGCCTCAGTGTCTTACAAATGTGCCAAGTTTTCCTGATTAGCAGACAAATTGGTAAGCAAAAAAAAATCCAACATATAATTGCTTGTTACTCAGCTGCGGACATATGAAAGAGCATTGTTTGGGTGGTTTGTTTTGGGGGTTTTTACATGTGTGTTGACATTTTGCTGTGTGCCATCAGGGCTACCAACAGGGCAGAAAGGGTCAGATTTGGGGGGGCCTCAAGGCCAGCTGAGACCCTGGTTGCTTAGCTTTGATTTTTTTTTTTAAGTAACTTCCTCCATTCTCTAGATCAGAAGATATGAGCCAATCCATTAACACCTCCACTCCTGTGTCACAATTACTGTGAACTGAGCTACTGTGAACCGCCCTGAGACCTCTAGGTATAGGGCGGTATATAAATTCAATAATTATAATACAAATAATAATCTGCTGCTCCTGTGAATCCTGTCACCTGAGGCCTTTTCGGTGGACTCTACTTTGCAGGGTTCTAGCCAATGAATGGCAAGTGACCTTTTTGGACATCACCAGGAGGAGCTAGGAAATCTTAGAGCTGCCTGTTCCTGCTTCTGTCTCCTTGCTGCCCAGATACTGCATATACGTAATGGGGAAGCGGGTGCACACATCATGGGCGTTGAGTGAGTTTTTGGCTTTCAGCAGTGGCACCACATGTGCCTGCCCTCCCACTGTTCTCTCTCTGTACATCCAGTAGGAGCTCCAGAAAATCAAAGAACACATATAGGCAGCATCTTGGTAGGGACAAAGATTTAACAATTTCTGTGGTGGTGATAACAAAAATGTACACACAGCTTTTTAATGTGTGTGTGTGTTTTCTTATTTGCAATCATGTTTTTTGAAGAGAAATATAAAAGTGTAAATGCAGCTTATGATGCCATTAAAATGTGTTGATTTTTTCTTCTTCTTCTAAACATAATGAGCTATACAAGTTCAATTTTTCCTGGGCTGCTGAATAGGGCAGTTTATTTGTCTATTTCATAGCCTGTTTTGAATCTAGTCCTGGCATCCTATATTAACTTTTCTGGGAGTAAGGCTGCAATCCTCATCCTATTTACCTGGGAGTAAACACCATTAGATTCAACAGGATTTACTTTTGAGCAGACATGATTAGGATTCTGCTGTACTTTTGAGTAGATCTAGGATTTTGTTGTTAATCTCTCCCTTTCTCCCTCCAATCCTAAATTATAAAACAATTATGCAGGGCTTACTTAGGTGTCACTGATGTCACTTGGCAAGAAACTAATACTAATACTAATTTTTAAATAATTATTCTGCAGTGACCAACTGGTTTTGACAGTAAATATATGGTTATGTATTTTACATTTCCAATGTTGGAAAGCTTTTTGTCTTGTTTTTGGCATTTTGCTGTAAAATTTCAGGGCTGTGAAATGGTGCCGCTAAAGCGAGGGAGGGGCTGTTTTTCTGGCTTTGTGAAGGTGTGTTTTTCTTGACATGAACAGCAGTACATGTTTGTATCTTGATTAGCCTGCTGTTTTGTGCAAGTCTGGCAGAAAACTTGTATCTCAAAAAAATAAAATAATTGTGCCCCCCAGAAAACTAATGCCTCTAGGCATGCCCTCAATGAACCTCAAACTTCCAGAACTCAGGCAGAGGAAGTACTAATTGAGGGGAGGGGGCAACATACCCCATCAAGCACGACCCACTAGTGTGGATAGGAAAAACTGAGGCACAGTTCAACTGGAAGCTCACATGCGTAAATGAATGTGCACAAAAGTACACATGGAAGACTCTGATCTGTGGCACGCATGTGTGCATGGACACTGGTGTGTACAGAGCCTGGCCTGGCGTGTCAGTGTGGAAACATCCTTGGTGGGGAGGTGAAGGCATGGCTGGATGAAAGGGTAGCACAGGCCACGTTCATTTGTTACTCAAAGCAAGATGAGAGATGCCCTCTGCTATCCTTTTCTCCAGCTTCGGATGCTCCTTATTGCTCCCTTTGTGCTTCTTTCAGGAAACGGCTACATTGAAGGCAAAGAACTGGAAAGCTTCTTCCAAGAGCTAGAGAGCGCCAGGAAGGGAGCAGGAATGGTAATGACCTGTGCATTTTCTTTCTCCCATCCATTAACTTCTGCTTCTATTCCTGTTTTCAGCTTAGGCTGTCCTGTGCCCATTTACTTGGAAGTAAGCATCTAGCTTGACCCCTAAAAGAAAGGGCTAAACTGGGTTTTAAAGTTTGCATTGCTGTAATATTTGCCTTTGGGTTAATCAAAATGTCATATTCTTATTATTCAACACTGTTGCTTTATTGCAAAGGTTGGGGGAACCTGTGGCCCCCAGAGGTGTTTCTGAGTGACAACTTCTGTTCCATCTATGTTTTGGGGATTTTAAAAGCAAAGCCTGCCAGGGACGGGGCTGCACTCCATGGGGAGGTGTATGGATCTCAAGTGGGACGCGGGTGGCGCTGTGATCTAAACCACTGAGCCTTGGGCTTGATGATCAGAAGGTTGACGGTTCAAATCTCCACGATGGGGTGAGTTCCTGTTGCTCGGTCTCTGCTCCTGCCAACCTAGCAGTTTGAAAGCACGTAAAAGTGCAAGTAGATAAATAGGTGCCACTCTGGTGGGAAGGTAAACGGCATTTCTGTGTGCTGCTCTGGTTCGCCACATAACCCAGAAGTTGTCTGAGGGCAAACGCTGGCTCCCTCGGCCTATAGAACAAGATGAGCGCCGCAACCCCAGAGTCGTCCGCGACTGCACCTAACGGTCAGGGATACCTTTACCTTTATGGATCCCAAATGCCATTTCTCCTCGAAATGCAGCTTGCCTGCTGGTCTAGGCACAGGGCAGAGCCCAGAAGTGGCTTTGTTTCTCCCCACCCACCAAGCTGAGCCTGCATCAGAGGAGTGAGCCGTTCTCCCTCTTTTCTCAGGAATCGAAAAATGTCAATGTTGCAGAGAAGATGCAGGAGTTCATGCGGAAATACGACAAGAACGCCGATGGGAAAATTGAAATGTCTGAGGTGAGCTGTGTGACACCCCCTGCAGAAGTCCAGAAGCCCCCTGCCCTGAAGAGGGTGTGAGCCTGGGCATTCGGCAGAATGCTTGCCCCTCTCTGCATGATGACTGCTCTGAGTCTGCCTATATGCAGGCAGGGACAAACTCAGCAAAGGGGAAATGCTGCAGATCTCCTGACAGGGAGAAAATTGCCCCTCTTGACACTGCCATGCCTCCTTGCCGCTCTTGTGTGTGGTGTAGTGGTTAAGAGCGATAGACTCATAATCTGGGGGACCGGGTTCAAGTCTCCGCTCCCCCACATGCAGCTGCTGGGTGACCTTGGGCTAGTCACACTTTGCTGAAGTCTCTCAGCCCCACTCACCTCACAGAGTGTTTGTTGTGGGGGAGGAAGGGAAAGGAGAATGTTAGCCGCTTTGAGACTCCTTCGGGTAGTGATAAAGTGGGATATCAAATCCAAACTCTTCTTCTTCTTCTCTTACTCTCTGGGCCCAATCCTCACCTTTCCTCAGGAGGGCAAGAGGAGGTGGCTGATCTCCACACTGTTGTTGCTGTTTGCCTCAGCCCTGCTAGAGCTGCCTTTTCCAAGCTGGTGCCTTCCAGTGGTTCTGAGCCACAACTATCAGTCCTCATCAGCATGGTTATGCTCCCCTAAGTCCCAGGATCCAATGGCTGGGACTGGCAGGAGTTGTAGTCCAAGACATCTGGAGGGCACCAGCTTGGGGAAGGCTGTACTAAAGCCTCGGAGAATGCAGAACAGCAGGCAGCAAGAGCCGGAGGAAGTCCATCTAGCATAATACCAAGCGGCCACCATGGCTTTCCAGGGTGAATCAGAGGGGATATTCCCAGTCCCACCTAGAGATGCCACCGGAATTTGAATACGGGACCTTCTGCAGGCCATGCAGGTGCTGTATCCCTAAGTGTTTCCCTCCAGAGGCTGTTCAAGCTTCCCAGCAGCTGCTACATAAATAACAAAAATGTGTGTGTTAAGTACATTCATACAATGAACATTATATCTAGTTTGGCCCTTGGTTGTTCTGAGGAATCCTCCTGAGCATATTTCTCAGCAGCTTCCCTAATCTGGATTATGGTGTTCTAATACCAGTCATTTTACCCTGTGACCAGGAGTCCTTTGGCATCCCAGCAGTTCACTTCAGTGATCTAAAGTGGGCTTGCTCCAAAACTGTCCAAGTTGAACTTCTCCCTATATTCTTTCCTAGAAAAATGGCAAGACAGGTCAGGGGAAATGAGACCAGGAACATACTTTTAAGCAGTTGTTGTTGTTGTTGATATCGTCTGCACTGCTCTCAGTCAGTTTCTGACATGCATTTCCTGTCTCTTTCTCCTCCCCCACCCAGCTGGCACAGATTTTGCCCACAGAGGAGAACTTCTTGCTCTGTTTCCGGCAGCACGTTGGCTCCAGTGCCGAATTCATGGAGGTAAGAAGAACTTGGCTCCTGCTATCTCATTTGGGGCTCCTCCAGACTGTGGTGGGTTTTGTTCTTAGCAGGTGAATTTTGCAAGATGCTGTTGATGCTGTAAGAGTGATTGGTAGTGGATTTGTACTGGGCCATCCACATCAGTCTGCTTTGTTAGTTATTCTGTGTTGCTTCCCCAGTGTTATTACATTATTGCCATCTGGAAAGGCCCTCTTGCACTGCAGAACACCGAGAGCAGGACAAAAAATACACAATAACATTTGTCATATGAAAAGTTACAGGATTTCAGCTCTGAGATAGGCACCAACTGGAAACGGGCCAGCCTGTTCGCCCCAGAACTTTTGCTACAGGGCTACGGCCACTTAGTGAAGCAGAGGAGGCCAGGCCAGCAGGGCTGTCGTAAGGTTGGCATTGGGCAACTTCTCCCTGGAAGCAAATAGGTGCTGTCTGCCCTAGAGGCACATAAATAAATAAAAATGCTACTGATATGTCGTCATCTTGAGACATACATCCAACAGCTGTGAAACAGCGATCCATCCAAGCAATTAAAATGAATAATAGGAAATGAATACCGTGTTGGGAAATGAAACTGGAGTCCATCTGTTGTTAGCTAATGGGCAAATTAAGTTGTGTGACAGGCACAGGCAATTAAATATTAAAATTGATCTGCTTATAATAATTTGTGCTTAAAATATTCATTCTTTCAATAATGAAGGTGAACCCTTGACACAGCGTTTTCCACTGTGCTGGCCTTTCTCCAGATGAAAACAATATTGAGAATCTTTTCCCACTGATACTGAATATTTGGAAAGCGGTTGCTCTGTGACACAGGATGGCTCCAAAGACCATTTCTTAATTGATTGAACTGCTCTCTGATGGATTTTCAGTTGCCGGCTCATTATTGCTTTTTCCTAATCTGCTGATTCATTTGTTATTTTCTTCATTATTGGTGCTGCAGCTGCTTCTGTTCTTAGCCACCTTGGGGCATTTTGTGAGAAGGTGGGTTATAAATCCCAAAATGTATAAAAATCAATATAAATGCAATTGTTGTGACAAATCTGTGCTCTTTCCATTGCAGGCTTGGCGGAAGTATGATACCGATCGCAGTGGCTACATCGAAGCCAATGAGCTCAAGGTGGGCTGAGCTGAGGTCAGGGCTAGGAGAAGATAGAACCAGATGCAATATGGCTCACAGGGATAAACATCTTTTAAAAGTTAATGCCAATTACATACTTGCATGCACACACACACATTTTCTAATGCACAAATAGCCTCTGTGCAATATCAGTGCTCAGCATCTTCAAAGCACTTCTCTTTGGTTTTCAGTACTCTTTGTAATAGCCTTGTAGGGTTGGCCGGTGTTAAGATGGCCACATTATAGGTGGGAGCTGAGGTCGAGAGAGGCTTTCCTGTGCAAGCACAATGATGAAGTGAGATTTGACTCTCCCGGGTATTTTGTGGCTGGCAATTCACTCTTTGAACCACTATTCTATAACAACGACCCCCCCCCTCCCCTGCTCTTCACAAAGCATCCATTGATCACGGCTCTGATACTGCTGTTGTCCTTAGCACTTGAGGCATGGCGGAGTGGGAGGAAGAGCAGCGGCACTAAGAGGCGGCTTCAACAAGGATCCAAACAGTGGCAACCACATATTTTGTTTGTGCTGAAAATGGCCTCCCTATCCATCACGTTGCCATGCTCTTACGTGTTTCCCCAGCTGCATCCAAATCTCTGCATGGAGCAGGCAAGAGGTGTAGACTCTGCAGCATCTCTTTGCTGTGGACTGAAGGACTGGAGGGGAGTGGAGCTCCTCCTCATAGGGAACTCCAAGGACAAAAGAAAGGATCAGGCAGCTGGATCAGGCCAAAGTGCCCCCCTCTAGTCTGGCATGCTGCTCCTACCATGGCCAGCCAGATGCTTCAATAGGAAGCCCACCAGCCAGACCTGAGCACAGCAGCAGCTCTCTCCCTGCTTGTGATTCCCAGCATCTGACATTCAGATGCATACTGCTTCCAACCATGGAGGAAGAAAATAGCCTTAGTGGGTAGTAGCCACTGATCTCCTCCTCCTCCTCCTCCTCCTCCTCCTCCTCCTCCTCCTCCTCCTCCTCCTCCTCCATAGGTTTCTCTGACCCTCTACAAAAGCCACCCCCTGCCTGTGGCGTCCCTTCCAACTCTACAGTTCTATGAAAGGCATGTTGCACACTTATTTACAGTTTCTAGAGCACTTCTCGTGTGCAAATGCTTCTTGCTCTTTATTGTCGCCACAGCATTTGCCTCTTACCCCCATTTTACAAATCAAGACACTAAACCAAACAGAAGCCAGTTTTGGTCAATGGAAGAGTCTCTTGTTAAAAGGCAGCGCTGCAGCTTTTATGCACAGCTCATTCCACTTCTTACTGTAATGTCCTGCTAGGAGTTGTCTGGCCTTACTGTGGTGGGATTCTCTTTGCCTGCTTCCCCTACAGTGTCACGGGGGACTGGGGTCAGTGGTGGTGGTGTTTATGCAGGAAGGAGAGTTGTAGCTGCCTTTTTCAGCAACAGATGAGTCCTCCCCAGGATGCCTCATTTTTTCTGCATTTCTGTGCTTGCTTCTAGGACATCAAGGCCTGTTGAGTTTATGGCTGAGCTTAGTTCTGAGTGGGCATGTTTACAATGGGGCTGTAAATCAATCTGCGCCTTCTCATGCCTTCTCTTTTTGTAGGGATTTCTTTCGGACTTGCTTGAAAAAGCCAACCGGCCCTACGATGAACCAAAGCTGCAAGAATATACACAGACCATCGTAAGTGCAAGAAGCCCCCTGGGAGTAGGAAGGGCTCCTGTGGGGGTGGGGAGGTCCGTTGCTCAACTCCAGAACCGCCTGCAGGCTTCCTCTGTCCCCCATAGGCTGTATCCCCCAAAAGCTCCTGCCACAACTAATTAGTTAGGCTTTCAAAGTGCCCTCTCTGGCTGCAGTCCACATCAGCTTTCTTCAACCTGGTGCCCTCCAGATGTTTTAGACTACAACTCCTAACCTTGGCCAGTTAGTTTTGTTTTTCCAAAGACACCAGAAGTGTCTTCTGTTTTCTTTTTTCCAAGGGAATCTGGAGAAGAGGAAGCAAGTAGGCTTCTTCAGGGACTGCTGTGCTACCTCTGCCGATTTCAGCAGAGACTGTGTTCACACGCCGGTTGACTGTGCACTCCCAGCAGATCCAGTTCTGGGTTTTTAATCCGTGGTCGTTATCCCAAATGCATGTGTATTCTGTCCTTCATTATAAAATCCTACTGTTTGATGCCATTGTTTCGCAAACAGCTTCATACTGACTGGGGTCCTTGAGCCGCAGCCAAGGTGCAAAAACACCTTTGCATGGGGTAGAGACATTCCTGCCCTGTCAATGCCCATTAGTGTGTACACAAACAGAAACAAGTCTGACACAAATGAAGCTGTGCTGATGTGAACAGCTAAAGGAGAAGGTGCTCTGAAATGCAACTTCACTGCACTTTAAGGTGGTAATATGAATATACTTCACTTCACATTGCATTACAGAGGGGCAATGAAAAGAGGCTACCTGGTAGGAGCCACCCAGAGTCAGGGGGAGAGGAAGGGGGTGCAGTGGGTGCAGTCTGCCCTGGGTGTCACCACTGAGGGGGGTGACGAAATGCCGGGCAGCACACACTGCGGGGCCTGCAGCACGCCCAAGCCACGCATCTCTCGTGGGAGAGATGTGGTGGCTTGGGTGCGCGTAGGCTCCATGCTGCCCAAATGGTCTGCCCGCTGCCTCACCCCCCCCCCAGCTGAGTGGCAGGCAGACTCTGGAGGCCCTGTGGTGCCCCCTGCCTTCGCCCCGCTCCTACAGGTGCACCCCAGGCACCCGAGCGGCTTCCTCCACCACTGCCCAGAATGGCTGGGACAACCCAATCAGATGGGTGGCATATAAATAATAAAATTATAGTTACTATCATTAGGAGTGTCTTGTTGCAGCCCAAACCTTTAACTTAGGAGCCACTCACAGACTGTCGCTTTCTGACTCCACAGCTGCGAATGTTTGACTTGAATGGGGATGGGAAGCTCTGCCTGTCGGAGATGTCACGGTAAGATTCATAGAATCTATAGGGTTGGAGGGGATCCCAAGGGTCATCTCGGTCACCCCCTGAAATGCAGGAATCACAGCTGATGGATGGCCATCCAACTTCTGTTTAAAAATCTCTAGTGAATGGGAATCCACCACTTTCCAAGGGAGTCCATTGATCCATCACATTGTTATAAGCCTCAAAAAGCCAAACATATTTCTTTGGTTGTCACTTTTCTGGCAGGGAAAACTCTGATTTTGTCTGAGGGTTTACTGCTCCTGCCCTTCCTAAACAATGCTCTCATGCCCTCAGACCTCCCCACACCCCTCCATATGGCAGAAATAATATAAGTGTAGAATCTCTTTTTCTCGGGGTGCAATCTCCAATGTACCCTTCCAGTGTGAATAGTTGAGTTTCTTCCTGAGTAATCCCCAACCTGATGCTTTCCCGCCATTTTGGACTACTACAGCTCTCCTCACCCTCAGCCAGCACAGCCAATGGGGGCTGCAGTCCAAAAAAATGGAGTGGTAGGCATTTTCCGGGTTATGCAAGGCTGGACCAGTGTGGAATAGTGGTTAGTGTGTCAGACTAAGATCCAGGAGACCAGAGTTCGAATCCTGACTCACCCACAAAGCATGCTGTCATGGCTAAAATGGCCACTGTTTCTTTAATGCGAATAAAGCTGGGTCAGCATGACTCAACGGCCTGCAGCAGGTTGTATATATAAAGTGAGAAATGTTAGTTTGTGCTGAGGCTGGTGTT
Source organism: Podarcis melisellensis (assembly GCF_964234715.1). NCBI lineage: Eukaryota > Metazoa > Chordata > Lepidosauria > Squamata > Lacertidae > Podarcis > Podarcis melisellensis. The sequence goes on from NC_138540.1 coordinate 53,613,880, forward strand.
TGGGTTGGTTGGTGCTGGTGTGTATAGTTATTCAGCCGTGTTTTGCACAAAGACTTTTAAGAATAAAAATCTGCAAGGATATTCTCATGGACTCTTTTGTGCAGACAAGGGTCCAAGGACCAGGCTGAAGAGACAAAGGGAGGTCAGAACCCTTTCCTCTCTCTCTCTCTCTCTCTCTCTCTCTCTCTCTTTTTTTTTTTTTTTTTTTTTTTTTGCTTTTTACAAACACTGACACATGCTGGGTGACATTGGTCCAGTTAAATTTGTCCCACAGCCTCACCTACCTCACAGTCACACCCATTTAACCCACATCTTGAGCAGAGGGGTTTCTTGCCACTTGTCCCTGTAAGATGACCATGTTTCAAAAGGACTTCTAAGGCAAATGTCTCCAATCCCAGTAAGGCATGGTCCAGTTTCCAACTATCATCCCAGCTCCAGAAATCCACATTCCATCTAAAAGTTTGCCTCAAGCAAAATACATCTGGAACTGACAGACAAAACCCACCTATTCAGATGTGGTGTTGATCCCTTCCTGGCAAAAGTCATGCTGTACCTTCTTTTGTCTGACATTATCCCATTCATGTTGCAGACTATTGCCTGTGCAAGAGAACTTCCTTCTGAAGTTTCAGGTAAAAAAAAGTGGTGGTGGGATGTTGGTGGGGTTACTTTCCTCCTGCTTATCTTAATCCATGGGTAGGCAAACTAAGGCATGGGGGCCGGATCTGGCCCGCAGACAGTTTTAGAATCAACGTGTTTTTACATGGGTAGAATGTGTCCTTTTATTTAAAATTCATCTCTGGGTTATTTGTGGGGCCTGCCTGGTATTTTTACATGAGTAGAATGTGTGCTTTTATTTAAAATGCATCTCTGGGTTATTTGTGGGGCATAGGAATGGGTTCATTTCCCCCCCAAATAATATAGTCCAGCCCCCCACAAGGTCTGAGAGACAGTGGACCAGCCCCCTACTGAAAAAGTTTGCTGACCCCTGTCTTAATCCATTTCTCCTTCTCATTTATTCAGGGAATGAAGCTAGATTCCGACGAATTCAATGCTATCTTTGCATTTTATGACAAGGTACAATATCTAGATCTTCACTCACCCCTTCTTCCCTGGCCAGGGGGGAGCCCCATTTTGTGGCTCACCTCAGGTGCCAAAATGTCTTGGGCTGGCCATGCATGGAACTCTCTTCTGGCCCAAAGGAGCCTCTGCTTGGTCTGTTCTCCTTGGGGGCAATGAGTAGGCGTGTGAAGAATATCATCCAGCTGATATTGTTTCTAAAGTCTGCCAAGTTGACCACTTTGTTCGAATAAAGTAAGGTTTTCCTTTGATGATGCTTATATTTCCAGGGTTGCAAACAAGAAAGCAGCTATAAAGCAGAAAATTTTCAAACAACTGGGATGGAGAGTAAGGCTGGTGTGGGTGCAGATTACAAGTGAAGGAAGAGAAGACTTTCAGGGGTGGGGAATAATGTGCCTTGATCTTTTGAGTTAAAATAATAGCCTAATCTCTCTCTATTATCTCCTACCATTAATATCCAGGATGGAAACGGCTTCATTGATGAGAATGAATTAGATGCTCTTCTGAAAGATCTCTATGAGAAAAACAAGAAAGTGAGTGCATAAGGTGGTTTTTGTGTGTGTGTGTGTGTGTGTGTGTGTGTGTGTGTGTGTGTGAGAGAGAGAGAGAGAGAGAGAGAGAGAGAGAGAGAGAGAGAGAGAGAGAGAGAAGAACACACAAGATTGGGTGGGGGCAGGCTCTTCTCATCCCAGAGCACACATTATGAGGACGGTCTAAGCACTTACTGTGAAGATTATAGCCCGATGCACAAACATCAAGTGAGAAAATTTCTTTGCAAATCTGTCCCAAAAACGATGTCTGAAAGATTGCACCGTTGCACCCTGTCTTGAGGGATCTAGTACCCGTTCCTTATTGGTGCAAATGCACTGCTAGCAATTGGAGGCTTAATTCAAAATGGAGCCTCGGGAAGAATTCTGGTTTTACAATTCATACACTTAAAAACTGCATGTGAAAAACTTCTCATTCCCCATAGTCAGCACTTGGAATTTTTAAGTGTAAGACTTGATACTTTGGTGTAGTTGTCGTTCAGCTTTTATTAAACATTTACTTTTTGTATCCAGCTTTGTAGGAGTGAAAAAGGGATGATTGTTGAGTTCTGGGCTCATGATATTAGGTGTGTGTGTTGGTCTCTGTGTGTTTTGAGACAAATCACCTTTCGTCCACAGCAGCTTGGGGCGATATACAACAGGTAGGAACTGCATAACACAGACATCAATAAAACAGTAACTAAAATAAAAGTGTTAATGCAAAACTAAGAAGTTATTAAAATATTCATTCACATATTGTTGCTGCGGGTGAAAATCCCATAAATAAACTACAGAAGGCTGGATAAAAGAGTCCTCATTTGCCCTCTGAAGACCAGCGATGAGGGTTACAATCCTACCTCAAGGGGGAGATGATATCAAAGCTGGGGGCCTCGCCACAGAATTCCCTTTCTGCATATTCCCTTTCCCAAATACTGTTTGGGACCATAAGCAGACCACCCTGGTTTTTTTTTAACATTAAAATAGGAGGCTAAGGAGGCTAAGAAGTGCATTATATGATTCCTGGATTGCAGGAGGTTAAACTAGATGGTCCTTTGGGCCCCTTTCAACACTACAGTTCATAGAATCATATAATTGTAAAGCTGGAAGGGACCCCAAGGGTCATCTAGTCCAACCCCCTGCAATTCAGGATTCTCAGCTAAAGTATCCATGACAGATGGCCATCCATTCTACGCCATTTGCTAGACATTCCAGTTCTCTAAAGCCTTGCTCTGAACTTTGCTCCCCTCTCCAGTCACGTGAAATTTCATTGCTCCCTCCCCTGTTCTTTCCCCTTTGCCAGGAAATGGGCATCCAGCAGCTCACCAACTACAGAAAGAGCATCATGAATCTGTCCGATGGGGGGAAACTTTACCGCAAGGAACTGGAGATCGTTCTCTGCAGCGAGCCCCCTCTGTAAAGATGAGCTGCTCCCTCCACGACTCAACCCGCCGCCCCCCGCCCTGCCACAACCAACCACATAGGCAAAGGAAAAAGGGAAAAAAGACCACGAGGAGCAACGGGAGGCCGACTGTCCAACCTGTACCTGGGCAATCCACTTGACCCCGCAAGGCTTGGCTTGCTGATCTGCTTGCTGACTTTGGGCACACAATTGCTGCCGGATGGTGGTGCCTCCTCTCCCAGAGGGGCTCTGATCCAAACCATCAGTTTCCTCTTCCTGCTTGTTTCTCTCTCTGTGTTGGTTACCATAGTTTGTGTCCTGTACATCCTCAGATCTGGAGTGTATTTTATTTTTGCTCTTAATTTTTATCTTTTGCTTTCTTTTCACACTAAGTCTTCTTGATTACCAAAGAAGAGTTTACAAATAAAACTGATCTTCTGCTACGGGAATTGTGTAGTTGCATCTTTTCATTCCCTAAATGTTGCAAGGCTCTGCAAGGATGGGCCAGATTTTCAAGAGGGCAGGCTTGGCACCCATTCAAATCCCTCTTTGACTGAAACTGTAAGAATCTAATATGCCCAGATCTTGGCAATGCAAAAGTGCAGCTGGTCTTCCCTTCTCATTGTAGACACTCTTTGGGGTGGGAAGAATCAGTGACTTACTGAAGTTAGCAATTTGTGACTTGGCTCATTATGGCTGTCTACACACAGCAATTTAAAGTGGATTTGATGCATCTGAGGTGTGTGTCATCCGCATGACATTCTCATCCAATTAGCAGCCCACAGCCCCCCCCTTTAATCTGGATTTCCTGATCTGCAGATAATGTGGCAAGGGAGGAAGGTTGGGAATTCAACATAACATCACATGTTACCCAATTCTGGACATACTGAAATGTTTTTAAGCAGAGGTTGGATGGCCATCTGCCATGGATGCTTTAGCTGAGATTCCTGCTATTGGGGGGTTGGACTAGATGACCCTTGGATCCCTTCCAGCTCTAAGATTCTGTGAAGCACCTTGTCGGGGCAGGATTGGGCTTTTAAAATGTGCTTAGTGACGTTTTTCTGGGTGCTACCCCCTACATTACTGCTTCCATTGATGGGCTCCTGCTGGGAGTGGCACAACACATTAAAATAAAGAAAATTAATTTGCTGTTTTATGCAAGTCTGGTATATCAGAAAACTTTTATTTTTTATTTTTTTTAGATGACCACACACACACATGTAAACCAATGTCTGTAAGCATGCTCACAATGAACCTCAGTCTTCCAGAACTCAGGGTGGGTAGAGGAAGTACTAATAGATGGGAGGGGACAACAGAACTCATCAAGCACCACCCACTAGTGTGGGTAGGAAAGATTGAGGCAGAGTTCAATTGAAAGCTGGCATGTGTGAATGAATGTGCATAAAAGCACACATGGAAAAATCTAATCTGTGACACCGACATGTGCATGGACACTCTGGGATGACCTGGCATACCAATATGGAACAACCCTTGGTGGGGAAGTGAAGGCATGGCTGGATAAGCACACTGGATCATTTCCTTCTTTCCCCCAAATGTGGGGTTTAGACCCCAATCCATTTCACCCATTCCGCCTGTGTGCATATATTTCTAATTTAGGGACGTGGGTGGCGCTGTGGTCTAAACCACTGAGCCTGTTGGACTTGCCGATCAAAAGCGCGGCGGTTCAAATCCCCGTGACTGGGTGAGCTCCCGTTGCTCAGTCCCAGCTCCTGCCAACCTAGCAGTTCGAAAGCATGCCAGTGCAAGTAGATAAATAGGTATCGCTGCGGCAGGAAGGTAAATGGAGTCACGGTGTTCTGTTACACCAGAAGCGGTTTAGTCATGCTGACCACATGACCCAGAAAGCTATCTGTGGACCAACGCCAGCTCCCTCGTCCTGAAAGTGAGATGAGCGCCGCAACCCCATAGTCACCTTTGACTGGACTTAACCGTCCAGGGGTCCTTTACCTTTTTTACCTTATATGTTTCTAACTGCTAATAAGAACAAACTGGATTTTTTAGTATTGTGAATTGTTATAACTAGAAACAAGGAATAGGGACAGATGTGAGTGAAGATCAGTAGAGGTGGATGGCTAAGCCCTCCCCACTATGCCCTGAGCCCTCTGTACAGATGGGGCATGGACAGTGAAGGCTTTCATAGAAACTCTCTGTACATATTCAATAGTCTAGTGGAAGGGGGTGGGGAGGGAAACATGCTTGGTAATGAATGTCATATTTTTAAAGAGCAGCTGACATTTTCATCTTGATAAGATCGAAGTTCAGGGCACTCAGCATTGTTTCCTCTAATTGCCAAGTTAGCCAGCAGATGGCTTCTAGCAAAAAATCTGTGGAACACAAGGAGGCTCTGATGTCCAATGGGAGATAAAACAAGATCAGACAGACAACATCTGCTGGGCTAGTCTTAATTGCAGCAAATTGCAATCTATGCTGAGGCTAAATTAGGACAGGTGTGAACAGGCGCACCAAGACCACCTGACTATTCCACAGTACAGGGTGCATTGAATCCACCCAGAAGCACCAACAATAGATGTTTTCCCTTGGCGCATCTCTGAATGCAGCTGGAATTTTGTTGTTGTTGTTCTTGAAACTAGAGCATTCGCCCCCATTAGTGCTGGACCTCTTAATTAGTGGGCTCTGGGATTCGCCCCCAGGGCTGTCTCTTTTGAGAGGCTATTAAACAAATCTTAAAAGGCAGGGAGCCTTTGGTAGCCTCTCATTGGGCTCAGCCTTGATTGACCACAGTGGAAGATTTGTGCTTTGGGGGAAGAATGCGATGCGGTCTTCATTATCCTGTGTGGCAGCCAAAAAGATAATCTTAAAGCAGCTGAGAGCTACAATAAGGGTTGCTGTAAATAAACATCAATAAATAGTTCAAATAAAACAGATGCCAACCATTTAGGTCTGCTATACACATTTTTCTTATGTGCATAGTTATTAAATGTTAACCACATTTTTTTCCAAAGATATGAATATATCTTTATACTCATGACTGAGCCAATACATTTTACAGTCTGAGGCAAGATCAAGGTGGTCTCTTCACTTCCCCCACACCACACACACATCCACAGGGACATAGGAAGCTGCTTTATAATAAGGTTACCAAACACCCGTCCCCGGATTTACAAATCAGTCCCCTGACAAAATCCATTGAAGTTGAAAAGTGTCCCCAGATTCATCGAAAAAGGTCTGGTAACCTTACTTTATACTGAGTCAGACCATTGGACCATCTAGCTCAGTATTGTCTGCACTGACTGGCAGCAGCTCTTCATTCTTTCAGCCAGAGAAAAGTCTTGTCCAGCCCTGTGTGGAGATGCCAGTGGGGACTGAATCTGGAAGCTTCTGCATACAAAGAATATGCTCTGCCACTGAGTTATATGCCCCCCTCCCAGAAAAATACAAAGTCAGAAATTAAACCAGATTATTCAACTGCTGCAGGTAACAGGGCAGGATCCTGAGGGCAGTAGACTTGCTCAGAGGTGCAGGTCTGGTCCCATGATACACACACAGCTCTGCCCTATAACAACTGCCCTCTGAGGCTGCATCTTCACTCTGCCTCACAGTGAATAATTCCTCTGGTGTTTATACTTCTTTTGATTTGTGCAGCAGCCTTTTATCAAGAACTAACATTTCCCATAACTGACTGAACCATTCTAGCATAGATGTGCATTTGGTTTCTATATTTATCTGGTTGCTATTAAATATTTAGCTGCCGCTACTAAATGTAAAATGAATTCCTTCCATAACTGGGGAGCAGAGCACCTAAAAGTACAGCTGCTGATCACACACTTAACAATTGTTTCATCATTGCAGTTTGAGGACTGACTTCAGTAGTTGAGGGACTGGGCCAGTGACTCCATATTTACACCAAAGTCAGTGGAGTATGAGACTGAATTTCAGAGTTGTGGGTTTGAGTCCATTGGGCTAAAGATTCCTGCATTGCAGGGAGTGGACTACATGAGCATCGTGCATGGGCATAGCCAGGATTTTTGTTGGACGGTGCAGGCTTTTGTTAGTGTGGCAGAACCTCAGATTTGCATGATTTAGGGGGGACAGCTACCCCCTCTTGGCTACGCCCATGCCCTCTTGGTTCCTTCCAATTTGACAATTCAGTGATTCTATATCTGATGCAACAAAGCTAGTGTACAATGCCACCTAGCGACAAATTTGAGAGCTATGGTAACTCTTCGATGCTTTCAGAGCAAAAAGGAAATGAATTTAAGATGACTAAATATTGGTAGAAGTTTTGGGATCAATTGTCACTCTTCAATGCATCTCCTTGACCACTTATTAATATACAGGAGGTCTTTTGACCAAATGATGAAAAACCAAATGATTATACACATATGATGCTTACGCTTTAAAATAAAGAGGTATTCAAAGCAGGTGGGATTGCTGGACACCTGGCAGCTAACATGTGATAGTCAAACCAAAGACAACCACCCACAACCTAGGTCACCCCCAACCTCTCTCACCATCAAGGAAATACAGCAAGCAAATAATAACTCATACAAGTTATGTCAACATAAAACCCCACACACACTTTGAGTAGAACAGAAGCAGAACCACCCAACCCCACCCTACTCACCATTCCCCTCTTTCCCCCCAACCTAATACTACATGCAATGCAAATGTCTCACAACAAATGAAACGGATCTGTAGAAAACGCAATTGGAAAAAAGAGACAATGCACGTATTTTTGAAAACTAAGAAATCTTTAATATATTTAAAAATACACCATTGGACTGGTCCATCTGAACTTGTCACTGTATTTTAGAGAGTAGTTTACCACCAGTAGCCCTGTCCCTGGGATAGACTCCCATAAAAATGTCATCATTGATAGAAACTGCCACTTGGACGAAATAGGAGAAATAGTTTGGGAAGGAAAAATATGTGTGAACATCATGTGCCAGTTGGCATAAGTCTGTGCGATCTGTTTTCCACTCCTGCACTGCCTGTCTCATGAAGCCCACCAACTACATCTGTAAAATAATAAAATATTTTGTTGTTGGCGAGCATGCTGCCCTTCCCTGCGGCTCCTCTTTCAGCCTCAAGGCGGGGCCAGGCAAAGCGGCCTTCCCTTTCCCTGAGTCTCGAGGCCGAGGCCCGCCCCACAGCGAGCCAGCGCCGCCCTCCTTCCCTCCCTCCCTCGGTGCGTTCTGTGGGAAGCGCGGCGGCGGCGACTCCGCCTCCTTCCGGCTTCCTCCAGGCCAAAGCAGCAGCTGCAGCCGCTACCGCCGCAGGTTCCTCTCCATTTCGCCCGCTCCGCCATGGCGCTCCTTCACTCCGCCGCCGCTGGCAGCCGCCTCCTGCTCCTCTCGCCGCCCTGTGTGGCCTCCCTCGCCGCCCGAGCCAGGTAACGCGCGCCGCGGGGCGGGAAGGCCTCGACTGGCTACATCCATGCACCTCTCCGACCCGACACGTGTCGCGCTCCCGCCGCCAGAGTGCCTTCGAAGGCAGCTCGAGCCTCCGTCGTGTGCGGACGCTCTCGACTCGTGTCAGGACGGGGACATGTGTGAATGGGGCCTGAGGGCCGGAAACCCCGGCGTGTTGGACGAGAGAGGGAGTTGGCGGGTCAGTGCAGTGGCGTAGCGTTGCGGGGGGGGCGCGCTCGCACTCGCAGCTCTCTGCCCCTACCTGGGTTAGGGGGCGCAAATTACTTGCCTTGCCCCGGGTGCTGACAACCCACGCTACGCCACTGGGTCAGGGCATCGGCCCGGCCAGTGTTGCAAGCGCGAAAAGGCGATTCGGTGAGGAGAGCACCCCTCCACCTTTATGTCCTTTGGCAGGGCCCGTCGCTCGCGTTTGGTGCACGCGGCCGGCTGGGGAGATGGTCCGCAGCCTTGATTGGCTGCGATGAAGGGCGGGAACACAGGGGCTTCCTCGGATTGGCTGGAAGACGGTGGCGTTGGCCTTGGACTTGAGTGCCCTTGGAGAGGGTTTGGAGGGCGGTGGGAAGGGACAGAGACTGCAAAAATAAACCCGCTACTCTCCAGGCCTGTGTATATGTAATACACGAGCTACAATTCTGCCCACATTTACCTAGGAGTAAGCCCCGTTGGATTCACTGCGACGTCCCTGCTTAAGAATGTGCTTTGGTTGCCTTAAATGAATCCCATGGGCCAAAGTTCCAAGTTCATCTGGCCTGGAGAGATTCTGGCAACTGAAACTGCATTAACTCCTCTCTTCCCACCCACCCCTTTGAAGTTTTCAATTGACTCTGCACTTTTGATTTCAACGTGTGTTTATTATTATCTTATTTATGGCCATGCAGTTGGAAATCTTTCTCCTCTGGTGACCCCTTTACTGGTAATAGATGATATTGTTAGTAATGATACCTGATGGTTCAGGGTGGTAAAAAGAAAAGGGGGGGTCTGAGGAGCTCCAGAAGGGTGAATAAGGTGTTAAAACGGCCGCCTAAGCAAGTTTAAAGTGATGCGCTCAGGGGCAGAAAAGAAAATCCCAGCTTCACTTTGGGAACTTTCACCCTTGACACTTATACCACCATGATAGCGACATAATCTTTGCCTATTTGTCCTTTAACATCCTTAAGAAGATTTGGCTGTAACTCATAGCCAGTGATACCTTTAATTCCTGAAATTATCTTTTAAGATGCTTGCGACTGAGGTATGTCTTTCTTTCTGTTTAATAGAACAGCAGCAGGGGTATGTGTGTGTTCAAGCTGTGGCATGGCTGTCCAGTCAGTAATCTCACCCTTTTAAAAACACACATACCTCTTGCAACAGGCATGTTTCCTCCCACAACAATGGTTTTATGGTTTCACTCAAAGCAAGAAAATAACAATATCCCAGCTGAATCACTTATGCATTTACACTTTCTGCATGTAGAAGGGCTGCAGCCACACTACTGAGGCTATTTCTAGTGGCCTTCACTTGGACATCACATAAGAATAGCCTGCTGGATCAGGCCAATGGCCCATCTAGTCCAGCAACCTGTTTGTGCAGCGTCAAACCATGGATCTCAAGTACATTTGTCTTTGCTCTGCCAATTCCCCCCAGAAAATCAGAACAAACGATAGTCCACTGAAAACCTTATTGCTGTTTGTTCCAGTTTAGCGGTAGATCCTGGGAAAGCAGTGGGGCAATCAGAAGTACAATATGGGTGAGCCCTTAGTTACTGCAGGAAGATCAGGGATATTTGCATGCCAAGAAAGCAATAACAGTGAATGCTTGTGCTGTTTTGTTCTCATGGGTCTAAATGGCAGTCTTCTTAACACTGTGCTGTGACATAGAATCATAGAGTTGCAAGGGACCACAAGGGTCATCTAGTTCAACCCCCTGCAGTACAGGAATCTTGCCCAACATGGGGCTCAACCGGGGGCAATGAAGAAGATGAACGGGAGGGGGCTGTGGGGAGTGAAAAGGGGTCAGGTAGTAGGCAAGAGAGGCCTGAAGGGGGGCTGCTTGGGTGTCCCCCACAGAAAAGGGTCAGGGGCTGCGAAGGGGAGGGTCAAGGGCTGCCAAATGTGGGCCGTGGGCTACAGGCCCAGAAGCATGGCAGTTGTAAAGGAGTATTAGTGAACAGAAGGCTTCTTCAGCACTAAAGGACACCTACTTAATAATGTGAGAATAAGGCACAGATACTTAATGCAATGAAAACTGAAGCCCTCTACACTTTTAAAAAATGTGTATCCCTCATGAATTATTAAAATCATTCACATAATACCTTTACAAAGTTATCAAGTTGGCATACAACATGATATGATAATCCATTAAAACACATTAAACACCATTATAAAAAGTTATAGCTGTCATATCCAAAAAACAGTAAAATCTGGTATAATTTATCAAAGGCCCTGAAAGGCCTGAGTGAACAGGTATGTTATTGAGTTACTAGTGAAGTTTGTGCCTTATGCTCAGTTAGCATGTGCTTAGACCTTTCATACCCTCCTATTACAACATATAATTGCAACTGTTCTCACCAACAAGGACAGCTTTGCCCAGTTCTGCATGCCAGGCTTGCTTTGGGGTTTGATTTTTTTCCTCGCAACCAGCTGCCCACAATTTTGGGCTGGGGGGGACGCTCTCAGGCAGTAGCAGTTGGAATGTACAACGAAATACATCTCTCTGAGCAAGAGCTTCAGGTGAAGAGCAGATACCAGGAGCAGCACAGCTGACAAAAAGAGTCAGCCTAATCCTAAACAGCAGCGACCGGGACAAGGAACATCTGGACCAAGGCTCTTAGTGTGCCAGTTGGCAAGAGGTCAGGAGCTCCTGTTCAGAGCAAATCCCAGCAGAGCAGCCTCACATAAATGCCTTAACATGTCTCCATTTTGTGTGAGGCGTCTCCATTTTTCACAATGAAATTCAGACAGAGAGGAACATGTCACAACACATTCTCCCGCATCAGCCTGTCCTGCACAAGGAGGGCATCCTAGCAACACCCTTCTTCAATCACTAGCAGGAAAAAAAGCAATCATTCGCCTAGGCTTTTAAAAACATTTTTACTACCTTAAAAAATACTTTTAAAGACTTAATTGAGCTTTTATCCACTAGCTGTTTTGAGTATATTTTGTTTATTTTTTGTAAACTGCCTGGAAATATTTGATAAATGTTCTACAGAAATAGGTTAAGCGCATTCATACAATGTAAATGAGGCACAAGACCTGAAGTGTGTGAATTTGCTTGGGTCTCATCCAAAACAGCTTATATGTAGAGTCATTTTTACATGGTAAAAAGAACAAGAAATCGGTTTCATGGAAGACATTTGAAACACAGTATGGCTGCAAATGTCTTCTAGTCTGCAGCTAAATGGACGGACGTTGACTGACCATGCCTCATTTCCCTGTAAGGGAATGGAGCTCTGAACAGAAACAAACACTTTGCATTGATGTTGCAGCTCTTGGTGGGCTAATGTGGAGATGGGACCCCCTGATCCTATTCTGGGAGTGACTGAAGCCTTCAAGCGAGACACCAGCAGCAAGAAGATGAACCTGGGAGTCGGAGCTTACCGAGATGACAATGGGAAGCCATACGTCTTGAACTGTGTCCGCAAAGTAAGCAAAAGCGCCAGCTCCCACACATTAAAAGCATGTGTAGGATTGTGTGGATGTGGCTGTGTGTGGCAGCCAGACGAGCCTATGGGCAGTCATGGGAGCCAGGTTCTAGCCACTAGGGTTGTGTGAGCGGCTTAGCTGCTTCCTACTCATTTCAGATGTCTGAACAAAACAAAGAGCCAGGTCTCTTCTCCATCCAGTAGCTGCCTGAGATGCGTTTGGAACCATCCCAGTGTGGCCAAGTGTCTTCATGGTGGTGGGGAGACACAAAATTTTGGCTTTGTGAAGTAGCTGGAGGGTGGCAATAGGCGAACTGAACTATTTAGGTAGGAATTGAGTCTTGTGCAGGCCGAGAGGCCATATAGCTGCCACAAGCAGAAAAGGGAAGATTGAGACTGAAGAGGGGGTTGGAGAGAATTTGCAGCTGCTTGGCCTTTTCTGCATTGGGAATCTAAGTAGCAAGCAAGCAGTGGCAGCTGGGAGGTGTGAAGGCACCATCTGCAAAGATATTGAAGGAGCAACAAAGGCAGGTCTGAGTAGATGAATGAGGAATGGGTTGGGGGCTCTTGATGCTAGATGTTGAGTAGCTTTGCTAAAGCTCCTGGGTTCCCACTTAACTCACTTGTCAGTTCTTTCTGTGAAACAAGGATAATCCTGCAAAGGGATGTGTGCTCGCGTCCCTTTAGTTATTTGGGTGTGTAATCTAGGAGTGATAAATTAGGTGAATGGAAGTTGCCTCTCCTCTTAACCTATGGAGGAAACAAATAAGAAAATGCAATCTGTTCTCTCTAGGCAGAAGCCGAGATAGCTGCAAAGAAGTTGGACAAGGAATACTTGCCAATTGCTGGCCTGGCAGAGTTCAACAAGGCGTCAGCTGAGCTGGCTTTGGGAGAGACACATGAGGTTATTCAGAGTGGCCGGGTAAGGAGCCAAGGTTATCAAGTACATTCATTAATACTGTATTCAAGTAATGGATTCCTGCACTGGGGGCATTGACACTTTTCACCTATAGGGAACCTTTTCCAGATTGACATATGCTAAGTACCCACTGAATGCTGTGTAGGATTCCAAGATGGGCAGTTTGTTAACATAGAACACTGGCTGGGGCTCACCATCCCCCTTGCAAATGTAGTGTTCTCATGGATCGTAGCCCAATTCCATCCTGTTTCACTTCTGACCTTTCTCATTGAGGAATGCCCGATAACATTCTGGGGAACTGCAGGATTCCTCAAAATACAGTTTGAAAAGTCAGTGCCAAAGAAACTTGTAGCACTTGAGAACAGATGTCCCCTGTGATTAGTGGGGTTCGTTTTAGAGTTACTGTAAGGATCTGGAAATGCAAGCAACACCACATTTTATTCTAGAGCCTATGATAGATCCTAGTCCAGAATTTGACTCCTTCCTTTAAAACAAGATTCTAATCTCATGGCTGTGAACATGTTAGATGTGTGTTGTGTCTTCTGAAACCAAAAAGAGCCAGTCTGTGCCAAAAATTCCTTCCCTAGGATCCATATTTCTATGGGTCCTCTGTGTTGTTTTGGCCCCAACTTATCTTTTTCTTTGGACATGCCAAAGTTTGAACTTCCTTGCTGCTGGGAAAAACCAGCTAAGAGGAAGGCTCTTTTGAGTATATCACTCAGATGAGCCACTGGAATAAATGTTTTCTCGTTGTTCAAGTGTTGGCATGTCCTTCAATCTTAACAGATAGTGTTGCCTTTTTTCAAGCATTGAGAAATGCTTTATTCCTCCTTGTTACTCTTTCTCTTTCAGTTCTTGGGCAGGTAGGATTGTTGACCAGTATTGCACACAGCTGTCTTTTCCTCTTGCTCTTACAGTCATGTTTCAAGGGCTTCACCTGTAAAATAGGCAGATTATGAGGCACACTGAGCTCCAGCTATCATTGGAGTGTTTACCTGTTGTATTTTGTGGGCGTGTCGTCTGGAGATGTCTCACGTGCCTGTTCATTGTTCTTTCAGTATGTCACTGTGCAGACAATTTCTGGAACAGGATCTTTAAGAGTTGGTGCCAACTTCTTGGTAAGTGCTTCTGTAATCTAACAACATAAACATGAGGAGATGGTTGGATACAGTTTTTCCACATCTCTTGAAGGAGCTGTGGTCTCTGGCTTTGAAACTATGATTCAAGCACACCCTGTCTCCTCTTCTTCATACAGCAACGGTTCTTCAAGTCCAGCCGCGACGTGTACCTCCCCAAACCATCCTGGGGGAATCACACCCCCATCTTCAGAGATGCTGGGTTGCAACTGCAAAGCTATCGGTACTATGAGCCCAAAACCTGTGGCTTTGACTTCGCTGGAGCTTTGGATGACATCTCTGTAAGTTGACAGCTGAGGGTGAGCTAATGGGGATGTGTAGGTCATGGAGAGTTTGGGCGTGGCTTGTTTGAATGGTGAGCAAGGACAGATACAGCCAGGAGGGTTTAGATACTAGGCCCCGTATGATGTTTTGGAGTAACAGGTCTTGGGAATCTAAACTTAAGAGAATAACTGCGTTGGTTGCAAAAGTAAGTCTTGCAGTACCTTTAAAACCCAATACCATCATGGAAGGAGCTGTTATAGGAGACAACCTGTTTAATCAGAATCATGAAAAGAGTGGACATGCAAACATGGGTTGGAGAGAGACACTTGCCCACTTTCTGTCTTGTGAAGTGGAACTGGCAATTCTTGCCATCCATTACAGATGAAGATTCTTCTGGTCACGCTGTATGTGATGGAACACGTCTTCTCATACCAGCCAGCCCAAGCTCTGAGACTGGGCTGGAGACAGGGCTGCTTGTGGTACCACCAATGGATGTATCTCACTGTATAGTGATTGGCCGCCTCTCTAGAGGCATCTCAGCTGTGGAGTTCCCTTCCTCTGGAGCCATGGATGGTCATGACTTTAAGGAGTTCAGCCACTTAGTGAAATCTTGCTGCTTTTCTCTGCCTTTTGGAGGCTCTTGTTAGATGGGTTTTGAGCCTTGAGTCTGTTTATTATTATTCTGTTGGTGTGCGTGTGTGTTGTCGGTTTTATTATTGATAGTTCATTGTTTTGTGGCATGTGGCTTTTAATGATGGCTCCATTCGCTATGGAAATTGCTTTGAGGTCACTTGGTATATAAATGGACTAAGCAAAGAGTAACGGCTCATTTTTCTCACACCCTTTTTATTAAAGAAAATCCCGGAAAAGAGTATTGTTCTCTTCCATGCCTGCGCTCACAACCCAACTGGAGTAGACCCTCGGCCAGAGCAGTGGAAGGAGCTGGCAGCAGTAGTGAAGGTGAGGAGGGCCGTGGTACCAAGAGAGCAGGCGGCTGAGGGATGAACTTCCCTGTGTGGAGAAGGAGCAGGTCTGCTTGCCTGTTTGGAAGGACACACCCTGGGAGGAGATCTCAGCTGGGCAAGAGATGTGTGTAACTCCTGTGAAAACCAAAAAACTGTCTGAATGGGCACTGTCGCCTCCCAATTATTGTTGTTGTTACCTCATTGTTTCTGTATGATGTGATGCTCCTCTGCTGTGTGACCTGTTCCATTTACCATAGCTGCCCTTAGGAAGAAGTGTTGTCATTTTTAAGCTGAGCTGGCCTCTGTTCTTTCGCAGAAAAGGAACCTCTTTACCTTTTTCGACATGGCCTACCAAGGCTTTGCCAGCGGTGACATAAACAAAGACGCCTGGGCTGTCCGCCACTTCATTGAACAAGGCATTAATGTTGTGCTGTCCCAGTCATATGCAAAGAACATGGGCCTGTATGGTAAGCCCCTAAATCCAGGGTCTGTTGCCATCTCCGTGGGTGGGAAAAGCTGCTCAAGGGATTAAGCAATTTGCTAGCTGCTTTCACTTTCCAGTATATGGGTGAAAGGTCTACGCAGGACTAGAGGCAAGAGAAAGCCCTGCTGTTCGGTTGAGTTTGCATTTTGGACCACAATCCTGTTTTAGAGATGGTCCCAGGTTAGAAATGGAAAGGCAGTGGCACTGGGGAAATGCTTGTGAGGCTCTTAATAGAGAAAGCAAGCCAAGAACTCTGTTTATGATTGAAGAGAGGTGGCTGTGATGTGGAGTCACAATTCTGTCACAGGAGAACATGAATTTCTGTAATCATCCAATTTGTATAAAGATGCATTCTTTGTGCAACTACACAGTGCCTTTGGGGACTCCACATGATAGGAGCATCAAGGAGGGCAGTTCTAGGGGCTGATAATTGTTTGGGGAGGGCAGATCTGCTCCTTGCCTGGCTAGAAGCCCCTTTAGCCTTGAATCTACTTTCTGAGTGCCTCTCTATTGAGTCACAAGGTGTTAACCCTACCCCTTTAAAAAGTAAATCTAGGGATAAAGAAATCCCCATTCCTTCCAGATACAGGTATGGTGCTATAAAATCAGATTGTACTGCTCTAGTTTCTTAGTCTGTGTTTGAGCTAGCTGCCATCCAGAGGGCTGATGATTTCTTCTTTCAGGCAGAGGAGACAGGGCTGGAAGGAAGGACTGAGGCTGATAAAAGGAGGGGGATAGAAGGAGAGCTCCAGGTGGCATTTGTGTGCCTCTTCCAAACAACAGCACAAGTGCACAGCCAGACCAGCGTGGCTGAGCAGAGCCACAGAGGGAGACACAACTGCACTGCAATCTGGTCTTTGTTTTCCAGGGGAGCGTGTGGGGGCCTTCACGGTGGTTTGCCATGACTCCGATGAGGCCAAGAGAGTGGAATCGCAGCTGAAGATTCTGATCCGCCCCATGTACTCCAACCCTCCCCTTAATGGGGCTCGGATAGCCTCCACCATCCTGAATAACCCCGGCCTGCGAAAGGAATGGTAAGGCTGACTATGTGCAGTTAGCAGATGAACAGAAAAGGGCAGGGGGACAGCCAACCCTGGATGGCTTTTAAGGACAGTTGATTGTGGGGCTGCAACAACGAACCAGAGGAGTCCTTCAAATTGGAGGGCAACACTTTAAGCAAGTTTAGTCTGCTCAACCTTGTTCTTGGTTGATGCCAAATCTGCAGCAAAGGCAGAAGGGCTGTGGCTGTTCCTTTCTGTAGCAGGCAGGTGGCTGGGCTAAAAAAACAAAAAAGAAAATCAACCTGCGGTTTCTTAAAGCTGTTTTGGAGGCAGGACTGTGCAAACCTATTATGCTTTTCCATGGACATAAACCCCATCAGGGCACAAGGCATGGTTTAGCCTCCTAGATTATTCCTTTGGCTGCTCCCCCAACCCCACCACCCTCTGTCTCTCGCCTTGTATTGACTCCACATTTGCCTCCTTCCCTGGCACAGGCTGGTAGAGGTGAAGGGTATGGCTGACCGAATCATTGGCATGCGCACCCAGCTAGTGGCAAACCTGAAGAAAGAAGGCTCCCCTCATAACTGGCAGCACATCACTGACCAGATCGGCATGTTCTGCTTCACAGGACTGAAACCCGAACAGGTGGGTGAAGGAATGAGTCTGAACCAAACTTGCTAACCATTCTGTATTGGGATTTGATTTGCTTGGTTTTCCCCTTACATAGATGGGCTCAAAGCACCTCAAACACCAGAACAGCCATATAGAATTAGTCTTTGATGCACACCAGGAAAAGGCCAGAACATGATTAGTGTGGCTGCATTTTAATTCTCTGAAGAATTTAGAATGTCTTCCATTATTTAATTGGTGGCTGAGGGAAGTGGGGCTGGGCTGGAAGTGGGAGCTATGTAGGAAGCCGGCAGCTGCTACTACTTTGGGAATGGCAGCATGTGGATCCCTCATTGATGATAAAAAGCACTTTGCTGGGCTGGTGGTGTGGAAAGGGATTGTTAAAAAACATGAAGCACAGTGTTAGTTGCATTGAAGTGAGATGTGGCAGCAGCCGACTTGAGTAGGTATCAAGCAGCCTGGCTGGGCTGCTGTTTGCTGAAGAGCGTTCACTTGAAGATCTAGGAAGTTGCTTCGCTGTCCTCCAGGTTGCAAGTTGGCCCTGGTAGGTGGTAGCAAACAGACGTGCCTGGCCTTGGGAAGCTGCCTGAGTCGATCCCTTCCTGAAGTAGAATCTTTCCTGTGCTTTGCTTTCCAGGTGGAGCGGCTCACCAAGGAGTTCTCTGTCTACATGACCAAGGATGGCCGCATCTCTGTTGCCGGAGTCACTTCTGGCAACGTGGCTTACCTGGCCCATGCCATCCACCAAGTCTCCAAGTAAAGCAAAGGCAGAAATGGGTGGACTGACCGGCCTTCCCTTCCGTGCTCTCTGGACATTTTGACTCAGCAGAGGGTGGGTGAGAGAGGAGGAGATGGCGGCAGCATCAGCAAGCAAAACGGTTCTTTCCACAACACTTCAACGTCATTTGAATGTATCTCTGTAGCGGCAAGGCCTCCTCAGCCCTCCCTACTCACACTGCTTGGCTCTAGGCAGAGCTGTTGACATGTGTTCTGCTCCTCCCTCCAGAAGTAGCCACTTTACCAAAAATGGATCCTTGAATCCTTCAAGAGTTTGTGGCGGATTTGATGCAAATGCTTTAGTGAATGTTTGCCTGCCAGCATTTTGTGTGTGGTGGCCTCATCATATGAGTGTCAGGACAGGGGTGGGGCCTTGCAGACTACAACTCCCACCATCCTTGTCCATTGGCTGTGCTGGCTAGGGCTGATGGGTGTTGAAGGGCTGCAGCTTCCCTGCCCCTGAGCCAGGGTTCTGGATGACGAGCCTTTCCTTGTCTGCCCTTTTGGACTTGGATCGGGGAGTTCTGCAGAGCCCACCTCTGGTTTCACAAGAGGCTTTCTCCCCAGGGATCCTCTTCTTGCCCAGTTCTTCCAAGGAAAGGCAAGCAGGGGTATTCCGGGGTGAGCATTTCTTTCCATTGGCTCTTGGCTTTCTAGTTCTCCTTTTTCTCAAAAAATAAATAAAAATCACTTGAAATCAGCCTGCTTTAAATGGACCCCAAGTCCCTGGCACACTCCGGGAATTTGTGTAATGAAGCTTGAAAGAGAAATTACTTCCTCTTTTTCTTCTTCCTTGCCAAAAAGCTCATTGTTTCCATGCATAGACAGTTTATAAAGCTGACTCATAAGTTTGTTTCACTATCAAATAAAAGGCAGATAATAGAACAATCTTTTAACTCTTCTCTGGCATCTTTGATCAGCAAAAGGGCAACAAATTAAACTGTGTTTCTTTTAATTTTTGGTCATGGGAAGCCCTGCTGGGCCCTTGCTCATTCTCTCCAAAATCCTTTCTCACAATGCTTTGTAATCCTTTTCAATCCTTTGTAATCCTTAAATGGGACTAAAGCTCAGTTATGAATTTGGAATAGCTTCCCCCACTCCACCCCCAACCCAGGAAATGTAACTGCTCTTAAAGTGCAACTTAACTTTGGCCGTTTTTAGTTTCCTCTCTGTTCTTGCCACTCACATGTGCTCAGGATATCTACCACCTGAGCCAAGAGATCCACTGCAATTGAATCACAGCTCACTAGGCATGTAAGTAGGGCAAGATAAACTCTTCAGTGTGTTCAAACAACTTAATATGGAAAACATTTTTGTCTGTGAAGCATTTTTCTCATGGAACTGATTCACTCTTCTCCCTCCCCCTGCAAAGTGGAAAGAAGGGGGCAGGTCAAACCCATGGGGAAACTTTCCAGATCTCTTGTCTGTGTGTGTGAGCGACAGAGATAAGTTCTTCAGCTTTGGCAATTATACAAGAAGCAGATACCATGAACAGTTGAGCCTCCCTCTCTGGCCAGAAGTTGATTGTCTGGAGCTACAAAACATGTACCTTGCTGTCTACCCACTGCCTCTGTTGTGAAAAGGCAGTTGAGTATTTAATGCATTGTGTGTGTCTCCTTTATGTTGTGTGAACAACTTTAGGCCAGGCCTTAAGCCCCATCTCTGTGTTAGCTGAGTTTCAAAGTATGCGTATTGAATGAGGAAGGGCTGAGAGGTCAAGAAGAGCTGTTGCCACAGCGTGAAAAAGCCTCAGGCTGGTGGCTTGCCTTTGCACCCAGTGGCCATAGCTACACATGTGGAGCTGCCTCTAGGGGGCAGAAGTGAACCTGTTTGTCCGTTACTTTCAGATACTACCACCTGCTGCTGCTTTCCCCCTTGTTTGGGGTATGTGCGCTTGTCCTGTCTGCCCTTAACCAGTCTGTTTAGGGTGCTTAGCTATGAGTTTCATTTGTGTGAATAGCAGAGCTAAAGGCTGTGTTTGAGCTTGCAGGTTTTCCTGTAATTCTCACATGACAGAAGAGAACAGCATTTTTCTTCTGTCAGTAGCCTTTGTGGTCCTCCTATTTCAGCTTGTTTCGGCAGGAGAGTCAAGACAGCCCAACTCCCAAAGCTTCTTTTTGATTCTCCCACACTTCATGCTGCTGTTGTACACTGAAAGATTTGACTTAGAGGATAGTCCTCATTTTTCTGTGCTGTGGTTTTAGGCCTCTTCTTCTCTGATTACTGTCTCCAATGCTCCGTCCTCTCACTAGAGAATATTCTGCTGTTCAGTAATAAATCATGTTGCCCTTTATGCAGCCTGTCATTTCTGTTAAAAAATTTAAGCTGCTGTACATCTGAGCGTTACAAATCTGAGGCTTTTATTTATGATGAATTCTGCTCAGGCCTGCATCCTACTACTCTAAATCAAGCCTTCTGTAACCTGGTGTGCCCTCCAGCACTTTCAGAGCTCAACTCTGATCAGCCCCAATATCCAATGAAGTAACTATTCTACCAACTGGATCAGCCCCAAGGTAACCACACATTGCAGAAATCTGGCTGTGAGGTTTCCACAGTTAAAGCAACTTTCTGTGTTGCAACATGACAGTGAATAACCAAGGCTGCGTGGTGGGCCTTGCGCTGACACTTTCATCCTGTTCAGAATGATCCTGGTGGAGGCACAATGGAGTCAGCCTGGTGTGGGGAAGAGTGTACCTTACTGCTATTATGGGGAGTGGTGGTGAGGTACGTGAGCACTTCTACCCATAGCAGTAGCATCCTGGTAAATGGGGAGTGAGGAGTAACATGGGGAATGAGGTCTATTCTATTTGGCTTGTTCCTGCTCTGCATTAACCAGACCATCTCTTGGCTATGCTAGAGTGTGATGAAGAGATGCTGGGCAGTCTTTACACCAGGCAGATTCTGAAGTAACAAGAGCATGTTCATGCTCTGATGTTAATAGTGGCTATATTTTCCCCTCTTATTCCTACATTGTATAAGATGTTTCTAGATCTGAATACCATATTGGATTAGTTTGACAAGAGTACCTACCTTGTCCTACTTACCAGTGCTGGGTCAGACTTTGCGTTGTCCTTTCTCACGAGCATATAGGAAAATTAGAGCCATTTTGCCTATTTGTCCAAAGCCGCCTAAGCTTCCTTTTTTTTTGTATCCCAGCAGAAGTGGGGTGAGTGGAGGACAAGGGCAGCTTTCTGAACTTGGCTCTGTAGAGAAAGGCAGAAGCAGAACTTTCTGAGGAAGGAGGGAGCCATTATTCCTTTGTCCAGCTACAGGTTTCACTTCAGCCTCCCCATCACAAATGGAAGGTACAGATGGGATCAAAATAGTGATAATAACATTATTATTATAACCCTCCCTCTGTGCTGTTTTTTTTATTATTATCTGCTTCTGCTGTTCTTCATTGCTTCCAGCATCTTCCCCAACCTGGCTACTTCAGTTTGCAATGCTGCATAGCAGGAGTTTCCAAACTGCTCCATTGACCACCAGTGGTCTGCAAGCTTCATTCAGGTGGTCTGTGGCATGTCCACATGAACTGCTCATATTGATTTTTATTGCTTTCTTTATTTCTTACACTGCATTACAATTTGAATTCCATGGAGAACAAATTGTATTTCGATAAAATGCAATATAAGAAACAAAAGGAGCAAAAACAAACCACCCACCCCGTGCTGTTTTAAAAATATGCAACACCTAAACACGCCACATTACAATTACTACAATAGGCAGGAAAGACGTGAAGTTGTCTGCCAAGACCCTTGGCCATTTTCAAGTGGATTATGGAGAACAGACTGGGAGACTTTTGGCCCTCTAGATGGCGCTGCACTACAAATCCCAACAGCCAGCATGTGGCGGGATGATGGGAGTTGCCGGTCAACAACACCCGGAGGGCTCCACCACGCAGGTTCCTTATCCCTGCTACCCAAAGCTCCCAGCTCCAACCCGCGACCTCTCTAGGCCTGGTTGTGACAGGACTTTGTCTTCCTGAAACCCCGGAGAGCCGCTGCTGTGAGTCAGCGGAGACTATAGTTGACTGACTCGGCCCAAGGCCGCCGGTTCTCTTTCTTGTCCCTGAGGGGGCGCGGTTAGGCCTCAAGAACTACGACTCCCAGCATGCCACGCGTACAGGGGAGGGCGCAGTCGCCGCTGCTGCAGCCGCTGCCATGTGATTCTCGTCAGCTGAGCAGCCGGTGTGGAAGGAGGTGGGTAAGCGGGGTTGCGGCAGGCTGGCAAGGAGGCTGCAGGGCCGCTCCTGGCGAGCCTTTCTCGCCCGCACCCCGGGCTGAAGGCGCCCTCCCTTGCAAGCAGAAAGCTAGCTTGCCAGGGAGACGAAGGGACCGCCGCTGCGATAGCGGCAAGCGCACCTATGGGGGTGGCCGCGGGGGGCGGGATCCCCTCCATCATCCACTTTGGAGTAGAAGCTCCGGCTCCCCGGCCCGCTGGAGGGAGCCGGCCAGCCACGATTTGAATGGGCTGAGCAGCTAAAGGGTTGCAGGGTGTCTCCTTCCCGGCCCCGAGATCATTAAGCCCACAGCTTACAATGGCCTGCCGACTCCCTGTCTAGCCCTTCGCCTCTCCCTGCTGTGGGTGAGTCAGGGAGAGGCGCCTTCTCTGTGCTCTGAAACTCGCTGAGCGACCTTGGCTCGGATCTCATCTCTTAGCATTGCCTGCCCTACAGGGCTGTTGTGAGGATTAAATGGAGGGGAGGACGCTACCTTGAATCCCTTGGAGGAAAGTTGAGCCTAAAATGTTACTCACAAGTGAACACATTAGGGAGAGCTTTGTGGATAATTTTTCCCTTCTAGTGAGTTTCTCTGCCATATGCCTAGGCGTGTAAGATTTTGAATCCATGGCTCCCACCAAGCCTAGTCACTGGCCTGTCAGTGTTGGCTCTGAAGCTTTTCTGCTCAGATTTGTGTCTGTTATCTGCCAGAAATAATAGAAGGAAACATCTGACACTCATAATTTTCCATTTAAAACTTGCTGGCAGAGAGGAAGAGAGGTAAAGGGGGATGAATTCATTAAAATAATGTTTGTGGTAATCCTCACAGGATTGCTAAACAGTTTCTTACTGTGAAGAAATGAAATGAAGAAATGAAAATTAAAATGTGTTATACAGTACCCAGGTATGAGAGAAGTAACTGAAGGACAGGTTACAATATAGTACCATGAAGTCAGATGAAGAATTGGATGAGCTTCAAATGCTTCAAAGGAAATGTGGAATTGGCTACAGAAACATATTCAAAAATCATAGTTCGAATCTTAAAGAATCAGCCAGGATAACTGCTACAGGTTGTAGAGAAATAGGTGAAGATCCTACCATTTATTTATTGGTAGCATCCCATTTCAACCACTCCTTGTTTTTGTTATGTAATTTTTTTAAAAATATGCTTTTTATAAAAAAAATCACTTAATTTTAAATTTTTTTGAAGTGAGGTGATTAAATAATTATCAATATCCAAGTCACTTGGATTTCTTTAATTGTGAATCTTATCTAGAATGTTGTATAATGATGGAAGATTTTTCTGAAACCTACACTAGTTTGTTAATCTTGGGGGGAAGGGGGGTTTAAATTTAAACAGAACAAATTACTCACTCCTGCTCCTCAGAGATTTTAATTCCCCTTGCTGATTACCAAAAAACACACACGCTTCTGTATGGCTGATTGAGGAGTTGAGGACTAAACTAGGTGATGTAAGCAAATAATTTTTAAAAATGGTTTTACCGCAACAGTGGATATGCAATAGAAATTATGGGGCTTGGGAGGAGCAAAACTGATTTTTTCACCAGTTGAGAAATCTTTTAGCTCCACCCTGTGGTTTTGTGGTCCCCCCCCCCCCCAGAAATCCAATTCTAAACTTTGCCCAGCATGAGCAAAACAGGTTTTTTGCTGAGTTGTAGAGGGAAGTGCTTATGCAGCTGGTTTCTCTAGCAGCCCACAAAAGAGGATAAGCAGCAGTGGAAGACCTCTTCAGCTTTTCTTGTTTTAGCCATTGCAAAGGGATATTTGGGTGCTTGGAGCTTGGTGCCTTGGGAGCTGGGCCACAGGTATGCTAGGGCCAAATTTTGAATCTTTGTGAAGATGGTACTGAGTGGGAATGGCTTCCTGGGTCACCACTTTGGATTCTGAGCTCTTAGCAGTTACTGCATGCTTTAAAAATCACGATGCCCAGAAATGAGTTTTTTAATGTTCCCCTCCTGCATGGGTTTTGAGGTCTTCTGTGAGCAGGGGCCTGTATTTCCTCTCCATCTGCTCAGAGCTGACTCTTTTCCTTTGGTTTCTTCTAGGGCCATATGACCCACCAAACTGCAAGCATCTCTGCTTGTGACATTATTCTGAGCTCAGGCATGTCTCTTCTATATGCCACATATCCATGCCTGTCAGGATAACGCTTGTTGCTTCTCGGAGGCTGGGGGGATGCAAAGTGCGGTTCGTTGGATACAGATTAGCCTGCCACTGAGTGGCCCTTTCCAGCGGAGGAGATGTCTGAAGGCCACTTGGGGATCAACACCGAATATGGTGACTGGGAATGGAGTGCGGATGCTGGCGAGAGGGCCCGGCTGCTGCAGAGCCCCAATGTGGAGATGGGGCCCAAGGGCAACGAAGAGCGTGGACCTGCTGCAACCTCAAAGCTGGGAGCTGTCTTCATTGTTGTGAACGCGGCCCTGGGTGCCGGCCTCCTGAACTTCCCAGCAGCCTTCAGCATGGCAGGCGGAGTGGCTGCAGGAATCACGCTGCAGATGGTGAAAGCAGGGAGGGTGTGGGGATGAGGAAAAACGTGTGGGCGGTGGGAAGAGATCCATTTGGGAATGTGCAGAGTGTGCTGGTGGTGTTTCTCATTTGGCCTGGCTGGAGCACAGCTTGATGTGGGCGGCTGTGAAGGTCTTGTGACGGTCACCAACTTGGATGGCTTTGAAAGAGAACTGGGCAGATTCGCAGAGAAGTCTTTCAGTGGCTGCTAGGAACAATAACTATGCTCTGCCTCCACTGCTGGAGGCAGCAATGCTTCTAAATCTGGAAGCCACAGGTGGGGAGAGTGCTCTTGTGCTTGGGTTCTACTTGCAGGTGAGAACAGGATGCTGGACCAGATGGGCTCCCCTTGACCTGAACTAGCAGGTTCTTACGCTCTTAAAAGTATTTTTAAAAATAAACTTGCAGCTATAGAATGTCCAGAAATTTGCCATGGGGACAATGTAGCCTTCCCCAAGTAGGTGCCCTCCAGATGTTTTGGACTGCATCTCACATCAGCCCAAGCATCACAACACCTGTGCTGGCTGGAAAGCCAGGTTGACAGCAGGTTGGAAAGCTAGAATAAACTAAACTATGTATGGAGCAGGAGAGAGCAGGAAAGCAAGACAGGAAATGAGTAAAGAAAAATATGCCCAGAGCTTTTTACTGTTTTCAGTTTGTCTGCTGGCGCCTGCCACTCATCTCATGGTGCCATTCTTCCCTTTTCTGCTGCAGTGCATGCTGGTTTTCATCATTGGCGGCCTGGTCATCCTGGCCTACTGCTCCCAGGCTAGCAATGAGCGCACCTACCAGGAGGTGGTGTGGGCCGTGTGTGGCAAAGTCACCGGGGTGCTGTGCGAGGTGGCCATTGCTGTCTACACCTTTGGCACCTGCATTGCCTTCCTCATCATCATTGGAGATCAGCAGGACAAGAGTGAGTACTGCTAGGAAAGGAGGAGGCCTGTTTGGGCTTTTATGCCCTTCCCTCTTTGTCAAAATTCATTTCATTTTGAAATCTTATTGGGAAGACAAGGTTTGATTGAGCTCCATTGGTGTTTGACATATACTTGGCCTTCTGTTTTTGGTACTGTAAGAGGCTTGAAGCTGTGCTCCCTCCTTTGTTTTGTGCAGCTTGCAGAGAGAACAAGACCTGTACAATCTTCTAGAGCTTCCAACTGCCTGTTTTTGGCTCTGGCTTCATCCACCCTGGCTGCAGCTCCTGATTTACTTTTTCTGTAGGTCAGGTGTGGGAACCTGTGCCTCTCCAGATGTTGCTGAACTCCAACTCCCACCAGCCCCTGTAGCCAATGGCCAGGGGTGATGATAAAGAGTTGTAGTTCAGTAACATATGGACAGCTAAAGGTTCTTTCCACACTAGGAAACTCACAGAGAATTATGCCACAAGAGGAGGTCCTGTTTCCTTTGTGGAGGGCATACTCTGTAGCCTTCAGAGGAATTACAGCCTGGGGGGCTATATAGAATAACTGCCTGTGCTGTTTTTCAGTATACAGAATACTTGAAGTTTCTTTACAGCATTTTGCCCTCACAACAGCTCTGTGTGGTGAGCAAGGCTGAGGGAGAATGGCTTGCACCCAGGCCACCAACTGAACTTTATGGCTAATACCCACCACATTCACACTATACTGTGACACAGATACATTGAATAGTTGGGCATCAGCTGCCTGTTCAGACTCCTGCCTGTGAGTTTCTTGGCAAGTGTGCCACTGACCACTTGGGGGGGGGGCTTGCACATAGCAACAGGTGCTCAGCTCTCCTGTCTCAGTAATTGTGCTCTTGCATTAGGCTACCCTTGCTGGAGAGCAGGGAGAGCTGTGCTGATGCCTGGGAGTGCCTCTTGCTGGCAGTGTCTGCTGAGTGATGAAAAGGGTTTCTGCCAGCGTTGCTTTCATAACATTGTGAATCGCAGGGTCAGAGGGAGCTACCATTAACCTCGTGCCCTCCGGATAGTTTGAACTTCAATTTCCATCATCTTTGACCATTGGCCATGCTGGCTTTGACTGATAGGACTCGTAGCTCCCAACATCTGGCAACTGGTGTAGTCCAGTGCAAGAAATCCAGAGCTTCTCTTGCCTGGGTCCTGGTGCAGTGGCGTAGTGTGGGGGTGCAGGGGGGGGCGGTCGCACCGGGCACAACATCTGGGGGTTAGGATTAGGGGGCGCAAATCCACGGGTTAGGGGGTGCAAATTACTTGCCTTGCCCCGGGTGCTGACAACCCACGCTACGCCACTGTCCTGGTGTTCTGTACAGCTTTCTATAACACAAAATTTCCCCTTAGTTCCATACCAGTTGCTTTGTGTTTCCTTGGACATAAGATGTTCGAGTCTCTCTGAGAGTCTTTTTGTGTGTGTAGCTGTGCACTGGCCTTTGAGCTTTGACTTCCCTCTGCCTGATGGATTGGGCCCAGAGGATGATTGCAGTCTCTCTTTGTCTAGTAATTGCAGCATTAATGAAGGACTCCACAGGGGCAGAGAGCGGCCACTGGTACACAGACCGCAAGTTCACCATCAGCATCACAGCCTTCTTGCTCATCCTTCCCCTCTCAGTGCCCAAGGAGATTGGCTTCCAGAAATACGCCAGGTAAGCACAGGCCAGTTCTCAGCTGGCACACATCTTGGCAAATGCTCCCCAGCCACTGCTGCCAACCAGGGTCCTCATGAGATGAAAGTGTGAGGGTGGCAAACAGGCCGTGCCTCTGTATTGCTTGCCAGGATGTGTTGCTTGAGTGAAAGACTATGTGCCATTGAACTGCTCTGTCAGGGGCAGGTCTGGATGCAAAAGGTGGGTGTTGACATCTCAAGATGATCCTTGGATGGAGATAGTAGCAGCGGCAGCAACTCCATCATCTGTCCCACCTCTCTCTCTCTTTCTCATAGCTGCTTGAGTGTTATCGGGACCTGGTATGTGACAGCCATCATAATTATCAAATATATTTGGCCTGATGAGAACATCCCACAGGAAATTACAACAAGGTACGTGGGAGTGATGCTCCTTCAGAAAGAGGTGGAGCCGTCTTGAGCTGCCACCCTTCCAGTCTTTGTTTTCTGCAGTAAGGCAGTGGAGAGACCTGACAATTTACCGTATTTTTCGCTCTATAAGACGCACCAGACCACAAGACTCACCTAGTTTTTGGAGGAGGAAAACAAGAAAAAAAATATTCTGAATCTCAGAAGCCAAAACAGCATGAGGGATCGCTGTGCAGTGAAAGCAGCAATCCCTCTTGCTGTTCTGGCTTCTGTGATAGCTACGCAGCCTGCATTCGCTCCATAAGACGCACACACATTTCCCCTTACTTTTTAGGAGGGAAAAGGTGAGTCTTAATAGAGCAAAAAATACGGTAATTACTAGACTACCTAGTCGAGAGTCTCCAGTTAGCTTTTAACTTTCAATGTAAAAAAGTTTTTATTTCTGTGGTGGGCACTGTATCTGCCCACTCTTTAAGCTGCTGAGAGGTGCATCCCATTCCTCTGACTTTTGGCCATCCTTATGCTGGGGACCCATCCAGTTCTCCCCTGCTCAGGACTTGACGACTTGCAGCTAGCAGTCAGTGGGGACACCTGAAAGGCAGAGGGTAATTCTCACTGTAGGGGGAAGAAGGATGCATTAACCCATCCTTTCCCAACCCAATGCCTTCCAGATGTTTGGATTTCAGTGACTGGGCTGGCTAGGGCTGATGGAAGTTTTAGTCCAAAACATCTGGAGGGCATCAGATTGAGAAAGGCTGTGTTTGCGAGTGGAAGGGTTCCAGTTTAGGCATTGTCTGTGAAAATAGAGATGTGCATCTTAAGGTAGATTCATTTCATTGGCAGTGCCTCTCTTGCATTAATTTTAACTGTCCGAGTTAAAACTAGATCCTGCCAATCAGTTCTTGACACGTTACTCCCCTCAGGGGAGGGGATTTTTCCATTCTGAGTAAATGCTGATGGTAGACATTTGCTGAACCACACCATGAACTAACATGTGTGTTCCTCTCCGCAGCCGCTCCTCTTGGATGTCTGTCTTCAATGCCATGCCCACCATTTGCTTTGGCTTCCAGGTGAGGCTTGTCTGAAGGCCCCAGGTGGGTGTGGGCACATTGAGGCCAAAAAAGTCCACCTCTCTCGGTGTCTCTGTAACCAGGCCTTTGGCTGATTAAACATTCTATGGCCTTTTAAAGTGTATTTGGGGGAGGGAGCAGCTATTGGTATTTGTTTTACTATATATTATGTGTTCTCATTTTGTATTTTTATTTTGTGAGCTGCCCTGTGATCAGATGAAGCGCAGCATACAAATTTAATTAGTAATAATCATTGTACCAAGTAAAAGCACAGTGAGCCACCCAACTCAATATTTTCTATGCTAGCTTGGTGCCCTCCAGACTGGCAGGGTCTCTCTGGGGTTTCATTCAGGGGTCTTTCTCAGCTCTATTTGGAGACACTGGGAGTGTAATGGGATGGGAAGAGAGACAGAATAATCAGTCTAAACCCTGACCTTTGTTTCAAGTTTAATTCATTTTTATCTTGGATGAAATTGTAGTGTTTTCTTTCATACGGTGTTTATGGCATGTAGCCTTGTGTTTTTCTGTCCATTTTTTATAAGTAGGATGTGATATCCTAAGTACACTAGCCTCAAACTCTTGCAAGAAAGGTTGAATAAGGTGTGAACAGACAGACAAAAGCTTTTGATGTGCTCATATGGAGCCTGCGCTCCCTACTCTTGACAGATGAGGGATAAGGGGAAATGGATTACTGTAGAATACAAATACAGCTGTCCTAGGAAAAGTTAAGATTGAATTTGGTTCAGAAAGCATTTAAAAAGGGATAATGTGAGTTACTCGGGTCCTGGAATGAGGCAGAGGTGGCTCTTATTCGTCAACCGTCTTAAGGGAAAATCAGAGACCCTGTTATAGCATCCTCCCTCCAGATGTTCATGGCACCAGGTTGGTGAAGGCTACTTTTTGCTGAATTTGTTGACTGGTTGTTTGGTCTCCAGCTGTGAAAACGTATCTGTGTAAAAACTGCACTAGCCCAAAGAACAAGTCAGGGAGAAGGCTCTCCTGTGCAAGTAATCACAAAGGCTGATGACTTCTGCACGATCAGAAAACTTGCATTCTCCTCTTCCACACCTAACAACCCTTTCCTATTCCTCTTCTCCCTGGCAGTGCCACGTCAGTAGCGTGCCCGTCTTCCACAGCATGAAGCAACCAGAGGTGAAGCCATGGGGGGCCGTTGTGACAGCAGCCATGGTCATTGCTCTTTTTGTCTACACGGGCACAGGTAGGCGGGATGAAATAGAGGAAGCGCTCAATCTCCTCTTCTGAGCTGCATAAGGGAGACTGATCTGTATTCCCTCATGGGATGGGAAGTGGCTGATGGTGGGCTCTGGGTCATTGTGAACCACCACCACCTTCTTTCTTCATCTTCTCCTCTTCTTCCTCCTCCTCCTGTTTCCTGCCAGGAGTCTGTGGATACTTGACGTTTGGGTCCAGTGTGGAGCAGGATGTGCTCATGTCCTACCCCTCCAACGACATCCCAGTCGCCATTGCCCGGGTTTCCATCATCGTCTGTGTTCTCACTTCCTACCCGATCCTGCATTTCTGTGGCCGGTGAGCGTGGAACAGGAGGGGTTGGTGGGGCTGGCTGGTGCGAGCCTCTCCTGCTGCTGTGCAGTCTTTGCAGGGGGTGTTGCAGTGGCAGAGGGCAATCCCTAACTCCTCCTTTTGTCTTGGCTTCCTGCCCAGGGCTGTGCTGGAAGGCCTCTGGCTGCGCTACAAGGGGGAGGCGGTTGAAGAAGACGTCGTGCGGGAGAGGAGGCGGCGCCTCTTGCAGACGGTCAGCTGGTTCCTCCTCACGCTCCTCCTGGCTTTGTTCATTCCTGACATTGGCAAAGTCATCTCTCTCATTGGGGGCCTGGCTGCCTGCTTCATCTTTGTTTTCCCAGGTAGTTTCCCCTGGCTGTGTGTAACAGGGGGGTTCTTATTCTGCTTTTGCTGGGGGGATCTGAACCTGAGGCTGCAAGCAGGGACCCATGGAGGTGCCTCCCCCAGCTTGATTTACCTGAGGAGTAAAGGTGCTCCCACTCCAGGGTCCCTGCCCAATGGCAGGGGGAGCCTTTCAGGCAGAAGGCTACAGAGAGGCAGAGAAGCACTTGCCCTCACACTGGGGAGTCTCCCTTAGGAGGGGAAAAGAGGACAGAGGGACTCAGAAGACCTCAGTTCACTTCTGCTTTTAGCAGAGCAGATCATAGAATCATAGAGTTGGAAGAGACCACAAGGGTCATCGAGTCCAACCCCCTGCCAAGCAGAAAACACGATCCCTTGGAACTCTATTTGGTGGTCTTTACTACCAGCCTGGCTCACCTCGCCTTGCGGGTACCTGCTCTGGACAGGCCAGAATATTCCCCTAGCCGGAATTCTCTTACTCTCGAAGTTCAGCATGAGTTGCCACCCTTCCCACACCCACTTCCTTTGGATAAATTAGCAATTTATTGTTAGCCCACACAACCAACTTTCTTCTGCACGGTGACTTTTCTGCAACCACCTCAGCGGTGGATCTTCTTTCACTAAAGTGTTCAAGACATACTTCCTTTGCACACCAACAAGAACCTGATATTACTCAAAACAGTTGAACATAACACTGGCTTTGTTAGAACTATTCATCATTCTGAGATTCAGATGGCTTCCAAAAAAAAAAAGCCTTGGTGGTTCCTTCTGCTTTTTTCCTTCACTGTTTTCCTCTGCTCCTTCCTTGCCAGGACTCTGCCTCATCCACACCAAGCTCTCCGAAATACAAGAGGCCAGACCAGCCGGGTAAGAGCTGTGCTTCTTCTTTGCTGCCTCCTCTTGCCCAGTTCATCCATGTGGGGTCAGTGGTTATGGAATCATGTGTGCTTCATGCCAGTCTCCCCTCTTTTATCCATAGCTGGTGGGCGATGGTGAGCTACGGCGTCTTCATGGTTATCCTTGGAGCATTTATCTTTGGACAGACAACTACCAACGCTATCTTTATGGATCTCAAGAAGTGATCCCTACAACTGCCCTCGGAGGGTGCCTTTCCTCCTCTGGATTCTTGAATTCCAATTTTTGGGGATGTCTCGTGTCAGCAGGAGGCAACCGTTCCCTCCACTCTCCCCCGGTGATTGTGCTACTCCTGTTTTGTTTTGTTGGGAGCCTCTTCCGAGACTTTGATTTCCAACTTCTTTCCCACTTGATTCTTGATAGACCAGTCAAGTCCCCACAGGGCCACTTGCTGTGCATGCAGCTTCACACTCTGAACACAAACTGAATTCCTCTTTGCCTTTTGGGACATCGCTCTCAAAAAGGACTTTCCTTTTGCCCTTGCCTTCCACACACTTATCTAAGAGGACCCAGACCATTCACTACACAACTTCTGCTCTAAATTTATGTGCCCGGGGGGCTCATCTTTGTATCATGACCAGTGATGTAGCAAAGGTCATGTGGTTGATAATGACATGACCTGCACAGTGTTAACTACAGCTTAATTACTTTAAGGCAGCCTTCCCCAGCCTGGTGACTGGTTTGGATGACAACTCCCATCAGCCCCAGCTAGTACAGCTGTATGGTGTTGGGACTGATGGGAGTTTCCCTCTGAAACATTTGGTAGGCACCATGTTGGTAAAGGCTGGCCTGTGGACTTGGTGCTTATTGTGGAAGTTATTTGTTTTTATATTGTTGCTATCCTTTTACTTTTTATATTAGAAAATGAAAACTGAGGGAAAAGATCCTTGAGTTTTAGATACACATACATTGGAAAAGGGAATATTTGACTACATTTGAGGGCATTTCCTTGGCATCAAATTCATGTAGGTCCTTCCTTCCTGTCACCTGGCTACTTCCTTCCCCTCCTTTCTGGTGAGATTCGCCAGATTCAGATGCCACATGAACAAACTCTATTCCTTTGCTGGGCGGTGTCTCTGCTCCATCCAATCATGTTTTAACCCACAGTATTCATTTGGTTTTCAGTTGTCAGAGACCTATTTCCTTTTATGTTTTCATTTGATTAAGTTGATGCCAGATTCTGGGGCTGTAGCACAGGTTTGCCATGTGTGGGGAACCTGTAGCCGCCCCCCAGATGCTCTCATCGGCCTGTGCAACCAGCCAGGCCCAAGTGTCAGAGATGATGATGGGAGCTCTGTTAGTACAGGAGCATCTCAGGGCCACACCTTCTGTTGCAGGATCCCATTCGTATCTGTTGGTTCCAATGTGGCATTTTGTAGCATGTTCTGATGTTTACAAAGCAGATTTTTAGAAGGTCTCTATGTCCTGGCAGATGGGACTAAAGTCCAGGCTCTCTCTCAATGTCAATTATACACTAATTTTGAAGATTTTTTGTGGGGGGGAGGTGCAACGCACACCCCCAGCCTCCATTTCAAATCTTGTGTTCCAGGATGGGTGGTGGTGGTGAGGTTTGGGATTTAATGGGACAATGTCACCATGGAAATAAGAATTAAAAAGGAAAATTCCAACTTCTGGGTTGCTTGTGCTTTGATTCCTGTCTATTAATGCAGATCCAGTTCTAGGTGGCTTCATAGCTTGGTTCTCCTGCAGAGAGGGACAGAGAAGCCCAAAACTCTCTTACCCGCCTTCACCTTCTTCCTTGCAGGAACCATCTCTTTGCCAAACTGCCAGCTATTGAGCAACCCCTCCCAGCTTCTCTTTCACTCATTGAGCGATGCAGCATAGTTGGAGCAAAATAGTTTTGTCCCTCTCCAAGATCTGGAAATGGAGTGAGAGAGAAGACAGCTTCTAGTGGCAGCACTAGGGAAACTGGTGTGGGCCATCCATGCAGGGTAACATTGCCTTTCAGGTTCTGTTTATCTAATCTTTATGCAACAAATTGCATTGATTAATGTTTGCATAACATATTCCTATACGTAACCAGACCCTTTGCTGCAGGCCCTTTAATTTCATATCTGTTTTTATGTTCCGCCTTTCTGCGTAGAACTCTGTGGGTCATGATCTCAAGAACCACTGTTTAGAAAGCCAGTACAAAGAAAAATAAAACCAGTCAAAGTCACCAGCAGAAATGCTACTAAAATGTGAGAGCTGAAACAGGACTCTCAGGCTCCGCAACCAGGTGCCCTCCAGATGTTTTGGATTGCAAATCCTCTGCCAGTATCAACTACAGTGGTGTAGATGTAAGCCGACTTGGGGATTTTTCTCTTCCAGCATCCTAGATTTTAAGTTGTTCCTGGTGAATGTCTAGGTTGGAGATACCATTGAGCTGCCACGGCCTAAATAAATTAACATTATTATGTATACGACTTTGGTTTAGTGCCATGTACAGTGGTACCTCAGGTTACATACGCTTCAGGTTACAGACTCCGCTAACCCAGAAATAGTACCTTGGGTTAAGAACTTTACTTCAGGATAAGAACAGAAATCGTGCTTTGGCGGTGCAGCGGCAGCAGGAGGCCCCATTAGCTAAAGTGGTGCTTCAGGTTAAGAACAGTTTCAGGTTAAGAGCAGACCTCTGGAACGAATTAAGTACTTAACCTGAGGTACCACTATACATAGGTTGAGCCAACAGAGTCACCTTTGTTTGGAGGTGAGCATGGAATAGTTTTTGTGAATGGCTTTGAGTGGGGGGGGGGCAGCTTCCCCATCTCGTATTTTTATATATTTTTATATCCTCTTCCCACAAAGGACCCTGTCCTTTAAATTCACCATGGTGAGATTTGTATAATTTGCATCAAGAAACCTGTCTCAAACCACAGCTGTATTCCTCACTTGTGTCTTCTTTGGTGCTACCCTTTTTGGTAGGATCTGCTTGGCCTCAAACTGCACTGGCAACAAACTTTTCCAAGGGCAGGAAATGTGCTGAGTCAATAGAAAATATTTTGCCTGGAAAATAGGAGGCAGCAACCTTGAAAACCCTACTTAGAGCTTGTGTGGGTCACTGCTATTTTTATCTTATTGTACTGTATTTTTTTATTTGTTCCACCTCACACTGAGGGGGGAAATTCCAAAGGTGAAAAGTGGGCCTGATTAAGAGCAGGTGTTGCTGAGTCTCACTTCCACTTGAAGAAGGGTTCCTCAGTTTCATCCAGGTGAACTTTCTTGAAGGGTCTGAGAGGTACACAAAGACCCTCAAAGGATCAGATAACTTGATAGATGGCATTCACTTTCCCAAATTGATGGATTTGGAGAGAAATGAATATGACTGAGTAGAAAACCAGATGTCACCCCAAAGCACCTACCTTGTGTTCAATATGGGCCACCTCATCTGTGTGCCTTCCAGCATCTGCCAGGTTTGAATGGGTAAATTTGTGAATCCACCATTGACACCTCAGGGAAGTGGGTTCTCAGAGGAGTGAATTACAGATGGTTCCTTCCAAGTGGGGTGTTTGTGCCATAGCCCATCATTTGTCTGGCTTGGGCAGACTGGTGGCATCAGGCAAGCCAGCCTGGCACTCCTGACTGAATTTAAGCTCTCAACCTGGGCAACATCTTACTGAGAGGGGGAACCAGACTGCTGGTCTTCAGCCCATCTCAAGCTTGCACACCATGATTCCAGGCATCCAAAACTTCTAGTCCACCCTCAAATATAAATATTTCCGGCACAGCTGGATGAAACAAACTGGAGAAGGCAGCCACAGTCTGCAGCATCCACCACATCAAAGAGGGCATTTCAGGCCAGGAGGGAAAGTTTCCATGACTTTGAGAAGACGTGTTTTGCACTTTAGAAACTCTGGACCCAGCCTGTGAGCTGGCCCACACATACACACTTAGGAGATGGTTAGCATGTGGGATTGAGCCAATGCATATCTACCAGGGAGATCAGCCTGGGCCACCACAAAGACCGCACTGTTCAACGGGATCTCTTCATACAGTCAGAAGCCGGTCTCAGTTGATGTGCTCCACATAACTGAAAGGGTACCTTATATTTTGGAAAAGCTTGACTCCTGATGGAGAAGTGAAATTCAGCTGGGTTATGAATAAAACCACCTAATTTTTCAAACTTGTTACTTAAGTCTGCTAGAGATCCGATATACCAACTTCCACCAGATGAGATCACCCAAGTGTCTTGTACCCTTACTTTTCCAGGTGATGCATCAGGTTTTAGCTAAGATAGTTGTGAAGTTGGAATAGAAGAGCACTGACATAATGGAGGCGCTGGACCCAGCTTTTAAAGTGGCTAATTACCATTTCTGAATTAAGTGCTGGTTTTTAAGGCTACTGGAACCAGAGGTAATTCACTGTTCTATAATTCAGTCTATCTCTATTGATCCAGTAAAGATTCAAGTCTTTCTGTAAGTGAATCAGCAGTGGTTGTTGATACACTTCATCAAATAAAAGTTTCAGATTGGGGGACTCATACATCACTGTGCTGTTTTTTTGTCACTGAGCAACAGCTTACAGTACTGTATTATTTCTACATCTAAGCTTTTCTTACCTGTCCAAATGAAATAGTTTGTTATCCTTAGTTGGTTATCCATTTTCCCCCCCAAATGTCTGGGAGACCTAGGTTTGAAAAAGAGCTAATCCAAGGATTAAAAAAATAAATAAAACCTACATACAGCAAGAGTGTTTTGTGTTGTGTAGGCTCCTATGATGTAATAGGCCCCGCCTGCTAGACTGCTCTCTAAAATATCACATATAAAGGGCCCCATTATCTTCAGTAGCTTAGGGCCTCATCAAACCTAAGTCCGGGCCTATGCCTAGATATTTCTGCTTCTCAGATTTTGAGAGATTCCATTAAGGAAGTGTCACTTAACCGTATCAGTACCAATTCTTGGAAAAGATTGATCATAATTTACCGTGAAGCCAGAGACTTAGCCAAATTGGTCAATCTAATCTGAAGTCTTGTTAGGCTAAATTAGGTGAAGGTGACATTTCAAAGTGACATTTCCTTCCAAAGAAGCCTGGCTTGTGTTTTGCTGGTACATTGAGCCACGCTGCCCGCCTTCCTATTATCTCTAGTAATCAAGAAACAATATTATGCTGTTGGCTTGTTATCAGAGTACACAGGCCGAGCATGATATAAGGTGCCCTGCAACTCCACCACTCTATGGCAGCCTGTCCCAAAACAGCACCATGCACCTCTTGTTCAGGTTGTGCGCCGTCTTCAGTGTCTCCTTTGGCCTCTGCTCAGGGACAGATGCTTCTCCGGATCTCATCACTTCCCTGCCAGGACTGTCTGAGATGCCAACCTTCCAGCAATGGTCCGGCTATCTCCAGGCAGGATCTGGCCAATACTTCCATTACTGGTAAGCAGAGAGCCAGGGAGCCAGAGATTGAATAATATTCATGTCTCCTCTTCATTGAACTGTTTGTTGCTTTTGGGTATGTGCTGGCTGACCTATGCATGCTTCCAATTGCTCATGAATTAAGAGCTAAATAGCTAATCCTGGCTAGACACATTGCTGACATCCAGGCAACAGCTGCTTCATGGACTTCCACCATTGGCAGCAGCAGCAACACTTCTGAATGCCAGTTGGTGGAAATTGCAGGATGGCAGAGCACTCTTGTGTTTGGGTCTTGCCTGCAGGTTTCCCTTGGGTTGGCCCCTATGAAAGCAGGGTGCTGGACTAGATGGGCCCCCTTGGGTGTGATCCAGCAGGCTCTTCCGATGTCCTTATGCTCTTGCTAACCGTTTGTTGAAATTGCCTTTGCCAAGATGTTCTGGATGAGTTGCAGCTTACAGAAACGTTTATGCTTCTCTACTGCCCTGGAACTAGCTGTGTGGGGCAGCCTAAGAATAAGTTGGTTGCTTGTAACATTAGATTGATTGATTGATTGATTGATTGATTGATTGATTATAATAATTTGTGTCTTCCCTTTACAGGCACAAATTCCCCCCAAGGCAGCTTACAAATAAAGTCAAAGTGCAATAACAATAAGACCATTATGAAAACAGAAGCTGTTTCATTTCTGGTGGTGATCCATGGCCCTGCAGAGGGGCGGGGGTGGGGGCAGGAGGGAGGCAGGCCCAGTAGGAGCAGGCTGCCATGTTGGATGTTGTAGTTCCTTGCCTGCCTCTCTCCTGGATTCCTGCCCATAAGGTAGCTGCATGGAGGAAAACGTTGATTCAGTGGGGGCTGCTTCACTAGCGTAAATGCGGCACAGCCCCACCAACCTTAGCTATGTCACAACTGCCTGCCTTATGATTTACAACGGGCCCAGGGAGTGGCCCTGCTTGCCACCTTCCTCTTCCTCAGTCTCAGGGTTGATCTTGTAGAAGTCACTTGGGACAAAATTTTCTGGCTCTCCCTGTTGCTGGCTGTGGCTCCACCTCTCTCTGCCTACTATTAGTCTCTCTCCCTTCTGCCCCACTAGTCCCACCAGCTAACACCACATTTATTTACACCCCCAATGATGATGCCCCTGTTCTTCCTTCCATGTTCCCAATGCAGCCCCTCACTCAGCACAGGCATGCTTAGCTATAGAACTGCTGCAATATCGGGCAAAGGCAGTTTTAGGGTGGCACAACCAGAGCAGTCACACTGGGTGCCACACTGCAGGGTTCACCAAAACAATGCTGTAGAACAAAGCATAAGAGGCGAGGTTGCACCAAATATTAGTGTCACACAGGGCGTCGCTGAAATTTGAGAGCCCAAAGTCTGCTACTGCATCAGGTATCTTCCTCGGGTCTCCATTCTTTGGGCCTCCTCTAAACATATCCATCAGGGCGTTTGGTCTCTCCCTTTCTATCCTGACAGGTTTGTGGAGTCTCAGGGCAACCCAGCGACTGACCCCGTGGTGCTCTGGCTAAATGGGGGACCAGGCTGTAGTTCCATGGAAGGCCTCCTGGCTGAGAATGGACCTTTCCATGTGAGTCTGTGGCCGCTCTGTATGCTGATGGGAAAGGAGAGAAACATGGGACAAGAAAGGGGTTGTGGATCAGGCAGTTGGGGTTCAACTGGGCCTGAAGCTCTTGATCTCATCTCAAAGTTGTGGAGGCTGCCTGGGATCATTCTGTCAGGAGGGAAAGGTGCTATATACAGGTGCAGAGGCAACATTATTTACTTACTATGAGATCACCAGAGCCAGGTGCAAAGGGGCTCTATGTTGTTTTAATTTTGCCCAAAGTTGTTGAGCTTTTGGGGATTTTCTTGGACATTTTCCTGATTTCCACCTGGACACTGCTGCCGACTGCAGTATTCTGTATGTGTCCGGGAGAATCTTGGATGTATGGCAATCCTGCAATAATGCCCAGACCAACTCACAGGTGCCTGATTTCTCAAGGACTGGGAATCTGATACTGTGCTTGGAGGCAATTTATATGGAAGATTTAATGAACAGCATGCTGCAAATACCTCACATCCCCAAAGTAACCCGCTTTGCCTGCCTTGTGGTTTTGTGTAGCTGAATGACGATGCAACACTCTACCTGAACCCCAACAGCTGGAACAAGGTAGCCAACGTGCTTTACATGGAATCTCCGGCAGGAGTTGGCTATTCCTATGCCACAGAGGACAGCCCTATCAATGACAGCCAGGTAGGTCATTTGCTGTTCGTTCCTGGCCTACGGACCGCATTCTCTAGTAAACAAAATGGGGGCGATTCATATCACATGCCAGTGGTGGGTGGGGCAATTGATGGAATGGTGATGGTAGCAGCTGATGGGGGAAGGTTGTTAGTCCTGTGGCAGTAATATAGGGCAGAACCACACCATACATCATCATCATAATTAATTTGTACTCCACCCAACTGACTGGGTTGCCCCAGTCACTCTGGGCAGCTTCCAACAGAGTATAAAAGAACACATGATACATCAGACATTAAAAGCTTCCCAATACAGGGCTGGCTTCAGATGTCTACAGAAAGTCATATAGTTGTTTATATCTTTGACATCGGATGGGAGAGTGTTCCACTGGGTGGGAGCCACTACCAAAAAGGCCCTCTGCCTATCTCCCTGTAACTTCACTTTTTCAAAATGAGGGGAGAGTGTTCCAATGGGTGGGAGCCACTACCAAAAAGGCCCTCTGCCTATCTCCCTGTAACTTCACTTTTTCAAAATGAGCTGGACCTCAGTCACGGTTTTAAAACACAGCCAGTGCACATTTAAATTATACGACTTCCCCTAAAGAATCCTGGGAATCGTAGATTGCTAAGGGCACTGGGAACTGCAGCTCTTTGAGGAAGAAACTACAATTATCAGCATTCTTTGGGGGAGCCATGTGTTGTAAATGTGCATTGGCTGTGCCTTAAATGTGTGGCATGGTTCTATCCAGAGGCAATATAGACTTCCTACACAGCTGCCTGGGCTGTGAGGGATCAGCTCACAAAGTTTGTAAGTATTGTTGGGACAGATTCCATTTGCCTTACAGGTAGGAGAAGTCTTTATTTGGATGTTCATTGAGACAAATCAAGACTTCTGTCATATACTCCTGACGGATGAGGAGCAGAGGGGTGGGGTGGGGGAAGATAATGCCAGGAGTGTGTTTCTTAATGCAGCCGCACATGATATGCACATCAAACTCTGTCCTATGATTTGCACCAAAGCTAAGAGGTGGGTCAAAATTTCTCCCTACTTTAGGTAGCTGAGGACAACTACCAGGCTCTCCAGAGTTTCTTTGCTAAATTCCCAGACTTTGCAAACAACGAATTTTATGTTTTTGGGGAAAGTTATGGTGGAATCTATGTCCCCACTCTTACTGCCAAGATTGCGGAAGGATCAGCAGGCATTAACCTGAAGGTAAACACAATCGCGGTACAGGAAGCAGGGTCACTGGAAAACCAGGAGACCTAAGATCTTCCATGTAGGCCAAATGGCACATTTAGGGGCAATGAGTGAGCACTGCCAACCCACAAGCAGCAGCCACTAATGCAGATTTTGCCCTGATGACAACAAGCCCTGAAGGCCTCACTTCTCTCACATCCAAAGCAGGCCACATGGAAAGGACATGCCTGGAATTTGGGAGGTGGATTCACTTTGAAGGCCTTGCTTGGTAGCTGCCTCTGAATGTCCGGTGCCATTGCCCCACATCCAGTTGTGCTGTATCTCAAGAGGCACTAGACACTACAGTTCCTCTGCCTACTATCTTCAAACCTGGCATCAGGCCTGGTTCTAATTATAGCCTTTCAACTAACTATCCCATCATCTAGTTTCATACAACTCCTTTCTTGGCATGATCTTTTGTTATCTGATTCCTCAGGGATTTGGGGTTGGCAATGGCATGCTGAGCTATTTCCTCAATGACGAGACACTGATGGAATTTGCCTACTACCATGGAGTGTTTGGAGATGAGTGAGTACAGAAGAGGACAAGGGGAGTTGGGTCAGCAAGTGGCCACAGGTACAAGTCAACAACTGGTAGCTCCAAGTTCACAACTGGCCTCTAAAAGAATTGTCCCTGCCTTCTCCATTTGCCAGATCAAATGAGAAGCAAAAAAGGAGAGTGGAGACTGTAGTAAAGGGTCTTGCCCTTGTCATGCATCACTGAGTACATCAGAAACAAGAAACTGGCAAGCAAGGTGGTTGGATGGCAAGTGAGTCAAAGGTGTGTTAAATAAGGGGAAGCCGTTGTTTCTTGTCAGTGAATAAAATTAGCAATTATCTCCACTGAAGAGAGGACAGAAAGAAAAGCTTAGCTTGCACAAACTGTAGGCAGAATAGTTAGGGAGGTTGTTGACATCTCCAGGGAACACAGGACAGATATCTGTCAATGTTGTTTGAACTATCTGTTCTCCTTTGTTGGGCAGGGGAGCCGGTGTGTGTGTGTGCTCACACACACTTTGTGCTTCTAAGTTGTGAACCACCCTGTGATTTTGAGTGAAGGGTGGTATACAAATGTAATGATTGAATAAAAATGAATAAGCTTCCTTCTACCTGACACTTTACCGCCTTCTTTCCTGCCTTATAGCTTGTGGGCCTCCTTGAACGAAAACTGCTGTGATGAAGGAACTTGCAACTTCTCCAGCAACATGAACAGTGATTGTATCACGGCAGTGAGTGCCTGGACTGAAAATCCTTGATACTAACTCATGTAGTGTGCACTTTGCAAACTCAATTTGCACCTGGCCACAAACTAGAATGTTCTAATTGTTATGCAATAATGTGTTTTGGCCTGAACTGGTAGATTATGGGTTTAGCAAAGTCTTCTGGAAATGTCTCTGCCCTATTTTGTGCCCATAGCACCTACTACACCAAATTCTCTGAACAGCATTAGGATGTTGCCAACATGTTACTACACCGTTGAAATAATTGCAATGGGTGCTAATTACGTAGTTACTGGGCTAAG
Source organism: Podarcis melisellensis (assembly GCF_964234715.1). NCBI lineage: Eukaryota > Metazoa > Chordata > Lepidosauria > Squamata > Lacertidae > Podarcis > Podarcis melisellensis. Next base: position 53,656,019 of record NC_138540.1, read on the forward strand.
TTAAATGTGCTGGTTTTGGTGCATAAATCCCTATACACCTTGGAACTAGGATTCCTGATAATCCCACCCCTTATATATTCAGTTGATCACAGTGCTCTGTAGGTGAAGGCTGCCTGCAGATACCGTCTTATAATGAGGTCTATTCTGCACAATGTAGTAATCTGGTCCTTAGTGTTGGGGCACCTACCCTTTGGAATCCCCTCCCCTTGAATATTACACAGGTGAAATCTCTTGTCTTTTAAGTGGTTATCTTTACCCCAGTCTGCATCTGTACTGGAATTGTTTTTAAGATTTTGGAATATGTTTTATTGCTATGTTGTTAGCTGCCCTGGGCTCCTTTGGGCAGAAGGGCAAGATATAAATTTGATAATTAACCCATAAAAATAAACTGATGACCCTCAAAGGCTATAAATATTACTGAATTCCACACATCTGTTTCCTTTCTCCTCTTTCTGCACATAAACTCAGAGCGTAGCTAACTCTTCTATCCTCTTCTTCCCTGTTCCCATCCTCAAGATATCACAAGCCTATGGAATTCTTTATGGAATTGGCCTCAACGTGTACAACCTCTACACATCTTGCTGGGGAGGAGCACACTACCAGGAGCGTTATGAAGCCGATCTGTCGAGCCTCTTCCACCACTACCAGTTTGATGTCCCAGTGCCAGTGAGTTGCTAGGCTATCTTCATCACATTTACATCACTCAGGTGGCTCTAGCGATTCTGTGAATTTGGCAAACTTAAAAAAACCAAAAAAACACACATTTTCTTAAGCATTAATATTCAGTATGGAAATTTATTCCTAAAAGTTAATGCTGGGAAGGCATGATTCATCCATTTATAAATGAACTATGGGCCACTTGCTGAATCAGGCTTAGGTCTGGCAAAGCAAGGTGCTGGTATCTTGCACCAGCTTTTCCCAGAAGAATTCAACCTCATCTTGCCTTCTCTTTGCTTTCACTTTCAGAAAATTGGCTCTATCCCAGGAGTGCCACATTGTATAAATGCCACTGCGATGTATGTGTGGCTGAACCAGGATGAAGTCCGGCAGGCTCTCCACATCCCCAGCACTCTCCCAGACTGGGAGCTCTGCAGGTGACTCCCATCAAATGTTTCTGCTCTTCAGAAGCTTGAAAAAGTTGTTTGGTAATGGAATGGTAATGAAGGGCAGTGGCCTGGCAAGGCTTTGTGGAAAAGTGGTGTTTCTCTGCTGGTACAGTACTGATGCACTGCAGGTTGCCAGAGCTTGATAACATATGGGTATGTACTAGGACTGAGATCAAATGAAAATGCAGACTGCAACAAAAACAGCTTCCCCATCTTTGTTTTGACAACCCTCTAACGTGAAGCACCTGTTTCACTCTGCCCATACTTTCTTGCCCTAAGCCTGGAAGCTGGGGAAGTGATGTCAGAATTATCTGCAAGGGTAGTCTCCTTTCCCAGATAATGAAATCAAGTGAAGGGAACTGAAGATTTTATTGATGTACTGACTACCTTGCTTCTTCAAGACCCCTCGGGTGAGCTGACAGATCTCCAATACCAATAGTCCTGGGAGACAACAATCATGTTACAGTCATCTTGTAAGATGTGGCAAAAGTCCTTTATGATATTGAAGAAATCTTTCCCCTGTTGGGGTTGCATGCATAGTGAGTCATCTGATAGAGCTTTTTCAGGTGACAAATGGACCTTTCTTCTCCTTGTTCATCTTACTGACATGCAGTCATCAGTAGTCTTCTGTGGTATTTTTGTTGGGCATTTGGAGGGGTGTACAAAACCTTATCATTATTTATTTGGGTATTTCAGTCTCACTGAGAAGTGACATTACATGTTCAGGAAACTTGTTTGAAAAAATAACTTCTCCATAGGTAAGGTTTTCCACATGGCTAATCCTCACGTTTGTTCACACCTAGCATAGTTGTGCATTTTTCTGTATTCTAAGTACTGATGCTTACCACCATTTCCCATTAAAATGTCTTATTGTGGCTTAGGTGGTTTTCCTTAAAAGAGACAATGAATACAACAACTAACTGCTATTACTGGGCATTAAGAGGTTTTGGCTGGAACTAATAAGTTGGATCTCAATTGTATGAGAATTCTGAAAACAGTTGTAAAACAAACTGCCTTCCAGACATCATTGGATTAAATTATAAAGGATATTTGTCTCAGTTGTGGACCGCTAAGGTTGGGAACATTTATTTCTCCCCAGCTTATTTATTCTTCTTCCTCTGGGGCAAGGTATAGAGTACATGGGTTTGTATATTCAGCATCATTTCCTCTTGAAACCACTTGGTGGTGGATGGCCTTGGCTCATGCTCATATTCTGATAGGCCTGCAGGAGCAGGAAAGGAATTCTGTGGCAGTTGGCAGTCAATGAGAACCCCAACTTGCATGCTCTTGGCAGCTTGGATTTGCATCTTGGTGACAAAATCAAAAGGGCACCCTTGGTTGATCTTACTGGTGAAACAAAGGGGAGAAGGGATGAGGGGCCCAAGCTCCTTGAACTCCACCCCCCATGCATTTCTCTTCTCCATGCAGTACACAGGTTAGCTCTCATTACCAAAGGGTGTACAGAGACATGACTCCCTTCTACAAGTATCTGCTGGCTCAGGACCTACGAGCATTGGTTTATAATGGAGACGTGGACATGGCCTGCAACTTCTTGGGGGCTGAAAAGTTTGTTGAGTCTTTAAATCAGACTGTAAGTAACTCCTTTGAACTTTGCATATCTTAAGTGCTGTATTGAAAACCTATTGCTCCTTAATTTATGTGGGAAGACACAGCTGATCCTGCCTTTTAGACCCAGGTTTCCAACACCAACAGATGTGCAGTTGTTGTTGAAGACATAACCAAGTTGTCATTTAGAAAAAAAAAGTTAGAATGGATGGGCAGAGATGAAGAGAAAGTTAGCAAAACATGATCTGGAGTAAGTCTACTAAGAGCCAGTTTTGGAGCATCCGTGATAGACTAGTATGTACACTAAAATTGGGTCTGCTGTCCGTTTCCAGTTTGTGACCTTCTTTTTCATTAATTCCACAGGTGCTAAATGATTACCAGCCCTGGTATTTCAATGATCAGATTGCAGGATTTTTCAAGGAGTATGAGAAGATCACATTTCTCACCGTAAAGGTCAGTGATTTAATTGGAGCCAGTGGGCATTATACTTTTCATTATTTAAAAGATTTATGCTCTGCTTCTCCCCTGTACAACAGTGTTACTCAAAGCAGATTTCAAGTAAAAATCAGCAACATGCTAATAATTAAAAGACAAAATAACTAGTTTATAAACAGCAGGATAACACAAAAACAGGAAGAGCAACACTAACAGCCAATACTTTAAAGCAGGAGCAGAGCCAAAAGCTTGTTTAGAAAGCTCAGTTATTTTATGATTCTCAAGATAGAGGTTTGTGATGGGCCCAGTGACTGCTTTACAGATTTCATCCCAACACAGCCACAGAAAAAGGTCGACCCCTCTTCCAACAGTAAATAAAGCCAATATATAAAACATTGGGTTATAAAAGATAGCTACTTCTACTCTTCCAGCTTTTCCTTCAGGTTCTAGGAGGAGGAAGCACCTTTTATTTCTTTGCCAAAATGGGTCCTAGCAGGCAAAAGTGCTGATCTGGGTAACAGTTTTACATTGGGAATCTTCTGCCCTTAAAAATGAGGCTTTTTGCTCCCAGGATAAACCTTTAAGGAAAAGCCTGGGGAAAACTGCTGCAATGACTACCAATCAGGGACAGAGCAAATAAAATGTTGCCCCAATACATGGTGTGGAGGGTTGGCACTCATGGCTTGATTGAGTTTACACTACTTCTAGCCTGGGAAATGCTATTGCTTGCTAGATCACCTCCCCATCAAGCGACAACTATGATTTCAGTACACTGTTAAACAGGATGTGCCACCTGTTCCATGCGCCCTACAGAATCCAGTCCCTCACCTATGACATATGTGTTTGTGTGTGTGTGCAGTGTCCCATAAAAAATGCTGGACAGTTAAGAGCATAAGCAGCCAACAGAAAACACGTTGGGGGCAATGGCTTCTCTAGCTGGAGAGACCCATTATTAAAAGGGCTTAGGTGTAATCCTGGGCCCTGTAACAAAGGCCTGGTTCTCAAGTAACATTAAGCTATGGTTTGTTTAGCGTAACTGTGGTTTGTCTGAACATGTGAAAACATATCAGCAAACTAGCCTGTTTATTTTCTATCAGCAAATGACAATGTGAAGCCATGGCTTGGTATTGGCTTAAAAATCATGGCTTATTCTAACTACGGTTTAACATTACTTATGAACCTAACAACCCTGCTTAACTATGGTTGTTTTCCCTACCTGTTACCCCAGATGCTCCTCAAGCTTGAGAAGGCATGACACAAGAGTAGCTAGAAAACAAAATAAGATCTAAGCAGGTGTGGGGAACCTTTGGCTTGCCAGCTGTTGCTGAACCATCAGTCCCAGCAAACATGGCTAATGATGATGGGAGTTGTAGTTCAGCAACAAATGGAGGGCCACAGTTTCCCACACCTGCTCTAAATAAAAATACATGGCTTGTTTGTTAAATAACATTAACCCCAGTTTATGTGAAAACACAGCCAATGTGATTAATTGCACGCACATTATCAAGACAGCACTGGTGAAAAGTTGCTTTCTCTCCTTCACACAGATGTTGCCTCTTCTTGCTCTGTTCAATATAAGCTTCCAGTATCCTTCACAATGTTTTGGGCAGGGGGGAATTATTTCAGATGTACTTTATCAGCTCTTTTCTAAAGCATCTTCCCTCTCATATATAGGGTGCTGGTCACATGGTTCCACAGTATAAGCCTGGACAAGCTCAGAAGATGTTTGAATGCTTCCTCTCCAAAGCCAGCTACATCTGATCTAATGCCTTTTAAAATAGTAAATGTCACTGAAAAGTTCCACATAGTACACAATACTTTGTAACATAGTAACATAATTGAAGCTATGTACATGCTTATCTTCTTATGATTGAATAGTTGCAAAAGCTTATTAAATCATGTAATCTCTTGGGTGTGTGGTCATTCTTGGCAGGGCAGGGAGAACAGATACTTCTATGGCACTTTTGTGGGGGCATCACACAGAAATGCCCCCCTGTGGTAGAGAACCTATAACATGACCTGTTTCTAGGGCTGCCATACACCATGCTTTTGTATTTAAAAAAAAAAGCTCAACAACTTTTGGGGTGTCTTGGTTTTTACTTTTTGAAATATGGCAACCCTACCTGACTATATTTATTATATTTATATACTGCTTTCAGAAGAATATTGTTTTGCAAAGCAGCTTACATAAAAAAAGTAACAGGCCCTTCCCTTTGACTTACCAACTAAAAGAAAGCAAGAGAAACAGGTGAGATCAGCCTAATGTTGTGAGAACAGAGCATAAGTTGTACAAAAGCCTCCACATCCAGCTGAGGTTATGCTCCTTTCCTCACATAAAAGTGGTGCAAGTATGCAAGTGGCTCTTCATCGTCTGGTTGGTGACATAGGGCCAGAATGGCTTGCTCTTCCATTGCCAAAGAGTGACAGGCAGTTGGAAGTGTTTTTTGATGTTGTGGGAAAGGAGCAAGGTCTCTGAGGCTGCTCCGTCACTGGGTAGGACCAGGCTAGTCATCCGATTGCCATAGGGGCAGAGGGAGGGGGCAGGGATTGTCTCAACTCTACCCAGCTTTTCATGCTATGACAGAAAATCCTCCTCCACTCCAACCTGAGGTCTACAAGGCTCACAAGCTGTACACAACTGCCCTGGCTAGTATCTATTCTTCTTCTCCACGAATCTGCCTAACAGATTTGTTTAAGCCCTCAGAGTTGTGGGCCTCGCAACACACTTTAATTAGGCGAGGAGGAAGTAGCAGCGAGTTGGTCGGGCCTGAATCTTGCAACATTCAGCTTCACTGGCGGGGGTCCAACGTTACGAGGGTGGGGGGACTTCTTTGCCCACTTTCTCCACCGCACCGCCGTGGTTTTAAGCACCTCTTTCACGTCCGCTCTCAGTTGTCCTTTTTATTTTCATGAAGGAAACAGACCCCAATGTCACGTGGTTTCCCCTACCCGGGATGCTGCTTCTCCAACACTTTGGTCCCCCTCAGACCCCCGTCTACTCCGGCCCCACGGAGAAGCCCCAGGGAAACGGCGTTCCGAGAGGAACCCCTCAAGCCAGGCGCGGGAGCGGCTCCGAAGGGAGGATGCGAAGACCCGCTTAGCAGCTGCACAACCGCCTCAGGCGCACCCCCGCTCTCCGGGAAGCCCGTGCGCATGCGCTTCCTTCCAGGGTGGAGTGCTCGTCGACCTCCTAGCTGCCCCGTTACACTTCCCAAGGAATCGCGCCTGACGCCTGGCTCCTCGGCCACAGCAACCGCGCCCGACTTTTATTGGTCGTAGCTGACACGCTCCCTTCGCGGCGCCACGTTATGATTGGCCGAGCTGAGCTCAATATTGCCTTTAACCAATCCTTGTCGGTCGATAGTTCTGCAGCGCCCCCTAGCCATCTCCTCCGCTTTGCGCCGCCTTCCAGCAACCACTTCCGAACACGGATTGGGTAACCTGGCCTTCGTCCCTACGCAGACGCAAAGGGGGAAAAATAATATCGCGCTGCGCCTCGAGGTGGGGATTGGACGAAAGCAGGGAGGCGGGCTCGAGCGCGGAGCTGGACACAGCCTGCGATTGGGCCAGAGCTTCCTCGCGCGGGCGACCTAAGCGAGATCGAGGAGCCCCCGCCCCTGGCCTTACGTCCGTCGCAGGGGAAGACGGGAAGAGAAGGGCCGCGACGTGAGCGCGCGACTCCCGGCGCCATTTTGTTTGGGAACCAGCGGAGGAGGTAGCTAGAGAAGCGCGAGCGGCTCAGCCAGGCGCCCGCCCCGGCCCCGAGACCCTCGCCCCCGGCCCGCCCCAGGTGAGAACCGCGCCATTCGCTCCAGGCGGCAAGGCCGGCGCTGGCGGAAGCCACCGGGAGGCCGAGCGGTAGTGGCGGTAGCGGTGGGCGGCCTGCGTCCCGCGTCTCTCCCCGCGTAGCCGGCGCTGAAGCGCCAAGCAAAAGAGTGGTGAGCTGGGCCTGCCCGTAGCTCGCCTGTCCCTGCACGTGTTGTCCCCTGTGGTGGGGCGAGGAGGCCTCCCTGAGACCCCCTGCCCCTCTCTCCCTCCTTCCCCTCTTGCGCCCCGAAGGCGAGTCCGGCCGCGGAATAAATAAAAGCCGAGGGTCGCTCGCGGCAACGGCGGGCTTCTGCCTGTCCCAATTAGGCCGCCGAGAAATTGTGAGGGGCCCCGTCCGCTCCGTTGGCCTGTCCTGCCCGCCCTCCGAAGCCGGAAGTGACTTGGGCCACTACTTGTGGGAGCGAACGAGGCGGGTCGGGAAGCGTTGTTGCTTGTTCAGAGGCTTTAGTTAATCCATGTCGAGGCGCCCGCCAGGCCCAGGTGTGCGCCGCCCTCGGGCTTCCTCAGCCGCTCCCGAATCGTCTTGTAGGATACCCGTCAGAGGCTGCTACAATACAGGCGGAGAAAGAGCTTAATTCCCGTTTTTGTTCTTTTTTCCTCCTATCTCTGATCCACGACGGACTTGAATCTGCTTATAGGTTCTATATCTGTTTCAAACGTCCTATAAACATCTTTACTTTACCGGGGATATGAGGGGAGGTAGTGGGATCTTATTTCTGGCAAAAGTCTGTGGTCTAGTGCCAGTTTGGCCGGGCTTCTTTTGGCAGGTGAGACAGGCACTGGAATAATGCTTTCTGGTAACTTGAAGAATGATTTATTTGCTTGTCTTCATATTACAGAACTGAAACCATTATCTTTTCATGTGAACCGCATGGTTTCACCTATATGGGCTTGGACTTTTCTTGTGCCAAAAAAAAAGTGATCTAAAGTGTTGTTAATAAGAAAATAACTAAGCATATGGGAGAACAAGACTTACTGAAGTAGAGCCTGCATAGCTTCTGCAAAGACAACTCTTATCTTATGAAGCTATTAAGAGTTCTTTGAGAATGTCAATAAACATAGAGGTGATCTGCTTACAGTACTTGCATTTCAAAAAGCTTATGACAAGTTGCCCCACCAAAGATTCCCAAGTAAACTTAGCAGTTATGGTATAAGAGGAATTGGTTAATAGGAAGCAAACAGTAGGAATAAACGGAAAGTTCTCTGAATGGAGAGCTGTAGAAAGTGGAGTTTTCCAAGGATTGATATTGTGCCTTTTAACTTGTTCATAGAGGATCTAGAGATAGGGGTGAGCAATGAGGTGCCCAAAAGATTTTCAAGAGCTTCAAAAAATATTCTCTAAACTGAGTGAATGGACTGTAAAATGGCAAATGCAATTCAGTGTGTAGAAAGTGTGATGCAAAAACAGTGGTACCTCGCAAGACAAAATTAATTCGTTCTGCTAGTTTCTTCGTCTTGCGAATTTTTCGTCTTGCGAAGCACGGATGCACCCTGGTATTAACGGTTTTAAGAAAAAGAAAACAAACTCGCAAGACGTTTTCGTCTTGCGAAGCAAGCCCATAGGGAAATTCGTCTTGCGAAGCAACTCAAAAAACGAAAAACTCTTTCGTCTTGCGATTTTTTCGTCTTATGAGGCATTCGTCTTGCGAGGTACCACTGAAATAATCATCTATGCTCATGGAGTCTGAACTGGCAGTGACCGACCAGGAATGAGCCATTGGGGTCATAGTAGGTAACTCAATGAGGATGTCTACCCCAGTGTGCAGCAGCTGTGGAAAAGGCATACTAGGGTGGAAAAATTAAAATAAAACTTTCAGTATCATAGCGCCATTATACAAATATATGGTAAGATATGATGGAAGTTTGTAAAATTATTCACAGCATGGATAAAGTGGGAAGAGAAAAGTTTTTCTCTCTGTGTCATAGCACTAGAACTCATGAACATGCAGTGAAGCTTAGTGTTGGAAGATTCAGGATTGGCAAAAGGAAGTACAGTCATACCTCATGTTACGTTTCATGTTATGTTTTTTCATGTTGCGTCCTGCGGCAAACCGGAAGTACCGGAAAGGGTTACTTCTGGGTTTCGCTGCTTGCGCATGTGCACAAGTGCCAAATCACACCGTGCACCTGCGCAGATACGGCACTTTCAGGTTGCACTCTTTTCATGTTGCGAACAGGCCTCTGGAACAGATCCCGTTCACAACCAGAGGTACCACTGTAATTCTTCACACAGTGCATAGTTAAACTGAAACCTGCTCCTACAGGAGACTAATGGCAACTCATTTGAATGGCTTTCAGTGGCTACTGGCCATGATAGCTGTGGTTTGGCTCAAGTTAGAGGCAATAATGGATCCAACAACTTAGGCCTAATTTTTGTGTAAAGGAGTGGATTTAGCAGACCGATGAATTAGGAAGTTGCTGGTTCAAATCTCACTTTACCATGAATTAGCTAGACCATCTTGAGGAACAGCTCTTTCAGCTTTAGGATCCCAATCAAATTCAACAAAAGTATTGGCTTCCTTTGCAGCACAATTGTAGTTAGCTCTACCTTGTAATCCTTGGTAGGTGGCAAACTTTAGTGCTAAGTTATGTGATTTTCGAGTTGTACTCAGGATGTTCCATATTTAAATCATACAGGTTAAAGCATTTAACATCCGTCAACATTGTACGTAGTTCCATTTGTTCAACGTACACAACAGGTACTACTAACCTTTACCCTTGATACTGCGTGAGGCAATAAACTAATATGGGTGGGGCAGAAGCTGCTGCATGCTCATTTAGACATTTCGATCAGTTTAACATGGGTACTCATGTTTTGTTTCCCACTTGTGTGCAATTCTCATCTTGCTCTCATTTTTCAAGAAGCTCTTCCTTTCACCCTTCCTCCCACTCCCCCTTTTGAAACATTTAAATTTGTTTTATCTTACACATTCATCCTGATTTTTTATTTTAATATGCTGTTAGTTTTTGAGAATACTAAGCTACTCAATTCTGCCTTTTAGATAATTAGATTTATATATTTATTTAAGGTGGCTTTGTGCCCCTGTGTGTCACAATGTAGTTTGAGTGGTAGTCCTACCAGTTGGTTAGTATCTGTGCAGAGTGGCTAATGCTTAAGTTGCTGAAAGCAGTTTTGTTGTAATCTAAATTGTAGTGTAGCTAGCCGATTCCTTTGTCTTAAACCTTGTTGCTTAAATGCTAAAATTTCCCTAGTTGAATTTGGGCTAACCTTGATAGACTTTGACTACCCACTATGTATTTCACCAATATTGGCTACCCTCATGAAAATAAAATTAAAAAATCCCTTCCAGTAGCACCTTAGAGACCAACTAAGTTAGTTACTGGTATGAGTTTTTGTGTGCATGCACACTTCTTCAGAAAATAGTTTATTTCATGAAAATAATTTATTTGGCAAGTGGAAAGGTTTCTGTTCAGTTCTCATCTTCCTTGATCTCTCTGCCACCCCTTGATACAGCTGATCACAATTAAGTTGTGATTCCCTTTAAGCCCTAGGTCCTTGATTCTGTCCTCAGTTGATTCTCTTCCTAACTGGCTAATCATTATTTATTTAGAAAAGTATATATATGTTGCTCTCAGAAAACATTGGGGTTTTATACATCAACATTATAGCAATCCTTTAAAAGCAGTACAGAACAATCATTAAAATGACTGGCTGCTCAAGAAAATGCTAAGCAATTGCATAGGCATTAAAAAGTCTTTAAGAGATGCTTGACAGTCAAAAGCAAGGGTGCCTGCCAAATCACTGCTGCAAAAGTGTTCCACAGCATGGGACACCAGTGACACCAAATGACTGACTTCTAGTTGAGGCCAATCAGACTTCTAACATACAAGAGGAATGTCTTCCTCTGCTTTCTCAGTTTGTAGGGATCCCTTAGGGTTCTGTTTTTGGCCCTCTGCTATTTCTCTTGGTACATTCTTTTTGGGTAACCTCATCACATACTGTGGCTTTGCTACCACTTGTATGCTAATGCTGTACAGCTGTACCCCCAAAAAAATATTTATTTCCCTCCAATCCCACATCACTTCTCTGATATTTCCACTGGGATGTGTCATTGTTGCCAGTACAGTGGACCCTCAGGTTACGTTACCTTTGGGTAACGTAACTTTCGGGTTGCAAATGCAGCAAACCCGCAAGTGTATACTTCCAGGTTTCACCGGATGTGCAGAAGTGTTTTGTCACGCCGCGCGTGTGCGCAGAAACTTTGTGTGTGCGCAGAAACTAGATACAGACTTTTCGGTGTACGTATGAACCCCTGGAATAAATTAAGTTCATATCTGGAGGGACCACTGTACATCCACAGCCAAACGTCTCATCTTTCCTCCCGTCTACCAATCTCATTTACACTTCCTCTATTGCCCACTTCATCAGGATGAAATCTTTGTTTCTCTGACTCTTTTTTTTTTTTTTTTTTTTGCTTTTGTCCCATATTCAGTCCATCCACAAATCAATGCCACTTCTCTCCATATATTACAGAATGATCATCTTTCTTCAGCAGAATTTCAGGCCTTGCAATCTTTTCCGCATTGGTCTTGGAAGTGGCCTGGAAAAATAGAAAGCAAAACTGGTGAAGATTTCAAGATTGCCTTGTAAACATGAAGCAATTTTATCATTTCATAAGTTTGGAATCTATATTGGCAGGACAATAACCTATTAAGAAATCTACAATCCTAATGATAAGCTTCCGTCAAGAGAGGCAAATGCTAATGAACAGATCATTTAAAATTATTTTTAAAAATTGTATATTTGCTTAAAACAATAATTCAGAGTTGGTACCTGGGTACACATCTTATACATGACACTTCATGCTGTTGAAAGTGTAAATAAACTCCTGTGTTCTCATTAACAAGTGAAGACTATTCATAATTCTATAGATCTGAATAAAATAGTCTTTTGCTCCGATTGGACTCATTGACTGTATTTGGACAATACACTAAACAGGGATTTTAGTGTTATTTGGCTTGGCAACTACTTCCCTCTTCCAGTGCAACCTAGAGGAGGAAAGCACTTGTTTTTTATTCCACCTTGGAGTGGCTTGTTATGCCCAAACCAGGGCCAAATGTGGTTAGTTTTAACTCTGGTTGGTTTGTCTGAATAGGGCAACTTCAGACTGTGGCTTATGATGCTGGCTTTGAATAAACCACAAGCCTACCAGTAGCCCCAGATTGACTTTCAATACAATTTTCTCCCATGCCACGCTCACCTATGACTTCAGGTGTGGGGCAGGTACTGCTGTGGCTCTAGAGCAGACTTTCTCAACCTGTGCGTCCCCAAATGTTGTTGACCTACAACTCCCATCACTCCTAGCTAGCAAGGCCAGAGCTCAGGGATGATGGGAGTTGTAGTCCAACAACATCTGGAGACCCACAGGTTGAGAACCGCTGCTCTAGAGAAACAATTGGGAGCATTACCATGATCTGCCACTTGTTCCTTTTAGCTCCCAAATGCAGACGATCCTTGACTCGCTTTCATTGCTGAATTGAAATTCAATGTCAAATACAAGCCCTCCTTTTGGAAGGGTAAGTGGCAGAATATTCTTCTGCGGAATAAACTTCCTCTGCAGTCCCAATTTTAATTAAATTTGGGGCTGGAAAGTATCCAGAGTGTACTATGAGTGCTCTTTGATTCTTCATTTGAAGGTGGTTCACAGATGGTGTGGCAGTTTTGGATTCAGCCCTCGGGGCCGGATCTAGTTCCTGACCCCTGAAATAAACTATAGTTCAAACTGCCTTTAACAGCCTTATCAAATCTGCAACCTTTTGCTTGCAAAGCAAGTGCTTTCCCATAAAACTCTGGCCTGTACCATCATTACATTTACGATTGTTTAGTTATACATGACCAGTCACTAGCAAATAGATTATGTATAATCATTGCTGTTTTGTCCTGCAGGTGCCATGGTTCAGAACAGAGTGAGAATACTGGGAAAGAAGAGCTGAACATACAGCATAAATTGATTATATAGGCTAACTGGAAAAAAATTAACCTGTCTCTGAGGTGACTAAAGGGGAATAATGGTGATTTTGCGCCGGGCTCGGCCGCCTGCTTCCGCCCCAACCAGCAATGAATCTTGACTCGCTCTCGCTGGCCTTGTCTCAAATCAGCTACCTGGTGGACAATTTAACCAAGAAAAACTACAGAGCCAGCCAGCAGGAAATACAGCATGTAAGTCAATAACTAATGCCATTTAAAAAAAAGAAATGAAAAGGGTATCCACAACTTAGTTTGTACTGTTTATATTCCCTTTTCTCACTGCTTGATTGGTTTAGTTGCTAGAACAACCTTCCCCAACCTGGTAATCTCCAGATGTTGTGGATTACAGCTTTGACCACAGACCATGTTAACTGGTTGATGTGATTTGTAGTGCAAAACACCACAGACCACTAAGTTCTTACTATATTTTGCTTGCTGGGAGTTGACAATTGTTAAGTTTATTAAATTCTAAGTAGTTTTATATCTTATTTATCCTGTTGTTTCATCTTTTTTGTTGTTGTTTGTACCTGAATTGATTTACAACATTGACTTTAATTACTCGGTGGTCCTGTAGAGTTATTGCTCATTTTCATGTTTATAACAGAGTTCTTTGGAGTATTTAAAATCAGCCTGTCCTGACCTTCTTGCAATGTCTTGTAGTAATTTAATGCAAAATTAAATTGGCAATACTTAGTTCATTCTAGGGTGAATTTATTGCAAGTGTTATTACAGTTTGTTTTCCTTATTAAATGAAAATTGTTCATTCAAGCTTGTATTTTTCATAGTTACAAAAGTAGTTGCCTCTTTCTTTTTGTTGTCTCGAGGTCTGCATTCCTTTTTTGAATGTTTAGATTTTAAAAAAAGGGAAAAAAAGAATTGAGGCTGGTACTGGTGGTAGAAATGATGGTGAAAACAGTGAAGTGAACCTTCAGGTTTGCAGTTTCCTGCCCAGTGTGGCTAGTAATGTCATTTAATTCTCAACCTGGATGAGATGTGAAAAAGTAAATGTGGAAGAAGTGTAGCATGAAGTATAGTGACCTGAAGAACAATTACTTCAGGGCAACATCTTTGTGGCAACCATATGCCCACGTTGTTGCTGCCCTAGTTTTTCTGCAAACCTTTGAAGCTGGCAGAGGGTTTTTGGTTAACGGTGTGTTCTGGTCTTCTTCACTTGAAGGGTCTTATACTCAGTACTACTTAGAAGTATGCTACTTTGATCCTTGTTTACATCCAACTTTCAAATGCCTTTTAACTTTTGTGTTTAAGGTCTTTAAATAACTGATTCTTTTGTAAAGTTTTAAATTTTCATTTTATAGTGTATATAATATGGAGAACAATTATAGACCAAAATTAAAACATGAAAAACCTATACAATATGCACGTAGGAGGGGGAAATAAGACTTTAATATTGCAAGCAGACAATAAGCAATGCAAAAAAAGAATTTGAGGATGACAGCTGCTAAAAACAAAAATCAACAACTACAAAATACTTCAGTAGTTAGAGACCATCTAGGGAGACAGCTGGACCTTTGAACAGTAAAGGAGTCAAAAGCTGTCTAAAGGAAGAAAAGGTGAATGCAGAGAAGCTGAATGAATTCACAGCAGAAGATATAAGGGAAACCCCTGTGCTTCAACTCACGCTTGCTCTTTCTTCATTGACAAAATAAGCTGTTGCATCTTCTTTAAAAGAAGCTACAAGTTGGCCCAGCCTGGATCCAGATGATATTAACTATAGGCCAGTGGCTAATGTTTCCTTATCGGTTTATTGCAGTGCACTCTATGGGATTCCCCTTGAAGATGGTTTGGAAGCTGCAACTGGTACATAATATAGGAGCTAGCTAGGTTACTGCTGGGTGTTTCTGTCAGGGCTCACCTTACGCTGGTCCTGAAAGATTTTGTGCTGGTTGCCAATTTGCTGCTGAGCCCAGTCTTAAGATGATAATATAAAAAGCCCCAAACAACTGAATACTAGTGACAAATGAGAGGGCTGCCACCCAGAGTGGCTGGAGAAGCCCGGCCAGATGGGTGGGGTATAAGTAATAAATTATTATTATTATTATTATTATTATTATTATTATTATTATTATTATTATTTATCTCCCTTCTGGGGTGTGTCATTGTAACATTTTCAGTGTCAAGTTAAGACATGCTTCTTTACCAAGCCTTTCAGGCAAGTGGATGCTTTCCCTTCTGCTGTATTGCTGCACTCCTGTTTTGTTGCTCTTGTGATTTTGTTTAGTTTTCTGAATTTAGCTTAGGATTTTAATGAACTATATATTGTTTTCAACTGATATTTTGTATAAAATTTCCATGTCCATTTGGTGATGTGTGGGGCTGTAAGTATTTTTTTAAAAAGAAAATTGTAAATAAATCCTTCCTCACAAGGTGATCAAGAGAGTAGGGGCCTGCTCATTCTAATTATTCTTAGATGAATCTGATTATCTAGAACGTGGTCGGAAACCTCTGACCCTCCAGCTGAACTACAACTCCCGTCAGTCCCAGTAAGCATGGCTAGTGGCCAGGGTCAGGGATGATGGGAGTTGTAGTTCAGCAACATCTGGAGCGTCACAGTTCCCTGCACCTGCTTTGATACGAAGTAAACAAGCTGTGACTTGTTTGCTTGTCTGCGAGGTGAGTCATGGTCTGTTAAATAACATTAACCACAGTTTATGTGCAAACACAGCCAATATGTGATTCATTGCACACACATTATCAAAAGACAGCACTGGCAAAAAGCTGCTTTCTCTTCTTCTGCTGCTCAGTAATAAGCTTCCAGTGTCCTTTATGAAGCTTTAGGCAGGGAAAAAATATTTGAGAGGTGCTTTATCAGATTGTAGGGACGCGGGTGGCGCTGTGGGTTAAACCACAGAGCCTAGGACTTTCCGATCAAAAGGTTGGCGGTTCGAATCCCCGCAACGGGGTTAGCTCCCGTTGTTCGGTCCCTGCTCCTGCCAACCTAGCAGTTCGAAAGCACGTCAAAGTGCAAGTAGATAAATAGGTACCACTCTGGCTGGAAGGTAAACGGCATTTCCATGTGCTGCTCTGGTTCGCCAGAAGCGGCTTAGTCATGCGGGCCACATGGCCCAGAAGCTGTACGCCAGCTCCCTCGGCCAATAAAGCGAGATGAGCATCCAACTCGGCCAATAAAGCGAGATGAGTCACGACTGGACCTAATGGTCAGGGGTCCCTTTACCTTTAAGACAGCCTCCATTTAGGCTGATCTTTGCTGGCAGATGGGAAATGGAACCTTGTTGATTCTCCTGGAGCTCTCAGTAGTGTTCAGTGCCATTAATAATAATGTCCTTTCAGTTCAGCTGTCTGGTTTAAGTTTGGGAGGTACTGCTTGATGCTTGTTCTGCAGAGTTCTATTCATCTGCCCACACTGTTTAACATCTTGATGAAACCATTGAGAAAGAGCATCTGAAGATTTGTTTGAAGGTGTCACTTCAAGATGATACTCAGCTTTATATTTGTTGCTCATCACATGCAAGTGAGGCTGTGCACGCTGCTTGGGCATGGCAATGAACTGGATGAACTCTTAAAAACAGAGGTTCAGGGTGGAATTGAACATCACACTATGATGAATGTCCCTATTAGTACAAGCAATGCAGCTTGCCAGATGGAATGATCCTCCTCCTCCTTCCTGTGCACTGTTTTGGGGATTCTTCTGACCTCCCCTTGCAGCCAATTTTGGGGGTAGTGGAAGGAGGAGAGCAAGGAAAGCCCTGTTGTGCAAGTGGAAGCCCTCTTGCCCATAGTCACAGAAGATTAGAGGTATTGATTGGTTCAGGGTGGTCCATTGCATGACCTAAGGGCCACATGCAGCCCTTGAGGCTTTTTTTGGCAGCCCTCTGCAACATTTGACACAGACCCACCCCATTCTTCACACTGCCTTCCCAAAGCTGTTTAAGTGAGGAGCTGGGCTTTGGGAAGGAAGACTGAGGGCTGTAACCATGTCTTAAGAGTCCTCCCACCTCCTTCCCAAAGCTGGGAAAGAGCTAACAAGGCTTTGGGAAGGAGGTGGGAGAACTGTAGGACCCTTATAGAGCTTCATGCCTCCTTTCCAAAGCCTGGCGTCTCACTTAGGCAGCTTTATGAAGGCAGTGTGAAGGCTGGCGGGAGGGGGGGCATCAAATTTGGCCATGCTCCCATGTGTGCAACAAGGCAGTGTGCAGCCCATGGGCTCTGTCAAATTACCATTGCTGCCCACTTGGTATGAAAAATTGGCCTGCCCTATTTGGTTGGTTTATCTATTCAGGTGAATAGTATTCAGCCTGTTCTAGATGGTGTTCTACTCTCCCTAAAGGATCAGGTGTCCAACTGGGGGTGCTTATTGATCCAGCACTGGAGGCTCAAATGATCTTACAACTCAAATTACCTATTCTCAGCTTTGGTGGATACACCAGCTTTGACCTTGCCTGAGTGGTGATACCTTGGCCACAATTGCCCATCCTCTGTTGACTTCCCGTTTAGACTATTGCACTGCATTGTATGTGGGACTGCCTGTAAAAATGGTCCAATAACTGTGGTTGGTTCAGAACAGGAGTTAAAAGGTTTTAACTAAGACTGTGCAGTTTGATCATATTGTGCCTGTGCTTTGTTCAGCTGCGCTGGTTCTCCATCTGTTTCCGGGGCTAATTTAAAAGTGCTGGTTTATAAATGGCAAGCTGTGTACCTACCTGAACCTTAAGATCTTTTGGAGGCCCTGCTCCTGGTGCCCCCACCAAAATAAGTGAGGGCGGTAATCTTTCAGTTGTGATACCCTGCTTATGAGACAGCCATCTCTGGGAGGCTTGTATTATCCCATTCATGTGGTCCTTTGGCCACCAGGTAAAATCTTTTGTTTCACTCAGGCCTTCTGAAAGAGTGGTGTGGTTTGGGCCTCTCAATTTTTAAAATATTGTTTTAAAATATTCAGTTGCCTTCTTGTTATATTTATGCTGCTTTTGGTCGTAGAACTTTCTTTGTATTAAAATAGCTTTTATATTTAATATAAGTAACCCAGATAAATGACAAATCTTCGATTCTGGACTCAACAGGAATTACCTCAATTATATGCATACTCTGCAATATACTGTATTTAGGTTGCTTTTTTATTTTCTTTTGCTTAGTGCTAACATGCTCTACTTTAAAAGCAAGCAGATTTTCTGTTTATTCAAGAGTAATTTAAATTATATCCCTTTTCATTTTTAGAAAGTGGTTCTAAGCCCTCCCTATTTTTCTGGGTCATTGGCCCATTTGAAGACTGCTAGGGTCACTTGCTGCTGTACTTGCTTCCCCCTTCAGTCTGGCTTGTCATGTTGCCTGACAAACCACGAACATTAAAGTTCATTTTTGGCTTGCCACTTTAGTTTTTTTTGGGGGGGGGGGGAAACCAACTAAGAGCCCAGGTTCGGGTGACATCAGAAGTCAGACGCTGTGGTATTTGAGCAGTGTTTACCACCACACTGTTCAGTCATGTTAAACCAAAACTTGTTTAAACTGTAGTTTAATGTGACTTGGACACTCTGTGAGTTTCCCTTATTTTCTCCTTTTTGCTACTAGCATGGACCCTGCCAGAAAGCTGTGTGGCTACTGCTCCTTAAGAGTGCAGCTGAAAGTGGTAGAAACACTCCGTTAGAACATGGTGCTGATAAACATCAAGGTTGAAGGTCGATCCCCATAAGGAACAGCTGCATATTCTTGTGTTGCAGGGGGTTGGACTAGATGGTCCTCAGGGTCCCTTCCAATTCTACAGTTCTGTGATTCTATGTAGTTACAAATGCTATGGTACCTCGCTTCAGCTCTTTCGTTTTTCTTGCAACTAGATTGTGAATCGGCACGGCCCTGAGGCAGACAGGCATTTACTACGCTGTCTATTCTCGCATGTGGATTTCAGTGGCGATGGTAAAAGTAGCGGTAAAGATTTCCACCAGGTAAATTTTGTCCTTAAAGAATTTCTTGATTTTTAATTTTTACATTTTTTTTATTCTACGATGCTTCCATCTTGTAGTGACTTACAAAATTCATTGTGAAAATACATACAGTAAAAGCAGCATTGAAACTACTACTAAAACATCATACATATGGATACATTTAAAACAGGCAGCAGGTTTACAACAGAACACTTCTTATAAAAGTCCCATAGCTCATTGATAGAGCACAAGCTTTTCATATAAAATGCTCCAGAGGCATCTCCAGGCAGGTATGCCAAGCACTCCTGCCTGAAATCCTACAAAGGTGCCTGCCAGTCAGTCTATAAAAATGAGTTAGATGCACCAGTGGCTTGACTCTGTATAAGACAGGTTCCTGTGTTCCTAAGTTTTTTTAAAAATAGCTTGATTTTCTGTCCAGCAGTTAGTTCAAAAACTTCCTAAAACATTGTTTTTGTTACCCTGTAGAAATCTGGAAGGGAGTCAGGTAAGCACATCTTTCTGGGAGAGTTTAAAAGAGGCTTTACTCCAGAGAAGACCTGTGCTTTTTTCAGATTGGCTTAGCCCACTTAGGAGTACAAAAGTTGCATAGAAGTGCCATATCTGAATGCCAAGTCTGTGTATGTGTTGTATTTGAACTGTTTCATATATGTGTTAATTGTTGGTATGATTAATTGCTTCAGGAGGCTTCATAGGAAGCTATTCATAAATGGAAATAACTGTATCCCCGAGTACTTCTGAAGTGGCTTGTAAATGTAAATAATCCCAACACATTTTAGATTTGTGAACTTCAGGAAATGTTAAAATAGAAGAGTTGAGCTACTTTTGAATACTGCTGTTCCTAAGGTCTTGTGTGATGGAACTTCATTTTTCTCAAGCTTTGAATGACTTAGTAACTGAGTTCAGTAACTTGAATTTTAGTCACAAGTTTAGTCACAAGTCAAGTCACTTGTTTGGCTTGTCTCTGTAAAATATTTCTTAATATTAGCTTCTATTTTGTTACTATGGATACAGTATTCAGATGATGTTTGTTGTGCTGGGCATAATCAGTAATGACGAAGAATTGTGAATTGCATTCACCTTCTTGAAAGACTAACCAAAATAGTTTAATCTGCCATCTCATCTTTATGATATCAAAATATTTGTCAAACGTATCCTATAGTAAGAAGACGGTTTGAAGTACTTTAATGGGTGTATATATTATGCTTACAGAAACAAAATCCTGGTAATATCTGGTAACTAGATCATAGGTGCCTCCCCCAAAACAACCAAAACTTTTGCTACAGCTGTCTCCTTTCTTTTCAGACGCAGTTTCTGATCCAGGAGTGTGCATCATTGATTACAAAGCCAAATTTTATTTCGACGCTGTCCTATGCTATTGAAAATCCATTGCATTATCAAAAGGTTTGTATGCAGTTTTAAAGTGCTCTTAACAAGAATGTTAAATAAAAACCTATTAAGGTGTCAGTGAGCTAATTTTACAAAATGTACACCTATGTTCATTATTACAAAGGAGTTTTTAAGATTTACATCATGTAAATTCTGTACTCATAAAATATCCAGGTAATTGCCTTATTTTACATTTCTTTGCTCTGCAACATCCACTCCTCATTAGGGCTTCTGTAGCAATTTACAGAACTTTGTATGCTGGAATTGGAGAATACTGGTAGTTTGGCAACAAATGAGATACTATCTTCAGAGAAGTTGGAAAGTACCACTAATGAGCAGAAGTTGATTTTATTTTTTTCTGTAGAGGAACTTATGACACAGAGAATCTTTTTCTTGGTACAGTATTCTGTTAAACTGTAAACATAAGCATCTCATATATAAAACTTTTTTCTTTCAGAGTCTTAAGCCGTCACCCCATCTATTCACTCAGCTGAGCAAAGTTATCAAATTAAGCAAGGTTCAAGAGGTGGGTTAAGTCCATAGATTTATCTTCCATGAAGTAGTCTGATTCCCTTTTAGTCTGACCATTAAAAATGTTGGCCATCATTGCATGCTTTTTATGTGAAGAAATGCCTCCTTTTGTCCAAACTGAATATCTCAACATTCAGCTTCATTGTCTGACTCTGACTTCTGGTATTATGAATGAGAAATGAATATTTGTCCAGTGACTTTTTCAACAGCATGCATAATTTTATAGACCTCTATCATGTCCTTACCACCACCTCACACCCACCCCCCAACTAGCCCCAGTCATTGAAACTCTTTCTCACTGGGGAGTTCCTTCAGTTGATCATGCTACTTGCCCTTTTCTGCACCTTTTGTAGCTCTACAATATGCTTTTTGAGGTGTGGTGAACAGAATTCTACACGCTACTCTGAACACAGGCAAATCATTGATTTGCGTAAAGGCACTATGATAGTGATAGTTTTAATAATTATTTCCTTTCTAATTGTACCCATGAAATCTGCTGTTTTCATTTTTTTGTAAATAATTTTTTATTAATTTTATAATTTGTAACTTCAACAATTATTCTTCATAAAAAACAAACAATAACAACAGAATATAAACAAAAGCATAAAACATTAACACTTATCAATATATAATCTGCTGTTTTCAGAACAGCTGCACTCTACACCAGTATTTTCATCAAACTGTCCATCACAACCCCCAATATCTTTTTCCTGGTCACTCTCAGTTTGGATCTCATCAGTGGTTTTTTATAGGCTTTTGTTTATCACTTTTCACTTCTTTTATGCTGAACTGCATTTCCTTTTAAAATGTCCAGTCACCCAGTTTGGAGAAGACCTTTTGGAGCACCATTTTGTTTTAATGCCCTGAATAATTTGACGTTGGCTCTGAACTTGGCTACCTAAATATAGATCATTTATAAACAAAATTAAAAGCACTGGCCCCAATAGGAATCTTATGGAGGGACTGACATCCTGACAGAATCTGAGGAAGGTTAACAGCTGGTAGTGCTCTTGGAAATGTTCCAACCATATTAAATAAGGTGTGGCATTAGTCACAATGATTTCCTGTCCATCTTGCTTTAGAGTAGCAGCGCTGCCAAGAATGTCATCCTCCAATTCCTAATCCACCTTATGGGCATCCATAGTGGGTTTTTTTTAAACTCTCAGTGGGATGAGGAAAGTTGTGGGGAGGACAGTAGAGTTCAGCTCTGGTGTTTGTCTTTGCCAGTCTAGTTGCCAGACAGCTGGACTATGTATGTGATAGGTGATAATGCAGTTCTTTCTTCTATTTGTAGGTTATTTTTGGCCTTGCTTTGCTAAACTCCTTCAACCCAGATCTACGAGGTTTTGGTAAGATAAATTTGTATAGTATTATAGACACACATACCATATTTTACTTCAGTTTTAGTATAATCTGATACCTGAGTTGTCTGTAGGAGACTTAGTTTTCATCCTTCTCCTGGATCTAGTTGCTTAAGTTGTAGAATCCAAGGGCCAGAAGGGACCACAGTACAAGGTCCAGTTAACTCATTCAGGGATCATCCTTGTAGTTGCCTCCACTGATGTTTGGAGGGAGGGGAAACACCCCAGATCTTGAAAATCTTGCCTGATCTTTGTGGCTAATAGAATGTTCTGAAGACATAAGATACAGCTCTCCTTGAGCACTTACAGAAAGGGAAGACAACATGGGAACCATATGTAAGCTGTTCTGAGCTCACAATATAAATCTAATACAACACACCCACCCAAAAAATCTTAAGAGGTAATTAAGAAATATGAAATCTGCTTCCTTATGTCAGTTCTGTCGACCTGGACTCTGAAAGTAGTTGATCTGCGGGTCACTGATCCAAAATATTCCCTTCTTTCTTAATTAAATGAGGTAACTACAGCAACAATTTTTCCATTAATCTGAGTTTCCTAGAGCCACTTGTTAGTCCTGTTTGAAGTATATTTGGAAGTAAAAATTCTTAGGGTGTAATAGAGGTTATAGCTGGATCACCATTAGAATTTGAGTAGAGTCATGATAGGGCGGGCAAGTTTTAGGTGCAACCTAAGCAGGAAAAAGTGAAATTGGTGAAAAAGCCAAGCATGTATGCCCGGAGAAGTACCAGCTTCCACTTCTCCTTTCTTGTGCTTGTACCAAACAGTGTAAGGAAATGCAAGGTGGCATCAAGTGAGGTTGCATTCCAAGGCAGGGTGGTGCTGAGTTATTCTGACTGGTTGTTCTAGTATGCAACTGTCTATATACTGTCACACTTATTGTGTGACGATCAGAGCAGTTGGCAAGTGCTGTTGATAAACCAGAAGAGCAGATGCATAAACTTTTTTAAAAAGCAATTTAGTTAACTGCTTTCGGTTTCTCTCTCTCTCTCTCTCTCTCAAAGCTGCTCAGTTTATTAAACAGAAACTTCCTGATCTTCTGCGTTCATACATTGACGCAGACGTCAGTGGAAATCAAGAAGGTGGCTTCCAAGATATTGCAATAGAGGTCTTGCACCTCCTCCTATCCCATCTTCTTTTTGGACAGAAGGGAGCCTTTGGGGTTGGACAGGAACAGATTGACGCTTTTCTCAAAACATTACGTAGAGGCAAGTATTGTATTTGATACATCTATTTGAAACCCATTTCTAAAAGGAATAGATTTTTGTGGGGGGTAAACATTTGGGTGGTAATCTAGAAAAGAAACGAGGATCCTGAAACGATTATCTTAATGCAGATCCTTATAGGATTGTCTGCACAGTATGTCTTTCAGATACTATAATTGGTAGAAGTTTGGCTATCACAGCTTTAGAACCACCAAGGGTATTATTGTTGGCACTCCATTTAGAAATGGGATGGGGTTTGGTATAAATTGATGCTTTCCACCCCTCTGAAATTTTGGCCTGGGCTTCTCTGGTCCTACTATCTTAGCCTTCCCCTTCCCTTTCCTGTCTAAACTTGTGGCAGTTTCAAGGTGCTTTGGAATGTTGCTGTTACAATCCAGAGGATGTAATGGAGGCAGTACTGTGAGGCCCAGTTTGCACAACATAGTAAACCATAGTTTACTGTGCACACACCTTAATGGGCTATAATCATGACTTGTTGAGAGCAAAGTGAACCATAATTGCTGGTTTGGTCATAATATTAAGCCCTGGGATAATTGTTTGCTTCCTCCCAGCATGTGTGGGAAGGAGCAGAGGGGCCAAGCGAGACATGTTCATGGTAAAGCATTAAGTATGACTTACCATGGTATGCAACTAAGGTCATATAGTATCTAAATAGCTGAAATGTCACAGTAGGACAGTAAGTAGGCCAAAAGTTGGGGTATAAAATAAATTGCTTTCTGTGTCTCTGAATTCCAAGACAGTGATCATAAACACCTTTTAATTCAAAACTCCTTTGGTCATAACATGATTTTCACAATATGTAACAAATGATTATTGGGGTTCTGTGTTGGTCATTGGTTCTTCTGAAATACTAAAATACTCTGGGATCTCAGATTTTCCCCAGGAACGTTGCCCTGTGGTGCTTGCACCACTCCTATACCCTGAAAAACGGGACATTCTAATGGACAGGATCCTGCCTGATTCTGGAGGGATAGCAAAAACAATGATGGAGAGCTCTCTTGCAGACTTCATGCAGGAAGTTGGCTATGGCTTTTGTACAAGGTATGTAGATAAATTCACTGAAATTTGGAGTTGATCTCCTGACTCTTAAGTCATACTTTGAATATCCCCATTGAAATGAAAGGGCAAGTTAAGTCAGTTGAGAAGGCTGTTGGAGGTCGCAGGACAGCTATTCAGCTGCAAATAAAACTTTTAGTGTGTTTTAAGTGCAATATACAATGTCACACTAGGTGGCGATAGTGAGCCTCATGGAAAATTCAATGTATTTTTAAAAACGCTTTTTTAAAAAGTATTTTCAGAATGGTTTTTATATACACGTAGATTCCACCCTAGTCCAGCTTAATGTACTAACTTGAGTATCAGTAATACTCCCTAAAATAGACATACTTGATAGAAAACAATTATATACTAAGTTTTGTGGAGGTCATTGTGACTTACCTTTTTAGTGTGGAGGAATGTCGCAACATCATCACTCAGTTTGGTGTGGGAGAGGTCACTGCTGCCCAGGTTGCCAGAGTTTTGGGAATGATGGCTCGAACACACTCAGGATTGGCAGACGGCATTCCTTTGCAGGTGAGTGTCCTCTGTGTTGAGAGGTGTTGTAACTGAATATAACTTAAACAGAACTACTGAATGATGTTTACACAGAAGATTTTGGAGCCGCTTAATTCCTATGATCTTGAGCAACAAGCATGACTGAAAGGTTAAATGACTTCCAGCACTTCAGCATTTTATGCCAAATGCTGTTTAACAGCTCTGTGTAACCTGTTGGTGGTGGTGGGATTATAAGGGGACTTGGAAGTGCTGTGTCATAATATCCAACTCTGTTTCTCTGTACCATCTTAATTCAGTGTGGCTGTGCAAGAAATGAACTGGTGCCTGGGTGCAGTGATGGGCTAGAGGGTGGCCAATAAACTGAGCTTGAAAGATGGAGGTTCTCCGGGTGGGCAGGAAATAGGTCAGTAGGGTGGGGTTGCGCTAAATCCATTGTTGTTACTCAAGGCTCAAGTGGCTTCAGTGGATAGGAGTGCCTTCTGCCAGCTTCATTTGATATGACAGCTGTGGTCGTTCCTGGATCATGATAGATTGGCCATGATAGTTCATACACCACCCAATTGGATTGCTGCAGTGTGCCCTGCTTGTGGCTTTTCTTAAGGCATGTCTGGAAGTTGCTGCTGGTGCAGAATGCTGTAACAAGGTTGCAGGAGGGAGAATAATTTTGACAACACCGTTGCTGAAAGGACTGCACTGGCTTCTGGTATGCTACTGAGCCAAGTTTAAGGGATTGTGGAAAAACTTGGGTCAGATTATCTAAGTCTCCCTTAACATGTGCCCCTGCCTGGTTGCGCCGTTCCTCGGGAGAGATAATCATAATAGTACTCCATGCTCCTGCTTTTTGTCCAATGTTCACAAAAAAGGGGTTTTGTTTTTAATTCTGTTTCTTACTGTTTGCTCATAAAGCCTTCCCCTCTATTTTATTGTTAAGGGACAAGCTTGACAGTGCATTATAGAATACAGTTTAAGTATTGCTGATCTGCAGTAATAAATGTGTTGCAATCGTAAAATTCAAACTCCACTCTGTCACTTGATCTACTAAATCCATCTACACAACCGACGTCACAGGAATTCTAAACCTACATGCTTAATTTACAGTCCATCTCTGCTCCTGGAAGTGGAATTTGGAGTGATGGAAGAGATAAAAATGATGGAACACAGTCCCATACCTGGAATGTGGAGGTTCTGATTGACGTGCTTAAAGAGCTGGTATGTTGATCGCAATCTGACCTTTTGAAGAAAAACTGAATGCCAGAAACTTAAGGGTTGTTTCATGTATGATAGATTTCCTGTAAGGATGTCACTTCTGTGAAAGAAACTGCATATGTTTGGTTATGTTTGAGCATGTATATATTTTGCCATTTGTGTATAGCTGGAAATGCTGAATGGTGGGTTCTGCTGCATTTGGTTGTAAAACATGTAGGTTAAACTTAGAAAAACTGATCAACAGTATTAAAAGGGAAGCTCTGTATACTGTATGTGTGGCTATTGGAGAAGACAAGCAAACATGATTTTAACCAGAGATGATTATAACCAGAGAGAGGTTCATTTGGTACTAGATTGTCATCACTGTAACTAGGTCCCTGATGAACTGACAAGTCACTATTTTCTCAAAGGTCAACTGAGGATGACATAGCATGTGTGTTTTGAACAGCTATTCCTATGCATGATTAGCATTAGTGCAGTGTCCCCTTGTTTGGCTCCATGCTTACATTGCAAATGATGTAAGATTTATTCTGCTTTGATCAGGACTTTGCAAGTGGTGCTGATTACAGATATGGTATCATTAAACCACACCTTTATTTGTTCTTTACTGGTGACAAATCCTTAGCAAGTATTTAGCAGTGTTTTAGTTCATTTAAGGGACACATATCCTCTGTTGTATTTAGTGTTTTTAAAATATATTTTCTATGTAGTACCCTGTTTTTAAAATGCTGTAAACTGCTCTGAGTGGTGCATAGGGACTAGAAAGATTGATAGACATTTCTGTGGGGGGGGGGAATATAAACACCTCATTCTGCATAATGCGTACAAGGACTCTTGAATGCTTGTGGGACCACTTTTTACATGATTACTAATTTTTTTAATGACTGACTTAAAATATATAATGACTATTCATCATTTTGACAACTCACATGAACCATATTAAAGGAAAAATTAACTGCAGAGTTATATTCACAGACTTACTATGGGGAATGTGCTAGAGTTCATGTTTTGCAAGTTGGAAGCCTGAGATTCAATCATTGGCAACTTTGCTTTAAAAATGGGTAAAGGGAATCGGGAAAACCCCATTTCCCCTCTGTGGTTGAGCTGTTGTCAAAAGTAGCAGTCAATATATGAGCTAGAGCTAGATGAGCTAATGTCCTGCATTACGAATTGTTTCTAAGTTGTATAAGGAGAAATGTGAAAGCATGCTCTTTATTTTTGCCTCCATAAGTTGCACCACTTTTTGTTTTACTCTTTGCAGAACCCAAATTTGAACTTCAAGGAAGTAACCTATGAACTTGACCACCCTGGATTTCAAATTCGTGATAGCAAAGGCTTACAGATTGTGGTATATGGTGTCCAGAGAGGGCTAGGGCTAGATGTCTTCCCAGTTGATCTCATATACAGACCTTGGAAACATGCAGAAGGACAGGTAAAAATCAAGGAGAAGATTTTTTTCATGCTTTCTCTCTCACTCACTACCGCCACATTGGTTAAAAAGGTAGAGGGACCCCTGGCCATTAGGTCCAGTCCAGTCACGGACGACCCTGGCTCATCTTGCTTTGCTGGCCAAGGGAGCTGGCGTACAGCTTCCGGGTCATGTAGCCAGCATGACTAAGCTGCTTCTGGCGTACCAGAGCAGCACCCAGAAATACCGTTTACCTTCCCACCAGAGTGTTACCTATTTATTTACTTGCACTTCGTGCTTTCGAACTGCTAGGTTGGCAGGAGCAGGGACCGAGCAACGGGAGCTCATAATTACCATAGAACCTTTAAAAAATGTTCTTTCAGTTTTTTGTTGAATTTTGGCTTTGGGGCTCACTAAGACAACAGTTGCTATCAAGATGTGATACATCCTTTAATACACTGCAATTACTGTAACAGGTAGTGATCAGACTATAGAAGACTGAATCTTAGAACTTTCAGAAAGTTATTTGGAAAAGCAATCATAATAGCATAAGTGTGAGAGGGAGGGGTGGTGATTGCTTAGGAGGAAGTGCATCAAGACAGTGTAACATGGATGTAGATATGAAATGTCTCTTACAGTTATGTAATTTTGTTGCAGCTCTCATTCATCCAGCATTCCCTCATTAATCCAGAGATCTTCTGTTTTGCTGACTACCCCTGCCATACTGTTGCCACGGATATTTTGAAAGCCCCTCCCGAGGATGACAATCGAGAAATTGCCACATGGTAAACAGTATTATTTTTCTTGGGAATATAGCTGCTTCAGCATTCTGAAATGATGAGCCAGAGTATTCATGGTTGATATCCCTTTCTTGCTTTTCTGACAGCCTTTTGGAAAAAGGTTTTGAGTCACCAAGTGCTTCTCACTTGAGAGGATGTGTGTGCAGCAGGGATGGCCCAGGGATTAGTTTAGCAGAGGGGTCACCCCCAGACACTGGCTGCATTTGCTAGTCTGTAAATAGTTGCATAGGTAATGAGAGCAACATGTTAAATTAGCCATGTGTATTAGGCTGCTGTGAACTAAACACTGATTATATTTTTGCTGTGGTCTGGTTTGTGAAGGTTGGATCTTGAATTCTAGGCAGGCCTTTGAACTGTTCTGACCACTCTGCATGCTGCTTGAAGGAAGTTGACTTTGATACCTATTTCCCCAAGTTTGGTTATTTCAAATATTGTCAAGCGTAACAGAATTTAGAATTACCTCATTTGATACCCATGTTAGCTTGGTGTAACAGACATCAAGCCAGAATCCTGTCAACTGATTCACAATATTGCATCCCCCCCCCCTTATTTGTTAGGAAGAGCCTGGACTTGATTGAGTCCCTGTTGCGGTTGGCAGAAGTTGGCCAGTATGAGCAAGTTAAGCAGCTCTTCAGCTTCCCTATCAAGCACTGTCCAGATATGTTGGTATTGGCATTACTACAGATCAACACTTCCTGGCATACTTTGCGGCATGAACTCATCTCCACACTTATGCCCATTTTTCTTGGCAACCATCCCAACTCTGCCATCATTCTGCATTATGCATGGCATGGGCAGGTAAGGGCATTACAATGGTTTTGTTTTGACAACAGAGTTTAAACTTGTCACTGTGTTATGCCCCTGAAAGAAGGGTGGGATAGAAATTTAATTGTTCTTTGCTCCATGAGAGTTGTCTTGGGTGTGAGGTGAATTTTGTTATGTACCTGTACTATTTTTCAACTGTGAAGCTGTCCAGACAGCTTGACCTCAGTATGAATATACTTATGACTTCCAGATGTCCCTCATTTTAATCTGACCCAGGAACAGAGAGGGGTCAGTCCTATATTAGTGTTTGGGTGGCCTGTAGCACAGCTGGATTGGAATAAACACTGAGGTAGAGACTGGCAGTAGCAACCTCCTGTTCCTGTCCCTCTCCTTTCCCTAGTTAAAAGTTGTTTCATGCAGCAGTTGCATGTGCACTCTGTCTCTTGGAGAGACAGCACATATGTGCTATTGCCCCCCCCCCCCGCCAAGTTAAATTGTTACAGACCCTGCATTTATATGTAATATGACAACCTGCAGTTCTGTAACCTCAGGAAATCATATACCTTGCCTACCTGACCATGGAAATAAATTGCTATGCTATTATGTATCAGCCACTTAATTGTTCTTCTTTTGTAGCTTGCCTCTGTAAATGCCTTTATGGAGAGATGGAGCATAAATGTGTTAAAAGTGGAGCCAATCTTTGACATCTCTGTTGTTATTACTGAAAGTTAAGGCAGTAAAGAGGAAAATGGGTTGGTGGTTTGATTTGTTATTGTAATCAGGCTCCATCACATTTGCTGGTGGAGCAAAACACAGGGCCAAGCTGGCTGTATGGTAGGGGCAAGTTGTGGAGGCCCAAGGGTTGGAGGAGCAAGGTACCTAGAACTGAAAGTGGGGGGAGAAATAAGCTGAAACCCTCTCTTCTACCTGCTACTTTCGTTCTCATTGAATTGGAACCTGTGATTTCAGTGTTACAGAGCAGTAAGGGACTTGCCATGTGCCGGTTTAATTGCTCTTTAAGAGCTAGATAATTTATGTAGTAATCTGAAATTCAGCTGATGTTTCCTTAGGGCCAGTCTCCTTCAATTCGCCAGCTCATCATGCATGCTATGGCAGAATGGTACATGCGAGGGGAACAGTATGACCAAGCAAAATTATCACGTATTCTAGACGTGGCCCAAGACTTGAAGGTGAGTTTGATTCTATATTTTAATTGTGTGGAAAGTGCTTTGACTTTAGTGTTGGGGTTGTGTGAGATGCAGGGTTTGGGAGTGGAGGAAAATAAGTATCACATCAGACGACATGTTTATTCTAAGGACAGGAAGAGGTTATGTGTAGGAAGAGAAACTCATCTCTTTGCTTAATATGAAGCTGTGTTGCTAAATTTGTGACTTGCTAAAGTAATTTTTTCCATCTGCAGAGTTACTAAGATCCTGAGCTGTAGTTTTCTTTTTTGTTTTTATGATCTTGCATTAGAGCAACTCCAGAGATTCTTAAAAACTTGCAAAGTGTCACTGCCGTTGTATGTTTGCCTTTCCTCTTCATCAAGAAAGTGTGCAAGATTTTGGTGGCATTGAATATCATAACTCTATAGCTTTTACTAGACACTACTGGGTCAGCATTCATGTTATAACTCCCAAGGAGCCCAGGGTGGCAATTTGGTTAAGTTTGGTTCAGCACTACTGAAGGCCCATAATTATTTGCTTATTTCAAGCAAGGTGTGTTGTCACCAGAAGGTATCAGTGTATTGCCTCAAGGTCCATGGCTATGCAACCTCTTTTTCTTTGGAGTTTGTACAAGAGCCCTTGCAATTGAAATGAATAGAAGTCATGTATAGTGTATATTCCTCTGAAATTTAATGGGCAGGATAATGTTGGGTTTCCAGCAGTGATAGGAGCTCAAACCACCCATAAAAACTGCTCTCCCAAGCAGCCAGGTGGTGAGGTAGGGGTTGGTTCTCCGGTCTTCCTCCAGTCTTGCACAGGCAGTTTCTAGGCCTGTTCCACCCAAGCATAGAAAGAGCTGTAACTGCTGAAGGAGGGAAGAGTGCGGATAATGCGCACAGCCCACCCAGCTTTAATGGCCATGAGGGTGGTGAGGATTACTGTCAACAGGGTGCCTGTCACCTATAGATCAGAAAATAGGGAGAGAAGAATTACTTATGTCACTTTGCTGTGAAACCTTCCACCCTCAATGGCTTTGCCTTGCCTGTGGTCTTCCATATATCCCCCCCCCCCTCAAATTCTTAGGTTGGAGGGGAAAGCAATGTGTCCAGTGTATTCTTCTCCCAGGAGGAGGAATTCCCACCCTGGAAGCTGCTTTGCTGGCTGCTGTCTCTGTCATGTTCTGTGTGACAGAAAAAAATGTTTGGAACTGAATAATATATAGATATGGTGGGTGTGGGTGTATGTGTGTAGGCTAATTCTAAGGGAAGCGTAGCCTGATACTTTGACTAGCAGTTTTCTAACTCTCTTTCTTTAGGCGTTGTCAATGCTGCTAAATGGTACTCCATTTGCCTTTGTTATTGACCTTGCTGCACTTGCCTCTCGACGGGAATACCTCAAACTAGACAAATGGCTCACAGATAAAATTCGGGAGCATGGGGTAAAGCAGGATTTTCTTAATTATTTTTGCAATTTTTTTGGTGGTAACAGTCACTTCTTTTTATAAAAAATGTTTCCCTGCAGTTTATAAAAATTGCTTTCAGCATGCACTCTTGAGTGATAATGTTGAACTAATACCCAGTATTTTCTATATCATAATTCTGTTAACATTCTTGAACTATTGTTAAGTGTGTGTATCCCACTGAAATTTGCACTTTTCCTTCCCTAGGAGCCTTTCATCCAAGCCTGTATGACTTTCCTAAAGAGAAGGTGCCCCTCTATCTTAGGTGGCCTTGCCCCAGAGAAAGACCAGCCCAAAAGTGCTCAGCTTCCTCCAGAGACACTGGCAACTATGCTGGCTTGCCTGCAGGCTTGTGCTGGGTAAGCAGATCATATCTTCTGGGATAGGCCGACAGTCTCATAAATAGTGGTTAAGAAGGTGAATTTACAAACTGGGAACTTGGCTATGAGCTCACTAGGTGACCTTTGTGAGCTGCCATTTCTCAGTCACCTTCTCATCCTCCAGATCCTCTGTAGCACTGGCCTGTCTGGCAAGGTTGGTGTAAAGTTTGTACTGTGTCTGTTTGGGGAGTGCTTTGAGCATTTTGGAAAAGTACTAAATAAATCCTGTGTAAGTCATTCTAGTTACATTGGGGCCATTATTAGGAAGTATAAACTCAGGGCTTTGGCAAATGCAGCCTTTGGACAGAGGGTTTTGCCTTTGCCAATGTTCAGTGCTGTGTAATGAGTAGGATTTTGTATGTTTAGGTTGTACTTAAAAGCATATGTAGAAGAGTTGGAGATAACCCCGTAGGGCCATTTGTCACTTGTCTCTGGAGTTTGTAATACCTTGTTAGTTGGTTGGCAAGTTTGTCCTTCAGTTAAATAAGGGGTCAATATATATATTGGCTGATCAGTTGAAACAAGCCAGGTGATAGTTTTTCTGGTCTTGGGAGGTTGGGGAGCTCTTTCCTCTGGTCTAGTTGGGACATTGTGTTCCAGGCAGTGCTAGTGCTATCCTAGTTCTAAAGACAGCTCTCTTAGCACCTAGATAAAAGGGGGGGGGGTTATTGGCAAGTAAAAATCATTTCTTCTCCCATTAGAAGTGTGTCTCAAGAGCTGTCAGAAACTATTCTAACCATGGTAGCCAACTGCAGCAATGTCATGAACAAAGCCAGGCAGCCACCACCTGGAGTTATGCCCAAAGGACGTCCACCAAGTGCTAGTAGCCTAGATGCCATCTCTCCTGTACAGGTACGTGGATGCTGATAGAAGCCAAAGTAGCATAATAATGGGAGGTGCCTTTTTATATGTCTCTAAACTTACTTTTTTATTCATAATCAAATGTAATTCAAACATATTAATTGAAACCTTGCAGTTTAAGCACCATCTTTGAACCTGACATGTCTTTTTCATGGCTTCTTGGGTCAAGCAATGGTGCTAGATTGTAAGGACTTGTTATAACTGGGGCTCCTCAGTTCTCAGCTGAGCTGCTCTTTTAAAAACAAGGCACATGCTAGTTGTTCACCACCACACACTGTCACTGCTTCTTCCAGGTTTAATAGGGAGGAAGACCTGGTTCTAGTAACTATATTCAGTGGTAGATATAATAGCCTTTCATGATTTACTTTCTAAAGATTTAATTTGGCACCATTCTGCAGACTAAAGATTAATTGAGCAGCTTTTCATTAATAAAAAGAAACTCTGTGATACTAACAAGCAAACAGTGACAGTAGCATTGTAAGGATTCTAAGCTTCTATAAGTTTCACAGAGCTTTTTGTAAAAGTTAACTCTTAAAGCTAAGTGGTTGCTTGGGCTCCAGAACAAACTATTACTGTGCAGACCAACCCCCAAAACCACAAGATGATGTCTAGTTTTAAAAAATTATACAGAAATACCTTGCAATGCATGCGTTTTGAAGGTGGAGGATGCCTAATGGGTCTGAAAGAGTAGTCCCAAAGTGTAAGGAATTGATGTGTGGTCTTAACTGATTTTAGCAAGGCTGATCTGAATGAAGATTGATTGATATAGAAAATAACCCCTTGTCTCTTTTTGAATATTGATTTTATCTTCAGATTGATCCACTTGCTGCTGGGATGGCATCTCTCAGCCTAGGTGGTTCAGCAGTTCCACACACACAGAGTATGCCAGGTTTTCCTCCAAACTTGAGTTCTGCTTTTAGTACTCCACAGTCACCAGCAAAAGCATTTCCACCACTTTCCACACAAAACCAGAATACACCTTTTAGTGGGATTGGCGGACTCTCTTCACAGCTTCCAGGTACTTTTG
This sequence comes from Podarcis melisellensis, assembly GCF_964234715.1. Lineage (NCBI taxonomy): Eukaryota > Metazoa > Chordata > Lepidosauria > Squamata > Lacertidae > Podarcis > Podarcis melisellensis. Next base: position 53,690,006 of record NC_138540.1, read on the forward strand.
TGTAAAGGGGCTGGTGCTTATGGGAGGAATGTGGCTGCTTTTCCTATAATTCTGGCTGGGGGCAAGCACTTCAAATTGTATCCAACATAGCATACTCAGTGTAAACCCATTGAAACCAATGGACTGAAATTAGTTGTGTGAATTAATTTCAGTGGGCTGAATGGAAGTACCATGTTGGCACTATTCAGGGTGGGAACAGCAAAAAAGTTATAATGTCTGTCAGCACTTGTAAACATAACTGAAATGATAATTTTATTTTCCTCAGTAGGTGGTCTTACAACAGGTAGTCTGGGCATAGGAACTGGGGCCCTTGGCCTCCCTGCAGTGAATAATGACCCATTTGTGCCAAGAAAACTGAGTACATCAGGACTGAACCAGCCTACATTCCAGCAGAGTAAGATGAAACCTTGTAAGTGGTAATGTTGTCTGATTGTGAAGTGTGACTGTGGATGTGCGGTAAATGTGAGTTTTCCCTCTAGGGTGGGGGCTGGCAGCGGTCTCTAAGGAGCCTTCTTTGCCCTCCCCAATATCTAGCCTTTCTCCCAGGAATCTTGGAGCATCTTATGTTGCGCTTCCAGACAGTCTCCCATTCTTGTGGTGACTAAATTAAAACCTGCTTGGCTTTACCATGCTAATCATGCTCCCAGCTACTGATGCCAAAAGCTTAACCTTGTACAGTTGTAGGTTCCAAGTAATTTCAGGTTTAAACCAACACAGATCAAGTGGTTTATCAGGCTTCATGAACGAACAGCTTTCATGTGAGTACTTCATAGAATTATTCACAATTGTCCTCAAGACTAATCTTGTGATATTAGACTAGGAAAATGTCCCTCAGTTTGATGGGAAAGTGGCATTGTGTACATAGACTCTGCCACTTTTTAGTGACATTGCAATCTTGCCCAGAAATTGATTTTGGCCAGCTCATTGAATCTATGCTACTTTGTCTGTTAACCCTCGTTCACTCAAAGTGTACCTTTCGTGTCCTTTGGTGATTTTTTTCATCTTATGGGTGTTTGGGCTGTGGGGGTTGGGAAACTACTTTGAATCATGAAGATGACACATGGAATAGGCAGCATCTTTCAAATCTTGCTGCTGAATATTTCCCAGTAAACCAAACTGAGGCAATGGCCAGAAAATAGGTGAAAGATGTAGAAATATGCTAGCATTGGTATTAGGGTGGTGGTTTTTACAGGGTCAGCAAGGGGTTAGGTGGCCAGTTGAATGTGGAATGCTTGGTGTTTGGTGTCAGGAATAGATAAAAGGACTCTTCTGGGTAGGGAAGACTTAAGTAGCGAGAATGTACATCTACAGTTTGCAAGGCCATTATGTTTTGATAATCTTAGCTACCTGCAAACACCTTAATGTGAGCCTGTGGAACAGAGATGATTTCTAATCTCTTGCTTTGCCTGAAGAAGTTTGAAAGTGTACCTGCACATTAATGTTCAGCATGCTGTGAGTGCTTGTTGCATCCTGCCCAATACACTAATCTAGGGATGAATGATACTTTAATTCTGCAGTCATTCAGATTTGCTTTCCTGGCTTCCAGAATAATCGCTAATAAAGAACAAATGTGTTCTCATAACTAAACCAGCCCTTTCCAACTAAAATTTTTGGTCTATATGCAGTCCCACATATGTGTTACATGCCTGAGCTAAACACAATTGAGAACCCTTTAGAGCTGTGCCACATTTTGGTGATGCAGACCTCGTTCTTTTCTGCTCAGTGCCTTCTTGACTGCTGCTGCAGCTTTTGGAGCTTGCTTCCTCCCATTTATACCAGAACTTGGCCCTATTTTTCCTTGCTTTGCCAAGCTTCAGCTTTATTTTTTTCTTCTCTCCTAGTGTATCCTCTTTTTAGTTGTTTCACAGTTTCTTCTCCTCTCACACCTACAGCACAGCGAGCATTCTTCAAGAAATGCTGGGAAGATGGGTTTAATCTTCTATCTTTAGATGGAGGAAATGTTCCTGGGTGAACAACATTCTGTTGACTGTTGCCCAAGTTGTCATGAATTCATGGCAATAACCCTCTCTGCAATGCAGCAGTCTCCCATCGTGGAACTTCTTTCTTTCCTTATTGGGGTGGCTGTCCTCAACTTACTATGCTTCCTGCCTTGCTCTTGCCAATACTCTCCCCCCCCCCACAAGTTCTTTCTCCAACTCCAATCACAATGATCAAGATTATGTGCACTTGATCCTTTGTTGTGATACACCTTGATCTGATTTGTCCTGCCTGCTGAAGGTGGTCTTGGTGTTTCATCTTAACTGGAACTTAGTTCTTTTTATCTTGTACCCAAATCCCAACTCAACAACTTCCTTACTAGGTCTGCATGACTATCAGATTTTCTATAAAGTAGCTTGCTTGCTGTCGCTGTCAGTAATCTGTTCACATTTGACATAGGAAGTAACTACATTCACAGCCTTGCAACCTTGCTTTCTGTGAAATGGTTACCCCTTTGATGTGCAAGTTTGAGTGGATGCTGTCGTTGAAAGGACTGTACTTAACATATTGTTTTCCTGACAGTGCCTTTCCCACCCTGAGGTAAGACAGCTTGCTAGTCTCCATATGTGGGACCACACACTGATCATGAAGAAGAAAGATGGGTTGCTTATCTGTAACTGTAGCTCTTTGAGTGGTCATCTGTGCAGTCACACAGCTCACTTCTTTCTCCATCTGCTGATGCTCTTCTTTGGTCTCTTTTGGGCAGCCACATCCTGCTGGCAAGCACCTTGGTAGCTGAGACAGGGCATCTTGCCAAAACCTTTCCGTGTCTTATCTCTACAAGTTTGGTTTGCAAAGGCACACCAATCCATACATGTAACTGAACAGAGGACCACTCAAAGAACTACAGTGACAGGAAAGCGTCCTCTTTGAGCTCATAATATGAGTGAGACTTCATCATCATGAAATCTACTGAAATATTCCATGCTGCTTCTGTTCCCTTGGCATTGGATCTGTGATTATGAAATTAATACATTTTCCCTCCATTTTGTGTATTTATTTAATCAGTGTCTACTTTTTTCAACAGCTGACTTATCTCAGGTATGGCCAGAGGCAAATCAGCACTTTAGCAAAGAGATTGATGATGAAGCCAACAGCTATTTTCAGCGTATTTATAATCACCCACCGCATCCAACTATGTCTGTAGACGAGGTGAGCTGTGGGTAGTAATGGCATCTCTCTCAACTTGCCCTTCTTCCTTACTGTAGACTTTCTTTTCAGTCTTATGGAAAAATTGAGAAAGTAGGTACTTGCAACATTGCTTTTTGTTTGGTTGCAGTTTAAGGGAAATTTAAATTGTAAAATTCCAAAATGTATGTCCATACAGTTGCAGACAACTTTTGTGCAAGTGAAATTGGATGTTTAAAGTTGGGTCCAGTGGAAAGATACTATTCTGAAAGTTTTGTCTGCTTGTTATATGTCACAGTGGGGAAAAGTTATACTTCACTTTAATTTGATTTGTGCCTCTGTTGGGTGAACACTTCTCCTGAGGGGAGGGGGTTGTTCCTAAATCAACAAAGTGCTACTTAGCAAAGAAAGCGGCAGTTGCTGAGCCTTAAATGTCTGGGTGACCCAGTACACTAAATTGGATCAAATTAGAGTTTCCCCTTTTAGAATGCGTTTTTGACCACATTATAGGCAATATTAGGACACACTATTTAATGTTTTGTGCTTACGGTGTTACAATCATCAGAATATAAACATGCAAAACCTAGCATAATGACATAAACTTCAATGAATGGGGCCAGCTGCATGTAGCAAGTATTATTTGTTCTTAGTGTTCTGATTCAAGCATGTTAACTGGAGAAACCCTTTTGGCAAATAAGCAGAATAGAAATAAATAATACATGTGAGATTTTCCCTAGCAAAATTTTTCTGGTTTTCTCAGCGAACTTTACTTTGTGTAGGTGCTCCAAGCTAAGCATAATAAATTGAGTCTCTTCATAACATTCTGATTTCTTTACAGGTGTTAGAAATGCTACAGAGGTTTAAGGACTCCAACATTAAACGAGAACGCGAAGTATTTAACTGTATGCTGAGGAACTTGTTTGAGGAATATCGGTTTTTTCCCCAGTACCCCGATAAAGAGCTGCACATAACAGCCTGCCTCTTTGGTGGGATAATAGAGAAAGGACTGGTTACATATATGGCGCTGGGCCTGGCCTTGCGCTATGTTCTTGAAGCCTTACGAAAGCCTTTTACATCCAAAATGTACTATTTTGGTATTGCTGCACTAGATAGATTTAAAAATAGGTGAGTGTGTTTTTATAATATTTCCAAAATGCATGGGGGAATCTCATAACTATATGCCTACTTCAGCAATATATTTAGCTTTCCAATACAAGGTTGACAGTATATTGCAGTTATTGAACGTGTCTCACAGTAGAGGCATAAATTAAATAGAACCTTCGGCTAATAAAGGAAATGCAGATTTTAAAATAAATTAAAAGGAAGTAAATTACTTATAGTCTGAATCTGAATAGAAAATGCCTTAAAATGGCTTTGAAAGTATCAGGTGGCATATATATTAATATTGCTATTGGGGGGGAAAGGAGAAAGCAAATCAGTGTTACTGGAAGTGAAGCTGCCTTGTAGACTTACAAAGACTAGGAGCAATCCAGCTAAAGTTGAGCCCATTTTTGTCTCATTGGTATTAATGGGAGGAGCCTCTTTCCCACTGAAATAACTTTGACTGGATTGTACTTTATACATCTGGGTCATGCAAGGTCACTCTCCCAAGATTCGTTACGATGGAAAGCTTAACTTAAATCCATTTTGCAAGGCAGTATTCATGGCCCTCTAGAAACAACTAGTGGGGGCCTCACTTACCAGATGCCAACATGTCAAAAGTGCTGGTAAGTAGCTACTTCTTTGTTGCACAGTAGAAACCAGTCTGAGTCCATTTCTCCTCTCCCCACAGCAGTGTGACCATTCCACATCCCAGTAGTCAGTTTCCTCTCTTCTTCCTTTCACACTACCTCTGTGTACTCCTCCATGCCACCCCTGTGAATCCTGTGGCAAGCACTCTGTGATTCTGCACCCTTCTATCTTTTTCAGACAGTTTGCATATTGTTCCTTATCTCCTGCATCTTTGGAGCAAGATACATAGCTTCCTACCCTTGTGGGAAAACTTCTCATGTTCAGGATAATTTCTGAAACCATAACTACTACAAGTTTTTAATGAAAGCTTGAGATTCGCAGAACTTTAGTACATCTTTGGAACATCAGTGCAATTTGGGGTTTTGTTTAATATCCCTACTGAGAGACTTTGTAATTTTTATCCATTATTGCTCTGTACTGTTCTTCCATTCAGTGCTGTATATTTGAATTGGTTTCTTGTTCAGTAGAAATTTTCATTCAAAGACCTGTCATAGTTTTACAGCTATCTAGCTGATAAAATGAGAGAGCATAAGGATTCCTATCTTTAAACTATATCTAAGCAGACAGGTGTTCTAACAAACATATAGTTCTGAAATTGAAGTTAGCCTTCAAGACTGAGATTTCTTGACTTGTTTAGTTATCAAAACATTTTTATGCCTGAATTTTGCAAATTGGGTTCTGTACCTATATTAGCCTTAAATTGCAGAATGTTCTGCATTAAAAACTGTTTCTGCATATAGAATGTTGTGGGGAGAGCTGCAGAAGAAAGAGGGCCAACAGGGTAGGGAATTCTAGAGGGGGTTAGAGGGGAGCAACAACAAGCTGTGTATGTAGTAAATAGGAATATGTCTGCCATATGTCACTTGAGAAGACTGCTGTGGTTCTTCCAAAGATGTTATTGGGAACTATGAAAGCTATATTGACAAATTGATTGTGCTATTAGCTACCCTTTTCTAAAAACCAATCTGTGGGGGTGGTCCATAAATGTGGATCTAAGTCTTACTGTTTGGTAGGTTGGCCCCTTTGCAATATGCAGTATTCTTGGAGGAGAAAGCCACCAATAGCTCCTAGGTTCCACAATGGCTATGTTCTGCCTCCATTTTTGGAGACAGTATGCCTCTGAATACAAGTTGCTGGGAACTTCATGTGGAGTGAGTGCTGTTGTGCTCAGATATTGCTTGTGGGCTTCCCATGGGCATCTAGATGGTCACTATGAAAACAAGAGTTCTTGACTAGATGGGCCTTTGCCTAATTCAGCAGGTTCTTCTTGTGTCTTTGTGCTTATGTCTTGGCAGCATATAGTTGGAATCACTGGCTACATCAGTAGCATTCATACTTTTGCTAACTAGCTTGCATCTGGTAGAACCGGAAATCTTTACTGCAGATCCAGTATCAGTTAAGCCAAAGATTTAACCATTAATGTATTGATCAGGCCATTTGTTTTCTCCTACTAATGGATAGTTTTACTGTTGACAGATTGAAGGACTATCCCCAGTATTGTCAGCACTTGGCTTCTATTAGTCACTTTATACAGTTCCCTCATCACCTGCAGGAGGTGAGTGTTAAAGACATGGACAGTGAGGGGTGGGGGAGGACATCGGAATTGAGTTAGGTGTATTTGCATATTGAAAAACCTCAGCGTTCCATTAGTTTCATGCTTCAGGGTCCATTAAGTAAAAGGTACAAAAGGATCTGGAAAACTTGAGTTTGAGTAGCCCATGCATCTGAGAGGAGAGAAACAGGTTAATCTTAATGCATGTCCGCTTTTCCGTAAACCTCCTTTCAAGGAGACTTGTAGCCCTTTGCCACTGGAAGTGTTCATTTGACAATTACTTTAATCCTTGCCAAGCAGCTTCTTATATGGTTGGGTTGTACATGGTCTTTCCTAGCAAATAAATCCATACCGCTAGGCACAGCAGTCTGTCTGCCCAGACCTTCTGAAAGCAAACAAAACCAGGGACAGTGGAATTAGGATTCTGAAGGTCTGATCCAAAGGCTGTAGTCCAAACACTAAAAGCAATGTTGGTTTAGGATCTCTACGTTAGTAACACACCAATCAGTGGGGATTTCTATATTTTATATGCAGTATTGAATATTTACATGTGATTAATAACACTGAAAGTCTTACCAATTGTAGTTCTTACACCTTTGCTTCAGAAAAGACAGCATTAGTCTCTTAGTTGTAACATCGTGTGTCATCTGTGGAAATGGGCTTGATCAGTGGTTGCAGGAAATTTGTTGTCCTTATCTAGACTATAGGATTTGGAATATTTCTACCCCTGGATTACAGTACTTCACTGTTTACTACTTTTTGCTCTCATTGAAGTCTGCAAGGAAGGCTTACCCTCCCTTTCAGAATCAGGGCACATCTTGGATCTAGTTCCTTCTACTTCTGCTCCCACAGTATGGGAGAAAGAGGATGGAGTGGGAAATCCAGGGTTAACATTGGAATTGCTAATTGATCCAAGACAAAAAGGAAACTTCTAAAATATGTAAAATGTCTTTTGTTGCTGATTTCAGGCCATTTATGGAGTTTCATTTGTGCCACAAACTTCAAGGCCAAGAGTTTGGGGAGTAGTTCTAGAAGGCAGTTGTAAGATTTGTTACATACCTGTGGTTGTACAGTATGTTGAGTTTTAAGAGCTATATACTTCTTGTCTGTTACAGTACATTGAATATGGACAGCAGTCTAGAGATCCTCCTGTGAAGATGCAGGGGTCAATCACCACCCCTGGAAGTATTGCACTTGCCCAGGCCCAGGCCCAGGCTCAGGTTCCGGCAAAAACTCCTCTTGCTGGTCAAGTTAGCACTATAGTCACCACCTCTACTACCACTACTACTGTGGCAAAGACTACAATCACTCCAGTGGGTCGAGTCAGCTTCAAGAAGGATGTGCCAGTAAGTACATGAGCCATTTTACGGGAGGAAGTAGAATGAGATTACGAATGCATCAGTTCTTAGGAGTAAAACAAGGAAGATAAACCCCATCTAATGTTCATAGCATAAACATATCACATGCAAAACCTCTTATACTTTAACCGCAGTTACACTGTTTTTCTTGTATGCCTAGTCTGGATAATTACCTGGCCAGTTTTGTTTTTTCTGTTGTTTTGCTATTAAATATCAAGCAGTTGTTTCCTTCCCTGTGTTGGCGTTAGCTGCTTCTCCTGCTTTCTATTCTCACTCTTAGTTCTTCCAAACTGTTTTCAGTGGGCCAGTTTCATCTAAGAAATCCTGCTGGGTTTCCGTTTCTGGCTGTTGTTTCTTGTACCATGAATTTCCACTTTGTTTAATGAAGTCATTTTTTTCTTTCACTATTCTGTTGCCCATGTGAGCAAAAATCTTACTCCTCATGTCTTATAGATTCCCAAGCTTAACTCCTATCATTCACTAACACATAAATAAATGTACACTCCTTTTAGCATGTATAACTGTTGTCTCCCTTTTGTAACTGTATTGTGAAATATTGTTTATGCTATAGCATAAGTCCATGGTGGTCTGTTGTATCTTTAAATGAATCAACTCACTTCTTCAAATCATTTTTCTTGTTCTGCAGCCTTCTATTAATACAACCAACATTGACACCCTGTTAGTAGCCACAGATCAAACAGAGAGAATTGTTGAACCCCCTGAAAACGTGCAGGAAAAAATTGCTTTTATCTTCAACAACCTGTCGCAATCCAACATGACTCAGAAGGCAAGTGTCGCACAACATTTTAGTCCTGATAATTTATGTTCCTTGAGTGATTCTTATACATGTAGAGAACTATCTAGAATTATGCCTGTGTATGCATGCCAAAGGTTCTTTTAATTAGCAGCCTTCCAAAATTTTAGAATTGTAAACATAAAATAAATATAATGAATTAACATAGAATAAGTAAAATCTAAAATAATTTTGGGATAGTCTTTTGTGCCTTTGGTAGTCCTTTAGCTGCTCATATATTGGGAAAATGTGATCAGATTTGTCTACTAAAAGGTCAAAAACTCCTTATCTGCTGCCAAATTTCTTCAGGGTCATTTTATCATCTGCAACTGATACTACTTAACGGAAAAGAGGCATTGCGTACACATTTATTCTATCAGGTCTCTGTATTGCATAATTGGCTCTCCATATTCCTAATTGAACATAAAAAGTAATGTTGGGTGCCAGACTCGGCTTACCTTAATCATTTTTTACTTGATGTAAGTTTCTTTTCATTTATGGCTTCCAAACCATGGAAGAAGCCTAGCAAAATAACGCTTTGGCACTCCTTACAATGTTTTAATATATGCTGTAAGCCACCCAGAGTAGCTGAGGAAACCCAGCCAGATGGGTGGGATATAAATAATAAAATCATTATTATTATTAATCAAGAGACGTATTATGCAAATCTATTTTATTTGCATGATTTCTAGAGATCTCTGAATTCTGATTTTCTTGGCTTACAATATTTCTAGCTCAGAGTCCACATAGCATTGTTCACGATGAGTTAGCAGGAGAGGAAGAAATAAATGGCTTTACAGTAGGAAAGAAATGGTTAATTGAAGTAAGCAAATCAATTAGTGGTGTGGTACTAGTTAGGTTGCAAGTCTTGGTAATTGAATATTTTCACTGGAACGAATGCCTGTGAGTGTCATGAACATTATGTATGTTTCATTGATCCATTTCCCTTTAACACATGTTTATGGAGCCAGGTTGAGGAACTGAAAGAAACAGTGAAAGAGGAGTTCATGCCTTGGGTTTCACAATACCTTGTGATGAAGAGAGTTAGTATTGAGCCAAACTTCCACAGCCTTTATTCAAACTTCCTTGACACACTTAAGAATCCAGAATTCAACAAAATGGTTCTCAACGAAACCTACAGAAATATCAAGGTGAGTGTTCCCAGTTGCTTTTTTGTGTGACATGAATGTTAACTGAAAAATATTTGCTTTCAGGGCACAGAGGCACTGCAAAAGCAAAAATAAAATAAAAAAATTACTTTCGCCCATGTATACCACCACCTTCATAAGATTATGCTGCTGCTGCTGCTGCTGCTGCTGTAATAAAACAATGAACAGAGTTAGATGCTGCTATTTTGAAAATTAATTGAACTTGATCATCAAAGTAATGTGTTGATTGCTGTTTCTGTGCTACAGATGGGCCCCAGAGCATTGTTTCCTGTTGTCCTTCAGGGACCCAAACAATTAACTCCCATATAAGTAGTTTGCCTTTCTAGGAGAAGTGATCTCCTGAGCAAGATCACAGAGAGGAAAGTACTCCACATCATTTTGCTGTTTTCAGTTTGTTAAATTGATTTTTCTGCTTTTACAGCTCATGTTGTGTTTTATTCTGTTTTTACGTTGTGTACTGCTTTCTATGACTTTATGCCTTGAAGCAGTCTATAAACTAGTTTAATAATGACATATACAGGCTATATTATAAGCATTTTATCACATATATGTTTTAATATATTTCTGAGATTGTTTATTTGCTTCTTTCCTTTTCTTTTTTTGCTTTATAGCTATAGGCTGTATTTGGTTGACCAATAAAATTTGTTGTTTGTTTTTTGAAATAACATTAGTCTAATTCTACAAGAAGATGGTTAATGCATTTTCATGGATTTACCATGGTTTCCTGTTAACTAAGATTTCATCTCTCTGGGGAAAAAATCCTTCAGGTGCTACTCACATCAGATAAAGCTGCTGCCAACTTTTCGGACCGGTCCTTGCTGAAGAACCTGGGTCACTGGCTGGGGATGATCACACTGGCTAAAAACAAACCCATCTTGCACACGGTGAGACTGGGTGGAGGAGAAAAACATAAACTGGCTTTAAGGCTAGAAACTTTAGTGCATGCTTAAATCAGCTCAGTTTTTGGTGCCTTTTTATAATTAGGGGGGAAAGTTATGTAGAAAATTTACAAAAGAAAGGAATCTGATTTGTGGGTGTGAGACTGCCCATTGCTGGGTTTAATTTATACTCCTTTTATTTTAGGACTTGGATGTGAAATCCTTACTGCTGGAGGCTTATGTTAAGGGACAGCAAGAACTTCTGTATGTCGTGCCATTTGTTGCCAAAGTTTTGGAATCCAGTGTGAGAAGTGTGGTAAGTATGCTGTACAGTGTCCTGTGACAAACAAGTAGACGGGATTGGTCCAAGACCCTTGGCAGCCTAAGCGAAAGCACAGGACAGTGCTCCTCACGTTGAACAGAGAGAATACAACTGGACTTTCAGATGAATCTTAGTTTAGTACTAGGGACAGGGGTTTTGGTTTTTGCTACTCCTTGACTGGCAAGCGTGGGCAGGGAAGTAGGTGGACAGAGATGATGACACTTGCGGAATCTTGCATATATTTTGTGTCATGTGTGTTAGTTCAAAGCAGAGGTGGGACCCTGTGGTTAGTGTTGATGATAGCTGGCAGCCATCGGCATCTGGGTTCTCCTCCTTGGAGAGGAGAACTGGGTTCTCCTCCTTGGCTTAAAGTTTACAGCCTCGAGTTTCCATTGTTTTGCTAACACCATTTACCGTATTTTTTGCTCTATAAGACTCACTTTTCCCTTCCTAAAAAGTAAGGGGAAATGTGTGTTGCGTCTTATGGAGTGAATGTAGGCTGCGCAGCTATCCCAGAAGCCAGAACAGTAAGAGGGATTGCTGCTTTCACTGCACAGCGATCCCTCTTGCTGTTCTGGCTTCTGAGATTCAGAATATATTTTTTCTTGTTTTCCTCCTCCAAAAACTAGGTGCGTCTTGTGGTCTGGTGTGTCTTATAGAGCGAAAAATACAGTAAATGATGTTCTAGCCCCCTTTTTGAAACAGGACTGTTAACTTTATCATCCCACTCTTTTTGTAGGTTTTTCGGCCTCCAAATCCTTGGACCATGGCTATTATGAATGTACTAGCAGAGCTGCACCAGGAACATGACTTAAAAGTAAGTTTCAGTTTGCTGCTTTGAACTCCTCAGCATTGCTTTGTTTTTGAACAACTTGTTACAATACATCTGTTTAAAGATTTGAGCTTAGCTAGTGAGCTGTAGCCAGTTTAATGAGAATAGACTTTTTCCAGAAAATTACACATGTTCCAATGGTTTTCTCCTCATTCAAAATATTTGCCTTGAAGCATGTAGCTCTTCAGAACTTCTTAAGATTTATTTAGCAGGTATACATAACTAATAATTACATTATTAAACCTGAAATCATTAAATACTGTACAGCTGAATCTGAAGTTTGAAATTGAAGTGCTCTGCAAGAACCTTGCCCTTGACATCAGTGAACTGAAACCTGGGAACCTCCTAAAAGACAAAGATCGATTGAAAAGTTTGGATGAACAGCTGTCTGCTCCAAAGAAAGATGTAAAACAACCAGAAGACCTTCCACCAATTACGACCACTAGTAAGTGTCAATTATGATTCGAACAATCATCCTTGTATCATACAAATATAGCCTGCACCTCACAGGGCAGTTAGTAAGGGATCTTCTTTCTATTATCTGTTCTCTCTTACTCTTAATATTATTAACACTACAACTGTTTTAGCAAACTTGAAGACAGGGAATTCAGTTTAGTCCTGGGTAGAGTAACCTTTCACAAGATACCCTCCCACCTCCTGGTAATAGGAATACTACAGTAAATTCTAGTACTCATTCTACCTGAGCAGTCCACCTAATTCCAGATTGCTTTTCAAGTGACATCTCTGATATCAAAGATAATAGCGTTGTCAGACTTATCAGCATGACTTTAGACCTGAGCAAACACTGTCATATTGGTTGCCAAAATTCTTTTGTTTCCTATAAAACAAGTTTGTAGTATTGAATCTATGTTAGGACATAATCTGAAAACTTTTCTCCCTTTTGCTCTTGTATTTTCTCAGCTGCTTCTACAACACCAGCTACCAGCACCACTTGCACAGCTACTGTTCCCCCACAACCACAGTACAGTTACCATGACATCAATGTTTACTCCCTGGGAGGGCTAGCTCCACACATTACGCTCAATCCAACGGTAAGCTTTTAGACCTGGTCACTTTGAGAAGACTTCCACCTTTAGGTTGGAAGGGATAATTTTATGCTTTCTTTCAGTGGTGTATAAAAAATTGACATTGACTCTTGGTTGTTTTGCCTTCTCAGATTCCATTGTTCCAGGCCCATCCACAGTTGAAGCAGTGTGTGCGCCAAGCCATAGAGCGTGCAGTCCAAGAACTTGTACATCCTGTGGTGGATCGGTCCATTAAAATTGCCATGACTACGTGTGAGCAGATAGTGAGGAAGGATTTTGCACTAGATTCAGAAGAGTCGCGCATGCGTGTAGCGGCACATCACATGATGAGGAATTTGACTGCTGGTATGGCTATGATCACCTGTAGGGAGCCTTTGTTGATGAGCATAGCTACCAACCTGAAGAACAGCTTTGCCACTGCATTGCGGGTATGTTTGCAGTTTATAAGAGACTTTTTTTTTTGAAGCAGAATAAGTTAAACCCATGTTTTGTGGCAATGCATTCTAGCAAGATTTGGCAGTACTCTGTTTCTCTGCAGGTAGGAGTTAGTTTCATGATGTATCTTAATGCCCTGCTCAGATTCAATAGTATAGAAAGGTGATGAGAATGCGGACCGAACTAGATTTGAAGTGAGATGTGTCTGCATTTAACCTACATGTTTTTAAAAATGCAAATAGGATTAAAAGAGAATTTTTTTGTCAGCTGGGAAGGAAAGGATTCGCGCCTTCTGCAGTCCTGATAATTATTATTGCCTCCCCTCAGCAGCTGTTGTTTGCATCCTGAGCTATGAATTGTGCGTTGAAGATTTCTGAAGACCACGTCTCATCCATTACCATTTTCCATTGATTGAAATTAATAACCCATTGTTAAATCCAGTCTCAAGTTGTCTTCTTTGTTGTTCTTTACCTTTGCTGTATTTTATCCACCGGGGGGGGGGGAATCCATTATTCAATAAAATAACAGTGGATAGGGATATTGTCAGTGGATATTGTTTTTGCAGCTGGCTTGTTATTAAACTAACCATCGTTAGTGTTAAACCACAATTCCAGGTTCAGATGAAACAGGAACCTGTGATCAACTAAAAAAGGAAGGGAAAACTTTTGCACTTCTTTTCAGCCATGCAAGAGGAGGGGAGGAGTGATGGGACAAGGGCATGGCTAGCAGGCTCATTCACATTTTGTTAAACTGTAGTTTAGACTTTTGGCCAGTAAGTAGACTTTAGCATTTGCTTTAGTTCATCTGTGAAACAATTCTGCTTGACTTTCTGAACACTTGCTCTGTGGCCCATGGTTGATGCAGCAACAACTTGCAAATAAAGGCTACAGAAGCAAGTGAAGTTTACAACGAACACACACAGCCTTGCAGCTGTAACTGCGCTAGTTCTTCGTGGAGTGAATCTTCTTGTGTTCAATTTTCTTGGCATTATAACAGGCATGAGAATGCCCGTTTTGATATTGAGGCTGAATAAAACCTTGCAGCACTAAGGAATGGTATGAGTAATGGCTTTACGAGAGTCTTGCCATTAGCAGATAAGAATTCTGTTGATTTGTCAGACAGCATTAATCAAGATAATTTTTCCTGATTTGTAGAAGAAACAAGAAGAAATAAGGGCAGCCTGTTACTGAAGGATCTTTTAGTAAAGATCTTTTGCTGTGGTTTAGTAAAGCCATTAGTTCCAGTACATTGGTTTTTGCATTTGTGTATACTAATGAGGGAAAATATCCCATTACTGCATTTAGAGGGCACCTATTGATAAGTGAGTTCAGTCCTATGCCTGGAACTTATTTCAGAAAAAAGCACATAAATAGAATTGCACTAGAAGTATGTAATGTGGGGCACATGCTAATTATTTGGCAGATTTTTCCCCTTTTGTTTATATGTAGATTTTGAATGAAGCATTTAATTTGCTTGATGGTTTACTTTATGCTAACTCCATACAAAGCGATGCCATATTTATGAACATCTGTAACTGACTTTATGAGTATTTGCTCATTTTGGGCATAGTCCTTTTTTAATGGCTTGCTTTTTAAAATAGGCAGCCTCACCACAGCAGAGGGAGATGATGGAGCAGGCAGCAGCACAGTTAGCCCAAGATAACTGTGAGTTGGCATGCTGTTTCATTCAGAAGACAGCTGTAGAAAAAGCAGGCCCTGAAATGGACAAGAGGCTGGCCACTGTAAGTATGTTGCAGAGTTTCAGTTAAAAGTTAAATCATGTCAATACCAAGTCATTCATCTTTTTTTCTTCTTTTTCCCCAGGAATTTGAGCTCAGAAAACATGCCAGGCAAGAGGGTCGTAGGTACTGTGATCCTGTAGTATTGACTTATCAGGCTGAACGGATGCCAGAACAGATCAGGTTGAAGGTGCGAAATTAAGAGAATTAAAATTATGATCAATGCCACAATATCAGTGGGGAGGCCTTGTTGGAATCTTCTACTTATCCAAATTTTCCTACTTTCTTTTAAGGTTGGTGGAGTGGACCCAAAGCAGCTAGCCGTTTATGAAGAATTTGCACGCAATGTTCCTGGTTTCTTACCAACCAATGACTCAACCCAACCCACAGGAATCCTAGCTCAGCCTATGAAGGTAGAAATCCAGTTGAGATGGTTGGAAGTGATTCTGAGGTTAAAGTAAACTACACTGTGACCATTTATTTTACAAGTTATTGGAGGTTTCCAGATAATAGTGAGGTTGCTTATTGTTTGTGCTTCTCTTCAAATCTATACAGTCTAATAATATTATTTGAAAGTCAGAATGAAATCCCACACAAAGAAATTTAGATTATAAACTCTGTGGGAGCTAATTACATAAACCAGTTCGCTGATTACCCCCCCCCCCTTTTAATCCAAGTTGATTTATCAAACACTTAATATTTGTTTCATTATAAACTGTTCACAATAAAATCTGCATTGCTGTTTTATCTAAATGTTAAGTGTAAAAAGTACCAGCCAATATTGCTGGTGAAAGCAGTAATGGAATGAAGAAATTATTGAGAAATCTGTTGTGATAAATGGTCAGAATTCTCATTCATTAGCATTCATTTAACTAATAAAGTATTCTTGATTTCTTTTAAATCAGCAAGCCTGGGCAACAGATGATGTAGCACAGATCTATGATAAATGTATGGCAGAACTGGAGCAGCACCTTCAGTCCATTCCTCATACCCTGGGTATGAATCCACAGACTCAAGCCTTACGAAGCCTCTTGGAGGCTGTTGTTGTGGCTCGTAATTCTCGTGATGCTATTGCAGCCCTTGGACTGCTACAGAAGGTTTGTGTATGAACTTGTTTCATTATATATCTGTGACTCCTGCGCCATGGAGAGAGGCTCACTTTATCTGAAGCTTTCTACTCTAGAAACATGCACACAGTTACAACATTAAACTACTTGAACTGAGCACAGGATCAGAACAGTCAGGATTGAATACAGATTATTCTGGGAAAATACATACTGTTTAAGAAAAGCTGCCTTCAAAGTGGTGAGGAAGGATCCTTTTATAGTGGATATAGTGGTTCCTCCTGCCATCTGCTGTTTTTTGCTCTGTTTTCTGGGCTGTTGTGTAGGAGGCTTTAAAAACAGTTGCTTGGGAATGTCTGTCATTAGAAGCCCTTTTACCGCCCAATTGCCGCATTCCCTTGTGGGTTACTCTTCCAAAGCTTGAGTGCTGGTGGTGAGCATTGTTGGAGGCAAAAGTACAAGGAGCGACAGCGATGATGATGATAATGGGCTGCATTCATACTATGCAAAAGCCATCGAATGCATTGTATCCCGAGAGCAAAACAGTTCAATTCCTCTCCAAATGACTCAGTAAGATGTTGCTTTTAAGTGTTTGCTCCTCTTCCTACAGGCAGTTGAAGGTTTGTTAGATGCCACCAGTGGTGCAGATGCTGACCTCCTCCTCCGCTACCGGGAATGTCACTTGCTTGTTTTAAAAGCGCTGCAGGATGGCCGTGCTTATGGGTCTCCATGGTGCAACAAGCAGATTACAAGGTCAGTGATGAAAGAATAAAGCTTTGAAGGCTGTAGAAGCTCTATTTAAATACAATTATTTAAATATATTCTGATTTTGGCCAACATAAGGATTTCACCTAGTAAGTTACTGCCCTATATCCCACTAAGTTACATAATGAGTTGCATGATAAGTGCCATATGGATTCATTAATCAAGGGTTTGGGGCTTTCTCCTGAAATAGGATATTGGTGTGAGAATTAAGTTGGGTGATAAAAGAGGTAAACTAAATACCATTCATGCAACTTAAGCAAAACTGACCCCTTGTCTGGATTGAGAGTCTGGTGTGATGGGGCTTAAAACATTTGTGTCCCATCCCCCCATTGCAATTTCTATTTGAATTGGAGAGCCTGCACCTGCTACCTTCATTCAGAGATCAACTTCCATTCATGCAGTGGAAGTTTCATTAAACTGTGGCAGGTGCAGGGGACGTGAGCTGTGCTAGGGCCCTAATTCCTACCCTATTTGCTTTTTTTTTTAAGCCATTCACACAATTGCTAGTTTCATCTAGTTTGGATCTAATACTTGCAGTATGAATATTTTTCGATTCCTAAAATAGTTATTCTGTGACTTTGTGGTTTTACATTGTTATAAGCTGCTCCTAGCAATGTGGCTACAGTTTCTGGTTATTGTCTGTTGGTATTTACACATATAAGCTGTAAAAGAGGAAATAAAAAAGCCGGATAGAATTTATTTTATTTTATTTTGCTTTCCATGCGTTGCTGGTGTAGGACCCTAGAAGTGTATTGGCTTGCAGTTGGCTGTCATAATATGGATACAGGCGAGGGTTCATCTTGCTGGTGTCAACATTTCAAGATGTTAGCTAATTCCTGTTTCCATTTCCAGAAACTAACCATTTAAAATAGATGATGCTCCTCTCCTAACCAACAATCTTATGGAAAGCAATAGACTTAGATGTGAGGGTTTGGCACTCTAGATGGCTGCCTGTGCTGTTTCTGGTCTTTATGGGTCATTTGATCCTCAGAATTCTGACCAAGTGTTAGCAGCTAATTGTTCTGGTGGGCAAGTGTTTGTTTCACAAAATTTTCAGCAGTGGTGCTTTGAGTTTTTCTACCCAGACCCCTTTCCCATGCACTTCAAATCTGAGGTTTCCTGCTCTTGTCTCACTCACATGCTTTCAGGTCATCAGAGGATAGGCATCTGATCTGCTGCTCCTGTCTGGAAAGGGTTTTTGTGTTCTCCATTTATGGAATTACTGGTGGGTGGCCAGTCTTTTGTGAATGGGCAGCTGGACTTTAATCTGCTCCTCCATCTTCAGCTACAAAGTCTGTTGGCTTTCTTAACATGGGGCAGTTACAGTCAGCTGGTGTTTCTGAAATGAATGTGTGGAATAATTGGAGAGGAAGCTACCTCTCTGTGTGTTTTGGAACTTGAGATTGAGGAGAAAACAAAGTTAACACAAGAAAACATCTAATTTTTCCAGGTGCCTGATAGAATGTCGAGATGAATATAAATACAATGTAGAAGCAGTGGAGCTACTGATCCGTAACCACCTAGTTAACATGCAGCAGTATGACCTCCACCTGGCTCAGGTGAGATACTGCCGCCAAGTTAGTTATTAAATCTCTGCTTATGCTTTAGAAGGAAAACTGTTCACATTCTTGCCTCCTTTTTCTTGACAGTCAATGGAGAATGGCTTGAACTACATGGCAGTGGCATTTGCAATGCAGCTGGTGAAAATCCTCTTGGTGGATGAAAGAAGTGTTGCTCACATAACAGAAGCAGATCTGTTTCACACCATTGAAACTTTGATGAGAATTAATGCTCACTCCAGAGGGAATGCACCAGAAGGGTAATGTTAAGAGTGTTGAGTGCCAGTGAAGGAATGTTTCCTGCTAGTGCAAGTTTGGCAATGATGATGATGATGTGAGGCTCTGCCATTCCTGTCCACTCCTTTTACATTGTGGGATCACTGTGTAATACCTACTGTGCTTCAGAGTGCCATCCCCCACCCAGTCCTGAATCTCCATTTTTAACGAACTATGTAGAGTGTAATCTACAAAATACAAGCCTGCATTAGCCATTGTTTGGTTTTCTATTTAATCCAGGCACAACTTTGATTTATTATGGGCCATTGCACATTTACTTCCAATTTAGAATCATACTACATATTTGGAAGTACCATGTGATATGTCTTTTGAGACTGTTGCCACTTTAGCAACAATAGTCAGGGGAGATTTGAATGCTCTTCCACATCAGAAACTTGGTGAACATATAAAAAAAATTGCCACCTTGGAGAAAAGACTAGAATCCCTTTCTCTCGTTTGCAGTTTTCCAGTGTTTAGGGAGTTGCACGTATTGAGGAACATTCAGACATGGATTCTCCCACCTACTTTCTGAAATTGCCATCTGAATATGTAATTCAGACCTTAAGTTTGCTGCAGGCAGGACTGACATGCCTTTTTAGGCCTGCAGTATTAGGCATGGTTTTGTGGAAGCACGCCCTAGTGTGACACCTTCAAATCTTCATTCTGGAAGGTAGTGATGATTACACTGAGGGTGTAATAATAAGTGACAGATCAAAGGTTTTGAAAAGCAATATACCCCCCCATCTCTGAAGCACTTGTAGTCCACTCTCCTAGATGTATTGGGCTGAAGGACAGAGGCCATTCTTTTCTGTTCTTGCCCAACTACAGGAGATCCATTCCCTAATGCCAGGCACTAGACTAGGTCACCTCACTTTTTATCTCCAAATTTATCTGGCAGTAATATTCAGATTCTTACTGTGTTTCTTTGAAGCTTATGTCATGGAGCCGTTGTGGGTTAGTGGATGGCATGTTGGACTTAAATCTAGGCGACTTTGGTTCAAAGGTCTGCTGAACCAAGATGCCAACTGGGCTCCCAACTCTTGCCCCTAAACCATGTCATAGTTTTGGTTGCAATAATATAATAACATCTCATATGCTATCTCTGTGGGACAAGGATGTGATGCAAATGTTTGAAATACAATGCTGTTTATTGTGGGGTATTTTTTTAAAATTATGCACGTAGCACAAGTAATCTAAACCCAAGCATGTTCATTCTGGATCTCTCATAGGTTGCCCCAGCTGATGGAAGTGGTACGGTCCAACTATGAAGCCATGATTGACCGTGCTCATGGAGGGCCAAATTTCATGATGCATTCTGGGATCTCTCAGGCCTCTGAGTATGATGATCCCCCTGGCCTGAGGGAGAAGGCAGAATATCTCCTGAGGGAGTGGGTGAATCTCTACCACTCTGCAGCAGCTGGGCGTGACAGCACCAAAGCATTCTCTGCATTTGTTGGACAGGTAGAGCTTGGGGAAAGAAAGGTGCTTTTTATTCAACATAAGTAGGTTATGATGCCCTTGGATCAAGTAGAGTACTATGTAATATTGATTTCCCCTTTTTAAAAATTCCACTTTGCATAATGGCAGTACATGCAACATGTCATATCAGTGTAGAGAAACATGTTAGTAAATGGTTATTTGTTTGTGCTAGCCAGTATCATGATGCTGGGGGCTCTCCACTTCATCCACTAGGAGGTTGTGTTCTTTAAATGAAGAAAGACCTGGCTGAGGGGGACTGCATGCCATGGGGCGGTGGTCAGCAAGGAAAAGATTCCCAGTGCCCCACAGAGCTCTTTGGCTTTCTCAGGGTGGAGGATGTGTCCTTGCTCCGAGGAGAAAAACCTAAGAAGCTAGGGCAGAGCACGTACCTGAGCAGCCACCGCCAGTGGGCACTTCGTGCAGCTCTTGACAGTCCCGAGGGTCTTCCACTCATTTATTTTGTGCCTAAAGGAAGCAGCTGCTCTTCTGAAGGCAGCTGTAGAGGTCATGTGGGATATGCTCCAAGGAGAATCCCTGTGCCCTCTGGGTGTGGCCTTGGGTCAGCCACCTTGAAGGGGAGGGTGACTGCCACCAGCCAGGTATGGCCACTGCTTGTACACTACTTAATGCAGTTTCCTTAACTCGGTTCCCCCCACTCAGGTGACTCTATGTTACAGATGTTAGAGAGGTGTTTGCAAAAGCTAGAATCTCTTTACATATGTAGGCATGGAATATGGCAAGCAGTTTGCCAGTTTTTTACTCCGCTACCACAGTTGTCCTTCAGAGGTGCCAAAACTTCTTTGCTGCCTTATTTTAGTTGCATTTCAAGTAGCCACTCCACGGCCTGCTTGCATATGTGAATAAAGTAAATTGCAGGTCCTCTTCCAGATAGAAATGTATTTATTAAGACTGCAGAAACCGTGGTACTTGCCATTAAAGTTTTGCCTTATTGGTGTATGGAGTACTTTGAAAACAGTGGCTATGAAAACTATTCAGTACTTATGAGGACAGCAAAATTTCACATGCCTTTCCCCCAAGATCCCTAGACAGCTACCCGAAAAAGTTGCAGTGTATCTGAAATGCAACATAATTTGCCTAAATAATGCACAAGTAAAACCAATAAAGATGTGTAGGGAATAAACTGAAAATCAGGTCTGCCTTCGGTGTGACGTTGACCCCTGCAAAATGCCAGAGTGAATGGATCACTGAAGAATGGAGCCCTGTTGTTCAGTCGCAGAATTTTCTGTTCATATTTACCACTTTAGTTGCTCTGCATTTTAGAGATTATTGCTTATGAGAAGCGTTTTGAATGCTTTCATAATGAGAATTTCATCCTGAATAACCATTGCTTTAAAAATTGTGATATCAGATCTTGCAAGTGACTGAACTATCTATTGACAGACTACTTATGAAACCGACAGGAGTAGCAATCCATTCTCATGTGCCTACATTCCTAAGAGGGGTAGTCTTAACCCTCCTACACCATGTAGCTTCCCTGCCTAGAATTTCACTTCACTACTTTTGCTTTTCTCCTACCCTCATGTGGAAGGGACCATTCACTTCTGCATCCTAGTCTAGCAATGTGTCCCTGGAGGAGAAGCATGACTACTTGGGCCTCTCAACACTGCAGAATTGATGTGTGGTATTCTGCATAAAGTACAACTTCCATAGTTCCAGTCTACTCTGGAATGGTATTGCTCCTTCATATTCCAGTGTTTTGGAATGTACTCTAGAAACCTTGAGAGAAGGAGATTGTCTATTGCACTTAATTCCTGTTTTCCGTGTCACCCAGAGGGTATTCCACCTGCCATTGTTTCCTGTGGGTCAAGCTGCTCTGAGGCTTCTGCCTCACTGCACAGATGGGAAGCTGCTCCTCATGTTTTTGCTGCATGTGTGCTTGGGTTATTGCGTACAGGTTGTTGGTTCTTTTAAGGCATTTAGAGTTTATTTCTGCTCTGCCAGTCCAGTCTAGGAAGATCAAGATGATGGCCCTGTCTGCTGCTCCAGGTGGAGGTGCTATCCCACTGATTGGGAATGCCCTCCAGGAGAAGCAGAACAGGAATTCACAGTAAGAAATGTCCCTTTCTGCATATAGCATGCAGCACCAGTAATGCCTACATACAGAGGCAACATGGGTGTTGTGTTTACTTCCTTGCCAGCATAGTTTCCTTTTCCACCTGGTTCCTGGATGTAGATGTTACCAGTGTGGGACCTGATTACATAGAAATGATCTTATGCTACTATGGTTGGTAATGTAGGAATTGACCCTAAGAAGCATCACCAGCCTTTTCTGTGCCAAACTGCAGTGTTACAGTCTAGCCCACTTGCTTTCCATCATGTCTAGATAGAACATTACTAGCTTGATTTTAGAAAAAAGAGAAGTTCTTTAGGTCTGAGTCTACCTTTTCCCCCATTACAGATGCATCAGCAAGGAATCCTGAAAACCGATGATTTGATCACACGATTCTTCCGTCTTTGCACTGAAATGTGTGTTGAGATCAGCTATCGTGCTCAAGCTGAGCAGCAGCACAACCCCGCTGCCAATCCCACCATGATCCGTGCCAAGTGTTACCACAACCTGGATGCCTTTGTGCGCCTCATTGCACTGCTGGTGAAGCACTCTGGGGAGGCCACCAACACAGTCACCAAGATCAACTTGCTCAACAAGGTTGGGAGCACCCTCCCCCCCCCCCCCGTACCCATCTATCTTGAGTTTGTGAGAATGGGTAGTATACTTTAGAATTGTGATGACTGAGGCTGGTGGGAGTTGTAGTCCATGGGGCCAGGTTGGCAAAGGTTTCCTTATTAAATGAATGGGAACTGGTGCAGCATGTTTTTTTACAAACACAGACTAGGAGTTCCATGTTTTTAAATCGTGATCCATCTATGGATGATGTTTGGCAGGTGATTGCCTCCTCTGTAAAAGAGATCCTTAGCTACATTGTAAAGAATGTCAGTGTACTATGCAGGATGTACTTGGAGCACTTAGGAAAAGCATTACATAAATCTGAATAAGGGTTTGAGATGTGCATATCTCTCGTTCACTTACATGTGAAAGGGGCAGAAAACATTATTGTAAAGTTGCAGTCAAGATCGCCAGTTTGTTGTATTGTCTTCAAAAAATACTGAGTATGTGCATGAATTCCAGTTGGCATTGCAGTAATTATAAGCATACATAAAAGTTGCATTCTGAGCGCATTGCCTTTTTACCTCTAGGTTCTTGGGATAGTTGTGGGAGTCCTTTTGCAGGATCATGATGTTCGTCAAAGTGAATTCCAGCAGCTTCCCTACCACCGCATTTTCATCATGTTGCTGTTAGAATTAAATGCTCCTGAGCATGTCCTGGAAACCATAAACTTTCAGACACTCACAGCCTTCTGGTAGGTATCATTTAATTGACTAGAGGACACTTTGGGTCTTTTGGCTCTAGAGTTCTGTGATTTGCATTGAGTCTACACCAGTTCACTTTAGTTAACACTAATTTTGTGTAATTCTAAATATGTTGATAGACTTGGAGTCTATTTTGGTTACTGGAATAATTGCACATTAAGAAAATTTGTGGGCATATGTGGGATTCTTTCCCTACATGGACTGTTCTCTAGTGTATGGAACCAATGCTTCTCAGCCTCTTGGTGTGAGGGAAGGGTTTTTATACTGCTCTGTCTTAATCTCTCTGGAGACCCACATTGGGATCTGCAGCTGTGGAGCTGGATTTAGAACATTCTAGAGCTTTAGCCAGACTCAATCCCTGGTCAAGTTGGGACATTGATCCTGTGTTCTATTCAGGAGTGGTGCTATTATAGTTGTACAGACTGCCATCTGGACACCTATGAGAATTTATGGCAACTAAAACGCTCCTTTACTTTAGTGAATCTGTTTATTAAAACTGTGATTCCTATATGGTACATTATTGTCTTGGATCTTAATTATGCATCTTTTACTACATTTGAATGGTTTGGGGCCACCATCATTCCTTGGAGAAATATTTGATGCACTTTTAAAATAAATGGCAAACTTACTTGTACAGTTTTATAAAATCCACAGATTTTTGGCATTAAATGCAGTGGAAGGAATAAGTTGTAGTTTGATGGCTTTGGAATTATTGGGCAGGAGACAGGGGGGCTTTACAGAAGGGCATTACGACTACCCATAGGCCACTGGGAATTCTGCCTTCAAGGCAGATGCAACCCAATTGGGGTGGGCAGGGAGATTCAAATCTCCTAGTATAGTGCCGTAGAACAAATCATATCCTCCCTGATCATCAGCTTGAACATTTGATGTGCAGGAAGGAGCTGATAACCTGCCCTTTTCATCTGATCTGCATGAGTCAGCTGGAGGTTCACCCACTGCTGCTGGCATTTGGCCCTGTAGGGTTGGCCAAGAGTGAATGCTGGCTCTTGGTCCTTAAAACATTTAACCACCTCTGCCTGATTTAGACTTCAAGGATGGTCTCAGTTCAATGCAGATTCTTGGCAGTACTTTAAACAAATCTGACACAAAGCTTGTGTTGTATGTTTTTATTTCAGTAACACATTTCACATCCTGAGACCTACAAAAGCTCCAGGTTTTGTTTATGCTTGGCTAGAATTGATCTCCCATCGGATATTTATTGCAAGAATGCTGGCACATACACCACAGCAGAAGGTGTGGCTGCAGTTTATCTTCTGTAACTTACGAAGCTTCCAAAGGGAATAAGGATGCATCTTGGTTTGCAGGTTTTGTTTAACTAGAATGACTTTATGCCATTTAAATTTCTGATGTCTGCTTTTAAGATCTTTACCATATTCCCACAACGTAGCTGCTAAGAGTTGATTACCTGAAGAGGTCCAGAAACCTCAGCAGGACAGATTAAAAATGGGATGTTAATCTTCATCCCTTAAAAAACCCAGCCTGGTAAAATTCAGTCTGAATACAAGAATGTTAAACCTTCACTTTTAACCCTTAAAAACTGAATCATCCTTCAGTCAAATACACTGGCTGCCTTTGCATGGAACACTAGATTCAGGAGTGTGCTTTAAAGCAAACCATGGTTAATTAAACAGGCCAACTTTATAACCTGTGGCTTGAAGTTGATTTGTTTTGAAACTTAGCAGTGTTTTAAACCTAGATTCCTATTTCACACATAACTCTTAAGTTTTGTAAATGTGAAAACTATACCCTGCCAGGCCTCCCAGCTGCGTGGGAGAAGGAAGTAGGAGAAATATGGTTATATAATACAATTGTTATGAGCTTGATAGTGTGGTTGCAGTGGTGGTGGTGAGTGAGGCTCGACATATCATGGCATGTCCTGGGATCCAGTGCTTGTCTCAGTAGGATGTGATCCAGTATTATTGCTAGGAGGCCCTTCCTTCCACTAGTTCTACCTGTGTGACCTTGACTAAAGTGCATACTTTGTGTACTTTTTATCTGAGTTGTGGAATTATTTCAGTTCTCAATTTAAGAATACCCTTCCTCTCTGTTAAAAAAAGGACAGTACTTTTTAATCTTCTGAAAATAAACTGTTCTGCCTATTAATTACCAGCCCTTACTTCTGAAAATGCTTGGCCCTTTAGTTGTCTCTGAGCAGACAAAGACAATGGTGCAGAGGTACATGAGCTGCAATGGACAAGTTCCCTATTTTGTTTCTAGGCAGGGGCAAGGGAGGAGGATTGTGCAGTGTAAGAGAAAGAGAAAGAGAAGTTAAAATTATTTTCTATTTAAAATGAATATTTAAATCAGTTTACTCCAGCAGCCATAGATGTTAAACAGAAGTTTGATATAACTTGCAAGGAACCATTTGCAGCCTTGTAGGTTGTATCAAACTTCTGAGAGTCCACAGCTGCACTGTATTGGGGCAGATGTGACCAAGTCTTTCCAGTAAATCTCACTCATTCTTCCATTTCCCTTATGTCCATAATTCAACCCCTACAGTGCCCCTTATTGTACATAAGTGGCTGGTTTCACTATGGATTTCATATTTCAGGTAGCCCTGACAGATTAAAGAATAATGTACTATACTGCTTTGTAATATGCAAGTTGTTAGTTCTACCAACAATGTTAAGTGGGATCCAGTTCAGACATTATAGTAAATATATTAGCAAATATCACATAACTCTTATCATGTAATTCTCTTTCCAGGGGTGGCCTATGTATGCTCAGCTGTTGATAGATCTGTTTAAATATTTGGCTCCTTTCCTGAGGAATGTGGAACTTGCCAAACCTATGCAAATTCTGTACAAGGTAAGTAGAATTTAGAATAGAGCAGAAGAGAATTTGTTACAATTCAGTGATGGTCTGGATTATTTTCCCAGCACAATTGTAGCTTCACAGTAAAGTTCAAATCATACAGCCCTTTTCCATGGGATTGTGGATGAGGAAATTGACCTGTGTGTTTAAAAAGTGTGCCACCAACATGAAACACTTGGAAAGCTCTGATAATAGTGTTGACTGAGATGTTTTGCATAGATTTAGCATAGATACTTAGTTTTCTCCCCCCCCCCCCGTTTTTTTGTAGGGTACTCTGCGTGTGTTGTTGGTCCTGTTACATGACTTCCCAGAATTCCTCTGTGACTACCACTATGGTTTCTGTGATGTGATTCCTCCAAACTGTATTCAGCTAAGGAATCTGATATTGAGTGCCTTCCCACGTAATATGAGGCTTCCAGATCCGTTCACTCCCAACCTTAAGGTAATGTACAAGGCCTGGTTTGTATGAGACCTCATCTGTTGAAGCACCTGAGATTGTGCAATGGTGTTGATGCTTTTGCATAAACAACTATGTCAGTAAGACCCTAGTGGGTCAGCTTAACCTGCTTTGATGAAACAGGGTAGCCAATATAATGCCCTCCTGATGTTGGACTCCAACTCCTGTTGGTCCCAACTAGAAGCCTAGTGCTTAAAGATGACAGGAGTTGTAGTCCATCAACATCTGAAGGGCACCCCATTAGCTACCCCCAGCCTTAAGGGAAGATGTTTATAACACTGAACCACCCCAGGTGGGGAATGTCATTTTGAACTCCTGGTCTTGAAAAGAGCATTCTGTCCTGGAACATACACTGCAGTCGTTGCTTAGTAGTAAAGATGCACTTGAACTTTGGCAACTGTTCCAGCATATCTGTTTGCTTATGCTACATCTATACCTGAGGCCCTCCTTTGAGTGCCACCACCATGAGAGATCCAGAGGGTGTTTTAAGGAGAAGGGGCCTTTTCTGCGGTGCCTTTCTGCTTGTGGGATGCTCTCCCCAGGGAAGCTCGCCTGGCACCATCATAACATATATTTAAACACCAAGCAAAACATTTCCTCTGTAACCAGCCTTTTGGCCCTTAACTATCTGTGGCCTTTTAGAATTGGGCAGGATGTTTTCAATGTCTGTCCTCCCCACTGGTTTTAACATATTTAATATATTGATGTTGGGTAGTTTTTTTGGTTGGTTGTAAGTCGCTTTGGTTTGCATTGGGCAAGATAAAGCAGCTGTCACATTTAAGATCATGGTGGTGGTGGTGATACAAGAGTGATACTCAGCCTTCCCTGTGGACTTCAGATGGGTAACAGCTGAATGGTAGAAAATAACGTTAGGATGCTTCTGTGTGCTCAACAGGTGGACATGTTGAGTGAGATTAATATTGCTCCACGGATACTCACCAATTTCACTGGAGTGATGCCACCTCAGTTCAAGAAGGATTTGGATTCCTACCTCAAAACCCGTTCTCCAGTCACGTTCCTGTCCGACTTGCGTAGCAACTTGCAGGTGAGGGGCTTACTCAAAAATCAGATTGAGGAAGAGGTCTGGGAGTGGAGGTTAGCATGCAGTCCTATGTTTGCTGTGTCTTTTGCTCCAAAACAGGCTTTTAGGTCCTCTGTCTAAAGCAGGGCTCATCAACCTTATTTGGGGCTGTGGGCAGTTCTGGAATTTTGAGTGTGTCATTCTTTTACTCCTCCCCAAACAGAGATTTTCTTTACTTTTTTGTGGGGGGATATTTGGGTAAAAATGAGATCCAATAGGCTTAAAACAGATCTTGAATTTGCAGAGTTTTACATGGATTCCCTTAAAAATAAATATCAGATTGAGGCTTACAGTGGTGGACCCACAGTAAAAATCATAGATCTGGTGCTTGCCAGATGCATAGTTTAGTCATCAGAGAGGAAAGATCCCAGTTCAGCCCTGATCCCACTGCAGAATGTGTCATACATCAACCCCTCTTAAAGAGACATAAATTAGGAAAAGATCAGTTTTACCTGGCCCAGATAATGCATCCTGATGGAGCTGTGGGTCTGTGTTTAGCAATTTTTTACTATATTGTAATGCAGGTATCTTTTAAAAACTAGTACGTAGTTGGGGATGGATTGTGCAGCATTAGTGATAGAGGAGATAAGAGAAACCTGCCTGCTGTTAAAGCTAATGGCTTTGGCAGACCTTTTAGTGAGTTATACTCCGCAGTTTAAATATTCGTAATCACATAATATATTTTCTTCAGGGCTCTTTGTCTCGGAGGTCCAAGGCAGTGATTTTGCTTCTTTTATGTTCACCCCACTAGGTATCAAATGAGCCTGGCAATCGCTACAATATCCAGCTGATAAATGCCCTGGTGCTGTATGTAGGTACTCAAGCTATTGCACATATTCACAACAAAGGTAGCACTCCTTCCATGAGCACCATCACCCACTCGGCTCACATGGATATCTTCCAGAATCTTGCTGTTGACCTGGACACAGAAGGTAAAAAAGGAAGCTTGATAGTACTTCAAATCAGCTAGCCTAATGCTAAATCAGATGCAAGAGGTTTATCTCTAGGTCTTTGGCTATGGGGAAAAAAGAGCCTGGGAAATCAACCTGGTGAGGTCAGACATAAATACTGTATAATTGATAATGGTGCTAGCCTTACAATTGATACTGGACTTCAGAGGCTAGTTGATAATTGCAGGTACTGGCGTTCTATGACATAATCAATCCCACATCTCACTATTTAGCCCACATGGATAATACTTTGCTTTAATCTGGCCAGATTGTACCCTAAAATATTGTTAGATTTTAGAAATTATGTTTAAAATATTCCACAACTAATATATAGAAAATGTTTATTTAGTTCCATCTAAGTGGTGGGGAACTTCTAGCCCAAGGGCCAAATGTGGTCCTCCAGACCTCATCACTCTCCACCCCCAGCCCAGGCCATGACCCACACTCTCCTTGGTTGAGTTTGTCAGCTTGGAATGTGTCTGTGAACTGTGATGATGCCTCTCGCTTGGCTGTATGGAGAACAGAAGTTAGTTGTATGTATCTGTAGAAACCGGTTACTTTTACATAGCTGGAATGCAGCTTAATGTCAAATCAGTTGCTTTTGCTTCTGATCCCACCCCTGGCATGTGGCCTCCAGGCTGCAAAATGTTGCCCGCGCCCCTTGTGTAAGCCAACAAGTTTATGAAAATGAATGAACTAGGAAACTTTGAGAAGTGAGCCTGGGAAATTCATGTCAACTGGTGGCAGCGCCCATTTAATTAACCTTCCCGGCTTTCGGACATAACTCTTGGAACTAACAAATTAGCCAGGCAAGGACTGTTGATTTCCTTTGTGTTTAAGAGAATCTAACTATTGACCTTTTTTGTGTTCCAGGTCGGTATCTCTTCCTAAATGCAATTGCCAATCAGTTACGGTACCCAAACAGTCATACTCACTATTTCAGCTGCACCATGCTTTACCTATTTGCAGAGGCCAACACTGAAGCTATTCAAGAACAAATCACCAGGTAAGAGATCTGAGGAGTCTAAAACAATCCCTACATTGCCTAGTTCTCACAAAAGAGCCAATGAGGAACTGGGGAGAAGCTTCAGGAGCTAACACTTAGTTGGTCCACTGCTATCTGAAGCTGTCCTGCCCAGCAACTAGGAAGAAAGTGGCTTGTCCCTGTTGCAGCAGTAGCAAGTCACTGCTGGCAATGTAACAAACACTCTAAGCTTTGCCCCTCTTATCCACATGTAGAGTAGGACATCCAGTGTTGATTAGAGGGTTCACATGGTTTGAAAGGCAGCTGTTGAGGTGGTTGCAGATTCCATACAAGGATCCTTTTCTGGATGGAGGAGCATTCATCCCCACAAATCTGCAGCTAGAGTCTGCAGTGGTGAAGCCTAGAATCAGGTTTCCCACTCTCACATTATATTGAGAAGCAAAGTCTTCCACATTCTGAAAGCAGCATAGTGCTAATTAATGTTGCCAGACGCAAACCCATGAGGGTACCTATTCTCAGCAGGACCTTGATATTCCTGCATCATGTCTTTCATACTGGCACGCGGTGTGACTTCCCCCATGCCTTAATCTGTTTCTCTTTTACAGAGTTCTGCTAGAACGACTGATTGTAAATAGGCCTCACCCATGGGGTCTCCTTATTACCTTCATCGAGCTGATTAAAAACCCAGCATTTAAGTTCTGGAATCACGAGTTTGTCCATTGTGCTCCAGAAATTGAAAAGTGAGTAATTTTAAACAGTTAGTTGTTCAGTGTATTTGGGGGACTCAGTCCTAGGAACTCTGGTACTTGCAGAGGAGAGGAAGTTGTGCCTAGAAATAAAGTTTATTCTCCTTGTTGTAGGTTGTTCCAGTCTGTTGCGCAATGTTGTATGGGGCAAAAACAGGCACAACAAGTAATGGAAGGAACTGGAGCTAGTTAGAGAAAGCAACCACCCTGGAAATTGTGCCAGCCTGGAGATCTCCATCCCATCAAGCTGACAGAATAATGTGTGTGGGTCTAGCCAGACCTTGGAGGCTGCCTCTCCCTCCCCCATGTTGGGCTTACATCACAGATCTTTGTGTGAGAAATCTCCTCCTCTGTGGGCATGTTCCAAAGTTTTAAAAACAAAAGTTTTGACTCTTGGCCAAAATTCAGAAGATGCTGTGAATATAATTTCGAACTATTGTAAATACACAGAACAGAAATATTTGTCTGAACTTTGGGTTTGTGCGAATTGTGTTTCAAGAGAGGCACATACTGTGTGCCTGACCAGCCTGTAATAGAAGTGGTGGCTGCTGATGCCAAGTGTTTTGTCTGGGGCAGATCTGCTCTCCTGACATTCCCAGACTCCCAAAGAATATGGAAAAGCCAGTTTAAATATTATGTAACTTATTTTTCTTGTGGGTGGGAGACCTGTAAATCACAAAGTTGTCAAAGAGGGGGGAAATGAATGCATTGGAGCACAGGATCCTACAGTATATGGGGGACTGGGTGGGGGAAAGTTAGGATTAGGGTCCAGTATATTGCTTTTCCCAGTATCAAATGCTGCCAGCAAGAGGCACGAACGTTGGAGCGGAGGACTTCTTTTGTTTTGATTGGCAAAGATATACTTTGGGCCCTTTGGGAGAGGGCTAGTGGGTTTAGCAAAGGAAACAAGAGACCAGGCCTGTAGATTTTCTTTCTTGACACTTGTAAATTTTGGGATGGGGAGGATGTGAATCTGTTAACTGCTCCCCTGTGGCCACAAAGTTTGAGTTTGTAAAAAGAACAAAAAGGACCAATACAGCCCATTTTGTAAGGATTTTGAATGTTTTGTAAATGTATTGGTCCATGTGTTGTATTTTGTAGCCTTTCTAGTTCTCTTGGGCTTTAGTTCTCCCACTTCTTGTATGTATGCATTCTGTAGTTAAACATTAAAGTCATGAAAAGCAGCACATGTCCATGTTTCCTCATAATCTATGACGAATGTTGTTAAATGTTCTTCACTGCTTATATTTTCAACATAAATCTAATTCCTTTTTATACTATCAAGAAGATGCAGTACATCAAACAATCTAATATATTGCTACTTTAATTAACAATGTTTAACTGCTATCTTAAGAGGATAAAAATGAGGCATCAGTAAAATGTAAGCAAGAATCCTATTCTTGCTGATTCCCTGGGCAGTTAAGTGGGCTTCCAATAAGGGTTTTTAAAAAAAACCAAAAAAAAAACCTAGGAGCTTTCACTTAGTGCACATGTTCAGGCCTAGAGATGGTACCTCCAGGTGAACAAACAAAGGGCCAGAGCAGGATGTACACTAGGAGGTGGCCCTTCTACCTTCAGATGGCATGAACTAGGGTTCAAAATGAATAGTCCTGGTGCTGCAATCACCATCAAGGATTTACCGGGGGAGAGAATACTCGATAAATAGAACTGTCCAGTACACCATTTGACCCCATTCATCCTTCATACTCAAAGTGTCCATTAAAGTGGCAATAACACAGGTTTCTCACTTATCAATACAAATACACTTTATTGTTTAAAAACTCCAAGCCTAGTCTTAAACTATGCATCTGTGCAGCTCATCTGGCCAGAGGTGGGATGGGAAGACGGTTGGAAAAAGCAAAAGACAAAGGCATTCAAAATGTAAAATAATATAATAGACTTGACAGTGAAAATGTTTTTAGGAACATTTTTTTCAACTTCAAAGAAGCATGAACATTCCCAGGGATGAGGAAGAGCATCTAGACAGTAAGCAAGTGAAATATGTTAATCTTTGTTCAGCAGCGCAAACATCTGCACCTAGAGTGCTAGATCTGATCACAGTCCTTTGGGAGAGGGGGACATCCCATATCACTAATGCCCTATTTACTGGGTCTCACAGGTGTTGTAAACGTGGCCATCTTACCAGCTGATTTAATGTACAGGGGGTCCTAAGAGGTGGAGAAACTGGCTTTCCAGGTGTCCTTTGACTCCAACTTCCATTAGTCTCAGCTGGCATGACCTGGCCCATAATGGTCAGGGATGATTGGAGTTGTCCAAGTGCATCTACAGAAACACAGATTCCCCAGCTGTGTCAATTCTGTGCTGTGTAAATTGGTAGCTTTGCTACCTGTGGATATAATTGATACTCACAGAAACACATTTTTATATAAAAATAAATGCCTCTGCCTTTATAGAAACCTTTAGCTAAGCCTCCCAGGCCAACAGCACTTGCCTTCATCAGCTGCAGCTAGCTTGCTAGCTCCAGCAACTGGTGCAAAATCATCTTCTGGCCATAACGCACTTGCAGGGCAAACTTCTCCCGGCAGCTTAGTTTTGAATAAGCTTGAGGGTCTCTGAGCACTTCTTCCTCTGCTTTTAAGTCTGAGCTGTATGACTTCAGGGTTAGCAGTGTAGCATCAAAGAGCAGCTTTTTCCAGGAGGCTTCAAGCCTTGGTATTGTAGTATTTGAGAGCATCAGGAACATAGCACCATCCTCGCCTGCTTTGGGTTCCTGGGTCTCTTGCTCCTTAAACTCCTTGAACTCATCTGCAGACATAGTCAGCACCTACAGCCACAAAGAAATGGGATTATTGAGAGCTACCTTCTTGGTCTCTTAAGTAACTTCAAGGCATCAACAGCCCCACAGATGTTGGTAAACATTCTGCAAAAGGGATCCTGCTGTTGATTCTCAGGATTTAAAATTCTGGACCTTCCCCTCTCCCAAGTTAAGTTACATTCTGGAAGAGATTCATAATATAATGAAGTAAATATGTGAGAGCATCTTGAAAAACATCAAAATTAGATGGATACGTTTATATAATTATTATTTTTTGGGGGGGGGGCGGACATTTGCTAGTTTCCATAGACAGAATTTGGAGGAACAGCAGACAAGTCATTCAAAATGTTTTGAAATTAAGTTTCCATTGAGACAACTGAAACAGGCAGCAAGAAATATAAATGTGTATAAAGGAACACAGCATTTAATCCATGTATGTAACTTGGTTAGTGATTATGTTCAAAGCAAAAGAAACTACAGTGGTACCTTGGTACTTGAACAGCTTGGCTCCCGAACCCAGAAGTAAGTGTTTCGGTTTGCAAACATTTTTCGGAAGCCAAACATCCGACACAGCTTCCACTTGAGTGCAGGAAGCTCCTGCAGCCAATCAGAAGCCGTGCCTTTGTTTTTGAACGGTTTCGGGAGTGGAACTGACTCCTGGAATGGATTAAGTTTGAGAACCAAGGCACCA
The DNA here is from genome assembly GCF_964234715.1 of Podarcis melisellensis. Classification (NCBI taxonomy): domain Eukaryota; kingdom Metazoa; phylum Chordata; class Lepidosauria; order Squamata; family Lacertidae; genus Podarcis; species Podarcis melisellensis. The sequence goes on from NC_138540.1 coordinate 53,724,061, forward strand.
CTGTATATATTAGTACTAAAACTGTCCTTTGACAAGCACCTGCAGGAAATTTGGCAGACCATTTAGAGCTCAAGGTCAGTGAGGCTGTTGGCCCCCTAAAGCCACAGAGAAAGAAGTCCCAAGGGATGGAAGCAGAATCTCTCTAGCCACATTTCTCCCTTTCCTGGGAACAATGACAGCACCACAGAAGATACGTCATTGCCACACAGCATAAAAAGTTCAGACCTGCCCCATTCATTCCACTACAGAATATACGGCTGATTACGCGGGGAAGTGGTGGTTGCATAAAGAGAGAACGTGGTGGAAGCTGCCTGGGACTTCAGCAGAAAGCAACAAGTTAAAGAGTCTCAGTGGAAGAATTTGCATGCCATGTAGCAGAACTTGTGAGAGGTGGAATGAAGGCTGCTTCCTACATTTTCTAAATCCTGTCCATTAAAATAAACAGCAGTAGCAGGCCAGGAGTACATGTGCACATCTTCACCCTGGTCCAGCAAGTGAGCCAGTCCCTGGAGGAAAGAGAAGCACACTTGCCCAACCAATAGCTTCTCTGTAGCTGGCTGTGCTCTTTCTTAGGAGGCGTCCCAGAACCCAGGGATAGGGGGGGTTGCACAAAAACATCAAAGCACACAGACAGCCCACAGAGCGACTCTGTAATGGGCAATGCCTCCAGTGGAGACAAGCTCTGGAAAGACTTCAAAATGACCAGTGCATTGTGACAGGTGAGTTTTTGTGCTGCCTCCAGCAAAAAACAAAGCACAGCTGCCCCCTCCCTTGCAATCTGCAGACTGACAGAGGAATTTGCTTCTTACCCAGCCAGCTAAGACTGAAGCACTCTTCTCCTTTCTGGGGTTGCAATGCCCAGGTGCCAAAGTGGCATTAGCAAGCCCCCAAGCAACCTCAGGCCTCCCTGCCTGCTACTGGAAGAAGCCTTCACAAGTCACACCTCCACTGACCAACAGAGAGGAGTTGTCCTCCCTCCATCTAAACTGAAAGAATCTTCAGATTAAGTCCAACATGCCACCCCTGTAAAGTAAAACTCTTGTCAACTGCTTAAGTAATCACAGCAAGCATGTATGGGAGTAAAATGGCCTCCCAGGAGTCTAATGGCGCAGCAACCAGCCAGAGCCCTTACCTTCAATGCCATGGCCAGCTCTTCTTCAGTTAAGACTCTCTCCCAGCCGATCACAAAAGCCCCTTCCTCACCCACCATCTCCATCTGGCAGAGGAAGTCCCATTGCTCCAAGACCAGCTGCCGTTGAGCTTCTGTCTTTGTAGCTGGTGGAGGGAGACAAAAGCAGCAGGTGCAGGTTCAACAGGCAGCAGAGGGAGCATTGGCTTCAGTCAAAAGCAGAAGCGCATCATTTCGTCTAATCCAGCGTAGTGCCGCAGCTAACAGTGCCTGGCAGGGGCCAGAGAGGCCCAGCTTCAAGTCCTCACTCAGTCCCAACAAGACTTTGGACTATTGTGTCTAACTTGTCCCACAGAGTTGTGAAGGGGGGGAGAGAGGGAGAGGGTGAAAACCTTGAATGCCATCCAGAGCATCATGGAGGAAAGTTCCATGCCTTCAGATTATTTTGTTTTAAATTGGCATTATGACCCAGGAGGTGTTATGCAAGATTGGGAAGCAAAGTAATCAAGCTATTCTGTTCTGGATGCCACCAGCAGCTGCAGAAGTCACATACAAACACCTGTATTTAAATGCAGCCTCCGCCTATTAAAAACATAGCTGGAAAAAGCAACACAAGGTGACAGACAGATGGATTTTCAGATATCCTCTTACTCTGCTGATTTATGTTTCTTTTTTTAAAAAGTGTCTCCTGGCCAGCCTCTTGCCTTGCAGTGCTGCTTTGCATAGTGTCAGCATCTGGATGTCAGCAGCATCGTTTGTGTTGCCAGGATACGGTTCAGCAAAGCCATACATGTGGAGGAGCTGCCAGTTTGCCATCTCCCCATAAGTGTTGAAGATCTCTTGGCCTTTGCAGATGGACTGAGTTGCAACCATTTTCAATACCTCCTGCAGACAAAAGAGGGAAGTAAAACTTGACAGATCCTGTCCAGTCCTGAGAATCTCCCAAGAAAAAGTTTTCCTCTGCCCCACTCATCTCCTGCAGTTTTCTCCACTCCTGCAATGTGTGCAACAGATGAGGAATAACAAAAGGGATGCAGTTGGAGGAGGAAGATAGAAGGTAGAGTAGCAGACATCTTCCCTGTTTTTCACTCTTAGGAAGCATTGGCTTACACTCCCAAGCATTCCCCTGAAATGCACCATATTTGCTGTGAATGCTCTTCAGAGACAGGAGAAAATTCTGGAGAGGGATGGAAGAAAGCAGAGCCTCTCACCCATCTGCTGCCGAGAAAGGACACTCCGTGGAAAGGCTGCATGAGGGATGGGGGAGCTTTTTAGCTCAATGGGCCAAACTGTTCTCTCTCCAACCCCCTTTGGGCCTGGCAACCCCATGGCATCACAGGAGTCTTCAGAAGTCCTTCTCAAAGCTCTATTTCATGCAGCACTTTGAAATAGGCTTTGTAGGCCCTGTCAACCAGCTGATCAGTAGTGCCTGCAAAGTCCCTTTTGGCTGAACCAGATAGGTGAGACCCATGCATTCCCAAATACAGTTGCTTGCAAAGTGATGAAAACAGAATCCAAGCACCGAAAATCAAGGGTGCGCCTGAGATCGGAATCAAGGGTGTGCCTTTTTGCCCAACAACAGACCTGTAAATTTTTTCATTAAGATTTTTTACAGGTTTGATTTCAGGGACTGTGATGAGGGGAACAAGAAACAACAGCTTCTTACTTAAGCAGTCCCTCTCACTCAACAATCTAGGAAGAGATTTTCTCAAGTCCAGGAAGAGCAATTGCATGACCTGATGTCAGTCATGTTGCTGCCGCCCAAGGATTCCTACTGGTACTTGGGAGCTAGAGAAAATGTACTTGGTTTAATTTCCTGCATTTTAGCAAAGATCAGCTCTCCAAACAGCTTCAATTTAAATTCCACAAGGTACAATGTAAGGAGGAGGGAGGAGAAGAGAACAAAGTTCCAAAGGGGGCCGAGATTATGTCTACACAACTCCTACTCTTTCTCCTTTCCTTTCATCCTTGGCTCTCCACAATGACATATTTCACTGATTAACCAAACAGGAGAAGCAGCTAAGTTACAATTAGCTGAAGCTATGGGCTAAGCATCCCCATTATGCCGAAGGACACAGAAAGGGCACACATAGATCAGAACCTTCTTCACCAGTCTTCCAAAGATAAATCACAACAAATAATTCCTACCACAGAGTGGAATGACACCTTGGTCATTTTCTTATGGCAGGAATTCTCAGTCTGCATCACAGTGAGTCTCCCCTGAGCAAGAAATGAACCATCTGAGCCTTTCAGTACTGGGAGAAAACTCCACACATTCTTCAAGGCAAAAGGAAGATGGGCAGAGTTGACAGAAGACTCTCTTTCTCCAGGCAAAAATCCCAGCAGGTCAAGCAGCTACAGATGGCATATCCTGCTTTTCCTTATGGAAGCAGAAACTGCTGCAAGAAGGAATTGTTCCTTTGGCCACTGCAGAGCTGCATCGAGGACGAATAGTCCTCTGGTCTGAACAAGTCATAACACACATGATGGGAACTGTGACTCAGACATCCAGGAAAAAACCACTTGGCCCTTTGAAAATTCACACCTCAGGGAATAGATCTAAAAGACTGGGGGAGGTTGGTGTACACACACACACACACACACACACACACACACACACACACACAGGCTTAAGTACATCTAAGCTCTGTATGCTCTGCTCACCGGCGAATATTCCAAGTTGGCATTGTGGTCAGCCACGTGATTCAAGAGATCTGCCATGGGCACCATCACTGGGGGATTGGGCTCCTCCTCATCTTCCTCTTCTTCATCCAAAGGCTCCTGGAAACTAGTGGGGAACAAAACAGAGAGATACTAGACCAAGGCAGCTTTAAGTACAGCTAAATCATGCTGAGGTTGGTGAGAGGGAGAGATGCAAATGGCTCTGAAAATGGCTACTAGTTTAGAAACTGCAACACACAATCCAAGACCTGCCCCTGAACTCAATCTGAGCTTTACAGTGGTGCCCCGCAAGACGAATGCCTCGCAAGACGAAAAACCCGCAAGACGAAAGGGTTTTTCGGTTTTTGCGACGCTTCGCTAGACGATTTTCCCTATGGGCTTGCATCGCAAGACGAAAGCCCATAGGGAAATCTCGGGGACCTTTTTTTAAATGCTGGCGGTGGGGAGCAAAGCCTTTTCCCCCCCTCCGGACTTCAGAAGAGGTCCAGGAAGGCCGGCGGGGGCGAAAGGCTTTGCTCCCCACCGCCAGCATTTTAAAAGCGGTCCGGGATAGCAGGGAATCGCTTCCCGCTATCCCGGACGGCTTTTGAAGGCAGGCGGGGGGAGCAAAGACTTTTGCCCCCCGCCCGCCTTGGGAAGAGGTCCTGCCTTCCCGGGGGCTTTTAAATCGCCCCGGGACAGCTGAGAATTCCTCCGCTGTTCCGGGGCAATTTTAAAATGCTGGCGGGCAACAGCGAAGGCTTCGCTGCCGCCCGCCAGCATTTTAAAAGCCCCCGGGACTGTCCCGGAAAGGCAGGCGGGGGGGGGAAGCAAAGACTTTCGCCCCCGCCAGCCTTCAGAAGAGGTCGGGGGACAGACTGTCCCCAGACCTGGTCTGAAGGCGGTTCGGTTTCCATAGGAACGCATTAATTGATTTTTAATGCATTCCTATGGGAAACCGTGCTTCGCAAGACGAAAAGACTTGCGGAACGAATTAATTTCGTCTTGCGAGGCACCACTGTACTTTAAAGAGCCTTATCTAGGGTGCCCAAGCAGCATAGAACAGCCTTTTTCAACCTTAGTTCCCCAAATGTGGTTGGACTAAAAACCCCATCATCCCTAGTGAGAAGGACCAGCAGTCAGAGATAATAGGAGTTATGATCCAACCACATCAGAGGGCCAGGTAGGCACATTTGACCTCTGGGCCTGTGGTTCCCCATCCCTGCTATGCTTTATGCAAGGAAAGTTCCAACTGTCCAAGGCCAGAGATGTGGAAAGGAAGAGAGGCACAGCAGTGACACTTCTCTTCTTTGTTGATAGGCAACATTTGCTTTTCTGCCTTCTCAGTTCACCAAAAACTGAACCCCATCTGGGACTCCTCTTATCAACTCACTTCCTGCATATATTTAGTTTCTCAACCTCAATGCTTCTCAGGTGCCCTCTCTTGAAACTCCAAAGCACAGTGTCCCAGATGGAAGGCAACAGTACACACCCTGCTCGCCCCTCGGCAGTTTAGAGAGTGACCACTCATGGCTCCCACCTTTCCTCTCTCTCTCTCTCACCTGTATGCCATGACAAAGGCCACCAGCTTCTTGTAGAGCTCCAGAGTGTGCACCTCAGGGTCAAATATATCTGGGTGGGCCTTCAGGAAAGGCAGGATGATGGTGGAATACTCTGTCTGGATATTGGCCAAGTCCTTGTCCACAGCTTCTGGAATCCCTGTTCCTTGCAGAAGTCTCATCTGCTCTTCTTTACTCCTGTACAAAACAGCAAGCAGAAGGTGCAGTTTCTTTCTTTAAGCAAGAAGCCAAGTAAGTGAACAATCAAAATGGTTCCTGTACAGCAGGCTACACTCTCTTGGCCAGAAAGCAGCAAGGCACTACAAACCAGTTGCAGAAGTGGCACCCAAGCAGAAAGTGGATGGAACATCCACTTTCTTTCTCCCTCTTCACTCCATCCAGTCTCTCATGAATGCATGCACACACAAACCCCCACACCAAGCACCCTCTATCTCCTTCATCCATAGCGCCATCTTCTCTCCCTCTCCAGACTGGGTGGATTAGCTGTGCTGAAGAAAGTAGAGTCCCCCAGATTGCTCACTTGTGCTGAACAGTATTGACAAGCTGGCTACTTCCTCATCTGAGATCTAGCTATCACCTTGGTATCTGAAAGATCCAATATGTATTCTCAAACCATTCTAGTTTTCCTAATCCGAGACTAGAGGCTGGTTTCTGCACTCTACGCACCTCCCTCACCAAAACACCCTTTCATTATACTACTCTCTACATCACTTCCCCCACCCCATCATAAAAAGAAGCACTTATTAACACCAGCTTAATATTTGATTCTCAAGTGACTGTTGTTTAGATGACCTACTCTCAAGTGTTTTTAAACCTATTCTTAAGAAACTGTGAACAAAGAGGTGGAGGTGGGTAGACACAAACCTGCCCAAAGTTCAAACATGTCACCATTATCATCCAGAAATAAACTAGCCTCTCAATCAAACATCTCAAGCACCACCCTTAAGCACCACCAAGCTGGTATCACCACTGTCAAAAGTCTTTGATTTTTTCCTATGGAACTACAGTGCCTGCCTGCATTTTCTGGCATAACAAGGGGGAATGAAAAGCCCTAGGACTGGAGTCATGAAGATACGCTCCAGCACAAGCACCTGACCATGCCCAGCCCAGCCTCATTTTCTGAGCTACTGCAAGCATGCTTCACAAGCGTCCTTGAGGTGGTTGACTCTGCTCTGGACTCCAAATTTGTTTGGTGAAGATGTGCTGCAACTGATTTACCTGAGGAAGCTGGGCACTGGCAGAACACAGCCAAACAGCCTCCCCTCTTACCAGAACATGGGGTGATCCAGACCGCTGAAGTTAGGCCACAGTGACAAATAAGGCCCCCAACGAGAATCACTGGCTGTGGACTCATGAAGCAAAGAAAGCAGGAGCGGAACCCAGCCGGACTGACTCTCCAGAGAGGCTTGCTCTATTAAAGGTAAATAAAATAGACTGTAAGAACACTAGAACTATTATCTGTTAAAAGAGCAAACCAAATCAGCCAGAAACCTACGTCCATAGTTGAGAACACAACTCTCCAATCTCACTCAAGGATGACACAGTTTGGGGCATTCTGAAGAATCTGGAAGCTTACTGAGGAGCTTGCTGTTTTCCCCACCCCATTTATAAGTATCAACATGCACATTCTTCTTTGTAGGACAATAGCACACTCTATATCAGCCTTCCATCAACCTGGTGCCCTCCAGCTGTTGGACTATAATTCCTATCATTACCACGACTGGCTGTCAATACTGTACACCATAGGTCAGCAATCTGGAGCCTCTACCTCCTTTAGCACAACCAGATACATGCAAAGAATATGGATTTATTAATAGAGGGTACTGTGTGTGTGCATATGTACTATGCCAAGTGGGGGCGGTGGGAGTTGTAGTCCAATAGCATCTGGAGGGCACCTGCTTAGCAAAGGCTATTCTATATGACAGAAAGCACACATGCTGGTTGGGGCTGAGAGTTGTAATTCAAAACAGCTGGAGGGCACCTGGTTGGACAGGCTGCCCAATGAACATGAAGCTTTTAATGAGGCTACAGAACCCCCCAAAAACCATCCCTGTACCTTTTTCTAGTAGGGAAGAAAGGGGGCTTGTGTACTGCGAAAGGACTGCCGTTCTTGGGATGGTGAAAAGGACTTCTCCTGCTTCAATGTCTTCCCTGGCCACCATGCCATAATCAGCTACTGTGCCCTCTCTGCTCACACTGACCTACAACACAGGAAAAGAAAGTTTTTTCTCAAACTCCAAAAGGTTGCTTTTTTTACTACAACCCTTAGTTACAGGTCCCTGGTTAGCATCACAAAAGCCAACCCTTAATAGGTTAATTACCCTTTTGTACTCACAAGTGTAACTGGGAGTCCTTGGAGCCTGATCTTTATTGTTGCAACAAGACTTCCTACTGCCACAAAGATGAAGCAGCCAGAAGCCCAATCAATGGGTTACACCTGTATTTCAAAGTTTCCTGAAGTTTCCCTTAATACATTTCAAGATGCATCATCAAGACATAGATATGTCACAGAAAAGGTGTGGTCTCAGGTAGAACCTGAGATCCAGGCATGCTCCTGTCACTCAAATATAGTGTTTCACACTTCATCACAGTACAAAGAAAGCATTTACAGTTCCCTGGTCCCTGAGTCAAGTTAGATGCCACCCTTTTTCTTGTCTGGTCTATCACCTGCAGATGGACGGGACTGTACATCTTGGGGATTGCAGTGGGCTCTCTCACCCCTCCCCTTATGCCTCACTTCCCTGGGTCCTAAATGCCATTGGAACTGAGAAGATTAATACAAGTGGTTTCTTATGAATTTCTCAAATTTTCCCACTCAGCCAGTACAGAGATACATTTATCAGTGAATTGCTATTTTCCTTTGCTGGAGACCTGGGGTTTAGTGGGGAGTCACAGGCTCCCGAGCTGAGCTTCCCTTGCAGATGCAATGCATTTGCAGATATGTTGCTGTTATTTTCTCGTTTGGGGTGGGGGGAGGTCTCTCACCCCCCTTCCAATTTCCCAGTAACACAAGCCAGGTGACTTAAGAGTGATACAGCCATTTTCTAATTATTTTAGCTCTCCCAGAGTGGCAATATTAACTCACCATTAGCAGCTGTTTGAATAGAAGCAGGAAAAGGAGCGAGACTAGATTAATGCCGAGTAAAATGGTGCTTATTGATGCATGTGAAGTAACAAGATTAAAGTTACTACAAGTCTGGAAACTCCACATTTTCATTATCTTATTCATGCCGGTTCCTGTTGTTTGCTGCTGCCGGGTTCCTTTGGATGGATGTTTTTGTTTTAAAGCGTTTTATTATTAGGCCGGTGCATATTTACGGCTACAAGTTTCATTTCGGCTTGAATTTTCCGGGTGGTTCTGTACTACCTTCCGCTCCTTTACTGCTGGGAACCGCACCTCCTTCCCCTGTGTTGTGTGAGCCGCCTGGGAGTAGGAGTCACCCGCAAAGGCAGGTGAAATTCAAAGGGAATTTGAATGAAGAGCGGCCTCCCCTTAACACGGGGCCACGGCAAGGAAGCCTCTTGTTTCCCCCGGGGGGGGGATGGAGGGGCCTTTCCCCCTCGGCCAGTCTCTCCCCGCGGCAGGGAGCGGCTGGCCCAATCCCTTCCGGCCCGCGGAAGCCCCTGGCGGGCCGTACCTTAGCGCTCAGCTCCAGGCCCGCGTTGGCGCACCAGCCCAGGAAGGCGGTGAGGGCGCCCGAGTCACTCGCCGCCGCCTCCTCCTCCTCCACCTGCGGAGCACAGAGAGAAAGAGAGAGCGAGGTGCTAAGGCCTCCCCGCCGCCGCCGCCCACTAGCCGCCCCTCAGGCCGCGGTCCGGCCGCCAAACCCACCTTGGCGCACTTGGCCGCTTTCGCCATGCCGGACGCACCCGGAACTACGAATGGCCAGATGCGCCTGCGCGCGGGGAAAAGGCTCGTCTGACGCTACGGGGCGGAGCCGCAAAACCCCGCCCAGGAGGGAGGGGCTATTTCGCGGTTCCCTGAAGCTGCCTAGCAACTCACTCTCCTCCGTGTCTTAGTAGCAGGGAGTTCCGCTGGCCGCCCCGTTAGTTTTTAAGATATCGTTACAAAGCCGCTTTTAACAACCACGGGCAGTGCGCCAAAGAGCCCTGGGGCGCTTCGCTCCGTCTTCTGCCCCAGCCGGGCTGCTGCTGCTGCTGCTGCTCTTCCTCAGGGGCTCCGACGGAGCTCTCGGTTCTTTCCAAAAGTTAAGCACTTGTGCAATACTACAAGTGCCAGTAAGTTCTTTCGATACATGCGGGAACCAACTCTAGTAATATGTGCAAGGCGGACTGGAGTCAAATATGCTTTTTCAAAGTTCCCGCATGCAGAGTTGATATACTTCCCGTAGGTCTCCCTTAAACCATTCCCGTTCTGCTCACTGGCCCTGCTCCACAGCAACTGTTTCTTCTTGGCTAAAATAGATTCCTGAATGGTGAGAAGGCCTCTCACTTGCCTGGATGGAGAGACGTTTGTGTAAGTGTAGCAATCTGGCTTTTGCACTGCTGCAAGGGACCTACGGCACAAAGATTAAGAGTCAAATGTCTTGCTCCTCCCACTTTTGCCTCTTGCCCTGCCCATCACTCAGATCTGGCCCCTGAAAGGTTCCCCACAAGGGGATCTGGCCCTTGGGATGAAAAGTGTTTCCTACCCTGAGATATGGCAAAGGGGACAGAGGAAGCAATTGTGCTTTGCCAGGGGGCTGCCCATTCTACCCTCACCTTCCTTTGTAGGCTATTCTCCTCTCACCCCTGTTTGTTAGAGGAGAGCAGCAGTTGCTCTAGGATGTGTTCACCTGGAGCGTCAAGGCAAGAAGCAGCAAGTCAGAGCCTTGTGGCACTTCAGATACCAACACGTTTATTATAATGGCTTAAGCTTTCGTGGACAGCAGTCCAGTTCAACAGATGCATGAGCTCATTACATCCTGAGTTGTAGGTCTACAAGGTTGAGGAAGAAAATTGTAAACACCGAGAGGAAATGCAGAAGAGCACTGAGGGTATTCTGCTAATAAGAGTTTTAATACCGGTAATTACATTCTTTACAGGTTGCAGTCTCCCTTTGAAATTCATTTGTTCCAGTATGTCCATCTTAATGTCAATTATAGCGGGTTCCAGGAAGTGGAAATGTTTCCCCACGTGTTTCTTGATATTGTCATTTCTGATGTCCATTTGTGTCCATTTATTCTTTTGTATAGAGGCTGCCCTCTTGTCTTAAGTAGAGTACATGAGGACAATATTGGCAGATGGTGGCATAAATCACATTGGAAAGTATAATCGCTTATGGCAAATGTTTTCAAGCTTTATGGGTCCACGGTTCCCTTGACCAACTACATTCTTTCTGCGGCACCCCTATGGGGCTGAGGAGCCCAATTATGTCACACCTTGCCTGCAGAGCTGGCAGCCCCTCACCCCTTTTTCGAACACCCTCCCTTGTGGAGTGTTCCCTCAGCCTCCTCTCTTCTCCCCTCTACTTGGGAGTGCTCTGGGCAGCCACAGCTGCTGCTCCTGGTCTCAGCTGCCCCTCATCCCACCCCAAAAGGAGGTGCCTCCTCACACTGCCCCACAGGGGACTGGGGAACACCCCCTGACCAGTCCCAGAGGCACCATTCATTCACCTAGGGAGCATGTAGCCAGGACTGCTGCAACAGACAGCTGTGCAAGCCTTTGGGAGGCAAAGACACAAGAGAGCATCAGAGGCGGGAGGGAAGGAAAGAGGGACAGAGACGAGTGTTGCCCGTGGCACCCCTGACCATCATTCCAAGGCACTCCAGGGTGCCACCACACATTGGTTGAAAACCACTGGCTTATGGATTGAATTAAAGCAAAGCAAAGGAGTTTTATCACATGGTATGTGTCAACACAACTTTTTTGGAGGGGTGGTGCATGTAAAAAATATTCAGAGTGCTCTGAAAGGGATTTATTCAGAACCCCCATTCAAAGTGCTGTGGAAGGAAAATAGTCAGAAAAAGGTCACCTGATCTCATTATGACATCAGGTGATTGACAGGTAGGCAGCTCCACCCACCTACAAGTTGCCTCAAGGGAGGTCACAATCTAGCCCCTGGGCTTGGAAGGTTCCCCAGCCCTGATATATTGGATTCTGCTAAAAGTAAATAAATAAATGTGGCACTCGTGAATAAGCTGCCGCTTTGACTGCAAAGTGAGTCTGCTTGATCTTAATATCTTTATTAGTTTTCAACACAATAATCCTCTCTACATCAATGGGTTTGTTTGTTTGCCTTGTTTTACATTTTGTAGATATTGTGGCATCAATGCAACCAGAGAGCATCAACAACCATCATGCACAAAAATATTACATTTCACCTCATACAGAAAAAAGAAATCCATTAAATTCCACCTTAATCAGGAAAATGTTTCTTTAAAAAAATCCAATTCCCCCCCACCCCCACCCCACAGTAATATCTAGATCACCTTCAAATGAAAAGCTGCACATTGGTTGCCAATTGCTACAAGTAAATGGCAGGGGTGGAATCCAAGATAAATATTATATATAGGAATTTATAGATCTATCTCATCTGAAAGAACACATCAAGAAAAAAGGCAACAATATCTACAGCAGCCTCCTCCAACCAGGTGCCCTCCAGCAGGTGTTCTCTCCTGCAACTTCCTTCAGCTCCAGCCAACTTGGCTGTGTGATGCTGAGGAGCTGATGGGAGCTGTAATCCAACAACCTCTGGGGGGTCCCAGGTTGGCAAAAGCTGATCTACAGTAAAAGAGGGTCCTAGTAGCCTTCAGTCATTCATATTTAAAGTTTAGAAGGAAGCACACAAAATCAAAGATTCTGAGATTAGAGGATTACATCAAACAGTGTGTCTGGACTGCTTGTGGCAACATCAAACCATTTAAATGCAAAGACGCCTGGCTACGCACACATATATACCCCTTGACGTGCGCACTGTCAGGAGCAAGAAAGTCAGGTGCAAAGCCTGCCGAGTAGCAGAGAGGCGAGACAGAACTCCTCGCAAGCTGCTTGTTGCTCTTTGGGCCAAACCCCACTTCAAGCTCTTTGCTTGCGTGGAAACGCAGCAATGTGCAAGATTGGTGATGTGGGTGGGGTGTTTCATCAGTAAAAAGAACTGAGGTGTCTGACATGAGATCAGGATGCATTTGGGATTCAACAAGAAAGATGGGCTGGGTGGTCCAGCAGCAGTTTGGGGAAAGGAAGGAGAAGGGTATGTTGGCTCATTTGGAGCCCAGAGTGGCATGGACAAGAGCCTTTCTGGTTCCACGTCAATAGCAGGCTTACAGTAATGCAGAGCGAGTAGGGAGAATAGTCTCTTCAAAGGCATGAATGTGCGGAACTTGAGAAGAAATGTGAAGGCAAATTCTTCCTAATTGTTCTTCCTCAAAACTCTGAAAGGGGTTCTGAAATGGAAAGACCTCAATAAATTAACAGCCCCAGAGCCACGGGGGTGGGGTGGGGGGCTGCCTGAGACCTATCCTAGAGGACACACATGTTTGCTTCCCTCTGGTTTTGTGGTGCTGCCACTAAGCCAGAACGGAAATGAGGCACTGTCCCAGAGAGCACTCAGGTGGTTGCGGGGGGATCCTTCAGAAAGTCAGGCAGGACAAAGCACAAGATGACAGGGTGGCATGCTAGTACGAAGCATAACCATATCGTGAGGGGACAGAGTGAAGGGGCTGGACGCTAGGCAAACAGGGCATCTTTAGAAGTGAGGATCCCGCAAGCCTCTTTACTCGAATTCGGGGAACGTATCCTGTAACATTAATTAATGCATATAGAATTGCCCCCCTGAGAACCTCCATCTAATGAAAGGACCAATGGAACTTATGGGTGGCTTCTTGAATATAAGAGTAATTACCATTTAGTGCTTATTAAAGAGTCTATTTTTTTCTAAGTGCCATACAGATATTATAACACAAGAAGACCCCTACTCAACAGGAAAAGAGTGGGGAGGAAATTCAAATGAGCATTGCCTTTTTCTCCCCCCCCTTAACTGTGATGACATTACAGTGAGTAAATAAATACTAGATGAAATATTTCGTAAGGGAAACCACAGAGGCCGCTGTCATGAGGGCAAGAGACTGGGTGCTCCTGTTGGTCAATTGGAACAATGGCCTCTATCCAGTGCTAGTTCTACTCAGAGTAGAACTTAAGTTGATACAGCATCTAATGTGGACAGTCACAGTCTGGGGGCAGATATCTCAGCACCTTCACATGATCCATCACATCCTTGAGGTGCAGAGGGGGCCACAGACAAAACTTCGGGATCAGGGTCTTCCATGAGGCTACCTGTTTATTCATACAGGCGGGAGCATGGAGGAGATGTGACCAGTCCCCTATAGGGCTGTTTTTGGGGAGGAAGCTCTTTATCCCCATCAACACAAGCCTTACACAGTAGAGGCTGGAGTATGACACCCCCCCAAGGGTGCCTGCCTAGTTGGGAATATTTTTATGTTTTTATTTTCTGTGTTGTGTTTTAAAATAGTTCATGTACCCTGCTCTGGGACTGTTGATCAAGAACAGGAAACAAATATTTTAAATAGCTAAATAAATGTCCTCATGTTCCTGGGCCCCATTTTCCCCCCCTTGAGGCTGGATAAGCTTCTGCTACTTATTCCTGCTGAGCCTAAAAGCATATGCACAACCCAGCACTTTCTAGGGGGGTTTCCTTCCAGGGAATGATCCTGGGAACAGCTATTGTGCAAGAGTATCAAGAATCTAGTATTCCTGAGGGGAAAGCCACAAGGGTTAGCATGCTCTAAACATGCGTAAATGTGCCCTTGTGTTTTTGATTCCTGCCACTGATTGTCCTTTTAAAAAAATTAATAAGCGATGGTAGTGGGGGCAGCTTATATTGCAACGAGTTTTACTCAAAGGCCATTTATAGCACTGGTTAAAAGGCTTGAGGAAACCCCAAACAAATCCTAAAACCAACTATGACCTTTCCCTACCCCTTAGGCTTGGAAAGCCCTGCTGCTCATTCCTAGTACTGGGGGGATGACAACTTCCCATTTTCTGCTTTTGACTGAATTTACATGTAGGAGAAGGAAATGATGCAATAGGACCCCCTGGATGGTTTTATACAGCAGCTGGAGAAACGGCTCGACTCTATGTGCATGTTCCTACCCAGTTAAGCCCCCATTTCCGTTGTCTTTCCAGTAAAAACCTGCCGGCACAGAGTCAGCCACCAAAAAGGCTTTCAAAAGCTGTGGAACTAAAAAGCTTGTGCTCCAAAGCCAAAGAGAAGGGTAGAAACTAAGGGGCATTTGCCTTCAAGGTTGCAATTTCCCTCCTTCCTGAACCAGTGGTTGGAGTGTCAGACGAGGACCTTGGGCCAGTCACTGCCTCTTTCAACTAGCCTACTTCACAGGGTTGTTGTGGGGATTAAATGGGGAGGGGTGAACCATGTATGCCACCCTGAGCTCCTTGGAAAAGGAAAAGGAGGGATATAAGTGTCTGAAAATAAATAAAGTAAGTAAACTACTGCATGGGTACATTGTGGATTAATTGTTGGGCATCTAAGCTGAAGGGCCCATGAGAACACTCTCCCCCTTCTGACTCACTGGGTGAGTGGCTTTTCTGAAGGAGAGGCACCCTGGCTAGGCAAGTGTAAAACATCCCTCCTGCTCGCCTTGCCTCAAGCTGTGCAGAGGGTCATGCCTGCCGCTTCCAAGCCAGCTAGAAACCAACCCAATCCCTGGTTCAAAATGGCACCTGGGCCTATGGGTGGAGGTGGCCGTTGACATCAAGCTGCTGCTGCTGCTTCCCACTCTCCCTATGCCCCCCTCCCAACTTTGTATTCCATAATGTGAAAGGAAAAGAAAGACGGCAAAAGAAATTAAAGCCACAGGAAGCCGCAGGGGATGGAGCCAGCTGGAGAGTGACTGGATGAGTGGGCCCTCGAGGTCACCCGTGAAGAAGACGGCGAGGAGGAGTAAGGTGGAGGCCCTCAGCAGGACACCTCCATGGTGTGGTTGATCTGCCCCATGGCCTCGCTGCTCTCCGAGTGGGTGCAGGCTCTTGGGCGGTTGCCCCCGCCCTCCACAGAGCTGGCGCTGGTGAGGGAAGCCGTGCGGGAGCGGGCCAGGCGTGTCATACTGGCAGAGGGCACTACAGGGAGAGAAAGAGAGAGAGAGCATCAATGCTTCTGCCAGGGGCAAAAAGCGGACCAGGGAGGGTCCAGGCGGAGCGAGCGCCACAAAGACGAGCAAAGCTGCCACAGGAGAGGGAAGAAGCAACATCAAGCCCCTGGCCTCAGAGGGCGCCTAAAGCCCAGCACTCAAGCCCTAGCCATGCACCAACTCTTGAGGCGTAAGAACACAAGGGCACAAAAAGAGCTTGCTGGATCACGTCAATGGTCCATCTAGTCCAGGATTCGGTTCTCATAGATGCCTGTGGGAAACTGGAAACTGAATACCAGAACACTCTCTCCTCCTGTGATTTCCAGTAACTGGTATTCCAGCATTACTGCTTCCGACTGTGGAAGCAGAGCATAGCCACCATGGCTAGTAGCCATTGATCACCCTCTCCTCCATGAATTCATAGTCCAAAACATCTGGAAGGCACCAGGTTGTGGAAGGCAGACAAACCAGCCCAGCAATCACACCCCAAAGACATGACCAAGCTGACTGTGTGGGAGACAGTGGGTGGCTTGCCAGACGATGGCTTGTGTGAAGAATTTCAGAATGATGTGCTCTAAGTACAGAAGCCCGCCATCTGCCCTCTCAGCTAACCTGGGCAAAGGCCAGGGATGATGGAGGTCAGGGTCCAGCAACATCTGGAGGGCTGCAGGGGAAGCCAACCCTGGCCTAAGCAAACAGCCACGACAAGCAGAGTGTGACCCAGCTGCTCCTGAAGACTGCAGAGTGCCAAAACACACATGGGGCATGTCAAGTTGCAAAATAAATTCTTCTACCACTGTTCTGAGGCTCCATCACCCCCCCTTTTTTTTGATCCCCTCACTGCTGCAAGAGGCACAGGTGACCAGCAAAACTAGGTAGCAGGTAGGGCTGTGGTGGGACAGGGTGGGAAGCAAAGTGACTCTCTGCACCTGGATGCACCTCCTGTGTGCCCTGCTCTGCCACTGACACACAATCCCCAACATCTCAGCAGCCAAGCAGATGCTTGCAGGAAACCAGCAAGCGTGACCGAAGCACAACAGCACTCTCTCTGGTTTTCACCAACAGGTATTCAGAAGTATTGCTACCTGTGGTTGTGGAGGCAGAACAGCCCATCGTGGCTAGTAATTGATAGCCCTCTCTCCTCCTATTGATAGCCTTTTCTCCTTTTTGCATGGTCTTATATCTCATGCTGGTCAAGGGCCATGCTGACTCCGCTCTTGTGCATCTGCCCATGAACAGGGCCCCCAACTCTAAAGATCAGCTGAGCACAATTCCCTTTCTGTGCCAAGATGCACAAAATGCAAGAAGTTATGGATGCACACGTAATTGCAAGACGTGAAAATGCCACACCTGGTCATTAACCTTTAAAAAAAAAAATCTTCCAAGAGGGACACCCTTGGATTTGTAAGTGCACATGCGTGGCTGTTGAGGAGAAATTGCAAACCCCCAGGAACAGCGTGTTTTGGGATTCAGTCAGGTGTGACGCTGCTGCCAAACAACCTGGCTGTTGCATCTCTCTGTGGGAAGATGTGACTATCAGCAGGAAGTTATCACACCAACAACACACTCAGGATGCTTTTGGCCAGCCTCCTGCAAGCTCGTACCTCCCAGATGTTTCAGACCACAGCTCCCATTAGCCCCAGTCAGTGTGGCCATAGGAAGCTGGGATTGATGGAAGTTGCAGTCTGAAACACCTGCAGAGCACCAGAATGAGGAAGGCTGCCTTGGAAAGCACAGCGGCAAATGTGTTTCAACAAACGCCATTGGAATGACATAGCTGTGCGCTTCCCATAGTGTGTGAGTCATGCTACAGATGCAGCAGGGGGAGGGCAGATGCTTCTTTTTCTGTCAGCCTCAGTCGCCTGTTTACTTGCCTGTCTCTTTACTGCAGGACCAGCTATGGAAGCTGCAGCAGAAAAGCACACTCTGTACAGCAGCAATGCACAATAAGGAGAGGACGGGGGCGAGGGGTACATGCAGCATGTGGATGTGACAGTGAGCAGACATTGGGGGAGGGGATACCTGATCCTCCACTCAGCCTTCGGTCCTTCAGGTACGCAACTAAGAGAGATATGGAGGGGAGGTTGAGTAGGAGGTGGAAGCAAAGAGAGTCTGGTTGAGGGTTGGGAGGGCAAGAGAGGCTTTTATTTTGGAACATCACACATTCAAGGCTTGTCTGATCAACAGCAGAAAAACAAGACAAGAACATCACAACCAATAAACAGAGAGAGAAAGAGAAAGAGAAAAAGAGACAAAAATGGCAGGAAGACTTTCACACATACAAATTATTCCTGCATTGGAGAGATTGAACTAGATGACCCTTTGGGACCCTTCCAACTCCATGCTTCTTTTGATTTTTGTTTATCATTTATTTCTGAGATACCTAATGTCGCTCAGGCCAAGCTCTCTCTGACCAGGGTGATCAGGACTGGGAGAAGAGAAGTACAGATCTGAAATGGTTGGCAGATAACGGGTCTCTAAATCCACACTGAAAGAAGTGCAAATGCCCTTTGGGTTCTGACATCTTCATCCATCCGCAAAGCCGGGCTGCAAAGCCCTGGCCACGCTCCAGGTGCTAATTCCCAAACCATTTATCCTGGAGCTGATGGTAAGTTGTTCTCATGGTGTCAGAGACATGCACAGAACTGGGAAGTATCAGGCAAAGAACACCCAAACACACCCATTTCCTTGATCACACACTAACGGCTCATTGCCTCTGTATGGAACATCCAGCAGGCCACGGCCCTTGATGGAGGAACCTTGTCCATGACCAGGCTCTCAACAACAGGGCTAGTAATCTGTTTGGAGCTGAAGTGGGGACACATGGGAGCACATTAAATGCGTAGAGACCACACCTACACTATATATTTAAAGCAGTAGCATTCCAACTGAACGGTCATGGCTTACCCCAAAGAATTCTGGGAGCTGTATTTTGTTAAGGGTGCTGCTGAAAGTTATTAGGAAACCCCTATTCCCCTCATAGAGCTGCAATTCCCGGGGTTCCCAAGGAAGGAAGAATGATTGTTAAACTACTCTGGAAATTGTAGTTCCCAAGGAAGGAAGAATGATTGTTAAACTACTCTGGAAATTGTAGCTTGAAGGGAGGTGGGGGTTTAGGAGTCTTCTAATAGCTCTCACCACCCTTAAGAACCTGTGACTGTTTATAATGGAACAATACAGCTTTAAATGTGGTCACAGTCTGAGCTGAGAAGGGCCGGGTGGATCAACCTATATCTAGTATGTGCCAGTTTTGTCAGTGTTTGCTCATAAGTCCATTCTGTCCATACAAAAACCATATTTAAATACATATTTGATTCTGAATTTATCACAAAATAAAAATTTAAACCCATATGAGTCTTATGTATGCATTAAAAAAAATGCTTTATCCTAAAATACATGTTTTGGTACACACTTTGAGCTGACAACTGCATCATAAAATTCAGAACTGACCAAGTGTGAAATCCAAAGAATAATTATACTCTCATCCAAATATTATTCTGGGAGGTACAAATTAGGCCAGTTCATTACAAATGTAGACAAAAGGAAATTATCCTCTGCTGAGTCACCTGCTTCTACACTCTCCAATTACAAACACATGAACATCTCTTACAATCCCTCGGTTACACAAATACAGTTTTTGAGCACACTGATCCCTCAAACTAGACAAATACTTACTGTAGCCCATCCCTTGAAGGAAGTACTTGAATGCTTCCGTCAGTTTTCCAGGCTGTTCAAGAAATCAGAGGGATGCGGATGAAAAACAGAAAGAAAAGCACATACAACCAGACATTGCAAAAATAGCGGGGGGGCGGGTGCATCAAACTCAGGACATGGATATTAGACACATGTGGATGAGCCCAGTATCTTCTGAATCTGAGCTTTTAAAATTCAGATTCTGTATTTTAAATCCACTTTGTGAATCTAAATTCTGATCTTGTTTTTATTTTTCCTCCTCCTCCCCCTGCCCTGCCCTGCCCTGCCCAGTCGCACAAACTCCCTATCACCAAGTAAAGGGGGGGGGGAGAGAGATATTTGGGTTTTGCTTTGCTTTAAACTGCTTGGAACCAAAATGTGGATTTTCTTCAAAACAACATCCCTGCAACAACTAATCCTAGAGCAGGACGCAACTCAGAGAGTTTTGGGTGAAATGAAGAGAGGTGGGAGAATCCCATCCAGCCTAAGCGCCCAGGCACACCCAGACGGAGGTTTCTGAGCTCCACAGAAGGTCTTCTAATAACCAAGAGCAGGGAGGAAGAGGAAGAACTCACCTGTGTGACTTGAGGGAGCCCACCAGAATCAGCCATCTGGGTGGAAAACAGAGTTTTGAGTCAGAAAAACTTCACCTTCCTTTCCAGGTGACCAGCCCCCCCCCTCCCCTCAATTGCATCCATCGCCCAGTCATTAGCTGGGGCTGATGGGAGTTGCAGTCCAAAACATCAGCAAGGCAGCAGGTGGGGTTAGGCTTTGAGTACAGTGGTACCTCGGGTTAAGTACTTAATTTGTTCCAGAGGTCCGTTCTTAACCTAAAACTGTTCTTAACCTGAAGCACCACTTTAGCTAATGGGGCCTCCCGCTGCCGCTGCGCCGCCGCCCGATTTCTGTTCTCATCCTGAAGCAAAGTTCTTAACCCGAGGTACTATTTCTGGGTTAGCGGATTGTGTAACCTGAAGCGTATGTAACCCGAGGTATCACTGTACAGTCTTAAGGGGCCCCTGAGTCACTGCTGGGCCTGGCACCTGCAAATCCCAGCTTCCATTGGCTTCAGTCAATGCCACTCTGTACCAATCAACCAACCAGAGATGCCCACCATCTTTTCAAGATGGCCGACGTCCTCAACTAGTGAAGGGAAAGGGAGATATTAGGAGGCTCAGGTGCCAAATCCCTATCTGTTGTGGGTGGGGAAGGCAAGCAGAAGGGCTGCCTCCTCCAGACTCAGAACCCCATTTGGAGAAAGAGAGCTGGAAGCAGCAGCAGCTTTTGCAAGCACAAAGATTAAGGGAAGGGCTGACACGCTGTGCTTCAAGTCCTGTCCCTCTTTAGAAAGGCTAGGCTGCCATGATGTCTAATGAAGGGCTGTGGCTTCTGAAACAGCCTCCCTGCTCCCCTTCCCAAAGGGCAGGAAGCGCCCAGCCCAAGTTGCACCAATCACAAAGTCAGTAGGGGTCTTGTGGGCCAACCTCCTGACTCTCCTTAAATGCAAGATATCCAGAACTAGAGTGACCCCTGCTGGTGGCCTTCCACCCTGTGCTATAAGACCTCTGTGCAATGCCTGTAGCTCCTATCATCTCCAGAACTGTGGCTCATAAGTAAATGGGGTAAGCACCACCATCCCCACTGGGTGTCTCAATGGCTCTTATTTTCAATTGGGTTTGGCGGTATAGATACATAAGACATTGCAGTTTGTCCTTGGACCTTAAGAGTCCAGTGGGAGGAAGAAGGGGAGAGCAAATTCTGATGGAATCAAAATCACTTACACAGAATGAGATCTAGGGGTGGGGGAGAGTGGACTAGGGATTAGGACTTGTCCTGAAGACTTGCCCTTCCTCTATCTCACCTTCAGGAAAGTGGTGGTGGTTGGATCCAGTTTGGAGTTGCATTCAACCTAACAAACAGCAAAGTCAGAGTTTCAAAATAGCATCAAATCCAGAAGCACAAGCATCACCTGCCCTGCACGTGGTATGACCCAGCAGCCAACACAATCAGCCTCTGAGGTTCAGTACACCGTGGACGAAACTAGGCTTTATTTCACCCAGGTCAAAGACCCAGTTTGGAACCCCCTCGCACATTTGTGCACGCACACACACAGGCTGGGGGCCTCAATGGCACCCCTCTGGAAGCTTCCCTTGGGCCACAAAACCTGGCTAGCCTCCCTGTAGCTTCGGCACTGCAGTAAACCCTCAAAAACAGGGAAACAGTAGCAAAATGGGGGTGGTGTACAGCTTTGGCAACAACAATTAAAATAAATAAAAGGAACGTGACAGTCCAGTTTTTAACTATGACTCAAACAATAAAGATAGGGAGTATTGTATGGTGTAGGGGTTACAGTGCTGGACTATGAACCGAGAGACTAGGGATTCAAATCCCCGTTTGGCCATGAAGCTCACAGGGTGACCTTGAGCCAATCACTGCATCTCTCAGCCTAAACTACCTCACAGGGTTGTTGTGAGGATTAGATCAGGAGCCACATTGAGCTCCTTGGAGACAAAGGTAGGATATAAATGCAATGAAATAAAAATAATAAAAAATAAGTGGGAAGTAAATACAATAAATAATAAATAAATAAATCCCCTTAGGAGCCAGGGGGGTTGCAGCTCTCTCTCTCTCTCTCTCTCCCCCCCCCCAAAGCAATGGGGTAACAGGAAGTGCTTCATGCAGTCACAGCAAACAAAACAGAATGCCAGGCTCAGCGGGGTGGGAAAGGCTAGCCTGAAGTCTGCAAAGGCATCCTCAGGAGGCCTCTAAAGGTAAAAAGGTAAAGGTACCCCTGCCCGTACGGGCCAGTCTTGCCAGACTCTGGGGTTGTGCGCCCATCTCACTTAAGAGGCCAGGGGCCAGCGCTGTCCGAAGACACTTCCGGGTCACGTGGCCAGCGTGACATCGCTGCTCTGGCGAGCCAGAGCCGCACACGGAAACGCCGTTTACCTTCCCGCTAGTAAGCGGTCCCTATTTATCTACTTGCACCCGGAGGTGCTTTCGAACTGCTAGGTTGGCAGGCGCTGGGACCGAGCAGCGGGAGCGCACCCCGCCGCAGGGATTCGAACCGCCAACCTTTCGATCGGCAAGTCCTAGGCGCTGAGGCTTTAACCCACAGCGCCACCTGTGTCCCTTCAGGAGGCCTCTAGTTGTTCTTAAATACTGTGCCTGCCACCCGCCTCCCCCCAGCCTTCAAAGAAAAGACAAGCTTGCAGTCTAGGGGAAGGACAAACCCATGCTATGAGCTTGGTCCCAGACATCATTCAAGCAGGGAAGATTAACTCCTTACTCACCACGCCATCTTCGGCCGGTGCGTTATCGCCCACCACGAGCATCACTGGGCAGCTGCAAACCCCAAGGGGAGAAACGTGATTAGCAGGAGAGACCTGCTCTGCTCGGGGCCCCTCCTCATTCTCCCTAGAGCAAATCAATGGCTTACCGGAGTGTCTTGGCATTCGGGATGCTCCCAGGTCGGTTAATGTCCAGGTCCCTGCGACTGAGAAAAAAATGAGGAATTTTAATTGAAGCAGACAAACATGCAGGGGCTCTGCCACTGTGCTATGTCTGAGTTCAGCAGGACTACAATATTTGCATCATACCCAGAGGTGGAGCAAGGTGGGTGTGGTCTGCCCCAGGTGTCATCCCTGAGGGGGGTGACACCCCCCCAGGACGCTCACCATGGGTGGTGCACTTGCCCTGCCCCCTGGGCGGCTAGCCCCACCCCCGGGTGCATGCCACTCCGGGTGCCAGAGCAGCTAGCTCCGCCTCTGATCACACTGTGGTGTTTCACCTTTTATTTACAAAGTATTGGTAAAATTCTGCAAGAAACTCTCTGTCAAGCATAGGAAATTTGCTTGGTTTTAGGGGATGCTTTTACAATCAAGTAGTATATACATTCTAATAAATAAAAACAATAATAAATAGTTTTTTGAAGGTATTATTAAAAACAAGCTTCATCATAACTGGATGTGAGCTATAGTGCTTGCAAGCAAATTTTAAAAGGGGGGAATTGGGGAGAGTATGGTGGTAGCTGTCTGTTGGGAGGAAAGCATGGTCCAAGATGCATGCAGTTCCTTCAGCCCCTGCACGTACCTGTTGTACATGTTCCAGAAGAGCTGGAGGTTGTACTGGTTCACCATGCTGCTGATCTGCTGCCGATAGCTTTGCACCAGCTCTGTGTTCCCCACCAGCTCTTCCTGTGGGTGTGGAAAGAGGGCAGATAGAAAGGAGGCCAAGTCAGAGCACAACTGAGGACCAGAGCAACCGTTCTGGGCTGGAGGAGGCATCAACTGGAAAAGCACCTCTGTGAGCCCAAGGACTCTTCTGGATCCACCTGTTTGCAGGGCACAGCTCACCGCTTAAGAGCCAGGCTAAAATTGCAAATCTAGGACTCGGCTGTACTTAACTTTTGCCCCACATTTTCCAGAGACAGGTCTGCACTTTAAAGTACTTGGTCTGAGCACTTTTCTTTGCCCCTGACACTTTCCCTGCAGAAACCCACCCTTTGATGCTGAATCAGAACAAACAGCAATTTGGGTTTTCCACAGATTGCTATTTGCTTGGATTCAGCAGTAAAGAGCAGGTTTTTGCAGGGAAAGTGTAGGGGGGGGAACAAAGCACTTGGATATGGTGCTTTAAAGAGCAGACTTGTGCCTAGAAACACAGCACAAAATGAAGTCTGGTCACCCCTGCAATTTTGAGTTTGCTGAGCAGGCTGGCTGGCTGCCACCCCTGATCCTAGGTAAGGAAAGGTATTTGATACCCTGCCAGAAGGGGGGTGCTGCAGACAGGTGGCTTTTCACTTGGTTTCATATTCTCTCTCACACACACATCCCAGCATGGTCTCTCTGGATTCATCCTTGGGAAGAGACCTGCGTGAAGTTTTAAAGGAGCCCTGCTACCGTTCAGGCCTGGCTCAGGGCTTTTGTCTCAGCCCTGAAAATGTGTCGTTTTCGTGGGGCAGAACTCTGGATCTCTTTTATAGAGTCTCTGGCATTCTGTTGCTATTGACTGCTGAAACTAAACAGGGACTTCCTCTCTGCCCCAGGCCCTCCACACCTGTAAGTGTCTGCTTAAAATGCAGCTACCTGGAGATCTCTGTGCATCACAGGGTCACATTTGATATTTTTTACTGTGGGAAAAGCAAGCCCTCTTTTGGTGGCTTGCACTAAAATATTGCCAGAACTAGGTGGGAAGCTGCATCACAGGAACCAACACCTTGTCAGGATGTGACAACCTCCACCTGGCTGCCTCTCAAGCTCCTTGCATGGGAGACTCAGACTGCAATGTCCTTTTAAAGAGGTTCCCCCAGTCATTCTTGGACAGGGCCAGCTAGAGGCTTTCAAGAAGTGTCTCAGTCTTGCCCTTTGACAGCCCAAAAGCAGAAGGGAGGAGA
Organism: Podarcis melisellensis; assembly: GCF_964234715.1. Taxonomy (NCBI): domain Eukaryota; kingdom Metazoa; phylum Chordata; class Lepidosauria; order Squamata; family Lacertidae; genus Podarcis; species Podarcis melisellensis. Next base: position 53,748,625 of record NC_138540.1, read on the forward strand.
TTAACAGAGAAGCACCCCCCACCGCTCCCAGCTCCTTCCATAGCTGTTGCATGCTTCTTACCTGGCTGAACAGGTGAGTCAGAACTGTGTCAGGCAATGTGCTGGTCAGGCCAGAAAGCTGAAAGTTGAAAGCAGAGCATAGGAGCATAAGAGTAAAGAATTAATTGCCTTGCAATATCAGACTAACAGTCCACTCTGATGCCCTCTGAACCTGAAAAAAGTGTGACTTTCTTTCTAAGCCCAGTTGATGTTCCACACCTAATAGCTGTTGACAATCCTTTCCTGTTCCATGAATTTTCTCTAATTCAGCCTTCCTCAACCAGACTACAACTCCCATCAGCCCCAGCCAGCACAGCTGTCTGGGGCTGGGGATGATGCACATTGTCCAAAACATCTGGAAGACCCTTGACTAGGGAAGGCTGGTCTAATTCCCTTTTAAAGTCATCTGAGCTTTTGAGCCCATCAGTGTTATTTTGTGGTCACTATGAAGCCCCAAATTATATGTGAACTCAGGGGGGCAGGGGGCAGACTAAAGACAGGCCTCTCCCTCTGCAGTTCAGGGATATTAAGCTAGGGCAGTCCACTGTGATGGGCTAAGGATGACTGAGACTTTATGTGCTTGAAATATCCTACAGGTGAGTCAAGAATTTCAGTTAGCACATTCCAGGCAATGGACGGTCAGGAGTGGACATAGAACCCAGTCACTTCGTCCCAAGCCAAGTGGGGAGCAGAACTCTTGGGAGGAGCTGTCTTGTCAGCTGAGGATGGCCCACTGTTGCCCACCTGCCCTCTGTCTCCTGAGATAACCCATCATCACACACCCAACCAAGTATGTGCCAAGCTGTGACACCCACAGAAAGGAATGGAAGTGCCCTGGTGCAGGGCTCCAGGTTGGAGAAGCCTCCATCACAAGGCTGGAAAATAGGAGCAAAGGACTACGGTAACTACTATACAGATCCAGCACTGCACTGAGCCACAGGCAGCTTTATTTTGGGAGGTGTGGGGGTTTTAATTGCCCCAAGAATGGTTGCATGTGAACATGCTGCACACCCCAGTAGCCCACTGAAAAATATCTAGCTTGTTACATTAAATGTGTGAGCAGTTTCCAGGTCTGGCCCTCTAATTAGGCAGAGTGAGGCAGCTACCTCAGGTGGCAGATGCTGAAGAGTGGCAGCAGCAAGCTCCTTAGGGGCTAGGCTCTGTGTGCCATTTGCACACTACACATCCCACTCTCAACCCTTCTGTGCTAAGTCACTCGTTGCCTTCACTGCTGAAGGTTGAACTGCTTTTCTTCTCAAGTTGTGCAAACGGTGAGGGGGAAGGGTCACAGGGATTAAGCAAACAGATGCAAAATTTATTTTTTTTGCACAGGTTATTGCGCTCTGGGATATTTTGAGCAAGAATTCAAGGCCCTAGATGGAGATTAGTAAACAGCTGCTCAATTTGAGATAGCACAAACATGAAAACCCCTACATGCCTGGGTTGGGTTAAGAAAACCCTGGGATTTCTTAATTATGGATCAATTAGCACAACAATTTAGAAGCCAAGAAAGGAGACAGAAACAGACCATTTTATGAAAGACTGGCAGGCAGTAATAACATACCTGGAAACAGAACCAGTGAATTAGGACAAGCCACATGAGGGCAAATGTACTCATCGTTTGTACTAATTACCTCAGAATATATTGATTTCTGTTTGTTTGTTTGTTTGTTTTTGTTTGTTTGTATGCTAAGCAAACCAAACTAAAAGTGAGCAATCAGGGAGGCCATTGTAATTAGTTTTTTTATTGATAGGAAAGGAGGGGATTTTTTTCACATTTTATGTATTATTGGTGGTTAAAAATGAATAAAACAATTAGTTACCAACACCTGCCCCCCAAACATGCCCTGTGGCCCCACTCTGTATGGGCTGCTCTGTATGGGTTGTCAAAGGGAGATGCATGAACATTGCTTTTTGCACAGATGTCCATGGATCCAAAGAGATCTCACTCAGCTGTCAGTCCCCAGCAATGAGTCTACTTGAGCAGCAGCAGCAGAAACCTCAATTGGCCTGCAGAGACTTGGCTCTGACACACACCCAGTAGCGGCAGGGAGGGGAGGCTGTCTCACCTTGGTGGCTGCCCAGTCAATCCAACCTTTGCCATTGGGGTCCACATTGACCAGAACAAGGCCTTCAACCAGATCTGGGAAGATCAGCTAAATCAAAACAGATAGACAGGCAGATGGAGTTTATTCTGGCTCACAGATGTACCCACTGGGACAGAGAGGCAATTAGTAAGCATAAAAGTGAGCATAATAAAGCAAGCACTATATCTTTAGAATCTAAAAATACAAATACACTGATTGGATAACCTTCTCTAGCCTTCCCCAACCTGGTGCCCTCCAGATGCTTTTAGACTACGACTGCCATCAGCCCCAGCCAGCGGAGCAGTGCTTTTCTGGAGCTGATGGGAGTTGTAGTCTAAAACATTTGGAGGGCACCAAGTCAAGGAAGGCTGCTCTGCCCAGTAACAAGACACAGCCAGTCCAATTCAGAGCCGCAACCTGAGACTTCCCTGGGGAGTTAAGAAATCAAAGGGGGGTGGGGTGGAGAAAGCCCTTTCTCTCCAAAGCCCTGAGCTGCAAGTCCCAGGTCACTTCAAATAGGAATTGCTGGTACTATCACTCTTCTTACCCGGCAATCAGCACTGAGTAAGCATGCCAAGGATTAGACTGGGGGTCCCTGCCCTGGAAAACACCCAAAATGGTGCTGGGCCTTGATAGTTTAAAAAAAAAAACCCAAAACCCTTGTCTGGCTAGGATGCAGGACACACCCACCCACCATCTGATCACTTACAGCAAACTTGGCAAGGACATAGGCGCCTGCTCCCACACCAATCCCGATCACATACTTGAACCTGCGGAAAGAAAAGTGATCAGTGGTCCCCTAGGCAGCCACTTCCCTTCCTTCCTCCCACTGGTGGACTTTTGTGGCTGTCTTCAAGCCTCCTTCACTCAACTAAAGTTTGATGCTTCGTGTTTGCCAAATATCTTAATCATAGAACTTTTATAAGACAAATACTATCAGCTAATTTATTTCCTTCCAAGCAACTCATTAACCAGATCTAAAATATTCCTCAGCTTTATCAGTGGCAATTTATCCAATTACTTCATCCACCATTCACTCATGCCATCATTTTCTCCATCCTGCTGCCTTCTGGATGGATTGGACTACATCAGCCCCAGCCAGAAGGACCACATGGTGATGGGGAAGATGGGAACCAGAGTCCAAAACATCTAGAGGGCAAGAGGCTGGCAAAGGTATGATGCTTTTGCTCCAAGCTAAATTAAAAACCATCCTCCTCCTTCCACTGCCTCTCTGGGAGTCCTGCCCCATCATGTGATTTCACATCACAGCAAGGAAAAGTAGGTCACCCAAGGCTCACCCAAAGTGCTGGACGACACTGGGCAGCATGGCAGCTAACTGGTCCATGGAAGGATACTGGTACCTGTGAAGACAAAACAGGAGAGTCAGGACACAATGTTGAAGTCTTTTCCTAGCATGATGGGGGAGATCTGAGGGAAAGACCGACCAGGGACTAAGGAAGCACCCCCCTTTTTTGCTCTTCTGGGGAAGCCCCAATTCTCCTTTAGAGAAGTCCCCATCCTCTGAGCCAGTCCTGGGCCTCTCCTTCCTCCCCCAATCAGTGGGAGTGTGGGGCTGGCCTGCTTCAACATCTGAGCTATTGGTTGCCCATGCCATTTACCCTTAGAGAAGGTCCAGCCATGTTTGCCTTGAACCAGGGCCAGCTCACATGACCAACATGACTGATACCCAGACCCATGACAGTTATTCCTCCCAGGAAGAGTTGATATCAGCATGCAATGAGAAGGTGGTCATCCACCACAAGTTTCACATCCTCACTAGGTTGCCAAGTTACAACCATCACTACAGCATGACCCACAAGGGAGTGTTTGAGGGACTCTGTTTAAGGCAGGGATGGAGAACCCTGTGCCCTTCCAGATGGGGTCCAAGTGCAGTTCTCATTGGCTCCAGCCCACCTGGCTGACGGCTGGAGATGACGGAAGCTGAGGTCCGACAACACCTAGAGAGCCACACATTCCTCATCCCTGATGGGAAACCTGGCCAGGTGTGGCCAGCTGTGCTGGAAGACAGGTGTCACAATGATGATCAAGCAATCCCATAACACAGCAAGAACAGAGTGTGTCCTAGACGTTTCAGACTACAACTCCTTTCAGCCCCAGCCAGCTCAGCCATATGATGCTGGTGGATAATGGGAGTTGTAGTTGTCATCCAAAATGCCTGGAGGGGTGCCAGTTTGGGAGAGGCTGCTCCATGGGAGGCACCTACCCCTGAGGGAACTGTGAGGCCCCCGCCTGCTGCCCAGGAGCATCCACATGGCAGACCACAAAGTGCTTGGTGATCTCTTGCATATCCTCAAAGTTGAAGAAAGTGTTGAAGCAAAGCTTGTCTGCAAGGGATCAAAGTGGGGCGGGAAGAGAGACAGAGTCAAAGTCAACAGGACTCAGGACAAAAAAAGGTTGCAAAGCTTGAGGAACAAAGAAGCATGTCCTTGGAAATAAATTCTGAGCGCTGGTTGCCCTGCCCTTTATTTTATTTTATTATTGTATTTATAGCATTTATAAACCATTGTTTCCTCCAAGGAGCTCAAGGTGGTGTGTGTGGTTCTCAACTTCCTATTCTATCCTCACAACAACCCTGTGAGGTAGGCTAAGCTGAGAGGCAGTGACTGGCCCAAGGTCACCCAGTGGGCTTCAGGGCTGAGCGTGGATTCGAACTCCAGTCTCCCAGGTCACAGTCTAACACTCTAACCATGAACACCACACTGGCTCTCCTGTGTGACCTGTTTGTGCCCTAATGTCAGCCAGGTGTGGGGAGGAAGAAATATTCCTTTCAAGCTGTTTCTGCACCAGTGTAACTGCCTAGTGCTGGGAAACCATCATCCCTGGCCCTCAGGGGCCCAGTAGTCCAACTAACAAGGAACCTGTGAAATTGCTAGGTGCTTAAAAGGGTTGGAGAATGACACAAATTTGCATTTGTTCATTGTTATGTGTAAATGTAGAATGAATTGGTGGGTGGTTAACTGCACTGGCACCAGAGCCCTCTGAAGAGACACCTCTGCCACCAGACACAGGTGGCTTTGAGAGGTCAGGGGAACCCCGAGGAGACTAAAAGGCAGTCCCCAGAGCCTGAAACAGTGGTTCCCAAACTTTTCTGGCCACTGTCTTCTTGGTTCCATAAACTGCTTGCCCCCCCCACTACTCCCCACTTTGGGAACCACTGATAATGCCTCACGGCCTAGAAAAAGGCACTGGCCTTTTAAGTGGCCAGATGGCACATCTAGAGGGTGGTGCTTCTATCTCGACTACCACACCCACACACTGAAGCTCTGCCAGCTCATCCAAGACTCTGCTGAGGCAACTTGTGTTGCCTGCCTCAACCATAGCCAGCAGCACTAGCCATGGGCCCTGCAGAAGGCCTGGCCTGCTTTCCCCAGCTGCTCCGTGGGACCAGGCCTACGGATCTTCCCCTTTCTCGTGCCAACTTCTTGCCTTGCTGGTGGAGAACACCATTGCGCCAGTCCTTGCTGCTGAGTGTGCTAACCTTTGGCGTTTCCCACAGAACAGACTTCAACCTCCAGATGTTGGTGGACTCCAACTCCCATCAGCCCCAGCCAGCACAAGCATATGATGCTGGGGTTGGTGGGAGCGAGCCATGCTGGCCCACACACACTTTAGGGCAGCCTTTGCCAACCTGGCACCCTCCAGATGTTGGACTACAACTCCCATCAGCCCCAGCCAGCGCAGGGTCATCTAGTGCAACTCCTTGCAACACAGAAACACATACTGGACTGCAATGGTTTGCCACTGGCATTATCCAGATTCTCAGGGACAGAAATTTCAGGGGAAAGGGGTGGCATGGAAACAAGGTCCCTGGTCCAGCTCCGCTCCCAGCGCAGCCTAGAACAAGCCTGCAAGGAATCAGCCTGCAGCTTTCCATTCTGTTCTCTTGACAGCTTTTTTCCTGCCTCCCTCCGTTTTCAGGCTGTGGCAGATCAGCCTCCCAGCCACCTTCCCTGCAGCCCCCCTCTCCCTCTGCAGCATTCCAAGGTGACCTTTTTGGACAAGCAGCAGCAGTTTCATACCGAACAGTCACATGACCGCCTCCTCCTCGCCCAGCCACATCTCTTCTCCCCCCCGCCCCCAGCAGCAGCAACAGCAGCCTCTGCCACCAGCCAGCCTCTGCTAAAGGCACAGGGCAGCAGAGTAGGCCTGATTTTTCCTGGTCAATTAGTAGCCCCTGTGACTAGTTTGGAATGTCAACAGTTGCCATCTGCACTGTCAGACTCTTGGGTTGCAGCTCAGTGGGAAAGCAACTGCTTTGCCTGCAGAATTCAATCACCAGCATCTCCAGGAAGGGCTGGGAGAGATCCCTGCTTGAAGTCCTGGAGGGCTGCTGCCGGTCAGTGCAGACAATACTGAGCTAGATGGATCAAGTGGTCTGACTCAAAATCATAGTTTCCTATGTTCCTTATTGTTATGATTGGGGAGGCAATCTCTGAAGGGTTAGAGTTTGAGAAGACTCCAACTAATGGATTCCTGAACCCTGGCTGGAAGAGGCTGCATATCAGGGGCCATAACTGGCTGTTGCTTTGGAGCTATGAGTTTGCTGAAGCTATGAGAGAAGCATTGAGGGACACTCTTTGGGTGTAATGTTCTGCAGCCCCTCTCTTGAAGACTCCAGGTGTAAATATGTGGGAACGAACCATATTTCTAAGACATGGAAGACTCCGCGGTGCTTTGATATTGCAAGGGAAATTGGCAACCACCATACTCAAATTGTACAAGACATTATTGGGCACACAGGTGACAGCGGGCATAAGGAACAGGACTCAACAATAGGGCCTTTAACAAAATTTATACACTTCTTGATGGAAGTAAAATCTCTAACCAGTTTACAAAAACCATTAAAATTATTGAGAAAGAAAAACAGTTTAAAATAATTAAAACAGCCAAAAAAGATTAATGGGTGCCAACATCTACATGTCTGGATAGGCCTGCCTTAAATAAAAGTTATACCCAGGCCCTGAAAAGAGTACAGCGAAGGGCCTCCTTGATGTCAAGAGGCAGGGAGTTTCCTGTCTGTCTGTCTGTCTGTCTGTCTGTCTGTCTGTCTGTCTTGATTTTTATCTGCCTCTTGATCTGCTGGACCAGCCTAGTCTAAGAAGAAATGCAAGAATTTATACCCTTTTAAAAAAATACTCATTTTATCTGAGGAAGTGTTTGGTGTAGCTCAGAAGCTTATGTTGTCTTCAGACTTTTGGCTGGCCTAATCATAGTTCTCTACCCAACTCTGTGTCTCTGTTTCTTGGTCACCAACTAAAATCGGGCCCCTCTCTTCTGCCTCAAAAGATCTTGGGACTCGCAGCCCCAAAAGTGCAAATCAGCCAAGGAGGCCTCAGGCACTGAAGTTGGGGCCTGCTGCCTCCATCCTACTCCTTTCTGGTGCCCAAACCATGAAGCACAGTTGGTCCAATCAACAGAAACTGAGAACCTCCCACCCTTTGGTGGAGTTACTCCTCTCCTACCTTGGTCAGAAGGAAAGTGCTACACTTACGATTGAGTCCCACATCATGGTACGTCAGGAGAGCCGGGCGATTTCCCTTCGGGGACCCCCGAATGACGACATGCAGCAGCCCATACGGAGTCTCGATATCGTGCTCCTGGAGGAAAGATGGAAGAGAAAGAGCTGTATCAGTCCTCCCCTGGCAGGAAGAAGGGTCCAGGTGCACATCGCTTGATCCACTTCAGAATGGAGGAAGAGGCACCTCCGTCTTCTCTCTCCAATTCCCACTTTCCAATCTTCCTTGTGGAAGGCACTGCTGTTTGTACGGTCAGCCTGTTTGTATGGTTAGAAGAAGCCAGTCCCCATTTTCCCATAAGACCTCAGAAGTGTGGAAGCCTGGCTCCCCTGCCCATCCTCTTTGTGTGTTTCCAGGGTCACCACAAAAGTCATCAGCAAGTATGGTTGAGTAGTTAAGAGTGTCAAACTAAGACCTGGGTTCAAATCCTGACACCCTCTGCCATGAAGCTCACCAGGTGATCTTGGACCAGTCACTGCCTCTCAACCTATCCTACCTCACAGGGTTGTTGTGTGAATTCAAGGAGGACTGTGTACGGCACCTTGAGCACCTTGGAGAAAAAGGAGGGATATAAATGCAATGAAATAATAAAAATAGATATAATAAGTGGGCAGAGGGATGAACATCCATATCCGGCATGGGATAAGTGGGGTTCCCCTCTCATAAAACACACATAGTAGCAATCTACCTCATGGAGCTGCTGTGAGAACAACCTAAAACACCCACTTTTTAAAAGGACTCCCTGAATGATTATAAAAATGATGCAAATAGACTGCAATTTGTTAAGTTGAAGTGATACATTTCTAGGATGATGGCCTAGGTTAGTCAATTCCAATAACGATGTGGGAGCCAGTAGATCAGGGACCAATTCATCTGTTCTCTCACACCATGGACCCACAAGAAAGAGAGAAGCAGAAAATGGGGGTCAAACAGCAGCAAGGAGGAGGCCAACTTCCTGCCAGGATGGATCAAATGTATCTGAACATAGCTGATGATGGGGCATCTGACTATGGGTCCCTAGTGATCCTGGCCTAGTGAAATTATTCAAAACAGAAGGTTGTGATCTGTCCCTGTCCTGAGAGGCTGGGCATTAATGCCCCCGATGCCAACGCATGAGTATAAAAGGGCCACAGTTGCCAACAATATTCAGAAATATTCTAGTGGCCCATAGGACTCAAGGAAGGGATTGGGGCCCTGCTGCTCACTTGGAAGAAGGCAATCCAGATCTATTATTATTAATAATAATGTATATCCTGCTTATATGCCAAAATGGCTTCTAAGTTATTTACAACTGTAAGATCAATCCACAATTAAAATACGGAATATTACAATATCTTTAATTAAAATACACAATAAAGCCAAGCTATGGGAAAACATAACCATTAAAACAATTTTAAACAGAAACAGCTAAGCCAATAACCTTGGAAGCTGGCTGTTCCAGGCTGCTGCTCATGGCAGCTCCCCTGTTCTGTTCAGTTCTACAACATCCCAAATTACACACAAACATTCCAAATGCAGTTGCAAAATAAAATTGGTATAGTTTTCCCCAAGCTGGTGTCCTCCAGATGTTTTGAACTACAATTCCCATCAGCCCCAGCATCATTTGGCCATGTTGGTTGATGCTGATGGGAGTTGTAGGTCTGGGGCAGGAAGGCTAGCATGAAGGTATTATCATTCTGCCTTTCCTGATAATCCCCAATATGCTATTCAACTTTTTCACAGCAGCCACCATCCTGGTCAACATTTTCATTGATAAAATGGATAAAAATACTTTTAAGGCATACATAAATCTATCTCTGTAAGCTGCTTAGAGGATTTGCTTACAGCTAAGGGATATGCAAATTTTATCAAATAAAATTAAAATGAGACAATTCGACTATTATTGAGGTAATGTTTTTGGAACCCTTTAAAAACTTGAAAGTGCTGCAGAATAGCTTAGTATTGTTATTCTTTATTATTCTACTAGCTCCTAGCCATGGTGGTTCTGCTCTGCTTCCACAGTTGAAGGCAGTAATGCTCCTGAATAACAGATGCTGGAAGTCACAGGAGGGGAGACAACTCTTGTGCTCAGAGACTGCTTTCTCACGGGCACCTTGGTTGGCCACTCTGAGAACAGAATTCAGGATTAGATGGGCCCCTTGGCCTGATCCAGCAGGCTCTTTCTATGTTCTTCCTATTATCTGGAGCCAAGTTTTGGCAGTGGAGCCCCTTCTCAGGGCCAGGTTTCTGTTCTGGAACATCTTCCTGTTACATGGGATAAGCTTTGGTATGGTTCATCCTCAACCCACACTAGTTAAGCTCTAGGGACAGCGAGACAATGTGGCTCCTTCTCACGTCAGCATCTCACAAGCATGACCAGCATCACTTGCGACCAGACAGTGTTGGCCGAGGTTCTCATGCTGCGGTGGGAATATTTCCTTTGGGCTTCAGAACATGTGCAGGCTGCCATTGCAGCATGAATGAGTAGCTCCAAATAACTTGTACATACCTGGGATCAGGGCAGGGCAGGGGGTCACCAGGGTGGAAGGTGTCAATTCCAGAAGCTCCACCACCTCTCATTTTTGATATTGTACATCTATTGCATCACTGTTTTGATATAGTCTTGCTATTGCATTTTATTGCTCATTATTGCAAGCTGCCTTGAATGCTCTTGCAGAAAAATGCAGAATATAAATTAGATAGATGGAACATTAAAAATGAGGCCATAGATAGGGCATTTGGGATGGGAGAGGCCAGCAGCTCTGCAACACACAGAATCCCCCTCTGGGTAACAAATGCCCAGTTTGCCCTTCCCACTCCAGAATGGGAAGGGGAAAGGAAGAGGGCCCCTGAAGCAAATGTCCAGAGTGCCCCAGGCTCCTATACTTACTCTCACGTAGTACCCTACTCAAGACATCCTCACGGCCTGTCAGATTGGGCTACGCGGCCCAGCGGCCTGACTCAGTACTAGGCGACTCACAGCTCTTCTGAAAGACCAGCCTCATCAGGCTCCTCCCTCAGCTGACCTCTACAGCAGCCATTTCAACTGGCAATAGCATATAGGGAGAAATGGAAGCAAGGAAGGAAGGGCAAAGAGAGACCAAAGTGGTGACGGCGGCAGAGGCAGCCATGCCAGAAAGGAGGGCAAGGGGGGGGGAGGAGGAGGTTGGCTCTCATGATCCAGCAGAAGTTATGGCTCCCATTCCACCCCAGCAAAATTGCCCCACAGAGGAAGCTGCATATTTTAGAAGCAAACGCCTTTTGGGGGAAACCCTGCAGATTAGAGGCAACAACAGCCACACAGTCTATTACCCACCCCCATTCCACCCTGTAGCAGGGGAGCAGCCAAAAAGCCGCTGTAAAGAGAACTCTTCAGTCATCTGAAGGAGGCTCTGCTTGGCCACCCGCTTCTCCCCTTCCAGTCCCATCCTTGAGGAGGATCAGGCTGCAGTTATGGGAAACTCCTCCTTTCTTCCCTTCATCCTGGCAGGTTTAGCCAAGATTATCCCCACATCTTGGAAGTGGAGTGAGATGCCTATCAAGAGCATCAACAATGCTGGGGGGGGGGGAGAGAGAGATATCCCTGTCAAGGGCAAGCTTTGCTCAAGGTCAAACAGCAGGGCAGAGCTGAAAGGCAAGGCAGCCCTCCAGATGGACAGCCCTGGCTCAGCTCTGCCTCCAGGCTCCACCTGCTCTGTCCTTGATGGGGAAAGCTCTGTGGAAGAAGAGTTTGCCAGGGGTGGTCTCAGGAAGGACAGAGAGCCGCCTTGCCTCAGCTTCATGGCGCCAAAGATGTTCTCCTCCTGCTTTGCAAATGAGTCCCGACACCCAGTGCAAAGCCACAGATTAGGTTCTCTCCCTCCACCCACCTCTGCAAGCCAGGCAGGGAGGCTCTAAGAGGACAGCCAGTAGGAATGGGAACAGCGAGGGAAGGAGGGAAGGAGCTGTGTACGTGCCAAAAGGGATGCTGGGTGTGCAGAGAAAATGGTGCACTTTCTCTCCCCAGATGCCACACATGCCCTTTGCACAGCAGAGAGGTGACACCGGGCAGCAGCATGTGCCTCAGCGGAACCTCTCGCCCATCTGCTTGCTGGGTGCTTCAGACGCAACAGCAAGGAGGGAACCTGCAGGAACCAGCCATGGATTATCCCCTTCCTCCTCCCCTCCCCCAAAATGCCTGCAGCCTCAGCCCTTGTCACTGCAAAATGAGGAGATGTTTCCCCTGCCCGCCCGCCCCGCTAGTTGCCCCCAGGGAATCCACAAAGGTTTCCCATGCCCTGTCTCCATAATGCACCATCCAAGTCTGTGATTGTCCCAAAGGGAAGCAGGAACAAGAGGCTTGGTCCATCCTGTGGACCCCTTTCCCCTCAATGCCAGGTTGAAGCAATCACAGAGTGTGCTGGAGCCAGGGCAGAATGACTCTCTGCTATGCCACGAAATGCCTACACACATCTCCTGGCATTTAAATGAGAGGGCAGGACCTCCAGGCCAAGCTGGTCTTTGGCAATCAGAATGCATCGTGCCTTGATTTCTCCTTCCGTGGCTGCAAAGGGTAAAAGCACCATCCGCATTCTAAGAGAGGATGGCCCAGGCTGTCCTTCAAGGCTCCTACCTGGCACACGTGCTCAAGGACTAGTGCAGATCCATCCCCCTCATATTGAACTGTGTTAAGCTGGGGCAGAAAACATTGAGGTTAAGGAGCAGGCTGGGGTCTCCAGTAACGTTGGGGGGGTGCCCCTCCCCTTGCCCAGCAGTGGCATGCAGCAGCCCCACCACCTGCACCCCCCCATCTTGCCTGGCTGAGCTGTACCTACCCCATCCCAGCACTCTGGCATGGTGAGCTGCCTTTCTTCTTCTGAAGGAGAAGGAGCAAGAGCAGCAGCAGCAGCAGCAGCAGCAGCAACGTCCTCCTCTGCCTCTCTGGCCACTTCCAGCTCTAGACAGGCTCTCCTCTCTCTCTTTCAGCTGGGAAGATGCACAGCTCTGCAGTGGGCTGGCCTCTTTCCACCGGCCTTGATAAAGGAGACCCACCCCCCTGGCTTAACTCCTCCTCCTCCTCCCCAGCTCACCAGGGAAAGATTGGTTCAAAGCATCCTACTGCTCAAATGGAGCCCAGTGATAGGCAAGGGCGGGGAGGTGGGGGGGGGGATGAGTCATGCTCCCGCTGGATGGAAATGCACCTGTTTGTTTTTATTTATTTATTTATTTCCCAACAACATTACTACACAGCCAGCCAGTCTCCATTTTACCCTCATGAATAAAGATGGGAGCGCGCAGGCAGAAGGGCAGAGTGCTGACATTCACTTTCTACGGATGCACCCCCAGGAAGAGGAAGCAGATCTGCAGGCTCACAAAGGGCCCAGAATTGCATGCCTGCATGCCGCACCCCACTAGCATGTTCTCTGAAAGGTGGGAAGGAGAAAGCAAGACAGCCCAGAGGTGCCCCAGCTAGAGGAGGAAGAAGAGCTCTCTCTCTCTCTCTCTCTCTCTCTCTCTCTCTCTCTCTCTCTCTCTCTCTCTCTCTCTCTCCCTCTCTCCCTCTCTGGTGCACTGCAGTCATGCTCAGCCTTCCCACCTGCCTTCTCCATAGGAAGGGTTAGAGAACATCAAAGCACATCAGAGAAAGGACAGAGCCTTCCTGCTGCATTCCCGAGTTTCTCTTCCTCTAAACCAGCTCTCCAAATGCAGATGCAAACACACACACAGTCTTCAGGTTGCAGAAATGGAAAGTCTATTCCAAGGACAGAGACACTCAAGGCTTGGTGGGGAGAGACAAGCAGGGAGGGTATCAAGCAAACTCCTGACCTCTCACTAAAAAGCTGTGAATGGATACGAGCTTAAGGGTTGTGCATTCATGCACTGAGAGAGCAGTGGAGGGAGGAGACCTGGGGTGGGTAGGCAGCAACCAGCCCATGGGCCCCCTTCCTTGCTCCAGCACCCCATCACTTCAGGGAGTGCATCAGATTTTGGGGGTATGCCCAAGGACAGGTTGTTTCAAGTCTGAGAGGTGACAGATCTGTATCTGCAGCATCTTTGACATTGCCCACCTTCTGCTGCAGACACCAGCCCTCCTGAGGACATTTGCTCTGCAAGAGGAGAGTTACACACATCAACAACCTCTTTGCCTGGGGGGAAGCAGCTCTTCCCCATAGGTGGGGTTTGTCAAGCACAAATCTAGTCCCTTTCTCCAGTATACGTCAACCCTCCAAATAAATATATTTATGTTCTCTGTGTCACAAAGAGTGCTGGGTTCAGAACAGATGAGAATATATAGCCCTATCTCAGGGCACCGTTCATGCTCAGCATCAAAGTTGGAATTCCCAAGTTTCATTCACTCACTTCTTATGGGACATGTTCCACATGATGACACCATACAGTCACTGCCACCCTCTATTTTCCTTGTGGTTCTTCCACCATCTCTCAGACCACACTGAGTGGAATTTTCTAGAAGGATGGAAGAGTACCACAATCTCCACATGTGTAAATATGGTTTTAAAGGAGAGGGGTTCAACATGGGCAGCGACATGTCTGGAAAGTTAACTTATCACAGCTCAGCACACATTGATCGTGACATTTGTGGTGGGTGATGTTTTGTGACCCTGTTTTTATTTTTTAAAACAACTTTTTAAAGTGTCACTAACATGCTTCTCTAGCTACATTTTAAAAGCAACAATGAAAGAGAGGTATGGTGCTATAACACCATCATGATGTACCATAATTCCAACATAGTGTTACAACACCATGCCTTGGTTTCACAAAAAAAAAAAAAAGCCAGAAGAGCATTTAGCAATAGATAAATAATGATTTTTAAAAACTAAAGCGGGGTCATAAAATGGCACCCACAAGAAGGGCTTTAGTTACTGTGTGCTGAACTGGAAATGGACACCCACCCACAGCAGCTATGTCATGCCCACTGGTTCAGAGAGAACCAGAGAGCTGCATAACATTTTTTTAAAATGTGACACTCCCAGTTTTGTGAAAAGTCAACTTGCAGCTAGTGCCAGACTCATTTTACCGTTCAAGCAAGCTACCAAGATTGTGTCGGGAGGGCCCCTGAATGGCATCAGCGGAGCCAGCATCCAATATCAGTGACCCACCTCCTGTGGAGCTGTGGGCACGCTACGCATCAGCAGAGTAACAGCAAGAAGTGAGGCTGTGGAGGTATTGGCATCGCGAAAGCTTCCTTTATTTACAAATCAAAACAACAAACATGGCTAGCGTGAGCAGCAGCTTCACACACGTCTGCTCTGTCCGAAAGCAATGAACAAAGAGAGAAAATACAAAAGCACACAGGACGGAAGTTCAGTGTCTGAGTTTCATTCCCACACTCCTATCACAAAGGAATGTAAATAAAGGATCACAAGATCTGTATGTAAATAGGCTGCAAATGTGCTAAAATCTGCAGCAATGATGTCATGAAAAGGGGGAGGATGTTAGTATTTTCATACTAACAGATTGCTTAGACTAGCATTTGCCAATCTGGCAAGATGTTTTCCAGATGTTCTGGACTACAACTTTCATCGCTATGCTGGAAAGTACCAGGTGTGCAAAAGCTGGCTAAGATTGACCAACCCAAACAAATGTAGCCCTGCCCATTGCACCGAAGTGCAGATAGCTGTCAAGTGCACAGGTTGAGGTCCAGGGACCTGACCTCACCTAGGTGGCCAGGAGTTTCACAGGGTGCAGAATTTGCCCTGGATCAGTCCATGTCTGTTTAACAGAAGAGTAAGAGCCTCGGAGGTGGGTTGTATTGCATTTGCTGCCTTAGGTAAAGGTAAAGGGACCCCTGACCATTAGGTCCAGTCATGACCGACTCTGGGCTTGTGCGCTCATCTCGCTCTATAGGCCGAAGGAGCCGCCATTTGTCCGCAGACAGCTTCCGGGTCATGTGGCCAGCATGACTAAGCTGCTTCTGGCGAACCAGAGCAGCACACGGAAACGCCGTTAACCTTCCTGCCGGAGTGGTACCTATTTATCTACTTGCACTTTGACGTGCTTTCAAACTGCTAGGTTGGCAGGAGCAGGGACCGAACAATGGGAGCTCACCCCATCACGGGGATTTGAACCACCCACCTTCTGATCAGCAAGTCCTAGGCTCTGTGGTTTAACCCACAGTGCCACCCGCGTCCCTATTTGCTGCCTTAGCTACTGGCTAATCACCTACCATGAAGGTGCTTCTCTTGCATTTTACCACTGACCTCCCTCCCCCCCCCTCCTCAGCAGCCTCATTACCTGAAACTGCAGAGTGTCTGTGTGGAAGGCCAAAGAAGGGCAGCAGTATCCCATGCAACTGTCAAGAGGGAAAGAAGTGCGGAACGGCCCAGAAGTAGATTTAAAAGCAGGAGTCCTCAGAACCCCAAAGAAACAGTTGCAGGAGGAGGGTGGAAACATTCCAATGGTCATCAGAAGAAAGAGAAAGAAACAGAAGGCAAGAAACCAAGGAAAGAAAGTAAAACAAGACACGACAAGCTGCAAGGAGGTACAGTAGACTCTTCTGGACTCAAAGCCTGGAATGGGAGAAAAGCTCTGAAAAACTGCTCTCTCCCTCTCCACTCCACAGATTAAAAGTGACTGCTGGCTTGGCTCCCACAGAAAGAGGGAGCAAAGACAGGCTGACATCAAATTTCCTCAATCTGACGCTCTTCAGACAGTTTTGAAATGCAGGATTATTTTTTCCGGTCTTTTTGGAACATACAATACAACGGCAGTAACTAGTTAGGTACTATTTCAGTAGTCTAATTTGGTTCATTATCTCAAGCAATTTCAGCTCTAGACAAAATTTTGGGGAAATGAAAGTAGCATTACTCGCCCCATTTTAATTCTGCCTTTCCTCTGAGGGGCCAATCCCCAACCCTTATCCTTGCAACATCACTGTGAGGTGTGATTGGTGAAGCTTTAGGCCACCTCATGAAGTTTGTGCCTGATTGGAGATTTGAATCCAGCCCTCCCTGTTCTAAGTCTGACATTTTATCCACAATGAGATCCTCAGTTTTATTATGAAGACAGACAGACAGACAGTCAGACAGTCAGTCAGACAGACAGGCACACACACACACACACACTCCACACCCCCATAAGTTGCTGTACACATGAAATGAGACCAAGAAGCTGGCGTGTTTCATATTGTCTCCTCAATGGGATTCTTTATTAACTTGAATACCATTCTTAACACTCTGAAATCTGGCATAGTGTGAGTTGGACTCTGCAGTTGGTTATAAATATTGTCAGGTTTTCAACATTGTGGTTTCTTAGATGACAACTTAATTCCGCTCTATCTAAAATCAAATCTGGCAGGCCTGACAGATTCATCAGAATCTGGTCCAGAAACCAGATATTTTGGTTTACAGCACAACTGCAGTCTGCAGAAAGCTCCAGGTCCCAGATCACAGCCTGGGACAGCCGAGGTAATTCAGGCTGAGCTTGCTGATTTGAGACAGAATCCAATCTGTTGCCAAGCTCTGCTCAGGGCTCAACAAAGTATGCAAATGAACCCACTGTCCATGGTGCTGAAATAGACAGAGCTGCCCCCTGGCATACTTCAGCTGTATCCCAGCACCGGTTTATCAGGGCTAGAAATAGGATCCTGGCTTACTTGGTTGTGTGTGGTTCACCCACATTTCCACTTGCCCTGCTGCTTTCCCCTACAAAAACATGCATTTTAGTGCTGAATCAGAACAAACAGCATTCAGGATTTCCAGAGATTGTCATTTGCTGCGATTTAGCACTAAAGAGCAGGTTTTCAGGGGGAAAGACAAAACTGATTGGACCCATGCTTTCTAGGCAAAGTATGGATGAGCCCACTGTCTATGCAGTCAACAGCAGCAAGCCCTTGGGGGTGAGACTTGCAAGGATGCCAGATGTCTCTGTATGATGTACAAGCTGGCAAATGTGTATGCTGCAATCACACCTTAAGGTGTACACATATGTAGACTCCAGAGTGTCCATATGCATGTGGGTGTCACAGATCAGATTTTTCCATATGTGCTTTTGTACACCTTCATCCACACATGAGCACTTTCAGTTGAACTCTGTCTCATTGCTTCCCATCCACACTAGTGGGAGGTGCTTGATGAGATGTCTTGTTGTCCCCTCCCCTCAATTAGTACTTCCTCATCCTCCATGAGTTCTGGAAACCTGAGGTCTATTGTGGGCATGCCTGCAGCTTTTGGTTTACCTGGGTGCACTGCCATTTAAAAAAATTATGTTTCTGATATACCAGAAAACAAACACGTTTTTAAAAGTGTGTGTCACGCCATTCCCAGCAGCAGCCCACCAGTGGAGGCTGGGGGTCTTGTGAAAGATGGCATCCAGAAAAATGTCACTACACATACACACACACACAAAAATAGCCCACACAATACATTTCAATATGTCCACAGTTGGGTATCATGGGATATTATGTTGGATCCCCACCCCCTTACCACTTTTATCTGTAGATCAGGAAAGACAAATTAAATGGGGGGGGGGTGAGAGTGTGGGCTGCCAACTTGGATGAGAACAATGTCATGTGGATGGCACAAAAAACATGCACACATGAGATGCAATGGATGCCCTGTGAACTGCTGCTTTTACACAGCTCCACTGCCTTTTGAAATCAAATTCCTTTGCTTCTTAGCCTGGAATCATTCTATGGATATATTTCACTCTTGTGCTCCCAAAGTAGCATCTGTCTGTCTGTCACATAATTTCTAATCGAAACAAGGTGTGAAAATACAGCACCAAAAAGATCATTCATAAAAAAAAGTGAAAAACACACTTGTCTGTCTGTCTGTCTGTCTGTCTGTCTGTCTGATAAAGTTGTGGTGTTTTTAGGCTGTGTGTGTGTGTGTGTGTGTGTATGCATGGAAATGAGTGTTTGCAGAAGCAGACTGAGTGTGGAGAAGCAGCCCTAATTAGCCTCCAAGAAGTGAAAGAGGAGAAAGAGGAACATAACGCTAAGGCAGCTGCTCCATGACTGGACTATAGGGAAATGTGATGAGAGAGGGTGGAGACTTGGCTGTTGCTGCACAGATGACAGCAAAGTTTGCCAGGTTCAAACCCAGAAAGGAGTTTCAGGGGTTCCATGAAGCTTGTCCAAAAGAAAGACGAGAAACAGAAGCCAGAAAGGAGTTCCTGGTGGATGTTCTGGTTTTTATAAGGCCAAAGACCCTGGGAGGCCAAGGACCCTCTTGGCTCAATGTTGCCACTGTTTTGCATAGGGGTCACTTTAAAGGGCCACCCCTGGGAGAAGTTAGCAAATTTGGAATGCAGGGAGTTTCCATACACTGAGTCAGACCATTGGTTCAACCTGCTCAGTTATGTCTGTTTTCTGACTGGTAGCAGTTCTTCAGAATTCAGAAGTCTTTCCCAGGTCTACCTGCAGATGGCGTGTATTGAACCTGGGACCTTCTGCATGTAGAACCTATGCTGCAACACTGAGCTACGGCCCTTACCCAAAACAATCTAGATTTATTTAGAAATTAACGGCACTATTTCCAAATTTGCGTGTCTGAAGAACCAACCAATAAAGGTGGAGCATGTAAATAAAGCATGTAACTCTCACTGGTAGGACCACAGGAGAAATCCTAAACCAACCAAAACTGCTGATATTGAAAGGATTCAGAATTATTTGGGGGTAGCCAGCATGTGACCAGAGAACCAGAATAAGGTAAGAAATTGGTTGTGATTATCCAAGAGAGAGATCTTAGGTAGGGTCCACACGGTGGACTGTTGCAATGAGAGAGAAGCAAAATTAGTCCCAAGAGGTTATTAAGAAAGCCAAACATTTAATAATATTTCATAAACCAACGGTGTGGCCACACCTGGAATAGGACTCGCAGTTCAAGTCAACCCGTCTCAAAAATAATATTGTGGCACAGAAAACAAAAAGGGGAAATTATCCTGGGGCCAAAATGCCCTCCACACGTGTAAAGGTTGAAGAACTGTAGCCATGTTTTTCTCAGCTGGAAAGCCCCACTTTGTAGAGGTCAGAGAGATATTTAGAAAATTATGAGCAACATGAAGAGGGGAAGGTTTCCTCCCCCAGTTATAATATGAGAGTGCAGCATTGCCTCTGTGGTGTAGCCCAGAGGAGGAATTGCCATGGGGAGAAGGTGACCAGACTCCTGCAATGGTGAGATCCTTGACAGCGGGGCATAATGACATCCTTGCTCACCACTGACAGACATTGCTAGCTTCTGCTTAGCAGCCAACAGAGCCCTGAACTGTTTGGGAACGGGCTCACCTTTGGCCCATATGAGCCTGCTCTTCATTGGAAGACCTCTTTAGCATCTCATTCTACATGCACCGACACAGTATTCAAAATTAGGTGGGTGGCATCTGAGGACAGAACTTTTTGGCGTGCAGTGCTCTGTATTGAATATACAGTACTAATTTTACTGACCCTTGGAAACTGCTGCTGGTGCCATTTGTGTGGCTTCTATATGGTGCTTTCCCTGCTTTCATGAGATGCCGTCTACAAATCCCATAAATGAATAAACAAAAGATGGATCACTGGAGTTGAGCTTCAGTGAACCTCATCCTGCAATGACTTGCAATAGGAGCACAAAGTAGCTCACAGACCAGAAATAGTTGGTTTTAAGCTCTTCAGCATGCTGGAGACATGAATTGATGTGATATATTTTTTTTTAATTGATGCTCGCAATGACCAGAAGCGCTCCTTCTTAGAGCTGGGGCAGCAGAAAGAAGAAAGAAGGCTGTCACTTGTGCCAGGAAACAGCAGGAGTGATTTCGCAGGCTGTGTTGGGGCAGCATTTGCAGTTCCTAATGGGAAGAACAGCTCATTCCCATCATTCACAGGCCACAGAACATTGTCTACCTGGAACTGAAACGGAATAAAACCTGGCTCTTGCAGTTATTTCATTCATCTATTAATTCATTCTCTCTCTGTATCTTTTATGAGGATAAGTGCAAACAGATGTTCAATGGTCTGTGTTCCTGTGCCAGCTCCTACAAAAACCGTCCAGATTTCTGGTGACAAAGCAGGAAAACTCTCTGAAGATGCAAAAACCCAGAGCCCTCCAAGGAAATTGACAGCCAGGATAGTTTAAAGCCCAATGTAGTCATGCTGCACAAGAGCTTCAAAAAGGACCTGGACTTAGATTATCAGGAAGAGCAGGGAAAGCAGATTATGTGAAATTGAAAGCAAAGAATTCAACTTTCTGAGAATTTCATGGTTCTTTAATTTTTAAAAAGCAAGATCCTTTACAGCTATAAAGTGTCTGGGCACTGATGGTTGAAGTTTCAGAAGTCAGAGCAGCTGCTGTACCAGATTTTCAGCAGTCCCTTCTCATGGTGAGCAAAACTAGAATGTATAATACAAAACAGCAAATTTGAACAATTTCATATTGGTCACACAATCCAGCTATGATGGGCACAGAATTTTAATACAGTGGTACCTCGGGTTAAATACTTAATTCGTTCTGGAGGTCTGTTCTTAACCTGAAACTGTTCTTAACCTGAAGCACACTTTAGCTAATGGGGCCTCCTGCTGCTGCTGCACCACCGCTGCACGATTTCTGTTCTCATCCTGAAGCAAAGTTCTTAACCCGTGGTAATATTTCTAGGTTAGCAGAATCTGTAACCTGAAGCGTATGTAACCCGAGGTACCACTGTACTTCTAGCAAGGAGTATACACTTGAAAGCAAGCAGACAGAGGCTTTGCGAAATGTTAGAAGAAAATGACTGAGATGTTTGTTAGACCCTGAAGAGCAAGAAATGTGGCTGTGGCCACACTGAATGAGATCGCAGTAAGTGAAAGGAGAGGTCTCCTCCTACCAGGTTGTGGTAGAGGTCCGTGGTATGGTAGCTGTGGAGGGTGGAGCAGGGAAGAATGTGCACAGTGAGGAGGTGTGGTTAGGAAGAGAAGAAGGAGCACTCCTGCCCTGCTTTTGAAAGTCCATCCAGTTCTCTAAGAGGTAGGCAAACACAATGAATCCAGCACCAAACCACACTGAGAGTCAAAGCGAGACCTGGTCTGTGCAGTTCCAAAAAGACCAGCTCTGGAGTGGCTGGAATAATCATAAATGCATACTGAGCAAGAACCTGCAATCTAACCTGCAGTTAACACTGCTTGGAGATCCTCGTATCAGCAAATCAAAGGGATGCAAGAAGCAGGAAGCCCAGGCCCTACCATTGCGAGGACTGAGGCAAAACAAGTTTGTTTGCCTCTGTGTGGCTAGTCTCCCATGTTTTATTCAACTTCCGTGATTCAGGTTCTTCCTTACATCGGCATCTGGGGAAAAGGGATCCAACCACCGAAAGGCATGGAAAGAAGGAGGGAGGGAGTGGAGACAGTGCCTAGTTGTCTGGGGATTCTCCTTTGTGGTCAAAACTAGGACATTATGCTGAGGATGCTCAGAGTATGCATTGGAGGAAAACTGTGGATATGCCAAATATTAATTTTTAACACTATATTAAAATGATTTGTGTTTTGCTTTGCTATTCAAACACCAAGGCCACTTACAGAACAACAGCAACATATAACAAATGTCTTAGTCTAAAGGACAAGAGGCAGCTCCTGCCAGGCTTGTACAGCATACAGGTGAAGAGGAGTTGAGCAATTTCCCAAGCAGCCCACCCTTGCCTGAGCTTTGCTTGTTGGGGAGGCCAGCCGTTAGCATGGCCCCCATCCTTCCCCACATGACAGTTCATAGTCTAAGCAATGAGGGCTCAGAAGCTGCAGACTTTTGTCTCTTTGGGCATGAAAACGAAAGAAAAGTCAGTGGCACGCAAAAGAGCTGCTGAAGCTTTGACATGAGAGTACTCAAAGAATTGTTGCTCAAGCAACCACTACCATGGAAACAAGAGCAATTCCTCCCAGCCAAGTGAGCTTGGATTTCAGGCACTCAACACCCCTCCACACAGCTTCTGCAGCAGACAAGAGGCCACCTTCTTTTCCACAACAGCTCTACCCAACCTGATGCCATCCACATGTTATTGGACTAAAACATCTGGAGGGCACCAGGTTGGGAGAAAGCCATTCCACAGCAAGTTCCTGCTGTCAGCAGAGCTAAACTTCCAGAGCTAGACAGGAAAGGGCAGATGTGGCCCTCACCTGGCTTCTAGCTCTCAGGTCTGCATTGCCAGATGTGTCTGCTATCCAGTCAGGCTCACGCCAGATGTCTAAGCCCACTTTCCAATCTTCCGAACCACCATTCCACAAAGTTGGGGTCTTCCTCTGATGAGCAGTCCGCTCACCCATCCAATCAATATGCACACCCACCCATCTGCTTTGACCCAGAAGAAACAGACTGTCAAGCCGCCCTGATAATGATGATTACAGTTTAAATTGTTAAATTAAACAATAAAAGAATCAATAACAACCACACTCTTCAAGTCTGCAATTATTTCAATCAAGAGTCCTGGTAGCTTCCACAGATTAGGTTTCTGGGGAAATGTCATTTTGATGTCTCACTGTGATCTTCCAACCTAGAGCCCCAGATTGATTGCAAATTCAGGGAACAGAGGCAACTCTCTTATCTTCGGTGACTGGGAAACAGAGACATCACCACAATATTTGAAAATCCCTCTCTGGAGCAAAACGTGAGGTTCTTGAGGCAAGGGAGAGGAAAAATCTTTGGACTGGGTAGGTAATGGACTTCCCTTCTTTAGCCACTTGGCCAGTCAAATCAGCAGGCTCACCCGATTGGGGGGTAGGGCCTTTGGGGTGGCATCTCACCTGCAACAGAGGGTTTAGCCTGAGGCCTGTCAGGGCATACCCCTTGCAGGTGCCTGAAGGTTTTATCCTGTTACTCCCTGTGCAGTAGGAGTCAGTCCTTCCGCTGTGCAAAGGTTGTGTCTCAACCTCCAAAATAAAACACCTTCGCCCACCAGTGCTGCCCCCTCCCAGAGGCAAAGACAGTTGTGGGAGAAGGAACCAAAGCATTGCCTCCTCTACCTAGTCCCGGGGAAAGGTAGGCACAGGGTTGCTGAAGGCTACATAAAGAAAGCTAATGTGACCAGAAGCCCTATGTAGTGATGAGTAGCCCAAAAGATAACTTGGGAGATGCAGTGAGAAAATTATTGATAAATACACTGATAGATCGTCTAAGGTGTAAAGGCAGTAAAAGTATGAATAGATGTTATTCTTATTTATTTATTATTTGTTAAATTTGTAGAGTGCCCTTCATCCGCGGATCTCAGGGCGGTTCACAACATAGACATACAATATAAAAACGCAAAATACAAGAGAAAAATAAGAACAAAAAAACCACACACAAATTAATAACACCCCCTTCCTGTTGTAACAGAGTCAATATGTCTCTGAAGATGTGCAAAGGAATTTGCTGACACAGATGGATAAACCTATGGCCTTGTTCTTCAGTTCTTGCCTGTGATGTTGGTTTTGCTCTGTCCGATAAGGCCATTGCCTAGTTACCCAATTGCAACTCTGCTTGTTATCTGACTTTAAATAAACAAAAGCTGTCTTAAACATCACAACTCATGTGGTTAATTGCATAAAAATCACTAGAGACACCTACCAGATGGACTTTGCTAAACCACACATTTGGCTCCCACATTAACTAAAAGAAACTGACCAATGGAAGCCCGGCCTGGCAGGTGACAACACCTTGAACAGCACACCTTTATTCAGACTTAATAGGAGCCTTTCCTTGCAGCCCCAAATTGCCATTTCTGACATTTTTAAGCCACCGGCCCGCATGTATTGAACCATGCTGAGCATGGCAGGCGCACAAAGGCAAGGAGAAGACATTGCAACTTACCTTCCAGTCTGTGTTCACTGCAGAGAGGAAAGTATCTGAATTTTCCTGGGAAGGAAACAGACCAAATCAAACCATTACTTCTCATACAGGCTATTATAGCTCACAACTTTCTTTTAAGCCTACTGAGTGCACTCCCCAAGCCTGGGACGTCATCACTATACTGTGTTACCTGAAAGGAGGATCATTCAGCTGCCTGTCACAGAAAGTTTGGGATCTATCCTGACTCTCTACAAATCGGGATGGAGAACCCGAGGCACTCCAGATTGTCACTGGCAAACCTTGGCAATGTCACAGCCCTACAACCGCCAGCCTCCCTCTCAAATTTGCAGCTTAAGAGTAGGTGCAACTGCCTAGGAGAATCTCTGCCCATCTCTAGAGCACAGATTTTGGGAGGAAGGCTGGTTGGTCAACATGCTGGCCAGAGGCCGTGGCGTAGTTGCCAAGTGGAAATTGGGAAATTGGCTGTGTGCTGGTGTGAAGTACTCTCTCCTCAAGCCAGGAGAAAATGATAGTCACCCAGAGTTTGGAATTTCACTTGCACACACCTGTTTGGAGCTGGATTTAAATCAAGATATAAATATCTGCATATATATCATGGCAGAAGACAGCTTCCAAACTTCTTTGTTACTGACATGGCTCACCAGGCAAGTTCCTTATTGGTGGCACCCACATCAGCATCACACCAGAGGCCCACCTGCCAACATGTCCAGGAGGGTTTTGGCTTTTCCATCAGGCTCTGCTCATCCCCTTGTTTACTGGGGATCCACACTGAAGAAGGAATGGAGGGTGGCAGGCAGGGCCCTGCTTGTGGCCCAATGGCCATCTCTACACCCACATACATCCCTCTTGCCTCTGAGTGAGCAACTGGCAGCCTCTGCAGTATAAAGGGTCTGAATTTGGTCCTGAGGCCACAGGCCACAGATCTCCAGTGGAAGAGGTCTCTGGAATGAAAGTGATGTGTGTGTGTGACCAGCTCAAAGTCACACTGGCACAAGTTTCAGGACAAGTATCTTAAGAACCTTGCTAGATGAGACCAAAGATCTACCTAGTGCATCAGCCTCGTTTCCCCACTACTCGATCAGATGCCTTTGAGAAGCCCAAAACTAGGGCTTTAAGGGAACAGTCCTTCCCAATGCTTGCTGACTTTTTGAGTAATTTCTCACTTAGGTATCTTTTGAATCTGAAACCATCATGGACACTGTTCCCAAAGCAGTTTAACAATGGCTGAACCTTGTACCAGTCCTGGGAAAAGCTTAGATTTAAGTCCAGGGGTTGCTTGCCCTCTTGTCAATTCCATACACTTGTCAGCTACCACTTGGTTTGTCCCCTTTCAAAAAAAAAATTGTTAAGTGATGCCAAATCCAGCAGGACTCACCAGCTCAGTGTCCTGCCCCCGAAGCAGTGGCTTCTCTTCTGTAAATCGCTGCTCATGCAGGCCAGCCATGGTCACTTCCTGCAGCAAAAGTCCTGCACAAGGGGAAAATGCAAGCACAGCAGTCAGAACAGCCCCAGGGCTGCCCAAATCCTGACCCAGGCAGTACTTCCCTGGACCTTCTTACACTGCAGGTGGCAGAGTTTCCTGCTCAGGAGCAGGAAGTTAAGTTGGATTTAGCACCGTGCTTGGTATTCATAGAGCACTTTGCCCTGGATGGTTCACCCACATTAGCTCAGTTACGCTTCCAGTGTTATCATGCCTGTATCAGGCCAGTGTTATCATGCCTGTAAGACAGATTTGAGGGTGGATGGGGGAACACTGAGGCCAGGAGAACCATGGCTTCCCCAAGAATATTTATGAAGAGAGTTGGTGGTCCACCCATGGCTGCATCTGCAGTTTCCCAGGTGGGAAGAGGCTCACTAGAACAGGGATGCTGTTTCTCAGCTGGAGCAACTGGGAAAGAGGCCCCTTACACTCCATCCCATATCACTGTCCTTGTCTGCCCTGCTCACCATTTTCTTCAAGTTTGTGCCTCTGGCTCCCACATATTAGCTTCTCGAAGCCACCACCTCATCCGACTTCAGATTAAAACCTCTCATTCAGGTCAACGGAGGTCCCAGCCTTACACAAGTTTTGCAGGAGGGCAAATGGCAGTGTCTGGACAAGGACACAGCAACTCCCCATCCACAGAGATGCTTTGAGCCTCTGCCCCCAGTGTCCTGTTCCCATTGCTGTCCCTGGAGACCTTTCAGGTGTCTCCACAGGCAAAGGACAACCAGGTGACCTCCTGCACATGCTGCCAGAGCCAGATGCAAAAGGCCCAAGCCGAAAACAGAGACCACCTCATGTGAGCCTTGGCTTGGCTTTTTGCAGATTGCAGCGGCAGTGACTTGGAGAAGTTGAAAGAGAGAAAGAGAGGTGCTTCTTTAAGCCAGAAACAGGATACATGGGGACCTTTGCTGCCTGTTTGCAGTTAACTGGCAAGAAGTCACATTCCCTGGGGAGGAAGGAGAATGTCTCATTTGGGGCTGTTGTCAGTATCTCCTGCATTGCAATTCATAATACCACCACCAGCTTTGCCTGTTGCAAAATCTTCTGGCTTTCTGGGGAGCAGCTGGGGGTTGTAACCTGAACACGGGGAATAAGAAACATGCTCTGCTTCCTTTTGTTCATTAACGCATTGCAATTTTGCTGTACTTGCATTTTCTTTATTTGGGAGGGTAGTTTCATGGATGCCCATGTATTTTTTATTTTTATTAAAAAAAATTATGGTATGAGTCACTTTGAGTGCCTTTTGGGGAAGACATGGCAGGATAAATAAATAAGATTTAAATTAAACAAACGTAAATTATACTCTATCCCTCCCTGCTCCAATTGAGGAGCCCAGTTCCCCTCAAGGGAAACAAACTACACAGAACATTCTGACAAGGCTAAGAACCCAGCCCTGTGGCTTCTTGCGCCAGCCAAGAGGAACATGCAAGTGGGATGATGCCACAGGGCAGCATGGGCAGCGCCACCTATGGCTGAGACAGATACCAGCCCTGGGAGGACATTGTCAGCAGCAGCGGCTGCACATGGAGGCAGAAAGGGCACACCAGGGGCAGCAGATGCCCACAGGCCATCCTGGGCCTGGAAGATGTTAGCCACTCACTGCAATGGGGTCTTGACCCATTTGCACCTTTGCAGCCAGGAGGCAAGCACCTGGTGGAAACAGACTCTGGGACTCCCCCCTGCAGAACCCTCGGTCTGCACATGATGTGCAGAATCCTTCACACAACCCCTCTTCATCCACCATGATGGAGCAAAACCCAGAGCACAAACTGTCGGGAACATTTAGCACATGAAGCAAATGGGCAGAAGATGGCACCATGTGGCAATTGCACACTTTTTGCTCTCCAGGGAAGAGAGGGAAATAGTGCGGGGGGTGTCTTAATTTTATTTTTATTATTACCTTTATATAAGCCACCGTTTAGGGCACAGCCCACTCAAGGTGGCTGGCATCTCATCAAAGCACACCAAGGTTCGAGGAGGAACCATCTAAAACAGCAGCAGTATAACATGCCTCCTTCATGGAGCCTAGAGCTCTGCACATTTCTGGGGGCCCCAATGAGGCAACAATCTGGGCTGCAAACACCCACTCTCTGTCTGCTGCATTGGGAAGCCCCAGCCAAGTAACACACACTAGAGTGCCAATTTCACTGCACACCAGAGAGGGTTTAGCACAGTAAAGCAGAGGACAGATGGAGGTAGGAAGCCTTCAGAACAGTCTCCCTCTGCAGCAGTTTACTAGGAATGGCCTCCACATACCCTACAAAGCAGGCTTCATGATTGCCTGGTTCCTTTAGCTTTCCAGCAACGGCCCTGTGTTGCTTGGGGGGCTACCAAGTCATGGGTAGAGTTGCTTGCCATCAATGATTCTGTTGCACTAAATCAGGAATTGGCATTGGCTTCTTATTTCAATGTGCTGAGAATCTCAACTTTTTCCCTTTTTTGAAAAAGCAAGTTTCTAGTCCTGGAGGAACAAGAGTTGGTAAACTCTCACAGACTAGGCAGGGGCTGGGAAATG
This sequence comes from Podarcis melisellensis, assembly GCF_964234715.1. Taxonomy (NCBI): domain Eukaryota; kingdom Metazoa; phylum Chordata; class Lepidosauria; order Squamata; family Lacertidae; genus Podarcis; species Podarcis melisellensis. The sequence goes on from NC_138540.1 coordinate 53,776,992, forward strand.
TTTCCAGTGGCATCGTTGATGCTCACCAAGCTGCCTTGTCATGGGACTAGCTCTCCTGACTCCCAAGGGCAGGGGAGTTTGGGTCAGAAGGAGCTGAATCTGCCTGCCTGGTGATGCACAGAGACAGGAACTGGGCTGGAGCCAGAGGGCCTCTGCACCTGGGTAGAAACTCATGAAGCTGTCTGCAAAAGAAGGGAAGCCAGGTGATGCCAGGGAGGCCAGAAGGCAACTGATTCTACAGGGAGTGGGAGCCAAGGGGAAAGGAGAAGAGATGACTAGCTGAGCTCAGGGCTTACCTAGGCAAGGTGGTGGAGTGGGGGCTCAGTCACAGGATAGAAGCCTGGGGGAAGGGTCTGCCAGGAAAAGGAAACTTGCTGGGGAGGGAGGGATGAAGAGGAAGACACAGCAGTCTAAGCACCAAGGGTAGGTATCAGAGAGTGGGAGAAGGTGGGTGGGAGGCTCCCAAGGTCCAGGTCTGCTCTGTAAGGCTGTGTTTCTGGCAGTCCCTTCTGTGTTCTGCCAACTACAGATGCTGGAAGGAGCAGGACACTTGGGAGGAGGAATTTTCCCCGTCCACCCAAAGCAAGAGCAGATGGGATCACAAAGGTTGTTGGGGTTTTTTGCCTTGTGATCAGAAGCCAGGAGAAGAAGCCACCACTGCTTTTCCATAGCCAGGTCCTGCATTGATACCTTCTCTCACTCTTGCCTGCCTGCTGGCTTCCTTCAGCAGAACACCCTTCACAGATGATGATGATGATGATGATGATGATGATTTATTTATACCCCACTCATCTGGCTGGGTTTTCCCAGCCACTCTGGGTGGCTCCCAATCAAATATTAAAAACAGAATACAGCATTAAACATTAAAAACTTCCCTAAACAGGGCTGCCTTCAGATGTCTTTTAAAAGTAGGATAGTTGCTTATTTCCTTGACATCTGATGGGAGGCGCCACTACTGAGAAGGCCCTCTGCCTGGTTCTACCTATGACATGGCATCGCAGCTCACACATACCCATGTTTGCCTCATGGTGACAGTGCTGCAGCTTTACAATGTCAAGTAGGGTGTGGGGCAGACCCCTCAGACCTGTGAGGTTTGCCAGGCATTCTGACGCACGCTTGGGGCAGCAAGAGGTCCTACCCTGATGGGAGTCACTTCACATGTCATTGCAAACTGAGCTGGGCTCTTCTGTTAAGGGCGAGCGGGGTCCGCATCCTGTCCTCTGCTGCATCTAGGTCCTAGTATCGCTCTGAGGGTGGTCTCTGAGTTCTCCTAAGTCATTCCATGTGGGAGGGAGGAGCCCCCAGTCCCCTCTCCTTTCCATACTGCCCCTGCCTAAGAATACAGCTGTCCCATTTCTCTCAGACTTGAAGGAGGGGGACTTGTATATGTGGATATAAACAAAGGGCAGCAAGATTGGATGGACAGAGTGGCTGAAGAGGGAGAGTTTGAGCAAGGACAAAAGTCCAAGGACAGAAAGAAGAGGTGGGACAAAGCAACCAGAGTTTTAAAGGTTAGAACATGGAGTGAGCCCAGGTACAGAAGAAGAGAGGATAGCACCAGGAGGAAATGTCCCCAAATGCTGATATTAAACTGGTAAATTTCAAGGCCAACTATACAGCTGTACTTAAGCAAAAGCTTGTCTAGGAATGAGGAAGTACTCCAGTCCATTCATTTCTTGAGCCTTCCTTAATTGCTTTAGGCACACCTTTACAAGAACTGATTTGTTGGAAGGAACACATTTGATAGCACATCTGCAATTACTGCATTAGAAGCTACCTGATACTGGGTCAAATTAGCTAGTGCTAGGTCCTTCTAGCAGCTAGTACAGTCGTACCTTGGAAGTCAAACAGAATCCATTCCGGAAGTCCATTCGACTTCCAAAACGTTCAAAAACCAAAGTGCAGCTTCTGATGGGCTGCAGCCCATCAGAAGCCCCGGAAGCCCCATCGAACGTTCGTCTTCCAAAAATAGTTCACAAAACAGAACAGAACAGTCTGCGGCATTCGGGAGCCAAAACGTTCAGGAACTAAGCTGTTCCTAAACCAAGATACGACTGTATTGCCAACCAGTGACTCTCCAGGGTTTCAGGCAGGGAACCAGTCCCAGCCCTGGAGATGCTGTCAAGATTGTACATGGGACCTTCTAGATAGAAAGCAGATGCTCTACACTGAACTGTAGCCTTTCTCATACTTTAAAGAATGCATGGTACATGCAAGAAAACATCTGAAAAGGCATTTGGTCTGTCATTGCTCTGGACATTTCACAGCCAGTCCTGGTAAAGCTTATAACAACAAGGGTATAATTTTGTCATCTAAAGACAGCGCTTGGTGGTTTTCAAGATTAAATATCATAAATGATTAAGTCCCAAGGTTTGCTTTGAACATTTACACCAGGGCCTCAATAAAGGTCATCCTTTCCTAGTGAAAAATGGAGATGAAGATGAAATGTAGCCACTTACTGAAGGCTCTCCATTGGCCTTGCCAGGATTTCCTCTCCTTTTCTCTTGTTTTCCACATTACTTGTAGGCCCACCCCTCTGCAACTTTCTCTAGGGTCCCTACCTGTGACTTCATCTCTCCTAAATTTGTTTCTGCCAGTCACCCAAAGTTCTCCTGCTCAACATCTCTCTCTTCATTCAGGCCCCAGAAGGAAATCCTTCTCTTCTGCAAAGCATCATATTCTCTGATCCAAAGTTCTCTTGTGTATAGGAACAATACAAGCAAAGCACCCTTCCTGCCACTTCACAAATCTTGATTCTGTAATTCAGAAGCATTAAGAGATTTGCTATGCCCCTCTTTGCCTCAAACAGGAATGGAGGCAGGCAAAAGGAACATCAGAGCCTGAAGCTTCAGGGTCAGTGGAGCACATTGTGGCAGTTGAGCCTGGAGGTTGAGTGTTCAAGGATCCTCTCTGTCAAAAAGGCATGGAGCCCATGCAACAGATGGAGTCAATAAAAGTGTAGATGCTCCCTCCAGATGCTGTTAGTCTCTGAATTACTAGCTTCTGGGGAACAACAGAAGGAGTGGGACTATTGTGTGCAGGCCTTCTCGGAAACATGTGGTTGGTTCCTGTGTAATAGAAGGTGGTGAACAAGATAGGCCCCTTTTGATTCACCCTACCAAGGCTCTTCTTTTGTACTTTAAGCAAATTTAGCCAATGTAGCAAGATGCCTATGCAAAAGCAGAGCTGGTTCACACCTCTCTCCTGATGGGGAATTCACAGCCCCATCAAATAGGGGCAGTCCCACTCCCTCAAAATGGGATCCCACAAACATTACTGTGCCTGGATTAAACTTAAATTTACTACGCTCGTCTCAGAAGAGCACTCCAGCCACCAAGGACCCACCACCTAAGGCTGCACTTGGTGGAAGATGACTGGCCCAACCCACTGGACCCACATAAGGCAAGTCCAGATTTGCCCTGATCTCCCTTTCTCAATATTAATTAATCAGGCTTTGACCTGCCACCAACCTTCCCAAGAAAGGTTGTGCACGCCTTGTTAGATGCTGTTTCCTGCTATTACTTGCTTAAACAACTTCTACATGCACTCCATTTCCACAGGGATGATATATAATGCTTCCCTGCCTGTACCTTGACTTGTAATTCAACACACTCTTTAAAAAGAAAAAAGATTATTCTGTATATGAATGCCACTTTCAGAAACTTGAATGTTTAGAACTGAATGTGTTCATCACACTAATGGCACTTCAATCCCAAAGTACAGATAATCTCTCTCAGCAGCGTCATTGAGAAGTTCAACTGAATGAGTGCTACGGAAAATCCTAGCGGAACACCACAGTAGAAGTCCCCAAGGAGCAGAGTCAGCATCCCCAATTACCCATCCTGCGTCCATCCAGACAAGGAGGAATGGAGCCAAAGGACAGTCATCCTCCAAACTCCAAGCGAGATCTGGAGGTGCTGGGAAAGAATGGTATGATCCACATTATCAAAAGCCACTGGGAGGTTTTAGAAGATCAATATTGTCTGTATTATGGCTGTCAAGCTCAAGATCAGACTTTGCCAAACTTCTGCCTTTCAGATGTTGGGAACTGCACTTCCATCAGCCTCAGCCACATGCAAGACGAAGGTAATCCACCAGGACTATCATGTCTCCTGTTTTAGGGTCTGGGGAGAATGCAGATGACACACCAGTTGACTTTTGTGAGGGGGAACCCTCAGCACCCCTTCTACACTCTCCCGTTTGAGCACATGACTCTTCCATCATCCTCACCATGACTCTACAGCAGTGGTTTTCAACCTGTGGGTCCCCAGATGTTGTTGGACTACAACTCCCATCATCCCTGACCACTGGTCATGCTGACTAAGAATGATGGGAGTTGTAGTCCAACAACATCTTGGGACCCACAGGTTGAGAAACACTGCTCTACAGCTTTCTCCAGTTTCTCCTGCTCCCTAGCCATGCAGGAGCATACACTTGAAGAATCATGGGCCTTTGCTTACACTGGCGGCGGAGGGCGGGTAATGGGAAGAGAAGGCCCCGCCTACCTTTAGATGACTGTTGAGGCAAGCCGCCTGGTCTCACTGGGAGCTGTCCAAGGTGGTGAACCACTTTGTCTTGGAAGAAGCTCCAGAAATCGGTAATTCCTGCAGGCCCCAAGACTCAGCAAAACAGGGCAAAGACAACAATTTCTGTCTGTTGCACACTTACAAGCCAGACTGAAGTGGGACAAGATAAGAAATGCCTTATTTTGAGATTTCAACAAGGACTAGAACCTCCGGCCACTTTTTATATAATTTGGCATTATGTAAAATGCATATATGGAGGAACCACCATTTTCAAGACAAACCTCGTCTCCAGCCTAGCAAATCTGGAACTAGACTTGATAATCTGGTAACACTGATAGTCTTTACTTGGACTTGGTTATTTTAACCCAGTGTGCTACATGCCTACTTTATAGTTTTGTTTTTCATCTTTTAATTTTCATCTGTTGTCATATTCTCTTTTTCATATACACTATATAATGAAATAATAGAAATAATAAAGAGAGAGAGAAAATGAATGGTTCTGCTGCCACAGGTCTAAAGCTGGCCAAGCCCCCTTAACTGACAGAGTTGTTTTTTTTGAGACAAGAACAAATCACTCCTTCCTTATGAGAATGCAGGACACGGACACAGACACACTTTGTTTGCTTTGACCTGTAGCACTAGAGCCTGCCTATTGCTGTCTTTCACCAACCACAAGGGACAGAGATCTACACTACATGTTGCAGCCTACACAGCACCAAGCAACCAGTCAATGTCACTGAGGGGAGCCAGAGTGTTGCAACCCAAGCAACAGGGACCTGCCAGCCTTTCTCAGCCCTCTGCAGCAGGCTCCGTTTGAGCTGGAGCATCAAAGCTGGAGCTGAGCCAAGTGGTTTTATTTTATCAGCAAAAAAGCCAAGTAAAAAAAGGTCACAGTGGAGCTAATGATGTTTCACCTTCTTGGGACACAAATTCGGAGGCTGAAATGCCCCTTGGCACCAGGAAGAGATCTGCTGGACATGATGCAGCTGATTCAATGCTGGTGGAGAAAAAAAAGTACTTCCTCGCTGACATCACCAGCAGCAGCAGCACCTCAAAGGCCTTGCAAGAGGGCTCTGGGGCACACTTAACCAAATCCAGTCCAAGTCGTCTTCCACCACTATTTCATGAGCCACAGGCAAACTGCTCATGGCCAAATTGGTCACCGCTGCTAAAGTGTAGGAGAGTGACAACAGAGCAATGGGTTCGAACAGTCCAGGAGGTACCAAACTTATTTTTAAAAAAACAAAAAACAAGAATCTTGAGTCCACCCATTAGCTCCTATTTTAAAACTTGCTAAGGTGCTTCCAAGCAATAAGAACTGTAAAATGCTTTCTGTAGGAATCTTTTCACTAGCCTATATTTACATGGCTTTAAAATAGTAACAGGGATGTGGGTGGCGCTGTTGGTTAAACAGAGCCTAGGACTTGCCAATCAGAAGGTCAATAGTTTGAATCCCTGCAATGGGGTGAGCTCCCGTTGCTCGGTCCCTGCTCCTGCCAAACTAGCAGTTCGAAAGAACGTCAAAGTGCAAGTAGATAAATAGGTACCGCTCCGGCGGGAAGGTAAACGGCGTTTCCGTGTGCTGCTCTGGTTCGCCAGAAGTGGCTTAGTCATGCTGGCCACATGACCCGGAAGCTGTACGCCAGCTCCCTCGGCCAATAAAGCGAGATGAGCACCGCAACCCCAGAGTCGGCAACGACTAGACCTAATGGTCAGGGGTCCCTTTACCTTTTTAAAATACTAACGGCATGTAATTTTTAAACCCCCTTTCATATGCCCTGCCTTTTTTTTTGAAAAATACATGACTTGGGGAAGGGTAAATCTCTGCTCTGACTCTTCCATCCTAACCCAGATCAATGCAATATGAGTTGTGAAGCTTGCTTAGCACAGGTCTAGGCTCTCTTGAAGGTGTTGGCTGCAAAGGAATTGTCTCCTGTGACTTTGCACCTCCTTTACAGAAAGGGTTGCACATTTGGAAGCAGAGGACTTGATGACAATTGGTGGTGTGTAACCATAGTAATGTTCTGACACCAACCAATGTTCCCCAACCAATGCCCTCCAGATGGCTTTGACCGCCCCCGCCAGAAAATCTTGGGAATGGTAGTTCACCCCTTGTCAAGCTACAGTTCCCAGCACCCTTAAGAAACTGAAGTTCCCAGGATATTTATGGGGAGAAAGAATGTGCTTTGGACATATGGTGAGTAGGCAGCCTCAGCCTATAAGGAGCGCCGAGTGCGGAGGTTGAGTTGTGCTCTGAAGCAGGTCTCTGCTCCAAAACCAATTCTCAGCGCAAGGGCTTCCCCTGATCACATGTGAAATAATAAAACCACACCTCTGAGCATGTGCAGAGTGTGCACCCACCTCATCAACAGGTATATGACAGTGTTCAAGGGCCATAGCTCAATGGTTAGAGCATCCTCTTTACATTCAGAAGGTCCCAGGTTCAGTACCCAGCATGTCCAGGAGAGAACCTCGGTCAAAACCTGCCAGTTGGATGCACAATGTGAAGCTAGATGAACCCAAGGCCTGACTCAGAATAAGGCAGCTTGATTTCTATGACCACAACTCCAACTAGTCCCAGCCAGCAGGGTCTGCTAGGAGTTGTAGTAAAAAAACATCTGGAGAGTCATAGGTTGGAGAACGCAGAGTATGCCATGGACCAAACTTGGACCCCCGCCAGGGCATCTGCCGCTGTGCCACTGAGTCACAGCCCTCCCATGGGAAATTATGGAGGCTGCCTTGAGCAGAGGCTCCCTCCAGGGCTGCCTGCAAACCCTTTTAACCCTTTCACACCCTCACCGTTTGCCAAGTAAGGTGGGGGGAGGGAATGCCACTCTCAGGGTCCTTTGGCACAACAACCCCCCCCCCCAATGCCAGCATTAGCTATTTAGGAAATGAGGTACAGGGGGAGGCATTAGGGAGCACCCCCCCTTTCCAAATTACCCCACCCTGACACTCTGGAGCTGGGGAGAGGGCGTTGGATCTGCAGCCCCTGCTGCCTCCTCGTCTCCCCTGGGGGGGTGGGAGTGTCCACCGCAGCTGTGCCAGCCTGGCTCCCCAGCGCAGCTGCATCATATCCAGAAGAGGCACGGTGGGGGGAGACTCCAAAGCTGGAGCAACCGCCCCCACCCCACGACCTCCGAGAGCCTGCAGGGAACAGAGGGGCGTCGGATTACCTGTCAGCAATTCTATCTTATGTCCCCAGACCTTCATAGTGGCGGCGGCGGCGGCGAGAGAGCGAGCGCTTGCGAGGCAGGCGGCGAGAGACAAAGGCGGCTCCCGAGTTAGCCAGACTGCTCACTGCGGCTGGGCAGGCAGCGAGCAAGCGGGCATCGCTCCAGCGGGGAAGGCGAGGAAGAGGGCGGGGGAGGGAAGGAAGGAAGGATGAATGGATGGATGGGGGGAGCTGCCAAGCCCGTCGGTTGGCCGAGCAACGTCAGCCGGGGGGGGGGGTTGAAGAGAACCGTGGGCGGGGGGGACAAACCCCCCCCCGCATTCCCGTTGCCAAGTCGTGCTGCGGGAGGCGGCGGAATCCTCGCCACCCCACCCCGCCGTCGGTCAAGCCCCATCTGGGTCTCCAAGACGATGGGGAGGCGGGTCTACTTACAGCCCAGAGCAGCCGGTCCCCTCCCTCGGTGCCGGGCCAGGCCGGGGTCTCCTCCGTCTGTTACGGAGGGGCCGTCCCGGCGCGGCCTCCCGCGTTGCAGGCGCCTGGGAGCGGGGCGTCGGTGGCTGGCAGGAGGACAGAGCCGCGGCTGCGCTCGGACGGGAGGCCGCCCGGTTTAAATGGGGGAGGAGGCGCCGCCGCTGCGTCAGGAGGGGGAGGGGGAGAGCCAGGCGGGCGGGCGGGCGGGGGAGGGTCTCGCGGCCTCGGCCTGCAGCCCGCCTTCCCGCTCTCCCTCGCAGCGGCGGCGGTTGCTAGGGACGCTCCGTCGGGGCTCCCTCCTCCCCCAGCGACAGAGCCTTCCCCCGAGGCCGTGGCTCATCTAGCTGAACATTGTCTATCCTGAGTGGCAGCAAGGGCTCTCTCCCAGCCCTCTCCGGAGATGCCGTCGGGGATTGAGCCTTCTGAGATCAAGGCTGGCGCTCTGCCTCTGAGCCAGGCTGGGTTCTTGGACCTTCGACGGGCAGAGGCGCTTGGGAAGGCAAGTCATTCCGAGCGCCGCCAGGCACTCCTCCCCTCTCTCCGAGCTGTAGAAGCAGCCGTCGGGGGAGTTCTTTCCGGTCCGGAGGGCCGCCCACGAGAAAGAGCTAGCAACGCAGACGGAGAAACCGGGTTCCCGGGCTTGGCCCGGGGAGGAATCGTCAGCTGCAGGCCGAACGCCCGCAGCAATGATTCCCAGCCCGTCCCCAGACCCTCTTCCCCCCACGACGTGTCTGGCCCTGTCGACGCAGTGCTAGGCCCCACTGCAGGGGGGGGGGGCACAAGGTGTCCCATCTGCCGCCAAGAGGGGTCCTGGCTGAGAAGGCTTGGTCCCCTGAAGTTCACCCCTGACCCCGAATTGGGTGAAGGGCCTTTTTGCCTTCCTATCTTTCACCTTTGGGGTCCATTTCCCCAAAAATGCAAGTGCCCAAGTTTGCCTTTACCAAAGAGCAAGTTGTCTCCTATATCTTCCCAGTCTAGTGTCAAGCCTGCTACTGAAAGTCTGATAGTTCTTATTTGCAACCTTTTGACCTACCTCATCAAATATGGGTAATGATGGCATACTGGGATCTGAGTCTAGTATCTGAGGCATGATAAGTTTCATTTCCTATTTCTCCACCTCCCACTCCCAGAATTCCTGTAACTTCTCACATGATCACCACTTATGGAAAAACAGTAGGGACTTGACTCTTCACAGCCACTCCAGCATAGTGGACTATTAGCACTTGAAATTCTAACAAGAGTGAGAGGAAGCAAGGTACTGAGTTCTCTCTCATTCAGGATGATGCTAACCAGAACAGAAATGGGTCCCAGATTTGTTTCCACTTATCAGCTCAATTTCTCAATAGAAGCACTATTTCTGGGTTAGCGGAAGTGTGTAACCTGAAGCGTATGTAACCTGAAACATACATAACCCGAGATACCACTGTACTCATAAATTACAAAAATTCATATTCAAGGGAAACTAACAGTAAGAAACCCATGTTAGCTAGAACCAGCCATATCTTATAGCCGTATGTAACTGTGTGGTTTAGCAACTGCATTATTTTTTCCCTTGATAAGCCTTTGATAAAGGCAATTGTGCCAAAATGTGTTGGGCATATTTAAAAATGAAGCATTCCCATTGTTTGGGCATCTTTGAGACACATTTCTCTCCCCGCCCCCAGCACCTTTTAGGTTAGAGAAAAATGCTCAGGTGGGTTGTGGCATTCAATTCTGGGCATCCCTGGATTCAGCAGATTATCTGGAATCCATTTTAATCTGGTTTCCAAATCCCATGTGTCTTTTTTTATTTTTTGACCGAAGCAGCATTGGTCTCCCTAGTGGACGACCTTCGCAAGGAGAGGGACATAGAGAGTGTGACTCTATTGATTACCCTGGACCTCTCAGTGTGGCTTTCGATACTATCGACCATTATATCCTAATGGACCAGCTGGCTGGGAGGGAACTGGGGGCACTGGAGTCCAGTGGTTCCAGTCAAACCTGACATGCTGGTTGCAGAGGGAGATGCAAGGAGGCTGGTGTTGTTGCTACTAAGGGTTATACAGAGTGTTTCCTGTGCTGTATTAAACTACTAGAGGAAGGTCTAGGAATTTAAAGAGAGGTGCTGGTAGTAAGCTTATAGCAATTCATTTCCCCTTTCATCAAATTTAGGTGAGGCCAGGGGTAGCCTGAAAAGGGGTCTGGAGCTATTGCATTGGAAGATGGAGACCAATAAATTGCAACTTCATACATTAAGGCAGCCTTTGTCAACCTAGTGCCCTCCAGATACTGTTGGAGTCCAACTCCCATCAGCCCCAGCGCACATGGTCAACGATCAAGGTTGATGGGAAACGGAGTCTAGCGATATCTGAAAGGACATGGGTTCCCCTCCCCTGCCACAGAGTGGGAAGGGCCCTTGGAGGTAACCTGAATGCAAAATCTGCAATACATGATTTTCAATTATAATATCTCTGGCAAACAGGCTGGGCTTCAAGCCTTTGCTTCAATGACTAGTATCCATTGATGCGCCTATGAATTTGTCTAATCCTCTTTTAAAGCCCTTTGTGTTGGTGGCCATCATTGCCTCCTTGTGGTCAGGCCTTGCAAAGCTCTCTGCACCTGGGTTTGCAAGCTCAGGTGATCTGATGTTTCATCTTGCAAGACCTGGTAATCAACTGATGCCCAGGGTTTGGGTCAGCTGCAAACCTGCCAACCCTCTTTCAGCTGAGCCAGGTCCTTACCTGCCCCACCCCTGACATCATATACAACATCATGTGTAGGACAGGTGGGTGTGGCTTAGCCAGATGGGGAGCCCTAGCGGGCCTCATTAACGCCTGAGGCTGGTGGTTGCCCACCACTGCTATAACTCAATAAACAGTCATGCAGTTAAAATATGGGTAGCATTAGGACATCACATTGCAAGCATGTCACTTTCGGGCTAGCATAAACCTGAGGCTTTGAATCAAAGTTTGCACTGGATGCTTTCTAGATTGTTACACAGGTGCTAGGCTTCTGCAAGATATCAGCTCTCGCCTCTATGAATCTCTGTTGGAAATCAAAATAGAAGTTAGTGCAGTGCTAGTTACATGTCATAAAGACTTGTGCTTTCTTCAGGCTATGTGGAAGTATGTAACAAGGACTTGACTGAAAGTTATGAGGAGAGCTCAGGCAAAAAAGGAAGCACCTGTAAAAGGACATCGTGACCTGGCCATTGTGCTCTGGTATGGATTTATCCACTTTTCAGCATGCTTTTTAAAATCCCAATAAGTGGATGTTTTTCCCCACATTGCTTTTAGCTCAGCCAAGCAAAGATAAACTAATTAGGGTTATAATTACATAAGCAGTTTTATGTTGTTTCTTTCACCACATGGAGAGGTCCATGTGGTTACACGGATTGAGTAGCAGCAGGCAGCTGGACTGTCCAGCTGAGGAATGTCAGGCTTAAGGTTGGTTCATAATTGAAATGTACGGCCCAAGTGCCACATAGAGGAGATGCACCACTTGGCTGGGGGGAAAATAACGCCCCCCCAACTGCCCATGACTGAAGGATTGCCAAGCGAAGGCCACTGAAATGCTTTTGGCTTCAAACTTGGGTTGTCCTGTTGGCTGATCATCAGCACTAGCATTTCCTCTTGTGACCACAATTGGCTAAAAACCTCTGAATAGCAATGTTCCATCAATGAGCAGCTCACTAACTTAACAACACCTCGGAAGCTGTCAAAAGAAGATGCAATTGATAAAGATGAGAATTAATGTGTTGCTATTGTGGACACCCATTTGCTACTTTTGGTGAGCCAAATAGACCCTCCAAGTGGTTCACAGTTAAAACCTATTATTTTTGGTGTGTCACTTTTTATTTTTAAAAATCACCTTTTAAAAAAAAATCTATTGTATGCAGCAATGCAAACAATATAACACCTGAGAATGATAATGAAAGGGGCATCTGAAATTAAAAATCTCAAGTTTGTTTGCCATACAATTAAGACAAGGGAGAGATGAGATCAACAATGAGCCTGTCACTGAAATGTCCACGGCTGTCCATGCATACATGGTAGATGGTTCTCTTGTCTGATTCTCTGTATGCATTGAATAAAATGAAATAGAATAGGAGAAACTGTCCATTTTTGGGCATCCTTATGCTTTTTAAATCTGACTTGTGAGCTTCTCAGAGCCACGTTCCCAACACGACTATACCAAGTGCCCAAGGAAATACCCTCAAAGATCTGGCACTTATGCATTATTGCCACCACCAAGAGGATCACGAAATCTTTATATCCTGGTTAGTGTGGGATACAACCAACATGCTTAAGTCTAATTAATGCATGAAGACCATAGAGTAAACTGCCCCTCAGGCTCAACTATGTTCACTTTCCTCACCTTGGGAGAAAATAGGTAATCAAGGTTTTGTTCTCTTTCAATCTACCTGAGAAGCTCAGCATGTAAAGAGGTCTGAGCTGATTCTCCAAGCTCAGACCACATGGCTCAAACAAGCCATTCTTACATTCCTATATTTTAGGAAATTTCACCACTTTGTAACAGCTAAATTTCTCTGTCTGTGCAACCTATTCTGAAGCACATGAATCTGACCTTTGGAGAGTTGGTAAAGAAACATTTTTTTTAACTTATCAAATGTGTGGACTTTTCAATGCTAGAGGAAGAAGTTTTGGAACTCACAAGGTCATGCTTTAGAGGTCTAACAGCCTATATTTCTATACTTTATTTTGCTGCATATTTTAAATTTCTGCTGTCATTCTCTCACCAAAGAGTACATGCCCCAAACTTGGATCTTGGCATCCAGGAATCCTACATTTATACCTATTGTAATCAACAGTTAGAACCCTCAGCAAGGCTGAACCAGGCATTTTTGTGAAGGTTTGACCTATAATGAGTGCAGTTTCTGAAACTGCAAATAAGCTTAATCATAATCATGACCATTGTTACTATAAATAACTGTTTATTGAATCATTTTGTCTTTACATTGTTTACCATCTAGCCAGATGAAGAGTCCTGAAGAACTTGAAAAGCTTGTGCAATGTTTTGTTATACTTTGGTTTGTCTATTATAGGTTAAGCTAAGGGGTTTTTTTATGGACCAAGATGGTTCCCCTTACTTTTTGTGTGCTTGGAAAATACCAAATTTAACTGTTCAACAGTCGGGTCCTAAAATGAGAATAGTATACCACCTAAAGATGGAACTTGATTCTCTTAGGGAACATGCCTTCCAATTGATACATACACTACTGGTTTCTTCTGGCTTTTATTTACCTGGTTCCACTTCTGATAATATGCCTACTTTTTCTTTATTCCTGCTTTCCATCTATCTGAGCAGACCTGGGCAACAGCTGACTTTAGTGCACAGCTGTGCTGGCTAGACCTGATAGTAATTTTAAGGGCAGTCTAGCCCAACCTTGCTGGAATATGTTAGGTCAGCCTTCCCCTGGTGACATCCAAATGTTTCAGACTACAATTCCCATGAACCCCAGCCACCAAAGGTCTATGATGTTGGGGCTGATGGGGATTGTAGTCCAAAACATCTGGAGGGCAGCTGGCTTAGACATTAGTGGGGACAATCACAATATAGGGATAATTTTACAGAACTGATGCAAGTATTACTGAGATACTGTATATAAAGCTTTTTGAACACTTGATATGTGCTATATAGAAACTTATTTTTATTTTTTGCTGAGGACAATTGCGTTGCCCACTGCAAACTCACATCTGGGTTTCAAAAGAGGCACACATTCATAGCCTATAACCAGTGGTAGCAGCAACAGCAACCGCCGTGCACTAGTGAGAATCAGGGCAAAATAATTACTGAGAAGATCTCATCCCTCCCCAGAGCAAATGGGATCAATCCACTGTTGTTGAAGGGGAAGGTCAATGGCATGGGAATTGGGGGAGGGATGTATTTATGAAAGGAAGCGCTTCTCATAGAGTCAGCTCTTGAACTGCTATGGCTTCCAAAGTTCTGTCTTTATAAGGGGCGGGGAAGCCTCAGGTTTCTTATGTCTCACTTGCTTAATCCAGTAAAAAAATAAAAAGGTTTGTAGCTGCTTCAAAAAGTTTTATTTATCCACCCATCCCAATTCTTCCTAGGTTTACATGATGTGGTGTTTGGGTCCACAGAAACAATGGCAAGCAATGAGACTCTCACTACCTGTGAAAAACACAAAACGGAAAAGCGTGATACAAGTGTATAAAAGGATGCATGGCTTGGAGAAAGTGGATAGATAAGTCCCCCCCTCTGCCCACTCTCATAACACTAGAATTCATTGACACACAAGGAAGGTGAATGTTAAAAGATTCAGGACATATAAAGGGAAATATTTCTTTATGCAGCACATAGTTAAAACTATGGAACTCCCTCCCACAGGAGGCACTGATGGCCACCAACTTGGATCATGGGGAGAAAAGGGCTATCTATGGCTACTAGCCATGATAGCTATGCTCTGCCTCCACATCAGAAGTTGCAATGCTGTTGCATACCAGTTCCCTGAAGCCACAGGAGAAGACAGATTGGCCACTCTGCAGACAGGAAGTTGGACAATGGTCCATTGACCTCATCCAGCAGGCTCTTCTTATGTTCTTAAGCTGAATGCTGGAAGACTCAAAATAGACCAAAATAAAGTACTCCTTCACACAGCACATCACTAAACTGTGGAATTTGCTTCTATGAACTGGCCGCCAACTTGGATGGATTGGATTAGAGTCCCAGGGGTCAGCAAACTTTTTCAGCAGGGGGCTGGTCCACTGTCCCTCAGACCTTGTGGGGGGCTGGACTATATTTTGGGGAAAAAACATGAACAGATTCCTATGCCCCACAAATAACCCAGAGATGCATTTTAAATAAAAGCACGCATTTTATTCATGTATAAACACCAGGCAGGCTCCACAAATAACCCTGAGATGCACTTTAAATAAAAGGACACATTCTACTTATGTAAAAAACACACTGATTCCTGGACTGTCCATGAGCCAGATTGAGACGGCGATTGGGCCGCATCCGGCCCACGGGTCTTAGGTTGCCTACCCCTGGATTAGAGGATAAGACTGTTAATAGCTACTACCACAATGGATATGTATGCCTCTGAATTCCAGCTGCTGGGACTCACAAGCGAGGAGAGCTTTGTTGCACCATAGCCATCTGGTTGGCCACTGAGAACAAGATGCTAGACTACAGAGGGCATTTGACCTGATCTAGCTGCAAGGCTGTTTGATTGTTTTTATGAACTAGTAGGTCCTGACCCACCTTCTCAGTACAAGTCTTGGTTTAATGCATCCTTTTTAGTCGGGCTGGCCCCTACCAAGGGTGCAGGGCCGGGTAGGTGCACAAAAATCACATCTCTCCATTCTGTCTTAAAGTAGCTAAGCACCTGCCTGCTCTCACACTCCTTGGGGCGCTCCTCCTTTGCTCTGGGCAGCCAGGCAAGGGACACAGGCTCCTCTACCAAGGATGCAAAGAATGGGGGGCAACAATACATCTCCTGGTCAAGGTAGCAAGGTTGGGGGGGGCACCGACATAGCTCCTCGCCAAGGATGCAAGGGAGCCTAGGTTTGCTTCTGGGTATCCCCAAGGAGCCCGTGGAAGAAACAGCCTTGGGCTGAAGCCTCTGGGCTTGGCTGAAGCACCTCCTCAAGCAGAAGCTGCTGGAGCAGGGATAGGGCGGGAGGACGACAGCCCTCCTTGTCTGGAGGCTTCCCTGAGCTTGGTTCGACCTTCACTTTGCCTCAAGTCACATGCACACACCACGTCAATAATGACATGTGAGATAACAAATGAGCTGTCGCTGCCAATTAGCACGCTGGGCTAAATCTGCTCCTGGGGCTTTCAGTGCCACAAAGAGGTGCTGGGCCAGCTCCCAATCAGCTCACTTCTCTGGCTCCAGCCCTCTGGCTCTCCTTGGGACACAAGGGCCAAAGTCAAACAACGGAGGGATGTAGCCAGCACAAAGCGTACTGGGGAAAAGCAGGGCCGAGCCTCCAAGGGAATATTGGCGATGACCCGGAGGGCAGGGAGGTCTGCAGCAAGGGCTCTCTTGGCACTGCTGGCTTAGTATGCCAGGTGCAGCTCCTTCAAGCAAAGCAGCAGCTTAACCCACATGCTGCACAGCAGCGAATGACCTGAGCCTTCCCCAACTGAGTGCAATGAGGTGAGGAATCCCTCACTTTGAACTTAGGCTGGTAGGCATGTTGGCAGGGCCACAGCACACCCTACAGCAGCTTTTCCCAATCAACATCTGTTGCCCTCCACATTTTGAAGCACAGCTCCTGTCAGCTCCAGCCAGCAGTGCACTGTAGTCCAAGACAGCTGGAGAGCACCATGTTCATGAAGACTACTCCACACTGCAGCCCAGAAACACCATTGTGATCCTGTGCAAAAGAGCATGCCCTCTTGATACCCAGCAAAAGCACTAACCCCTCCTGCTTAAGGCAGAAACAGAAATGGGGTGGGAAATGTCCCCAAGGAATTTATCCATCCCACCATGCAAGCAACAGCTGCATCTTCCAAGACAGTCCCACCTCAAGCCCCTAAGGGCCTGGATGTTGTATCAGGTCCAAGGCTACCAGGACCAGTTTCCAGCTTGCCACACCAGCCAACTAGATGCCTCCACAGGGCATGAGTGCAACTACCAGCTCTCCACTCCTGTTTCCCAGCAACTGGTTTTCAATGACATGCTGCCTGACATACTGGAGGGAATATATAGCCATCACGACTAGCAGCTATTGATAGCCTTATCCTCCTTGGCTCTGGACGTTGCTTAGTAGCAGAGCAAATGCCTTCTGTGCAAAAAGCTGGATGTTCATTCCCTGGCATTTCTGGGCAAAAAGATCTCTGCTGGGATGGCTGAGGATGCTTGAATCCAGCCTTTGCCAACCTGGTGCACTTCAGATGTTTGGGCCTGCGATTCCCACCTGCCTCAGCTAGTGGAGGTATAGCCTAAAGGTTCTGGAGGTAGTTGCCCAGAAAGGAAATTTCAGCTGAAGGGGTCACTAGCTTAGAGTGCATCTGCTTCTTTTACAAGGCTCTTTCGGTTCCGGTGTGTTACTATAAGGGAAAATGAAAAACAAAATATAAACAACTTTTTTCTTCTAATAGTAGATTTTTGTTATTAAAAGGAAAAAAAAATACCTTTCTTCAGTATCTCAAAAAAGCACCCATGCTAACATTTAAGTTGATCCAAATTCAATTAACAAATCAATAAATCAGATTCTTTTGAAAGGCAAAAGCATTCTTAGTCTTAAAACACAGGCATGTATGGAGCCTACTTGAAAGTCTGGTGTCCAGCTTTGCTTATATTCTTTGCGTCTTTCCTCCTGCTAAGAGGAATAGAGCTGTTCATGTGCCAGTGCTGAAATGAAATAATTTATTCAAATTAATTGCTTTCCTAACCTGGAGCACTCCATCATGGCCTAACTGCGGCTAATGGGAGTTGTGTACAAATTCCCACTCACCCCCTCCCAACAGGTAGGCAGTTTGCGACCCTGTGCGGAGCTTACCTGGCCGGGTGCCACCCACCTGGTAACAAAGTGAACCATGAGGTTCATTCGCAGGGAAACCAAAATGCTTTTTTACAAAGCTATTGTAGTACCAACCTTACTATATGCTTGTGAAACATGGACCACTTATAAACGCCATCTCCAACTCCTCGAAAGATTCCATCAACGGTGTCTCCAAAAATTTTTACACATCACTTGGGAAGACAGGCGAACTAATATCAGTGTACTGGAAGAAGCAAAGATCACCAGTGTTGAAGCAATGATTCTTCAACATCAACTTCGTTGGACTGGTCATGTTGTGCCTGATGATCGTCTTCCAAAGCAACTACTCTATTCTGAACTTAAAAATGGAAAGCGTAATGCTGGTGGTCAACAAAAGAGGTTTAAAGACTGCCTCAAAGCAAATCTAAAAAAAATGTAGTATAAACACTGGGAAACACTGGCCTGCGAGCGCTCCAGTTGGAGAACAGCCTTTACCAAAGGTGCCATGGGCTTTGAAGACACTCAAACTCAGGACGCAAGGGAGAAAGGTACTAAGAGGAAGGCACGCTTGGCAAATCCACACCGTGATCAACTCCTGCCCAGAAACCAATGTCCTCACTGTGGAAGGACGTGTGGATCCAGAATTGGCCTCCAAAGTCACTTATGGACTCATTGTTAAAACTGTGTTTATGGAAGACAATCTTACTCAGCTACAAGTGATCGCCAAAGAAGAAGAATACCTGGTAACAGGGTGTCTTTGGCCCGCCCCTGCCTGGCAGGCCAATGGGCTGCTGGCGGGGGTGTGGCCTCGGACAGGTACAGGGGCCATTCGATCTTTTGCCAATGGTAATGGGAGTTGTGTACAAAACAGCTGGAGGACAGGTTAAGGAAGGGTGCTTTTGAGTGTAACTACAAACACCTCCAAAGGCTACTTCTGGTAGTAAAAACCAGGAGGTGTGTGCAAAATCAATAGGTGGCATTTTGAAACTGTTTCCCCAGGAAGCGCACAATGTATCCTGAACCTTTAATGTAGAGGTTCTGGCATTCAGCGTTTTAATTTCTAAATGACTTTTCAACATTAATTTCTGGCCCTGCACACAGGTGCAAACATAATGTTCTCCCAATTTCCATCTTCATGTGTTGCCTCCTCTGAGAAAAATGAGTCACAGATGGCCTGGTCGGACTCCGAATGCCTGATCAAACACAGGGGACAGACTTGAGCAAACGTAGAGCAAGGAGCAGCTCAAATGACAGACACAAAAGGCTGAGTTCAGCATAGAAGAACTAACTGAGAAATATCAACATCGAAACTTTTCTCGTTGTGTACTTCTAAAAATACAAGAAGGGGTTGAGAAATGCTAGAAGGGAGGATGTGGCAAGCACTGGCCATATGGCAAGAGATGAAAAATATACTCCTGTTGTCCCCCATCAGCAGAAGAGGCCAATCAGTTGTGGGGAAGAAGGCAGGAATCCAACCAAAATCTGCCTCTACTCCATCATAGTGTATGAGGAGTGCAACTTAAACAAGTGCTTAGGCCAACAACAAGGAAGAGTTACATCAGCATTTCAATATGTTTTCCTCCTGCCAGGGGCAGTTCCGATAGGGCCACTCGGGGCTTGTGCAACTATGAAGCCATATGAACAGATCTGAACAATTCAGCCTCAATAGACAGGTATAGACAGGCTTGCTTTTGCTAAAATCAGTTTTATTTATAATGCAATGCTAAACAAATTGTAAAAGGGAAACTGTAAAAGGGATTACTAATTTTCACCTACACTGAAATTATGCTGTTAAGGATGGAACAGAACCCAGAATGCAAAATCTGGAACCTGGAGATTCCCAAGACCGAGGATGTTGACGAGAGCATATACTTTCCTAGAACGTAGGGAAATCCATGCCGGGGGGATGGTACAGAGGGACTCATGGCTTGTCAAGCTGAGTCTGCAGCAAAGGTAGAGAAATAGGGGGTGGGAGTGGGACAGTTATCCCTCCCTCCGCCAAAATAAGCAATACACAATGGAAGCAAGATAAAATGTCATTTAGATTAAAAGCGTAAGCTATTTAAGTGCAACAGCTTCCTCCAATAAATTGTGGGAGAAGCAGTTTTGCGAGTGCTGAGAATTCTCAGTTAAAAGATCCCAACTCCATTCAGAAAACTGCATTTCAAAGGACTGGGAAAGCTGCCCACTAAATTTAGTAGAGTAGTTAAGCCCCTTGGACAGGAAGTCTTGAAATGGGCAGGCCCCAAGAGGCACATTAAAATACATTGGAGCTGCCTTTTCTCCCTAAGAAAGATCACGTTTCTAGCAAATAAAAGCAAAGGCAATAACCTGGGAGACTATGTACAAATATTCCAATGATGATTTCTGAGGGCAAACTCATTTGCCTGAGAATTGTTCATCCTTTTGCCCTGCATTTCTAGGGTCATCACTTGAAAGATTAAAACATAGTTGCATTAGATTGAATAAAATGTTAATTATTGCCCAATAAGATTTGTTCGAATTGATTGTATCCATTCAGACACAAACCCAGAATAATCTTGTATGTCCTTAGAAGAGTGAGTGGACGGGTGCAGGCCACACAGTGTTAGCCAACATTCCTCAGAAATATGTTCTAGTTCAATCTCAAGATGTTACCAGGGAGATTTTCAATTCAAAAGATGAACATCATTTCCTCTTTTGTCTCTTGCCATGGAAGTGTCAGCTGTGCCCTTCATGTACTCAGCTGTCCATGTCAGAAAATTTTCTCTTCTTGTAATTCTGGATTAGGCTGGATGCTGTGATCTGGGAGGCCTGACCCTTTTCCCAGCACTGGAAGTCATTAAGTCCTTTCTGGCCTGCTTGAAATAAGGCTCGTTCCAACTCATCCAGACGGGCCACCAGCACAGAGGTGTCCTCATTGAATGCATTCTGGGAAGAGTCCATGATGCGACGGAATCGGCCAATAAATGTCTGAAGAGGGAAGCAGAGTTACTTAGAATGGAAGGAAGTCCTGAGTAGGCTCAAGTAGCCAAAGGGAGCGCCAGGCTACACACAGGGCCAGGTTAACAAACTATAGCAGCAGTCGGCGGGTGGGTGACTTTTTCCAGCCCAAGGTCACAGTCCATCATGGCCAACCTTCTTGGGACTGCATGTTAGTAGGGTCAGAGGCAAAAGCGGGAAGAATAATGGATGCAAGCCTAACCTTTGTACAATGGGCTACATTTCAGCCACACACAAGTCAGAGATTTCTGCACACCCACACACCCAGGGAAGCAAAAGGTATTATCACAGATCAAGGACACATTCCAGGCAGGCATGGAACAGGGCTGGTGTGGGTCCTGGCCTGGGAAGAGACAGAAAGATCTGGGTCAAGTTAGCTTCTCCTTTGACTGAGGCTTTCTGTGGCTGAATTATGAGCATAATGATTTGGGACCATAGTAGCATCTAGGCCATAGAAGGCCATTTACTTAATGACAATCCAATGGATTTGGTTTAGTTTTTGCAATGGATCAATGCAGCTACCTCCAATTTTCTGTGCTTGGATAATACCATGTTTAGCTGTCTAAGAATAGGATTTTAAAACTGGAAAGAAATGATATTCTACCAAACACAGATGGGACTTAAAACTTTTGGAGATAACATGCCCTCCAAAACACTAGGAAAAATTATCCAAATTAGTCTTTAGTGTACCATGCAAAGTATGCTCCATTTGAAACAGGAGAGGCAATTCAGGTGCTTGACCACTGCCTGGAGTTCGTAATGTGGACTGATACATTAAACTGAATCTGGACAGGAGAGGTACTGTGTGCTGCAGGTACTCAGGTCCAGGTAGTAGGGAATGGGTTGGTACTCCCCTGGAAGCATCTAAGTTACCTGAGGACCAGGTGGCCTTGGTGGCTAGGAGAGCCTATGTCCAGCTCTGGCTGGTATGGCCCTTCCTGGTCAGGGATAGTTTGGCCACAATGATCCAGGCCCAGGTAACTCCCAGACTGTACTACCGCAATGCGCTTGGAAGATGGTTTGGAAGCTGCAACCTGTGCAGAATGCAGCAGTTAACACTGCTGATGAGTGCCAGACACACATTACAACAGTCTTGAAAGATCTGCAGTAGTTGCCTAGCCCAATTTGGCACTGACATACAGGGCCCAAAATGACTTCAGACGGAAATATATGAAGAAACGCCACCTCCCACATCAACCTGCCTATGTGTGCCAAGGGACAGTGGCCAATGAGAGGGCCTTCTCTGTGATGGCTTCCAGGTTATGGAATGCCCTCCCCTCCCAAGTTTTATCTTGTGCCACTACTGTGTGCTTTTAACTAGGATATTTCTGTAACCCACCCCAGGGCCATTTAGGCTATTTCTACAAATAATAAACAAACAAAATAATTATTAGTAAATCTAGATAAAGTCTAGCACTGGAGACTGACATGAATAAATGCTACTTTATTTTCCAAAAATGAGGAAGCAGCCACTGTCACCTCTTTGTCACAGCAGCCCTGGGCACATCCTGCCATGTCTGACGCCCAGTGAGGCTTATCTAGTTATGTCTGCATAGCCTCTCCTGCTCTCCCATTTTGTGAACTCTAGATTTGGAGTGACAAGATCCTGCTCAACTCTTTCTACCCTACCCTCCCTCCTGCTTGGTTGAACATCCATTCAGATGAAGAGTGCTGAAGAACTTGAAAGCTTGCTCAAAATTTAGCGGCACTTTGGTTGGTTCTAATGAAGGTCTTTGCCATTTGGCACTGAAGCAAGCGTTGTACTTGCCATGATAAGTCAACAAAGCACAGGGGGAAATTGGGTGGGAAGGTTGCTATGAATGTTTAACAGCTCTCAAAGAGCAACACTTCAGTACCAAAAGAAGCCATAGCACAGAGAGCTCAGAAGCATTAAGGGGAAGAAGCCTTCTGTCAAATTCGGTGTTTTACCTGCAATATAGTCTGAGCTAGTTCAGTATTTTCAGGACTGTCAAAATTCAGCAGCTGGGAGCCAAATCCATAGTAGTATGGCCCCAATTTATGCAGGTCAACCACATTGGCATCTGCATTTAACACCGTCCGCCAACTCTCCTTGTAAATCTTTGGCAATTC
The DNA here is from genome assembly GCF_964234715.1 of Podarcis melisellensis. Taxonomy (NCBI): domain Eukaryota; kingdom Metazoa; phylum Chordata; class Lepidosauria; order Squamata; family Lacertidae; genus Podarcis; species Podarcis melisellensis. The sequence goes on from NC_138540.1 coordinate 53,799,695, forward strand.
CACAGAAAGGATCCTCCGTTTGTTGTCATATAAGCCTTTGGCAAGCCAGAGGGGGATTTCCAGCTTTGAGCCCTGTTTAATTCAAAAAACAAACAAGGTGAAAACCAACAATAAGCAGTATACATAAAACTGTAGCAGACTTGCAGCCGTGTTATGTACCCCAAGAAACGTGCATTGGCTGCCATAATAACTTGGAAGCAAATTTGTTTGTAGCCTAAAGAGAAACTTGCACAAACAGAAACTGCACTGAAATTACAGGGATGAAGAACATTCTGCCTCACATATGCGATGTGATGAAGGACAGGGAAGCAATATAAAGTGATTCTAACATTTTGGGAGGGGGAGTTGGGGGGGATAACAGTTTCAGACATTCCAACAAAATTGTACTGGCAGTGTCTCCCAGATGAACAGGTGAAATTAAGGAATAGACAATAGCACTTTCCATACGTTTTAGACTACCAGAACAGTAACGAAAATGTGTTTTTACACTATAATCTTAAGTGGTTCGACACTATTGGGATGCTTGATTTGGGTAACCCTACTAAAATTTTGTTAGATTTTTTCATTACTTGTGTCAGGATATATTTCTAAACAAAATAGCACAGGGAAGTGTATAGATGTATATGAAAAAGGGTAGGAATGAAATAGAGAGACTGGAAAATTACAAAATTAGAATCATTCCAAATGGAGATATCAAACTTTAAAAAACAATACCGTGAATAGAATGTTTTTACATTTTAAGTGTAATAATAATATCCGAGAATTTGATTAAAGTTACTTCAGAAAGACAAAAGAAAAGGATTAACTGTTGCCAATCTATAATGAAATGGTTTCAGGCTTTTAAAAATGGATTTGAAAGATAAAGGTCAAACAAAGCAATAATATTTTTATTGCTCTAGAATTTTTTTATAAAAATGGTTCCAAAGTAAGGTGCACCACAAATTCATGTGTGTGGTAAAAAGTACAGAAAACGTAAATTAAGACATTTGCTCTAACTTTCATGCCATATAAAGAGAGCCAGTGTGGTGTAGTGGTTAGAGTGTCAGACCAGGACTCAAATTCCCGCTCAGCCATGAAGCCCGCTGAGTGATCTTGGGCCAGTCACTGTCATCTCAGCTAAACCTAGCTCACAGGAATGTTGTGGGGATTAAATGAACAGGGAGCTGCGCAACAAATGATAAATAACCTCATATTGCAGTGAGAAGGTGCATGTGGCTGAAACTGTTAACTACAATAGCTTTACAGCTGTAGTTCCCAAGGAAGTTGCAGTTCAAAAGAACTGGAGACCAGCAGGTTGGGGACAGCCCTGAAGCTACAGAGGAGAGGAACATAGGAAGCTGCCCATTACCATGTCACACCACTGGTCCATCTAGCTCAGTACAGTCTACACTGACTGGCAGCGGCCCACTGGGGTTTCACAAAGGCTTCTTCCCCAGCCCTACCTGGAGATGCCAGGGACTGAACCAGAGGCCTTCTGCATGTGGAGCAGATGCTCCACCACTGAGCTGTGGACCCTCCCTCAAGATGGACCCCACCCCCTCCTCAGGTGCCAAAGTTTGGCTGTAGTCTAAAATGGTTTGGGCTCTACAGTGGTACCTCGGGTTAAGTACTTAATTAGTTCCGGAGGTCTGTTCTTAACCTGAAACTGTTCTTAACCTGAAGCACCACTTTAGCTAATGGGGTCTCCTGCTGCCGCCACGCTGCCGGAGCATGATTTCTGTTCTCATCCTGAAGCAAAGTCCTTAACCTGAGGCACTATTTCTGGGTTTGCGGAGTCTGTACCCTGAAGCGTATGTAACCCGAGGTACCACTGTACTCTCTTGAGCCAGAGCAAGCCTTAGCCTCCCCTCCCCAGGAGCTCCAAGCCATGAAGAAGCATGATCTACTTGGGTCCAGAGCCCAATGGCATGCAGAAGCCTCATGCTCCACTGACCTGCATGCAGATACATTGCACTTTTAAATGATTTAGGACCTCGTTACGGAAAAAGATTAAAAAGAGAAGGCTTGAGTTACAAGAACATGAACAGCTGCCCTTGCTGCTACCTTTTGCGTTCATACAATCATAGAAAGGGATCCCAAGGGTCATCTAGACCAACCCCCTGCAGTGCAGGAATCCTGTCCACACAGCCGTCTCTGGTTGAGCTCTACCTACCAACCTTCTGGTTAACAGCCAGATGCACCGACCCACTGTGCCATTTCAGTCATACAACTATCTTAGATTCCCCCACTGAAATCCCGGGATTTCTCATTCTCCTCCGAGACATTTCAAACTCAACCCGGAAACTCGCCATGATATCGAAGTCGCATTTTAGATCTATGGGCAAAGCCGATTTGAACGGAAGTCTGAACCTCCCGTTCTGTATCGTCACTTCCGACCTGAAGCTGTCGGGAGTTGTAGTCATTCCATCCAGGAGGGTGGCGGGATGTTAGCTCACCTCAGGGAGCGCGTTGTCTGAGGAGGCGGAGGCGGCACTGGCCGCTTTACCCAAGACGGTGGCGAGGCGAGGTAGTTTGATCTCAGCGCGGCACGGCAGCCTCTCTTGCGACATGAGGATGTCTGCCAGAGAGAGGAAGCTCTCCTCGGTCCCCAGCGCAGCCTCCACCGGCGTGTAGGCCTCGCCCATAGCGCCGCTACAGAAAAGCCCGCGCTTGGTTTGCGCACGCGCACGCCGCCCTTGTCAATGGCTCCTCCTGCGGGGGGGGCGGGGCACGTCGCGCGCCTGCGCGGTGGGCTCCCTGCTGCAAAGCGCTTGGCTTGTGCCTTTGCTTGTTCGGGGTTCACTCGCCCTGTTCAAGGCTGCAGGCCTTCTTGGGGGTCTCCCGCTCCGCAAAGAACGGCTGATTTATAAATTTTCAATTTCAATCGTTCTTGACACAGATATTACAGTATAATAGTTCCTAAACCTTGGTGGAAATCTGGCCATGAAACTTAAATTAATTTACAACTAAATAGTAAAGAAGAGTTATCTTGTACGATTTTTTAATGTGGCAGCACCTATACTTTGGGACTCTGCCTGCTTATACCAGGCAGGCGCCTTCACTGCACTTTCCCATGCCTGCTTAAAACATTTTTGTTTAGGCAAGCCTATTGTATGTATAGAATGTGGACATGTGTTTTAATCTGGTTTTTAGTTTATTGCTGGTTTTAATTATTCAAAGGTTTTAAATAGTTGTCAACAGTTTTTACTGACAATTATATTGTTTCATTGCTTTCATTTTTATTATTTCATTCAATTTTATTGTTTCAGTTTTTACGAACATTTTTTATATTTCATTTTTTTTCATTCATTTTTCATTGCTGCATTCTCATGAGGGAAAGTGGAGGACACACACACACAGGATGGTAAGGTCAAAAAAGAGCTAGCAGCGGACTCTCCACCAGAGTGTAGCAACTGAGCCAAGATCGAGCCCTATTTGCATGAATGGGACCTTTCCACCCCCATAGCCTATCACGGGAGGGAGGGCAGCATGCAGGGAGGGTAGGGTTAACCTTTCCCAATTCTGGTGGTGAAGTCAAACCACTGCATTAACCAAAGTTACCTTCTTTGGGTGCAAGCCTAGGCAGTGTATGGAGGTCCTGGGTCACCCAGACGTCAAGCCCCTCCCCCCTCTTGGCCTTGCTAAAGTGGTCCAAGGAAAGCAGAGCAATACATTTGGCACCAGTTTAGTTGCAGCAGTTGCTGGAAGGAGGTGTAGAAGGCATCATCCAACCATCTTAGGGGACTCCACTCTGGATTTATGTGGGGTTTCATCCTTAGGCATGTCCAAAGTTGGGGGCCCGCCAGTTTAATCATAGCAGTTTATTTCCTGGTGTAAGATCCTAAAAAAAAGCTCAACCCCAACCTTAAAAAAAGCTCAACAACAACTTCAACCCTAAAAATCTGGCCCTCTTTGGAAAAAGTTTGGACACCACTGCTAGTTTTTTCTTATCTCAAAGATATTCCACAAGGCAGCAGAGATTTAGGATCAGGGTTTTCCTTCTAGATGAGCTACCTTCCTAGGTTGACAAGCCCCATCTGCTCCTACACCATGTGCAGAAACCGCCTTCTTGAGCCTGTCTTCGCATGCAGGGGAAGTCCCTAATTCACTGAGAGTTTGAGACCCATTGGCTACCCTCACCAAGTCTTTTCTTCTAGAAAAAAGAGGTGCAGGAACTTGCTGACTTTTTTTTATTAGGGGGTGCGCCTAGCCAAAGTTGTTGAGTTTTTTTAGGGGAGGTCATCCCTAGAAAAGCTTCTCTTCTTAGGATTCAGAAATGACCCTGGGGTCAGATTTGCCTTAGGTTTAGGGAATGCAGTCATGGATTTGGAACAAGAAGGGGAATTGCAAGCAGGTCTAGTCCCAGAAATGTTATTGGTCATGAGGCCAGCAAGAAGGAACTCCAGCACCATGGCAACCACGACCTAACAATGTTGAGTCTGCAGTGCCAAATTCTGGCAAAGGGCATGGTCGCTCCTGGGCTCTACCTGATGGCAGGAAATCAGAGGTCAGGAAATGGCAGGAAATCAGATCAAGCCAAGACCTCTTTGGTAAAAGAAGGCAGAAAAATATATGGTTGCTCTTGACAGAATAACTTGGGAGATGGAATAGGAAAAGGCTCACAGAAAATAGATGTGTTTTAGAAAGAGCAAGACAAGAACCACATAATGGAGTTTCTAGGAAAGTCAAACAAAGGAGAACAAGAGGCAGTGTGGTGTAAAGGTTAGAGCAAAGCTTTCCAAACTATATGTCACGACATGTTAGTGTGTCAGCTGCAGTGTGTAGGTATGTTGCAGGAACGCTCCCTGCACTCCTCCCAGTGTTGGAAAGGGGTTAGTTTAACCTCCAGTTTGCTGGTAAAACTGAATTACTGTGTCGTGAAATGATGCATGTCTAAAGTGTGTCATCAACATGAAAAGTTTGGAAAGTTCTGGGCAGAGTGCTGGAATAGGACCTGGGAGACAAGGGTTCAAATCTCCACTTGGCCATGAAATTCACTGGGTCACCTTGAGCTAGTCACTGCCTCTCACCCTAACCTACCTCACAGGGTTGTTATGAGAATTAAATGAGGAAGGTGAGGGTCATGTACATCACCTTGAGTTTCTTGAAGAAAAAGGTGGGATATAAATGCAATAAATAAAGAATAAACGCAGGACAAGGTTTCAAGAGAATTTGCCATGGATCTTCATCTATCTGTTATACCGGTTGATTTGAGTACAGTATCTTACTTTTCAATCCACTGTGGGAGGAGGGACACCTCTTGTTCTCAAGCCGCACCACAACTCTCTAGTTCAGTCTTTTAAAACGCAATGACCCATCAGCCCCAACCAGCATAGTTATCATTGCCATATTTCAAAAAGTGAATATCCAGACAAATAGGCACACATGCACCTGGCAAGGTCTTTGTGGTTTCCACAGGATCTCCTCCCTGTGCAGAAATTAATCTTGAAAACAGCATTCTGTTGTAGTCAATAGAATAAGCTGCAGTGCCCATGACAGCTCCTTTGGTTTGCAAATGGTCCATGGGTCCCAAAAGGTTGGGGGGTCGCCTGCTTTAAAGCAGTGGCTTTCCAATTTCCTACTTCCAGGCAACCCTGCACCACAATGATGGGCCTTCCAATAAATCCCCACACTTCTGATATGGAATTCCAATGCCGTTTTGTGGAGAATTCTGGACCGCCCAGTTCATGTTCAGCAGTAAATAAAACTGTAGGAAAGTCATTGTTGGCCCATTTCTACTGTGTGACCAAGAACACACCCGACCCTCTAGCAACTATACATTACAAGGGAAAAGGGACAAGAAAAGCTGAATCAGACCAATGGCTTATCTAGTCCAGCATCATCTTCTCACAGTGGCCGACCAGATGCCTGTGGGAAACTTTCAAGCAGCACATGAGCACAACACCACTCTACCCACCTGTGCTTCCCAGCAACTGGTATGTGGACATGAGACCTCTGACAATGGAGGTAAACACAGCCATTGTGGCTAGTAGCCGTTAATTGGAGAAGCTTGCCTACCATTCCTGTGCCTTTCCTTGAGAAATCCCTGAAAGGCCTTCCTGAAGACATTTTGAAAAACCATTGTACTAAAGAAGATGGCAATTGGTGTCTGTATGTGTTGCCTAGGAGAAAAGGTTTCAAGGTAAAACTGATCACTGTAACACTAGCAGCGCCTTGCTAGACATGCTGCATTTGCTTCTCCAGTGGCTATGGGATTGATCTGGGCTTCGGAACAGAAAGACTGACTTCTGCTGAAGATGAGAGACGAGGAAAGGTCCTGGGAAATGCCTGTGCAGGGCTTACGGTCTGCTTTCTTTTTTTTCTAACAGGGACATTGCATAGGAAGCCTGTTTTTGTGCTGCTGCATCTTGCCCTCTTCAGCGGCTGGTGAGTGAAGCATTTGGGTCTGACCTTGCAGCAGAACATTGGCCATGGGCAGTAGAGCTAAGAGACCTTTCTGGGCCCAAGGATGCCAGAGGGCACAGATGATCAGAAATGGGGTGGGGACGCAAAGCAATGAAGGTGGACATTCTGTGTGTTTTTGTGTGTTGTAAGTAGTAGTAATAATAATGGTAGTATCTGCTAGCACTGCCACATTAGATGACCCAAAATCCAAACAGTGCATAATACCATAATAAACCAGTCTTTTGCCGACCTGGTGCCTGCCAGACTTGGACTACAACTCCCATCAGCCTCAGCCAATGGTAAGGCATTATGGCAGCTGTAGTTCAAAACGTTTGGAGGCTGCCAGGTTGACAAAGGCTAACGCAAACAATGCAAACTAGGCAAACTGGTATACTTGCCCTAGGTCACATCTTTAACTGCTGAAGCAGTTTTCAGAGTAGATGACACAAGTTCTCCCTTTCAGGCAGAATTTGGCCAAGGTTGTACACTATTTCAAATGCTTTGCATTCTTTTCCAACTTTTGGATTTTCTTGTGAAAACAGGGCTGATGAGACATAACTGAGAAACAAACGTATCACAGGGAAGGATGGGATTCCTGTGGCCTTCCAAATGTTGGACTCTGGCTTCTACCAGCTCCAGCTATAATAGAGGGCCTGGCTCTTGTTTGCCTGGATGGAGGATGGAGAGGTCAAATGTACTTCCATTTCTCTGCCCACTTTTCCCTCTGGCTTCACCCTCCGCTGGCATGTGGCCTTTCCCCCCAGAAGGGAATGCAGCCCTTGGGCTGGAAAAGGCTCCCCATCCACTGGAGGACATGTTCTGCTTCCTGCAGCACAATGGGGTAATGAACCTCCTGGATATTAGCAGGACAAAGGAGAAAATGCAGTGGCTGAGGCTGAATTCAGACAGGCCTTGATGACTGACCTGCCCCTCCTCTTTCTTACTGGCACAGATTGTGGCGTGCAGATCAGCTTAGATCCCATAAGACCCATGCAAGAGTTTGCAGCTGTGGATGAACTCCCTTGGATGGTATCATTGCAGGATGTCTATGGCAACCACTTGGCTTTGGGTTGCATCCTGGATAAACACTGGATAGTAAGTGCAGCCTCTACTTTCCTGAACAGGTGGGTGCTAAAGTGGAGGTTTTTACACACATAGAGCAGGAACAGTTATAGCTGCAAATCATCAAACACTGTATAGGCAACTTCTCTCAAGGGCAGAAAAAACTTTGCAACAATTAATAATAGTTCTTGCAGCACAATCCTAACCTTGGGTCATTTTAGCTAGACAAGTAGGTCAACTTGGAGATGTAGCAGGGTTGCAGTAGAGCCTCTGCTCAGTGGCCTGCTCCTGCCCCTTGCAGCAGCTGCAAAAGAGGTGGTGTTTCAGGAGAAGCGCACCCAGGTGAGTCCATGAAAAGCCTCAGATGAAGACCTCTGTTCCCAGCCACACTGGAAAACTGGCTGCTCAGTTAATCAGAATCCTACCACAATAGGCTGCCAGAAGTACATAGCCCCAGCAAAGAAACACAATGAAGTCTGGGGCTATATCTGGTTGGCCACTTTGAGAACAGGCTACTGGACTAGATGGGCAACTGACCTGATCCAGCAGGGGCCAGTCAAAACGTTGGCAAGCCTAGCAGGCAGGAATTAGGGTCCCTTTTGCCACATGCAAAAGCAGCAGCAGGAGACTTGTGCAGCCTATCTGCTTTTCCCTGTTAAGGCCTCCCCATGGTAACAATGGAGAACTGATTGGTTGTGTGCATTTGGCAACCAATAGGATTTATAGTTAAAAAAAAGCCAATAGCCACAGTCAGGAGGGTGGGCCAGAATTGTGGCCAACAAGGAAATGGTAAAACCTCCCTTCCCCATTTCCTGCATCCTAATGAAAACCTAACCCCTCTCCTGCCTTCTAATTATTATTATTAGTAGTAGTGGTAGTAGTAGTGGTATGTAAAGACATGTTTAGCATGATGTCAGGATTCCTGTGCTTTTAACTGGTACTTGAAAGTCAGGCATTCATTAACTGATCCTTTTCCTATATCGCTGCACCTCCTCTTCAATTTCTGTGCCTCAAGCCCAGAAGCTTCCCCCAGGAATGGAGAGGCATGAAGCAAGGGCCCATGTCTGTGTTCACTCAAGTGCCTTCTCTTTGCTTACGCTTTCCATGGCCAGGACCCAGGTGTTGGCCCTGGTTGGTATCACAGGCCTGAAAGACAGAAGTTTCTTGATCCCCATCAGTGCCATCATCCCGCATGAAGCCTTTGATGAACTCACTCTTCACAATGATATTGCCCTCCTGAAGATAGGCGCCCGGCTCTATTTCAGCAAGGCTTTGCAGCCCATCTGCTTCCCACCTGAAAACTTTCCTGTGACAGCTCTAAGGAACTGCTTGGTTGTGGGCTGGCTGCATCCTCACACAGGTGAGCTACTTGTGTACCATGGCACTCACAATGGCAGTCTTCACAAATGCTGTGCAAGATCAATTGCTCCATTATTTTTGGATTGCATTTACATCCTGCTCTTCCTACAAGGAGCTCCGGGTGGCATGTTTGGTGTTATGCCTATTTTCAGTTTTTCTCCCATGAGAACATCCATCCCTCTCATGGATACACATCTATTGGCCATCTGCATGTGGAAGGATTCCCATAGTTCCCAGGGATCAGATCTATGTCTTCCTTGTATGTGGTTATTGCATGTGGCTTCCAAGATTTCTCCTGGCTGGACACTTAAGAGACAAGGTGCTATTCAAACCTTTTTTAGAATACAGAATTCTTTTGAATAGAGTCACTAATCTAATTTCAATTTGTAGACATTTTGCCAGAACCAAATTCTGGAAGCTAGTGAGATCTTTCTTCTTTTCTTTACCTTGCCCCTCACTGTTGGGTACTAAGGAGAGCTCCTTCCTCTTTGCCCTGGACAGAAGACAGGAAATATAGCTTTTAGCACAGGAGGGTGGGCTTTGAAGGGAAGATGGGCAGCCCAATGTGTGTTGTGTTCAGTTGCCAACTTAGTCCTGTAAAGACCTAGAAAGGCCAGGCTTTGCTCATGCCTTTGTATCTCAGTCCAGGCAGGGAGCGTCTCTCTACGGAAGCTCTCGGTGGTGGATGTTGACCCCTGTCCCCTGCACAGAATCATGACCACAGAGTGCTGCAGCCACAGGAAAGCTGACAACGCGTCTGGATGCCTGGTGAGAAAGTTATGTTCATGGACTCATCTGCTGCTACCTCTGCACAATTCATAAACACAACAAGCAGTTCTCTTCTAGTGACTGTGCAAACACTTCAGCAAGGCATAGTGAAAGTACAGAAAATATTTTCCCCTTTTAACACAAGAGCATTGCTGCAGCTGTTTACTGGGCAGGGTGGTGCTTTAACATTAGTACTTGTGTTTTCTATTATTAAATTAAATTTTTTAGATATTGTTATAAATATATATATATTTGTGAGCCCCTTCTAAGAATTTTTTTCTAAAAGGCGGGGTATAAATCTATTGAAGAACTTTTGAGAAAGGGGCAGATCTACTCATTCCTAGGCAGCATTTGATAAAAAAAGAAGAAGAAACACCCATCAAGAGACCAGTTAAGAGCTGGTAGGTGAACCATAGCCCATAAGTAATCTCAGAACTGTATCCTCAGAAATGTCTTGGAACGTCTAATTTTCATGTTATTCTGATGGCTGAAAACAGGGCCGGGCATGATGAATCTGGATTTAATCCAGTTTATTCAAGATCCACAGGTAAATGTTAAATGCACTCCTAATTCACATCTCTGCTCAGCTGTGAAGCTGAGTGATCTTAGGTCAGAGATGGTGACAGGCCCATCTCCACAGGGTTATTGTGAGAATAAAACAGAGAGGAGGAGGAGAACCCTGTATGCCACTATGACACCCTTAGCCAGCCAGCTCACAGTGCCCAATTTCTAACACTAATGTCTACCTGCCTGCTGCTGGCCATCCCTGTTTGTGGAAGAGAGTTGTTAGGGGGACCATTTTACTTGATCTGCTATTTGGAAGGGATCTGCAGCAGAGAGTAAAACAGCAGTTTCTGCTCCTGATGGAACCTTTTCATTGGACCAGGGGGCCCACCCAAAAGCTCCACAAACTCCTCCTCCTTGTTCCTAAAATTCTGACTTTGTGCACCTATCATGAGGTCATGAGGTCCATATTTTTTTTCTTATTTTGCCTTGGCTTTTGTTGTATTTCATGATTTCTCTGTCAGTTGCCTTGAACTGCATGTGGAGAGGTGGGGGAGAGGTATTTGAAATGAATAAATAAAGGCACCTTTGCTTTTTCCTCTTCCAAAGGGATACCCAGGCAACCCGGTCATATGCCAGGCAGATGGAACAAGGCAGTGGGTGCTGAAGGGAGTGATGACCAAGGGCGGTATGAGATGCTATGGGCCGTTTCTCTACACCAGAGTGTCTTCCTATGGCGACTGGATTGTGACCACCACAGCAAAGTGGGGAGCTCCGGCTTCTCCCATCCCTGACTCAAGACACAGCCCCTTCAGACCTCCCATGGAGGAGGGCGAAGGGATATTTGAACCCATTGGGGAGGGGAGAGCCATTGACTTCTCAGACCACACCAGCCTTAATCATACAGAGCACCTCACAGAAGACAGCCAGGAGCTCCCAGAAGAGCCAGCTGAGTCACGGGCCAAACAGTCTGATCCCATCTATTATGACTACTACAGTGGGGAGCTTCTTCCCGTTTCTACAGCCAAGTTAGGCCAGCCTGAAGGCCTTCTCTCTAAAAGCCTCATGCCCTGTCTTCTGACATGCTGGATGGTGGCAGGTTAAGCAGCAGACATTTCTGAGAAATGCACAGCTGAGATATGGTGAGTGCTGTTATGCTCATCTGTCATTTCCCCAGAAGTCCCATTTGGACAATTAAACTTCAAACCCTCCTTATTCAATCTCCTCAGAACCATGTGGTATGAAATGACTCAAAAGTGGTAAATATAGCCAGATATATTGATGACTTATAAAGTAACTTATCACAGGGGAACAGAAAGGGAAAGGGGACAACAACTGCAGGGGTCCTAAGACCCTGGTGCAAATACCTTGTCTGGAAGAGAGAGCCAGAGAAGACAGAGGAAACAGGAGGCATGTGCTGCAGGGGCTCCTGTTCTCTTCCAAGGCTAGGCAACTGGGCCCTTGGTAAAGTGCCTTTGTCCAGCTCTCTCCTTCTCAGTTGCTCCCTTGCTCTGGGAGAAGAGCCTGCAGCTGTTGACTAGCCAGCTTTGCCTTGTGCCAAGTACTCTGGTAGCCCCGCAAGGCCATCTGTGAGACGGAAGAGGGGAAAAGAGGAAAGCAGTAAGAAACTGAGCTGGGAGTGAGGGACAGAGAGAGAGACTGAGAAAGAAAACCCAGACCAAGGGGGACAACTATTGCATGCCTTCTATTTACCCTAAATGACAAATGCTCTCCTAAGGTGGGTGGAGCAGCTGTTCCTGGCCTTCTCTTGCTTGCTTATCCTCATTCGGCTCCTCTTTTAAACTCCAAGCAAGGAGAAAAAAACCACACGTATACAGAGAGGCTGCTTCTCCTCCTGCATCTGCACCTTGGAGTAATATCATTTCAGAGTGCTCCAGAAACAGCATCCACTATCTGCAGGGCTTATCTACTTCCTGATGCTCTACTGCCACTTTCACAATCCTAGAAAGTTTAAATAAAACCCTGCTCTGCAAACCAGCAAGGGAGAGAACAAGGACAAGAAAGGATATGCCAAAGGCAACAGGTTGAAAGTGGAGTTTTTGTCCATAGCCACATCTCTTCAAGTTCAGGGCTATCCCTACACTGATCCCCAACTCCACTTCCTGCACACAATCTGAACACCCTTTTCCAATAGGGAATTTTACCTCTCTTTAACCTGGTGTTGAGTATAACAATGAGGCACTTGGCCACATATTGCCCACATCAGTGCCAAGTTTGTGTTCAGAGGCAGAACAGAGGTTTAACACAGACCTCGCTGTGGTCAGCCCTGTGGCACAGGTGCCCAGATGTAAGACCAGCATGCTCATACCTCTGCAATTTCCACCTTCCTCTCCCAGATCTTGATGATGTTCTCCAGTTCATGTACTGCCATCTTCTCATGGACATAGTCGAGGACAGGGGGCACTTTGTACTCTGTCAGTTGTTTCCGTAGCTTTTTGTTCAGGACCTCGGCTTTGAACCGTTCCTATAAAAAAAAGGAAAAGAAGAAAAGTATTTTGATGAGAGACTCTCTTTAGTTTTATTTCATTGCATTGTATCGGGTGGGGTGGGGGCAGGAATTTAGATCAGGGAAATGGCAGGGGGAGAAAGGGCTAAACACCTCTTCATCCAACATCAATACACCAATCACATTCAGAACCCCCAGTGACTTCTTTAAAGTAAAAATAAAAATGTTTGGAGAGCTGATCACAGATCTTCACTGTAATATTTAGTTGGACCTTTCACCGGTCCCTTACTCTGGGGGAAGCCCCCAGCTGATGACTGGCCGTTTTCATCTGAAGCCAAACGCTGCAGGGCTCCCGCTGGTAACCCACCCTATTTTCTGAGTAAGGGAAATAGCTGTTTATCCTGAACGTCCAACCCACGGAAGATAAAGAGGCACTGAGCCTTTCCTGACATTCTTTCCTTAGTCACCCTCTTGATCTATGCAAATAAACCATCTTCAGTTTGCAACCATTCACACTTTTCTTCCTGAAAATGTGAAAGTTCCTGTCCAGGCTTTTCAGCATCACTTAGCAAGCAAATTAGTTCCCAGATAATACAAAGTCCTCCCTTAGTGTACTGATTTTTCTCCTGGGATCATTTTTGCTCTACTTTGACTCACAAGCCTGGAAAATCACATGCATTAACAATAAAAAATAATAATAATACATTAGGAGCCAGTAAACTGGACATTGTTCCTGGTGGCAACACCATCATTCACAAATAATCCCAGTAAATTGATTCTGTCCCTGTTATTTTAAAACCTTTGCTTGCAGTTAAATAGCTCCTGTGCCTCCCTTCAGTCCTACCTCCTCAACGAGGATGGCCTCATGTTCAATTTTTTCCAGGGACTCCTTTCTCTGGGCAATATCTTTCACCAGGTTGGTGGCCAGGGTCATTGCGGTATACAGTTTCTTCTGAAATAAAACAAGTTGATCCAGACTGAGAGGGAAAAGAAGGCTGGATGGCCTGTGTCTACCTAAGCAGAAGGAACTTTCAGAAGGCAGCATCCAGATTTACTTTGCATGTCTGAATGCTACCTGGCCACACATGGAACAGCTGTAACTGGAAAATGAGGTTTCAGTAGCCAGCACAGACACTAAATCCAGAATGGAGGTATAAAGTATGCTCACCAAATTATGTTCGCCTTTACAAAGTTCCATCCTTATTTCAGATATTGTGATATATTGCAATGTTTAGCTGGTGGTATATCAGGATTATTCCCTGGGAATATTGCCCAAGTGAAAATGAAGACAGTAGTTCAAAGAAGAGATTTGAAGAGATGCAGAAAAAGAGACTCCTGCTGAAATCCCCGTTCTGGACAGTGAAATATGCTCCAGAAGCTTTTGGGAAAGGGCCAAAGCTAAGAGGTTAAGAGCATCTGCTTGGAATGCAGAAGGTTCGTGGTTCAACTCTCGATGGATTCTCCAGGAAGGGCTAGGAATGGCCCCTGAGACTGAAGTCCCGGAGAACTGCTGGTGCAGACATTATTGAGCTAGGTGGACCAAGAATCCTGTGTCTCTAGGCTCATCCTCCTCTAAGTTTGACCCAGGATGATACAACCTCCTGGACCAAGTCCCACAGTTTTGATTCTTATAGGCTCATTTGCACACAGTGGGATCTTCTTTTGGGGTGGGGAAAGCTTCCCATGGTAAGCATGGGAAAAGGTACCCACTAGTCCAGGATGTGTGTGTGTGTGTGTGTGTGTGTGTGTGCGCGTGAGAGAGAGAGAGAGAGAGAGAGAGAGAGAGAGAGAGAGAGAGAGAGAGAGAGACGGAGAGACTCAAGTCCTTCTTTTAGCTTTCTTCCACACTAGACATTTACTGCAAAATAGCCAAGCTTTACCAGGGGTACCAACTTGAATAAAATATGGGGGGGGGCAGGTAAGCTCTGACCCGCATAATTGATCCCAAGACATGGCTCATGCACACCATTTGAATGGCAATGCCCATCAACTTGGGGAGGGGGCACAGCCCCCTCAAATATTTTAGTGGGAGGGACCGAAGGGAGATCGGCCCCTAGACGTTGGGTCCTATGCTTTACACATTTTCTACAGGTTATTTGCATGACATCATGAACAAACATCATGTTCCCCATTCTCAGTTCCCCCCCTTTTTCTTTTCAGAGCCCAGAATATTCAACTTTAAAAAAACCCAATTCAATAGCACACAATTACCCAAGTGAATATACCCCCTTCCTCCACTTCTATTCTCACTGGTGGGGGAGAATCATGAATGAGAATGCAGTTTGGAGAAGGGAGCATTTAACCCTCTTGCACAATGGTCCCAGTGAAAACTGTCCTTCCAACATTTGAGGTTGGAAAAAGGAGAACTTGCCAAGGAGTAACCCTAGCAAGCCAGGAAAAGGTGTAGAAAATGAGGCAGAGGTTAGGCCCTAGATCCCCTGCCACTGTTTCTGACTGTTTCTGGAACTCTGCTCTGCAACAGAAGAGATGGAGGAAAAGCTGTGTTTACTCCGTAGCAGAATAATTGCTGGTTACAGAGCAGAGCTTTGGTCTACAGCAGCACTGTCCCCCTCAGTAGGGAAGTGCAGGCAGTTGGATCCCAGGTCTCTTCCAGCAGCCATCTTAAGTGTAATGGTTCTAGGGTTTGCTCGTGCGTAAGCACGTGCCTATCCCCCTGGCTGGGTGCAAACACCTGGCTGGGCTGCCAAAGTGAACCTCTTCTGTCCGGACAGCCACTCACCCGTGGCTGACTCAATCGCTGGCAGAATCCGTGAGTGGGCGTTTCTTAAACTTCTTCCAGCAAAGAAGTTCTTTGACGCCTAGTCTCCACCTACCCTCTCTGCGCGAAAGCCTTCTGCGCAGGGAGGGCGTGGGCAACGGAGGACCCCTACTCTCCCCGCTGGTCCCAGGCAAGGAGTCATGGGACCGCCTCCCCCACCTGCCCCCCTTCTCCACTGGTGCTACGCTGATTCTCTTCCCCAGAAGATGGGCTGCTCCTCCCGATCCCTGGACGCTCTCTGGAATCCCTCTGGCTTTTGCGCTCCCCCTCCAGTACTGATGGCAGTTCCCTGACATTAAGCCATGTATGGGGAACCAAAGAGCAGGAGAGAGAGAGAGTACTGTGGGACTGCTCTACTTACTCTGTAGAAATTGAGGACCTGGATAGCGTTGCCCACAGTCAGCTTCAGTTGCAGCAGCTCCTGGTTCCGCTCATCAATCTTCTCTAGGAACTGAGCATTCTCGATTTTCAGCTGCTGGAAATCGACCTCGTGTAGTGCCTCCCCGAGTTCCTCCTTCTGCAGACCAACCGAGAACAGTGTGGGTCACTGACTAGGGAGCCCAAGTACATAGCAGGTTTCTCTGTGTACAGTTCTAGTTGCCTCACCTCAAAAAGGATATTGTAGAGTTGGTGAAAGGATATAAGTTTATAAAGTTATGCATGGCATGGAGAAAGCAGGTAAAAGTTTTGTTCCCTCTCTCATAATACTAGAACATCCAATGAAGCTGAAAGTTGGAAGATTCAGGACATTTAAAATAAAGCATTTCTTCACATAGTGCACAGTTAATCTGTGGATCTTGCTCCCAAAGGAGGCAGTGATAGTCAAATTTGGATGGTTTTAAAAGAGGACATGTTCCAAATGTTGGGTGCTCTTTCTGAATGGATGATTCTGGTGTTCTACTTATGGAGATACTCCTGATCAATGAGCAACAACATGGAATGCATGGGACACCAAGCAATGGTACACTGAGGCGAGACTGGCCTGCTGAGATGCACCTTCACAAACTTGCAGTTTACGCACCTGCTTGAGCTGCATTTGCATCTTCTTCTTCTGGACTTTCAGGGAATCATTTTTCAAACGAATTTTCTCTTTCAGTACATCCTGAAAAAGAAAGTCACCTAATTTCTTTCTCAGGCTTGCTGCTAAAGTTTGCCTGCATTTACATGTACTTTATGTGTGGCTGAGAGATGAGCACTTACCCTGCAGGCTGTGACCAATCACTCCTGGCGGCAAAGCTCTCCAGAGGAAACTCCCAGGTAATAACAGGAATGCTGCTTTGCCTTGGACCTTACATGTATCCAAATGGAATTGCCTCTCAACTCTAACATGTGTGAAGACTTTTGAGTTACACAGAACTCTATTTTAGGCCAAAGAGTTAGGTGCATCTCAGAAATATTTTGAGCAATTATACAATTGTGTATAATTGTGTATAAACAGCTCTCAACCCTGATGCAGTTAAACTAGAAGGAATGGCAGCTGCTCATTATTATTGCTATTGCCTTGCACAGGCAATAGCCATTCTCTGAAAGATTGAATTGAGGAAAAGTTGATGAAGATCAGAACTGGGACTTCATAGATACAGTTGCCATCTTTTTCATTGGCCCCACTCCTGTGTATTTACCAGACTGAAATGTAATATAACATGTAGAAATGTGGTGAAGCTGGAATGGAGATAGGAGGATGAGCTTTACCTGTTTTATTTCTGCATGTTAAGGATACAGGTACAGGGTTAGGTATGGTTCTTTAATGATAAATATACATCCTATTTACCGATTCAGCTTTATAATGTCAAGATATGTATTCTATGGAATAAGAATGCTCTGAAATAGACACATTTCTCAGGAAGTCCTCCTCTGAATGGCAAAGATTGCTTAAGGCGTCTGAATGTATGCCACTGTTTGGTGGGATCCACCATGATGTCTACAGGCTACTGCACTCAGTTGCTGGTATCTAACAAAACAAGAACACATGCAGGAGGATTAGAGACACTGATGGTCTCACTAATAGGCTGTTTTACCAAGGTTATCAACTGGCTAACGGAGCAAAATGAGAGCAGCTGGTGGGACTGCCCAATGTTCTCTCCACTTACCCTGTAGCGTATCCTATCTTCCATGTATCTCAGCACTTTTTCAGAGGCGATGACACTCCCTTTCTTCTTGGTGATGGTTTTGACTATATCTTTGTCAAAGTCCTGCACAGCTTTCTTAATGTCAACTAGGCGGATGTCTGCTTCCTCCAGGACAGCCTGCCAAATTCAAGATTGCACCGTCAGTAAAGGAAGGCTGCATGTCATTGATTTGTTCTCATGGAGAACCATGCAGACCAGCTGCTGCCCGGGGACAAAGAATTGTGTTCTGTAAACTCTTGAGTTAAAAAGGTGGAGACCAGCAGCAAGAAGTAGGTGGCAAACATGAATTGCTTGGCTGTGCTACTCCAGCTGAACTCCTTGCCCAAGACCATTAATTGTTATGACTGTTAATGAGCAATGCCTAACTGATGGTAAGATGTCCAGCAATTCTTTATTTACTACATTTATATGCTGCCTTTCTGCCAAGGCACCCAAGGTTCTTTTAGTATTTTAAAATTGCAGTCCAACACATGATATAAAATGTAAAGTTGCCTATGAGTGGTTGAGTCCAAAGGCAGCAGGCGCTGATGTTTCCTGCCTCTCTTGCTTCCCCCCTTGCCTTCCCACAGGGCAGATGGTGCCGGCCCAAATAATGTTTTTGTTTATCTCCCTTGCTCAGTTCCCACCTTGAAAGTCACACTCCATTGGAAAAGCTTTCCAAACCTGACCATGTTATTGCAACTGATAATCTTGGAACTAACCCTAACTGGGCTCCCCAAACTTCATGCATAAGGCCTGTGTGAGCAAATGGCACTGCCAAGCACTTCAGCTGTATTTCTCATGCCACGGCTCCTGCTGTGTTTATAATACTGAAATACTGAATGAGGAAAAGAGTGGTTTCATTGGCAAATTAAGCAGCCACCCACTCTGGCCAGCTATGCACTCCAGGTTTAAGTATCCAGAAAAGAGAGATTTAACCCAAGTTTTAGCTCTTCAGCATCTATTTTAACATACACAAAAGAGGAATATTCTGACATTCTGCAAGAGGCAGCCTGGCATGTATCTTCCCAATCAAGAGCAAAACTGACAGTCTTTTAAAAGGCAGTTCCTCCCCTTAACTATGGCTTTTATAAGCCCACAGCTCCTTGGAGTGTCCATAAATTGGTGTCTTTAAGCCTTTCCCAAAGTACTACTGCACAGAAACGTATAACAAGATCAGCGCTAAAGCCCAGAAAATTCAGGGGATCTTGGAAGCCCAGTGTTTTAATGTTATCAAGTGCCATCATTTCCTGCCTTCCGCTTCTCAGGAAGACCAGTTGTCTACAGCCTTGACTAAATGAACTGCCTTTGGATTATAAGTTTGATTGGTAGAAAAGTGCCTCTTCATCTGAATCACCAGATACTACTGAGTGGGCCAAAAATGGCATACCACTGCTCACTTACTAAATTTGACCTGGCATGAACAGGTGCCTCAATGAGGAGAGAACACACACTTCAGTACAGCGATACAACACATGCCTCTTCCTATCCCAGAGCAACTATACCAGGTAGTTCTGCAACAGCCTTTCTGAGTTCTCCTTTAACCTCTGAACATCTTCCTTTGTCTCCTCCAGCTCCCGTTGTGCTATGTCACATTTCTGTTCCACCGTCAGACCCACCAGACGATCTGCTGTTAACCGGGATTTAGATTTGCGCCTGCCTCGTGCCTGAAAACCAAATGATTGCAAGATAGAAGCACACAGCTCTACATAAGAAGCCACAAAAGGTGCAACTGAACTCAAGAATTTGCCATCACTGTATTTGTTTCTTCTTTTGCCCCTTTATGAATATTAATGTGACATGCTTTGTTAGGTGTCTTAGATGAAATTTGTGGTGAATTGGATACAAGATGGATTGGCAGCCTGATATTAATAATAATAATAATAATAATAATAATAATAATAACAATAATAATAATAATAATAATATATGGTTAGTATTATATTTGTTGCTTATTACAAAAAATGTCTCAAAGCAACTTACAATTATAAAAGCATACATGATACAAAATTCAAAATAAATAAAAAAGATAAAAGAATATTAATTGACTAAAATTACTCATCCTGTAATAATATGAAAAGGGCAAATCATACCCTAACCTACTAAAAGATGAACATCAATTAAGCGCAAAATGTGGTCTAAATATAGGTAGTGATGGAACTTGGTACATCTCTCTGGGGAGAGCATTCCACACTTGCAAGCCGCCTCTGAGAAGGCCCAATCTCGTGCTGGCACCCTCTGCCCCTCCCTTTGAGGAGAGCTTCAGATGACAAGTGCAGGGTCTGAGAAGGTCCAGGCAGGAAGAAGCAGTTCCTAAGGTACTGGGGTCCTGAGCTACCTAAGGCTTTATAGGACAAAAACAGCACTTTAAATTCAGGGTCTGCTTCTCATCTGCACTCTGGCCAGTTAAGCTTCAGCAAAGGACAAGGGAGCAGACTCTTTGCACCATCAAAACCACAAATACTGTCACAACAGCTATTCCAGTATCTGTAAAATAATCCTGTAACTTACAAGTTGTGCTTGTCCCATGTCCATCAAAGAGCCAAACTTTTCCAGCACCAAGTCCCTTGGCTCAAGCCGATTGAAAGTCTTCTCAAACATTGTTGTCTCAAGTTTGAGCATGGCATTGTCATGGCTGAAGGTAGATGAAAGATTAGGTGAGCAAACCCAGTGGTTCACGTGAGCAATTCATGTCGCAAACCAAAAGGGATGACAGCAGCATCCATTAAGGCAAAGTCTGAGGAAGACAAAATCCTCAAGCTGCAATCTATGGTAACCTACTCCTTAGAGAGGGGACACATAACTTTTGCACCACTCTGAGGGTTACATTTAAGGTAAAGCAGCAATAAATTCTGGAACAATAACTACCTAAGAAAAGTTTTAAAGCTTACTCTTTAAAACAGGGGTCAGCAAACTTTTTCAGCAGGGGTCCGGTCCACTGTCCCTCAGACCTTGTGGGGGGGCCGGACTATATTTTTGGGGGGGAAAGAAAAAAATAACGAATTCCTATGCCCCACAAATACCCCCGAGATGCATTTTAAATAAATGGACACATTCTACTCATGTAAAAACACACTGATTCCCGGACCGACCGTGAGCTGGATTTAGAAGGCGATTGGGCTGAATCTGCCCCCTAGGCCTTGGTTTGCCTACCCATGCTTTAAAATGTCCCACATAAACTCTAAATATATATATATATTTACCAATATCAACAAAATTCCTCTTCTTGGAACTGCTATTTTACCCATTCCCTGAGAAAATTATTTCCATCTTCTGTGGGACAATCTTTATTGAAAATTACTTGGTTTAATCTTCTGTCTAAGCCACTGTTTCTCAGTTGTGATCCTAGGGTCCAGTACTGGGTTTTAATATTTTTTTTGTACCAGTCCCTCTCAGGCAATGGAAATGCCCTTCACTTCTCCTTCTGGCCTACCTATTTATTAAGGTGTTACATTCAACACCTTAACTAATGAAATTAAGTTTAAAATATATCCTGGGGTTTAATATTATAGCTTGAGATTCTCAACATCTTAGTACATTTGAGAAAAGTGTGTGTGTACCATTTAAGTTTACCACTGGTAGCAGTCATACAGGGTGACTGCCACAGGTCTGCACACAGCATCATTGTTTCCTGTAACTTTTCCATTTACAGCACACATCCTGAACTTTTTCTTGAGCTTGTTTTCTGAATTTAGTATAGTTTGGTGACATGTTTCCTTACAGGTAGGGGAACAACATTGTAAGGTTAGAGAGGGTAAAGCACACCTATTCATAGCATTGGGGGGGAGGGAGTTAATAAAACTGAAAAGCCCCATATCTTGGGTTACATCCACACCATACCTTTAAAGCACATTTAAAGTGCATTTCTTCACTCAAAGAATCCTGGGAACTTTGGCTTGTTAAGTGTGCTGGTAATGACAGCTCTGTGATGTGCAAACTACAAAATTCCCAGGAGACTTAGTGGCAAGCCATGACTGTCCAGGTGGTATATGTGTGCTATAAATGTATGGTACGGATGTAACCTTGGCTATTATTTGGATTTAGTTAGTGAAACCCATCCTTAGTAAGGCTGATGGCCAGAATGCGATTTACAGCCAAACCTGCCCCCTAGCTATGCTCCTCCGCTTTCTGCCATAGAAGTGAACGGGAGACCCGCACCGCCCCAGAGTAGGTCGTTCCCTTTGCCCACAGGGATGGCTGCCAACCAGTCGGGGGGAAGGAAAGGGGGTGTCTTGAGGGGCCCCAGGTGGGTTTGCGTTGGAGGAAGAGCCGGAGCCGCCGCGCCGGTTCTTCTCGCCGCACCTGGCTTCCTCCACCAAGCCGTGCAGCTGGGAAATGGATAACTGGGCCAGGTCCTGGTGCAGCTCCTCGCTCAGCTCCCGCGACTCGCCCGTATGGACGCTGTCGCGCTCCGACTCCTCGTCCGCCATGGCCGTGGGCTGCGAGATCGCCATAGCAACCCAGCACAGGCCCTGCAGGCCGCCCGACCGCGCCTCCTCCTCTTCCAGGCCCGGCCTTCCAGGAGGGGCCTCGTCATCGCGGGCGGCCAGCCGCTGCGCCTCGCGACCGAGACGAGGAGGCTGCTGGGTGGCGGCTGCTCCGCTCCAAGCGGGGAATAATCCTCGGCAAGCGGGGCTTCACCTAATCCCCGGACTATGGCACGGCCTGCGGGAGAGTTTGATGCTGACTCGCGGGCAGCTTGCTCCCTCGCTGCGGCGGCGGCTTCATGCCTAACCCGGGGGCGAGAGAACAGTGGCTGCTTCCTGCGCGCCCGGCCAGAAGCAGCAGCTCCTGGCAGGCAGCTGCGGCCGGACTCGATTCCCGGGCATGCGAAGCCGGCCTTTGCTGTGCTGAAGGTGTTGTCCAGCTATGCTTATTCTGTTTATGCCTCGCTTCCCAAACCGAAAAGCCCTGCAGTAAGCATAGATCCGGAGTGTCGTCGCTCTCGCACCGGCAGCCTAGCAATAAAAGTCTCTGACCTACATTGCAAGACGGTCGGGAAAAGATTCCGACTCCCCCGCCCCGCCTGCTCTGGGAATCATGCCAGTGGGCAACATTGGAAGGATAGTGACAAGCACACGTGTTTATTAAACACACACACACACACACATTAGCCTGTTCTTCTTTATACTGCCTTTCATCAAAATATGTTCCAAGGCAATTTACAACGCCGGAACAGGGGAAAAAGCTAAAGAAATACAGTACACACGGTACGCCTTCCCAAACTACTGCTCCTCCAGATGTTTTGGACCGCAATTTCCATCACTGCCGGACGCTAGCCTAGGACTGATGAGTAGTTCAAAACATCTGGAAGGGCACCTGGTCGAGCGAGCCATAAGACCTCCTTCAGCATCAATATCAGCATTATGAATATAATAATAATTCAATTTATATCTCACCGTTCGTCCCCAAGCAGCACAGGGCAGCAAAGATAACCAGGACTTTGGCTGATTAAACATTATTTGGCCTTTGAAATGCGTTGTGGGGGCGTTGTTATTAGTTTGCTTTTATTTTATTATGTATTTTATTATGTATTTTGTGTATTCATTTTGTATTTTTATGTTGTGAACCGCCCTGTGATCTTCGGATGAAAGGCGGTATACAAATTTCATAATAAGAAAATAAGAAAAGAAATATTAAAATTTAAAAACAAAATCATTCTAAAAGCAATTACGGTTAAAAGCATACTACTATCCAATGCGTTTGCCAGGAGGAATGGGTGAACAGCGCCGTTTTCAAAGTTCTCGCTAACTTTCAGGAGATCACCTCACTAATCCCCACCAGCTCTCCCAAAAAGGGTTTAATAACAATTTAGAGCATTTTGTATTATGTTACATGGCTATTTCAAAATGAGGGGGATGAAAGAAAAATCTCCATATTATTAAAGGGGAAAAGCCTCCATGTTATCAAAAGAGCACTCGAGCTCCTTTCCTGCCACATTTTCTTTAAAAACAAAAAGCCACGTGCTCCGCTCCTCTTTTCTACGAGCAGGTGCTCTTCTCAACGCCCCGCTCGCAAACAAAGTGTCAAAGGAACCCGAAAGTCTTGCGCAACGGTTTGTCTACTCGCGTAAATCTGCGGACCAAAGGCACGCACGTGCTCGCGGCGCTTCACGTCACAGCCCGTCCCTCACAGCGAGCAGGAGGCGGAGTCACAGCCGACGCGACGGCGGCTCGGCTTCCCTTTGGAAGAGTCACCTCCTCCTCCTCCTCGCCGCAGGGGGCCGCTGTTGCGCCGGACGCGAGCCGGCCCGTGCGAGGGACTCTCTCCGCGCGCGGAGCCGGGCTGGTGGGCGCGTCGCCGGCGCCGCCGAGGAGGCCAAGGCCGCCGCCGCCGCCGCCCTTTCCGGGTCCGCTGCGGCGGCGCTCCGAAGGAAGCCAGGGAGTGCCGCCCGCGTACCGGCCGGCCTGGCGCCGCTCTTCCCCGTGACCGCCCCGCTGGTGCTGCTGCTGCTGGGCCGCCGCCAGCACCGCCGGTGTTGGGGCTACCGCTACTACTCCGCCCCGCCGCAGCCGCCGCCTTGCCTCGTCTCCCGGCCCCTCCTCGCCGCCGCCGCCGCCCGCTGCCGGTCGCCGCCCGCCCCCGCCATGCCCGGCCCGGCCGCCGGGAGCCGGTCCCGCGTCTACGCCGAAGTCAACAGCTTGAGGAGTCGCGAGTACTGGGACTACGAGGCGCACGTCCCCACCTGGGGGTAAGGCCGGAGGCGGGAAAGAGACCGGCGGGCGGGCGGGCTGGGGGTCTCTCGCTCGCTATGGAGCTATTCGGCGCCGAGGCCTCGCCAGCCAGCCATGGCCTCCCGGCTTCCTGCCTGCTTGAGGCGCAGCTAGGCAGTCTGTGGCCCCGCGCGAGGGCCGCCCTTTCCCCACATGGTCCTCGGGGCGCCTCGACGTCCGCATGGTGGGCAGAGCCGGAGGGCCCGTCTCGAAGGCGAGTCTGCGTGTCCAGGGCGCCTTGGGAGGCAGAGGAAAGCACAGCTGGAAGTGGGCTCGGCCGCCTGGCGTCCCTTTAAAGGCCCTGCTTTGCTTCTTCCCGGGCCTGCTCTCCGCGTACTGCGCTCTGTCGCTCCCCATGTGCAGGGTTTAGCGCACCCACCCGACAGCCCATCATTTGCAGCCTTGCTTTGCGCGCCGTCCCTCGTGCCGAAGAAGGGGCTGGGAAAGATGGAATCACAAAGTGGCTGGGATCTGGAACGGTGTTGATTAAGAGGGATTAAAGAATAATAAAATATGAAATCAGTAATGGAGATCCTGCAGTGTAGAGTCCAGGTTGTTCTTGGACTCCAAATCTCAGCAGCCTGCTTGGCCAGTAGTCAGTAATGACAGACAAGAATTGGCCACAGGTTTCCCGCCCCTGGGTTCAAGTAGCATTCTGCAACCTAGTGCCCTCCAGACATTTTGGATTACAGTTCCCACCAGCCCTAGTTAGTAGTATGACTAGTAGCGATGATAGAAGTTGCTTGTTGGGTCTAGGTTGTTGCTTTTGGGATTCACTCTTAATACTGCAAACTTTGATTGTGCAATGAAAGTGGGCTAGTGCTCTTGGGCTCTTCTTCCCCCCTCCCTACAGAAGCCCCACATTTTGTGGTAGGGTAGAGGAAGTGATGGGAAATGCCCTGGAAAGTGTAGGATAACAGTTGCTTACTGTGGCATCATATAAGTGTCCCACAAACAGATCTGAATGAGTGCTCAATAAATAACAGACATCATATAACCATCCCAGAAACTTTTTGCAAGGAAATGAGGATCGAAAGCTCAGTAAGCAAGTTGCCTTGAAGTGACTACTTCAAAATGTCTAGAAAACTACATAGTTGGGAAAGGCTACACTAGGCCCTCACAGGTTTGAGATGCACACACAAGTTCCAACTCAGCTACTCTGAACACCCTTCTGTACTAAGAGTAAGGTGATTGCTTCCCATCTTCATTGCATTTTTATGGGTGAAAATGAGTTTCTAACAAGTGTCATCATGATTCAGAAGTAGGGCTTAGGAGTTGCTAGTTATTCCTGATTAACAGGCACAAAGCTGTGCTCTTACGTAGTGGTGTTAGGCGTGTGTGCATGTGCACATGTGCTGTGCTGGTTCCTCTGTCCTTTCAAAAATGAATAAGCAAAAGTAGGGTTGGGCATTTGGTTAATCGGTTACTTTGTAAAGTTTTATGAGCATAATATAATTAACAACTTTGATACTTCATACTAATCACAAAAACCAATTTGGATAACATTTATTGTGAAACAATAATAAATTTATTAAATGAATTATTTTATTACATATTAATTTCACTCTTCACCCTAATGAGATCAGGAACAGCTTACATGGTTTTCCCCTGCCCCCGATCCTCTCAACAATTGTAAGAATGTAAGAAGAGCTCAAAGACCCATCTAGTCAAGCATTCTCTTCTCATAGTGGTCACTCTGATGCTTGTGGAAACCAGAGCGCAACAGCACTTTCCTCACTTGAGATTCCCAGCAAGTGGTATTCAGATGCATTGAAAGCCTTATCCTCCAAGAATTTGTCTAATACCCTTTTAAAGCCATCCATGTTGGTGGCCATTGCTATATCTTTGGGAGCAAATTTCTTAGTTCTATGTGTTGTATGAAGAAGGACCACCTTTTGGCTGTCTTGAGTCTGCCAATATTTAGCTTCATTGGATGACCTCTGTTTTTTTAGTATGATGAGAGAAGAGAAAAAGCCTTCACCCTATCCACTTTCTCTAGTCTAGACCATGTATGATTTATTACACCTCTTTTTGCCTTTTTTCTGAACTAAGATGCCTCATAGAGGAGTCATACTTGCTTTTTCTGAAGTTTTTCCAGTTCCACAATATCCTTTTTTGGCTGTAAGGTGACCAGAACTGTAATGTTCTAAAGATGGTGGCACCAAAGATTTGTATAATGACATTATGATATTATTGACTGTTTTGCTTTAAATCCCATTCATAATTATCTCTCATATGAAGTTCACTTTTTTCACAGCTTCTGTGGGCTAGGAACACACTGAGGTGTCCAAAGCTATACCATGATCTCACTCCTGGTCATCCAGCACCAGTTCAGACCCCATTAGTATTTGTTATGGGGTCAGGTTTTTGTTTTTTACTATATTATTTATTTTTTTGTTTTTTATATTGTAAACCATTCTGTGATCCTCAGATGAAGGGTGGTATAGATATGATGATGATAATAATGATGATAATGATAATAATGCTAAAGATGTGAACTTTCCAGAAATTGTGAATCCATAGAAAAAACAATGTTGGGGTAGGGGGGGGGACTTGGGGTGAAATATGCAATCCATTTTAAAATCATACTTTACAGTTCAAAAGTCATTTTGTAACTTTTGTAACATAAACTATATTATATATGACCTTGCTTACTATAAAATTACCATGTTTTTGTATATTAAAATGCACTTTATTCAGACAATAATTATAGGTTCAATTTACTTTTTAAAATCTTAGTTACAAATGGAGCTACAAGATGCTGAACCGTAAGAAATTTTTTTGGGCATCTCTTTGGTTTTACCAGTTTATGAGGAGCCAGCAAAAAATAATAAAAACAGAAGAAACAGTCAACATTACAGTAAAGCAAAAAAGGAATTAGATATTCTGAAAATTATTATGTCTCCTCCAGTATGAAATTCGACAAAAAGCACTCATCTCCATAAGAAGAGCTGAGAAAATGAGGGACCCAAGAGTCTGTGAACTGTTGGCATCTGTCTGTCTGGAGAGACAATGGAGTGCGCCTCCAGGGGTGAAGTCAAACCCCTGAAGTGACCTTCCCGGGACATAAGCCTGGGCAATGTGTATGGGGGTCCCATGCTGCCCAGATGACAAGACACGTGCCCCCTCCCCTTGGCCTCACTGAAGTGGTCCAAAGGAAAGCTGAGCAATACATTTGGCACCAGTTTGACTGCAGAAGTTCCCAGAAGGAAACTTAGAGGTGCCATCCAGCTGTCTTAGGGACTCCACTCCTGATTTGTGTAGGGTTTACTAAAAAAAAATTTCTCCCGAAAATATCAGGCAAGGCAGCAGAGGTTTAGGATCAGAGTTTTCTTTCTCCTAGATGAGCTACCTTCTCAGGTTGATGACGCTCATCTGCC
Organism: Podarcis melisellensis; assembly: GCF_964234715.1. NCBI lineage: Eukaryota > Metazoa > Chordata > Lepidosauria > Squamata > Lacertidae > Podarcis > Podarcis melisellensis. Next base: position 53,827,219 of record NC_138540.1, read on the forward strand.
GTTTACTTCCCTCTACACAGCATGTGCAGGAACTACCTTCTTGACTGTTGGACCCACCATTGGTCTCATTCTTTCAATCAACTGGAGCCTGTCTTTACAGGCAGGGAAGTCCTTAACTCACCAAGGGTTTGTGACCCATCGGCTACCCTCACCTGGTTTAGCTGGCCAGTCAATTCTACATGAAATTTAATAAGTCTTTATTTCTGAGCTATCACTACCAAGTTCTGGGTCTTCATATTTGTTACTTTCTTTCTCCTTCTTTCGCCAAACCTTTGTTAGGCATTATAGACATATTTGTTACATTTATCATGGACTGCTCAAGTTTTGCCCAGATTGAAACAAGCTGATCTATTTGATATATCAGTTTATTTCTTGATTTGGTGTAAGTATTTCCAAACATAGATCAGTTTCTTTTATACACTGTAGAAGTTGAAGGAATCTGACGTAGGTAAGAAGCATGAGGGGTCAGAAGCTTGCCACCATGCTGCAAGAGGGATTAGTTTGGCAGAATTACAGACTGCATTTGAGGTCTGAACACCTGAATATGTTCTGTATTCTGCAACATTTAAAGGTGCATTTCCAACATGTTTGTTGCTTGTTTGTAATCCAGTCAAATGCAGAAGCAGTGCTGTCATCACTTACATTTCTGACTTTAAATCATGAATCCAATAGATTTTCACTAGAATCAATTGGGTGGCAAAAAAAATCCCGAAACCTTCGCAAAAGAGGAGCAATGGCTCTGACAGTGTCCTAGAACCCTTCAGCCTTACTAGACATTGAGAAGGACACAGGAGGACTCTAGGACCCTATCAGAGCCCTGCCGCCTCCTTCCCAAAGCTGGGCAAACACTTACTGGGCTTTGGGAAGGCAGCACTCTGAGATGCTGCCAGACCCCTCACACACCCTTCTCAAAGCTGGATGGTTCCCGGCTTTAAATGATGCATGGATAGAAAATCCTCACATGTAAGTTACCTGTACATACAAATTACAATGATCTGATACAGTACATGGTATCACATACAGGTCTTTCTGTTACATAATTTTTAGAAACCATTTTGAGGGAGTAGATATGTGAAGACTTTGTCTTAAACATTTTATTCAGCATTGTAAAGGAAAATATTTCATAATCTTTTAATTTTTTTATGGGGGGTGGGAGAAAAATAAAATGGTGTTGGAAAACCCTGCACTTTTTCTGAATTTTCTCAGTCCCTCCCCCAGGCCTTCACATCTCTGCTGCTTAGCAAACTTGCCTTCACATCTCTGCTGCTTAGCAAACTTGGCTGCTGCACAGTTCACCCCTAGCTCCACGTCATTTATAAACAAGTTAAAAAGTTTCGCCTAGGTCCTATATCCTTGGAGGACTCCAATTTCTACCTCTCTATTGGGAGAACTATCCCTTTATTCTTTCTCTTGGCTTGCTGTCCCTTAACCAGTTACCTGTTCTTTTATCACATAACTTGGTGAGGATCACAGTGTTGACTGGCTCACTCATATCTACCGTATATGGCAGGTGACACTCTCAAATAACGCTAAAATGTTAATGAGATAGGATCAAACCTTGCAGAAACCATGCTGATTCAACTTTAGCAATACTTATTTTTTCTAGATGCTTGGCAATGCTTCTTGCCAGTTTTCCTGGAATAGACACCAACCAAGTCAGCCTATAATTTCCCTGATGTCACCTGGACCCTTTTCTTTTTCTTAAAAAAGTGGTGTTACATTGACCACTTTCCAGTCCTCTGGTATGAAGGCTGACGTTAGAGACAAGTTAGATATTTTTGTTGGAAGGTCAGTGCTTTCATGGGCGGCTGTTATCTGGAATGATTGATTTGTCCATTTTTTGTTAATATTTATTCATATAACATGTACGGTGCATATTAAAAGGACATTAGGACAAAAGAAAACACCCTGAAAAAGAACTATACAAAAAAATAGAACACTTTAAAGATATCAACAACTAATACTAGTGGGACAGCAAAAAAGAAAAAAAATTAAAGGACGTAAGGAAGAGACAAAAAAGCCAAGTAAGTTCAGTGATTCTTCTAAATAAAATCATACTTGGCTGAACAAGGCGACCTACCTGAAACTTGTCAACAAAGCCAAGAACTCTTGTCTTCACTATTTGCCTCAGTTCCTCAAACTCCTTAAGTTTCTCTAGGCACAGGATTTGCCCCATGTATTCCACTGCAGAGACAGATGCAAAGAACCATACAACTTCTCTACCATCTCTTTTTCCTCCTTTTCCACACCTTTGAGTCCCTTGTTATCCAAAGGTCCAAATGCCTTTAGCCAGTTTTCTGTTTCTAATATATTTAAATATTTCTGTAGTTATTGTTAGCAAGGTAAATTGTCCCAACACCTTGACTTTCCAGACAACTTCCATCTGTCTGCGAGATGGTTTCACGTCACTCCTTAAAGGAGATAAACAAATTTCTCTGACCGCTCTGTGTTTTATGTTGTGTCCTCAAATTCTTTCTCCGTATCTCTTAACGTTGTTGGCATGACTTCTGCTAAGGTTTGAGTTCTCCTTCCCCCCTTTTGTTTGGACAAGACTTCCATTTATTGAAAGAAGTCTTTCCTAGAATAGCTTTCTTGACCCAACTTATTAATCATGCCGACAACCTCTTGGCTGTGGTGGTACCTTCACTGCTTAGCTTCTGTTATTGTGGTTGCAGGGTGGGACCCAAGCATTTTGCAGAGGTTTGACCCTCCTGACTTTCTCTTTTAACTTCCTTTTTTATTAGAGGTTTCCTCTTCTGAAGTCAAATGGACTGTGTTGGACTTCCTTGGTAATTGCCCAGTTATATTGAATTTGATAGCACTGTGGCCAGTTGGTTCAAGAACACTTATATCTCCCTCCAGGTCCTCCTAGGCAGCACTTAAGATTAAGTTCAGTGTTGCTGCCTCTCTTATCAGTTCCTGAAGGGTAGGTTAGGCTGAGTGTGACTGTTTTAACATGATCTAATGAACCTCATCACTATGAGAGGACTTGAATCATGGTCTTCCTGGTCTTCATCCAGTACTCTGCTTGCCATGTTGTGGTTTTTGCCATTGATGGCTACTTATGTTTCTGTTCAGAGAAACCTGTAGCTGTAGCATGGGGCCTGTGAGAAAAGCTTTTCCCATCCTGCAGCAAGGTTTGTCCCTCACTTTCATGGGGCTGCTAGTCAATCCTTGCTAACAAATAACACCATTATGAAATAAGTGGCGTTCATTCTTGGAATAATTGACTGCAATCAAAGGGGTGGCCAATAGATGAATGTGTGCTCTAGTCTTGAGTGGCAGACCTGACCTCTTAATATGTTATAGATTTTAGTTTGCCCTTGTAGTTTTGCTGAAAAGCCTAAAAGCCTTCCCTCCCACCCTTCCAACCCAAAGCTATAATTTTAAGTGTGGATGAGTAGAAGGACAGATATAATTGGTTTGGTAATAAATTTGGGTTCTTTTGATTAATGTGATAAAGATGAAATGAATTATCGTAACTTTCAAGAGTGTTATGTAGTGGGTTGGCATGCCAGGCAAACTGGAGTGGGTGAGAAGGAATTAGATGACAACTGGGTTGTGTCATACAGGAACCAGTAGGGCGGGTTTGGACTGCCTTTCAATAACCTTTCAGTAATGTGTGTTAACTTTATAATCTGGTAAATACCTAGGAAGAATGCTAATAATTTTGGATTTCCCCTTTTAATGCATGCGTATGTGCCAAGTGGCAATGCTAATATACACTCAAGGTCGCTTTGCTAGAATTGGAAAGGGGGGTGTGGTGTTCATTTCTGGCTAATTAGAGTAAAATTGTCAGCATGATATTGGGTATGTGGGAGTTCGTAAATATACGACTGATCTGGCACATGTAGCTTAATGTGTCCTCAGGATAACTCAGCACACTAGTCAACTCATATGCTTTAAGCACTCCCTGATATACAGGCAAGATGATGAAACAACACTAACGGGTCCAAGCTGGAAACTCTTGGGTGTATGCTCTCTTGGGATGTCTAAAAGCTAATAGTATAATCTCTGCCTGTGAAACGGTGAAGGAGGGTTTCTTCCCCCGCAGCTGATACCAGCCTCATTGTCAGGATGTTCAGGGGAAAGAGAAGTTGTCTGTCAAAGAGGATTGTGGGAACTGTCTTTCTCACTTTGGACTTGGAAGTTGTTAGTTCTGAACAGTTCCATCAATTCTGTAACAAAAATTAGGATTATCATTCCAGAGAAAGAGGTCTCTTGCTGTGGGTGGCATATCTTTTTTCTGATGATGGCAGGTGAATAATGAGTATTGAGGACTTTTAGAGGTTGCAGGCACCATTCCTCCTTCCCTTGGATCTATGGAATTCTGAAATGCTGAAGTTTAAGCATCCTCATAACCATCAGTAGCAAGCCATGGAGAGCAAGAGTGTTCAGAAGTGGGATAGTTCCTGTTCAGTAGTTTGAAAGGTCTGCACGTTAATATGTGCCCTGCTCCTCATTCTTCAGTTTCAGGGTATTAGGAGCAGAGGGGTCAGGAGAGCATTTCAGCCTAGTCACTTTTCAGTTGTTTTCCTCTTCACTGTCTGCAGTAATCAAGACGATTATCAACTGGTTCGGAAACTCGGCCGGGGGAAATATAGTGAAGTCTTTGAGGCTATAAACATCACCAACAACGAACGAGTGGTTGTGAAAATTCTTAAGGTGAGTTTTTGTTGGATGAATATGAATGGTTTTCTGAGGTGGGAGCAATGCTGTGGCAACAAATCTTCCCTAACACTGTAATGGGCTGTTCTTGATCTAAGCCCCTTGCTTAGATCATATCATATTGCATATTCATATCTGGAGTGGATGTTGAGGTCCTGCATTCTTAACTTTGTGTCTGGTAGTGGTATTTAGTTATCACTCTCCTCATCTGTTTTTAAAAGGTAGCATTGCTGTTGGGACCATTTTGTGAAGGAACAGCATGTTTCCATGTGTTCAAATAGCACTGCACACGGTGGACACAGGAATTAACATCTGGCAAATTTTACTTGGCAGGACAGATGTTAAGGCCTGTTCACTGTAATGCAAAGGCTACCGGAGCATCCTTTGATTAACATCTCAATGATGAGCATTTGACTTAGCTGGAACTGTGGTGGAGGTGATCAGGCAGGTGGATTTTGGAAAGACTAACTTGGATGTTGCTGTTAGTAGCAATACACCAAAGCACACTTAGCCTCGCTTAAAATGAGGATGTGGGATTTTCATGTTTAGCATTGCTCATCATTTGCCTTCTGCTGTAAAAGCATTTTATCAAAGGTGACCCAGTAAATATATTGCCAAGGTTGACATTACCTTTTGGGGGGGGGAGTGAATTCTCATGACTGGCATGTTTAAAATTCATGCCCACATTATCAAGGCTTATCTATGAAGATGACAGCTTAGACTTTTATTTATTTAGATTTCCTCTTATTTATTTAGACTTGTGGTCATAACTAGCATCTGTGATCATTGCTGTTGGCCCAGCATCCTCTTTAAACTTCTCCCAGTTATCCTTTCAACAGTTGAAATGGTGAGCCTCAGTGTAAGGCTTTCCAGGAGTATTCATCACACATCAGTGGTGGCTTATAGGCTACTTATTGTGACTTCAGTGGTTTGCATTAGGTGAATCTGGGTTGGCATTGGCACAGTGCTACCGTACTGAAAATAAAGAAATGTGTGGAAAGAAGTCCAAGGATGTGATTTTTTTGAACTCGGTCTGAGCAGATTGCTTCTGTGGGTGGTCAGTTTTTCTCTCTGTGGTGTTCCAACATTGTGTGTTCTAGTGCAGCATTTGTGAGAATTGTTTAAAGGGTAGATGTAGGAGGTAGACACACATTAAGTCTCTGCTCCCGCACCTCAAGACTGCCTTCACTAACCTGGTGTCCTTCAGATCTTTTGGACTACAACTCCCATTTGCCCCAGCCAGCATAGCTGACAGTAGTCTACAACTTGATGGACTGTGAAGTACTCCTGGTTGAAAAGCATTGCTTTAGTAATGGAAACAGGAAGTGCAAGGAAATGCTTGCTAAGTAATTCCTGTGGAACCCATGACAAACTTCCTGTGGGCACATCACCTCTTTCTGGCTGACAACTTTCTGCTGTCCTGTTCACCAGAGCCCAGAATGCCCCCTAGAGACCGAAAGTGGGAGGGACTGTCAAAGTATGCCCTGAAAGAATCCTCCAAACTAAGATTGCCCTGTGTGACTCTGGTACCATCCAGTCTTGATGTCATCCATTTCTCTTCTGCATGATCCTGTGTCCTGCATCAAAAGCTTGTTGCTTCTTTCCCACTTGATTTGACCTGATAATGGTAGGGAAATGTTGGCTTCCCTAGAAATTGCAAGATTGGAATGGATTGGCACTACTGTCCAGTTTAAGGGATGGGTAAGACTTAGTCTTAGTTCTTGTGGAAGACTTCGCAGCTATCGGGTGACTGGCCGTATGTTTAACAAGTGAGGTACAGCTTATGCTAAACGTAGTACATTAAGAGAATGAACTGAGCAAGGAAGTGCCTGGTTGCAAATGTCACCTTAGTCATGAGGCAAACTCCTGCTCTCAGCCCCTCTCTGTTCTGTAAGTAGTCCAGTGTTATCTCTGATCTCAGGGAGTTGCAAGGATTTTGGATACCGACATGAAGCATTTTGAGCAATTAAGAAAAATACAGTGTAAAGGCAACTCGAGGATCTTAATGTTTCCTAACATTTTTAAGTTTTGAGATGCCGTTAATTGTTTCACAAGGCAGTACTGTAGTATTGAAGAGGTGGTCTCAGCAGAAAACTGCTTCAAAAGAGATCCTAGATGCAAATATACTTGCTTATCCTCAGGTTGTGCCTCCATCCCTCTCCTGAAAATTGGTGGTTGATGGTGGCAAAATACCAATGAGTGTCTTTACTTGCTTTTGTCTTTTTTGTATGAAACCTCTGGATTTGGATTTGAAGGAGAGGGAAACACTGCGTGCTAGCCCTGGTGTTGTCACCTTCTGGAGCCCTAAATTCCTGTTTGCACCGGCCCAACACTTCTTATACTTGTTAATCCCTGAGCCTGCTCATTGCTTTTCTTCTTGGGCACAGCAAATGCATACTGTTGTGCACCTAACTGGCCTCTATTTTCATCCTGCTCAGGAGGCTTATAGGGTTTCCTGGATCCCCAGGATTTGCTGGTATGCTTCTTTCAGGGAAGAGTTGCAGACTTTGGTTACATGATGATGATAACGTTTATTAGTTAACTTTGCAGGCATTGATCATAAGTGTACAATGTAACTGGTGTCTACAAACAGGAATGGTATTTCAACTTCTCTCCGCCCTTTTAAGCCACTCCTGCCACCAGCTCAAAACTGCTGCCACCTGCTTGACCCTAGTTTTCTTGCAGAAACCTCCTCTATCCACCGTGATTGCTAAACGTTCAGAGGCAATGTAGGAAGTGCTATCAGCAGATGGGAGGGTGGTTCTTTATAGTGTCCCATGCGAGGCTGGAAAACTGATACTAAAAAATAACATGTATGTAGCACAGCTTTGCTTTTAATCACTGGCCTTGTAAGCCATAGGGTGCATGGAATTGGGTCCAGGCAAGTGAGCAGGCTTCTGGAAGAAGAAGACCCCTTCTCCAGTCCTAGGAAAGGTTTGCAGATCTTACTGACCCTCCTATGCCAGCCCCCAGCAGGCAAGAAAATTGGTTGGCTTATTTACCAGGCTGATAATAGTAAGCATATCAAAAAAGTGGTGACTTCAAGAATTTCAGTTACTTGCCTATTTTTTCCCCTTCCAGTGGCTAGCAGGATAAGAAATCATACTAAATGTATACACTTCAATATACTTGCTTAATTTTCCAGGTTCATAATAAAATAAGAATTTTGATTTTACATAATTAATATTATAAGTACAGAATATACAGCTTTGGCTGTCAGCAGACTCCAAAGGAGCTGACAGTCAACCCTCTTTTCTCTTAACCTGCAGCACAAAAAGTTCTCTAGACATAAGCAGGAAGTAATTTTGCACCGATATGGGAATATTGATGAGATATGGTCAGGTTTTGGGTGTGGGTGCTTTCTAATCTAAACTGGCCACTTGGTCTCCTCCTTACTGCTGCCTCACTTTTTTAACCTTTGAGGAGGGGTGTTTACCCCACCCCACGGTTCTGTGGTGTGGCTGTCTGCCAGTACACATTAGGAGGGATAAAGCTGTGCTAGCAGCTGAGGTTCTGAAGAGTTTCTCACCATTTTAATTTAAATTATTTTAAATTGAGAGTGAGAGTTGACAGCAAGGTGAATCAATAAGACAGCACATTTGAAGTTCCTGGACCAATGAGGACAGAGGAGCAATGACCTACTTTGGTGCTTTAATTGGTCTAGCAACCCACCCAAGTGGTGTCTCATTGGCTCACTGCACTGCCATTCTTGTTCTATGAGAAATCCACTAAATGAAATGGTAGGCAGCTCATAGGACCCTCAACTGCTACTGCAGCACTGTATTCCTAGCATTCACTGCTGCTCCCCACCACTTGCTCCTGGCTTGCCACTATGGGCTATACTTTGAGCTCCGGCCCTTTCCCAATCTGAAACGGACATTTCTGTACTAACCACTTCCCCATGAGGTGTATTCATCATGGGCTGAAACTCTGCCCCATCCACTCAGTCCCTCATCTTCCCCACATTCGGCACGGGAGGCTTTTGCTTATACTGTCAAAGACTCCCCAGCCACATGGAGGGTTCTGCTTTCATTTAAGCAGAAATGAACAAAAGCCCCTGCAGACCTTCTATACTTGGGGGAGGGGGGGAGAGATGGGATGGAGCAGTTTTGGTGATATGCACCAGGGCATGAGGGGAGGTGCTTGCAGGCACACCCCTGCCTCCCATCCTAGGATGTACATTTGTGTGTTCAGGTAAAAATTTAACGTTGAAAGAAATCTCACTTCTATTCTCTCTTTATGTATTTAAGCCAGTGAAGAAAAAGAAGATAAAACGAGAAGTTAAGATTCTGGAGAACCTGCGAGGTGGAACAAACATCATTAAACTGATTGACACTGTCAAGGATCCAGTGGTAGGTCCTAGTATGTGTCAGGAGCACTGGAATAATTGGGGTTATCTTCAGAAGTGGGTCATACAGGAAGCTTAGCTCCTCACACAGGTTTTACAGTTCAAGTGTGTGTTTACTGCAGGTGGAACAGGTCTCATGTTTGGATTTTTGTTGTTTAGGCATCTGCATAGTTTAAAAACCACGTTAGTTTCTGTTTTTAACAATAAGCTCTTTAAATGACTCTTAGAGTTCTTTGGATAGATAAGGGAGGGTTTATTTCTGTGTCTTGGGGTCAGAGAGAGCATTATCCAGAAGAATCTTGGAATAATCAAGAAAGCAGGTTACAGGAAAGGTGTGGTTATATCATACATATTCTCTCTTGCAGTCAAAGACTCCAGCTCTAGTGTTTGAATACATCAATAATACAGATTTCAAGGTGAGTTTTTCTTCCTTTCTATACATAATGGATTTTCCAGGAAGCCTTAGGAGAGGAAATGTTGAATCTATTGAAACACACAAAATTTATTCTTGCGGAAGAATGAATTGTGCAGTCTTATGGGCACTTTGTAAGAAACTAACTGCAATCAGCAAGCAGTCTTTCTGTGTGGTTTTTGTGGTCCATGTTCAAAGGGAGTAGTGCAATAGAAGTTTACTGCATTTCCTTGATACTCTGTCTCAATATAGCAACTGTTGCCCTGCAGCATGTAATTCCATGCTAATCTCCCTGCTATGATACTCTGTTTACTGTAGTCTTGTTGATGAGGAAAGTGGGGCCTGATTTTTACAGTGGAAAAAAGCTGGATATGAGAGTAGAGTTGGGAGGAAATGTCAAGATTTGTTGAGCATTAGGGGGAAATTTGAGACTAGGTTCTACAAAAGTGACAGTCTCTACTTGAATCACAGTGGAACTGGCATTTAAAATCACAAAGATTATGCAATTTTAAAGCTATGTTTTTTGGTGTTGGTTTTTTTTTTAAGGAAAGCAGTCAGTAAATTGGAAGTGTTTGGTTTGCCTCATCTATGGGTGATAGCCTAAATATCTAGGTCTCAAAATGTGGTGATAGAATTTGACAGCGAACTTGTAGAAACATGGCACAAAATTGGACTTTTGGAGGAGAGTTGGAATCTGAAGCAGCAAATGCCAACATGAGCCATAGTGAGCGTTTCAGAAACTCAATGAAACTGAGAATCTGTGGAGGATGTATTTAATTTCATTTCATTTTTATACCACTTTATATTTTTGATAAAAAGTTTTCAAAACAGTTTACAACCCAGATTAAAACATCAAATAAAACAATACAGAAAAAAATTACAGAAAGAAGTTAATCATTAAGTATACATTCAAAGCAGCATAATTAAGAGGACTCTAAAATATTATCTTAAAAAAATTCAAAATTTAGCATTACAAAGAAGGTCAACTATAGAATGCTCATGCATTTAACGCAACAATGTCAGAAACAGAGACAAGCACACTTCTCTGAGGTGGAGACCTGGAGTTCCTTGTCTAACTGGCAGTGTGCTGATGTGGCTGAGCTGTGCTGATCCCAATTCTTAGTCCAGACCTAGGTGTAGCTAAGAAATATTTGTGTGCTAAGTGTGCAAGGTGAAGGTTCAGAATCTTCTTATGTCATCATAGTGCCCTCTAGATGTTGAGGAGTCCAACTCCTGTCAGCCCCAGCAGCCAGTGTTTTTCATTTCATTTCACATTTAATTTGTACACTGACTTTCTATATTGCTATGCACAAGATGAATTACATGCTGAAGAAACAACAAAATATATAGCAAAAATCACATATCTTTTAACAAAAAAGTCATAATAAAATGTATGACTTTAAAATAAACAACTTATACAAAATAAGGTAATATTCTGTAATCCATTAGCATATAATAGTGCACAATAAAATTAACCATCAAAATATCAGCAAACAATAATTAAAGAAATTCACTATCAACAATAAATCATCACTAAAATATGATAAAAATAACAGCAAGTTACAATGCATAAAATATAACACACACAAAAACAATGTAAAAGGATCAAATTGAGCAACAAAGCCACATAACTTACAAAAAATAATAATTCACCTCACCACCAAAAAACCCCACCTCTTCTCCCTTCCCAGCCATGGTCTCGGAGAGGCTGTTGCTCAGTTGGACTTGATTGAAGGGGGGGAAGGCAAGGCTCTTTTGCCCTTCTTCATACTTTCTCCCCAAAGAAGCTGGTAAAGAAACGGGTAGCATGCTGAGTTGATTCATGGGGTGGGGCATTTGCCTGCAGGCTGAACCCTGCCCATCAGCTGCCATCACCCAGTGACATCAGCTTGTTGGACAAGTGGGTGTGGTTTGGGGGAAATGGAGAGTTGGGACGAAATAGGCCCAGGGGGGCAGAGATTCCCTTTCCTTGCTCTAATGCTTGCCAGGATCCTTTAATGCTTCTCTGAGGTTTGTCTGTCTTCTGCTTCAGAGATCTTGCAGCTCTGTCTCTTGACCTGCCCTTGAGTGTAAAAGAGGTTCTACAGAGTGTGGAACACAGTGAGAGGCCACTGCAAGGTGGGGGTGGAGGTGTAAGAATGACAGGAAAAGCACAGCACTGATTTTTGCAATTTTCTGTTTTCAAATTGATTTCAGCAACTGTATCAGATCCTGACAGACTTTGATATTCGGTTTTATATGTATGAATTGCTCAAGGTGAGTATTCATGGGAAATTTGAAAGGTCAACCCTTGGTTTGAATTTTGTTAAGTGGGGTTGTGTATAATTAATACCTGCAGGATTTTTTTTATTATTTGGGAAAGGGAAGAACAGCACTGCTCCCATACTTCAACACTTTTTTGTGGGCAACATTATGTCTTGGTCACAGCTCGAGAATACCTCCAAAGTCCTCTGGGACTTCTTGGGCCCTGATTACCTCTTGGAATAATTTAAAGGTGTGATGTGTCTCTGTGGATATGCATAAAATTCATTCCCATCCCTAAACCCTTTTCTGTAGAGAAGGATAGGCAAATCAGAGGAAGTTAAGAAATCAGTCAGTCACACAGCAACAGACAACCTTGGAAAACAGAGCATACATCTGGCTCTTATAACTTCTTCAGAGGTCCTCAGGAGTCAGTGGATTTTGCTTTCTGACTTTTTAGCCCCTGTGCACTGAAAATGACTCCCAAGTTCATCTCTACTAGTTTCTGCTGCCGCCTTTATCTTCTACCATCATATCATTTCTTTAACGGCTCTCAAATGTAAAGCAGTGTCTAAATAAATTTTGCTGTTTCAAAGTGTTAGAACAACTTGCAGCTTGGTCGAATTAGATTGAAATGGCCCCTTATAATTTCTGGAGTTCAAAGACTTTATTCATGCAGGAGCAGATTTATCTTTGTAGGATTTATTTGCAGAAGAGATTAAAGAGAGAAAACAGAAGATATTGTCTCAATAAGTTGGGAGAGAAAGAAACGAAATGATAGAGTTGATTTGAGCAGAAAGGCTACAAGCAAGTGTTGGCTAGATTGCTAGAAAAACAGTACCCTCATGTGGTTTAAAATAACACATGCATTAACTAGAAGCTCAGAAGAAGGAAATGTCTTTACTTGTTTCCAACATGAAGGACAGACAAATTTTTCTTGTAAAGCCACAGGTGCTGGTGACATGCTGGAAACAGGCACCACCTTTGCCCTGGCCTTGACATATTTTTGAACCCAACTGGGATGAGCAGCAGAGGGCAAAGCAGCTGCCACCAAAAGTGCAGTAGCCTGGAGAGAAAGAGTGAGTCCTGGGCCATCTTGTTCTTGCTGTGCAACTAGGCAGTACTGCAACTTTTAACCTCAAAAGGGGTTTCTAACTAGAGACCCACATAACGGCCCCATGTGAAAACATGAATATCCTTTTTTCAAAGCCTTGGCAGGCTTGGCTATCTCATTGTTAAGATTCCAGGAGGAAAGGTTGCTTGACCTATTTGGTGGGCTTGGTTCTTTCCAAGATCTGTGCTTAGATTTAGGCTTTTGGGAGGACTAACAAAACTCTTGGATAACTTATTCTACATGGCAGTGTGGCATCCTTGCTGGGGAGAGAAACTGGCACATAGCACAGATATATTCAGCTGCTATAATTTCATCAGTGGAAAGGTTTAATTTTCCTTGTGTGTCTTTTTTAATGTTTTAATTTAGGTTTGGCATAAGTAACGAGTACATTCAGTATCTATTTTCAAATCGTAAAGTCTTTCATACAGGTGAATTACAATTCGAGCCATTTTTGTTGTTAATTTTCCTTGTGTTGGGTGTTAACGTCTACATGTCTCTGGCAGGCCTTGGATTACTGTCACAGCATGGGAATCATGCATAGAGATGTCAAACCTCATAACGTCATGATAGACCACCAACAGAAAAAGGTAAAGACATCTGAAGAATGACCCTTGTGCTTTGCTATGGCTGAGTTCTTGATGCTGAGTTGGGTCTCTGCCCTGTTCCCCAGTCTGGTGTCTTTTAGAGAGGCCTCCATCACCAGATACTTCAAAGATCTATCATAATTCATGGTTTAAGCTGCTGCTGGGGTGACCCAATTTCTTTACTGATTACCTCCCCAGTTCTGCCTATGTCTTGAGTCTTAGCCATCCCCTCTTTTTAAAATGTGGGTGTAAGTAAGATCTTTTACTATATATTCTAAAGGAATATTATCACTGGCTTTGGCTTCTGTTTTAGCTTTTTTGGTTCATTAGTCAAAGCGGCTTACATAATAAAGTGATTGCTTACAAAATCACAAGCTAAAAAAAGTAAATACAGCAACAGTATAACAACTGTTTTTATTTAAGAGCAACAGACAAAAGCAAATTCATAAAAGCAGTACATCAGATGTTAAAAGATAGCTGGAATGAAAAAATTCACGAGCCATTTAAAAATAGACAGCAGGAGCGTGGCAGATCTCCAGTGGGAGGCTGTTACATAATCTAGGTGCAACTACTGGGAAAACCCGTCTCTTGTACCCCCCTGCCTAGCTACACAGAGCTGTGTAGGGATGGAACACAGAGAAGGGTTTCTGATGCCAATCTTAAAGGCCAGGTGAATGCATATGAAAGTAGGTGGTTTCTGAGATAAGCCTTTTGGGAGCTCAGTTTGACTAGGTGGCTGAAGGGGAATAAGGAGAAGCTCTATGGCAGCTACAGCTAGAGTGCTGTTAGTAATGCACCACATCAGAAGGCTATAAAAATGTTGTGTCCAAGAGAGCAAAGCTGCCCCTTTTTCTCTTCAGCCTCCATAACCAACCCCTGATTTTCACATACACTCAGTGAACAGCCAGGCTTTCTTTGGGCCCCTGCATTTCCTCTCCAGGCCTTCCTGACTATTTCCTCCTTCACTCTCTTGGTCTCCTCTGATGCTGCATGAAAACCAGGCAGCCTTGGATTCCTCCAGCCCGCCTGCTACACAAATATCTAACACAGTCAACTTTTGCACTCCCTACTTTGCTCTCTGAGAGTGGGAAATGGATGTAGAAAACACCTTTGTTTGGCACTTTCTGTTCATCAGATAATCTTGACAGCAATGCCCCTGCACCTTTGCAGGGTTCGTGAGCATGAGGCAGGAAGCCCGGCTTGTGCTTGGGAGCACCAGTTGTATCCTCTGCAAGAGGTTCTTGCCCTTGCAGCTGTCCTTGTGCATTAATGTTGACTGGGGCCTCCTTCCGGCTTAGCTGTGCTCTCCCACAGGTGCATGCAGCTGGTCCCTGTTTTCTGGCAGTCAGTTCACTTTCCTTTTAGGAGTCTGGTGACTTATGATTAGTAAATGAGTCATCCAGTAATACACAATCTGAACAGTACAGCAGAGCTAATTTTACAGAGTCCAGCAGATGATAGGAGCTGAGCACCATCCTGGCTAGCAGCTGTGCAAGCGCCATTTGACCAAAGTGTTGAGCAGGCTCCCTGGCTGACTGACTGCCTTGTATGTTCATAGTTGCGGCTCATAGACTGGGGCCTGGCAGAATTCTACCATCCAGCTCAGGAATACAACGTCCGTGTGGCCTCGAGGTACTTCAAAGGGCCAGAGCTCCTCGTGGACTACCAAGTAAGATTTTGTTCCTTAGTGTGAAGTGCTGGTAACTACCAGTGCTACTATCCCCTTCACCTCCCCAGGGAGGGGTCAGCAAAGATCAGCGTCTGCCAGCAAACCAGTTAAGGGTGACTCCTGGTAAGAAATGAAGGGCAACGTGGAGATGAATTCTCAGTGGCTGCATCCATGCTAGAACTCAATGGGCTCTTCGAATTTGAGCCTGGGAATGTGAAAAAGACCCATTGTTCCTTCCTCTTTCTTGTTAATATGCCTCAGCATAAGCAATAAAATGGGATACAGACTTGGAGGCCTAATTCCTGCTTTTGACCTCACCCATGTATTTCCTGATATGATTTGTGTTCTCAGTTAGGATTATCTTTTCACCTAGTTTATTGCTAAGTGACACAGGAGGCCAGCGTGCTTGAAAGGAGGTGGCAGAATCATGGCAGATGTTCTCCCCTTCTCACAACTAGGCATTGGGGATGAATGACTGCCAAAGGTACCTTCAGGGCTGATTCTGTAGGACTCTGTGGGCAGGAAGCAAAAAGAGTCATTGCAATCAGGCTTAATAGTCAGTGGGGGGAAATGTTAGAGGGCAGAGAGATTCGTTTAAGCAGATTCTTACTTAGAAAAGAAGTGCTTTGTGTCTCTTCAGCCTCATTAATGGGCAGCCCATGCACATGGAGGGAGGATTGCTCTGCAGATAGACTTCCTTCCTGAACTTCAAAACAGGAGGATAGATAATTGATTACAGGATAGAAGTAAGAAAGAGAAAACCACAAGGTAAAAAAATTAGTTGGAGGTATGTGGCACTGAACAGAACCAGTAATAGGAAATGACCAGACTGGGCCTTTCTTGAGTGCTGACAATATACCTTTGATCAAGTGAATCTGAACATTTCTTGGGAACAGATGGTGTTAACTACTTTAGACAGGACCAGTTCTCTGCAGTCCGGAAATAAAAGTAAGGGTACTTTTAAAGCAGTTGTCTTTCAGATATTGGAACCATACTCTTGTATAATGTTCAAGGCTAATATATAGCTTTTAATTGACTCGGTTTTCAAAATCCAGGTTGCAGTTGCACTTCTAGAGGTAGACGTGTCTGCAGAAACCTGAATACTCAACCTGCCCCAATTCATTTCTTTTTCTGCTCTTTTCCTCTTTTCTCCTCCCTCCCCCACCCCAGATGTACGACTATAGCTTAGACATGTGGAGCTTAGGCTGTATGCTGGCTAGCATGATCTTCCGAAAAGAACCTTTCTTCCATGGTCAAGACAACTATGACCAGGTGAGAAATTATGGCATAGAACAACTTGCAAAAGGAAGCTAGTTGTTGAACATGCCCCTCTCTCTTTCCACAGCTATCATGGCATGGATCAGGATATCTAGTCTTTGGTGGCAAAAGGATGTCCCTGTTTGTAAGATGTTCTTAAGGTTTCTCAAATTAGAAGTGCTTATTTTGAAAGCTTATGCTAAACCTTGCATTTCTACCTTGAGGCTGGCTGCACCATTGGGAGGCCAAAGCACTAAGTTTATAGGGTGGCTTGGGGGGTGCTTCTTCACTTGTGGATGCCTGGTTGCAGTGTTTACCTTTTCCCACTGCACAGGTGGCCAGGGAGACACCTGCAGATATAGGACCTGACTATTGGCAGCTGTCCCAGAGTGGATGCAACAAAATGTGTGCAGAAGCCCTACTGTAGGGTCACTCTTGTTTGGCCAATTAATAGAATCCCAAGAGTTGCATCTTCAACTTCATGGCTGTAAACTACCCTTGTGATTATTCAAATAGGAAAGGGTCAAAGGAGACCTTTCTTGCTTGTTTCTTCTTCATTTGGTAAAACTCCACTGTGGTCCCTTTTTTGCTGGCACTAAAGTATGATAAGACTAGGAGGAAAGTCATTGGCATTGGGATATGATTCTGTAGCTAACTTGTGCCCATGTAGAGGATTCTTATTAGTACGGCCAGAGCTGTGCTAGTTTTCTTCTGCCCCTGTACAAGGGACACGCACAGTTCTGAAGCAGAGGGCAAGGAGTTCCCTTGAGCTGACATTGGGCCTCTGCTAGCTTCCTGTGCTATAGGTTTGGAGTTTGCACCAAGGCCTGTTCTCTAGTGTTTCAGTGTGTGTTACCAGTTGTAAATGCACTAATATTTTGAGAATGCCATATCAGAATAAACTTTAAATATAAAAATAGTTTCCATCAACGAGGCTGAGTTCAAGAGGAGAAAAATGCAAATACAATGTGGAAATACATGAGTGTAATAACTAGAAATGCGAAACATCTTAACCAGAACTACTCTACGTTGATCAGCATTCAGCAAATAAGAATTCACATTTACCCTTTAAGCTGTCAAAAATAAAATACCTCTATCCAGCCACATATGTATGGCACAAACTCATATAATTTTATTCAAATCATTCAAGTAAAAAGGTGTTCAAGGCCCATTCAGTGTATTTTAACCTGGGGAATCTGACTCTTGCCTTAATTATTCTTATAGGTCCTAAATGTTATCGTGCTTTGGCCTTTTGACATGCAACATTTGTGGAAATAAACTCCACAGATTTTGCATATAAAATGCAAAACCACAGTAACTGCTCAAAATAAGCTGGAACTTGTTTGAGAACCATCTCACTGCGATCTTCAGTACCCTCAAGTAACTTGTCTGAAAGGCTTTTTTTTAAAGTTCCAGCTTTTACATCTAATGTCCTCTTGTGCTTAAACAAGATTGTGCCCTTGACATTGCAGGACTCAAGTGGACGTAGACTTGGTCCTCCTCCTGGCATAGCTCAAACACCCCTTCCATCCACAACTGTTAAAGCAGTCTTCTGTTGCTAGCCAAGGCTGAAAGGAGTTGTAGCCCAAAATGTCTGAAGGGCACCAGGTTGCCGTAGCCCGGCTAAAAGTATTGTCATACAAGTGGGTGGCTTTGAAAGGATGGCAGCTGACATGGGACATAGAAAACTGCATTTTCTTGGTCTGTCTAGCCCAAGTCTTGTCTGCTCTGACTAGCATTAGCTTTTCAGGACAATTCTATGAGTCTTAAGTCTTTGTCTGGCCTGTTGCCTGAGATCCTTTTCAGTGGTCATGGCAGGGACAGAAACTGGGGCCTTGTCCATTCCAAGCATGTGCTGAGCTGCAGCCCGTCCACATTCCCCCTTATTTTAACTAGCAAGACGACTTTGGTGATATGTCTGAGACAGAGAGAGAAGATACAAAATGGAGACACTCCTCCTGCATGCCAAAGTCGTGTACCGTCTCAAGCCTGCTTGCACAGCTGGTTCATTCAGCCACGAGGTGCCCCTTGCCTCTGCCCGGCTCCTACCCATCGCCCTTGCATTGGCAGCTCTTGAGCTAGCTTTGTCCCGGTAGAGCTGCACAGCAGGTGTAGTTTTGCTTGCTCTCCTCTTTCCAGTTCAACACATCTATTCTTTCATTTCAGTTGGTTCGCATTGCAAAGGTTCTGGGTACAGATGAATTATATGGTTATCTGAAGAAGTACCACATAGAACTGGACCCCCACTTCAATGATATCTTGGGACAGTAAGTTTACTGTGGCGTGTTTGTTTCCTGGTGGTGCCCAGGGTGGGGACACTAAGCATGATGTATAGGGCCTTTTCTTCTTCCCTACTGGAAATGGATTTTTCAACCCATGGGATTTATTGTATTTTGGTAACCTTTTTTTTTTTTTTTGAAGGGGGGGAACCCTCACAAAGCAGATTTAAAACGCACCCTGTAGGTACATTTACTTGATTAGGTTGCTGATAATGGGAAGTGAAAGCCATTGAGGGGCCAAAATGTCCCTCTGTCAAATATATGAAATGCAGTGCAGCTTCTTTCTTTTTTTTAAAAAAAAATTATTATGGATTTTCTTGTTTTACAGAAGTGTAGTGCCTCGTATTTTTTCTTCTTCTTCCATGTAACATTTTTAGTGCAGCTTCTTTCTGAGTTCCTCCACTGGATCTCTTCATTTGGAAATCTTCAGGTTTTTCTACTTTGCTTACAGGCATTCACGGAAACGTTGGGAGAACTTTATCCATAGTGAAAACAGACACCTGGTCAGTCCCGAAGTCTTGGATCTTCTGGACAAACTCCTACGATATGACCATCAACAGAGGTTGACAGCCAAAGAAGCTATGGAGCACCCCTATTTCTGTGAGTATTTTGGTAGAGCAGGAGAACTGTTCAGTTAGGCACTTGTTTATATAAAAGCTGTTTGCCATTGCAAAAATGTTCGATTACATGAGCAAGGGGGAGTAATTCTATAAAACCATGCATATAATATTCTGCAGAAGTAGGAGAATTTTATTGGAATTTAAGGAGGTAACCTCAATTTTGGAAGATAGAAAATATTTTAAAAGGACTCAGTGTAACTGCATTCTGAAATGTTTGTATCTCTCAAAATGAAAAATTCTGGGATTTCAAGTCATGCTGGGCCCTGGTAACTGCTCCCCCTTTTCTCCTACAGATCCAGTTGTGAAGGAGCAGGCCCAGCCCAGCTCTGACAGCCCTGTGCTCTCCAGTGGCCTCACAGCAGCACGATGAAGTTTGGGGGAACGACGGGTAATTCCAGAGGTTTACAAATACAAACACCCTTCAGTCACCTAGGGAAGGGATGAACCAAACCCCTGTATGCTCTGCAGCAAGCCTCGTCTTGAAGGGGGTTAGGGCTTAGCCTCCCTCTCTCTCCAGCACTTACGGCTACCCAAACTTTCTCTCTGTGTTACTGATCCAAACAGTTGTGCGAGATTTACTTGGATAAGCGGCTGTACCCCCACGGTCTGCACGACTGGCTCTGGGTTGATTCTGCAGTTTTGTACTCTACCTTTCCCAGCCTACCATTTTCTCTGTTCTTCCGTTGGGCAACATTTCAATTTCTCCCCTCCCACAAACACTGGAATGTAGCATATGCACCCCATAGAGGCAAGCTCCTGTGGGGTCAGATTCTACTTAAGTCATAAGCAAATTAAAGCCTGTAAGTGGTGGGTTTCACCTCTGCTCTCTCCAGGTCTCACTCTGGCCCTCATTTTCCTGTTTTAAAACCAGCAAGTCTTGGAAATGGTTTTGAGTCGGTCAAAAGTACATTCAAAGCAGGTAGCCATTGGGGAGAATCCTACTTCCTCCCCCTTCCATTCCCTCTGGGGAAGTGCCTGCCTTAGTTGGAGGAAAGGTCATTCTTTGAGACAGAAGGAGAGCTTCCTCTGGCGAGGCATGTTATTATCGCTAGAAAAGCCAACCTGGTCATTCCCATCACTGTGCAAAATTCAGAATTGTGTTGATTACAGCTGCTTTGACTATGTGAAAGAGGCAAAGAGGAAGTGTTTGGGCAAGGAGACCAGTGGGGAATTTTGGAAGCCAGACACGGAGGGGCTGTTCAGAATTGGTGTGCAACAATCTGCCAAGGGTTCAGATCCCTATAAGCATTTTTACATGCCCAGCCCAGTGTTGGAATTGTTGGGGTAGAATCCTCTGCTTTGGGGGAATGGTGTGTAAGATGCTCCTTTTGTTTTTCCATTGGGTCTCGTCATGAGCCCCATAGTTCAACCCCACCTTTGGGGGGGATTATATTGTGTGATTCTGGTGACTTCATATACCTAAATCCACACACAAAAAATGTCGCCATGCCGAAATGCAGATTTTTTTTTCTTTCTGTTACATTGTCAAATATTTAATTTTAAGTAAGAAGGTTAGATTGTTTCTATTTGAAGCATCTGTTTACATTCCACATCCCCATAACGACATGTTAGCATTGATATCAGGTCAGATCCATTTGTACAATTCACTGGAACCAATAAATCTCTCTGTGTACAAACCTGTGTTGTCCTCCGTCTAGTCTCTGGGAATTCCTTGGAAGGAAAGATCTGATTTGGGGGTTGAGGTACAATTTTGGGGGCATAGGAGGAAAACCCTCTTGTTAATCTCTACGCCTTAAAGCTCAGTAGCTTGAGTAGAGCCTTGGATGTGGAAGACCTGTGTTCAGGTCCCAACTCACTGGCTGGCTTTGAGTGCAGGGTTTGCTCTGCTTTGCATCCCAGTTTTGATGTCCCTCTTGGACCTTTTATTTCTGATCACTTTGTTGACCACTTTCAGAGGACGTTTATGCCGAGCAGAATCTTAAAATGATGGACTCTTCCTTGTGACCTCTAATCACTCTTCCCTTAACCATTGCTCACTTCTGTTTCACCCATACATCTTTTCTCACCTCGCTGTCCTTTCAGGAAAAAATAAAGTTTTGTTGCAATTCTGCAATTAGTTCTTTTTTAGAACATTGACTAGCGAGCTCTGGCTAAATATCAAGAAGTAAGTGCATGGATTAATTTGTTTAAGAAAGCAGGTCAGCATTTCCACCTTCTATTCTCTTAATTTGAATTTGTCTACGTGGTTTTCATGGCCCCCAATTTACGCTTGTTTTACTTTTAAGAAAAGCCATTGTTCAAAATGCACACAAGATGTAAGACATTCTTGCGTAATTAAATGTTAGATTGAATGTAGAATTTGGGGGTGGGTAGGCATACTGCCGATCCTTGTAGCTATGTTTAGCTGAGTTCTGTCAAAGTACCATCAAAACTTACTGAAAGATAGAATCATTTTTATTGAAGTACCTGATGCGTCTTCTCAGTTCTTTGATCTAAAGGCTTCAAACATGAATACAAAATTTACTCTGCCTTTGACAAATGGGGGTAAGGATCCACCCCACTGCCCCTTGGAGACTGTGATGGAGTCTTTTTGCACAATGTGGTGGTACTATAGCAGCAGCAGCAGCAGCAGCAGCAGCAGCAATAATAATAATAATAATAATAATAATAATAATAATTAATAATAATGTAGCACTTTCATACGTACGTGAAGCTTTTTAAACATTAACTTGTAAGCCTAAACAACAACTTTGTAAGGTAGGTTATTATTGTTGTTGTTGTTGTTGTTGTTGTTGTTATTATTATTATTATCGTCATATTGCAGGGTTAAGGCTGAGGAAGAGTGGCCTCCCTAAGGCCACTGTTGGAGGTGAGATTTGAATTGGGGTTGCCTGATTTTGTAGCAGAATCTATTATCTGCTTGGCAGCCTCCCGGACATTGGCATGGGAACTGATGGCCCAGAATGAGCATGTTAGGGAGTGATGTGCTTAGCAAGCATTTCTCATTACAAACCAGGTCTGTGGCATTTCTTAATGTTGTGAGTTCAGGCATGCATATCCCAGGAGTGGTGTGGCCACGAGGACCTTCGCTTCCGATTATTGAGTTTTGTGTGCATGTTTGTTACCCCTCCTGTGGCAGCCAGCCATTTTTGGACAAGCAGAACTCTGCTGGATAAGGTCAGTGGCCCATCTAGGCCAGCATCCTGTTCTCACAGTGGTCAACCAGATGCCTGTGGGAAGCCTGCAAGCAGGGAATGAGTACAACAGTACTCTTCCCTCCTGCAGTTTCTAGCAACTGGCATTCTGCAACCAGTTGCGTAACATAGGAATGTAAGAAACTACCTTATACAGAACAACTGTCCATCTTGCTTGGTGTTGTCTATGCTAAGTGGAGGCAGATGCATTAGGGTGAATGGGCACTGCTTCAACAACCTCAATCTGCCGTGGTCATTGGCTCTGGCTCCACTTATTATTGCTGGTCTCCCTGCCTTTCACCCTAACCATCCCAATGAGCATCAGCCACCACAGTGGCTCTCCAAGGTTTCACATATGAAGTCTTCCCCAGAGCTACCTGTAGGTCCTGGGTATTGAAAATGGGGCCTTGGGCCTGCAAAGCAGATTCTCTACCACCAAGCTTCACCCCTCCCCTAAATGAGCTGCATTTGTATAGCTACTCTTCTGCATATTTCTGGTTTTGTTGGGTCATAAGGTGGGGCAGGAGCTCTCCCAGGTTAGAGTTCCAAGCAACTGAATGCTGTGTCTTTCATATCTGCTTGGCTTTGGCAGAATCTGAGCATATAAAGCCCTGTCTTCAGCCTGTGGCTGGAGGATGTAACAAGTGGGAATGGAAAATCCAGCCGAAGGAGAGATGCATTGAGGCATGCTCTGTGCTGGGGGAAGGGATTTATGTGAAAGAGAAGTCTTCTTCGCTTCATAGCCTTCCGTCTAGGTGGACTAATCTTCAGAAACAAAGATGGAGGAGGTGCTTTCTATCATGGATGCAGTGGTGGAATGCTAATCTGAACATTTATTTTCCTCTGACATTTTCCTTGCTTTTGCTTGCTGTTCCTCAAGGGCGTGGGGTGGGGTTGTTAGTGGTTTATTTTGTCCTTGTTCTATTATGTGTTTTGTATGTTTATCTTGTATTTTTATGCTGTGAACTGCCCGGAGATCTACAGATGAAGGGTGGTATACAAATTTAATAAGTAATAATAAAAGTCATCTCGTATTCAGGCTCATGACTATACCATGCCAGTGCCTTGGCACAGTTCTTGGAGAGGCATAGTTGCTTCTCAGATTGGGAGCTCCTGTCAAGGCAGGTTGGCTCCACAGTGTTGAAGCCTGCCATTGGAATGCAGTGGTGTTTGACCCAACAGGCCTTTGGCCATAAATGTAAACAGTTGCCTCTGGCTCTTGTTCCTTGTGCTAACCATTCTGGCTACGCAGTGCCTCCAAGCTCCAGCTTTGCGTTTGATGCTTGCTTCCCGTCTCTTCCCTAGGTCTGTCTGGTGCTGTTCTCCCAATTTTCCATAAGCAGAACAAGAACCAAATCAAACGTTTTAATCTGCTTGTGTACAGAGATGGTGGTGTGCAGCTTCCAGATGTCGTCATCCGAGTGGCAGGTTACGGGAGCAAGGACTGCGGCAGTGGCAGCAGCTGATGGGATCGAACAGCATATAAAAACACAAACCTTAACTTCTGTCTTTGACTTCCTGTTGACCTCTTCCTGACCAAGAAAGCATGGGAAATGTGAAGGGTATGCGAAACCGCTGTTGGCTCAGGTGACTTCCCTGAACCCAGCCCAGTGTATGGTGTTCTGACCACCTGGCTCCTGTTTTGCGGGCTGGGGGAGGAGGGTGGGCCTGTGGCATGATGGACAGTTCTATATTAAGATAATTATATATTATTGAATAAAAGTTTTAAAAGTAAATGTATGGAGAGTCGTACAGATGGAAGAAGGCATGCAGTGAGGCCTCTGCTTTGGAACAGGACAAATACTATATGGGGCGGTGGGGGAATGTCTCCTTGTATAGGTCCACAGGACCTGCCACTAGACAGACAAAATTTTTATTAAGTAAAAGTTGAGAAAGAGCAATGAAGTTTCCTATGAATTCCTCCCATGCAATAATCATTTAGAGTCAAGGCCCCTTCTCCCTAGAATTCCTCCCTGGTCCCTTCCTCAACCCCTAATGCATGGGTAGGCAAACTAAGGCCCAGGGGCTGGATCCGACCTAATCGCCATCTAAATCCAGCCCATGGATGGTCCGGGAATCAGCGTGTTTTTACATGAGTAGAATGTGTCCTTTTATTTAAAAATGCATCTCTGGGTTATTTGCGGGGCATAGGAATTCGTTCATTCCCCCCCCAAATATAGTCCAGCCCCCCACAAGTCTGAGGGACAATGGACCGGCCCCCTGCTGAAAAAGTTTGCTGACCGCTGCAACAAACCAATCGATATATAAAATGATTCATGGGATTCAGATACTCTCATGATTGATTTCCAAAGCAGGTGATCAAAAAATAAGTGAAAGAAGAAAGAGGGAGAGATGTCATCCTGCTCATAGTCACTATCCCTGAAAATCAGAAACTGCTTCACAAGTTTGCTCCTGGGGGTCTTGGCATCAATCAGTCTTTTTTTTTTTTTAAATATAGCCTCTTTCCTTTGCTTCCCTTGACATCTTATGGCTGATCTATGCATGATGCCTGGCAATCCATGGCTGACCTGTTTGGGGAGTTTGTGCAGATTAAAGTGGAGAGGACCCCCAAAGAGCTGTACATTGCATGCAGCGGTGGTGGTGGTGGTGCTGCTGCTGTTGCTGTGCAAGAGGCTGCTTTCCTTCCCTGGGTGGGTTGGCTGGAAGAATATAGGACACCTGGAAAGCAGGGAAGCAGTCCTTGATCACAAAAAGGGAAGAGCAGAATGCTCCCTCTGCCAGTGCCACATCCTGGACACTTTCACTATTCCCATTTCTCTGTTTCCCCACAACAAGCACACACACACACACACACACACACAAAATCAGCCATGATCAGTCTCCCAGAGTATGTAATTTGCCTCTCACAAATTCATGTCTGAGCATTCCGGGAGCCATTGGCTACCTCTAGCAACAAAGCATGCCAAGCAGGAAGCCTAGAGGGTAAAGCAGTGCCTGGACCATAGGGGAGAGAACAGTTTTGGAGGGCTGCTTCCCCTGGTTGTGAATTGTTGGAATAGCCTTATTGTGAAGGCGCTCTTCTTGCTCAGTACTAGAACTCAACC
The DNA here is from genome assembly GCF_964234715.1 of Podarcis melisellensis. Lineage (NCBI taxonomy): Eukaryota > Metazoa > Chordata > Lepidosauria > Squamata > Lacertidae > Podarcis > Podarcis melisellensis. Next base: position 53,852,631 of record NC_138540.1, read on the forward strand.
CGATACTGGAATACTAAGTTGCTTCTGAGGTCTGGAACTTATGCTGCAGTGCCTTGTTTTTAACTTGAAGGCAATTATTTAAATGGGGGTGGGGGGGAGATCCAACTGGATACTATTCCCCCCAGTAAAGAGTGCATTACTGCCTCCTTTAATACAGATAGCATTTCACCCTCTCTGTTGTCCAGACACTCCTGTTAACGGATCTGCTTGTGTGTCTTTCCACACAAATAAATTAAATATTGTACAGTAGTACCTCAGGTTAAGAACTTAATTCGTTCCGGAGGTCCGTTCTTAACCTGAAACTGTTCTTAACCTGAAGCACCACTTTAGCTAATGGGGTGCCGCACCGCTGGAGCACGATTTCTGTTTGCATCCTGAAGCAAAGTTCTTAACCCGAGGTACTATTTCTGGGTTAGCGGAGTCTGTAACCTGAAGTGTATGTAACCTGAAGCGTATGTAACCCGAGGTACCACTCTACTTGTGTTCACTGAGATACAACTTTTGTGATCCTTATTGTGGTGACCCTGTGGTTTTTGCTGTATGTCACTACAAATTTAAAAATGCTTGACAAGAGCTACAAATGTCACTATAACTAAAATCAGGTAGCTAGCCATGTTGGTCTGACACAGTCGAAATACATAAAAAAATAAAAAATTGTCCAGTAGCACCTTAGAGACCAACTAAGTTTGTTCTTGGTGTAAGCTTTCGTGTGCATGCACACTTCTTCAGATACACTGAACTAAAATGTTTGTTTACACATAATGGTGGACGGCAAGTAAAATAGCTTTATGGCTTGAAATGTCAGTACAGAAACATAAAAGAACATCATCATCATCATCATATGGTTATTTTATTTTTTAAATTAAATTTCTATACTGCCCTTCATCTGAAGATGACAGCAGTTTACGTAGATTTGTGTGGGAAGTTCCTTAAAGATAGAGTAAGCCTACAAGCTTCTTTTGACTGGTGCAGGTGAGAACATGGCAGCTGCTAAGGTGCCCTCAGCCAAAATCCAATTGCCGCCCTGGGTTCTAACATTTCTAAAAACATGTCTCTGTTTCAGTCCTTGCCTAGCAGTCCTAATCAAGGTTTAAGCACACATCTAAGAACTTTTCCACTTGCTTGCTGATGCTGCCCTCTTTTGCATGGGTCATGGCTGTTTTCTGTGCAATCAGGAAGCAAGTGGCTGTACAACAAAATGGGGACAGCGTAAACTATTACTGTTTGGGATTCCCAATATTCCATTCTACTGTTCCCCACCCCAATTTATGTTCCTCCCCCACATTCAACAGTAACTTTTCATTCAGTCCTCATTGGGCAGTTTTGAGGTGTCTTCACCCTCCCAGCTTTCTTTTTTTATGTATTAAAAAACACTCCATGCTCTAAATTCCATACTAAATGATTGCAATACTCTATGTGGGGCTGCCCTTGAAGACTACTCAGAAACGTCAACTGATCCAAACATATTATTGGTTGGGGTTGCTTTACAATTCAACCCCTATTTTAAAACAGCTACATTAGCTGCCAATTCATTTCCTGTCTTAATTCAAGACAGGAATTCTCATGTTAGCATTGAAAGCCCTAAATGACTCAGGCCCAAATAGCAAAAAGGCCACCTTGTTCTCTAGAGACCATCTCCGGTGCTAAGGTGGGCAGAAGGGCCCCTCTTCATAGTTCCACTCCTGAGGAGGTCCAGGGGTGGCAGCAGCCCAAGAGAAGACATTCTCTGTGATATTCCCTAAGTTGTAGAATTTCCTCCACACAGATTTGCATCTGACACCTTCACTATACAGCTTTTAAGGAATGCTGAAAACACACATCTTTAACCTGGCCTATGACACATTATCAGAATCCACCCTATTCTGGTGTCTGTAATCTGTTTCAACTGTTTTAAATCCTGAATTTCAAATTGCTTTACCCCTCCCTGGGACCTGTTGGTGAAAGGCAGGTAAAAAATTAGTGATAACCATAATAATAGAAGCTCTCTCCAAGTGTAGTTCTCCAGAAACTGGTACCTAGAGGCTTTTATCCTGTAGGTGATATATAGCTATTGTGACTAGTGGTCACTGATGGTCTGCTCCTTCTGCATGCATTTTTCTAATTTCCTTTTCAAGCTATCCAAGCGAGTGATCACAATTTAAAGGCAAATTCATGGGGAGGCTGTTGGCCCATGATGGCTTCCTATGACCTCCAGGTTACAGAGGTGGTAGCATCCTGCTGGTATCAACAGCTGAGGGTCGTGAATGGGAACAAATAGGGAGGGCAGCTTTGAACTGCTTAAAAGTTTAAAATAAGCAAATCATATTTTGCAGGCAGAGTGCAGTTCTGTATGCCTACACAGAAGTATGCCCCACTGAATTCAACGAGGGGATTATTGAAGGTAGCGGGGTTGCTGCACAAGCTGCGTTATGCAACGAATTTATCTGAGGTTGTTTTGGAGGTCAGCTCTCAAGGGAAGTGAGTTGGAAGTTGGAGGAAGGCAAACAAGCAAAAGAGACAAGGGAGTTTCAGACCTATACTAGAAACTACTGAATGGTCCTCTCTGCACTTTTCCGATCTACGGAGTAAGCGGACGCGGTGAGGTAGTTCCCTCGTCCCGCCCCGTTGCCCAGGCAACGCGCACGAGCTGCGCGACAACACACGGCGCCTAGAGAGCGAGAAAGAGGACGGCAACTAGTCCCGTCCGGAAAGTAGTCCGTCCCTTAACGACGGGGGGCGTGGCTTCGGCGCGATGTCCGGTTGGCCCTTTGAGCCTCGCTTTAGCTGGCTGGCGGAGCGCTCTTCCTGTCGCGCGGAGACGAAGTGCACAGTGAGAAGAAGCATGTGTCCTTCCGCATAGGAATCACTGGGAAGAGCGAGAGACGCGCGCAGCGGCGGCTGAGGAGGGAGCCCAACGCCCTCTCACCCGCCCGGCGGAACGAGCCCTCCCTACCCGCGACGCGGAGGCGGCGGCGGGATGTTCAAGAACACGTTCCAGAGCGGCTTCCTATCCGTGCTCTACAGCATCGGGAGCAAACCGCTGCAGATCTGGGACAAGAAGGTGGCGGAGGGAGCTGGTCCTGGCCTACCTGGTCCGGGGGGCGTTTCTGCGAGAGGGTTTCTAGTCCTCATGGCTGCCCAGGGGTTGGCCTTTAAGGGTTGGCCTTCAAGAGCTCTCTTCAGGGCTTGTGGCACCGCCAGGGAGAACCTCGGAGCCAGCCAGCCTCGCTTTCTCCCTCAGGCTTCGCATGCTCGAAGGAAGCCCGAGCCAGGTCTGGGGAACCTCCGGACTTTTGGACTACAACTCCCGTCGGCCCCAGCGTCGTATTACTGTGTTTTGTTGGGGCTGATGGGAGAACAATCTGGAGGGCACCTGTTTGGGGAGGGATCCTCTTAGGGGTTCCCTCCTCGTCTGTTCTTTGGAAGCCCCTCCACTGTCCCTTGGGGCCCCAACATCTTAGGGTGGTCTAGCAGTGCTTCATGCCTGGTGGTCCCATTTCCAATGGACCGGAAGCAGAAAGCCTCATTTTCCCTTCCTACTACGGCTGAAAAGAGCCCTGTTGGATCAGACCAAATAGCTTTGCAGCCTATTTCCCTCAGTGCCTAATCAGATTACTCTCTAGGCCATAACTTCCCCAACTAGGCGCCCTCCATATGTTTTGGATGTCAGTTTCCGTCAGGCCTAGGCAATTTGGCCAGTGGTAACGGATGGTGGGAGTTGTACCACATAATGTAGTGATGATCCCTGACTTGGGCAGCTTTAAAAAAGGATTAAGCTGAATTCATGGCGAATAAGTCTAGCAATGACTACTAGCTGCAGTGGTTGTATACTGCCTCCACTATAACACCAGTTGCTAGGAACTGCAAGTGAACAGAGTTCTGTTGTTTTTATGTCCTGCTTGCGGGCTTTCCATGGGGATATGGTTGGCCATTGTGAGAACAGGATGAAGCCTGCACTTCTAATTCAGAAGTATGTCTTCCTGGTAGGGCTTTCAGATGCTATTTGAAGCAAGAAAGTCATCTGCTTAATTGAGTGATGTCCTATTTCATTCTCACCTTCTAGGTGCGGAATGGCCACATCAAAAGAATTACAGATAATGATATTCAGTCATTGGTGTTGGAGATTGAAGGGACCAATGTCAGGTAAAGAGGAACCACTGTCTATGCTTTCCTAATGTCCCATTGAGAATTAGACGTTGAAAAGCATTGTGTGATTGATTCCCAGCTCCAGTTTCCTCACAGAGATTTCTCCATCAAAACCACGCCAGCGTATAGTGACTATGGAAACAGCTCATTGCTCCCATCCTTGGTAACAACAGTCTGGGATTGGAGGAGCCCATTGTGGCAATTTATCTGTTGTTATGCTTTGAATGGGCTGGCTGCATGTGGCCCTCAGGCCAAAAAGGATTAGTCTCCCATGTGGCAGGAGCTTTCCTTACAGCTGCTGGGATGGAGAACCTTTCTCAGCCTGAGAGCTGCGTTCCATGGTGGGTAAATTTCCAGGGACAGCTAGAGGTAAACCTGGGCATACCAACAGAGGTGACTCTTAGTAGAGCCGGATACCTTCCAACCATGCAAAAGTTAAGAGTTTCTACACAAGCTTTTCTCAATTTTTAATTGAGGCAGGGAAGAATGCATAGGATGCATTCCTGACAGGCAAAGGCTCTTGAGGATGCAGAGCAGGGTCACTGAGGGTTTGTGGCCTGGAGAGAGTCCCAAGGATTGGATGAAAAGGTTGGAGGGCCACATTTGGTCCCTGGGGCGGAGTTTCCCCAATCCTGCTCCATAGGGAGGCAGAAATATTAGTATATAAGCTTTTAGAGAATCCTGAAATGCCTGTAGAAATATTTCAAACAAATGGGTTCTTCTGCTGCGCATCCTGCACCTGAATTTTGAAGCCCTGGGAGATGAGATGCTCTCAGGAAGGCCTGCTTCTCCTGCAAGTCGTGCAGTCTTGCTCATTCTGTTTCTCTCCCCCACAGTACCACATACATCACATGTCCTGCTGACCCAAAGAAGACGCTGGGGATCAAATTACCCTTTCTGGTGATGATAATCAAGAACCTGAAGAAATACTTCACCTTTGAAGTACAGGTTAGTTCATGGAGCTAACACAGCAGGTCCAGAACATGACGGCATTAGTGGGCAAAGTCATTGGTCTTCCCATCTAAGTCATGAGATGGTTGTTCCTATTGTATAAAAGGTGACTTGCTTAGAGCTACTCAGTCTCTGAGATCCATCTGTTACTCCAGCCCTCGGTTCAGCCTTACTGGCAGAGTTCCTCTCCAGCACTTCAGTCAGGTCCTTGGCTAGCCTGACACTGCTTATTCTGCAGGCCCCTCCCTCCAGGGGAGCTGAAGGCAGACTGCCTAGTATTCTTGTCAGTAAGGTTAGGGGACTGCAGGCTTGACATCTGCAGCCCCCTCCCCTTCCCAACAGTGGTGTGTCTTTCTGTGTTAGGTGTTAGATGATAAAAATGTGCGCCGACGGTTCCGTGCCAGCAATTACCAGAGCACCACCCGTGTCAAGCCTTTCATCTGCACCATGCCTATGCGCCTGGATGATGGCTGGAACCAGATCCAATTCAACCTCTCTGACTTCACTCGACGAGCGTATGGTACCAACTACATTGAAACCCTGAGAGTCCAGGTAAGGAGCCGTGCGTTCCAACAGCTGTGACACTTGCATTTCAGTTGCTGATTTGGGTGGTTGCCCTTGTGGAGAAAGAGCCATTGTGGGTCCCTGCTTCAGTCTCTCTGTACCTAGCAGTGGCAACTGCTGGAGTCTTCAGTTAACATGGGGGAGATCAGCATTCAGAGTTAACACTGGAAATTCTAGGCCCACAAGTGTCAATCAGCAGATTTGACTGTTTTCTTTTATCCCTGGGCCTGATCTCTCTTTGGAGGTTGTTCTGAAACAAATGCATTGTATATATGTATGTTAGTATTTATATATAAAATTTCTTACCGGTCATAAAACCCAAATCTGAGACTGTACCAAAATGACTTCCTAGCTGATTCTGTTTATAGCAAAATGGGATAGCATTCGTTTTGTGGTGGGGGTGCTGGTAACTGTCAGGCTGCTTTGAAATGACTGCTTCTGAAACACCCTTCTTGGACATGCTTGACTTTTCAGATCCACGCAAACTGTCGCATCCGCAGAATTTATTTCTCTGACAGACTCTACTCTGAGGATGAGCTTCCTGCTGAGTTCAAGCTTTATATCCCAGTCCAGAACAAGGCCAAGGTGAGCAGCTGCTGGAGGATCGGGGGGAGCAGGAGTTTGCATTCTAAAAAGCGCTTGTTAAGCTAGTTGTGGGAGCAGAGACGGTTGGAGTGGAGCACTTGATTTGGAGGGCAAGAATGCATCCTTACCTTTCACTCTCCTCAAGCCAAGTCTGACAGGTTGGCTGCTGACTCATCAAATGACCCACTTTTGCCCACACAATTCGAAATCAAATAGCGTGGGCAAAGGCACAGCCTGTAAAGTGCCAACTTTCAGCTAACCTTGTGAAGTCGATGTGCATAGAAAGCCCCAACAACCAGATGATCGCCTGAGTTGCGAAGCCATGGGGGGCACAGTTCTTTGCATGCAGCTTTGCAGCTGCTTCCAATTCATCTGATTGCTGCTACATCTTTACCTGCTCCTCCCCTGAAGTCCTATCTCTGTAGGAAACATGGACATGGCTTGGTCAAAATGGCCTCATGGACCAAACAGGGGTGTCTGGGGGCCTAACTAGGCCCACAGGCTGGAGGTTCCCCACAGCTGCTGGAAGTGAGGGCAACTGATGCCAAGAAGAAGTCAGCTAAAAGAGCCTTATGCGTGGACTGCATGGAAACTTAGAGATGGCCGCTTGCAGCATAATCTAGTGTATTATTTAGTAAGCATCTTACACCACTCCTTAGCTGTCAGGTTCGCAGAGCAACTGATATACATTCAAACAACATATGCTGCAATATAGCATCACAACAAAGTGGAGCAGATAAATGTCCCAATGTTAAAACCTATAAACTAGTTGATCTTAAAAGGTCTGCACCTGGTGCCTAAAGGAGTGAGTTGTAAAGAAGGAATGCTATGAAAGTTGAGCCTTGGGAAATTGGATTTCAGGTGTCAGTTCAGCTGTGTTCTCGCAGGGGGCCTTGGACAAATCTCTTGTCTCATGCACATGCACACACTAGCAGAGAGCCTGCTGGTGAGGGATATTGCTGCAATAAGAGATCTGAATACCCTTTGAATGAACGTGAACTTTTGAATAACTGTCTTTCTCTGCATCTTTCCCCCTGCAGCAATGATGTCACATTGGGAAACACACTGAGAGAGACACTGTGAAGAGAGGTGGAAGAGTTTGTTTTTTTAAATTAAAAACAAAATTTAATGTTGATTTACATAGGGTAACTTTATTTAATAAAAGTTGGTATCTAAAATGCTGGGACACAGGACAACTAACCATGTCATTGTTTTGTGTGAGCGAGATGATGCACGATCAAGCTTGCACTTTAAAATCAACCCCAGACCAAACTTGAGTTATGGGGCTTGATCCTGAGTGCATGCAGACAACTCTGTTGGAGCAGTTTTGAGATCCTTGTGCCCCCCGCCCCCCTCGGATGCCAGTGGTTTTTCTTCTTTGCTGTTCATATCTTTTTTCATGTATGCTCCAAATATGTGTGGACTCCTCCCCTTCTGGAAGCTGCTATTAAATATTTGATTTTCTTTGTAAGGCTGTTCTTGGTTACTGCATGCTGAAGGAGGCCTTATGCATCACAGGCTCCCTTGCAGGTGAATTGATTCCCTGTGGTATTGTTCCTGGCCTGCCTTGTCCCCTTCATTGTCAAATGTCAATGTGTGTCTCCTGCTTGTGTGCCAAGGAGATAAGGAGGGATGGTAGCCAAAGTTCTGAACTGTCAGATCTAATTTCTTGGGCATGAACCTCAGTAGAATCCCTTCCTCTTTCCCGGTCATGTGGTGTGCACATTCACAGTGCAGTGCACGCAGCTGATGAAGGGAATCGGGAGCATGTTTTGCCCCTTTGAAGAACAAAATTCTGCCTTGGTGCTTTTAATGACTTCTGTAAAGTGGGCAGGGGAAGGGCTGCATCTGAAGCTTCTCTTGGAAAGGCGAAAGCGGAAAGCCTGGGCATAGGGAGATTTGACAAGGGACTAGGCTGGCTGCCTTTCCTTGCTGGTGGCATCAGTCCAAGGAAGGGGCTGGGAAATCTGGGCAAAGTGGCCTCCTGGGGGGGGGGGCACTTTCTAGAAGCCTTAGCCTTACAGATCTTGTTACTAAACTTATTCCCCTTGCTTCACCAGGTCCCAGGGTGGGTTCCGGCAATTGACAATTCAGTATTAAAGCAATTAATGCAAATTACAGTCACAATAATAGGGTGGGTCCTCTAAACACACATCTCTGGTATCAAAAGAGGTGTGTCTTCATAATTCCATGAGACTATAGTGAAGGTGCCATGCTCATCTCTGTGGGGAGGGAATTCCATAATTTCTTGAACTTCCATCAGCCTCAGTAGGCATGGCCAATAATGAGGGAGGATGGGTGTTGCAGCTGTGGAACATATGGAGGATGACAGGCTATCCACCCCTTCTCTAAGTAGGCTGGGGAGAGGTTCCTGTTGCACCGAAGAAGTACCTCTGCTAGACCTTTGCCCTTTTTGCTCCCATGACTCCCCATCTGTCAAAATGCAAGTGTGGGCAGAGTTGCCACCCAGCTTGCCATGTGATGCCCTTTATCTTCCACTTCCCCCACTTAGCTTAAAATGAGTGACCTAAAATATCCAGCACTCTGAGCTGAAGGATTGTTGACAGTCTGTACTCAGTGAGCACAGGTAGTCTTGCTGGCTGGTCTTTCAGACCAAAAGCCAAGAGTGGGCAGGAGGCTAATACATTTGTTAGGATCAACCAAAACATCACAAATTGCTTTAGAGATGGCCAGAATGTTTCCATTCTCACACACACACACACACACACACGGAAGTTGTGCAGCAGTTACTGTAAATCCTGTAACACTAAATTGTGTACCTGTCTGATGATGTGGCTGGACCAGAATAGATTAGCTTGAAGAACAGCAACAGAAGCCCCCTCCCTTGTTTTTGTCCTAAGGAGAGCACCATGACTGCAGCAGTGCCTGCCGACAGGCCTCCAGCATGCATGTGGTGGCATTCCTTTTACTTCCAGCAGGTGTTGCTGTTGTGTTTCTAAACACTGTAAGGTACACTGGTTAATGGAGGAGCAGCCCTGAAAGGTCAGAATCATGGGCAGTTCTAGGGCCTTGCGTTGTAAGGCTTGCCTTCTGTCAGACCTTGGGGTGTTGAAGGTACATGGATGAAAAGGTTTCTGCATTGACTGCTTGACTAGTGGTGACCTATGGAGCTCTTGTGGCTCACATGGATTTCCTCTTTAAGGAACCCTAGCAAGAACTATGTCAATCCAGTAAAAAAAGCAGCTCACAGCTCCTGCAGTTAGTAAAAAATAGCCCTTTTATGTCTCCGAGTGACTTATAGCACTAGAGCGGGGGGACTGGTAAGTACACAAATCTTGGTTAGCTGAGAGTTTTAATGGTGTGGAAGTTGGAGGGGGGCATTGTGAGGGTCTTGCCCCCAGGTGAAGCAGCTGTGGACTTCCCTAGGTGGACAGATTTGACAAGTGACTGTCTTTGCGTTTATTCTGTGTCAAGTCCTAGATTGGTCTCTAGAGACTCTGGAGGGTAAGTCCTTCCAGGGCAGTGGAGGTTTTAATAGCTGAAAAGCTTCCACATGCTGATAATTTGAGGTGTTGTCCCTCCTCTAAGAGAACCAGGGCCTCCTGTTGCAATGCCACACCCACCTTCAATTGTCGCAAATCCCTGGAACAGAATGTGGCAGTTTTCCTCTGCATTGCAGCATTGAGAACTTGATTGTTCTATCTCCTGCCAATGTTCTGGATAATCCACTCAAGATAACTCCTTGCTGGAGATGCTGCCTCGTCACCATATTTGGAGAGGGAGCAATTTTCTCCCAGCCTGCAGACACAAAGCACCTGCTCCTTTCTACCACGGTTCTTGCTTGGTTCTCTTTTTGGGGCCTGCTGGTTGTTGGGTCAGTCTGAGCAAGTGGAAGAATCTCAGTGTCCCAACATTAAATCTGTCTGCAAGGAGTGAGCACTGTTTCTAAGGGAAACTGTTAGCCAGAACAAGTGGAGCAAATATGCTTGTGGATGCGCACAAGGCACCAATTGTCCTATCTGGTGTTGCAACTCTCTCACAGGGCAGCTCCATCTCAGCAGCTTCTCACTTCCTGGCCCCGCCACCCCCTTCATTCACTGGACAGCAGCCAGCCACAGATGGCCAGCCAAGCTGGGATGCCCCTACTCTCCTTTTGTCAGATTGCCCATGTCTTAAGAGGCAGACAGTGCCCGCTGGGTAGGGGCTCTTTCATGTGCAGGAGAGGGAATAAAGGGGGTCTTTATTGCTCAGCGGCAATGCATGAGCACAAGGGTCTGGTGTGCTATTTTCTGCTGTAGGCACCAGGCTTGCTTGGATGGCAGAGATCCTCTCAGAGGAGTGGGAAATGACAAAGGCTGCAAGTGGAAAGAGGGAGCTGTGGCCAAGGAGCAGGATTCAGCCCCAGCCAGCAGGTGTTGGGTTTCGATTTTCCCTAAAGCCAGAGATCCCTCTTCAAATAAAACTACTATCTTGGAAGGGTTTTGCTCCTAACAAGGCAGCACAGCCCTATGAAGGTGTCTGACTGTACTGGCCCCAGGAGCAACACACCAGGCACTGGTTATCTGCCTGCAAAGCTATAGGTTTGGGGCCCAGGACTCTGCCTGTGCTGCAGACCTTCCTGACTCTGTTTGGTGAAACCTTTGGCATTCAGGTACCTTAAGCCCTAAGTTGGCTGAGTCCCTTGCATGCAGACTAATGGTGACCCCCTTGACATTGCTCAACAAACAAAATCTTACTGTCTCGCCTGCCATTTGCTGACTTGCACTAGAGATGAGTCAGAGGGAACAGACAGGCTGTTCCTTTGGGCAAAATCTTCCTAGGAGATGGGAGGCAGGTGGTTGCTGAAGCCATGCAGAATCGGCAAATCCAGCTGAAGCATTTTCTGCCTCCCTCATCCAAGTGGGATTCAAAGGCAAAGAGATGCTGCTTCTGCAAAGGGCGTAGAAGTTGCACCAAGCAGCTGGCATCATTGGGATGGGGAATCACCAGTCTGTTTAAGGCTGCTTGTCCCAATTGTGCATACTTTGATTTCATCCATGTGACATTTCTTTAACTGTTTCTCTTTTCAATGATAGTCATATCTTAAATCTCAGCAGGCCTGTGCACAATAAACAACCCTGGTGCCTTTATACTATTTGCTATTCAAATGGATTGGCAAAGTCAATGGCCCATTGCCATTGCTTCATTTAGTGTCCTAGCACTTAGTCTCCAAATAATAACTTTTAAAAATGCTATGTTGCCTGCAGTGGTTGTGCCTCAGGAGGATTGTTAGTGGCAAATGATCTCTGCTGCCCTCAAGATGTTTTGGACTACAATTCCCATCAGCCCCAGCATAATATGACCATTCTGATAGACCATCTTGTTGATGGTGGTGGGGAAAACAGGCTGTTCAGCTGCAGGTCAAACACCCCTGCTCTGTCCCTTTGTCTGCTAGCTGATTTGAAAGTGCTGCCTCCATAGGAATGATGGGAGTTGTAGTCCAAAACCTTTGGAGGACACATGGCTAGAGAAGGTCTAGTTGCTATAAGTATGCTAGTCATTAGTTTACAATCATGCCACAAAGGACCAATGATCGTGCACAAACGCATTCCACGAAGAACAGGAATCAATTTTGGGACAGAATCACAACTGCCCAGCTCAAATACACATCATAACCAGTGCCGAGTGCTTCCCTGCAGAAGAAACAAAACCTCAAGCATCCACCCTGCATTTGGCAAATTGCGTAGCAATTAAGTGCCTAATTTTGTGCTATAAATTGATTGACTGGAAATCAATGCACCTTTTTGCTGTGGCTGCAATCTTCTAAACAAGCCAGTGGTCCTTGGAGAAGTGCTCTTGGAATGATCCTGTTGAGGCTTTCATGTAAATTATATTCTGTTGGAATCAGGTGAACCATTTTTCCGGAACGCATCAAAGCTGGCTGGTGTGGACTTTTTTCGCTTCTATAAAGAAAAGTATTTGGGTTGCAGTGTGGAGAGGATCATTTGACAGGCAGGCACAGCAACAGAACATTTTCTACAAGGCCAGTTCCACTCAGCCCATCTGATGGGAAGTGTTGGGGCAGGACATGCAATTCGCGGATATAGTCAAAGCCCCTGGGCATGCTCTTAATGAGCTTTGTTCCAAAGAGCTACTGTTCCCACAGCAGCAACAGGAGGAAGGGAAGGAGGTGCTGTTATCAAATAGCCCATGATCTCACATCCTCTTCTTCAGATGGTCAGAGTTCACAGCACAACAGAAGCAGCGTTTCAGGAGGCAGAATCAATAATGAACGTATCTTATCAGCCTCCTAATGGGGTCAGGCTCATGGCTCAGTGCCTTCCTGGATGGAAAGAAAAATCTAATTTGCATGGCAGTTTCAGGAAGGCAGAAGCAGCAGCTGTGATGCAGAGCAACAAGCAGGCTTTAATTCTGATGTCTCCAAAGCAAAGCTTGATGGGCAGAGAAGCTATAACTGAATATGGAGGGGGTAGGGTAGGGTGCCAAAGCTCAGCCGCTGCTCAGCCCAGCTGTGCAATCTGGACTGTCCCAAGTTTCTGTGCACTGTGCTGAGAGGTCCTCTTTCTGAGCACAGCCAACAAGACTTGGGCTTCAGGAGAATGTGGTCAGCAAATCTTGCAGTTCTCAAGTCACTTCTGTAAAGTGCTACATGTGTTGACACTGTGTAGCAGCAGTAGTAGCAGACCCCCCAAGTGTCCCTATTTTCTAGGGATGTCCCTAATTCAGAGAAGCTGTCTCAGTTTCTTATTTGATCCCAGAATGCCCCACTTTTCCTTAGGATGTCCCTATTTCCACTGGAGAAATGTTGAAGGGTATGAAGTTATCTGACCCTTGAGCCCCCTGAAGACAGTCCTCTGTAGTGAAGTTTTTTAAAAAATTGATTTATAAAGTTTTTATATATGTTGGAAGCTGCCCAGAGTGGCTGGGGCAGCCCAGTAAGATGTGTGGAGTATAAATAGTAAAATTATCGTTATGGACTGGGACATCCCTATTTTCATCAGAGAAATGTTGGAGGATATTAATAATAATAATAATAATAATAATAAATAAAAATAAAATAAATAGCATGCGCCTATAATAAAAGTGAGCCCTGTCTGTTCTTTAGATGATCTTACTCTGTTTTATTATATTTTTTGCTTAATGTTTATGTTCACACTGGGACACGGGTGGCACTGTGGTCTAAACCACTGAGCCTAGGACTTGCCGATCAGAAGGTCAGCGGTTCGAATCCCCACCACGGGGTGAGCTCCCGTTGCTCGGTCCCTGCTCCTGCCAACCTAGCAGTTCGAAAGCACATCAAAGTGCAAGCAGATAAATAGGTACCGCTCCGGCTGGAAGGTAAACAGCATTTCCGGGCGCTGCTCTGATTCACTAGAAGCAGCTTAGTCATGCTGGCCACATGGCCCAGAAGCTGTCTGCAGACAAACGCTGGCTCCCTCGGCCTATAGAGCAAGATGAGCACCATGACCCCAGAGTCGTTCGCGACTGGATTTAACGGTCAGGGGACCCTTTACCTTTACTTATGTTCACAGCTATAGTTGTTCTGAAAGGAGCAGCATCCCATGAAGTTCCTCATTCCAAGTATGTTTTCCGCAACCTTACAATCCAATTCTTCACATTTTTTTCAAGTTTCTCATCAGGGTCCTGTTAAGCACTCAACCCTTTCCTGATGGCTGAAAAGTTCCAGAGGCAACACTTCAGGGCTTCCTTTCCTTTACATGCAAAGCCCTGGTTGTATCTTTGATATCTGCTTTATTTATAGCTATGCAAACAGAGCTTACTGGAAGCAGATCAACACCAGGTTAGCCAATCCACTTGCCCTGCGTCAGAGATCTGCACCGAAAGCTTGACCTTCAGGCTTCAGCCAACTCCCAGCTCCAAACACTTTCTTGGTCTCACTCTCCTAACTGGCTCCAAAGCAGAGTTTCTCTGCCCTGTTCCTCTTGGAGGGGTGGGCATGTTACAGGCCACAGTCCAGTGCTGGACAGGAATTCCCAACTACCCTGGGCTTGGTTATACCTCTGACCAAGATGGACAAACTCAGAAGACCACTTTGAGGGTATTTACAACATTGCCTAGCCTTATTTATTTATTTGCCTCTTCATTTTCTAGTTCCTTTCATCCTTACAATTCCCTCCCTCTCCAACTACAAAGTATATCAGAACCTAATGAACAAAGACAGACAATCAATGTTAAATCCTCATTGCAACCAGGCTGTAAATGATATAGTAATAATAATAATAATACAGCTTATTTTAGCCAAATGTTCTAAAAGGCTTTGGGTATTGGCTTTTCGTTAGCCAATATATTTTAAAATGTTATATACGGCCACCAGTGCACAAAAAAGTGTCCCTTTTCTTTAACCCTTGGTTATGTGAATCTTTTGCAACAGCTTTTCGGCCAGTGCTTTTTCCCAAATTTTGTGGTGCCATTTTGGAATATTCAGGCCCTTTAAACTCTTCCCCAAACCAGCAGATCCCTGCAGCTATCAGAAGAATTTTAATAAAGAAGTTATTTTAATAAAGGTTACAACTCCTGTAATGATGTTGAGCAATACTAACTCTGGAGTTTCAGCAACTATCCCCCACAAAGTAAAGTTTGATAGTTCTTTGAAAATCAAACCCTAGCATTGAGAAAGAAACCCTCAGCCTCTCCAACATAGTATTGTCCTTAGATGCATTAATGCATGGGATTCTCAGAGCAAGATACCGTATTTGCAAGCTTTTCAATATCATTTCTCTGTACTTTGAGGTTGATTTATGGGGGAAGCTGTGCCTTTCTGCAGTGTCTGTTAATTTGGGGTTTCATACCTGCCTCTCTCCACCTTTAGCCACCACTTTTCTGTCAGTACATTTGGGGACTTTTCAGCTCAGAAAATTCAGAAAGCCATTAACCAAGAGTCATCAGCATTCATCTTGAGGTCTGCTGTTGATGCTAAGGCAGGAGTGACAGTGAAGGACATCTGATTTCACATTGATGTTGTGGGTGGAATGCAAAGATTTGTACCATCAGTGTACATTTGGTCTTGCAACAAGCTTACTCTGAAACCTCCTTTAGTAGGTGAGATATGTCAGATCGCCAACGTTTTCAGCTTATAAAGTTTTGTATGGGTTTTAATTTTTTAATATTATATTGCAAATCACACTGAGTTTATTTTCTGAAAAAGTGACTAATAAAAGCAGTAAATAAGTAAATAAATAAGTAAATAAATAAATAATTTAGGTTGTCCTTTCATTAAAATCACTATTGATTGTTTTCATGGGCTTCTCACATCTTGAGTCCCTTCTGCTAATTAAAAGTTATATAAGCATCCTGTTTTGAAACTATGTAAGTTAACTATGTAAGGACAGAGATGTGGTCCTCCAGATTTTGTTGGACTTGGGCTATGTGTTATGAATTGACACATTAAAAGAAGGATTTGCAGGCCAATTTTAGAGCCAACAAACCATCGGAAAAGAAAAAAAAGCATTGGATTTGCTCTAGTTACAGTGTATTTTCCAATGTTTGGAAGGAAGCTTTAGTTGATGACATCATGATGGGCTTTGCACCCACAAGAGCTGCCCAAGGGGCTTTTCAAGACCACCTGCTGTTGGCTAGTGTGCCAAGCAGGGTGCTGGACTCGATGGGCCTTTGATCTGATCCAGCTGCAGGGCTCTTTTTACAGTCTTAAATAGAAAGTAGGGACCAAAAGTGGGGGAGCACATTACAAACACGATTGAGCACAGAATCATGTGGGTTTGTTCTTGCTAAGCTTCCAACATTCTTCCATCGTCATGGGAAAGTAAGAGAAACTCGTGGTTTTTCAATAGAGATTTTCCACTTGCATCTTAAATTAATTGTTCTGCCAATTCAGTAAGAGCCATTTGGCTTTCGGGCAATGCATTTGTTAATGATTTCGCTGCCTTTTTCATTAGCTACTTTTGCATTAGCAGCAAGAGGCATTTGTCCTTACAGCTTCCAGAATTATTTTCTTAACAGTAAGAAAGAGGATGTGGCTTATAGGAGAGCTCTTTGTTAGAATCACAATCCCCAAAATTGCAGGCAATAAGCTTCAGACAGCAGCGCTAGGTAGAAGCACCTTGTTTAGCAGAACATGTTTCACCCATAAGCCGTCTTCCTCACAGGCAAAAGCTTTCCTTGTGACTTATGCTGGTATACCCAGTTAAAACAGCTTATTCAAGTTTCCAGAGATTCTGTTTTCATGTGGTAAATTGCACGTGCAGATACAAGATTGCGGCGTGACTCTTTGGCTTCCTGTCTCTCGCACGCTCAGTATGACATTGAGGGTCATGATATTGTCTCATGTCTCTTGAAATCAGAGGCAGGGCTTTTAAGGAGAATTTTGAGCAGCACAGCAGTAGAGTGATTGCAGTGTTTGTGCCTCACACACGCCACAACAACACACCTGTGCATTTTGCATGTGTGTGCACAACATACTCTTTCTCAGAGCCACTGTTTATGACATACAGTACAGAAGACATCACTGAACAGCAGAACTGGGATTTGACAGCACTAATGCAGAAGCGTCTTGTGTTCAAGCTGTACACAGCAGGTGTCATGAACTCTAAGGAAACTTCATTTGGAGTCAAGGCTATAAGAAGAATGAAGAGCAAGAGAATGGACAATCCAGATGAACACATACACACACACACACACACACACACACACACACACACACAGAGTACTCAGCATCCCTGTTTATATATATTTTGGCATCACCACCCTCACTGCATCATGGACAACTTCACACAACTTATCAGGAAAGCAGTCCCCATGCAGAATTATTTCATGAATATTGGAAACATTGGTGAACACACTGTGGAAAGTCCATTGCTGGATCAAACACTGTGGAAAGTCGATTGCTGGACCAAACACTTTGGAGGCCCCTAGGCAGTCGAAATCTCCCTTGCAAATTATTTCCTAAGAAAGCTTGATTATAATTTTCTTTTCAAGATCAAATCAATATTATTTTGAACTGGTGTTGCAGGGCCCCTCAGCCAGTGTCCACTCTGCTTATTTGGTAATCTGGCACTGGAAAAGTAGCAGTGTAATCTGTGGGGAATGTCTTTGGCATGGGGAGGAAAAGGAGGACTGCTTGATCAGGGTTTAGGGTTCCAGGGAATAACTTCCATAACTTCCTTTTTTCATCAGCTAACA
Source organism: Podarcis melisellensis (assembly GCF_964234715.1). Classification (NCBI taxonomy): domain Eukaryota; kingdom Metazoa; phylum Chordata; class Lepidosauria; order Squamata; family Lacertidae; genus Podarcis; species Podarcis melisellensis. The sequence continues at coordinate 53,869,974 of NC_138540.1, forward strand.
TTATACGTGTTTTGTAGAGCTCAGATTTTGAACTGCACAAATGTTTCCCTTTCTAACTGTGCCTGGCCCTGGATCTGCCTGCTTTGGGTCTGGCTGGTGGACACAGCAGTTTCCGAGTCATTCCTCCTAAACCCATCCTAAACTCTGCTTGAAGGGCAGAGCCTAAGGTTTACAACATAACCTGTCCTCCTGCTCCTCCTAAGCTACCCTGCTTCCCACCAGTTTTGTGTTAAAGCAAAACTGAACTGCCATCCCAGTTAGCTTTTGCATAGAATTGTTTCGAGGGTCGGTGGATAAGTGGGCTCTTGCCCTTACATGCTCAGTAGCCATTTGCTCCCATCCAAGCTAACACTGCTCAGTGGTTGCTGAACTCCTTGCAACTTCCCTACTGATACTGTCAACCGTTCGGCTTCACACCCACCTGCCCAATTCAGCTCTCCTCCAGATATAGCTTGGGGTGATGATGATGATGATGCCATAGCAGAGGCACCAGGAGCGTCCCAGTCTTCCTAGCTGCTTCCTGAAGTCACGTCTCAAGTGGGCACAGCTGCACCGCTGCTAGGCCAGGAAGCCAGGGCAGGAGCCAAGTGTCTGCGACTGAAGCTCATTTCTCCTGACCTCTGGGTTAATGAATGCACACAAGGCAACAGAGGGAACCCTGTTCTCGAGGTGGACAAAGAGAAGCAGCCACTGGCAGCTGCCGGGGTAGTGTTTATTATGCAGCAACTGAACACAAGTGGTAGAGGCGGCACGTATAAAACTTGTCGGCAGAAGACAGGAGCCAACCAGGGTGTGGTGTGTGCACAGCACAGGGGAGCAAGGTGCAACCTGGCACCTGTTGCCTTAGTGGCTTTTGTGTGTGCGGAGCAAAAGCCACCAGCGAGAGCCATCAGGGATTGCTACCTAAGAGGACCCAAAACCAAGGCCTTCTCTACAGCAGGAAGATGCAGACCAAAGTGCCCCTGGTCTATGTGTGTGGAAGAACCTGCTTCCTTTTCAACAAGGAAGTGCATGTAGGGCAAGCATACTTTGTTATTTTTATTATTAGATTTATTGCTACCCCTTCACCAGCAGGTCCCAGGGCAGGTGATTTAAAATGGAAACCAGCTAAAACAGATTACAGTCCCAGGAATAGTGTGGTTCCCCAAAAGACCTATCTCAGGCACCAGAGCCCAGACATCCACCCCATTCTTGGCCATCAGCATCACTGGTGGCTTTGCAGGAGACACACAAGGTGGGTGTGGAAGAGAATATTCCCTTTGGCATTATAATCTCCACAAAATGATTAACGCACAACAGATACCTAACTAAAATGGCAATTCTGGGAACAAAATGGGAAAACCCAGAGCTACAGGCAGACATTATCCTATCGAAAACACAACTTTTAAAAAGAAATAGACACCACAGAAAATTGCTGAAAGCGCACTTGGAGGCAAAATGAGTTCCACGCTTCAAAACCTAAAGGTCAGCACAAATGTTGTGGTTTATTGGCAAGCTGTGAATGTTTTATTTTTTTGGTAGTTCTGAGCATTGAAAATTAATTGGCTTTTCAGTCTTTGCACTTAGGAGATGCACCAATATATTCGGCCCATCGAAGGCACGCTCCGAGAACAGCAGGCTGGCCCTCATCCCCACAGCAAAGCTGGGGTTTCATTTTCTCTTGCTGTTTTAAAGTTTCGGGATTCAACCATGTCTGAAGTTCTACTTGTGACCCGGTGCCCCCCTTTTCTTCTTCTTTTTTTGCACATGACTCTGCTTTGCTCCCATCAATGTAAAAGCAGGAGACAGCTTGTTGTGGTTTTAGAATGGAGGGGCAAGAGAAATTCGGTTTGGATGAAGGGCAGGGCTGGGGGAGACTGCTTGGGTTCAGGCCACAACCCCCACCCCACTACCACAGAGATGTCAACACTCACAGCAGCAAGTTTTACACCAGTGTATGCACAAAATTAGGCTCATTTTGCCAAGTCAGTCAACCTAGATATTGGATGACTTCTGCAACAACAATAGAGGAAGAGGGAAGAGTTGGGGCCAGGACCCCAAGTGAGGATCAGGAGGAAAAAAGCAGATGCTGCCAGGCCTGACCTGAACACGAGAACCTGGGTGCTCTTAAGAAAGGCAAAATGATGTGTCTTTTAAACAACAACTATTTGATGTGTTCTGGAGCTCACTTTTCTGGAAATAACATATTCAGGACAAATTGAGCTAGGCTTGAGCAAGGGGCTGAAGAGGGTCTCTCCAAGTAGGGGTGGTTTTGCTTTCTTCATGCAGACAGCCAGGTTTATATGTGGACTCCCACACACACACCCACAACCCCCCCCCCCAAATTATGTGCAATTGCTTACGCTGCATCATTAATTCTGCTTCCAAAGCTCCAGGTTTTCAAAAATACATGTAATTATTATTAAAGAGAGAAATAGTGTAGCGATAAGAGGCTAAAAAGCCTATAGGAGGGCAGTGGGCAGGAACAGGGCCTGTGGGGCAACTCCTTGGCATGGGGGTTTCCCTTTTCAGAATCAAGGAGATTGTGTTCCTGTCATTGTAGAGAAGACTGAGGAGGGCAATCATGTTTTAAATACAAATGAGAAAGGGAGGGGGGGTGAGAGAGGATTCTCAGTCTGCTCAGCTTCAGAGATTCAGAGAACAGGAAGACAAGCCACAATATGGTGCTAATTTCAAGCATAAAAATATTAATATCTGTAAAGCTGAGATGAAAACACCTAGAGAAGCCTCAGAAAGGGAAAAGAGTCATTAAATTAGATCTCCAGTGATTAGGGAAGGGGTAGGGGGTTCTTTGCTCTTTGGTCCTCATTACCATTGACAGAAGCAGAATAAATGATCATACTAGCAGGCCCGCTTAATTTGTATAACATGTACAGGTTACAGAATCCTTCCTGTTTACAGTCCAAAGAAATACACCCCAAAATGCTATGTGAAGGCACTTGGAAGTCACAGAAATCTATGTAAATCAATGCAACTTTGCTTCTTTTGCCTGTTGCGATGCAAGGCGGTTGGTAGTTGGAGGCAGAAACTCTGAGGCAAGAGAGTGGCCAAAGAGGAAGGGGGGCAGGCTCCCCCTCAAACATTGGGGCTGCTTGGAAGTGCATCTTGAGAGACCAAGGGAACTATAGCTGAGTTGCAAGGAGTGGTTGCAGAGTCTCTTTGGAAAGAACAAAACCTGTTAGGACAGCAGCCCTAGTGCCCAACTGATCTCAACATAAATCTCTCATGGCCTTGAGCCGAGTTCTGCAACCCTGCATAGGTTTAGTAAGGCCATCCTCCTTGCACCTCCCACTTTCAGGAAAATGCACACGTGCAATTTCCGTGGCCAATTTTTCAGGTGAACTGCCTGTGCGAATGTCTCATGCACTCAGTTCATGCAAGGTGAGTGTACATCTCCACCTTCCTTGGGAGAGAGGATATATTCCATGGACAAACTGGTCCTCAGCCTTCCAAAGCCCAGGGGTTATCCTTACACCAGCTCAGGTCCCTCCTCTGAGGAGCTGAATCATCGCCTACTCCAAAGTGATACAGGGGGGCCTCAGAAATCAAGCCACATGGTCACTCCTCATTCACAGTTACAGCACAATACCCCCAACAGCCTCCAAGGCAGCCCAGGAACCCAAACCCCAGGGCTATGTCTGCATCAAGGCTATTCCACCCAGCAGAGTCTGCTTCCAAGATATGCAGCAAAGACCAGGGCAATGGGAACAAAGAGAAGTAGGAAATGCGGGGGGAGAGGTAGGTAAGGAGCAGTAGTCACATAGTGGGAAGGAGACAGTCACACAGACATGCACACACACAGGGCACCCAAACAGTCCCTTCTCCAAATATCCCTGCGCAATCTCCTCACAGCAGTAGTAGCTCTGGCAATTACAGTAGAAAAGTTTCCCACGTTTTGCTCTGCAAATGAAGAGGCAGGGTGGGACGGGAAGCACCTTTGAAAATAAAAGTCAAGGTTTTCAGGATGTCGGTTACTGAGCCCAAGGGAGAACACATCTGCAGCTATCCATGGGCACACCAACCTGTCCAGGGCAGCCCATTGGCTAGGGATGGGGGGAGGACTCAGCAACTTGCCCTGGCAGGCAATGAAGTGTCTCTCCCACCCCCAAGGGGGCGGGGGGCATCAGGTCACAGTTTCTGGAGTACATGCACAGCAGGGGTGGCACAGACACAAATTGGGGAAGCAGGGCCCCCTCCTTCAGACCTGCAAACAGGCCTGGACTGCCATGCGTGTATTAGGTAGACGAGGGGGGACGAGACCCACAGGTTAAGAGAAGGCCACATGCCGCACCCTTTCCAAAGGGCTGTCCGTCACTCGGGCAGGCCAATCAAACAGGGGAGGTCAGTCACACATCCTCCACCTGCCCATGCCTGGGGGGAGGCGGGGTCTCCAAGGCTGAGGCACAAAGGTAGGGATGGGGGACCTTCCTGTGAAAAGACTCTGCTGGGAGCCATGGTCCAGACGAGCCCAGAGACTTCAAGAGCTTCTCCTCCAGAGATGCCCGGGGGAAGACAAGGCAGTTTCCCCACCTGTCCTGTGCTCCAAAGCTCTTGATGGAGCTTGGAGGTGGTGCGGAAGCAGCAGCAGCAGCAGCAGCAGTAGCAGCAGCCAGGTCAGCTGTGGCTTCAGACCCAGTCCTGCAGGGAGCGCTTGCAGTAGAGCAGCATGCGTGGGGTGCCCTTCCGCTGCAGCTGCACAATGACGTAGACGAGGCCCAGGATGCAGAGCAGGAGCAGGAGCAGCAGCGTCACCATGATGATGCTCATGGTCAGGGGGTAATCGTTAATGTGCACCACGATGTCCACATCGCTGCCATGGCCAGGACCCTGCTCCCGGCCGCCTCCCACGCCATCACTATAATCGTCCTCCGCTTCGGTTTCCTTGTCCTTCTCTGCAGGGTGAGTGTCCACGACATTGTCTTCCTCATCCACCACCACCTCCTCTTCCTTGTCCTGCCCCGGGCCATCGGGGCGGGAGGGGGGCTTGCTCACATCGGGCCACCTGCGACCAGGGTCGGGGTTTGTGGCCACCTCGTCGTGGCATCCCATGAAGTCCCGCAGGATCGACTTGGGGTACCCGGGTTCTGTTTTCAGCCGCTCATTGTCAAACTTCCAGTACATTCTGCCTTTGTAGAAGTAAGTGTAGGCTGGAAAACAGGAGGTGGTAGGCACTGTTAGTTGGGGTCCCTTTCCATGGCTCACAGCTTTTTCATGTTCTCTTTTTGCCCAGGCTTTCTCTGACTCTTAAGATCTGCTTTATGTGTTTGCTTTTTCCGAATTCCTGCTTAATCCACTTTTATATTGACTTTATACGTATTTATATTACTCTCTAACCGGTTTTGTTTTTGTGATATATTGTTTATTTTTAGACTATAAAACCACCTAGAGATTTTTGAAATATTAAGTTGTATATAAAATGCTTTTAAATGAATGAAAGAAAAAAATAAATAATGATATTCTAGTGTATTCTTAGCTGCTTGTATCATTAAGCATTGGCTTCCACTGTTACGAATTATTTGAAGCCCTTTGCGAACTAAATCACCGTATCATTCCCTGACTCTGGATTATCAATAAATATATTTAACCCTATTGGTCCTAATACAGATTCTTGCAGGACTTTACTATTCAGTTAGCTCCATGGTGAAAAAAACAATTCATTCATTCCTCAGCAGAGCGTTGCTGCTGTGATCATGCTTTACAGTCCACATGGGGGACATACTGTATTTTTTGCACCACAACGCTCACTTTTTTCCTCCTAGAAAGTAAGGGAAAATGTCTGTGCGTGTTATGGAGGAAATGCCTACGGGTAGCATGCCTACGGATTTTCCTCCTCTAAAAACTATGTGCGTGTTATGGTCGGGTGCGTGTTATAGAGCGAAAAATATGGTAATTCAAGCAGATGGGCCAGTAGCTCTCAAGAACTCCTTGGGTCATTTTTAAGGAGCTGGCTTTACATTGACTCAGTTCACACCTCATAGTAAACCACAGTTAAATCATGGAGTGTAGGGTAGCTTATTCCAACTTAGGGGGCCTGATCTGTGCCCTCTTTCTAAGCAAATTTTTCTAGCTTCCCAAAACTCCCAGTTTGGGCAATGGCAGCAAAAAGAAATAAAAAGTAATTTGGCTCACCAAGGATACACCTGAGAGGACCTGTTCTTTTCCTTCTCTCAGGTTACACAAAGAGGAAAGAAGCCGCCCCGCCCCCGGCTTCGAACAAGGATCATGAGTTTTGTTTCACGCCCAACAAACCACAATCTGAAGCCAAGTTTTCTTCTTGATTAACTGGCCGTGGTTTCTCGGGAGCAGAAAAAACCACAATCCCTAATTGAAACATGATGTGAAGCCGGCGATGGTGTCTCGTTCCTCGCTCTGCGTGAGAGTAAGGAGGAGTGAAAGGCTCCTTCAGAGGCAAGACTTACTGGGTGACCTGCAAATAGGGTTATCAACTATCCTCCCGTGGAGTAAGGAAGCAGACTTCAACAAGCTGCATATTGTTGCTACAAGACTGGCATTTCCACATTTGAATGCCAACTTGCTAGTTTTTAATTTAGCAGGTAGCTCTAAAAAGTTCTTTTATTTTAACAACATTTATATACTCCTTGACTGTAAGAAAACCTGAAAGTGGTTTACAAAAAAAGTTATTTTGCAGATCTCTTTCTTCTCCCCCCTTCCTCACAAAGGGTTTAGATGTGGGTCTCTTTTCAGCATCATCTTCAGCGCAGATGGAAGAACAAGCTTTGCTCTTCCCTGTAACATCTAATGCAAGGATCGCAAATCTGTAAAGGGCACCACAATTCCCATCACTCCCGAACATGAGCTGATGGGAATTGTAGTCCCCGATGTCCTGTGACCTAATGCCCGTCTTTCTCCTCTCTGGTGTCCTGCTTCCAACAGCACTAACGAAATATTCATTATTAGCGTTCATAACTTAAGCAACCTGCTCCTCAAGCTGCTACTCTGCTCACTATACCCAGAGTCCACATTTGTCTTGCCAGGTCAGAATCCTTTTCTACTTACTGGCATCAGAACTTAAGAAGGCTCCCTTGGGGGCATGAGGGATTCCGGCCCATACGCTGATCTTCCTTGGGTATCCTGGATCCACAGAATGGCTCTCCTCATCAAAGCGCCAGTACCTAGCATCATAGAATCATAGAGTTGGACCCCTGAGGATCATCTAGTCCAACCCCCCCCCTGCAATGCAGAGATGTGAATCACTGGCCCTTCTTTCACCATTCACCGTCCATACTTCTTTATCAAGTGCTAGTCTTAAAGGGCAGGAGGGAAGCGTTGTCCCTGAATTGGGGACTTCTTTACAGACCCTGCCCACACCTTTGGTAAATGCCTCAGCCCCTGGGAAGGTTAGGAGGCAAAATTCTCGGGATTCTCCAGCCATCTGAAGATCCTGCCACCGAGTGCTATTAGAAAAACTCACCAAGAATGCCTCCCTTGTTCTCTTATAATGACAACGGCGCTGGGCTGAGAGGTGCCGGAACTGAGTTCTGGTGAGTTCTGGCTGGGGAAAAAGCCCTGCTGCCGCTTTTCACATGCCAGCTACCCACCTGTCCCCTCTGAAGAAGAAGGTGTGCCCTGTAGGCTCCCACCAGATGGCTGCGTCCATCTTGTCGTAAGGAATGCCCTGGCCGTAGCTGGTCAGGGGTTGCGGGTAACCCGCTTCCAAATTTGCCTCACGGAAAAGCCAGTACTGATCCCCTGGAGGAAGGGCAGAAAAGAAAATTAGGCAGAGGCTGGGCCATGAAGCACACAAGAAGCCTGTCTTTCTTGTGGGGAAACACCCCCCCACACACACCTCCATGCCCAATTCTATGGCACTTATCAAGTCCTGCCTATTTCACCTCAATAATATGTATGGGGCAGGATGGGGTGAGTGGGGCAGGTTGCTGGTTTCAGTGCTGAGTGCAGGCGTCTGTCTGTTTACGCTACTTTTTAATCCTGGTTTTTCACACTTGAAGTGCATATTGTTCGGACCAACCTGATTTCTGTGACTGTCAGTTGTTTCAAACTGTTTTTTAATAATGTGCTTTAATGCTGCCCTGGGACCTTAGGCTGAAGGGTGGGTGATTCATTATATGAATGATGATAATGGTAATACAGAGGGGGCCAGAACACAACACTCAGCTTCCCCACCACCCTAAAGAGCACAGGAGGGAGTTTTAAGAACAGCTCTTTGGGCTGAACTCCAGGCCCTGAGGTAAAACACAACACATGGACTTTCTGTGGGGTGACCATGAAACGCCCGCCATCCTTTTGCTGACCCCACAGCAAGGAGAAGAGAAAGGAGTCTGTCAGGAAAACCCACAGGGGCACTTTGGAGTGGGAAGGAGAGGGAGGGAAAGACACACAGAATATTTCTCCTGTCTCGACAGAAGACTCAGGAGACCATCTATGGGGCCTTTGCTTTAAACTTCTCTCACCTCTAAAGAAGGCGAACCGCCCGTCTTGCCTCTCATATGCAGCATCGATGTTCCCAGGGAGGCCCCTCCAGAAGTGCCCAATGGGCATGGGGTAGTTGTCCAGCACCCGGTTATGACGAACCCGCCAAAACCAGCGACCCTAGATAAAAAAACACAGGGAGCTGCTTAACACCAAGTCAGGCCCAGTGGCCCATCCAGCTCAGTACTGTCTAAAATGGCTGGCAGTGTCCATCCCCAAGGTTTCAGGCATATGGAAATGAGGAGCAGTGAACCTGGAACCTCTGGCATGCGAATCAAGTACTTTCTACAGCCTCCCCCCTGCCCTGGGGAAAGGAAGCTCAGGCCTGCTGATTCTGGTCCTAGGGCATGACACCCACACCCTTCTCCTATTCACAGGTTCGCCCACAGGTAGGTGCCACCCATCATCATGGCAAATAAGGCTCATATCCCACTGCTTGCTGCCCACTGCAAGAGCTCCAGGCCTAGGAGCTCCAGGCCTAGGACAAGAGGAGGGAAGGGGTCTAGGACACTTGAACAAGTCACAAAATCTGGAATTCGGGGCACAGTTATTCCTGAGCTCCCCTCAACACCCCACTGCACAAGCCAGACTCTCATCTTGAAGCATCGCTCTGGTAACTGCGGAGAGAAACCATGGAGGCAGGACAGAGGAAGCTACAGGTACCTTGAACACAAACATCTCCCCACGGAGCATCGTCACTGTATCAAAATCCCCGTCGCAGATGTTTGGGCCGTACTGGTCTGGGTTGCCTGGGCTGGGGGGCTGGTCTGGTTTGCCAGGAGGGGGTGGTCTAGGAGGCTTGGGACCTGGCTTTCTGGGTACCACAGTAGGGAGGGGTTTGGTGGGCTGAGGCTGTCCCCCTGGAGGACCTGAGTTGGTGGGGCAGGAGGAAGAAAAGAGGGAGAGGGTTTTGTTTATTGCAACTTATATCCAGCCCTTCATCTGGTATAGGAGCAGAGCGTGACTTACAAAAAGCACTAAAATATATAAAAACACAATCAGAACTGTTAAAATATAACAAAACACACAATTCACAGGTAATCTATAACTTGACATGAAGTGAACCCCCAACAGAAGTCACATCAGACAATCAACTAGCTCAGTGTCAGGTCAATTCTCCCCCCAAAAGCCCTGGGGGAATAAACATATTTTTAACTGATGTCAAAAGCTAGCCAAAGATGGCAGCAATCACTTCTCAGCAGGAAGGGAATTCCAGAGCCAAGGCACCACCACAGAAAAGGCCCAGTCTCAGATCACTGCCTGGCCCTGCAGAGCTTAATATATCGGCTGGCTGATGAATGAAGAAGCTGCCAAACAAAGGGGAAGATAACACAGCATCTGTCTAAGACTCAAGCCAATCCTGCATTCTTGTTTATATGACAGCTGATGGTCAGTCCCGAAACACACACACACACACACACACCTTGTTTGCCTGGCACTCACCATAGAGCTGCTGGATGCCACGAAGGTCATCGTCTGGCAGCTGGAAGTTTTCTGTGTCCATCCACTGATAGAAAGGAGCCATGATGGCGCTGGGGTTGTTGGAATGCTCCAGGCCCAAGGAATGCCCCAGCTCATGGACGGCCACCAGGAAGAGGTTGTTCCCTGCTGACAACAGGGAAGGATCGTTCCCCAGCTCCACTCACTTCCGCACTGGACAAGAAACACTTCCCCTCAATTCCACTGCTTATTAGGCTGACGTGGAAGTGGAATCCCAGCCAACCCCACCCCATGGCCAACCACTAGGCAGGGCCCAGCTGAGGTTCCTGGTTTTCCAGGCCAATGTCAACGTCAGATCCCTTTGCCCATGGCAAGAAGAGCACTCCTTCCTTACATCCTTCTTCCTTACCAGACACGTCGGCATTCTCAAGGGTCCAGGGCTCATCCAAGTCAAAGTGCGCGTCTCCTCCCATACCGGGACCCGGGAAGTATGCATGTGCCAGAAAGCCCCCAGTGCCATCAAAGGGGGAGCTGTCCCCATGGAATCCGGAGGCAAAGAGCACCATGATGTCTGCTTCCTTCCTCCTCTTGTGCCGGATTTCATCGTATGGGATCTCCTGGAAGATGAGGGGCGTCACTTGTTCCCACACCTGGAAGGCTCGGCGGACGGCATCGTAAGAGTAGTAGAGCCCCAACTTCTCTGTGTAGTTCTGGATGCTGGGAACACAGAAGGACAGGCATTACTGGAAGCGGGTGGGGGAACCATGCAAGGCAAGCCTTCCCCACAGCGGCAACGCCACGTGCCTTTTAGTCCCAAGGAGCCCTTCAGCAGCAAAGATGCACACCAGCCAAAAGTTACTGAAAGGCAGGTGTAGCGGAAAGGCAAAGACTGGCAGATGAATTCCACAGAGGCTTACAGCAAGAATGAATGGAGAGTGGGCTGCCCTGCTCACAGAAGCAACTGGCCCCTGTTTCATATTGTGATTTCTGAGGCTTTGGTGCTCCAGAAAACGCAAGCAGGCAGAGGAGGAGAGGGTGTGTTGAGTGCACATCTGGGCAGGTCACCCTTTTGCTAAGAAGAGGCAACTTTGCATTTGATCTCGAGGGTCTCACCTGGGTTTTTTTTTCGTCCACTGTACCTCAACCCACATGTGGGTTTATATATCGCTGCTGCCACCACCACCTTCATGCCCAGTGTATGTGGCACAGCTGACGAGGCAGGCCATTTCCTACAGAGGCTCAGGTCACAAAAAACTGGTCAGCCTTTAATGTCCTAGACAATCTATAGGGAGAATGCTCCCCCCCCCTCCTGCAGGATCCAGACCCAGATATTCTAGGCATCTCTGGAAAAGCAGCAGGGACCAAATGAGGGAACTGTCTGTCCACTCGCAGCATAATCCATATGAATGCCATGTAGTAGCCAGTGCAAAATGCAAGGTAAAACTTCCTAGGCTAATTTCAGCTTCCTGTTTTTCAGAGATATTGCTAGTCTTTATGGCGGTGTAGAAATGTCAGCAAGGGGTGGGGCCTCTGAATTATGCTCCCTCCCCATCTTCCACTTTGCCCCTCCTAATGCTGCCCATCTCTCCTTTGTTTCTCAAAGCGTTTTGAATTCTGTAATTCCAGACTCTGCAATCTAAAGATGATTATCAAGCGTATTTCTGCAAAATTGCATCATGCACATTTTAAAGCACAAAGACATTTGCAAAGTCTTCAGGCTTCTGTCAACTCTACAGCCAGTTCCTGCCCCCCACCAAAGGTTCCTTCCCCAAACAGTCCTGCTTCATGCCTCAGCAGCTGTGGAACGTACCTGAAGCTCAGGTGAGCCTGGCTCCACCTCCGCCCAGTCAGTGCATAGCGTTTCCGCCGCATGTTGGCCTTGACTTGAGCCCCAATCTTGTCGGCGACGCCGCAGCGGGGCCGCTTCATCCACCTGCAAGCGACAGTCAAGCCTAAGCCCTTGGTACACAGGACACCAAGAGCCAGCACCCATGCCCACTTGCTCAAAAGTGATTCTCTTGCAGATATGAATTCAGGAATTCCCACATTAAAAGCTGAAGGAAGTCGCCCCCATCTCCACTTGCCTTGCTCTTGCAAAGTGCTAAGGTGAGCAACTGGGTGCTTGGAAGGATGGGGAGAGAGGGCGGAAACTCTCATCTAACAGAAAGATCAGTGGCAAAAGGATGGAGGAAGGAGGGCTGAGCTGGCTGCAGGAAGGAGCATCCTTCACAACATCCATTGTATCCTCCTGGAGTTCCCCTTGCCGTGCCTCAGTTCTCCAAGAAGGAGAAATGCCTCTTCCCATCACAGGTGACCTGCAGGAGGAAGACCTTCTGAACAGGAAAAAACTTACGCTTTTGTCTCTTCATCCAGAATGCCTGTCACAGGGATGCCATAGAAGCTCTGCATCTCAGAGAGGGCTGAGGAGAGGGTCTGAGCTGAGCGCAGGGTGGACATCTGGCGGTTGGACTGCGGAAGGTAGCCATAGAACTGTAACCAGCCCTGCAAGTGAAGAGGAGCCCTGTCACCAGTGTGCAAAAAGCCACACCACCTGCAATCACACAGCTGGAATATTTTCTTTCTGCTTTAAAACGCCTAAGCTTTTCTTATGTGGGGTATTGTCAAGCACTCCAAAAGTAAAGCAACTTTCAATGTATTTTGTGTCAGACAATTCCTTAAAATAAAATAAAAGAACCCTTCCTGTGCGCCCATGCAAGAGTTAAAACCCAGGACCTCCAGTTTAAGCCCTACTATCACACTGGCAAACTTTCTACAAATTAATATGTAGCCGTTATTAGGTGGTGGCCCCCATTTTCAGACTAGAAATTGAAGGGAGAAGGCCCTGCTACATGAACACATTTCTCAGGCTGGCAACCAAGACTATTCATGAAATAGGAATGGCCTTTAGCCTGCAGGCCAATTTTGGCCCACGAAGCCATTTCCCCCATTAGTGGTGTCAGCTGATGGGCAGGAGGACATAATCCTGCCTCATCTAAGAACAGGATTTTGCAGCCTAGGTATCAGGATTTAATCCCCGTTCATCATCTGATGAGCTAGGAATAAAGCCCTTTGTCCTTCTACTTGAAAAGGGTTGGTGGTGGTACCTGTGGAATTGTGTGGAACTCCCCCATACCCTGCTGACACCCACCCACTGCCCAAATGACACCTTTGCAATGGGAAAGCCCCTTTCAGACAGCCCCGGCCTCCCCCCTCTAGCTACCAGAGCTGCTTCACATAGCCCTTTTGCAAAAGGCAAGACTATTAAGCACCATAATGGCATTGTGTGACTGGCAGGGTGTGGCCCTGCCCACCTGTCCAATTTGGCCCAAGGGGCAGATTCCTACCCCTGGACAGATCAGCTCAGTCTGAGGTGCCCTTAGTCCATGTGGGACGTTCCAGCTAGCAACAAATCTTGTGAGTGGGTCGGCTTCTCAGCCAACTCCTGAATAGGACAATTGTCTAGTGAATGAGCAGCTGGTAGTCTTGTTGACCCGCACACTCTGAAGCACAGAATCATAAGCTGGAGGCAGACAACAGATTTTCATCAGGTTGGAAGTAGTGCAGCAGATGCCTTGTTACATGTGGAGGACCCCCATTCCTTGACTCGGTCCCCCATCATCCCTAGTTAAACTGGGTTTTAAAAATATGCTTTACTATCAATAATGCAGAATAAATATATTAATAACAATCATACAAAGAAAACAACCAAACAATAACAGAATCCATTTAGTATTAGTCATACATGAGAAGCACGAGTAAAAAACGTAAATTAGGATTAATTCACTTTTTAAGATTAATCATTACTAATTTTGTAAAGACAAGGCTACAATTTGCCAATAACAACTGCATGACAGAAATCTCCACAATTACAACAAGGGTAAGTAAAAATAAATAAAATATTAAACAAGAGCTCTACAAGTCTACAGTGTACAAGACAGAGTTCCCAAGATCCTGGTCACTGAACTCCATTGTCATGTCTTTTAGCTATCACAGGCTCCATAAATTTGCATGTTTCTGCTGGTATATTTGTTTCCTCTGCTCTATAATTTATATATTTAATAAAGTCAAATGAGACTGGGTAAAAGACCTTTTTCTTGACAGCCCTTTGTGCAGATGAACTTTACATACCAAATTTCCACCGTCGGTTTATCTGTGTACTTTCCAAAGTGTGTGATGGTCAGTTGCTGCCATTAGCAAGTAGCATATTATTTTTATAATCCAAATTTCGGCTACCCCAGATGTTCAAAATCACCAGGGTGGGAATTGCTAGTGTTTCTTGGTGAGTAATATATTGGACTTCTTCAACACGTGACTCCTGAAAATTGTCACTTTAGGGCAATTCCACCATTTATTTAATTACATTTATATCCCACCTTCTTCTCCAAGGAGCTGAAGCTGGCATACATGGTTCTTCCCCCATCTCATTTAACCATCACAACAACCCTGTGAGATAGGTTAGGCTGAGAGGCAAGATCACCAAGTGACTTCACATCTGAGTGGGATTTGAACCCTGGACTCTCAAGTCCTAGTCTGACACTCTAACCACTACACCACAGAGAGAGATATCAAGGTGGGAGTATGTGCCCTTTCCTTGTCCAACAAATCAGCAAGTCTGTGAAGATGACCAGGAGATGCAAGGCAATTAAACTGATGTAAGATGCCAGCAAAATATGGTTTTAAGCCAGGCATAAGCAAACACTGCACTCCAGATGGTTTAGGACTACAACTCCCATCATTCCTGACCACTGGTCCTGTTAGCTAGGGATGACGGGAGTTGTAGTCCCAAAACATCTGGAGGGCAGAGTTTGCCTATGCCTGTTTTAAGCATTGTTTCCTTGACAATGAGCCCAAGAGCCTTGCTAATCCAAGTTTCCCTCAAGCTGCACCGTCCCCATCAGTGCCGAGACCAAGATTCTTTCAAACTCTGACCTCCCCATGTCCAGTGACAATAAATTTTGGGAAACTTGCCCTTTTAAACCAATACAGCCACCCCCAACCTGTGCCCTCCAGATGTTGCTGGACTGACTACAACTCCCATCAGCCCACCCAACACACCATGCTAATGGGAGCTGCAGGGCACCAGATTGGCATAGGCAGACTTCACATTTGCCGCCTTGCACCATTCCTTCAAAGTCAGCCTAAGTTCTCACTCACGTCTCCGTACATTTTGCCTTGCAGGAAAGCAACTACTTCCTTAATACTGAGCCAGCTGCTCTCTAACACACCCAAAGCCTCCTGCAAAGTTCTCTCACCTCTGGTGGGGGGGGGGGGAGAGAAGACCTTGGCTTGTATTGCTCTCACAGGTTGTGAAGAGAGCATTTTTAAAAAATCCAATTGAATTATTAGAATAGAAATCCGGTCTTGGCACTGATAACATGCAAGTTGTAACTTAGCAAGAGAAGGCTCTGCTGAAAATGCTTCACCACCTCACTAAATGCAAACACAGACACCACAACTACTCATGGCAGGTGTGTGTGCTGTTGCTGCAGCCTGTGAACACATAGACCACTGGGCTCCCTGATGCACATCTCCTCTGAGACAGGAGGTCCTCCCAGCCACTGATTCAAGGGCATCTGCTGCCAACTGTGCCTGTTTTTAGAGCTGCAGCCCAAAGCTCTTCCCACCCCCTATTTATTTCCCCCCAGGAAGGTGTTTTGGGCTTCCCTGCACTTTCCTGGCTGTGCTGGGTGGTGCCACTGCAGGCATTCACCTGTCCTTGCAGCTCTAGCCCAGGTCCTGGGGCTGCCAACCTCTGCCACTCATGTCCAGGTGGGTGAGGACAAAACTAACCAGGATGAGAAGTTTGCAATCTTTTGACAAGAACCCCTTTGGTATCCTCCCCCCTTTTTTGTGAACAGTCATTCTGGAAAGCAGAGATCGCGTTGAGGTTCCCAGCAGCCTTCACCAACCTGGTGCCCACCAGATATTTTGGATCACAATTGCCACCATCCCCGACCTTTGCCTGTGCTGGCTGGGGCTGCAGCCCAAAGCATCAGGATAGTACCAACTTGGCAAAGGCTGTCCGGAAGACCGTGGCAGCCCAGCCAAAACAGGGCCTGGGTCCTGAGTTGATCTAGAACCCAGGGCTCTCCTCTGCCCTTTACACTTGGACTTTGCCAAGAAAGCTCCCTCTTCCAGTATTGGATCAAAGCTCTCCAAAGCTTAAGAGCAAAATAAAAGGCAACCCCAGCACCCATCAACCCCACATAATTTGGGCATAGCTGGGCACCTGTCAGGACATCAAGCCCGAAGCCCAAACAGACAAGAAGAAGAACTGAGCGCTCCTCTTCCCACGAGTTGCTTGTTCCAAGGCCAGACTCGCTTTCCCCCTATTTGTACTCGGCCCCTTCCCGGGCAGTGGGGCGGGAGCAGCCTGGGGCCCCCACGTGGGCCCTCGGCTGCTTGGGTCTTCCCCGAGCCGGCGCGCTGCGACGTTGCCCCACCGACTACCTGCGCTCTCCAGGCTGGTGCCCGGGGCGCAGGTGGCCGTCTGGAGAGCGCAAGGCAGGGCTCCTGGACGCCTCCCGCGGGCCCAGTCCGCCCCTTCCCCCCGGAGCGCCGCTCTTTTGTTCGGCCGGCGGGCAGGCGGGAGACCTTGCCCGGGCGGCCTGCCTGGCCAAGACGCAACAAGAAGCGCAGCAGAGCGGGGGACCTACCTCGGCGTCCACTTCGCCCGGGACCGGCCCCGCCGAGGCCCGCAGCAGCAGCAGAACCCCCAGCAGCAGCAGCAGCGAGAGCTGCGGGAAGCCTCCGCCTCCCATACTGGACGCTCCTCTCTCGGTCCACAGCACGAGCCGCCGCCGTCCTCGCCCCGGGCCTAGCCAGGCCCCCTTCGCTACTTGTCTCCCGCCCGCCTCTGCTGTTGCCGCCGCCGCCGCCGCGCCTCGGCCATCGCCTTTGTGTGGCGGGCTGGCGCTCCAGCCTCGGCGCTGCGCCCGTCCCGTCTGCTCGCCGCTCCCTCGCCCGGCTGGCTCAGCGGAATGCTCCAAGCGCCGCCCGCCCGCCCCGTCGCGCCCTGCGCTGGGCTGGGCTTGTGGCGGCCGCCGCCTAACGGCCAGCCGACTCACTGACCGCCCCTCAAGCCCAGGAGCCAGTCCGGAAGGCCCCCGAGGGACGGGCAGCTAAGCAGCCCCACGCCTCCAGGCTCAAACCGGAACGAGGCGGCGGCTTGGCCGTCTGGGCTCCGAGTCCACGCTTGGAGCTGTTTCAGGCATGGGAGGCGGGGTCCCTGTGCGTTTGCTTACTTAGGATTCGGCGGGGTCCCAAAAGCCTCGGAAGCGGCGGGAGGACTGAGACGAGCAGAGGATAGCTCACTTGGTGAGCGCATGGTGCTGATAACGCGAAGGTTGCAAGTTCGATCCCCGTATGGGACAGTAGCATATTTCTGCCTTGCGGGGGGTTGGACTAAATGACCCGCGGGGTCCCTTCCAATTCAACCATTCTATGATTCTAAGATATTTCCCTGCACTTGATCAAAGTTATCGCTATTTAGATGTCAAGACTTACACTCAGCACCATTCTATGGAATCATTTATTTATATTGTTATAATGAAACTTTCCCTCAAAAGGCAAGGGCAGAAGCGACAGGTGCAATGCCCAGCCTAACTGTGTTTACTCAGAGGGTAAAGCCTGCTGAGTCCAAAAGGGCTCACTTCCAAGGAAGCCTGCAAAGAATTATTGCCTTAGCAACTTTCATGTTCTACATTCAAAACAGCTTCTCTTCACCTGCCCCACCCCACTCTTGAAATTGCACAAGTTCACCTTGAATGTGGAGCAGCTTAAAGGCTAGAAAAGCATCTGCCACCCATCCTAAAAAGCTCCCTGCCTGGTTTTGGCACTTTTCTACCCAGTCTCACCAGGACCAGGGTAATCCATAAGTTGTGGATTTGTTGCCAGTTAGCACCTTCCCAGTTCCCTGGGCCAATAAAGCGAGATGAGTGCTGCAACCCCAGAGTCGGCCACAACTGGACCTAATGGTCAGGGGTCCCTTTACCTTTTAATATTTGGCTGCTCAGCAACTGTGGCCTTAATTAGACACCAGTTCAGAAGTAAAATTTCACTGAAGAGAGTGGGATTTCTTCCAAACAGAGAAGAGAATATGGGCTGTTATTAAGAACAGCTAGGAAATTCTGTTCAATGCAAAACCAAATAACTTGCAGAAAAGGTTTGGCCTTTGCCAACCTGGTAACCTCCAGATGGACTACAATTCCCATCAGCAGTCCATAACTTCTGGAGGGTGCCAGGTTGGCAAAGGCTGTTCCTAAACGATGATTGGTGGAGAAGGGCCACAGTGGGCAATAGAACTGGCCTGGCAAGAGCAACTCCCAGTGCAAATTGAATTCGTATTTTAACTCCTGCCCTTTTGCTTACTTTGTGACGTTGATCAGGACTTTGCCTCTTCCCTGGTAAACAAGAGTTCAGCAGCAACTGTCAGTGCATAGTTAAGAACCTTTCTTGGTTGGGTGATAAAATTAGGTATTCTTGTTTTCATCAATCGGGAATCAGCTTTGGCTTGGGTTTATTGCATTTTCTGCCAAAAGATATGGCATCCCTAACACAATCTGACCAGAAGTGCATTAAGGTCGGCACCATCTTTTTCTCACAGAGGTGTTTCCGGGCAACCAATAAGCAGGACACAGAAGATGACAGCTGCTTCTCACAAGGTGTATTCAGAGGAACTCTTCCTGTGACGCCAGACCTTCAGCACCCATAGCAAGGAGGAGGGCATAGCTCAGAGACAAAGTTGATGCTCTACTTGTAGAAAAGGCCAAGTTCCACTCTCGCATCTCTAGGTGGGCTAGGAAACACTCCTGACTGAAGCCCCAGAGAGTCAGTGGCCTATAGACAATACTGAGCTGGGTAGGTTATTAGCTTCAAGTGACACTTGAGAGAACTGCCTTGTCCCTTATATGCCTGGTGGGTCATCGTGGTCTGGAGGAGAGCTTCTCCTTTCAAGCCCCCCAAACATCAGAGGTTCACTGCATAGTGGTTTGGAGCAGGGCTCTCAGCCTGGCTGCACCTGTTTTGTGCGACAGCATTCCTGTCGAGATGCAACAGGCGCTCACTTCTGTGCTTCTGGAAACAACAATACTTCTGTTTTGACAAGCTTTTCCAGCTGGAGGAGAAGAGTCTTAGGTGCTCATTTTGTTTTTTATTTTTGTACTATTTTTAAAAACTTTTAAAAAGCATTTTTAATGTGTGTGTTTTTCCTCAATTGCTTTGACACAGATGCAGATGAAAAGGGTGGTTCATAAATGAATAATAATGAAGCAGCTTTATCAATTGCTGTCCAAATATTTGTTAAATGCTCCTTTACAGCCCCATTATTACAACTCGTGGGAGCAAACTCTATAAACTATGTATTGTACGTGGTGGTACAGCCTTCTTTAGCCTGGTGCCCTCTCTCTGGATGTTTTGGACTACAACTCCCATCAGCTATGCTGGCTGGGGCTTGTGGGAATTGTAGTCCAAAACATCTGAGGGCATTAGGTAAGGGAAGGCTGAGGCAAGACTTTAAATCTGTCCTGAATCCACTGCCAATCTATCTCATTAAGTGGGCCCACCTTATAATACTATAAGGGAGAATATTTTTTGGATATGTTGCATAGTTTTATAAACCTTCATTGTATTCCCCTTCCTTGCACAAGCCCCCCTCTCCCAGCTAAAATAAAACCTCAAACCCTTTAGCTTTTCCTCCTTATGAAAGTACTCCAACTAATTGGTTGCTTGGGTTATTTTTCTGCACCCCTTCTACAATGTATTTTAATTTTATTTTTTTAGTTATGACAACCAGAACTGTACATAGCATTCAAGTGTAGCCCATGTAACAGATTCATGTACTATGCTGGCTATCTTTGAGGCAGCAATGCTTCTGAATACCAGTTGCTGGAAACCTGAGGGGAGAAGGCTCTTGTGTTGAGGTCCTGCTTTCAGGCTCCCTGTTGGGCATCTGCTTGGCCGCTGTGAGAACAGGACTAGATGGGCCATTGGCGTGATCCAGAAGGGCTCTTCTTATGTTCTTATTTTCAGTCCATATCCTAATAATCCCTAGCATGGAATTTGCCTGCCCCGAGCATTAGAGACAGCAGCTCCAAACTGTTGATACGGTTTCTCACTGAAAATTCCAAGGCAGATTGTAACAGTAATACAAAACTTAATTCAAACCTTTGCAGATTTATTTACACTTATAAAAAAAAATTTAATACCGTCTTTCAGCTCCAATTGGCACCCCACCCCCCACTACCGCAAATCAAGGCTGTTTTTCCTACACTCTGTTCTTAAACCAGCTGTAAGTTGTATACCTGTCCTGTTTTACCCCACAGAACTCTGGTGTGGTGGCCTTTTGGGCAAGCTGAGAATTCCCTGAGAGATACCTTTATAGACCCTTTATGCAGCCCGTACCAACCTGGTGGCCTCCAGAAGTTTTGGACTACAATTCCCATCGGCCCCAACCAGCATGGGATGGGGAGGAAGACAGGGCAATTAAACCTCCATTAAGACGCAGACTGTGAAGTGATGGTAAGGAAAGCCAACTCAACACTGACCCCTGGTGGTTATCTGGCCAATTGACAACAACACTACTATGGTAAAACCCGATGCCTCTTCTCGCACCACCATGTACCCCAGTATATAGGTGGGAATCTGTACTTCTGTTTGTCATTTGATTAATTTTTAGCTAACAGCTCAGTCCGACAGCCAGGAGGCTTCATGCTCTCAACAAGCAAGGATGCTTTCGAGCAAAATGCCTCTTGTGACATCAGCTTTAGGGGCAGGCAGGAATCCTCTCAAACTTCTAATGGGTAATTTCTGTTGTCCTCCAGATCAGGAGAGATTCTACTCAGCTGTTGTCCACTTCAAAACTGAGCATTGTTTTCAACTGGCCCTCAAACTGAATGGCACTTTTGCATGTCACAACTCCCTCAATAATCATCCTGGCACAAAGCTGTGGCTGTTAATGTATCCTCTGCATTCTTTTGTAGCACTGGACCCTTCACCTTAGGCCCATCACTTGCAAGACCCTTAACAATGAGCAGTGGGGGCAAGGGGCTACCACCATCTTACTGCTGAGCCACGAATACCATTGGTGGCTTCTGACCATTCATTGTGTCCTGGCGAAAAAGTAGGTAAGGTCCATCCTCAGCTGGTGGCTGCTGCGGATTATTCTCCCAGCTCCTACCGTAAAGGGAAGGAGAAGATCTTCTTGCCAGACTTGCAGCGGACTTCGGCCCCAGGGATTCGCACAAGGTATGAAGAGTCCTCAAACCTATTCACAATCTCCTGGAAAAGACAAAGGAGGTGAGAGGGGTGGGAATTATGCAGAGCCCAGGAATCTGATTGGCCCCTGAACATTTCATAGGCAGCATGCTGGACGTATTAATATGTGACAAATGTGGGTAGGAGAGGGCTTATACTTCTGAATACCAGTTTCTGGAAACCACAGGAGAGGAGAGCATTCTTGTGCTCGGATCTTGTGCGTTCAGGGTTTCCCACTGAGGCATCTGGCTGGCCACTGCGAGAACAGGATGCTGCACTAGTTTGGCCATTGGCCTGATCCAACAGAGCTCTTCCAATGTTCTTACGGCTTTGTGCTCCCATCTGGGCCCATCTACTTTTGTACTAATTGGTTCTGAGGTCCATTTCAAGGCTGCTGGTTTTAACTTTTGGAGCCCTTCACAGTGTGGGTCCTGTGTGCAGGAAGGAGCACATTCTCCTACACAAACCTTCCTGTGTGCCTGCTCTGTCTCCCATCAACATTTAAATCAGCCTTCCCCAGATGTTTTTTGGAGCAGCACTCACATCAGCCCCAGTCAGCAGGAATTGTAGTCCAAGACATAAGGTTGGGGAAGGCCGATTTAAATAAGAGGGAGATGTAGAGATAGCTTTATAGTTGCAGAACCTTCTCTGTGGAACTCCAGGCTGAGGAAAGCTCAAGAATTCCTAGGTAAGCTTTTCCTCACCAGATGTTGCCCTGAGCACTTCTGCAAACTGAAAAGGTATCTCTAGAAATGCCAAGCCAGACACCTCTATTTCAGCCCCCTGAGCAAGCTAATTCCTTAAACCTCTATGCTCGTGAATGACATCCGAGGTGGTTACCTGCAACTCCTGAAGACAACTTTCAAGTTCTTCAGAAAGGTTTCCAACACACCACGCGAGGCTGAGATGGAATGAGGGATTCTGTACAGAAGCCAGGAAAAAGCAGGTGCTAAGAATCTGGAGAAGCTGCACTAACCCAGCTAGGTGCCACCACCCCAGAATTCCTGGTAGGAGCTGAGCACCCTTCTCTATCTTCCATGGAAATTAGACTCCAGGGCAAAGAGGGAGGCTTTAGGTGGGCTGGTTGGTTTCCTCAACAAGTTTATGTTACCACAGCTAGTTTATACACATATCACATGAGATCTGCAGTCTTATTTGGGAATACTGGTTGGGGCTGATGGCCAAAATATCTGGAGGGCACTCGGTTGGTAACTGTATATATATATCTATATCTATATCTATATCATATATATATATATATATATATATATATATATATATATATTATATATATATAATGTAATAAACAGTTTATGTAATAAACTGTTTATTTCCAGGGCCGTGGTCATTCAGCAGCAGCCTCTTTTTGCAGACTCCACTCCCTCCTAGAACAGTGGAAGTCTTACCTTGTAGAAAGAAGGGAGACTGAATTCCTCCATAACTCTGTCCACTTCAGAAACCAACTCCAAGAGCTGAGTGTGCCCAGAAGTTACCTCCAAGCCAATGAAGGTCCTGCAGAGAGATATGACAGAATCTTAGAGCAGTTCAATGTTAATGTTCAACGTGAGTGCCCACTTTGCCCCAGAAGGCAAAGGGCTGAGGGGGCACTAATAGAATGCTGCCCCACTTGAGGCAAACACTGGCCTCCCCCTCCTCTCTACCAACCTTGTCCTTGTGCGATTATTCTGCTTGTGCCAATCAAGCCACAGGATGGTTGGCAATTTCAGCCTGAGGACATGATGCAAAGCAGCCTATTGCTCTCTGAGGAATAGCCTCAGTGCCATTCACTCACCTGCTTTTGGGATCATTGGTGTAAACCTTCACTCGATCTGCTCTACAGGTGAACCTGAAATGGGGAAAGAATCCATCTGATTCCTTTGCAAGATGAAGAGGAGAAGGAGGACAGGGGAGAAGAAGTAAGGCATACTGAAACCCAGGGGCTGGGGAGTGCATTTTCTGATTTGCCCCTCCCTGGAGCCTTTAAGTCACTCTCTTCCAGCAATTACAGCTCTCCACACTTACCTTTCCCTTTGCTCCCTTTTACTGATCCAGGCTTTGCTGCTGTTCTCTAAAACAGCTCTTGCCACAGCCATTCAGATGTTTTGGACTACAACTCCCATCAGCCCCAGGCAGTGCCAGAATATATAGAGGGCACCAGGCTGTAGCAAAGACTGCTCTAAAGTATAAAAACTGCACACAAGTTTTCAAGTGGAATAAGGTCAGCTGATTTAGTAACCATGTGGAAGGGTGGGTGAGTTCCACGAGTCATTCTACATCATGATTCTGGGGTGAACAGGGAGAGGTGTCTTTTGGTGTGGGTCAATAATGCCCTGTCTGCCTCCTCACAGAAGAAGCACGGATTAAGAATATGCGCTGGGTCAAGGGGAGGTGGTGCCCAAAGTGCAAGAGGAAGGCGTGGTCTAAGGGTCCAAAGCATCTTACCTGGGGAAGGAAGCCAGGTGTTCCTTGAGGGACTGGACAACAGGGCTTATCCAGTGGTGGCGCAGGATCACACCCTGAGAAAGGCTGATGTGGAACTCTGCCATAGCCGTCAATGATGGCACGGATGCACGTGCACGCAGGAGGAGGAGCTGGAGCAGGTCGAGGAAGTCCTCCTGAGCCTGATCTGTACAGAATGGTAGAACAACAGTGGAGGATTGGAGTAGGTGGGTGCATGGGTCCATCTCTGCTAAGCTGCGGTGGCAACTTGGTAGTAAGTCATACTTTCCATGCCTCAAATCTCTTCCGTAAAATGTGGATTACAATGGCCTCCTCTACCCTACAGCCACTACCAACCAGTACCTGTGGATGGGTAGAGAAAGATGCTCTTTGTCTACCCCAAGCCTCCCCTAGTCATGACGGCTCTATATTACCTCTGCTATTGGAGGAAGCAGGGCATTATTCTGTATATTGGGTGGGGGAGAGCACAAAGAGCTGGAGAGTGTGATTGAGCTGGTGTTCTGGTTTGGGAGAGAACAAGGCAAGAAGCAGAGACCCCACGGAGTGAGTAGGTGAGGTCTGCATCTGGGCCTCCCTCAACACTTGCTGCTCGTTTGCTGCTGCCCACTGGCTGTGGAATGATTTGAGGTGTGCTTTGTTGGTGGGGAGGAAGGTAGCAAACTGGCAGCTTCCAGGAACTTTGGGGTAGGGGGAAAGTGATGGGGTGTTTTGTGCAGAAAAGGGAAGAGCTGCATGCTCACAGGTGTCTGTGAAAAAGCTCCATGGTGGTTTTGGAAAGGCACTCCAGATATGCCTGTAGCCAAATCCAGGGTGTGGTGTCATAGATATGGCTTAAGCCTCCTGCCAAGACTCAGGGTCACCCATGTAACTGGGGGAATGTTGGTCAGCTCTAATGAAAGGTAGGTGTGTGTGGTGGTGATGTCCCTATGAGGCAGACATAGGAGTGGACAAGATCATATCTGGAGCAGTGCTTTACACCGCAACACTTCATTGTGGTTAAATGATCTGTGGTGCTTCTGATCTGGTTTTCCCCCTTCCACTTCATATTATGAATAGGAACAAAGGAAGCTGCCTTATACAGAGTCAGACCACTAGCCCATCTGGATCAGTATTGTCTACACGGACAGTGGCTCTCCAGGGTTTCAGACAGGGAGAGTCTCTCTCATTCCTACCAGGAGATGCTGGTGACTGAACCAGAGACCTTCTACATCAGTTGTGGCATTCTATTGAGGTGTTTGACAAGAGCTATCCTCTTAGACTTGTTTAGCCTGGAGAAAAGATTGAGAGATGATAAAGGTAAAGGGACCCCTGACCATTAGATCCAGTCGTGACCAACTCTGGGGTTGCGGCGCTCATCTCACATTACTGGCTGAGGGAGCTGGCATAAAGCTTCCGGGTCATGTGGCCAGCATGACTAAGCCGCTTCTGGCGAACCAGAGCAGCACAGGGAAACGCCGTTTGCCTTCCTGCCAGAGCGGTACCTATTTATCTACTTGCACTTTGATGTGCTTTCGAACTGCTAGGCTGGCAGGAACTGGCACTGAGCAACGGGAGCTCACCCCGTCGCGGGGATTCAAGCCACCGACCTTCTGATCGGCAAGTCCAAGGCTCAGTGGTTTAACCCACAGCGCCATAGCCACCTTAAATATCTAAAGGGCTGTCCTATGGAAAATGGAGCAAGCTCGTTTTCTGCTGCTCCAGAGAGGAGGGCCCGAACCAATGGATTTAAATGACAAAAGAAAGGAGATTCCAACTAAACATCAGGAAGAACTTTCTGACTGTAAGAGATGTTTGACAGGAGAACAAACTCTCTAGGAAGGTGGTGGACTGTCCTTCACTTGTGGTCTTTAAACAGAGATTGGATGGCCATCTGACAGGGGTTGGATTAGATGACCCTTTGAGTCTCCTCCAACCCTACAATTCTATGATTCTGTGTCAGTAAGCACAGTTCTATTAAAGATGTCTGGTCAGCCACTGTGGCTCTGTGGGCACCTCCCTCCTTTTGCCCATTGGAATGGCACGTCTCTGCTATACAGATCAAACAGCTGGAAGGGCTCTGCTCCTTGGAGAAAAGGTACCATTTCTGGCTGAATCCCAAAGATGTGTGTTTCCAGAGTTTGACTTCCTAGGGACACTGGGGTCGGAGAAGAGGACAAAGACCAGAAGGGCACTCACAAGGAACGTAGACATGTGTTGCCCAGTTGCCTCGCTCATGGGGAAAGGTCCGCAGGCGGCCTCCATGCTTGCTGCTGTCGTCCACCACTGTCTCTGCCTCCTCCTGATCTCTGAACATACTTAGCACGCTGTCTGGCACAGGAAGGCGGGGAGCTGTTGAGCTGCAAGGCAGAGGGAGAAAAGAGAATTCCCAGCCCTTTTAATACCCCTCTTCATTTGGAGCAAAACAGGCCAAATGACTCTTGGCCCCTGGACACTGCACACGTTTTTCAGTCCATGCCCTACCCACAACTTCAGCACTCAGATGAGTGCAAAAATAAGTTGAGTGACTGGATACTAATGGCTCTGCAATGCATGGAGAAACAGAGGAACCCATCATGCCCAGAAAGAGTGAGGTTTGAGGAAAACTGGGCAGAAAAATATTTCAGATGACCACCTCCCTACATCAAATTTGTATCTAGAATTGGGTTTTTCCTGCTCTAGGGAAAGTACTGTAACTAAATACTTACTCTCTGCTTTTTGTGAAGAAGCAAAAACATTGTTGCCTTGTGAATTAACCGCAGCCCTGTACAGTATCTGCTTTATTTCAATTGCTATGCTGTTGATTTCAGTCTGAATTACATTTTAATAATTGTTTTAATTGTTGCAAACCTCTGGAAAACTCTGGTGGGTAGCAGGATGGGGCTGTGCCCCAACCCACTCAGCTTTGGGACAGAATAAGGAATGGTGGTACCTCAGTTGCTTGGGCTTCTGCAGAAGACCCCTGGCTCAGCTGGTGCTTTCTCCTGCCAAAAGGGCCCCAAAAGGGCCCCAAAGCTCAGACCTTGCCTTGAGACCCTAAGGGGCGGCACTGAGGAGCAGACACCAAACTGAGGTGCTTTAAAGGACAGCAGTTGGCACCAATTGCACCAGGAAGTGCATGGAACTGTTGGGAGGTATCTACCAAAAGGTGCTGGGAGGAGGAAGAAGGGGCAACAGCAGCACAAACCAGTCTAGCAACCTGGGGTGGCAGGGGGAGAGAGAAAGAAAGCAGGACCCAGCCCAACCGTTCCTGCTGCCTCTGAATTGTTCCCAATCTAGATGGTCCTTACATGCCATTTTATTTATTTATTTCTTAAAAGTTATACACTGCTCGATTGTAGGGGGGAAAACAACAACCTAAAAGCAGTTTACAAAAAATATTTAAGAACTGGTGCCCGAGTTTGCCTTTTTCCTTTTCCCTCCCCGCTCCGTCTTCCTTTTCTGCGTGTCTTTTTCGGCTGAAAGGGAAGGGGGGGTTTTCTGTGTTGAACTGATACGCCCACCTGTCGCCGGGAGAGCGGCGGCCTTGACGTCCCTCCACCGAGCTTGCGCCGCCGGCCTCGCCGCCTTCCCCTTGCGCTCCCGAGGATGCGCT
This sequence comes from Podarcis melisellensis, assembly GCF_964234715.1. Lineage (NCBI taxonomy): Eukaryota > Metazoa > Chordata > Lepidosauria > Squamata > Lacertidae > Podarcis > Podarcis melisellensis. The sequence continues at coordinate 53,897,149 of NC_138540.1, forward strand.
CTCATCTTCCGAGTCGGAGCTGCTGTAGCCCACCAGACCTGCGACCGCCGCCACTCTACTCATGGCCGGCACGTCAGGATCCCCACTTCCGCCACCTAGAGAGAAAGAGGGACTATTGCGCCTGCGCAAAAGCGCCTCTTTTAATGAGCGAAGCTTGCTGAAGTCATGCTGGTGCCACCCGGCAGTGGCTATAGACGTTTAGACTCGCGACGCGTAGCGCGGGGAGTCGCTTACGGGTCGCTTCGGGAGAGCCTTTTCCCGCGCGTTCGCGAGTGGGCCTAGCGGTAAGACGAACGGTGGAAATCATCATGTTTCAGCATCGAATTGGTGTGTTTTGATATTTGACTTCGTAAATCGTATCGTTGTATCGCAACTGTGATAACTTTCTCTATTTAAAAATACATTTCCCCCCTGCAACTTGTTTTGTTATTAAAATTCATTACAAATACAATGGGAAACGAGGGCAAAATAGAAAATAAGTCAGTGGGGCTCATTATTTCTGAACTGCATGATTTCTCCCAAATATTTCCTAGTTTGGGTAAGTGCGGGAAAGCACCAGGTAAGCATCAAGACTAAGATGCATAGTCTTGTTTATAAAACCAGCTGAATTTTGCAATGAGTGAATTACTACAGCAATAGTATTTTAGAGCATTTTCCTATCATGGAAGGAACATTGTGAGATTGCATGATTAAGATCTCTTTCCTTTCCTTTGAAAGGTGTGAACGTTGACTATCCATTTCCAATATCATGACTTACAACTTTGAGTCTTTTGTTCTTCTAGTAAAGTTCACAACTCTTCAAAGCGTGATCCAGCTCCAATTTAACCAGATTTTAGAATCATAACTTTTCCTAAAGTGGTTGGGTTGTTTCATGAAGACTCCATGAATAAGGAACCTGTCAAAGCTGGTAAAATGCGGTCTTGACTATGCTACCACTCAGTGGATTTGTAACTGGCTGACTGACCGAACCCAAAGGGTCTCATCAATGGTTCCTCTTCATCCTGGAGAAGAGTGACTGGTGGGGTGCCACAGGGTTCTGTCCTGGGCCCGATCTTATTCAACATCTTTATCAACAACTTGGATGATGGACTCAAGGGCATCCTGATCAAATTTGCAGATGACACCAAACTGGGAGGGGTGGCTAACACCCCAGAGGACAGGATCACACTTCAAAACGACCTTGGCAGATTAGAGAAACTGGGCCAAAACAAACAAGATGAATTTTAACAGGGAGAAATGTAAAGTATTGCACTTGGGCAAAAATAAAAATAAATGAGAGGCACAAATACAAGATGGGTGACACCTGGCTTGAGAGCAGTACATGTGAAAAGGATCTAGGAGTCTTGGTTGACCACAAACTTGACATGAGCCAACAGTGTGATGCGGCAGCTAAAAAAGCCAATGCAATTCTGGGCTGCATCAATAGGAGTATGGCATCTAGATCAAGGGAAGTAATAGTGCCACTGTATTCTGCTCTGGTCAGACCTCACCTGGAGTACTGTGTCCAGTTCTGGGCACCACAGTTCAAGAAGGACACTGACAAACTGGAACGTGTCCAGAGGAGGGCAACCAAAATGGTCAAAGGCCTGGAAACGATGCCTTATGAGGAACGGCTAAGGGAGCTGGGCATGTTTAGCCTGGAGAAGAGGAGGTTAAGGGGTGATATGATAGCCATGTTCAAATATATAAAAGGATGTCACATAGAGGAGGGAGAAAGGTTGTTTTCTGCTGCTCCAGAGAAGCGGACACGGAGCAATGGATCCAAACTACAAGAAAGAAGATTCCACCTAAACATTAGGAAGAACTTCCTGACAGTAAGAGCTGTTCGACAGTGGAATTTGCTGCCAAGGAGTGTGGTGGAGTCTCCTTCTTTGGAGGTCTTTAAGCAGAGGCTTGACAACCATATGTCGGGAGTGCTCTGATGGTGTTTCCTGCTTGGCAGGGGGTTGGACTCGATGGCCCTTGTGGTCTCTTCCAACTCTATGATTCTATGATTCTAAATGCATCTTGCAGTTAGTTGGTAGTGAAGCCGTGGAGCATTTTTCAATCACTTCAGGCACAACTTCATTTCTGGAATCATACACATCAGCTTTTGCTAACCTGATAATCCAACATCTGGAGGGCACCAGGTTGGGTGAAAGTTGATATATATACTAGCAGTGACCTCAGTAGTTTTATTGCATTTTATAACCCACCTTTTTCTCCAAGGACTCAAGGTGGCATGCATGGACCTTCCTGTCCTCACTGAATCCCCACAACAACCTTGTGAGGTAGATTAGGCTGAGAGGGGGCAAGTGGCCTAAGGTCATCACCCAATGAGCTTCATGGCCAAGTAAGAGGATTTGAACCCTGGTTTCCCAGGTCCTACTCTGACACTCTAACCACTACACCACACTGGTTCTCCAAGGGCTTGCGCTCCATGGCACCAACAGCCACAAACAAGGTTTGAAGTGTGGGGGGGGTGGACCCCAGGTTGGCATAAGTACAAGAAAACTTTGGGAAACAAAACCTGTTTGGAGTGGGGAGACAGCAGCCTAAGGACTCCTGAGAATGTCAGATGGGCATGGAACTGACTGGATGACTGTTGAGGCCAAGGCAGGGGACAGAAAGCTTGGCGGAATCATCAAACTGTAAGTTGGGAGGGACCCCAAGGGTCATCTAGCCCAACCCCCTGCAATGCAGGAATTGTAACTAAAGAATCCCTGGCAGATGGCCATTCTTAAAAAGCTCCCATGAAGGAGACTCCTTCACCTTCTGAGGGAATCCGTTCCACTGTCAAACTTACTGGGAGGGGGCGGAGGGAGAGATGAATGGAATATCCTGGAAGAGGGCCGCAAGCCAGCCATGCTCACCCGCAACAGCCCCACTGACACTTGCTCTCCTTGCACACCCGCTTCTCTCTCTCTCTCTCACCCTCTGGACCACTTCGTGGCAAGGCCATCCGTTCTGCTCCTCCGCCTCGGGTCTAACGAGCCCGCGGGCGCTGCGCAGGAGACCTTCGCCCTCCACGAGGTTTGCCCGCAATAGAGAGAGATGCCTTGGGGTTATTATTGTTGCTGACCCGGGGCGGGGGATTTGGAGGCCTGGCGGCTTCTGGCGTCGGGGATGCGCAGCTGCAACTGGCTGCTACGGCACAGGCTGGGTGCGAAAGAGGATCCCCGCTTCCCTGCCTGCCTTCCTAATCCTGCTATGGGTGAAGCCCCCAAAGGATCCCAGCAGCAGCAGCAGCAGCAGCATCGGCTACAGTTTTGCCGGTAAGTGACGGAGTGGAGGCCTCTCCCCCCGGTTCCTCCTTCCTCACCCGGCCCGAGCATAGCGCGCCGCAGTTCTCCGCGCGGTCCGGCAGAGGGCGGCCCCGATCCCACGGCTGGGTCCTTCCCCTGCTGGACGCCGCCCCTTCCTCCTCCTCCTCCTCCTCCTCCTCCTCCTCCTCTGCCTCCTCCTTCCCCTCCTCCGGCTGGCTCGACGCCGCCGCCCCTCCCCTAGCCGCCGCCGCTTCGCCTCTCCTCACCGCTGGGACTGCTGCTACGCGAGGCCGGGGATCCGACGGGGCGAGCAGGCCGCGAGACACCTCCGGGCCTCGCTCTCCAGGTAGGGGAGAAGGGAGGAAGCTGGGCAGGGCGAAGCTAAAGCGCCTCTTTCCTCGCCCCGGAGCTCCTGCCCCGCCGGCCACACGGAGCCGAGCGGGGTGGCGGTCGCTTTCCCCGCGGGCGGCGGAGGAAGGAGGAGGAGGAGGAGGAAAAAGGCGCTCCTGGCCCCGAGCGGGGCCGCCTGCCCTGCTCCTTGGACGGAGTAGGCCGAGGCCCGGCCAGCGGCACGGGAGACGCCCCGATAACAGTGAAGGCGGCGCTCCCGGGCCGGCGGGGCGAGGCAGCCCTTCGCAACCTCTTGGCCGGCGGCCTTGGGCAACATACGACCCTCCAGGTGTGTAGATCGCCCCCCCGCAACTCCAGATGTTTTTGTCTAGCACAGCTGCCTGGGGCTGATGGGAGTTGGCGACCAGCAACATCCGGAGGGCGCCTGCCTGGCCAAAAAAAAAGGCTGGCATCTTGGCTGGGGGGGGGGGGGGACACCTTTGCGTTGCAGGGCGATGGGGATGAACCATCTCCATGGGCTCTGCAATGTGGAGAAGCCCTTAACAACCCAGTCACCCACCAGGGCATTTCTGCGGTCATGTTAGGCAGGATGTGGCCCTGGGCAATCTGAAGGGAGAGGACCAGTGAAGCAGCCTTTAGCCACACAAGGGCTCTGGACTGTCCAGCCTACATCTGGTTTCTTGGGGTGGGTGCAGCCCCCCAAGTCTCTGGCAAATAAGAACCTTTCTGTGCCACCTGGGATTCTTTTTTACCTGGAGGAGGGAATCTGGGACCATCTGTGTGTAAAGTAGATGCTGTGCCACTGAGCTGCAAAACCTGGCAAGGTGAAATTCTCTGTAAGTTGGAAGAGGGCAGATGTATGCAGCTGAGCATCTCTCTAAAGATAGGCTCAAGCAGAGAATCTGGCCAAATTATTGTGCCCTTGAGTGAGGAGATGGAGCTGCTTTAAAAACTTAAGAATAGCCCTCCTTTAAAGCCACCCTAGTTGGTGGCCGTCACTGCCTCCCATGGGAGTGAGTTCCATAGTTTTAACTATAAACTGCGTGAAAAAAGTACTTTTTTTTGTCTGCCTGAATGTCCCAGTGTTTTAAGGTAGTGGAGCAGAGAGTTCACAGTTACGCTGCTATATTGTCTTACACACCTTGAGAGAGTAGATGGATTGGCCACAGGGTGTACAGATGTTTCCCTGGGCTCAGTAGAGCTGTGATCACTAGAGATGATGGGAGCTATAGTATCAAAACATTTGGAGGGCACCAGTTTACAGTAAAATTCTTAAGCTCTAAGGCTGGTCCCCAGATAGACCAATTTCCAAGAAAACTTGTGATAGGTGGCTCTGCTTCACCAAACTGGAAGGTTTCTTTCCTATAGTTTGGCTGTGGATTTGCTTGCTTGAATTCTTGAGCTTTTCCCCTCTTGGATTGTTTCTTTTCCATGGGACATTTTGCTTCTGCTTCTCCACCACTTGATACCTGGCTGTTGCTAGCTTGCTTACATGGACAACCATCTTAACACACACACACCTGCCCTCATTGTATTGTATGGTATTGTCAGACCTTGGCATGAGGACAGTTGAGAAGCTCTTCCCATCCCCTGGGGCAGTTTTGTCATCTGCATGCTTATATCAGCCTTCCCCAACCTGGTGCCCCCCAGAAGATTTGGACTACAACTCCCATCAGTCCTGACTATAGGTTAGTGATGGTTGGGGCTGATGGGAGTTGGAGTCCAAAACATCTGGAGGGTACCAGACTGGGGAAGTATGGTTAATTGGTATCCAGCAGACAGAGGGGTTCAAAAGATGGGCTGAAGATGCAGTAGGGATTTATTTCAGATTTGTATTTTGTGCTTTCCAGATAGCTATGCAAATGCTAGATGCAACTTTGATTAGCGTTCAGCTTAGTGTTTGCAGAGCTGATGTCATATTGTCAACAAATGATGTTTGTCTACCTGGCTGCCTCTTTATATTAATTTTAAACTTTTTATTTTCTTTGTGCAAGGGTCTTCAAAGAATGAAAAACAATAATCTTGAGCACAGTACAAAATGGATTGTCCCCTTTGTGCTATGGCAGGAAAGACAGAGGTGAAGGCAGGCAGGTTGGAGGGACGGCCTTGACCCATCCCATGGCAGCCATGGAGAAGGTGAACTTGGCCTTTGAGTTACCCATTTTGTGGCTTGTACAAGTGCTTGCTGCTGTCCAGAGAGATGCAGCTTGAACTGTACACACAGTCCCTGGTGACATCCTGCCCTGTTTCTGGATGTTTATTTATAGCCAGCTCTGTTCCATGGACTCTTGATGGTGCAGTTTAGCAAATAACTTAGTAGTGTGGACAATCTTTGGCAAAGGAGAATTGTGACCAGTGGAAAGTGTATTTTGAAGCTCCAGCTTGGGCAGAGCCCAGTTTTCCAGAGTTTTCAATAATAATAATAATAATAATAATAATAATAATAATAATAATATTTATACCACACTCATCTGGCTGGGTTTCCCCAGTCACTCTGGGGTAAACTGGTTTGGGCTGAAAAACAAAACAAATCTCACAAAACTTTAGATGTGCATTTTTGTGTGTGGATATAAATAGGTCAGCCTTTGCCAACCAGGGATGCTCCAGGTGTTCCAGGCTACAGTGGTTGCTGACTGAATAATAATAATATTAATAATATTTTATTTGTACCCTGCCCTCCCCGACCAGAGCCGGGCTCAGAGCGGCTAACATCATATAAATAATACAATATGCATAAAAACAAGCAATCAATTTATTAAAATGCATCCCAAAATTAATTCAAATAAGTTAAAAAGTTAAAACCGGACAAATGACAATCCTCAGGTTAAAATTGAAGTGGATGGGAGTGCCTCAGGTCAGCAAAGGGTGTTCCATGTTGAACACCTGGGACAACGAGGAGCTATCAGAATGATGGAGATCTGGGCAGGAGGAAGAGGAGGAGAGAGTCGATCCTGGGAGAGCCCCTGGTTGTGCTCCCCAAATCAGTGAGGGGGAAACATGATGGAATGGGTATTCCTTGCTTTGGACATGATGGCAGGGTTGAACATTAGGAACAGAAAATGGATCTTGAAGAATTGGTGTGTACTATTAGTTCAGCAGGGACGAAACTGTAGTCAGAAGCGTGTCTTTCTCCGCATCCCAGCAAGCTGACCAGCTTTTTTCCAGAAGTGCCACTGAAACTAAAATGCCACACAGATCTCTGGGGAAAGGGTCCACTTCAAACTACCAGGTTATTAATAAATAAAAAAAACCTAAGACATCTGGGTTCTGGATCCATCGGTCATTTTCTTCTCTCCCCCGCAACATATATGCTACCCTAATATGTTTAATAAGCTCATATGACTGCATCAGGTTCTAAAGGTCAAAGATCCTCAGGTGTGTTTAGCCTGAAGGTTAGGCCATTGCAATATATTGGCTTACTAGCTTAGCTTGAGTCCAGAGTGTGTTCTACTTGTTTCCTGGATTCCTCTTCAAACTCTTTCCTACCCAAGCATATGAGAGGACAGAGAAAATACTCAGTTCTCTTGACATCACAGGCACTGTGTGCCCTACAACCTAAATTATCAAATTATCTACCAGGGCTGATGTTTTTAAAGGAAAACAAGCATGGTAAAGCAATATAAATGCTACTGGGCAAACTGTAGATTGAAAAGAGTATGAAAAAGGGAACCCTGGCCATATAGACTTACACAAAGGGATTGTTTAGGTCTTTTAAAAAGCATAACAACATTAGATAAGCCCTGAATCTGGGTTAGGCCGGACACCTCCATCTAGTCTAATATCCTGTTCTCTCAGTGGCCAGCCAGGTGACTATGTTTTAACTGAAACTTTTTATAACATTTTAACTCTTTTAAGATTTTTTTAAAAAAGTAAGTTCATCAAAAGATTCTTGTAGGATGTACAAAGAGATAAAATACAAAACAAACAGGAACAAAACCCGAAACTAAGGCATAATTTAGCCTGGATATTGCACCCCGCCTCCACAAACTCTAGCGTCACAAATAAAATGAGAAAGTTGGATAGCTTTCTACAGATTCACAATAAAAAATGTAAAGCACATTTCAAGAAGCACATAATGTTTTTGTCTCATTTAGCTCTGGTTTTCCAGCCAGTGACCAACAATGTTTGGGAATCTTGTCCAGCTACATAGATTTTTGAGATGCAGGTGAAATAAATTGACCCTCCTGTTGAGTCACATAAGTTATGAGAGGGGACCCCGTGCCATCAAATGTACTTTTCAGTTTGACCCCTCTCAGACATCAGTTGTTGTTTTTCAGCTCACTTTTCCACTAAAGCCAACTATTGCACCAAAACCTTTAAGACAAAATTGTGTGTGGTGTCCCCATTGATGCACAATAGGATGTTTTGTTCATTTGTTTATATGTTGTGGATGTGTTTGCCACTCTGGGCTCCTTTGAGGATATAAATTCAATAAATACATATGGGAAGCCCACAAGTTGGACCTAAATGCAATAGCACTCTCACTTATTGGGATTCCCAAAGCCATTGTGGCTAGTAGCCACTGAGAGCCTTCTTGTCCGTGTATTGTCTAATTTTTTGTTCCATAAATATCTTGTGCATGTCTGTCTATGCTGCTTGCAACTAGTGTGTGTCCCCTAGTGAAATAGACCTCCTCTTAGAGTTAAAATGTTAGTGGGGACAGCTGCTTGCTTCCAAGCTTCTTATTTTTTAAAAAAAAAATATTTTCCAAAGTTTAGTGCAGGATGTCTTGAAATGGGTGGGTCCTTCAGGAGAGATCTGCAGCCATTCCTCATTTGGGAGTTCTTGTTTCTTAATTAGTGAGTGTTTTGTTGCTAACTTCAAGACTGCCTTCCTGGCTAGCCTTGGAAGTGTCCGTTGATAATTCTCCAGTAGCAATTGCTTCAAACTGCAGAGCTTTTTTTTTAGTATAGTCGTGTATTTGGAACTTGCATGGCAGAGTTGTGAACAATGGTTGTGTAAGTTTTCAATATAAACTTTCAATATGGAAAAAGGTTTGTCCCTAGTTGGAGAAACACTTCTGCAATCTCCAGCCTGCGGTCTCTGGCCTAAAATAAATTTTTTGTTTGCTTGTTCTCCCCGCAGTTGTGGGTGGTGGGGAGGTAATCGTCAGTAGATTAAATAGACATTTTAAGCGAGATAAGCAGCTTTTTGTCTGAATTGCTGTCTTTCCTTGCAGGTTCCCTTCCTTGATACCCATTCTGGTGCCAGGCAAAAGGCCTCCTGCATCCTTTAGGATGTCCCGTCTGCTGGTGTCTGCTTTGGTTTGAGACGTACCGCGGTGGGGAATTGTTGCGCCCAGTGCGACGAGTTTGTCACTTCCAGGTTTGGGAGCAACTGCTGCGAACTCAGATCTCCTTAATTGATTTGCCTCAGTCGAGAAGCTGAAGCCCTTATTGTGGAAACCCCGATTTCTTTTCCCCAGCATGTCAGAAAGCTGGCCGCAGCAGCCCCCACAGCAGCAACTGCCGGCGCCGCACCATGCTGGGACCACTGCCCTCCCGGAGCATCCCATCACCTCCAGCGCTGTGGTGGAGAATCCCTTGGGCTGTGCCGTCTACGGCATCCTCCTCCAGCCGGAGCCCAGCAACCTGCAGCACCACACTTCCATCCCAACTGGCGGCGGAGAGCCCTCCACAAAATGCGGGCTGTGTGGACACGACTTGGGGCACCTCTCAAACCCCCAGGAGCACCAGTGCCTGCAGGGGGGCCATGACCGCTCCTTCCAGTGCACCCAGTGCCTGAAGATCTTCCACCAGGCCACCGATCTCCTGGAGCACCAGTGCCTGCAAGTGGAGCAGAAGCCCTTCGTCTGCGGCGTCTGCAAGATGGGCTTCTCCCTGCTCACCTCCCTGGCCCAGCACCACAACGTCCACAACGGCAGTGCCGCCGTCAAGTGCTCCATCTGTGAGAAGACCTACAAAGCCGCTGCAGCTGCCGTAGCAGCCCCAGAGGAGCCTGCGCCACCGCAGCAGCCGGCCGCGCTCAACCGGACTCCCGTGGAGAAGCCCTACAGCTGCTCCATCTGCCAGAAGCCCTTCAAGCACCTCTCGGAGCTGTCGCGGCACGAGCGCGTCCACACCGGGGAGAAGCCGTACAAGTGCAGCCTCTGCGACAAGAGCTTCAGCCAGTCCTCCCACCTGGTGCACCACAAGCGCACGCACAGCGCCGAACGGCCCTACAAGTGCACCGTCTGCGAGAAGGCCTTCAAGCACCGCTCCCACCTGGTGCGCCACATGTACGCCCACTCCGGGGAGGCCCACCTCTTCCGCTGCAACGTCTGTGAGCTGCATTTCAAGGAGTCCTCCGAGCTGCTGCAGCACCCCTGCACGCCAAGCGGGGAGCGCCCCTTCCGCTGCGGCGCCTGCCACAAGGCCTTCCGGCGCCCCTCGGACCTCCGGCAGCACGAGCGCACCCACAGCACGGAGCGCCCCTTCCAGTGCGACCTCTGTCAGATGAGCTTCAAGCAGCAGTACGCCCTCATGCGCCACCGCCGCACCCACAAGGTGGTTGCGGGCACCGCCGCCACGCCAGCGCCTTCCACCGAGCAGGAGCTGCCGGTGGGGCCGTTCAAGTGTTCCCTGTGTGAGAAGGGCTTTGTGCAGCCGGCCCACCTCCTCTACCACCAGCACGTCCACGGCATCGAGAACCTCTTCAAGTGCAACGCCTGCCAGAAGGGCTTCAGCCAGTCCTCGGAGCTGCTGCGCCACCGCTGCGTGCAGAGCGCCGAACGGCCCTTCAAGTGCGGGGCCTGCAGCAAGGCCTACAAGCGGGCCTCAGCCCTGCAGAAGCACCAGCTGGCCTCGCACTGCGCCGAGAAGCCCCTCCGCTGCACCCTCTGTGAGCGCCGCTTCTTTTCCTCCTCCGAGTTCGTGCAGCACCGCTGCGACCCAGCCCGCGAGCGGCCCCTCAAGTGCCCAGACTGCCAGAAGCGCTTCAAGTATGCCTCCGACCTGCAGCGCCACCGGCGGGTCCACACTGGGGAAAAGCCCTACAAGTGCCCCGCTTGCGAGAAGGCCTTCAAGCAGCGCGAGCACCTCAACAAGCACCACGGCGTCCATACCCGGGAGCAACATTACAAGTGCATGTGGTGCGGGGAGCGCTTCCTGGACCTGGGCCTCCTGCAGGAGCACAGCGCCCAGCACACCTCCACTGACAGCACGTACCCCGTGACACCTTGCCTGCCCTGAGCATCTCCCCCTGCTGGCGGGAAAAGGTTCATGTCATCCTTCAAGCCCTGTTGGCGCTGGGCTTAGGCTACAGCGAGCGACTAGGCCATGTGGGACCCTTTCCTTCTCCTTTGCAGACCAACCTGCGAACAGTGGAGGGGGTGGGGAAGGCTAGAGCAAGCAGCGGTGGCCTCTGTGTGAGCACTGAGCTCAGCAATTGGTCAATTCAGCCCATTTGCTCCTATGAATGGGCTGAGTGTACCTTTGGAACCAGCTGTGACTCAGGCCTGCTTTGCTGCTCCAGGTGCAGTGTATGTTTTTTGGGTCAGGATGAATGTTCCTTAAGCCTGCCAACCAAATCCAGATCCTCATCTTCCCCCCTACCCCTGCCCCTCATGATTCATTAGTGTCTGCAGAGGGGAGTGTGATATTCAAAGAAATTTGCTGCTTGAAATTTATAGGGCAGGACTCCGCAGCAAGGGAAGCCAGGCAGGTGAAATGGTGAGAGATGGACTTAGTGGGCGTGGCTTCCCTTAAGGTGCCATCCCTAGGGAAATTCTGCTTATGTGCGTCTATTCAGTTCAAGCGTACATCCGAGAGAGGGAAACTTCGAAGGGAACCAGCTACTAGATAGTCTGATTAGTCTTTCACCCTTATACATCCGAGAGAGAAGGTCCCAGAGCAGCCATGCCTTGTTTTCCTCTTCCTGGCTTCCGTTGTCCAAAACCGTCAGGGCTAGAGGCTTTTCATTTCCTCCAAACACCGGAGCTCTCAAGGTGCTGTCTAAGCCAGTGGTGTGAGTGGTCCCAGGGCAGCGTGAAAGGCCACAGAGAGGGAGGGTGTGGTGGAACACAGTTACATATTTAAACGTCTTCTAAAGCCAGAGCAAAGCTTCACACTGTAGGGTGGAAGGTTCTCTGTGTCGTTTCTAGGCTCTTATCAAAATGGAAGGAAAGTTTTTTGTTTTGTTTTTTTACGTGCAACTAAAAAAAGAATTTTAAAAAATGCGCTGCTAGATCTGTCCTGGAATTGTGATCTAGAGGAGCGCCATTTGCTTTAGTGGTATGATTGGCAATAAGATAAGCTACAGCTGGTATCACAGAGACTTTGGAAATGCTTTCTTTTGGGACCGTTCTGTGGGACACTCTGTGTGTGTGGTTTATTGCCCTTTCCACACTCAGCCCCCAAACTGTATTAAATTGGGAGGCTGCTGCAGCAGGTAGAGCAAGAACTGTCGGTGGAGCAGCCCTCAAAAAAAGCTTTTGTTTGTTTTTTATCTGTTTCACATGGGACACACGGAGTGGCACTGGGAAGGCCATTTTCTAGCCCTGGATCCATCCTGCCAGTTGCCCAGGACATGAAAAGAGGACAGAAGTGGATCATTGGGATGGGTCTGGCCAAAGTTGCCTCTCAAGACCCAGAGCCGTGTGCCTGTAAACATGCAGGGCCTGCTGACTTGTCTTTCATGACACCTCAACTGTATAGAACTAACTTTTATGGAGTTTGTCTTCATTATTTTTCATATTGCTTTTTTAAAAAAGCAGTTTAATATTCATTAAAAATCTGTGTAGCTCAGTTGGCTGTCCCTTGGAATCCTTAAAAGACGTCAGCTCAGGTAAAGTCGTTGCATTCTGATGTTACTGAATAGTGAGTTCACAATATGCTGCGTAACTACAGGAGTGACACCGGTCATGAAAATTCCTCTTCTGTTCCTTTTCTGGGGAGGAAGCTGGTGACCAAGAGGCCAGGAATGGTCTTGCAGAACATCCGGTTGTGCTCTGCAGCAGGCTGGGCAGATTGAATTGAAAAGGCCTGGGTGGGTCACCTCGTCCGTCGCCTGCTAAGCAGGATGTTTTGAAAGGAAAGGTCCCCTTCCCTCTGATGTCTGCTCAGGAACTGCTCAGGAAAGCAGGGAGGGTCCTTTTATGGGCAATTTCTTCTTCTTTTGTCCAAATGAGTTTCCAGGCCTGGTGTCTCCAGTGTTCAGCGGAGGAACCAAGGCAGCATTGACAAGGCTGCAGGCTCTCCCTTCCCAAGGCTCAGCTGCACAGGAAGCTCTTGCCTGCCAGTGATCTCAGTTCCATACTGGAGGCCTTGTCAGGGGCTATTCCCCCTTATCCCCACCTCCTGCTCAGAGAGGCCAAACACCATGCACAGGGAGAAGGGGAAATAGCTGCATGTTTGGGGGAGAAGGCCCTGACCTCCCCCTTTTGAAGGAGGTTTTCTCATCAGTCACCAGAAATGTGACTAGGAAAAATAAATCTGCTTGTGGTGGGGGCTCTCTGGGGCTCTGGGACTTAAAGATGAAAGGAAACAAGCAGCAGAAAAGGATTTGGCCTGTTTAGTTAGCCCAACCTGGTGGAGCTCCACGTTTTGGACTACAACTCCTATCAGTCTCCGTGCCAGTTGGGGCTGATGGGACTTGTAGTCCAAACCATCTGGAAAGAACACCATGTTGGGGAAGTCTGAGATAGCCAGTGGGCCTGTTCTCTGCCTTTAGGACATAGGAAACCAAACAAGGCTAAATGTGAATGCAGTCCAAGTTGCCTTTCTCTGTATGTTACTTTATTTGATGGACAGATTTATCCCACCCTTCCAAATAGCTCAGGGAGGTGCACGTGGTGGTTCTCCCTTCAGCCCCCATCCCGGCCCCATCTTTTTCCAATCCTCACAACAACTATGTGAGATTGAAAAAGTGCAGTTGGCCCAAATGAAGTTTCTGACTGAATTGAGATTTCAGCCTAGACTAAGTCCACTGCTAGCCACCAAACCCCACTACCACTGCTGTAGGGCTGGGCATTTGACCTGTAAGATGGTGGCTGGATATTTTAAAAGTATTGATTAGAATCATGGAAACAACACAGACATCATCAACATTTGATTTTAATTCATGTAAGACTGTCACTTTTTCAGCAACAAAGTTAAGCTCAAAGTAGCTCCCAACAATAAGCAAAACATTGCAAATAACATCCCAACAATTGTAAAGTATAATAACATAAAAATGCAGTAACATCAGGAAAGCAAGAATTAAGAAACTGCAGTCCAATACCAGCACATAATATGTAGATTTGAGACCTTGTGCCAGTGGTTTTCAACCAGTGTGCCGAATGATGGTCAGGGGTGCTGCAGGCAACACTGGTCTCTGTTCCTCTTTCCTTCCCTCCCTCCTCTGATGCCCTCTCATGTCTCTGCCTCCCAAAGGCTTGCACAGCTGTTTGTTACAGTAGCTCTGGCTATAGCTGGCGAATGGTGCCTCGGGGGCTGGCCAGGGGGTGTAGGAGCTGAGGCCGTCTCAGAATAAGCAAGCAAGCAGGCAAAGGAGCCTAGGCAGCCAGTCCTCCAGCCCTTGATGTTGGGAATGGACAAACAGGTCCCAGGCCCCTGTGGGGCAGTGTGAGGAGGTGCCTCTCTTTAAGGCAGGGGCAGCGGCAGTGGCTGCCCAGAGGACTCCCAAGGAGAGGGGAGAGGAGAAGACGCTGAGGGAAAACTCCACAAGGGAGGGTGTTCAAAAAAGGGTGAGAGGCTGCCAGCTCTGCAGGCAAAGGGTGACATAACTAGGCTCCTGAGCCCCACCGGGGTTCTGCAGAAAGAATGTACAGTAGTTGGTCAAGGGAGTCATGGACTCAAAAAGGTTGAAAACCTCTGCCTTATGTTAATGACAACCTTCTCTGCCCCTTCCCCTAGGGAGGAAGAGGTTGGAAGAGCATCCATAGGGCTCCCATTTCCCACTTTATCCCATCTACAGCTGCCTCAGCCAACTTGCAGTTGTGGTCCAAACATCTGGAGGCCACCAGGCTGGGCAAGTGACCCTTGTCGCTAATGACTGCTTGCATTCCACTTGGAAGAAACCTTCAGCTGTAGCAGGTAAACAGTGTGAAAGCTTTTGTCCTTGGTTGACGCCAGGCTTGTAACCCACACTGACTCACCCTTGCTAACAAATGGCACCACCGTGACATTAAAAAGGGCAAGTTGCACAGCAAGTTGCACAGCAGCATTCGTGGAATATTTATTGTACAGTACATCATTATTGTATTTAAACCCTGCCTTTCCCCCAGCCTGGGACTCAAGGCAGCTTACACAAATTAAAACACAGATAAAATACAAAAAGCTAAAAACATATAAAATATAATTTTAAAATAATTAAACTATAATAGAATTAAAACAACGCAAAAACAAACCTATTAAAATGCAGCAAAAACCACACAGCACTATTAAAAGCCCTTTCCTTAAAAAACGGTTCCCAAAGGCTTGTCAGAATAAAAAGCGTTTCACTTGCCACATGGACAACAAAGAGAGCCAGTCTGGCTTCTCTCGAAAGGGAGTCCCAAAGTCTGGGAGGAGCCACTGAAAAGGCTTTGGTGGGGCTGAGAGAAGGACCTCCCCTGAAGATCTCAGAGCCTGGGCAGGGTCTTATGGGAGAATATGGTCCTTCAGATAGCCTGGGCCTAAGCCATATTGCTCTGTTTATCCCAGTTTTTGGATGAAGACTGTTTCCCAAAGTGGTATCCATCTGGTGCTGGGCTGATACTTCCATGGGCAGAGAGGTGCTGCAGCAACCAATCCAACAGCCCTTTGCCCCCTGGCCAAGGGCAGCAGCCAAAGGATGTTTCACCTCCCTTCTGTGGCCCAAGGGCAATCTTGGTGAAAAGACTAGGCAGGGAGCTGACCAGCATGCCAACTCTACTTGCCATTAAACAGAAGTGCATGCGGATCTGTGACTTAACGATATACTGGTATCACCGGTGAGGACATGAAATGTTCTCTGGGAAGGGAGGGCAAACACTTTCTGATGATGCCTCATTCTTCTAGCCTACTGTGACAAAAAAAAAAAAACCAGAAGCTCCTACAGGCCCAATCCAGCACCTGCCTGGGATGTTCTGTGGGCTCACAACACGCAGGCCCCTTGTACATCCTCCCATTGCAAAATGTTGAACATTCCAAGCCATCCTGGGAACTCACTGAGGTATGTTTGTAAGTCTAAGCATGCCTCTTAGCCCTGCGGATGCTGAATGCATCAGCTGGGGACAGGGGGGTTGGCCCAAGGTCTCCTGCTCCACTCGCTTTGCCAGGATAAAGTAAGGGGAGCCAGGAGGAGGGATGAAGGAACCCTCCTGCTTCCTTCTCCCTCTTGGGAGTGCAGCCAGGCTGCTGCCAAGTCAGCCTGCACCACCTTTGCTCTGGCTCCCTGTATTTGTCCTTTGGGCGCAGGTGAAAGTTAGACTAACTGACTTCATGTGATGGAGCCCTTCAGGCTTGAGCTATACAGAGGCCAGAAATCGCCTCTCCTCGCTTCCATCATGATCACAACAGAACCACTTCATATAGCACTGAGACTGCAAACTGGGGGATAGGAGCTACAAAGAGACGTTCCCATCTGCTCCCCCTTCCTGTCCTTTACCTCAAAAAATGCATCCCCTACCAGGTAACAGTGCTTTCCCTTTTAAGTCCCACTACTCTTCATTTTGTTGCGGCAATACATTGAAAAGCTCTGGGCCAACAGGCTTGATGGCTGCAAAGAACCAAAGATGGCACCTCCTGAATCTGGTAAGACATGCTCAGTGAAGGCTGGCCAGCAGTCTCTTCGTTGTGAACCACTTTGCTGTAGCATGCTGGGAAGAAGGCCAAGACAGTTTTGGGGTGGGGGGAACTAGCTATCCTTGCTGCTCCCCTCCTGTTTCCTCATCCCCCACTTTGAAGTGTATTTTATTCGACCAGGAAACGCCTTCTCTGCACCTTCCTTGTTGAACCAATAGCATTTATTCCTTGTGGATGTTCAAAAGCTGAAGGAGAAGATTCATGTGGCTTCTTTTTCTGTGGCCTGTCTCCTAGCGCCAAGGTTGGAGATAGTGAGAGCGGCTAGAAAGCAACAGAAGAGACCATTTTGAAATTGGAGTCGCCCAAGGTCAGATCGCTTGAGCTGGGAGCATTGGTGCTGCTTCCTGGGCCATTAGTTGACTTAGGGGTGGTGTACAAAGAGTCTTGTCCAGCCTTGCCCAACTTGGTGTCCTCTAGGTGTTTGGGCTACAACTCCCATTGATGGCCATAGTGAATGGGGATTGTGGGAGTTATAATCCAAAGCACCAAGATGGTACCTGGAGGGTATCAGGTTGGGGACGGTTGGTGGTGGTTGGTTTTGTCCATGTGCGAAAGATGAGTGTTCTGAATTCCCATCTTTGAATTCCCGATTCCACTGTCCATCCAGTGTACTAAAATGACTTTTCCCTGCTGAATGAAAATCTAGTGCAAGTTGTACTCTCAGCAACCACTGTCCTTTTCTATACATTCATTTACTGTGTCATAAAAGCACCATTCTTTGAGGGGGGTTATTCATACACATTGAAAACCTTTTCCTGTTCAATTTAAGAACATAAGAAGAGCCTGCTGGATCAGGCCAATGGCCCATCTAGTTGAGCATCCTGGTCTCACAATGGCCAACCAGATGGCTGTGAGAATCCTTCAAGCAGGACCTGAGAACAAGAGCACTCTTCTCCACTCCTTCCAGCAACTGGTATTCAAAAGCACTACTGTCTCTGACCATGGAGGCAGAGCAGCAGTATGGCTTGTAGCCATCAATAGCACTCTCTTCCATGAAACTGGCTAACCTTCTTTAAAGTCATCTAAGTGGGTGGCCTTCACTGCCTCGTGCGGGAGTGAGTTCCATTGTGGTTCGAGTCACATCCAGTTTGGCCCCCAGATAACAAGGCTCTTCTTAATGAAAGCCATGTGTGAGCCTGAAGGCTTGCTCCAAAAAGAGCAAGATCAAAGCCTGCCCAGTTGACAATGAACCGGTTGTATCGGCTCATGAGCATTGATGGCTGGCTAGCCTTCATTCAATAGCATGTGACTTTTTCCTCTCTCACACTGAATTGGGTGGGATTTAATTTTTTTGGCCCCTTTTGTTCCTTTGGGGCCAGCAGATCCAGTTACCTGTGTGCTGATCCAAAGCTCCTGTAGGTATTGCTGCAACAAAACAAAAAGGCGAGTTATTCAAGGGTTATGGGGGAGGTGATTGTTAACCCTAAGGGGATTTAGGTGCATGTGATGATACTTACACAGTGTTGTAAGGCATGGGCTTTGGTCCATATCTACTCAAACTCGGGTTCTGGTTGAGGCAATACTAGCATGAAACAGGGGAGAAAGATGATGCTTTAAGTTTTCAATTGAATCTTAAATCCAAGGTATGTGGGGGTGGAGTGCAGAACCGAACACAAAATATTGCAGTGTAGTGCATCTGTTCAGAGTACCAGCCACATCCTCTCTGGGGATGCTCTATTTCCTTTTATTCCCTTCCCTACTCAGTTATCCATTCACCCCACAACAGACCCTGTGGACTGGAGACCCTGGCTGTGAATGTGCCCTTCTTAGGAAGGTTAGGACTGAGAATCTTTTCCAGCCTGAGGGCCACATTCTCTTAAGAAGCAACCCTCTGGGGACCTGTATGCCAGTAATGGCCAGAGGCAGCAAGGGGCCAGAGGCAACAGTTGTGACTCTTAACCAGCCCTCCAGATGTTTTGGGACTACAACTCCCATAATCCCTAGCTAACAGGACCAGTGGTCAGGGATGATGGGAGTTGCAGTCTCAAAACATCTGGGGGGGCAAGTTTGCCTATGCCTGCTCTTAACCTTTTGCCCAACAGGGCTTTCTGCCTGCCACACAACCTGAGGCTTCTTTCTAAACACACACACACACACACACACACACACACACACACACACACACACACTGCCCTTCTTCTCTCCCCCCCACTCCCAATTCTGCTTCCAAGCTAACAAAATTCATTTTCAGAGATTCAAGGATGTTTTCCAGCCAGGAAATGACCTGAGAAAGGGGCAGTGAGAGACATAGCTTGCAGAGAATCCCAGGGGCCAGAGAGAGGCAAAGGGGGCCGCATTCAGTCCCTGGTCCTGAGGTCCTTACTCCGCCACCCCAGGTTCAGAAATTCTCTCCAGGGCATCCAGACAAAAGCTGCTTCAGCCACCACCTCCCACTCCTCACCCCAAATATGCACACTAGTGAACAACAGTCTCTTACCCGCCAGGTCTGCGTGACGTCGGGTTTTAAGTACCTCACGGCATAACAGCTGAACCCAAGAACTGTGAAAGAAGCACAGAGGGCTTAATCTCCTGGTCTGCCTTGCCAGCTGTGGCTGATGCAGCTAAGTAGCCACAAGTGCTTCTGGCGTGTTCCTATGCGCAGGCCCACAGGGAAAGCTGGGAATGGCAGGGATTTGGCAAGACTTGCTGTGCGAAAAGCAAGTGCCCCAACTCCTTCCTTCTGCACTGAGTGGCTTCAGAATGAGAAAGTAAAGGAAGGTCAGGAGGGAGGGCAGAGTCAGTCCATGCAATGCTGGGGATTGCTTTGGGATTCCTGCATTTGAAAAAGCTGCCCATTCAAGAAGGGAACTTTACACTTCGCCACTCATAGGAAACCATTTGGGCTGTTAGTAGCATGTCTCTGTGGCCAAGCATTGCCCGGGGCTGATGGGAGTTGTGGTGCAAAACTTCTGGAGGGCACCAGGTTGGGGATGGCTAATCCTAATCATTTCCACTACGTGTTGCTGAAAGACATCAGGGATTGGTGCAAAGGCCCTCGTGGTTCTTCTGCCTTCCAGTTCACAGAACCTTCTTTCTAATCAGTCCTGGCTTGGGAACATTTTTTCATGACCGTTCTATGACTTGGCAAAATCACCATGTGGACAAAGCAAGACCACAGGCTGGGAAGCACCTGGAAGAGTTTTAGGGGTTGATCCGAGACCTTGCCATGTACATCCCAAAGGCCACTCCCTGGGGAAGCTCTCACTTTGAGGACCTGATCACTCCAGCAAATGGCTGTGGTGCAACTTCCTGAAAGACAGAAGGATGCTGAAGGCAGCTGTACCTCCTACCTTTTTTGCTAAAATTGGGCACCTTGAACTCTCCTGCGCTGGAGACGAAGCGAGACCAGTCGTCCATAGCTCTGGTGTAGCTGGGCCATTCCTCCTGGTTGGTGCTGGGCAAGAGAGGCGCCATCTTCCCTGCTCGGTACTTTTCAGTCAATGACTTGCCCAGTTCTGTCATACCCTGAGCAATGACAAAGTTACTACAAGGCGGCCCTGCAGTCGGACGCAGCGGAGCACAGAAGAGTTTCCTGCGCTCAGTTTAAGGGATTGCATGTGGTGATGCCCATCTCAATTTCTGAGGGGGAAATGTGTGCAGATCAGCTTCCCCCAGCCTGGTGGTCTCCAGCTGTTTTGGACTACAAATCCCATAGGGGCTGGTGGGAGTTACAGACAGTCCAAAACTGCCAGAGGGCACCAGGTTGGGAAAGGCTGGCACAGAGCACACAATGAGTAGTGGCAACAGGTAGATGGGCATTTGTGCCACTTACCCCATGCAACCACCTCAGGCTTTGTGAGAGATGGTTAAGTGCAGCTGCATGTTTCTAGGAAGCATGTATGAACACACATTTTTTCTGCTTTGAAATGCATGTTCAGAATGCACTGATGTCTCCAAGGAGTAAGTATGACTTTTAGAAGGCATCTGAAGGCAGCCCCGTATCAGGAGGTTTTTAATGTTTGATATTTTAGTATGTTTTGATATACGCTGTGAGCCAACCAGAGTGGCTGGGGTGGGGTATAATAATAATAATAATAATAATAATAATAATAATAATAATAATAATAATAAATTTAAAGCCTCCTATCTCCCTTCCCCCCAAACACACACCAGGAGGCAGAGAAGTTGCTTCCTATTATAGAAGCAGCAGCTCATCCAGGCTCATCTTTTAAAAGTGACACGATAGAAGTTTATGCATAGTCGGAAAAGTGGACAGAAGAAAGTTTTTTCTCCATCTCTCATGGCACTGGAACTCATGGACATTCAATGAAGCTGTATGTTGGGAGGCTCAGGACAGAGAAAAGAAAGGACTTCTTCATGCCGCTCATAGTTAAACTATGGAACTCACTTCCACAGGAGGCAGGAATGGTCACCGACTTAGATGACTTTAAAAGAGGATTAAGACTAATTCATGGAGGGAAAGGGCTGTCAATGGCTACTAGAATAGCCATGATGTCTGCCTCCACAGCTGAAGGAAGCAGTGCTTCTGAAGTTGCTGGAAACTACAGGAGAGGAGTGCTCCTCTGCTCACGTTCTGCTCACTGGTTTCCCATAGGCATCTGGTTGGCCACCGTGATCCACCTGAAGGCTCTTCTTATGATCTTAAGTTAACGACTGTGCTTTGCTCAAAAAAGCAAATGGGGTGGGGATGGGCGTAATGCACGGGCCACTGAAGGGGCAGCCAGTTAAGGTGGCCGGATGTAAAACTGTAGAGGGCTCCTGCGCCTTTCATAGTTGTGTGGAAGAGGGAATTGCAGCAGGTGAAGTGTGCCATGCAAGCAGCATCTGCTGGAATCCCTACTTCATCCAACTATGAGAACTTCAGGAGCCCTCTCCACTTCCTCACCTGGCCACCCAACACTCTGCAGAGATGGATGGACCACAGGATGACAGCGACAGCAACAGCAGCAGCATTTGATGGCAGTGACTCACCAGGGATGGGAGGCGCTGGGTGGGCACTCCAGCCAAGGTGAACGTTGCATTTTCAAAATCATCTTTGGGGGAGGGGAAACAAACACAAACAAGAAACATGAGTCAGAGTTGTCAAGATTACCTTCCCCATCCCAGCTGGCCAAGGGCCCTGCCTCTCTGAAAATGTCAAGTGCATTGCAGAACGTGCCACTACACCAGAATCCTGGTTTTGGTTTTAGAATACAGTGTACGAGTTCCTGGTCCTCACCACCTTGATGCATAGGTGGACTGAAGGGGAAAAAGAACAGCCTCTGAGGTTTCTAAGTAGATCTGCCACTCACTGCCTCCTGTGCTTCTCGCCTGCCACAACCTCCATCTCCTCCCTCCAGTGTGGTCGCATCCTCCTACCACCTGCTCCTCTCCAGCCTCTTCCCCCTCCTCCTCTGCCACCTTCAGCATGCCAGGGCTTCCACAGTCTGCTTCCAGATGGTGGCAGCAGCAGAGGTTTTTTGCCGCAAGTGGTGAAGCATCCTGGGCCAGCCCTGTACTCACACAACACCACAAGCAGAGCAAACTCGGGTCTGGCTTGGCTCTCAATACCAATGAGCCATTGGCCCGTTACCTTTGCAGCAAGTGGTGGTTGTCCTGCAATGCTCGTCTGTGAGCTTGAAGGCCGCGGTGTCCATATCCATCTGCCTTAGCGTCGGCAAGCGAGGGTGATAGATGTGATGCTTCACTCCAGACAGCATGACTTTTCTGGGCTCCAGTGGGATGAGGACCGCCGGAGAGGCGTAGACAGGAGGAGCATCTTGAGGACAGAGGGTCAAATCCAGTGTTTGGGCCATTGCTGCAAAATTAGCCAGAGGAAAGGGAAAGGGGAGTTACCACCTTGCCCATGCTGTCCTCTGGGCAAGTGAAGGCACCCTCCGTCCCTCCTGCAGAAACTCTTCCTTGAGCTAGAGTTATCTTGAGTTCACTGTTTGAAGGAGTGGCCTCCTCTTACCAGTGGAAGATGTGGGGGGCAAGATTTTTATTCACCAAAATGTCCTGGGCCAGCCCTGGGCATCCTTCTGAACAAAGGGCATGCATAAGACTGGTTTGCAAAGGTCCTCAGGCTGGGATATGAGCCATGAAGCTCTCAGAGGACGCTGAACACTAGGAGGATCACAGAAGTCTTCTGACTTGTTCATAATCCCTTCCCCTTCCATGCAAAATTATGAAGAATAATAATTTTCCAGGACTTAGAAATGGTTTGAATGCATAACTGCTGTGATCAGGCCACTGGAATCCATGCAGATCAGGGGTGACTGACTTCCAGCCCAGGGATCTGATCAAGCACATTTTTCAGGTTTCCCTAAGACCCAGTGGCAAACCTTGAGGTCTCAAATCTTGCTTTCCATTCTATGCAATAGTTGCAGAACCCCTTGCAGCGCCCCCAAGGCTCCGTGCCCGGTGTAACCAAACAGGTCATGTTCCCCTAAATCTGCCTCTGAAAGACCCCACCAATTTTGGCAGTCATTGTACAATGGATTTAAAAAATAATAATTAACAGTGTTGGTGTCGGCAGAGAGCTTGAAATCTGGCTGGCATCTATGG
This sequence comes from Podarcis melisellensis, assembly GCF_964234715.1. Taxonomy (NCBI): domain Eukaryota; kingdom Metazoa; phylum Chordata; class Lepidosauria; order Squamata; family Lacertidae; genus Podarcis; species Podarcis melisellensis. The sequence goes on from NC_138540.1 coordinate 53,920,016, forward strand.
ACTATGTCTTCTATCAGCCGGTAGGGTTTAAAGGCACTTAGGCTTCTGGGGATTGTCATCTAGAACTGCTGGGCGGCACCATCTTGGGGAAAGCTAGTTTAAATTAAGTTACGTTTCCAAGCTGGGATGTAACAGAGACCTGTGATGAGCCTAAATCAAAAGTGGCTGCTTTCCATCTCCTCTGACATGCACAAAGAGAGGGGAGGATGTGAATGTGAGCCTACAGCTTCTCATGGTTCGTGGAATGCTGACATCCAAACTGATCCTGTGCTTGCTGTGTCTCAGAGCAGCAGAAGGAACAGAGGTGCAAAGGGCTGTATAAAAATGCTGGAGGTTGCTTGGGGAGGAAGTTCCTCAGGAAACAAAAGAGCTGGCTTAGGAGTGAACTTCCTCTCTACGTTTGCAAGGACTGTAGCGGCTGCAGCTTCCCAGCTCACAGGGACACACGCAAGCAACATGTGTCTTTTATCAAATGTGTCAGAACAAGCAGGGCTCTGCAGGTCCCATTTCCTGCTTCCTGTGGAAGGAATTCGAGGCAGCCTTCAAAAGCAGCATAGAAAATGTCTTTCCTCCGACTCCATGCACTCAGGACCTGCCAGGCGGCTGTCACAGTTGCAGGAGTTGCAGCTCTGCATCACTTTTCCATCCCCACCTCACAATTGCTAATTTGCTGCCCTTTCCATTGAATTATCGTCCTTCCCCACCCCCAATCTGGCAGGCCTACCAGTATTTAAGCAGCCTTATTGATTGCCAATAGACTTGCTTCAAAGAGAGTCTCCTGTGCAATGCTAAGCAAGTGCCTCCTGTGTCTTTCACAGAGTTCCAGCGGCAAAAAAGCCCCCATGGGGCCTGCCTCAGGGCTGGAGGGCAAGGAGTGTGGCACACACAGCTCTGCCTTTCAGCACATGTCACTGCCACTCTGTCTGCCCCCTGAGGCACCTGCCTCACTCTCCCTAAAGATGGGGCTGAGCTGGCAACCAGAGTGGTTTAGGGAGAAACCCATGGAGCTCTAGAAGATGAAGATTCCTCCTGGCAGCAGTGCCAGTCTCCTTCAGGTGCCTTCTAAGACGTCCTGCCCATGGCTCATGGAGGACAGTCTTTTGTCTGAAGGACTCTCTGACCCAAGTCTGGTTCAAGATCAAGAGCCCTCGGAAGGGAGCAGTGCGTGGGTTTTCCACCAGCAGCTAGGATCCCCCACTGCAAACTGAGTGGACACAGAAGGCTCCTTGTCACCACCTTCCCCCACACCAAAAGATGCATTTCTATTCAACTTACAGCATTTATTTCTAAATTTGCTTCTATGCATGTCAATTAGCAAATGCAAATATAATGCAAACCTGTCTCTTCTTTGCATGAGGGGCCGCTGAAGCACCCTCACACCCGCAAGTCCACAAGAAAAGGGAAAGGAATACCTCATCCAAGGGGAGACCTGCTTTCTTCTCTGAACTTGTTTCCCGTTCCAGGGCTGAGGGCTCACTTGCCCCTCCAGACATTCTTTGTATTGACCCCCAATTCTCCATGGCAACGGGAAGCCAATACCCCAAGGAACAGTTGGGTGATGAGGGCAAGGTTGCTAGGTGACTAGAGCGATGTCACTGGAGTTACCTGGTAACGGGTGATCTCCCCCATTCACCAGGGCTGAAAGAAGGAAGTGTCGAGCCTGAGGTTGTAGTATCTGCTGTGGCCACTAACTGGCCTGTGCAGGAAAAGGCCAAAGAGAAGTTCTCTCTCTCTCTCTCTCTCTCTCTCTCTCTCTCTCTCTCTCTCTCTCTCTCTCTCTCTCTCTCTCTCTCTCACACACACACACACACACACACACACACTCTGTGCTGGTCTGGGAGGAAAGGAATTCAGAAAAGAATTGAAAATAAAACTGCCAACATAATAATGCCATTAGAAAAACCTATGATGTGACCACTTTTGGAATACTGTGTACAGTTCTGGTCAGCTTACCTCAAAAAGGATGTTGTAGAGTTGGAAAAGGTTCAGAAAAGGGCAACCAAAACGATCAAGTGGATGGGGCGACTCCCCTATGAGGAAAGGCTGCAGCATTGGGGACTTTTTAGTTTATAAAGTTATACATGGCATGAAGAAAGTGGGTAGGACTCGTGGGTGGCTGGTAAAGCTGGCTGTTGGAAGATTCAGGACACAGTGCATAGTTAAACTGTGGAACTCACTCCCACAGGAAGCAGTGATGGCCACTGATGTAGATGGCTTTAAAAGATCCAGCACAACTTGTTGGTGAATGCTAGACAGGGGTCAGCAAACTTTTTCAGCAGGGGGCTGGTCCACTGTCCCTCAGACCTTGTGGGGGGCCGGACTATATTTTGAAAAAAAATGAACAAATTCCTGTGCCCCACAAATAACCCAGAGATGCATTTTAAATAAAAGGACACATTCTACTCATGTAAAAGCATGTGGGCTGGATCTAGAAGGTGGCTGGGCCAAATCCAGCCCCCAGGCCTTAGTTTGCCTACCCATGTGCTAGAGCAATAGTTTCCTAGCAACCAAGGTGTTAGCTGGGGAAAGGACATTTGGATGATCCAGGAAGAGACTTGCTACTCCATTCTTCCACATATGAGCAAGCCTGGTAAGGAGCAGGCCTATTCAAAGAGATTAGGGGCAGTAGAAAATCCTGTTAGCAGCACAGAGTCAGTGGGAAAGGGATCATCCTTTAATTGACAGCATCTGCAATGACACAATTAACTTGACTGGCCTCTGGCTCCCGCAGATTGGTCCTGAAGATTGAGAACCCACTCCATCTGCTTTTGGCAGTGGCGTGTGAATGTTCAGTATACTCTTTGTCCAATGCTAGTAAGCCGTGAACGAGTCATATATGGAGCTTTGCCTGCAAAAGTGTGAATGTGGCTACATACACATTAGCATCTTGGACTGCAGCGAGGTCATTCCCAGCCCCACACTGCTGGACTTCAAGTCTCATTTGTACATTGCGGTGCACACCAAAGAGATGTCTTTGCCTGATGCCCATTACCTGAGTTATTTCCCTGCAAATACAGCACCCCTGGGCTCCAGTTCACTGAAGTTGTCATCTGAGCATGTGCAACAACAGCTGTCCAAAATGTATACACCTCATCCGAACTACAACTTCCATTCTCAAATGGGATGGAAGCAGGTGTGAGGGAAAACACTTTGAACTGCAGTATTTCTCAAGAAGCAACAGGATAGATATGGATTGTTGCCAATGTCATGTGTGCTCACCTTCAAACACCAGCAGTGGGAGTGTGCTAGAGTTAGGTGTCAACAGTAATGTGTTGCTAGCTAAGCTCTTTCTGCTCCAGGGCAGATGTTCTCTCATTTGGGTGGTGCCTCGGGTTGGGCTGCTTTTCTCTCCTGGTTTTTAGAACAACTCAGCCTCCCTAATCCAATTTGTTTACTGTGTTATCAGCTAATCCCTTTCCCAGCTTCTCAGAGGGTTGCATTGTAGCAGGAGAGCCAAGGACCTTGTTCTAACTAGCAGCGACAACAAGGGAAGTCTGCAACTCTTGCTGCCCTACCTTTCTGCCCTCGGAGGAAGAACCACCCCCGGCATAAGAGACAACAGGACCATGATGGCATCCACGACTCTTTAGCCTTTCTGCAGGTAATTTCAGTTTTCAGTGGGCTAGACTGAGTGGTTCTATAAAGAACCGTGGTAGAGGACCTTCTTAGTATGCCAAATTTTCCTGAGTTAGTCCCCTTGCATCTCCAGGTAGGAGGCAGAGGAACATGTTTGAAAACCCAGAAAGCCACAGCAAGCTAGTTCTAGACAATCGGCAAGATGTTCCTGCAGATAAGGCAGCTTCCTATTGAATTAGAGAGCTAGGATAGAATTTGCAGTAAGGCTTTGTTGCCTATTGAGGGTGCTATATGCTCAAAATGCTTAATAACTGCTGGCTTGTGTTTGGCTCCCTGTCTTGGCACTGCTTGAATTGTTACTGTTGATGAAGTAAGGTGAGCTTGTTTGGGGAGAGGAGCCATAAAGCCATGTGCGTGTGTTTTTGTTGAAGCCCTGGGATCCATTCAGTACATCAAAACAAGTGTTATTTCACACTTTCCAGTGCATTTTCACTTTCCCCTTCACTTATCACAAAAAGTTTGATCTTCTGGGGGAAGTGGGTTTGTGGAGCAAGATCTCCCCATCAACTCTCATTGTGCAGCTTAAATGTGTGAATTAGAAGCCGCCCAGAAATGCCCACAGACTCCCCCAGTGGCACATTTGTGGGCTTTTTTTTTTCCTGGCAAGAAGCAGTAATGAAATTCTGCCTTCTGCAGGTGGCAGGATGCTGGGCTGGATTGAGAAAGTCGTACCGCAACCTCCTGTCAGCTCCCCCATCGCTATAGTAGTGGGGAAAGACACACAGGCTGACCAAATAGCTGTAGAAGCTGGGCCTGTATCTGCAAGGCAGGTGAGTGGACATCTCAAAGGCATGCTGAGGGTGGGGTGGGGGCTTTGTACCAGGGCTGGTTCACTCATGAGGCAAGATGGGGAGACTGCCTCAGGTGGTAGTATTCACGGGGGCATCAGATCCTGATGTAGATCTTCCTTCCTCACACATTTCTTCCCTGGTAGGAATGGGTGGGAGGCGCAATTTTGGCATCCGCCTCAGGTGCCAAAATGTCTTGGGCCAGTCCTGGACCATACTAATTCCATGGACTTTTGACATGTCATATTCTACCTTGGCAAACACAAGCTTGATCTTAAGGGCCAGCAGTGGGAATGGCGTGGTGAGAATGAGGTGAGGTTTACTACTCAGATTACTACAGGACAACTGAGAATGGATCAGCAGCAGAGATGATCACACGTTGGGATGTGCTTTCAGGTGCGATCTGATGTGCTTTATGAAAACAAGAACAACAACAACTATCCTTAATTTACAGAACAAAAGTGTTTGGCCACTGAAAAGTGATAAAAGGAATAGAAGAAAAAACACACAGGACAAATCTTTTACCACGTGGCAATCTATTCAATACACAATTGATAATGGTCTTAAATAAAAGCTCTACAGAGCATTGTTGCAGATATGTTTAGTGTGAACAGTATGGTCTGAACTACACTCTTTTTTTAAAAAAAAATGTTTCCTATCTGTGACATATAAGATGATTTATGTGCTGTCCCCTCACACAAGGTTTGGATAATCTGTATGAATTGATAAAGAAACAGTTACATTAATGTATAACCTGGTACCTGATGAGAGGTGTGGCAGAGAAGGATTAGAGATGTTGTGCTATATGCTTGTAATATAAAATTATTACATTTATTGTAATAAATGAAAATTATTTAAAGAATAAAATTAAAACAAGAGCACACAACTGGAGTGTGCTATGCTCACCTTCTGCACCATTTATAAAATGAGCTTAACTCACCCTGCTGTGCTTGGGCTTTTCAATCAAACTAATTGTGTACACAAATGCAGCAGGTGGCAGAGTTGAGTCTTGCACAGCATGTAGTGTAGATTGGAGGCTGTGTGTGTTTAGCAGAGATGCTTAGGAGGATGGTGTTACAAGCATGTCCCTGTTTACAACTGAGAAAATGTTGGCAGGTCTGCAGAGGGTTGAAGAGCTGATGTTGCTTCCAGGCTACTTTTCACTTTGTTAGGACAGCTGCAGCTTTTGCAGCAAATGCAATTGTCCAAGGCAGCCTTCCTTCCCCAACATGGTGCACTCCAGAGGTTTCAGACTCTACAACTCTCACCAACCCCAGCCAGCACAGCTGTACGATGCTTGGGCTGGTGGAAGTTTGGCTTTGCTGGCTGGGGCTGATGAGAGTTGTAGCTTGAAACATCTGGGGGGGGGGACTGGCTGAGCTAATGTGATACACCTGGCTGCAGTGTAATATGCTGCCAGCCCTTAAGACTATGATAAGAGCCTGCTGGATCAGACCAATGGCCCACCAAGTCTAGTAAGGTGTGCTCACAGTGGCCAATCTTAGGACAGCCCTCCCCTCTCTCATCCCCGAGTCCATGATTTATACAGCAACACAGTGAAAGAAATTACAGAAAGGTGTGTGGAGGGCTTTGAGCCCTCGTCCAAAGGCTGATATTTAAGATGAGATGGTCTGCTCATCAAGTAGGCAGAAGAGAACTAACTGGTTGGGCTTGAGCAAGATGCTTCTGGCTGATCTTCTCTACTACCCTCTGGGTGCTATTTCACTGCCTGAGAGTTGTTCTCTGATTGTGGTTTCTTCTCTCTTGTGAATCCTCAAGCTGACAGAAAAAAGTCCCAGGAGTGCTGCAGAAGGTAATAACTTGGGGGTGATGGGGAGGGGAAAGAAGAGTACATGTGTATAAGTCCTGGAGACAAGGCAGAGTTTGGATTACAATCTCTCAATGCTCCTTCTGACAGCCTCTTTATTCACCATTCATTTTGATTTGCTAGTGCAAAGCTTATGCAGATGTCCTGCCCTTACTGAGTGTTCATTCTGATTTGCTTCCAGGGCAGTTATATGACAAGGAGCATTCAGCCTGGTTCACTTGCAGGGTGTTTACATACGGTATCTTCCCATTAATAATTTGCTGACCACATACTTCAGTAAATGTCCCTGGCACTTCCCAAACTGCAAGAAGTCCTATTTTGTTAGTAGATTTGTCGTGGGAGGGTGAGTGGAGAGCTCTAATCCACTAGGATGGCACAAATCTATGTTTCTGGTATGCCTTTGAATCCCTCCTGCAAATTACTGACAGGTGACCTACAGGTGGGTTCCAGCAGCTACTGCTTTTGGATGACATCTCTGCAAATGAAACTGCAAATGCATTTCCTTGTTTGCTTAGAATCTACCTTCATGGCTTGACTCTGCCTCCAGAAGGCTTGCAAAGTGGGAGGGAGTTAGAATGAGTCTGGGGCCCCCACACTATTTTTTGGGTTGTTACCTTCTCCTTGACCATACACCCCTTCACAATTCTGCACTGTTGGCCATCGTAACTACCTCTTGTGCCGCCAACATTTTCAGGCGCATCCTTGAACATTAAAAGTACGGGCAGTGTGCAAGGATGGCAGTAGAGGAGAGGGGTGCTGTGGAACCTCGGTGCACATTTCCAAACTTCAGGATCTCTCTTGAAAAGTTGCAAAAATGCAACCCTGTCCCTTAAGGAGGTATCATGGGGGCATCACCCAAAAAATCTTCTGTGGCTGTAAATGTGATCCAGAGAAATCTTATATGCTCCTGGAAATGCAAGTAGCACCCAAGGATAATTTTAGCTTATAGCTTGGCTTTTCCTCCATTTAGGGTTCAAAGAAAATGCTCGTGATTCTGTCTCAACAACAGACAGGTACCTGCCATTCTTTGTTTCTCTCCCCCTTATTTTACACATGTACCCTGTTTCCATCTGGGTTCCTTATTCTGAATTGCGGCTAAAAGGAATAGTATGGGAAGGAGTCATCTGTCTGAAGCTTTCTAGCACACACCGAAAGGCTCCTTTTTAAGGTGGTTTACTCAGAGGATGGTGGCAAACTGTACAAAGTGAGGCCTTCAGGGGTCTCCAGAACTGCCCCCTTGTAGAGATGCATTGATTTTAGACCCTCAAGTCACCACTTTGGGCAAGATGAGGAGGACTGTTAAGGCAGAAGACAGACCAAAGGCAAGTTTCATATCTGCATTACAGACCAAAATGCCCCTAGTATTTGTTACAGAACCATAGTTCCAGGAGCCAGCAGTTAAGATCCACACGCTGAGTTTGTGATCTGGCTATACTCACATATGTTGGGAACTCTAGCATGGGTGAGAAGCAAGATCTGGGAACGATGGGATGGGGAGCTTAATTCCTTTCTCAGCCTTTTCAACACCTGCCCTCCTTCCCATGTGGCAGCTGAATCAAAGGCCCTGCTTTCTGCAATTCAGGGTGTGCTCATCTGAATAGCACCCTTAAATGACTGGGTGGTTCTGTGTATATGTTTGGGGTGATAATGGGGGGGGGGACCCCATTCCTTGCAGCTAGCTGCCTTCTGGGTGGGGAAAGGTCTTGGCTCTGCTTCTGCTGTTAAGGTCTGGAAGGAAGGAAGCTTCTTTGTCCACCCCAGTCCTCCTCCTCCTCCTTTGCAGCCCTGGCCGAGGAGTCCTCTCCTGGATATCTCAGGGCCTGGAGAAGGTGATGCCACAGCCAGCACAGAACTCTCCTGTCATGCTGCAAGAGGCTGCCAAGAGCTTTGAAGCCAGCATTGATATCCCAGACGTGGTGAGTAAGGGTGATCCAGTTTGATGGCAGTCTTGCTTTCATCCTGAAATGTTTCCAATGGTGAAATTTATTTTTTTGGTCTGTGTTCAGACAGAAGTCCAGAGCATAGAGGAGGAGAAAGAGGAAGAAGAGGAAGAAATAGGTAAAGTGCTTGTGTGTGTTTGTGCGTCCCCCACCTGTGAGTGGGCACTGAAGTTTGTTCCCTGACATGATGTATAGAGGGGTAAAGGTAAAGGTAAAGGGACCCCTGACAGTTAAGTCCAGTCGCAGACGACTCCGGGGTTGCGGCGCTCATCTCACTTTACAGGCCGAGGGAGCTGGCATTTGTCCACAGACAGTTTTCCGGGTCATGTGGCCAGCATGACTAAGCCGCTTCTGGTGCAAAGGAACACCAAAACCAGAGCAGCGCACGGAAACGCTGTTTACCTTCCCACCGGAGTGGTGCCTATTTATCTACTTGCACTTTTTGGCATGTTCTCGAACTGCTAGGTTGGCAGGAGCTGGGACCGAGCAATGGGAGCTCACCCCTTCGCGGGGATTTGAACCGCCGACCTTCTGATCGGCAGGCCCAAGAGGCTCAGCGGTTTAGACCACAGTGCCACCCGCCCCCATAGAGGGGTAAGTTGCCTGTAAATAATTGACCAGCATGAGAGGCCCCCTATTCAATCATAGCTGTGCAGTTTCTCATATCTTTAATACTCCGCAGAGTTCCTCTTCTCTGTCCCTCAGGTATTCACAGCAGCTCCTGTCATTAAGTCAACGATTTAAGAATCCTCCTTAAACTGGACACTGGGTAGGATTGCAGCAACAGGAAAGGGAATGTTTAATCACCCCCCCCACACACACACACAAAATGTCATGATGAATGTCTTCCCCTAACATTAAGGACCAGGGAAAGGAAGACTTATTATTTTTAATTTTGCTTTATTTCTTTCTATAGTAAGATGCGAATAAAAATATATCTACGCAGTGTACAAACATAATTTAAAACCAATAGCAACAACAACAAAATACAGCAAAATACACTGATGGAAGAGAAGTGCAAAAAGAGTTATCTGATACGAAGGTTATAGAAATGATAACCTGGCCCTTTCCAGCAGACGGGGCGAAAGTATCTTCTTTTCCAATCCCCTGTTCTCTCTCTCATTTCTCCTACTTCCACCAGTCTCTGTGATTGATGAAGAAGAGGAGCAGAATGAACTGTACTACAGCTCAGACAACAACGCCCCTGATAAAATGTAAGTTTTCCCAAACCCACCAGGTATTTTGAACTTTGCCTGTGCTTGACTCCTAAAAACATTATACAGAAGTAGAAATTTCAAGGTGGAGAGTCTGAAGATGAAGCTTCTTAGTAGGAACCCCTCCCTGAAGGAGCAGTTTGGAGTGCCATTTATGCACCTTTAGCTATGCCGCCACTTTGCTGGGAATGCACAGAAATGCTCTATGATCTTAATCTACGGCCTCGGCCCAGTATACCTGAAGGAGCGTCTCCACCCCCATAATTCTGCCCGGAAGCTGAGGTCCAGCACCGAGGGCTTTCTGGCGGTTCCCTCATTGCAAGAAGCAAAGGTACAGGGAACCAGGCAGAGGGCCTTCTTGGTAGTGGCGCCTGCCCTGTGGAACGCCCTCCCATCAGATGTCAAAGTGATAAACAACTACCTGACATTCAGAAGACATCTTAAGGCAGCCCTGTTCAGGGAAGTTTTTAACGTGTGATATTTTACTGTATTTTTGGTTTCTATGGAAGCCGCCCAGAGTGGCTGGGAAGGCCCAGCCAGATGGGCGGGGTATAAATAATATGTTGTTGTTGTTTTGTTGTTGTTGTTGTTGTTGTTGTTTATCTATGTACTAACTAGCACTCGTGCAATGTTTGACTGCAATTTCCCACAGAAACAGAATGAATGGAACCACAGGAGGGAATCTTCTTTGTGTATTCCTTTTAGTTCTATAATGTGGACACACACACAAAAACACTCTCTCTAAATGTGTCTTGCTGTAGCTGTGATGACTGTTTTATTGTGGACTAGTAAGATGAACAATCCTAATCATGTGTCCCTTTTCTCTTTATCTCTTTCTTTGAAGTGGTGGGAAAAAAGTGATCACTTGGATTTGGGAAGGATTTGGGAAAATGATGCCTCAACCTGAAAACATGAAAAAGATGGAGGTATGTGCAGACAAGACACAGAACAAATAGGAAAACAGATAAAAGGCAACAGTGTTATTCCATTTAAACAAAATTCACGGAGACTGCAAAATAATACTTTGCTGCGACCACCCAAGGCTCACAAGGTGGTGTGTGAGATTTTGACGTACACAAAACTCTTCCTCAGGTTGGTGTGTGTGATAGTGTTTTTTTCTCTAAAAAATAGAATATAATGAAGTTTGCTTTCAGTCTCTTGGGCTGCACAAAATAACTAAGCTGGGCTGAATTGTTGCAGAAGCTCCCAAATGCTGTAGAATTCATTAATTCGTTTGAATTTATACCTATAGGTTTTTAATTTTATAAGGAGGCTCTCCTGGTACCTTCATTACATATCTTTAGATGCCAGGCAAAAACATTTCTCTATAACAAGGTTTTTGCCTGATAAGCATTCAATGGACTTTCAAATGTGTTTGTGGGAAGGTGACTATTGGCTTGTTTTTGTTTTATGCATTTGGGGTTCTCATTTTGTCTTTTTACGTTGTGAACTGCCCTGTGATCTTTGGATGAAGGATGCTTTTCTCTGAACTGCAGGCTCCTCCCTACCTGCCACTTGCAGCCTTTTTCTACTCCTTTGTGAAAGCCTTTGAGGGAGCAGAGCTGGCATTCATAATACAGGCTCCTCTTTTTGCTTTCTCTCCATTTGTGCTACCAGGAATGGACCCCAGGAGACCAGGCTGCACAACGGGGTGAGTGACTGGCTTTGGGGTGCCCTAGTGATTTGGCTGCAGGCTCTTGGAGGAAGGATGCTAACTTCATTCTCCAACTCTCCCCCTCCCACCCCCTCACAGCACAGAAAGGGAGTTTACCTGCCAGCCCTCTCAGTGAACCAGGGATGAAGCACCGGGCCTCGACTGACACCCTGTCCACTCGGAGCCTCTCTCTCTTTCCTCGAACACTTGGCGGTGATGGGACCAGGTCAGTGTGCAGAGCAGCCTTGCTTGGGCAGTTGGAACCAGCAATTCAGGTGCTTATAAACAGATTTGGAAAACGTTCGGGAAAAGGCAACCAAAATAATCAAAGAGGATGAAGCAACTCGCCTATGAAGAAAAGTTGCAGTGTTTGGGGCTTTTTACTTTAGGGGAAGAGGTGACATGATAGAAGTTTAGAAAATGATGTACGACCTGGGGAAAACGGATAGAGGGAAGTTTTCCTCCTTCTCTCATAACTCTAGAATTATGTGAAGCTGAATGTTTGACAATTCAGGGCAGATAAAAGAAAGTGCTTCTTCACACACCACACAGTTAAACTATGGAACTCACTTCCACAGGGGGCAGTGATGGCCACCAATTTGGATGGCTTTAAAAGAGGATTTGATAAATTCATGGAGGATAAGGCTACTTATCTACTGTCAGAGGCAGTATATATTTCTGAATACCAGTTGCTGGAAACCCAGGAGAGTGCCTGTGTGCTCATGTTCTGCTTGAGGGTTTCTCAGAAGCATCTGATGGACCACTGTGAGATCAGGATGCTGGACTAGATGGGCCATTGGTCTCATCCAGCAGACCCATCTTATGCTCTTATGTTTCGGCTTTGTCGGGTCACCTCACTGAAGAAGAGAAGACTTCATGACTGAGGCCCTGAGATTCTGGACTTGGATGTGTCTCCTACTGGCTGAGTGTCAGTTGACATATTCCTCGGAGGTGTTGGGTCTGTTGCAAGGGCTCTTCAGAGAGCTGTTAGTCCCCCCCAAATTGTGAGTGTGGTTCTAATAAGGATCTTCTTCTGACCAACAGTGTTATTGACTGGTTTGTTCAGGGACTGGAGAAAGTGATGCCACAGCCTGTCACCAAAGTGAAGGAAGATGGACAGGTGAGGAAGGGTCTATTGGGTACCCTTTTTAATGTTCCACTGGTGGACCAGTTTCTTCTTTGCTTCTCCAGTGCTGTCCCAAATCATTCTGGGTAGGTAAAATGAAATGGGGGTGGAATTAAATTCAGTGGTGATCTGAGTTACTGAGCAGGATATCAATTTTGGAGATTACATTAATTTAGGATGACTTTTTATAGAGATGATTTAGGGGGTAATGGGTTCTGCCCCTCCCAATTTTACTCTCTTAACCACTTGTGAGGTATATTATGCTGAGGGGTGGTGACTGGCCCAAGGTCACCCAGTGAGCTTCATAGCCAAGTGGAGCTTTCAGCCCTGGTCTCTCAGTGTTGTAGTCTGACATACTACACCAGACTTGAGAGAGGATGGTTTTGAACCTCTTTTAGGAGCTGATGGAGCAGGCAGATATGAGACAACAGAACTTGCCCCTTGACATCACACTTTCTTTTCTCTTCCCAACAGAGTGCAGAAGCTGCAGACCTGGGCCCAGGACAAGCAAGTAAGTCATAATGAGTCATTTCCCATGGTGCTGTTTAGGTGGCAGCTTTTCTTAGCCATTTCTTCTCAGAGGGTTGGTCGCAGGTGGGCTTCTACCCCTCAGATCCAAGGAGCTTCATTTATGATGCACCTTAACAGTTAAACTTACCTTTGCAGATATCAGGGAGAAGTTCCTTTGAATGCCCCCTTATTATGTGCGAGGCAGATCTTTGTCAACCTGGTGCCCTCTGGATGTTTTGGGCCAAATCTTTCCTTCATACCCAGCATCATACATCCATGCCCTCTGTGGGAATGTTCAGGGTGGCAGGAGAGGATATACTGTTTATTAATATCCTTCCTAACTTGCACTAGCAAGTTCCTTTACTTAGCAGAGTTTACTTTCCCCTTCTCGTGCACAGCAGAAAACTAGCTGCAAACTCGTGTGACTTTAAGATAATACGCAATTCAGTCTGGCTTGTCCAGATTGAAATGTGTTCTAATATTTTCCTGGTGAGACACCTTGAATCCCTCCTAAAAGTATAAAGACACCACAGTTATTCATAAGCAATAAAAAGAAAGTTTACTCACAATCAGGCAGAGCACAGTGTGATCCCTGAAGGCACGCTTTAGGCTTAAAGTTACAAACTTATAAAAACAGGTTTACCCCATAAGGAGGATGACCTGAGGGACTGCTTGGCTGGCAGCCAGCAGCTCATTCCAGGAAGTTCAAAGGATGAAAAGAAGATGGAAAAGAGGGAGAGTGGCAGCATGCCTTGTCCTTTTACAGGTCTGGAAAGGTCACGCCCACCCACTAGTCACATGCAAGGAAGGATGCTCCAGGCCAGGAGGAACAGGAAGTTTCAACTGGCTGGACCAAACATTCCCTTGCATGTCCACTCTAGGAAAACAAGGAATGTTGCATTTGACTGCTCCCAGTGGATTACATCCCACACCCTCAACAAGTGATGGGAATTGTAGTTCAAAACAACTGGAGGACACCAGGTTAAAGAAGGCTACTGTAATGACATTTGGTGAGTGCTGAATGAATGTTTCTGAATGGTGCCTTGTATGAGGAAGTTCAGTTAGCATCCCGGGGACTTTGTGGTGGGTGGGTGCTTTTCCATGCTGCTGATAACTGCAGCTCTTGATGTTTGCCATGGATAATTGTTTGCTCAGCACCTCTACTAGTTTATTTCTATGACCAGGTTGGAAGGGGGCATGCAATTGTATGGCTTGAATCGAATGTTAGACTACCTCTCCAGCCCTCTGCAGGATGACAAGCCTTCTGTGCTTCGCAGGTCAGGGATTGGAGGATCCAAACCAATTTCAGTGGCTGTCTAGCAAGCTTCCTGTTAATATGATTTTAGCATGTTGCTCACTGGCCTGGGTGCTGAGCTCCAGTGCATTTCTGTGGGCATGGAGAAGGGTAATACCATATATCTATATATGTATAAATTGTTCTCAAGTTTAGGGAACCAAGGGACACAATATTTGTTGGTCACCTTCCAGGGGCCACATGCTAATGGTGGATGAGGCCAGAGGCAAAACTAGGTGAAAAGTCAGGTTTCTCTACTCCCACACACATCTCTCCATCCTCTATACTGGCAAACAAGAGACATTTTCACAGGTCAAGGAAACAAGTGAGTTAGTGAAAAGCACTCTGGAAGGGAGGGTAGCAGAGCCTGGGGAAGGGGGTACAGGTAACCCACCAAGAACTGGAATTGCTCTTGGGAGGGGGAAGCTAAGGGTTTTTGTTGTGTTTTGCAGCATTTCAAATGGGTTTATGTTCCCAGTGAGGCTGGGAAAACATCAGACCCCTTCCAACCCCCCCTCCCCGTCCAAATTCTTCCTTTAACTTCTTCTCCTTTTGTTTCAGGGAGCAAAGGGGCTTAAGTGCCTCTGAAACAAAGGGACACTGAAGATTTGAAGACTTCCTTTTCCAAAAAATGAAACCAGCCTGAATTTCTAATGCATCAGGAAGAAAAGACTTTGCACGTTTTACTTTTTTTTCTAAATTAAATAAAGACTAGCTTTTAAAAGAGCAATCTGAACATGAGGTGGAGGTAGCCTTATTGCTTAGCTGGTCATGAAAGAAAAAGCAGTGTCCTATGTGAAAATCATAGAAAACATTGAATTGTAGAGTTGGAAGGGACCCTGAGGGTCATCTAATCCAACCCCCTGCAAGGCCACAATCTCAACTAAAGCATCCATGTCAGATGACCGTCCAATGTCTGCTTAAAAACTTCCAATGAAGGAGAGTCCACCTTCTGTGGGAGTCTGTTCCACTGTCAAACAGCTCTGACCGCCAGAAAGTTCTTCCTGATGTTTAGTTGGAATCCCCTTTCTTGCAACTTCAGTTCATTGGTTTGGGTCCTACCATCCGGAGCAGGAGAAAATAAGCTTGCTTTATGGGAGGGACCTGACAGTATCCTTAGTTTCCAGGACAACATTCCTGATGGAAGCATTTTAACCAAATAGGCTTCACTAGTCAGCAAGAACTGCTCCCATGTTGCCTTCCCCAACTTGGTGCCCTCTAGATGTTTTGGACCACAATGCCCTTCAGCCTCAACCAGTGTGCACACTGTCTGCGGCTGATGGCTGTTGTAGGCCAAGCACCAGGTTGGGGAAGGCAAGACTGGTTGAATCAAAGGTAGGAGAAAGGTAAAGGATGGCAACACATTTTGGATTTGGCATTGGGAGGTCAGAGACTTGGACTGGGGAGGCCTGTTTTTTATATTTTTGTATTCCCCATGTCCTTCATCCACTTTGTTTCTTGATCCAGTAGTGTTTCTCCTCCAAAATAGTCAGAAAATAGTCTTTTATTGCATTCAGGAATATATATGGCAAAGCCGGGAAATGAGAAAAGCTACAACTCACCCAATATTTTTCTTTGAGTAGCTCTCTCATGTAGACAAAGTATTTCTGTCTCTTCTTCTATCAGGACATTATAGCTTTACTAGTTGGGGTTTTTTAGATCACCTTTTGGTCAATTTACAAAGCTAAAACTATTATTTAAAACACAATCCAACCATAACATCTTAATTAATGTACACAGTGTTAATAGAAACACCACAAAACCCATCAGATTAATATTAAACTGAAGCAGCAGAGGCCAGCCATCTCCTAAGGCTTTCATGCTGGGTGTTTCATGTGAAATTGATTGTTCAAGTCATGTTTTATTGGGGCCCAGTGGATGATGTGAACAACAATTTGCAATCAGCCTTTTCCCAACGCTGCTTCCATCTCTTTTCTTTCTTTCTTACTACTTGCTTACTTACATAGAAAATTGGATGTTTATAAGAATGGAAGCCCAGCACAATCTGCACAGGTCTTTGTGCCCTCAGCCCTACAATCAGAAAAAGTGCAATATCCCTCAAAATCAATTGCAATCCCACCTGGAGCTTACAGCAGAGAAGCAATCAGTGTTTGGATGCTTCTCAGGAGGAAGCAGCCTTAATGGAAGTTTTCACCAGTTCTCTGATGAAGAGGTCAATAGAACAGAGAAAGCTACCATGAAAGTTTAGGCTTTCAGCCCCCTACCTAGCGATCTAGATTTTATTTTCAGGACCACACATGTCAATGGTTTCAACATGTACCATGACCTCCCCAGAGCTATCTACTAGACTATCCAAACAATCTGTCACAAATTAAAAGCAGAAAAATGTTCCCTTTGTAGATGAGTAACTCAAGACAGTTCATCAAGCCCACCTGATGTGCATATCACTGACTTTTATACAACAACCTGGTTTCTCTTTCTGAATTCCAGACTAGCAACAGGTGAACACTATTGTCCTTCTGAACTTATTAGAAACTACACAAGATATCATTATTTATTAAAATTCTAAACCCCCTCCCCTTAATCCAAAGATCACAGGGTGGTTTACAAGATAAAAACACAAAAATACATACCATAACATGAAACAAAAACAATACTGCCCCCAACAGTATATATTATCCCAGTCATTCCTCAAGGAATTCAGAGCAGTGCACATGGTTTACCCTTGTGTTCATTTTGTCCTCCTCACAACAACCCAATAAGTGGGTTAGGCTGCAAGGGAGTAACTGGCTCACTATGGCCCAGTAAACTTCATGGTCCCTCACAATGAGATTAGTTGCAACTGCCGACTTCTCTCCTTTTGCCCCCATCTGGTGGGAAGAGCTGCTGCTTTTCTTCTTTGCTTGAGGGATAGGAAGCCTCACGTCCAGGGGCCAAAAGTGCTCTCCACTCCTCTCTTATCCAGTTCATAGGACTCCATGTGTGTGTTTTTCACCAGGTTGTTATTGAACAACAATCATGCCTCTTGCCTGTCTGTGTGGAGGATTGAGTGGTGTGTGCAGAAAGAGAGTAGAAACCAGACTGCTATTCGAAGACAAAATTTACATACATTACTGTGTCGTCTTTTGCCTCTGCTCTTGTCCACCATTGGCATGTGGGTCCCCAGAAGGGAATACGGCCAGCCCTGTTTTACTTATAGAGCCCAGGGCAAATGAAGATGTCTGGGGGCATGTGGGTCTCACTAGTGCTACAGTCACTTTTCTCCCGGAATGTAAGTCCACCTTAAAATTACAAGAATATAGCCCACCCCCACCCCAGGCTCCCTCCTTTCACAATCCAAAGCAAAGCAGAAACAAACTCTCTGATCTCCCCACTGGCTCTATCTGACTGTCCTGCTTGGGGACCAGTAAGCAACATGCCAGATTCCTCCACTTCAAGGGGAACAAGGAATGGATTAATCTGCCAGTTTCTGATTTTTCCAGTCTTAAATTCAGTTTGCCATATTTTCACATCAGTTTATGTTTTTTGTTTAGTTTTTAAAGTCATCACGACAATTAATCAGTGCATTTCTCATATTATATGCCTTCCTCCGTGGAAGCTGGTCCATTAGGGCACATGGGGCACTGCCCCGCCAATATCACTCTGCTCTCAGCCAGACCCCACTTGCCAACCTTCTTACTTGCAACTGGTCCAAGGAGTGCTGCCGCCTATCAGCTTCCTCCTCTTTGGTCTCAGTTTTGCCTTTATAGAGCTCAGCAGGAAGGAGGAGGACAAAACTAGAATTAGATCAGTCTGTCACTGGCTCTGGCGCCACCTACTGTTGGTCTCCCTGCCTTCTACCCTATCAATCCCAAAGGGCACCAGCTGCCACCACTGACACTCCTGTGGGCAATTTTGCTTAATATTTCTGCAAGCAGTTTCCCCTGCTACATTATTTTCACAAATATACATACACATTTTTATGCACACTTTGCCCTGAGATACCCAGTTTTGTATGGATTTTTTCGGTTAGAGATCTATACCTACAAAATTCAGAAAAGTTTGCATTTTGGCTCGTGTGTTGTTTCCGCAAGTGCTGAGTATGTAGAAACTGAAGCCACCCCATGTGTGGAACTGCCTGATATCTCAGCAAATGCATATCCCAAATTCATGTTTCATGAGAGAATGCACAGGAGGAGGCGTTGCCAGAGAAAGGTGAAGGGAGATGTGCTTCAATTTTCGCAAGTGCCTGCCAATTCTGCCACGCACCCAGCTGCTGACTTCCTTCTGGCTTTGGAGTCCTGCTTGGGGCACATGGGATAACTTAAAATTATCTGGGGGGGGGGGGGAAACATTTGCCAGAACCAAGTCAACAACTTGAGAAGTTTTGTGTCTGAAGAGGACAGAATCGCTGCCTACCGAAGAGGGACACAATGAATAGTAATAAGGTGATCCCATTTGGGCTTTGCCACTTAGCATCTGTGCCTATAAATAATTAGATGGCTCTTCTTGCCCAGTGGTCCCTAACCTGATGCCTTCACCATTTTATTTCAGCCTGCACCTTTCCCACAAGACAGAGCCATGTGGAATTCTTGGTGGAAGACCATGAAATCCAAGAGGAAGCGATGTGTTGGTGTGGCACAGCTGAGTGGACTGTGGGGGCACCTCCCAGCCCCCCAAAGCAGAGGTAGGAAGCCAAAGCAGGGGAATTAGGAGGAAGAATATCTGTTGCTGTATAACTTGGTAACTAAGGTTGCCATATTTCAAAAAGTGAAAATCTGGACACAAAAGTTGCTGAGTTGTTTTTTGGGCAAAGTTGTTGAGCTGGGGTTTTTTGGGGTTGTTTTTTTTTTTGCAAAATCTCGAAAAAAGTTTTTGAGCCCATTTTAAGGGAATTTGCTGACATGAGTTGCCATACACCAGAGGTTTCCCGGACATGTTAACATTGGTAACAGAATAGAGATGTTAAGGCACTCAGAGGACCTCTCTCTGCCACAAAGGTCCTGAATTCAAACAAAGGCCATTGATTCTTCTTTGCCCTTCCTCTAAACATAAAGGCACAGCTTGCGCTGTCTCTGAACTGCCCTTTAGATTGTGATTTGCTACATTGCTCTGTACATTGCATGTTCAAAGCTCTGCTTTGCTATTTCTTTCAATGTGCAGACCCTCCCCATAACCGATGTTTCCTTTGTGATGAGGGAAAGAGACAGGACAGTTCAGTATATTTTCTTGAGGCAAAAGATAAAATGTCTCCTGTTTCCTACACAAAAGTGAAACAAGGCTTCAGTACTTCATACTTCAGTGCTGGAGACAGGACAGCATCTTCTGCTGTCTCCTCTCAGATGTTGTTGGACTACAACTCCTATCACCCTTATCCACTGGCCATGTTGGTTGCAGTTGATGGGAGTTGGAGTCTAACAGTACCTGGAGGACAGCATGACCTCCATCCCTCTGCTAAAACATAAACACAAGGGTTTTCATTCACTTGATCCATCCCTTTATCCTCATATAACTTAATGCAGATGTGGTCAGATCACTCAGTCAAAACCTGTCTCTGTGTTCAGAGTTGGCAGCCAAAAACTCTGGCCTGTTCCTGAGCACGGAGATCATGGTTGCGTACACATTATAGCTTTAAAGCCCATTCCAAGCACATCCTTTCCCTCAAATAATTATGGGCACTGTAGTTTGCTGGGAATTGTAGCTCTGTGAGGGGTAAGCTACCATGCCCAGAATTATTTCAGGGAAAGAATGTGCTTGGAATGGGCTTTGTAGGTACAGAGTGCACACAGCCCATGTCATGAAACTGACCAGTTTTTTTTCCAAAGGAAGGAAAAGCTGCTGTACCAGATGCATAATTGATAGGAAGGTAGCTTTTCCTTCTTTAGCAGAACTCTGTTAAAAGGCAACTATCAGTGATCAAATTAAAAGGTCAAATTCTGACAGAAGGATACATTTTATTTATTAAATTTATATCCTTTCCTCTGCACAACAACCCTGTAAGGTGGAGTAGGTTGACTGGCAGTGAGCTTCATGGCAGAGTGGAAATTTTAACCCTGGTCTCCCCGGTCCTAGCCCAACACTCTAGCTGCTATGCCACACTGGCATTCGTCTCATGATAAATGCTAGATTTATCATGTGTGGACTAGACAATAAAATAATTAGTCTTTAAGCAGCCTTAGATCTGCAACAAACTTGAAAGGCTTATTTTTCTGTGCTCCCTCATCAGATGGAGGCTTCTATTAGCAAAGTACATTCAAGGGCTTGCCTATTATGTGTGGTGCCTAGTAACCAGGCTGTGACCCGTTTTCCTCCCTGGCAACTGCTCAGCTTCTCCTAGCAACAGCATCCCTTTGGTCCCTCAATGTTCCTCTGTTGAAGCAGGGAGGGGGGATATCTTCGGGAGCCGGCTATGACAGCTCAGTCTAGTTAACAGGAAATAGGATCTGCATGTAAACTGAAGGCAAAGCAGACACAGGAAAGAGTCAAAAGTCTCAATCTTGGAGCGGTTGCCAGTTATTTGAAAAATACATTAATTAAGAGAAGGCTTTCAAGATTAGCAGAGCATCACAGGGCTGAATATAAGCATGGCTTGACGTGCTATACGCTCAGGGGAAACATGGTTTGAAAAGGTGAGTTTTGGGTTTGTTTTTTTCTTTTGCAAAATATTTCTGAGGGGTCCAAAGGCAAAAAAATGAGGGAATAAGTTAAAGATTTTTAGAAAGGTCGCTGTGTTTGCCTCTTGTTGCAAAACCAACAAGGAATCTTTTGGCACTAAACGCCAACAAAATTATTATGGCACAAGCTTTCGGTGTACACTACATTCCACTTCATCAGTTGCATGAGGTATTGTATTGAGTTGCAGGTGCCTCTATACATGCTTGTGGAGGAAAGAATTGCAAACGGTGAATGAGAGATAGTACCTTAATGAACGCAACTGTAAACCTCAGTGTTTTGTTTGAGCAAATTTGATTTAATGTGTTTTGTTGGTGCAATCAGACCCTGTGGAAAGGAATGATGCTTTGGCTGAGGGAGTCAGCAGGGCGCATGTTTTGTTTACTGGCAATGTGCCTGCTTTGTGAGGGGTGGGGATACGCCGAGAAAGAGCTTGCATATTCTTTGGACTGCTGAGTGTGTGCAATGAGCCTCTGTATATGCTGTGGACAGAGACACATTGCAGCCCATGGAGGGTGGGCAGGTTTTGTCCTCACTACAGCAGTGTCAACAAATGCTATGCTAAGGTTACCAGATTTTTTTTCAGTGAATCTGGGGACACTTTTCAACTTCAATGGATTTTGTATGGAGACTGATTTGTAAATCTGGGGACTGTCCCCAGGAAACGGGGACGTCTGGTAACCTTACTATGGGCTGCATCCTCCAAAGCTCTCTCTACTCAGAGCAGACCCATTGAAATGAACAAACCTTACTAACTTAGCTCCATTAATTTTTTGAATGTGTTGACTACTCTGAGTAAAACTTAGTTGGAAACAACCTCTTGCTGTTCTTTCTCCCCATAGGAATGAGCAGCACCAATTCATTTAAACAGAAGAGAGGACAGAGTGCAATCATGGACAAAGGAGGAGGCGGAGGCCAGGCTTCATCTGCTATGCTAGGCCTGTCTTGGGTTCAGTTTCTTTGTCATGCTGGCGTGTGACACAGTGCTAAGGAGGACAGGCAGAGAGGGGGGAACACATTCACACCATATATCTGAAGCACCATGCTACAAGTTTAAATAGCATTGAGGCTCCTATTCCCCTCACTGAACAGTTCCCAGAGTGGTTTAATAGGTAGTCCCTCTACCCAGAGAATTCTGGGAACTGTAGCTCTGTGAGGGGAAGTCAGGCCTCCTAACAGGTCCAAGCACCCTGAACAAACTACACTTCCCAGAATTTTTGGGGGGAAGCCATGATTGGTACCATAGTGCTTTAAGTATATTGTATGAACGTAGTCTGAGAGGGGGAGAGAGTCATCCTTGTTAGTAGAAATGCCAAGAACCATGCACTGTCCACCTTTGCTCTGGGCCTATATAGTCAATATTCAGATGGAAAACCGCCCTGTAATTCTCCTTATTCTTCCAGGGCATTTCTAACACACGTTAGCTTCAATATGACTTCAGGGTTTGCTAATCATTGCTGTCTGACTGTCTCTCTTTTGTCCCTTTTAGGGGTGCCTCTGATAGCTGCACCTTTATGGTAGCTGCTTCAGGCAAAGTCGAGGAATTGGATGCTAACTTAGGCCCTTTTCCACAGGTTGGTTGGTTATTTATTTATTTATTTATAAAAGCTATTTTATACCCGGTCTTATGGCCCCATAAGATGGCTTTATAAAATAGGGAAGGGGCACACTGTCACAACATAACAAAATCTGTTTAAAGACAGAACCTGAGTTTTCAAAACAGGAAATGTTCTTCAGAATAATGTTGTGGTTTTTTTGTTTTTAAATTAAGGTAGAAGAGGAAGAAACTGAAGCAGCCTTAGTTACACCTCAAGGTACTGTATATAGAATGTGCCTGGTCCAATTCTGTGCAGGCCTGCAATGTGGACACAAAGCTCTGAGCAGGCAAGAGCTGTCCTGTTCTCTTCCAGTGAGCATACACCGAGCTTTGGCCTAAGGCAGCCTTCACCAGCCTGATGTCCTCCAGATGTTTAGGGCTACAACTCCTGTCAATTGCACCCAGTATGGCCAGTGGCCAGGGATGATGGGACTTGTGGTCCAAAACATCTGGGTGGCACTGGGCTGATGAAGGTTGGTATTGGACAATTTTTGCAAGCATATGACTCTTGAGTGTGCAGACACAGATGTGAATGTTGAATTAATTATAAACCAAAAAGGTTGCATCATGGTCATGAAATCTCCAGCTGTTACAAAGCTGGTCACAGAGACCAAGAAGTCCAACAGGGTAATAAAGAACATTTTAGGGGACTGAGTTTGTAAAACAGCTTGAAGCTGCACAAGCTCTTTGGGGAATGAGTGGTGGTGTAACCGCCACATCAAAATTTGTCCCTGAAGTGACTCCATTTGCATGTTTGTGCACCTTCAGAAATACAATATTGTTACAGGCCACCCCAATCCCTGTCAAGCTGTGCACAGGATTCCAGGGGTCTTGGCTCTCAACCAGGGCCTGTGCTCCTTTGGAGAATTGAAGATGTGTTGAAAGCTGCCGTAGCTTTAAGAAATAAGATTTATCCACAAATTTGTACCTTCAGTACAAATGGAGTCCAGATGTTACAGCATGGTCATCTCAAGAGGAACTTGTTCCTCACAGCAGTGCAGTGCTGGAATCCAAGGCCCAGTTACCCTGACAATTTTCCAAATCTCCTGTCTGTCTTCATACCTTCGGGTGGGGGGGAGGACAGTTCTCTTGCATTGCCAATGGCCCTCAATGGCACTTTATTGTTTCTTAATGACCCTAGCTTGGCCAGGTCATTTTCCCAGCCCAGGAATTCCTCTGCAGGTTGTATATACCCTTCATGTCCCAAATAAACAAAATCTTACCATTTATTAATTTCTAGGGTTTAGGATGTTCTCTACCCCAACTTATAATCATATAATCACATCTTACATATTGGTTCAGTTCTAAGGGTTTCAAATGTATACAAAAACTAGTATACTCCCCTGTGTGAGCATCCCTAGCCTTCCAGAGCAGCACACTGAGCAGTCCTTGTTCCCTCCAAAGTGGAAGCCTTAAAAGCTCTTTCCATGCTAGGAAAAGTTCTTCACCTTGCATGAATTTAACTTGCAGAATTTCAACCAACTGACCTTCAACCACGTATCATTGAAGTTGCATGAGTTAAATGAGATCATACTGTGGTCAATGATGATTGTGTATAACATACACACATACGAAATGGCTGGTTTGGAACTGGGCAACACCATTTTTCTCATGTAATTTTATGTTTGCTTTGTTGCAGCTTCAGATCCCCTTGGCCCTTGCTTGGAGCCTCTAGCTGCCTAGCCCCACCATGTCCAAGCAAAACCGCGACGTTGAGTTAGCCCGCCTGGTGCATGACAAGCCACTCAGTCATCCTAGCTCCTCCCCCTCCCGTCGCAGCCTAGCCGAGCAGCTGCCCAACGTCCCCAGCTACCGCTCCACCACTGCCGCTACCTCCCGCATCCCTGTCCTTGTTGCCAGAAAGCAAAAGGCTGGTGTGACGAACCCCAGTTTTTTGAAGGAAGAAGGGTCATCTTCTCACACCCAGGGTAACGTAGCATTTGCCATGGCTTTGTGCGTGCAGCTTTGTGTGTCAGGCTTCCTTCGTTTCGTCTGCCTGCGTGTGTCTCTTGTGTCTGCTTCAATACATGTACATCCAGTAGCCATAACTTCCAGACATGTAGCTGTGATGCAGTTTTGCATCAAAAGAGAAAAGGCCAAGAGTTGCTCTGCTGTGCTGAAGGTTGCAAATGGCCTTGCTTCACAAATTGCTCTATTGAAGGTGGCAGGCAAGACCTGTCCCTTTTGGGTATACTTTTTAGAGTAGGAGTGGAGAACCATTTCTGCCCAGCAAGCCAGATGCTTATGTGCCAACTCTGGAGCCCCCCCCCCAATTTAAAAATACATATCTTTATTTAAAAAAATAAAAAGCAAATGTAAACCAAACACAACTGGGCAGTTGTTCCATTACCATTGAAAACAGTCCCAAATGAATTCAAGGAGCATTAATATGTGTAGCATGGTGAATGCAGTTTTGAGAGGTAGGTGGGTGGGGCTGTCCACCTGTCAATCCCCTAAAGCCATAGTGACATCAGGTGACACTGTGCTTTGAAGTCCCATTGTTGGGACTTCAAAGCACAGTGCGGGGGATGTTTGAAAGCCCTTTTGCAAATAGTCCTGTGCTGCTTTTTGAAGAAGCTAAGTTAATTAATTTTGAAGAAATAATAATTCACAGTATATTTAAAAATATTGCATAAAAGCTTGCTTGGAGTTTGCACTAAGTTATTATCTCTGAAGAGTAATATGTGCTTCCTATCACTACAGGAAGGAATAATCAAACCTCTTGGTGTTTGAAACAACTTGTCATATTTGAATAATGTGCCTAACTTTTCATAGCAATAATTGTACATCTGAATGCATTTATACCTTCCAGTTAATTATTCCTGTTAGTTCTACAAGATAGTTATCCAAATACAAAAGGGTATCAATATGAATCTATGACACAGTTTAACATGATAACACAGAATCAACAAGATGATATAAACATTTACTTTATCAGGGTATTATAACTAGAATTTATACTCCAAATATTAAATATATTTTATTTATTTTATTTCAACCAATTATATACTATGTAATCACAATCAGTATACAAGAACAGTGTACAATTAACACAATCAGTTGAAAGTATTAAAAATTAAAATATTTTGAATTGGTTCATGAAAAATAATAACACAAAAACTTTGTTTTAATTTTTTTAAAAACCCACAAAATTTATTATATACTTTGGCCATTTGAATTGCATGGAAAAGAAACTGTATAAACCTGGGATAGGACATTTAAGAGGTGGCTATGTTTACTGAAGGTGTCTGAAAATACAGTTGGGAATTAGGAGGTTGTAGTTTCAGGTGTCTTTTGATCAGTAAAGGATCTACATCTTGAACATTTTGGTATGAAGAGCCTCTGCTAGTGATGTATCCACTGGTTTTATCTGTCTTCTTGTTTTCTTCTGGCTCATTTCATATATTTTCTTGCCAAAGGACGGCCATCAGGGAGATACCCCACTGTGAACATCAAGAATAGGAATCCCAAGAATGGCTCTTCAGGGCTGCCAGTATTTGCCGGCCGTGCTCAGACCTCACCACCAAAGAAACCCCAAACCCTCGCTGTACCGGTTATAGCCAAGGCTCCCAAGAGGTATGCACCCATAATGTTTTAGTACCTAAAGTCCAAAAACCTGTCATTTAGCATCCATGCAGATTCTTGATTTATCGAGGAGCATTGACTTTTAACTGGGATACAAACCTGGGATAAGCATTTGCATACCTTTGGGTACACAGCTGGGGTGCATAAATGGGTTTAAAGCTTATGTCAGAGCTGATCCAATATTTTCCCACTGGCTGAGGCTGATGGGAGTTGTAAATCTGCAATGTCTAGAGGGCAACAGGCCAGCAAAGGCTGAATTACCTTATGGGCCAACAACTAGTTGCTAACTTCTTTGTTGTTTATTTTGTTTTTCTGTCAAGTGTCCTAAATCTGTCTGGCACTCTGTTAAAGTGGTTTCTTTCTAAAGACTCAGGGTGCCTTTTATGGGCAACCTTTAATCTGCTTGCACCTTATTAGTTCTCCGAATCTTAATTTTTTGTCTTCCAAATAACATTAGTTTGTGATCACAGCTGAGCTACCAGGGCCAAGGACAATCTCACAGCTGAAGCTGCTGTTTCAAGGCAGCAACAGCAAGACATTGATACTATCAGCGTGGACTAAATTTAGGACTCACTTTTTTAAATGGAGAGAATGTTCTGATCGTGTGTACCAAAAAATACCTGACCTCTTTCTTTCCCCCCATTTCAGGAGGACACGCTCTTCCCAGGAGGAGACTGTGGAGGAGCTGAAAGTGCCATCTCCAAGCCCCTCACCGGTCAAAGCTTGGCCGGACCTTTCCAGTCCACAGAGAGAAGGATCACTTTGGTACAACACTAGAGACTTTCATTTATACGTGGCATTTATATTCTACCCTTTCTCCAAGAAAGTCAGGGCAGCAAACATGGGGTTCTTACATGTTATCTTTGCAGTATGTTTACATCAAACAAGAGCTAGTTTGACCTCACTGCATCTTTAGCATGTAGTAGCTTAGTTTGTTTGGTCTGCAGACCATAAACATCAGATACATTGTAGGGTTAGCAAGACAAGCGCAGCGTTTTTAGAAAAAGTGCAAGATATGCTTTCCCTTGTAAGTGTCCAGCAGTTCCTAAGAACATAAGAAGAGCCTGCTGGATGAGGCCAATGGCCCATCTAGTCCAACATCCTGTTTTCTCACAGTGGCCAATCAGATGCCTCTGTGAGAAACAGGCAAACAGGACCTGACCTCCAGAACACTCTGCCCTCCTGTAGCTTCCAGCAACTGATATTCGGAGGCATAGCAATCATGGCTACTAGTCATTGATAGCCATATCCTCCTTATTTTATAATAGGCTGCAGGAGAAGGCTGCATGACAGACTTTGCTAGAGTGTACTCCAGCCCTCCAGGCTGCAAAGCAAAGAATGTAATGAATGAAAGTCAAGCCACACTGAAAAGCTACCCACCAGTCAGTAAGAAACCTATAATTCATCTGCCTATAGCCTCCATCCCAACTTGGTGGTGCCCTTCAGATATTTTGAACTACAGCTGCTATTGGTCCTAGCTAGCCACCCCAGTCATATGATGCTGAAGTTGATGGGAGCATAGCCACACTGGCCGGGGCTGATGGGAGTTGTAGTCTAAAACATCTGGAGGGCACCAAGATGGAGAAGACCTACAGCTTGGCATGTGGGAGAAATTAGGTTTCAGTTCACAATTTATGTACCTAATTCACGATTCCCAAAATAATCCACAATTTGAAACGAGGTGAACCTTCTAAATCCGCACTTCTCTGAATTTTGCAAAACTATCAAAATATGAGTATGTACAAAATGTGTATATTAGAGCAAAGGGCGCAAAATGCATATATTATTGAAAACAACATACGAAACTGTATTATATTAGAGAAAATTGCTTGCAAATATTGGCATATTAGGCACAATTGCATTTAAAAAATGTGTATATGAGGAGAAATGGTCCCTCCTTCACTACATCTTGCTAAAATTGGGCCTAGAATTAATTAATATAGCATTGTTCAATGAAAAGGTTTTCATTCATAATATCACTTCTGGTGATTATAGCATTAAGCAATGGGAAAGTTTTCATTCATAATATCTGGCCTGGTTTTACTATAGTTTGCCAGATCGCAGCAGCTCAACAGCGAGCCAAAACAGTGCAGTTATCAATGACCGTCTGCAAGAACTGGTGCGTCTCTTTAAAGACCGAACAGAGAAAGTGAAAGAGAAATTGATTGACCCAGATGCTTCTTCTGACGATGAAACCCCCATGGCGTGTAAGTGAGACCAGAACCATCTATTACAAAACTTGAAGGCTCTCCTTTTTCCGGGGGGGGGGGGTGTCCTGTGTCTAGCAGGGGGTTAAAGATATTCAACCTATTTCTGAAACATCTCTCTGCTCCTTGTCACCTTCTGACAAGCTCTTTTTCAAGGGTTGCCAATTGCTTATTGCAACATGACTTTTTGAGGTTTCTGAAGCCATAGTGCACTTACTTAACTGAAGCATAAATAAGCTTTGCAAAGCTTGGACTCAATCAAACTAGCACTTTGCAGCAGGGGTTTAGCTTCTCTTCAGCTTCCTTAGGATGGGCAGCATAAGCTTTGCTGGACCCTGATAGCTGACCCCGATGGCTGCTATGTCAAAGGTCTTCCTGATTAGCAAATGGGCGCAGCAACTTTCCAGACACACACTCTCTCTCCATCCTTTGATACCAGGTTCTTCTAGGTGAAGCAGAAATCAGCTGCATGTAAAAACTGACTCTGGGTGTGAGTTGGGGGGGGGGGCATGACCATCACCAGAGGATGGGTAACTTGAGCACCAAAATACATGGAGGAAAACAACCCTGGCCTTCTGTGTCTAATGATTAAAGACTCAGAAGCAGCATTTCCCAACCTGATGCCCTCCAGACATTTTGGACTCTTGGTCCTATCTACCCCAGTTGGCTTGAGCTGAGGGGAGTTGCAGTCCAAAACATCTGGAGGGCACCAGGTTGGCACCACAGTGCCCAAGCATGTGCAGAGATTTTTTATTCTCGCTGTTGAATAACTGCAGCCTCTGCACACCTAGTATCAATTAAGATGGTCAAAGGCTGGCTAAAAACAATGGTTTTGATTCCAAAGTTTGCCTGGTTTTCACTTGTTCCCATAGCACCTTCCAAAGAAAAGCCTCCAGAAGAAAAAGAGGGAGCGAGTGAGAAGGGTCGAAAGAAGCAAAGTCCCCCACGTGCAAGAAAATGCCAGTTCCCTAGCAGCATTGACCCGCTCACCAGTGAGTACCTGGAATAGGCTTTTGACCGAAGAGCCTGCTGTAGAATATTAAGCAGGGGGGGGGATGGCCATGTCAGTAGCTCGTCCTACTCTCGAGTAGGACCCTGGCAGAGACACATGCCCGACTGATATGTTCTCTCCCTCCTGGTCTTTCATTTGGGAGCTTCAACAGCTTTCTTCTGCCCGAACATTACAGCGACCGATGCCAACAGACATCGGCACACTTAGGGATCCGCAGAGTCTTCGCAGCTTGCGTAACAGACCTCAGCAACTCAGCATTTTGGCTAATCTACTTTATTTACATATAAACACACCCTGAGCACTGCAACATGGCTCCCTCTCTCTCTAGCATCAGACAGCAGAGAGAGGACAAAAGTCCCACTTCACGGAACACAGTAACACAAACATCCTGTCTCCGTCACTTCCCACTTTGTGGAGTCAAAACAGACACCGTCATGTGATAGACAAAAATCCCATGACTGCAATTATGGAGCAGGAATTCTAACAGGAACAGGCCAGAGGCTGATGGGCAGGTTGCTTGATGCTGAGCATCTCTTTTTGGAAACAGGCACTTAAGAGGGATAAAGCAGTGAACTCCATTTTTAAGTCAGCCAACTTCATTCAAACCTCCTGAATGATCCTTTGGATAAGTCCACACTCCTTCAAATTGCACTATAAAGTGCTCAGCTAAAAAATAAAATACCAAAATGCATTTAAAAGGTGCATTTTAGTACAAAATACATTTAGAAATTCACAAATATTCTATATGTGCTTTGTGACATAACACATGTGTTTGTATTGTAATACAAATTTACAAACCTCTTTTAAAATATTGGAGGTTAATATGGAAATGGGATGGAGTGGAATTGTGAAGATGCATTCAAAATTGACAGAGACCAGAAATAGACTGTTTCATCCATTCCAAACAATTCAAATGTGAACAGAATCAAATTCCTGCTCCATCCCTACCTGGAATCCCTAGGCCAGTATGTAGATGTCCCCAGATTTTCAGATGGAGACCTAAGGCTGAGAGATAAATGCTTGTCTAAGGCCACCCAGTGAGTTCACGATTAAACTGAGAGGTGGGTGCTGGAATGGCTCCATCTCTTAATCAACTTTATTCATAGCAAAAAAAGAACTATAGTGGAGAACATTCATGGAGCACATTTATGGTTGAGAACTACTAATTCATCTTGCACAAAGTTCTCATTCTCTGATCCCACAGGAACTGGTTTGCCTTCTATTTTGAGGTCCTGTTATTTTGGACCCCCATGCTGCTGTGCTCAGTTCCTATAGTTCCACTGAGTTACCCTAAACAAGAGAAGCAGGATATGTTCTTGGCAACTAGCAGAGCTCCTGAGTCTGTTCTGGGTTTTCCCCTCCCACTCTAGATCTGATGTACATCTTGTGGCTCTTCATTGTGGTTTTGGCATGGAATTGGAACTGCTGGCTGATTCCAGTCCGCTGGGCTTTCCCGTTCCAAACACCTGCAAATGTTTACTACTGGATGGCTGTGGACTATTTCTGTGACCTCATCTACATTTTGGATATCAGCATCTTTCAGGTCCGCCTGCAATTTGTCCAAAGAGGAGACATCATAGTAAGTGACACCCATAAGGTCTTTGTTCTATTGGATTAGCCCCTGACGTTTTGGGACGCGGGTGGCACTGTGGATTAAAAGGGATGCGGGTGGCACTGTGGGTTAAACCACAGAGCCTAGGACTTGCCAATCAGAAGGTCGGCGGTTTGAATCCCCGCGACAGGGTGAGCTTCTGTTTCTCGGTCCCTGCTACTGCCAACCTAGCAGTTCGAAAGCATGTCAAAGTACAAGTAGATAAATAGGTACCGCTCTGGCGGGAAGGTAAACGGCGTTTCCATGTGCTGCTCTGGTTCTCCAGAAGCGGCTTAGTCATGCTGGCCACATGACGCCAGCTCCCTTAGCCAATAAAGCAAGATGAGCGCTGCAACCCCAGAGTTGTCTGCGACTGGACCTAATGGTCAGGGGTCCCTTTACCTTTTAGTCCTTGAGAAAGCCAAGCATTATGAGGAAACCAGGCCTTATGGGGAACAGTTGAGGGAGCTGGGAATGTTTAGCCTGGATAAGAGAAGACTGAGGGCCTTTCACACTTCTACTTGTCCTGTGCATGGGAAGCATGTGTCTGAACACTTTCCTGCTTGTCCCTTTCCTTTGCTCCACCGCTTTCCCCGAGAAAACACACTCCTTAGCACCAAATTGGAGCAGACAGCAATCCGCAGAAAACCTGATTGCAGTTTGTTCTGATTCAGTGCTAAACCACAGGTTTCCCCAGGGGAAAGCTATATGAGATTATAGCCATATTCAAATATCTAAAGGGCTGTGACACAGAAAATGGAGCAAGCTTGCTTTCTGCTGCTTGAACAAATAGATTCAAATTACAAGAAAGAAGATACCAACTAAACAGTAGGAAGAATTTTATGATGGTGAGAGCTGTTGCACAATGGACTGGACTACCTCAGAAGGTGGTGGGCTTTCCATCATTTGAGAACCATCCAGTGCTGCAATCCTATGGGCTTATCCACACTTCCTCTTGTCCCACTGCTTCCCCCTAGGGAAACGATTCTTTCGTGCTCATTAGGAACAAACAGCAATTTGGGTTTTCTATGGATTGATGTTGGTTTCCAATTTATCACTAAAGAACAGGTTTTCCCTGGGAATATAGTGGGGCAAGGGGGAAATTGTTCAGACCCATGCTTTCTAGGCACAGGCCAATGTGGATGAGCCCTGTGATTCTGTGAAAACCCTGTGTGGCTAAAGATCACAAACCATAAATGAAGAACCTGTGGCTCTCCAGATGTTGTTGAACTCTCTATTTCCAACAGCCAGCACATCGGTGATGATGAGAGTTAGGCTCCAACAATGTCTGGAGGGCCACAGGTTCCCCAGCCCTGCCATTGGGCAAGCTTGTTTATCTTCACCGTCCAAGGACCTCTCTTAGCTGTGGACACTTTGGATCTGACAGAAACAGCCAGTGTGGGGGTACCCATAATATATTTTAAATTTTGGTTGGTGGACAGGCTTTCATTTCTTGCTTCTTTCCTGGCTGTGTGGCTGCCCATTATTTACAAATCTCTGATGGATGCATCGCTTCTTCCACTGTGAAACAAGTGGTGATGCCCCCTCTCCTTTTGCCTCCCCTTCCAGACTGATAAAAAGGCCATGAGGAAGAACTATCTGAAGTCAGGCCGTTTCAAGGTCTGTACCATTTTCCTTACTTGTTTTAATTCAGCATTCTGCCAGCTGGCACCCTCCAGATGTTTTGGACTACAACTTAGGGGCACCTGTTTGGGGAAGGCTGTCATATGTAAAATGATCAGTGCCTAGAAATTAAGAGTTGCATCATTTTAGTTCAACTACAGCAATTTTAGTTATATGAAGCGCTCATCCATGCCACAATCAAATATTACAATGGTAGTTTTGTTTTTGATATAATTCACTTATGTAAACAAATGTGCTTTGCAAAGTTGCAAACAGTCCTACTTTGAGGAGACTTTTAAGTTCAAGGTCTGGACAGGGCTGAACCTGACAAATATCTGGAATCTCCTGATGAAGGATCTCAGTACAGAAGAAACCACCTGGGGCTCTGAGCCCCTGGTGGTTTCTCCTGATGGGGACCGTACTCAAAGAGTTTGGCTGGCCTCTTTCATCACAGGATGCCAGTGTGTTTTGTTTTACATGCAACATTGTCCCTCCTGCTGTCTTTTCTCCCATCTTCCTGTTTCCCAGGCTCTTGCCTTGAATATCTTTCTTCTCTGATGTCCCTTTGCACTGTTTCATCTCCTGCTTGCTGCTTTTCACCCCCTCCCTCTTTCCGGCTCACCTCTGGGGCTAAGAGCCCCAGGCCCTTCCATCTTTTTCCTCTTCCTATTTTCCCCTCCTCCTTGTTGTCCTCGCAGAGACAGCAGAAATGTCCCTTTATAACTTGCCTCTTTCCCTTCTAGTTTCATTTATTTATTATTACATTTATATCCCACCTTTCCTTAATGTAGCTCAGAGTGGTGTGGTTTTCCCCATTCCCATTTAATCCCCACAACAGCCCTATGAAGGAAGTCAGGCTGAGAGACAGTGACTGGCTTAAGGTTACCCAGTGAGCTTCATGGCCAAGTGAGGATTTGAGCTCTGGTCTCCCAGGTCCTATCCTGGAACTCTAACCACTACACCACACCTGGCCTCTACCTCATCCCTCTGTTCCCCTTGCATCTCTTCCCTTGCCCTTCAAAACCACCCTGGTTTCTTAGCTCCTGCACCGTGGCCTTTTAACAGGTGCTGAATGCTCTCTTTGTGCCTCTGATGGGAAGCATTCGCCCCACTTGGATTGCCTGACACCATTATGTGGTCAGAGGCAAGTCACTGTCTCCTAGCTCCAGTTCCGCACATGAAAAGCAGAGATGCTGAGATGACAAACACAATAAGTATTGTAAAGCCATTTAAAGGTGCCCTCAAATTACATGCAGTGTTGGCAGATCAAGTTGCTAATATTTTTTTTTTGGGTGGACTGTGTGCCTCTTTCCAGATGGATGTGATCTGCCTTCTTCCACTGGATTTTCTTTACCTCAAAGTGGGTTTCCATCCTCTCTTGCGCTTGCCTCGCTGTTTAAAGGTGAGTCAGGACGAGTTACGCTCCTACAACCTATTTTCAAAACTCTTTTTGTTGTGTTTTAGTAGATGTGCAAAACAGGGAGGGGGAGGAAGAACATTTTCCCTTTTTTGCTGGGCTTGCTGAAAGTGGGAAA
Source organism: Podarcis melisellensis (assembly GCF_964234715.1). NCBI lineage: Eukaryota > Metazoa > Chordata > Lepidosauria > Squamata > Lacertidae > Podarcis > Podarcis melisellensis. The sequence goes on from NC_138540.1 coordinate 53,953,768, forward strand.
TGCACTTGAGGTATTTATTGAAACCTTTAAATATTTGAAGGGCTGTCACTTTGGGCTCATCCAGAGATCCTAAATTTGCAGATCCTTCCATTGCTACCATAGACTGCCTTGGAAGGTGGCAGACTCTCCTTTCTTAATAAATTAAAAAATTGTCCAGTAGCACCTTAGAGACCAACTAAGTATGGGGTGGGGTTTTTCTCAGAAGGGTAGTAGGAGATGGGTGATTGACTCAATGGGTATGGTAAACCTGTTGACGACTGCATTAGTCCTACAGGAAAAAGCATCGGATAGTATGCAGATGACCCAAAATAGCTTTAGCATGTGTAAGAAAAACCCCACCCCACCTTCCCACTATATATAAGGGTCTGGTGACTTCTGTTTCAGTGTATCTGAAGAAGTGTGCTTGCACATGAAAGCTTATACCCAGAACAAACGTAGTTGGTCTCTAAGGTGCTACTGGACAATTATTTAATTTTTTAATTTATTTCAACTGCGTCAGACCAACACGGCTACCTACCTGAATCTCCTTTCTTAGACATTTTAAAACAGAATCTGGATAGCCTCCTGCTAGGAATTCTGTGGCAGTGGCTTGATCTTGATGACCTTTCAGGTACCTTCCCTTCAAAGCACTTTCAAGGAATTTGATTCAGGTGCTGCTGAAGGGACACCCACCAAATCATTATTTCAGTAATTAAGAAAAAGTGCTGGGAGCTTTTCCAGCTAATTTTATTGTGAAATATTTCTCCATTTGTCCCTGAACTGCTCTTGGTGCTCATCTGTACTTTTCATTCTGTCCCACAGTACATGGCCTTCTTTGAGTTTAACAATCGGCTTGAAGCTATTCTGAGCAAGGCCTATGTTTACAGGTGAGGTAAGCTTTTGCTGCTGACCCTCTTCACTCTTGAATGCAGCTGCTATAGGAAGAGGGGAGACTCAGGAGCATTGCAGCATTTTAGTTCCTTTCATAACTTTCTCTTTGTACAGTGGTACCTCGGGTTAAGTACTTAATTTGTTCCAGAGGTCCGTACGTAACCTGAAACTGTTCTTAACCTGAAGCACCACTTTAGCTAATGGGGCCTCCTGCTGCCGCCGCGCTGCAGGAGCACAATTTCTGTTCTCAACCTGAAGCAAAGTTCTTAACCTGAAGCACTATTTCTGGGTTAGCGGAGTCTGTAACCTGAAGTGTATGTAACCCGAGGTACCACTGTACTGATTCCCCCCCACAAAACTGAGGGATCACCTACCCTTAACTTGTCTTGTGCCTAGAAAGCATGGATCCAAGTGTTTTTCCACTTGCCCCACCGCTTTCCTCAATAAAACCCACTCTTTAGTGTGGAAAACAGAGCAAGCATCATTAAGAGGAAAACCAAATTTGCTCTATCAGGCTTCCTTGGGTGAAAGCAGTGGGATGAGCAGAAGCCTGGATGAGCCCCGAGACCTTCTGAAGAGAAAAGCTGCATGTTGATCTACATAGTCTAATGTAATTCCATTATTTCCAGAATTCACAGCATGTGACTTTTTTCAGAGGGCAGCAGTTGTGTTGGGCTGTTGAGGTGAAAACAACCAAGCATCTCGTAGCACTTTAAAGCCTAACCAATCTGTTATGGTAAAAACTGGGTGGGGGTTAGACAAATTTTTAGATAAGGCCAATGCCTTTTTCCCCTAGAACTCACTAGGTTCATGGCAATCTGCCTTCTGCCCCGACTACATTTTCACAGGGAGACCTCCAGCGACCATCATTGATTGACCCCTGGCCCCTTCTCACCTCTGCACGTTTTAAAACTATTTTTGAAGTTGCACATAGATGATGCTCCTAAAAGAAAATCTGTATGAAGGCAAACTTATGGAATAGGAGGGCCAAAGTGTCTACTTTCCATTGGCATATCCAGTGTAACTACCATATAACAATCACTATAATATAAGCTATTTGTTCCTAAGACCATACATAAGTACAATTGACCACTAGTGGCTCTATAGGTTGCAAATGGGAATGCAGACATGAAAAGTGAGATTGTTTTAGAGAACAACTTAAAGAGTATTTTGTTAACATTGTCGTCTTTCTTCACCCTCTTTGTAGAGTGGTAAGGATCACAGCCTACCTGCTCTTCAGCTTACATGTGAACTCATGTTTATATTACTGGGCATCCTCCTCTCAGGGGTTGGGCTCAACTGCCTGGGTCTACAATGGGGAAGGAAACAGGTACTCATTATATATTTCATTTCTGCATTGCTATAATCCAACCACCCCCAACACGGTGCCTTCCAGATGTTTTGGACTACAATTCCCATCAGCCCCGGCATCATAGAGCCAAAAAATCTAGAAGGCACTAGGTTGGGGAAGGCTGGTATAATTCATTGTTACAGGATAAAAGCAGTAGTAGATCAGTTGCTTGGGCATTCTTATCCTCTCATATCTTTTTTTTTATAAGCTATATCCGCTGTTATTACTGGGCTGTCAAGACTTTGATAACAATTGGAGGACTGCCAGACCCAGAGACCCTCTTTGAGATCATCTTTCAGCTGCTCAATTACTTCACAGGTGTCTTTGCTTTCTCTGTCATGATAGGTCAGGTAAGAAAACAATCCATGCCTTTTCAGTACACAACAATCCTTGTTCCTCCCCCTGCCCTGATTCTGCCCACCTAGAGGGGGTTAGGATGCAGTGAAGGTTTAGGATGCAGTGGACTCTGCTGACAGGATGCCTCTGCCACTGCAGAGGTCCCCACTGTGCCCACCAAAAGTTGCAGGCAGAAGCTACCATTGGCAGTACCCTTGCCAATAAACCCCTGAAACAGAGCATTTTAGAGGGTGGGGAGGTGTCCAGCTATTGGCAATGGGTGCAATTCTGGCACCTCTGCTACACCAGTCTGGAGGAGGCAGAGTGAAAATTTGCAGTTTGACTCGCCCACTTTCTGCCCTGGCATGAGTTGAGGAGTATTCACATTTTAAAAGTCTGTTAAAACAATGCTGGGGAAGGGGAAACTCATTAAGAATGTAAGCAGATGCTTATAAAGTGTTGGGCTCTGTTGTGTGGAAACTGGGACTTTTCCCAGCCTATTCATAGATAAAGTTAATATCAAGGCATTCCCAGGCTCTCGACTCTACAAAGTGAATGGCCACCATTCAGGTATCATGTTCCAGTTGAAAGAAAGAAAGAAAGAAAGAAAGAAAGAAAGAAAGAAAGAAAGAAAGAAAGAAAGAAAGAAAGAAAGAAAAAAAATTACCCTACAATCTCATATAATAAAACATCTCAACATGAGTTCTGGTTTTATTTCAGGACTGAAGAAATTTGCAGCTACTTGCCTAGCCGTTTGTTTAATTCAGGCCACATTCATTCTATACATTTAAAGCACAATTACGGTATATACGCGGGTGGCACTGTGGGTTAAACCACAGAGCCTAGGACTTGCCGATCAGAAGGTTGGTGGTTCAAATCCCTGTGATGGAGTGAGTGCCCGTTGCTCAGTCCCTGCTCCTGCCAACCTAGCAGTTCGAAAGCACGTCAAAGTGCAAGTAGATAAATAGGTACCGCTCCGGCGGGAAGGTAAATGGCGTTTCCGTGCACTGCTCTGGTTCACCAGAAGCGGCTTAGTCATGCTGGCCACATGACCGTGAAGCTGTACGCTGGCTCCCTTGGCCAATAAAGCAAGATGAGTGCCGCAACCCCAGAGTCGGTCACGACTGGACCTAATGGTCGGGAGTCCCCTTTACCTTCACTATACTGCTTTGAACAGTCATGGCTTCTCCCAAAGAATCCTGGGAATTGTAGTTTGTTAAGGGTGCGGAGAGTTAGGAGGCCCCTATTCCCCCCACAGTGCTACAGTTTCCACAGTGGCTTAACAGTCAGTCCCTCTTTACAGGGGACTCTGGGAACTATAACTTACTCCCATTAGTAACTCAGCCTTCTGTGAACTGGTGCTCCCCAACCCCCATGATCACCTTCTATCAGCACAGCCACCTGAAGCTTGGAGCTTGGGAGCTTTAGTTTGAAGGCATCAGGTTGGGGAAGGCAGGGATAGTTCAATGGTGTAGGTAGGCAATGCTGAACAAAAATCCCCTGAATGGTTTTCTCTTTATCTCACACAGATGAGAGATGTTGTTGGGGCTGCCACTGCTGGACAGACATACTATCGGAGCTGTATGGACAACACAATTAGATACATGGCTTTGTACAAAATCCCCCGATCTGTTCAGAATAGAGTCAAAACGTGGTATGAGTACACTTGGCACTCTCAAGGCATGCTGGGTAAGACTGAACTAGGGCTTTGAATATTGGCTTCATAAGGTGTTCCTCTTGTTGTTCAATATGGCTTAGGTCAAGGCTAGCTAAAATGGCGCTCTCTGGATGTTGCTTGGCCCCAGTTCCCAGCACCCTGTCCACTACCTATTGACTGGCTGCAGGGGCTGTCCAACAACCACTGGAGGGTGCCATGTTGGCTACCCCAGTTTAGGGCCAAACTAGCCATAATTTTGAATGCATATTTACATTTCAGGTGAATTGAATGACACAAGTAGCAGCCACAGGTGGTGGGGGAGTGGAGGGGAGAGGAAGAGACTGATAATTACAATCAGGGTGAGAAATTTAACCTTTTCCTTCCCTGCTGTGGTTCCATTGATGCCAATAGGACCTTTTTCTCCTATGAAAATATCAGCTTTGGAGGAGTGGCTTTTCTGTTGGTGTCTGGACTACTGCACAGGCAAATCAAATCACATTAATTCCAAATCACATCAATTCCAAATTATACAGCCAGATTTTTAAATTTTTTGTTGCGGGTACCCATACTCCAAGCTCCGAAAGGGGACCGAACACCACTCCTGCTGCTGCTTTGATTAAACAGTTCTATCCAGTTCTGTCCAGATAGTCTTTTTATTATTTTCTTCATCTTCTTGTTGTTATCATATATTCTTTTCTTTATGATCTCTGATAATCTTCACAAGCGGGTGAAAGACGAACATCTCCTGCGTGGGTTTTACACTCTACAAAAGTGTAGAGTGTAAAGGACATAAAGGACAGACGCCATTTCCACACCTCCGTTAGAAACATTTCCACAGTCTGTCCGCTGATTCACAGGCTTGCCACCTATAATTCAGAGGGTTCTGCCAGGTCAAGATAACGTTCCAATAACCATACATTCGCATTCCAATGACCCTGGTCCTCCTCCCTCTCGTCCTCCTTAGGCAAGCCTGTCTTCTCAAGACTCAATTTATAACTGCGTCATAAAGTTTTCCTTCCATCCACCAGTCCTTTCTTTAGTCAATAATTATTTCCCACACAGATCTTAGTCTCTTGCTTGTGATTAGTAATGACAACATTTCTTCTCTCTAGAGAGGAGGATTATTGGTACTCACATAAGGCAAAAAAAAAAAAGTTTTTCCTCCCCCCTCGTTCCGTTTAACTCCAACATACCAGTCTTTTAATGATGATTCTTCACTTGATTTATTGTCCCGCCCGTTGCTCCACTTACAGAGATCACATTACAGTGGTGCCTCGCAAGACGAAATTAATTCGTTCCGCAAGTCTTTTCGTCTTGCGAGTTTTTCGTCTTGCGAAGCACGGTTTCCCATAGGAATGCATTAAAAATCAATTAATGCGTTCCTATGGAAACCGAACCGCCTTCAGACCAGGTCTGGGGACAGTCTGTCCCCCGACCTCTTCTGAAGGCTGTCGGGGGCGAAAGTCTTTGCTTCCCCCCCCCCGCCTGCCTTCCCGGGACAGCGGAGACTTTTCCGCTGTCCCGGGGGCTTTTAAAATGCTGGCGGGCGGCAGCGAAGGCTTCGCTGCCGCCCGCCAGCATTTTAAGATCGCCCAGGGACAGCGGAGGACTTTTCCGCTGTCCGGGGCGATCTTAAAATGCTGGCGGGCGGCAGCGAAGCCTTCGCTGCCGCCCGCCAGCATTTTAAGATCGCCCAGGGACAGCGGAGGAATTCTCAGCTGTCCCGGGGCGATTTAAAAGCCCCCGGGAAGGCAGGCAGGGGGACAAAGACTTTTGTCCCCCGCCCACCTTCGGAAGAGGTCCTGGACCTCTTCCGAAGGCGGGCGGGGGACAAAAGTCTTTGCTCCCCCCTGCCTGCCTTTCCGGGAGAGCGGGAAGGCAGTGCTGCCTTTTCCGCTCTCCCGGAAAGGCAGGCAGGGGGGAGCAAAGACTTTTGCCCCCCGCCCGCCTTCGGAAGAGGTCCAGGACCTCTTCCGAAGGCCGGCAGGGGGCAAAAGTTTTTGCTCCCCCCCCCGTCTGCCTTCAAAAGCCGTCCGGGATAGCGGGAAGCGCTTCCCTGCTATCCCGGACCGCTTTTAAAATGCTGGCGGTGGGGAGCAAAGCCTTTCGCCCCCGCCGGCCTTCCTGGACCTCTTCTGAAGTCCGGAGGGGGGGAAAAGGCTTTGCTCCCCACCGCCAGCATTTAAAAGAGGTCCCCGAGATTTCCCTATGGGCTTTCGTCTTGCGATGCAAGCCCATAGGGAAAATCGTCTAGCGAAGCGTCGCAAAAACCGAAAAACCCTTTCGTCTTGCGGGTTTTTCGTCTTGCGAGGCATTCGTCTTGCGGGGCACCACTGTATTCAGCAGTCTTTACTCCCAATTTTCACTTGATGTATGTGCAATTAGCTTCTTTACAATTATAAATTTCCAATTATATATTTCGAGCTACTGCGAACCAGTGCGCTGATTGGAGATAGCATCAGGAAGAGCAGACTTCACTCGAGGGCTTGTGCCAAGTGTCCACACCCCCTTCTTTTGAATCCGGGGGTGAATTATGGACCCCACTGGCAAGGCAGTCCCCCCCATCCCCTTGGGGGGGCAAGGAAGGCTGCATACTTCCCATAGCAGCCTCTTAATTACCTCATGTGGGTCGGAAAGATGTTATTGTCGGCCATCTTCCAATGCGCCCCCTGGTGGCCCCCCTGCTGTTTGAGTTTTAAAATATGTGCACAGGCAATTCTCTAATCCGCGGTTTCAGGAAAGGCAAACTCTTCCTTACACTTCCTTTGCTGCAGACGAATCGGAATTACTGATGCAGCTGCCAGACAAGATGAAGTTGGACATTGCAGTTGATGTGAACTATGACATTGTTAGCAAGGTGCCTCTTTTTCAGGTATGGTCCACACCCCCTCAGGGATTCGCTTACTTAAATCCAGACATGTTTGTACAAGCCAACTGATTCTTCCTTCCTTTGCATTCAGGGTTGTGACCGGCAGATGATTTTTGACATGCTGAAAAGGCTCAGATCTGTGGTGTACCTGCCCAATGACTACGTCTGCAAGAAGGTAACCAGCTTTGTCTAAGAAGTGAAAAGTAGGGTTGAGCTGAGTTGAACTGTGGAATGAGGGGTGAGGTGTGGGAATACTTGCATGACATTTTAAGTACCCAGTTTTCAGTGACTTTGGATTCAGTGACTATGAAAATGTTTGTAGTGGTTGGCAGTCCTTTCTGCACTATACCTTGATAGTATTGTTCTCCATTATTCAGAGTCATGGCTTCCTCTCACCTCCTCCCCCCAAAAATCCTGGGAATGGTAGTTTGTTATGGGTGATACCCCTTACAGAGCTAACAATTCCCAGCACCCTCAACAAATTACAGTTTTTGCTGTTGTAGCTCAGTTGGTAGAGCATGAGACAATCTCAGGGACAGGGGCTTGGATTAGCTGACCCCCACGATACCTTCCAACTCTACAATTCTAAGATTCTATGACATGAAAGCAGCAATAAAAATAAATAGAACAACATTCAAAACTTGGGTAGTCAGTCTGAAACCTGAAGGGCAAAGGATCCCTGGTGCTGCAAAGAACACTTTTCCTCCTTGTTACTTCAGGGGGAAATTGGCAGAGAGATGTACATCATTCAAGTCGGGCAAGTCAAGGTGCTCGGAGGACCTGATGGGAAAACGGTGCTTGTGACTTTGAAAGCTGGATCTGTGTTTGGAGAAATAAGGTCAGACAGATGGAGAATGTCGATGTGGGGAGGAAACTGGGCTTGGCAACAGGAAGGAGAAGAAAGGGGCTCAGAAAGATAAAAGTATAGTCATGTACAGTCTTGCTTACTTTTCATCCAAAATGAGATCGGCAGATTTTTCAGGTAATTTTTCCCCCTTCAACTGAAAAAGATTTCCCTGATGATAAGAGAAGTCCTGATAACAAAGAAATATAGGTACTTTGACTATCCTTTCCACCTTTGAATCTTGAAACTGAATGGCTATAAAGAGATGTACATGGCAACTATCTGATTTTGTTCTAGATTTCAACTACAGAGGGGGCTAAATATACTTTGGCTAACAAATACACTCCTAATCAATCAGGATTGTATGAAGTCGTCCCCCCCCCAAAAAAAAATTGGACAAATGACTGGAGGGTCTATAATAATAGGAGAAATTCAGTGGAGTTATTGCACATTAAAGTAGATAAATCATCTAATAAAAAAGGAAAGAATGAAATCATTCTAACTGAACAATTGAAGCTCTCTCTTGGAGACATAGAAATCCGCATGAAATAGGCTATACTTATTATTCAATTGTCCATGAGTCATATTCCTGCAGAGTTTTTACTTCTCCTGAATTAATACAGAAAGAGAAATCTGTATCTATAAAGACAGTGACAACAGGGTTTTCAAAACTCTGAAGAATTCCATCACCTAATGAGGAACACAGAATGCACCGTGCAGAACCCAGAAAGCAAATTATGATGCCTTGAAAAATGACACCTGAAAAATTATAGTTTACCAATAATCTGTACCCATTTCCCATGCCTCCTTCTGCCAAACTCTCATTATGGAAATGCAGAAGAGCAATTTGGTTCAGGGGCAGCCCACCCATGAGGCAAGGTGAGGTGACTGCCTCAAGCAGCAGAAGCCCATGAGGTGGTGTTCCACACAGGCATCTCGCCACCTCTGCTGCCAGTGGAGAAGCGGTGCTGGCAGGGGCACCTGTTTCTGGTGAGATCTCACAAGATCTTGTGGAGTGTGCAGTCATACAAGATCTTGCTGGAAGCTAGTTATTTCATTCATGCTGAATGAGGTCCTCAGGAGACGCTGAGAAAAAAGGCACAGGAGCCAAGCTTAGTTCCCCACTGTATTCAATAGTAGATGTTGAGTTATGGAAACCAGATTGAGTCCCCAGTTGATGTCTTTTTCTTTTTCTTAGCTTACTAGCTGTGGGAGGTGGAAATCGACGCACAGCGAATGTTGTGGCTCATGGATTTACTAACCTTTTCATCTTGGAAAAGAAAGATTTGAATGAAATTTTAGTGCATTATCCAGAGTCTCAGAAGTTGCTGCGGAAGAAGGCCAGGTGAGCTGCAGGATAGCCAGGTGCTGGTATGTTTGTGCACAGCCATGCTCTCTATCAAGTCTGAAATTTCATGAGTCCAAGCTGAAATTTAGGCTCAGCAGCTCATTGGCTCCTAATATTCCCAACACCTGAACAATGTGTGAAAATACCTGTTTTCCCTTTCTGTTCTTAGGAGAATGCTGAAAAACAACAGCAAAACTAAGGATGACAAAAGCAAAGGCATCATCATTCCTCCAAGAGCTGGGACTCCTAAGCTCTTCCAAGCCGCCTTATTCGCTGCAGGAAAGATGGGAGGCAAAGGGCGGTTGGCTCATATCAGATGGAAATTGAAAGAGCTGAAAGCTATGCAGGTAAATGCACAGAAAAAAGTAGCTGCAAATGTCAACAGTGAGTTCTCTCTGGAAATGGGGTAGAAGAACCTAACAAGTTAGGAAGTTCCATGGTGTTTTTACAGCTGGGACCCCACAGGGGAAGAGCAACTGAAGGAGGGCTGTTTTTGAGCTGAAAAACAATATAATGAGCAGCAGGGAAATGGTTAAACACTTATCTCCCTGCCCTGCCACCATTCCACTCAGTAGCACCAGCATCCCAAGGCCACTTCTCATTTAGAGATGTTGGGACTTTGTTACCTTTGGTTCAATGTGTCTGATTTCCCTAGCTTTCTAAAACAAAACAACCTTTCCGCTAGGCAAGACTTAATCTATGCAAGAGCTCTGGATTGGCATGTTTTCAAAGCTTGGACTGAAGCTAGAGCATATAAATAAATAGGGTTCTTCCTATTTATTTATAGCTTCCTCTAACTGCAAGCTCGGTGCCCCAGTGTCAACAGGGATGGTAGCAAAACAAGGTCACTGAGTGAACCTAAATGTTTGCCAAAATACACACATTTTTTGAAAAACACAAAAAGGAAGCAACTAAAACCCCTTCCTCCCAAAGAGCTCAGTGGACACCAGGAGCACAGAATTTTCCGGAATTGTTATGCTGAACAGTGGGTGTCAAGAGGGAGAGCTGTTTCAGCCCTGAGCAACTCCTAGATTCCTGCCGGTATCCCAACTGGCTGGCTAGCACCAAAAGCACTTTGGCTATGGGGTGAGAATATACTTTTGTTCTATGAATACTACTGAGAGTCTCTACACATCAGGGACTAGAAAGATAAATTATTTTTGGATTGGTGAGGGTTGTTTCCAGGCAGACTTGTGCCAGACATCTCCCTGCCCCAGATACCAAGCATGCCCCATATTCAGGTAACCACCAGTGTGATACCTTTGTCTTTCAGGAGGCCAGTGCCACTCCAGTTCCACCTAAATCACCAGCCAGTCATAGATCGCCAACCGTCTCCCAGAAATCAGTTCCACCTAAACCATCAGCCAGTCATAGATCACCTCCCGGCTCCCGAAGATCAGTTCTGCCTAAATCACCAGCCGTTCATAGCTCACCAGCTGGTCCCCAAAAATCAGACGACTGCAGCAGAACAGAGAAGATTATCTCAAAATCTTCAGATCACTCTGTTACAGTTTGCATAACTCCAGCACCTAAAGGTGATGAAGAGATTCTCTCCGTAGAGATTCTAGACAAGGACGAAACTAAGTAGAAAAGTCCAACTAGCTGACTGTCTTGCTTCTCATAGAAGGACACTGCCATAGGCCATAGCCTGAGGAAGGCACTTTAGTGACTATGGATCACTGCAAAATATGGATAGGCTTGGGCTCTTCCAACATTCAGAATGTAGCCTCCAACGTTGTGCTATTAGATGAAAAGATGGCTGGAAATCCATCTCTTTTAAAATAAGGTCTAGAATTATTTGCACCCTCAAGGTATGGGGCTTTGTCCATACCTTGGCAGAATTTTGCACCCCTTGTGCTCTCTTTAATTCACCCTCATCTATGTGACATCCTCCTTGAACAACGGGTCTCCCACACTTTCCCCATCATGAATCAGGACTTGCACAAGGCATTCCCACAACCTCACCGGGCAACTTCATCAAGTGCAGATAGGAGGTAAATAATGCCAGTCTACTTTCCCGGGGTTTCAAAGCCATTGCCTTTTATTCTAGCCTTGATGGATGTGGTGAAAATTGTTCCTCTGCCTCTGTTTGATCTCCCTGCCCTGCTTACAAACATTTGAAGAAAAATATGGTATGCTTTAATGCCCAAATCTATATTGATCTGGTGGACTGTCGTATTTCCACATCTAACTGATGCATTGCAGTCCCTGGAGTGTACATGCATAACTTGCTTAGCCCAGCCTTGGCCATCCTCATGCCTCACAGGAGTTCTGGACTCCCATCATCCCCAGCCAGCATGCTCCAGGCAGTAGCAAGAGCTGTACACTAGCCTTGACCTAATAAACCGGCATTCTTTCTCCTAGTCTCTTCCTTATTTCTTGTAACCTGTTACCAGTGTCCAAATGACTATTGTCATTTCTGTGTTTTGGGGAATTCATTAACAACCTTTTCCTTGCAATGTAAGCTGAGGGGCAAAGAACACAGCGCAACAATAATTATTTAAAATGTTAGCAGCATTGTAACAAACAGCATATGCAAAGTAGTAGTGTCTGCAGGAAGGTTAATTACATTCCAAATGCCTGGGTAAACAGAAAAGCAGACCATTAGCAGAAGGGTGTTTTTGTTGTTAAGCTTTTGCAAATTAACTCATGGACCAAAACATCTAATTAACATGCCTCGCTTGATAACATCTGCCCCATGTCAGCAAGTGAACACTATTGTCTTGCAATAGGAATCATAGGCAAAAAATGGGCAAATGGAATGGAAAATGAGCAAGTGGATTGAGGCTGAGTGCATATTACTCTTTATTCCAGCTCCTGTGTGCTTCCAAGTCTGATGTTCAAAGCTGTGTACACATTATGTCAGCCCCAATCCATATCTATCATGTAGTTTCTCAAGAAATACTCCTGTTTGAAGCGTTTTCCCTCAAAGCAGCTTTGATTAGATTTGAAAATGCAAGCTGAAGTCAAGGTGAGGTGTGTACAGCTCAGACAGCCATTGCACATGTGCAGATGACAACACATACGCAGATGACTGCTTCACTTAATTGGAATTTAGGGGGGTTGCGGAAACAAATCAGGTAATGTGATCAGTTGAGGACATTTCTACATCACAAATGCAAATGTGGCTTGAAATGGCACTGAGGGGAACAGGAATGTGTTTTAAGACGCTTAGTAGCGTTACTGAGCCAATCATTTAGCTATCCAGTAGGTGGCAGCAAGGGAGCCTAAATTGGTACACCATAAAAGAAAAAGACCTCTTGCACTGTAGTAAAGCTTTTGCATCAGGGCCCAGGTCCAAATCCTGGTATCTCCAGTAAGAAACGAGGTAGCATGGGAAAGGTGAAAGAGAGATGAACATAGCTGGAGAGATTTGTAACCTTCCACTTAACATTGTCCCTAGAAGCTCCAGTGCTGGGAAACTGCAGAAGGGCTTTCTGAATGGACAAGCGAGTACTGTGACATAATAACTGGGCAAAATACCAATTGGATCCCTCTTATAGCCATTTGCCTGAAAAGCATTCTGCTTGCTCCTTAGCAGCAAGCTAGACTTACCCATGGGTGAAGGAAAGACGTGTCGGAGGAGAGTCCTCAAAGGCTCAAAGTTCCTGGAGGAATCTCCCATGAACACGTCACAACTCTGCCCTTTGGACACTCCTGCGACACTTGGAACTATGTGTCCAGCACACAAGGAGAGGTGAGACGTCTGGAGAGACAATGGAGGTGGGATGTGGGTGAGGGGGGCTGATGATGACCCACCACAATTTTCCTGACTCTTTCTCCTCATGGAACACAGTCAAGCAAAATCCAGCCTAACTATTACACACTGGCAATGAGTTCCTTGGGGAAAATTGAGGTATCCTGAGTTTTATCAGGCAATGGGGAAAACACCCTCCCCAAACAAAATCTGCTAAGCTTCCCATCCCTAAGCTGCATCCCCAGACATTCCAGGAGGGATGGAGGAGAAAGCCACAACTGTGAGCTACGGCAGAGTTCGGCCAAAGGGAAGCGGGCAGCAGGGCAGCAAACACACATGGCTTAGGAAAGCTGAACTGGGAGGAAGGATGAAGGAAAGAGGTGCCATGGCCAACTCTGCAGACAAGGAAGGGAAACTGAAAATGTAGTACACATTTTTCCTAATAATACACATTTTAAATTCCAAATTTCACCATTTACACCCCGAAGTGGCTAACAACACTACAATACAGTATACAAAATTTAAAACCTGAATAAAAAATTCAGTATTTTAGAAAGTAAAGCATTTGAGAAGCATTCAGGGTGTAAGGTTTGACCAGGTGCCTGAAACTCATTTGAGGCGGTGCCTTTATAACTTTGTGGGAGGGAGTTCCCTAGAGTTGGGCCCATCACGCTGAAGGCATGACTCACTGTGGACATGAGTTGAGCTTCTGGCCTATAGGGAACCATTAATAGTGCTTTCCCAATGATCTCAGTGATTGACTTGGGCTGTACGTAATATACATGTCATATGATCACATCTGGCTGTAAATACAAATTGGGCAATCGGGAACAGGGCATTTAAACAACTGAAACTAAAAAAGAAGCTCAGGGACACCAATCCTCCAACAGTTTGAAACCAGCAAGGGATTGGAGAAAGGAGCTAGTGATATGGATAAATTCAGCTCGGCTGCTATGGCTGGGCTCTTCCTCTCCTAACTACTTGGAATCATAGAATTGTAGACATGGAAGCTACCCAAAGGGTCATCTAGTCCAACCCCCTGCAATGCAGGAATCACAACAAATGAATTTATGACAGATGGCCATCCAACCTCTGCTTAAAAACCTCCTAGGAAGGACAGCCCAATCAACTTCCAAGGTTGTCTGTTCCACCGGGGTGTGTGTGTGTGTGTGTGCGTGTGTTTGTGTGTGTGTTTGAACCTGAGACAAACAACAAAACACTCCCAATCTGGGGAAGAAGGGGTGGGTGAAGATCTACATCAGGAACAAGCAGGGAATGAAGAAGAAGAAGAAGAAGAAGAAGAAGAAGAAGAAGAAGAAGAAGAAGAAGAAGAAGAAGAAGAAGAAGAAGAAGAAGAGTAGTAGTAGTAGTAGTAGTAGTAGTAGTAGTAGTTTGGATTTGATATCCTGCTTTATCCCTACCCAAAGGAGTCTCAAAGCGGCTAACATTCTCCTTTCTCTTCCTCCCCCACAACAAACACTCTGTGAGGTGAGTGGGGCTGAGAGACTTCAAAGAAGTGTGACTAGCCCAAGGTCACCCAGCAGCTGCATGTGGAGGAGCGGAGACGCGAACCCGGTTCACCAGATTACGAGTCTACCGCTCTTAACCACTACACCACATTGGCTCTCTACTTTGGGGACAAGGGAGGGGAACGAAATCAACCTTACTTGGTGGATGAAGTGGGAACCAAAGGCCATTGCAGGGGTGGGAAAGGGGCCACTCTGAATCATGTTGAGTGGGTGCAGACCCCAGAAGACCCCAGAGGGCAGCTTCTGCTATTTCCTCACTAGGGGAAATGTATCGTTTCTGCTGTGACAGCGGCAGCAGGCAATGCATTCACTTGAGGCTGGATCTGCTACTGCTGTGGATCCTGCCGTCCAAGGCAGTGGTCTCACCTTGCCTCATGGGGTGTGCCAGCTCTGTGTTTCACTGTCAAACAGCTCTTATTGTTAGAAAGTTCTTCCCAATGTTTAGTCTGAATCTCCTTTCTTGTAATTTGACTCTACCCTCTGGAGCAGGAGAAAACAAGCTTCCACATTACAGCCCTTCAGATATTTGAAGATGACTATCATAATCACCTCTCAGTCTCCTCTTCTCCAAGGTGGAATATACATTGTTAGAAGGGGGAAGAGAAGGAAAAGTGGTATTTCTGAGCACCAACTAGAGACCAGAGTTGTGGATTTCCTGCCCTTCGAGATTTTCCCTCTTCACCGCCTTTGTTTCAGCCTGGTTACCTCATGGCAAATTCTATTCCAAGGAGCTCAGTAAGTAAACATGTGGGGGGAGTCAGGGATCCATCACAGCTCTGCAATGCACATGGAACTTCCATGCAGGAGCTGTCCTGCTTTGTATGTTAACCTGTCAATTTATGGGGGGCGATAGGAATGCAGGCAGCAAGCAGCAGGGAAGGAGGGGAATTCAGGTCACATTTTAATTGTAGCCTTCCTAATTCCCAGAACATTACGTAAGCAGAAATGCAGTTACCCTTCAGACTTCGCTGAATTTTCCAATACTGAAAAATGTATACAAATACGCGTAGTGAAAATAATGGGAAAATGCATTATATAAGGGGAGATGGCATGCAAAAATGTGTCCATTAGCTCATTAAAAATGAGCACTAAAGCCCTGACAATTATGACAAAATGATGCAAAAATATGAACTGAACTTGGAATATTCAGAAACTGAGCGAGACCAGAATTGACAGATTGGCTGATTTAGCACACCAAAGAACAGGGCTTTTATTTATTTGTTATTTGTTTTTTTAGCATGGCTTGTTTTAGGCTGAAACATAACTTATTTGGCATAAGAGGCTTTTGTCACATTCGCTTTGTGGTCTTTTGGGGCAGTTGGAGACATTCTCCAATGCCAAGCCTGATTATTAAGCTCTCTTTCAGAATGGATGGTTTGCTATGATTCTAGCTCAGTTAATGAATCCCTTCATCTGTCAGAGAATAAATCGGAAGTGTCACCTAGTGCTCCTGTCACTGTGACTGTCCCAGGCTCATTCAAGCATCTGAGACTGCTTCTGGACACAGCACAAGGCCTGAGGGTGTCTCTGGAGCACTTTTAATAGTTGCTTCTACACAATGTCTCAAATGCATGTGGTGGGTAGTGGAGGGTGAAGGAAATCTTAAGCAGCAAGGAATCCTTGTATCTCAATTTGCTTTGGGCTTAAAAGGAAAGATACAAATCCCTGCTAATGAGATTGTGCTGCTGCTATTTTCTTCACTATCCCGAAGGAGGTAATAGCCTCTGGTCATCTGGTTTCATTGGCTTAATTCTTTAGGGCAGCCTTCCCCAACCTGGTGCCCTCCAGATGTTTTGGTCTACCATTACACAGCTGACACGGCTGCTGTGGGGCGGGTATTTATAAGCAATGAGGAAAATGTCTGAGATTATTGCTCTCAATTCTGTTACGAGCAGTGACAACTGTCAGCACTGATGAACTCATTTGCCACTTCATATTTTGGGTGTCACCCCTCCTTAGCCCCCCTTGCATAGCAGCAAGCTCCTCTGGACTCAAATTTTCCCCATCAGAATTCCTGTCAGGGCTGCCCCTACCCCTCAATTTAATTCACAGCTGCCAAGCAGTGCCTGTTCACATACTGTGCTTAGAAGAAATGAACTTATCTAGACTTTCGCCTGTGTGGTATAACCAAATTTAATTGGGTGGATGGGGCACCTGAGTCTCTAGTCTCAGTAAAATTGTGACCAGTGCAGCACAGCACAAATGTAGCTTGTTCTCTCTGGAATAGACACAAGGGATCAATTTAAATGAAAAACCATTATGGAACAGAATGCTATTATGCCTAGGAAATGAAAAGGCTATTTATTAGGTGGAACAGATAGACTACCCAAGGGGTGGGTGGATGTGTCCATTTCAGCTTCTCTCTGTTTATAATTTTTTCACCCTTAAGGTCAGCTTGTCCCGTTACACCATCTATTTGCAAATTTTTATTTTAAAAGTCCACCTTTTGAAAATGTTATGAATTTGTATGCATGTTTCTCCTAACAGATGCATTTTTTGCACACAATCTGGCCTAGTGTGCACATTTTTGCAAGCACATTTCCCTAATACAAATACAGTTTTATAGTTGCTTTCACTGATGTATGCCCTTTTGTGTGGACTTTTATGGTAGGAAAACTGCATCATTAAAAAAATTCAGATGTGCAGATTATGAAGGGTAACTGTGTTCAGATTCACTTATTGCTTCAGGAGGTTAGAATCAGGAAGGTTTCTCATTTTAGTGAACCAAATGAATTTTTCCTCCATTCCTTCCAGCTATTGATATTCATTCTGTTCCCTCAGTGGCCTGAACTACAGTGAGAGGGAGAGAAGCACAATAATATATGAGCAGTGAAAAGTCTCTCTTTCCCTGTGCTGTAAGTACTTAAAAAAAATAAAAGGGCATTATTTATATTCTGCTGGAGTGAGGGGAGTTATCTGGCAAAGGCGAGGAAACCAGAAGTGGGTTTGTTGCAGAGGCACTTGACAGCGGGCCCACACTCAACTTTTTTTCTGAATGAGGGGTGTGAGAGAAAGAGATTGCAGTTGCTCACTAGTGTCAGAAAGGCACTTGGCACATGCTGGGATGTACTTTTCTTCCCATGCTCCAGGACTCAGCACTTGTGCTCAAGACAAGGTGTATGGGCTGAGGCCTGGTAAGTCTTGGTGCAAATTGGGTCGATTTTAGAGTGCTTGTTCAAAGAGGGGAGAGTTATGAGAAAAAGAAGCTGCTTTGTTTTGAAGAGTTGCTGCAAAGGGGGGGGGGGGCTAGGAATCAGCTGGTATGTGGAAGAAAACAGAATGCCTGTGTTATGTGGCTGAGTTTCCTGGCAACAGAAGGGGGAATCAGTGCTTAATTTCTAGAAAATTCCTTGGGCTTTCACATAAGATCTGCTTCTGGGAAGGAGAAAGGCTGCAGTTGAAGGAGAAGCACTCTGCATATGGCAAAAGGTACTGTACTTGTATCATTAAAATGCAACTGTTATTTCTGCTTAAGAATTCTCAGCTATGAAGTCAAGATCAGTCACTGAACCATTGGGCAGAATCCTTAAAGGGAAATATTTTGTGCTCTTGCAGTGCCTTGGCTTTCCTCAGTTCAAATATGGGACTAGTATATATTAAATAGTATAAATGCATACAGTGGTACCTCAGGTTAAGTACTTAATTCGTTCTGGAGGTCTGTTCTTAACCAGAAACTGTTCTTAACCTGAAGCACCACTTTAGCTAATGGGGCCTCCTGCTGCTGCTGCGCCTCTGGAGCATGATTTCTGTTCTCATCCTAAAGCAAAGTTCTTAACCTGAAGCACTATTTCTGGGTTAGCGGAGTCTGTAACCTGAAGCGTATGTAAACTGAGGTACCACTGTAATTCATTGTTCCAGCACATACATGTATCTGAAGCATTGTAGTCTGGGAGTTGCTTCACTGCTTTTGCCTTCTGTCTTCATGGACTTAATCTATTGCAGTGGTAGGCTGAAGGTAGATTGGGATCTAGATTGGTTGATCTGGGGCTGATTTGCTGCAAATCATCTGAGTTTACAATTAGCAGCAACAAAAATGCTTCCCTCCTTCTTTAAATTAAGCTGCTGGGATGTAGGGGGTGGGGAGGAAACCAGGAGTGGATTTTGTGTAACAAGTCATGAGTTATGGTACTAAAAATCAAGTTATTGCATTGATCATGTGCTCACGAGGCATGGTCTCTTCTTTAACCCTATGCTGCTTGACTCCGCCCCCCCCCCAGCCACCACTTTATATCCAGCTCTGGTTCATGGACCTTGAGCTTCTAGGACAAAGTACAGTAGATCATGTAAGCCTGGAGTTTGCCTACCTCCTAATCTATGGCATTCACCCACTTGTAAAGATCCTGTTTGCTGCTTGCAGCATGTTAAGAGTCTCAATTGTCTGAACTGTGTTGGCCCCACCATGCCATTACTGCTCATGCTTTTCTTATCATCTGTGAAATGTTGACAGGGAAATAGCAATATAAATAACCAAGGTGCTTATATCATGATCATATATTGAACTCAATTAAACACTTATTTGAACCTTAATTCCCCCCCCCCAATCATATTGAATTGTTGTTGATCTATTTTAGTCTGTATTTAGTTGGTATTCCTCAATTGCTAACTTCTTGTAGTTGATTCTTTTCATTCAAGACAATACATTTCTTTCAACAAAAAAGAAATTGTGTGGCTAATCGCTGGAGAGTCTCTTGGAAATGCTGTCAAGGCAGTAGAGGATTGTCCACTCTAGTTCATGTTGGTTTTGTGTTCATTTAAAATGAAACTAATACATGCCTTAGTGGTGAAGACTCTTAAAAGAAATGATGACTCATATGAAGACCGTTTCATGCTATTGAAGTCTCTAGAAAAACAAAAACGAAAACCTTTCTGAACCTTCTGAGTTCAGGAGAGCCAGTTCGTATTTTATTTGCACAGCAGAGTGCAATGGAGACAGAAATCAAAACATGTCTATATTTAGTGTGCCTTCTGCATTAGCTAGTTACTGCCTCAGGCAAATGTTTAACCTATATTTGTAAAACTACCCCATAACTGCCAGTGAAGCAGGGAATCTACTGCTCCAAATCCAAACACAGTAACACAGAAAGCTTTTCTGTTGAACAGACCCATTACTACTAGAAAGAGGTGGAGGGAAAGTCTGGCCTGTACAGTATCAGTCCATCTAAGCATCTCAACATGCTACTCTACTGCCCTTTTCAGGTAATCAGGTTTCAGTGCAGTGGTGATTCTCATCTGTCACTGTTAATTGCAAAGCCAGTAGTGAGGGAGTGTATCAGGCATCCATAGTCCTACCCAGAATTAAGCTGCTGCCCTTGCTTTTAGACTCTCCTAGATGAAATGCATGTGTTGATTCAAATATATCCATCTGAGTGCAACCTTCGACAACCCGGTGACCTCCATTTAGGACTATAACTTTTATCAGTCCCAGCTAGCTGGGCTGGTGAAGACTACAGTAAGAATTCAAAATGTGCATTCATGTATGGCAATTATCTGCAAATCAGTGTGGCTTACATAAGACAACTAGCACCCATCTTTCATATGAGGATTCTGCTTATGTGTCACACTCAGCATGGAAGATGCCATGGCCAAATCTGAGGAAATGGTTTGTGACATGGTACAAGAATATCTCGATTTTTGTTTTGAGGAATGTCTACCTATGCAAATCATGGTTATGGACCATGTGTTTTCAATGGCCTTTTATGTGGTGGGACCTTTATTTTGGAGGTGCAAATGGTATAAACTTGACTTGACATTCTGGAGCCAATCTAAGGCCCGCCTTTTTACCTAGGCTCTTATGAGTAGCTAGATGCCTATGCAACTATAATGTGGTTATAATGTACTGCTGATTATCTGTTACAACTGATTGTTTCATTGGGTTTGTTAGATGTTTCTTTCTTTTATTGTTTATCACTGTTGGGGTTTTTAACGGTCGTACCTTGGTTTTCGAACAGAATGCATTCTGGAAATGTTCAGAAACCAAGGTGTGGCTTCAGATTGGCTGCAGGAGCATCCTGCAGCCAATCGGAAGCTGCAGAAGTTGCGCTGGATGTTCGGCTTCCAAGGCAACATTCGTAAATTGGAACACCTACTTCCGGGTTTGCGATGTTTGAGTTCCAAGTTGTTCATGAACTAAGCTGTTCGAAAACCAAGGTACGACTGTTATTGTTATTACCAATTCTGGGATTCACACAAAAGGCAGGATATTATTAACTAAATATATGCAATGTCAGGCTATAGTCTATTTCATATAACACTTGGTTCTAAAAACAGGCAGGCTGGAGACAGGTTAAAGCAGAAGTTTTGCTCTGGCTTCAGATCAGGTGAGCTAATGATAAGGGAGGTTGTACTCACCCTGTTTGCCAAGGTCTAGCTCTTAACTTTCTGAAGGTGTACCTAACCTTCAAGAAAACCATTCTCCTTGGGGAGGGAGACTACAGCTCTTTTTGTACTGTGATAACTTGGCCACAGTAGTTTACAGACCCTCCATGTGCCCCTATTTTCCAGGGATGTTTCTGATTTAGATCAGCCATCCCAGTTTCTGATTTCAACCTGGAATGTGCCACTTTTCTTAGGATGTCCCTATTTTCATTGGAGAAATGCTGGAGGGTATGGAGTTATCCAACCTCTGAGCCATCTGAAGGAAATCTTGTACAGGGAAAGTTTTTTTAAAAAAAATTAATGTTTTATTATGCTTTTATATATGTTGAAAGCTGCTGAGAGTGGCTGGGGCAACCCAGTAAGATGTATAGGGTATAAACAGTAAAATGATCATTATGGAATGGGACGTCCCTATGTTTCATTGGAGAAATATTGGAGGGTGGAGTCTACTCAGACTGCTTGTCTAAGGTCAGTGGTTGGTCTCATCCTGAGCCTAGGGGAATTAGTGCAAACACACAGTCCCTTGTCTTGGGCCCTGGTGCTGCTGGGATTAAGAGTACGCCTTATGTCTTGGTGAAAATGGACACGGCTGCCAAGATGAGCAAGCACTGGAAGTGAGGAGGCTGGTGTGTGAGGCCTTTCCATTTCTGCTGTCTCTGGGTGCCAGCCAGCCAGAGTCTTACGAGCCTTCCAAATGATAGCTTCCTTCCTCTCAAGTGTTGGGACCATCCCATTCTCCTGCCTGCTGTGCTTTCTTTGGGGATCTGACAACCCAGTAAGATGTATAGGGTATAAACAGTAAAATGATCATTATGGAATGGGACGTCCCTATGTTTCATTGGAGAAATATTGGAGGGTATGAGTTTATGCTCTATAAACTCCTGCCTGAATTACTGCCATGTGCTCTACATTGGACTTCCCTAGAAAACACTTCAGAAGTTGCAACTAGTGCAGAATACTGGGATCATGTTACAGTCAAACGTCAAACCTCAACTCCCGAAGGCCTTCGTTACTGTACTTTTCGGCTCCTGAACGTCAAAAACCTGGAAGTGTGTGTTCCGGTTTTTGAATGTTTTTCGGAAGCCAAATGGGCTTCTAGAACGGTTTAAGTTCGACAACTGAGGTTTGACTGTATAATAATCCTGAAAGCACTGCTCTGGTTGCCAGTGACTGGTGGTGCCAGTACAAAGCCCTAAATAAGGCCTAAGACACATTCCTTCAAGGACTGCGTTACCCACAACCAGCCAACCCAAGTTTTGCCAACTGCAGGGGTGGGAGACCTGCCTGGGAGCTGTGGGATGAAGCCTTTTTACTGGTAGCACCCTGGATCTACTTTTGTTTTTAATGCTGTGTTTTTGCCAGCTGTCCTAGGCTCTCAGGAGGAGGGAGTGCTTAAGAAATAAAATAATGGTGGTGGTGGTGTGATTAAAGGCCTTATCATTGTTTTTAATTATCTTTTGAATGCTATAGCTTTGAATAAAACAGAAGTTTTAAAATGATAATTTTACTGCTTTATTCTTTTCGCTAATCCTTTTGGGTATTTGGCTTTGCATTTTTTACAATTAACATTTTTATGAAACAAATAAAATCATACAATAAACATGTCCCTCCGAACATTCCACCACACTCCCAAGGTGGCTAATAGAGGCCAGGATTTGCCCAGGAAAGTAAAAGCACCGCTGTTCGGGTGGGGGAAAAAACAGCGGGAGCTCCTCACTCCCACAGAGGCAAATGAATACCGTTACAGTATTTAGTGGTGGCGCGGGGGAAACCAAAGTACCCTTGCCTTGGCTGGCTTTCGCCGCGCCCAACCCACTTAATGGGGGAAATTGCAGGTTTCTTTTCCAAAAATACCCACCCCACCCCATGCCCGTGTGCTCGTCCCCGGCGCTTCCTCAGGAAGGCCGGAGCAGGCGGAGTTGCCATGGCAACCAGCGGCAAGTAGGCGCTCGTTCCTTGCGAAGGGGGCGGCGGCGACGGCGGCTCCCGCTCTGGCTCTGTCGGGAGCGCGCGCGCGCGTGCGGTAGCATGGGCTGCCTAGACAGCAATGCCTCTGCCATCGGAATCTCTCCCTGAGGCGCCTGTCCCGGGCCGGGCCTTTTTCTCCTCCTTTTTCTAACTGACAGGGTGAAGGTGGGCCTAGGAGGGAGGTCGCTCGGGGACGCTGTTTCTCGGCTGGCCGACAAGCCAACGACGACAACGTCTTCTGAGGGGGTGGGAGGGGCGGCCACGTGCGCGCGAAGGATCCTGACGAGACGCGAGTCAGCCCCGGCCACGCCTGCCTCGGAGCTCCGAGCGAGGCGGGCGGCGGCTCAAGAGAGCGTTAGCTTTTCCTTCTCGGCGAGGGCGAAGCTCCTGACTCGTCAGCGGCCGGACGCAACGCCAGGGACTAGCGCCGTGGCCAGTTTGAAGCGGCTCGCCGAGGAGGAGTTTCCGTGCGTATTCGCCGCCGCAGCAGCAATAACAACGAAGGAATTAGGGAGGTGCTTCTCGCCGGGCCTCTGGGCGCCGCCCGCGTTCGGGACGTGCTGGCTCTCCTCCGGCATTGGTGACCGCGGCGGCCGGCCGCTCAGGCTTCTTGGCACGTCTGAACCGGGCATCTCCCGATTAGCTTGTCTGCAGACCTTTATAAGCTGCACCCTTGTTGCCCATTTCGGGGCGTGGCTTGCTGTTGGAATGTGAGAGGGAGGGCGGCGGGGGAGGTTGACCCGAAACCCAGGAGGGGTTCAGCTGTCTTGGAGTCGAAGCAGGCTCCTGTTTTCGGAAGTCTCCGTCGACATCTCCGTCTGTCTCGGTAAATGTCAGGCTGGGAGGCTGGCATGACAGCCCCTTCCCTCCTTTAGTCAAACTCCCAGGAGCCGGCCCGAAAATTGCCCTGCTTAAAGAGACAGAGGGCTGCCTGTGCCTTCTGGCAGGAGCTGATCCTCCTCTTGTGCTTGTCACAGGGAATCGGCACATCTAGAGCCCAGGTTTGCGTTTCTGATCCCGAATGTGCTAGTCAATGGAGTAATTCTGCAGAGGAGAGAATCAGCAATCCTAGGGCCACCAATGAATTGCAAATGGAAAAGAACGTCAGGGAAGCCTCTGCACGATTGGTATTCTAAATTGAACTTGTTAAGGTGCCCTTTCTGATTACTGCCAGTCCCAGTAGGTGGGCAGAATAGGCACACAGGGCAGCGAGCTACGGTTCCGATGAGTGTTTTTTAAGCCTCCTCTTCAACCACTGACTTTGCTCACCGGAGTGACATCTCAAGCACCTTTGTGGTCAGACACCACAGAGTGAACAAAGGCTGCAACCAGCATCCCGCCCCGAAACATAGGTTGCTAGCTACATTTTTCAGGTGGGGAAACAGCCTTACTCATTTGCAAGTACAAAAGTGTCTAGTGGCAGGCATTGAGCGCTAAAAATGCATCTTTTGCAATCTACAAAAAAAGTAGCACTTAATTCTGG
Source organism: Podarcis melisellensis (assembly GCF_964234715.1). NCBI lineage: Eukaryota > Metazoa > Chordata > Lepidosauria > Squamata > Lacertidae > Podarcis > Podarcis melisellensis. The sequence goes on from NC_138540.1 coordinate 53,978,095, forward strand.
AGCAGCCGAGACATCTATGCATCTTGTCTTTGTTTACTAACTTCTGGGATTTTGGAACTGTGCCTCCTGTTGAAATACCTATTCTGTTTTCTTGCAGATGCCTGCCTTAGAATCCCACGTCATGACCTGGGACCTGCCTGAGTGAGAAACTTGCGGGGGAAGGCACCTCCTACCAAACACAGTGTGAGTGTTGCCTTTTGGATCATCCTCCATGCCTCCTCCACCCTTTTTCTCACTGCTGCTGCTTCTGCCAGGAGAGACTCAGTAACCAGCACTGCTGCATTTCTGGCATTCCATTCTAGATGCCACAGATGAGTGGAGGGTTTCGGAGGAAGAGAGACTAAAACAGACACCAACAATTAGGCAACTCCAGGGCTTGGCAGACAAAGGTGCTATTGCCAGGCTGGAGGACGGAAGACTTTTGTCCCTACTCTTTCCTCCAGAGAAAAGTTACATTTTAACAGCATTGGAAAAACAAATCATTAGCTTACATTGGAGAAAAGCACGTGGCCTCACTTTGTCCTTGTGGTTTTGTTATCTCTGGCAGCAGATAAAGCTGGGTAAGTGCATTTGATTTGATATATTTTTAAAGGGACTGGCTCCTATTGAACTGATGGTGGCTGTTTAGCTTGCCGTCTACACGGTGAGTCAGAACAGCATCCTTTTTCTGGTTCCTCTCTACCGTTGGGATTACTCTAGGGCAGACTTCTGTAACTTGATGTGCTCCAGAGGTTTTGGACTTACTTACATCTGCCTCACCTATATTGTCTACTCCAGCAGAGCTGGTGCTGTGAGAGTTGTGACCCAAAATAGCTGGCGTGTATCAGGGTTTGGGAAGGCTGCTCTAGGGCTAGATGCTGAAGCTCAATTGAGAGAGAAATAAGCAAATAGGGTGTCTAGAATTTTCACATGTATATTTGAACCTCTAACTCTTATGTTCCATATTCTCTCCTGTTTCCTCTCTTAAGTATTGAAAACGTATCACATACAGCAAGGATGACAATCCACTAATGTCACAATATGTCTGAAATTCTGGCAAAGAGGAATGTACAATTGGACCGGATTACCCTTGAGCTGTGCAGTTACCTATATCTTTTTCCATCCTAGTTCTGTGCAGGGCTTAAGCTAGAGTTCTCCAGAGCTTAGCACCAAAATCAAGTTTCAGTGCCAGAACTCAGTCCTGAAACATGTGAAGCTGTAAAGGTTAGAATGCCTTTGGTTACTAATGAGTAAACACATTTTGTCTGTGGACATTTGGGATTGGGGCAAAAGGCTTCAAGGTCAGAGACTACCTTTTCAGGCAAGTTTAGGGATGGCGTGCTATGGTTGTGCATTTCTTCACTGCCTCCATTACGGACTCAGGAGAGATCTGTGGGATCACTTCTCTGTGATAGAGAAGCAGGGAGGAACAGAAGGCACTGCAAGTGTGTTCACTTTTTCTTAATTATTCACATTCTTTTTTCCCTCCTTAAGGAAACTGAGTAAGATGCATAGGACCAACATGTGTCTGACTGGTATGTGTGGAAATAGTTGAGTGATCTGACATTGGGTTAGCTGTGTTTTCCTAATAGAAAGGTCAAAGATTGTCTGTACCTTTATGGCATATAATTTTTTTTTTTTACTTTTTGACAATTAAAGCATGCTTCAAGCAACTAAACTAAAATAATACATAGCAAAGCATTAATTCCATTCCTACTGGCATTGGAAACAAGAATTTTTGGTCATACACCTTTATAGTAATGCTATCGTTTTTATCTGTATTTCTAGCTTGCATCACAAACTGTTTTTTATCCTCACAACAGCCCTGGGAAAGGGAATTGTTTAATAGGTAGAGAGTGTCTGTCCCCTTGTTATGTCCCTACATGGCATGTTAGATGCCACCATATAATAGGATTGCCTACTTTAATTGATTTAATCAGTACAATTAATTGACTAAACTTTAACTGCAGATTGAAAATTGACTTCCTGTTAATCACTGGGAATAACAATGAGCAAATATTACTGAATTCACAGCAGTGAAAAGCCATTCAGCCATGGATGCCCCACAAACTTGTTCTCCCATCCCACCCTTTGTAATCTAATGGATTTTCCTTCCAGTTTGTATCCAAAGCTAGCAAAGAGGGACACTTATAGAGTGGCATCACAAAGGCTTATGTTCTTAGTAGCATTGAAGGCAACTGAAGATTGCAGTCAATGTCAAGGTGCCTTTAAACCTGAATATTTCATAATGCTGATAGTTCTTGACCTCTTTTAGTTCTCGAAACTATTGTGATTCTTTTATGCAACTGTTGTGGGAAGTATCCCATTTCCCTCAGAGTTTGATGAAAATTAATAGTTTGCTTCTGTCAAGATCCCTCAAAGGCAGTTTCATTGAGGTTTTATTAATATAGATATACTTTTAATCAGGCCAGGTGATTAACAATCCTAATAAGTTGCCAGTTCTACCTGATAACATGGAGCATTGATGGTAGTCACTGATGTCTGCACTAGTTTGTTCCAGCCTCCTATCGCAGTACCTTTCAGTGTTCCTTGAAAGCTGCAGATTGGTTTGTTGATTGTGATTCTTGGCCTCTGCACTAATTTAATTGATTAATGCTGGCATCTCTGCTGATATATGGTTGCAAAAAGCTGTGGTGATTATTTAGTGGGATGGCCTTTCTGCCATATTCATGTGCTTCAATAAATAGTTTGTCAGGGTGTTTCTCTTATAGCTTTCAGTGGCACATGCACACATTGTCTATCGTAAAAGTAGTAATTTGATTTCCAGTTTGGTTTCCCACCTATCCCATACAAGGGGAATTTTACTGGGTGGGGTCACTAATTCCTGGATTTCTCTGTGGAAAAATACAGAATATCAAACCTTCATAATACAGAATAGCAGAACATTTGTTTCTATTGCTTTTCCCTTTCAAGTTTGCCCTACAGATCTAGTAGTGTCCATTGTGTATAATATATCACTCTTCCCAGGAGCAAGGAGGAATTACCATATTTTTTGCTCTATCAGACTCACTTTTTCCCTCCTAAAAAGTAAGGGGAAATGTGTGTGCGTCTTATGGAGCGAATGAAGGCTGCACAGCTATCACAGAAGCCAGAACAGCAAGAGGGATTGCTGCTTTCACTGCGCAGTGATTACTCTTGCTGTTCTGCAGGACCTGACATCTTTCCGCAGGGCCTGCAAGACAGAGCTGTTCCACCAGGCCTTTGGTCAGGGCGCAGCCTGACTTCCTCCTCTGGCAATCTGCACAGAATTTTGCTTAACGGTTGCCATCAATTTGATTTTAATTAATTTTTATAATGAAATGTTTTTAGAATGTTGGATTATTTGGTTGTTGTTAGCCGCCCTGAGCCCAGCTTCAGCTGGGGAGGGCGGGATATAAATAAAATTTATTATTTATTATTATTGTTTTCCTCCTCCAAAAACTAGGTGTGTCTTATTGTCTGGTGCGTCTTATAGAGCGAAAAATATGGTATATTTGAGACTGATGTGTCTCTATGTCTCCTCTCATAAGAACATAAAGAGGAGCACTGTTGAATCAAGTCCTAACGTTATTTACACCTCATTTTCCATTGTGGCCAACCAGAACTCTAAGAGAAGCCAAGCAGGAGATGAGTACGATAGCCCTCTCCTATTGTTGTTCCTTAAAGACTGATTTATAGAGGCCCTTCCTTCACTTTCCATGCCCCACCCAAACAGCCATATCGGTGTGTGTGCCTAAGACACAAACATTTTGTAAAAGTTCTATGATCTCCCAGAAATTCTCTCTCTCTCTCTGCTCCCCCCAAGAAGGATAGAAGTAATATTTGAGTCCTATCAATTCAGCAAACATGTATTTATTTTATACAATTATAGTTTCAATGACTTCTCTAAAGCAATGTGGGGCAATGTCATTTGGAAAAAAACGCTGATAATTACCTATTAGCTGCATTCCCCTGCATGAGTCTTAAACCAATGTAGGTTTGTTGTGCCTCAGAAGCACGAGCAGCTTTTTCCTCTCAACAATGGAAAAGGTAGCTATAGATACATTTAAAGCCTTTGATTATATAGAAAATAGGTTTCTCCTGTATCGAGCACCACAAATAACTAATACCATTAAACCCACTTACCAACCCTCTACAGCTAAGGTTAGAATAAATGGCTATGAATTCAAATTCTTTAAAAAAATCTAGAGGTACTAAGAAGGGGAAAGAACACCTAATTAATTTATGGTTATGGAAATTATGGTTATTATGCTGTTTGACCCATTAGCTGCAGCTTCCCACTTAAAGCAACTATTTGGAAACTATCAAAAAGTGGCAGGTTTGCAAATTATTTATAATAAAACTGCATTTTATAGCATTCCTCCACTTAAAATACACTATAATAAATCAGGGATTAAAAGTTCAAATTCACCTGAAACACCTTTGGTTTTAGAGGTCAATATACACTTAGTATACAACCCTTATAATGAAAATAAGGGTAGGGGGAGGTATGATGTGGGAGGTGGGGCAGGCCAGGTAAGGGGCACACTACACGGGCAGTTAGTGACTGTAAGAAAACTAAAATATTTTTAAAGGTAGCAAAATTTCAACCTATCAGTTTTAGGGGAAAAAACCCCTGACTGCGAAAATCCCCCCCCCCTTGACCCAACTGATTTGCTAATAATCAGGCTTCTTCTGGATGTAGTGGAGTCTACTCCGACTGCTTGTCTAGGTTGTTCTCATCCTGAGCCTAGGGGAATTAGTGCAAACACACAGTCCCTTGTCTTGGGCCCTGGTGCTGCTGGGATTAAGAGTACGCCATATGTCTTGGTGAGAATGGACACGGCTGCCAAGATGAGCAAGCACTGGAAGTGAGGAGGCTGGTGTGTGAGGCCTTTCCATTTCTGCTGTCTCTGGGTGCCAGCCAGCCAGAGTCTTACGAGCCTTCCAAATGATAGCTTCCTTCCTCTCAAGTGTTGGGACCATCCCATTCTCCTGCCTGCTGTGCTTTCTTTGGGGATCTGGCACAGGTGCCTGACTTACACAATCTTGGACTGGTTGGGCTTCTTTCCTTGCCAGTATTTCTTCTGACTCTTCGGTCTGCTGTTGGATGACTCCTGATTGCAGCAACCTGTCTTGTCAGCATTATTGAGATCAGACACAACAAAAAATAAAGTTCTTCAAAGAGATTTTCTTTTCTGTATCTAGTTTCGCATCTGATTTGCTGCAGCCTTTTGCTTTATTTATTCAGAACCCTGTAAACTTGCTTTGCTTCTAATTAAAATGCATCCTGATGCACATAAAATGTTTACTGTGAATTAATGCTGAAATTCTTCAGTCTTCCCCAGGTGCTTGATGTGACATCTTTATAGGGTGATAACTTCATTTGCTGCTATTTTGGGCTGTGCTTTCAGTGAGCCTCATAGAAGCAGCTACTCTCACAGCCTTAGTAGTAGAGATAGATAGGTGGGGGCATGGAGTCAGGACAGCTGTTGAAGCTTGGGTGGGTGTGGCAAGCCAGGTGCTGAATTAAGCAGAGGATCAGGAGAGACAAAGACACAGGCTGGTTCTGTGTATAGTTTATGGTCATAGTGTTCTTCGCTGTCATGCATGCCTCAGTGACCTCCAGATTAGATTTTTGTGGTGCATTTTCCGTGGGACTGTGTTGCAGATAGCCTATAGACTTTGGTCTGCAGTGCACTTTCTTGTTTATTAGCTGGTGTTAGGTGGTCCAAACGCAAACTACAGAGCCCCATGCTCTCTGATTTACAAGCCCCAAGCCTAGTGTTAGTAAAGCTCCTTTCTGCAGGTATCTGCTGGGCGATTGAGTTCCTCACTGGAAACTAGGTTGCACAGCCAATCCTGCAGGCTTAATATTCAGTCCTGCTTTTTGCAGGGATTAGCTGCGTGATCCAAGTTTCTCACAGGGAACTAGGTTATGTAGCCGATCTAGTAAACTTGAACTCACCACCTATCAGCTCATAGGTTGTGTAGTCAATCCTTCCTTTTTGTAGGGATTACCTGGACGATCAAGTTCCCCATGCAGTCAATCCAGCTGCATTTCTACATGACTTCACATAGGACGTGAACCAAAGGTTCCTCAATCCTACTATAAAACTCAGAAAGTAAGGTAGACATTTGGGTTAAAATATGTGTTTGAAAAGGCAAGTTCCAGTTCATTTTATAACTTCTTACTTTATATATTCCTTCTACCCTTTCATTATATTTCACCAGATATGTCAATTTCACAATAAGCAACACTTTCCATATTTCATTTAACCATTCAGCAATGTATGTTCTTTCATATGCTAGTCCCTTTGATTCTTGCAGCTATTAAGTTAATTAGAAAGTTCTTGGAAATCTTTTATTACAGTACATCTTATTACAATGACACCAGTTGAGATGATAAATGATAGAATGAATGACTTGGAATTTGTTCTTCCGCCTGGTGAAATATTATAAAATACTCTTGCTGTCTTACTGCTGTCTGTGGATTTTTTAAATCACCTTTTGTCATCTTAAAACATTTCATCTGTGAACTGCCATGAGATCTTTGGGTGCAGGGCAGCATACAATTATTATTATTAATAATGATGATGATGATGATAACCAACCAACCAACCAACCAAAAATAATACTCAGAGGAATCCAATTGAAATTGACCTAAGATAGTCATTAATTTTAATTGCTCTACTCCGAGTGGAACTTATATTGGATACGACCCAATGCTAAGTATGAGCAGTATCTTCACTACTGCTATTCTTGCTTTCCATGACATTTAAATATTCTTTCATATTTTATTAGCTTCTATTTTTTATTCACAAGCAAGTACTTTCACCTGTATATATCTCCCAGTCTTATCATTAGATATTTATTTTCTTTTTTCTGTGGTGCTTGTATATCTGACATTATGTTGCACATTTGACTCCTAATATTATTCCCTAGAATATTTCTTTTCATTCAGCTTATAACCAGGACATTTTTCATAACATTTAATTTTCTGTAAACTTGCGCCTTGCAGCTAAGTTCATGTGCATGTGGTATCATCCACATATATTGTGAATTTACAGTATTGTGAAATATTGTGACAGGGCCTTCTCAGTGGTGGCTTCCCATTTGTGGAATGCTCTCCCTGGTGAGGTGTGTTGTTGACTTTTAGGAAGAAGTTAAATGAATTCTTGTTTCCCCATGCAACCCTGAAATTACTGGTAAAACTGTGTTTTCTCAATGTTCTTAGAAAAACATGTTTAACTGTTTTTTAAAATGCTTTTATACTACTCCAGGCTTCCTCAGACTCTGCCCTCCAGATGTTTTTAGCCTACAGCTACCATGATCCCTGGCTAGCAGGACCATTGGTCAGGGATGATGGAAATTGTAGTCTCAAAACATCTGGAGGGCCGAGTTTGAGGAAGCCTCTACTACTCTGTTTTGTTCTTAGGTTTGCTGCCTGGGGCTTCTTGAGGAGAAAGAGTAAGATATAAGTTGTATAAATAATAGAAAGGATATGTGTGAACTTTAGAATGGTTTCTGAAAATTTACAACACACTGTTTTTTCCTGTGACAGAAATTTGTATTGTGCTTCTCCATGCATTATTCATGCATCCTCTTGTGTCTTGAAATCCGAGAACTTATTCCGTGGAGTTTCCTAAAGTTAGTGCCTACATTTGAAACTGGGCCTGGTGTGTCCTTGCTGGGTCAGTAGAGAGACAAAAGACTTGTTGAATCTCTTCTTCTCTTCAGCTCATGAGAGATGCCTGTGTCTTGGGTTTCAATGGGAAACTTGCCATTCTTCCACTGACCTGGACTATTTTGAGCCGCAGGATTTGCAAACTTCAGAGAAATGTTGGCAGATTGCCAGAAAGAGGAGGGGCTTGCATGCCAGCTTCAGATACTAGAAAACATGGAAGGAGGTAGCTTTTTGACACTAACTATACTGTCTTTGTTGAGATTTAGTCAGATGTGCCTCTGAGATATATATTATTTTTTTAAATCTGTTGTGAAACAACAGGCAGGACTTGCTGTTTTGTGAGCAAAGAATCTTCTGAGGTTGCTATTTTGCTACTGTATGCCCATCTTCTGTGTGTGGAGCAGGTATATTTGGAAACCTGACCATGCAAGTGAGGATGACCTTGAAGGATTTCAAAGTCAGAGATGAAAGAACAAGACTACCTGTCAGGGAACTACCTTTTCTTAAAAATGTAGCAGGGTATTGTTTTTCCTCTACGGGATTGCATGCACCAGCTCTTAATGGAGCTTCCAGCAAGTATATACTTTACATTATTGTTTAAGAGGAAGTCTAGCCAAAGCGTTCTTCCAAGGAGTCAGTGGAAACATTGCTTGTAATTTTTTTCTGTGCCATTCTGAGTGATGCACTGTCCATTCAGGAAAGGAATTATAAAACACATGGGAAAAGTCTGCACATTCACACACCATCAATCATTGGTAGATTGGGAATGTAATACAGTACTGTAAGTGATATAAGTGGATTCTTGAACTGGTTTTTATTGTAGTGTAGTAGCCTGTAGATAGCAGTGGGAGAGGAATTGCACTGCCACAGTAGCTGAAGGAACTTGAGTGCTCTTCACTTCTGACAGTAGCAACATCCTGGAACAGATGGCAGTGAGAGTGAACAGACAGCGGTGAACACAATGGCTGAAGTCATACTTCTCTTCATGTGGTGGAGGAATTTTCTCCTCATGGTCAATGTCATAAACATTCTACTTCAAAAAAAGGCAGGTGAAATGGCACAATCTGGTATCAGTGTGCAGCTGCCCACTTCATTGGCATGGGGGTTGGCAGGCAAGGGAATGTGTTTGTGAAGAGAAACAACATTTTGGGTAACTGGGCCTGTGTCTCTAGATTGCTGCATGCAGTTTGGCCCTTGGTTTATGGGAAGAGGTTGCAAGAAGCAGGAGTTGCAGTAGGAAAAGTGCAGGGGGAGGGGGAATAAAAAGAATGTGGAAGCTGAAGTTGGGCATGTTTCTTGCAAGGGTGTTAAGCTGGTTTTCCATCCATCCATCAAATTATTCTAATGCAGTGCATAGAAAATTATCTTGTACACCCCCTTCACTGGGTTATGGTAGCAAAGGGAGTGATAGGACCAACACATCTGGATTCCCCGTAATCCAATGGATAGTGGTGGTGGTTTTTAAAAGTGGTGGGAAGTTCAATATGACATTTTCCCATCTTTATAGACCATCTTTAAAGTGTTCAGCAACTGATCTGCTTGTTTGATGGGTTTCCAGATTGTAGAGGGCAAAGTAAAAGACAATTCACCCTGGCAATGCTTTCCTCGGTGCCCATCATGTCCTTTTGCCCAGCTTCAGCGGATGCTTCTGTCAACCAAGACAGACAATCTCAAAGTACAATGCTGCCCATGTGTCTCCTGTGTGTGTGGTGTAGTGGTTAAGAGCAGTAGGCTTGTAATCTGGTGAACCGGATTCGTGTCTCCACTCCTCCACATGCAGCTGCTGAGTGACCTTGGGCTAGTCACACTTCTTTGAAGTCTCTCAGCCCCACTCACCTCACAGAGTGTTTGTTGTGGGGGAGGAAGGGAAAGGAGATTGTTAGCCGCTTTGAGACTCCTTAGGGTAGTGATAAAGCGGGATATCAAATCCAAACTCTTCTTCTTCTTGGCACAAAAAACCTCACAGAGGAAGTTGTAGCTATGCAGATAAATGTGGGTTGCTCTTGTTAATAAGCAGGCACCTCCCTGGAAAGTTTTAGACTTCAAGGGATGGGAGTGCATTTCACAATGTGCATGTGGCAGAATTGGATATGCCAAAGTTCTTTCTTTCGGTGCTGACAAATGGCAAGTTGAGACAATAGTTCATGCCTGACGTTGTAGCTAGTGTTCTACTCTGAGTAGACCCATTAAAAACAATTGATAACCAACATGGATTTCCATTAATTTCTATAGAAATAATTTAGCTTGGGGCAAGCCTTGATTCCCCCTCACCCCCATTAAACAAATAACACTCCAGACCTAAGCAAGGGCTGTCAACTATAGTGGCATAATAACTATTCTAACATAGTATTTTTTCTTACTGTGGATCTAATATAGAAAAAAACCAGCAACCATTGTCATATTTGTCAGGCAGAGAAGACGTAAGATATCATCAACAACTTTAATTGATGACAATTCCCCAGGCACTTGAATCATGAATTATTTGCAAATAGTTCTGTATTGGGTTGGGAGTGTCTTAGTGCTGTTGGTATTATTAGCATGCCTCCCATACAAGGGTTTCTATCTTCCCAGCAGGCTCTACAAGCTAAGGTGTGAGAGGCCAGTTGCCAGGTGAAGACTGAGGGAAGCGTTGGCTCCATCGCCAAGCTGGGCACAAGACAGAGGCTGGCAGCTGTTGACAGCTGCTGCGACATCCTGGAGCAGGAGGCTGACGTCAACATGGATAACTCAGGTACAGCAGATGCACAAAACCTGTGCCCGTCTTGGTTATTTGGGAAAGACAGTCTGGGAGTCGATGAGGAGTAGTGACTGGAGTGTTGGATTTGGACTGGGGAGGCCTGGGGGCTGATCTGTTTGGGCAGGAAGCATACTTGGCACCTTGGGGCAAGTCAGGAATTTTCCAATTAAGCTCCCTGGCAGAATAAAACAGGATTTCTGCCATGTGTGCTACTCTAAACCCCAAAGAGGGAAACAGATTGGAACCCAATGGGTTAGTTAAGTAGATATTTAAAATGTAAATGTATTTAATTTGTAATCACTTTTTGATTGGAGTCCCCAAAGCAACATTAATAAAATATGACTTTAAAAATATATATGAAAAAAATGGATCCATATGGATATTGGAAACAGAATGCTAAAATAATTAATTCAAAGAGAAAGCAAAACACAGAAACCAAGAGAAGCAAACACACCTTCCACATGTGGAAACTGGAGACTGTTTAGTTGCTTGGAACATGGTTGGGGAGGACAAAGTGGGTGGAGTTTTGAGCGGGGCCAAGACCTGAGCAGACCTGTGGTGGTGTCTGTCTGCCTCCTCCTCCTCCTCCTGGTTTTCTCTTGCGAGGCTTGCTATGGGGTTTATTTGGAGGCAGGGGTCTGTATGGAAAGGGACAGTTCAGCTGAAGTAGGATTAGGTGTACAGTATAGCAATGTCTTTGTCTGCTTGCCTCTCTCTGAATATTAACATATACATCCCGGTTGATAGGATAGGATACAAGCAGGGGGTGTCTTCATGTAGATATTAATGCTGAGCCAGTGACTTATTGCAGGATTTGTCATAATAAGGGTTTAGTGTCGAATTGGCAAAATCTGTTCCTCCTTTTGCTGTGAATCCTCACATAGGGTGTGGTGATCATCCCCCTCCCTCCCTGTCTCCTTAGCTTTTGGTTTTATGTTCATTGTCCCTTGATGGTGTATGTTGATTAGGAGGCAAGTGAGAAATGAGAGTGCTGAGAGGCTGTTTAGTTCTGCCACTCTTTTGCAGGAACTATGTGTTTGGTCCTAATGTTCTGGAAGTAAGTATTTTGCTGTAGTGTAACTGGCCATAATATTATTTTAAGATGTTACTTTAAAAAGTACTCTGTTTATCATATGAAAGAGAAAGAGACTATTTGAATAAGAGTTGATATTGTTGCTTTTAAAAAGCCTTTTTAACTACCTGAAATTTCCACATTTTCCACAGTATTTTTTTGGGGGGGGGGTGTCAACAGAGCAACTGGCTTTCTCTCCCCATGCCCTCTCATCTGAAAGGAAGTCCATCATTGCCCTATGAATTCTGTTGAAAGTTCCATGCCGTGCACTTGATATGCAGCTGCTTATTCTTCGAAAAGCCCATGTGCAAAAGGCAAAGGACATTCCATGTGAAGTTTGCAGTGGAAACTTGAACTCCAAACTATGTCAGCAGTGCACTAGCAAAAGCTAGTCTGAAACTTTGTCCCTTTGCTGGAGGGATTCAAGATGGTGTATGTGTGCAGACTTTGAGTCCCTTCTTTCAGGTTGAGTCATTGACCTTGTTCACACACCGTGTAAAGCCGTAAGCCATGGTTTGCTGTGCATAAGCAAATCACTCCTTCTCTCAGCGTACACTGAGAGGAAACAAACCATGATCACTGGCTTAAATATGGGATGCTGTGATGTGTGGGCTTCCTCCACCTATTTCACTCCCATTTTTGCTCCTCCGTTTTCTTTCAATGCTGAACTTGTGGTTTACTGGCCAAGGACTTTTTTAAAGTAGATTTTCCAGCTGCAGATATTCCCTGTCAGACATGCCACACCATAAAAGAAAAGCCAAATGAACACAAAGCATTTTTTTCTCCTATGTGCTGTGTTAGTAGTGGTTTCTCCACAGGAGTCAGTATTGATTATTCATTTATGAATTTGCCTTAGTGTAGTAACTAACAGATGCAAAACCAGGAGTACTTTAAGGGGATTTACAAGCATATAATGTAGTGTTGTTTGCCCAAAGATGAAGGTGAAGAAGAATAGGAGGTTCTGGCCAAAAAGAAGGTGTTTTAATATGGTTTGGCTAATTTTGTTTTAAGTATAGAAACGGAGTGCATTCCATCCTTATATAATTTGTATACATGCTGCTCGTGACATTACCTATCATATAAGTGCCTAATAAACACATATGCACATTGTCAGTTTTCTAATGGCACATTTTCCCCACATGTTGTGCCTTACTGCACCCTAAATACCCCTTGTTATTTGACCTCCCTCCAAAAGAAAGAATTGATGCCAGGAGAGAGTTACAGTTCAGCTCTTCTGGCTTCCCTTTCTCTGGTCTTCTGAGCCTTAATTGCCTGAGCTTGCCCAGACATATCAGAGTGAGGAGGTGCTCCCTGTTTTGTGCTGATTTGGAAGTTGCAGCGAGTCCCATTTCTCCCCTTTGTGCGGCCTCACAACAAAGTGCTTCAGTGAAGGAGTGTGAGGAGAGAGTTTGCACGCAAGAGAGAGCATTAAAGCAAGATGGCAACACAGCTTTGACCAGGAGGGGCGAAGAGCACTGCAGACAGAAAAGAGTGAGTGAGGGGCACGGGGTGGAGGGGGGAAAGAATAAGTAAGCAGAAAATGAGTTCTGCACAGAAGCTTATAAAGTGGAACTGGGTGGCATCTTCAGAAGATCCTTTGACTGAGACCAGATTGGTGGGGGTTGCTTGTCTGTTTCCTTATCAGACAGGATAGTAGTTAGAATGTGGACACGGGAAGCCTCCATTCAAGTCTCCACCTATTATGCAAGCAGCTTGCTTCTTGACTTTGGGCTAGCCGCTTTCTCTCTTACTATAGCCTATAGGGTGGTTGACAGGGGAAAGGCAGAGTAGAAATAAAAAGGTAGAATAAATGGTGTATGAGCATCAGAAAGAGTGTTGGATGAGCAGCTGGACATATTGAAATAGTTTATCCTTCTGCAGACATTCGCTTAAAAGTATTGTAGGGGGGAAAAGAATGTTTTAACAAGCCAGCTACACCTGCTGCTTGATGTTTGTAGTGGAACTGGAGTACTCATCCTTTTCCTTTTAATAGAACCACACAAGTGTAACATTTGCAAGGAGTTATTAACTATATTGGGTGCAGGACATACAATTAGGTGATGTGGAATGATGACTAGGAGATGACCCTTCTAAAAAAGGCTGGCACACCAGTTGACAACTCTTAGTGTTGGCCTTGTTAGAGCCCTTTCATTTTTATCCTTGGAGGTCTGAAATGGACTTTACATCCAGGTCAGGGTTGGTAAGATATGCATCTGTTTCCTCCCAGGTATTAGTTCCCAGGTTTTTCTCAGGTGTCTCTCCTGGGCTCAGCACAGACTATGGGAAATCATGAAGCGATGGGTGGGTATGTCACCTGCTTGAGACATGTGCAGAGAAAGCAGCACAGGGTAATTATAATCTGCTGTTACTATTTTGACTGGTTTTTAATTGGTGTGATTTTATCTTGATATTATTTGACTACCTGTCAGAAACTGCAGCGTTGCTATTGTTGCTGTTTTTAATCACCTTTCACATCTCTCAGGGTGATATATAAACCTACAATATACTGAATCAGACCCATAGACCCACCTGACTCCATACTGTCTGCACTGACTGGTAGTCATGCTCCAGGTTTCACACAGGGGTATTCCTTGGCTATTTCAGACTGGATGTGATGGCTGTTAATGAAGCAAGCGCCTGCAAGTGTAGTGCATGCATTGCAGAGATGAAGGTCTTGCCCTTGTCTATCTATTTTCTGTTCTGTAAGCATGTAAAAATATATCTGTACTGACAGAAGGCATACACTAAATGCCTTATCAATTAATATTCAAGCCATGGTCCTGTGATTACCTTAAGTCAGTCAATAAATAATTAAAATTTTGTAATTCCAACCCTACATAACAGTTCAATATTGATTCACCTGAATGTTCCACTTCTGTTTCTTTTACCAAACAACAACATGATCACTTTCAGGATGTTTTTATATGTACTTTGTATATATGTAACCACCTAGACTATATTTTATATAGAAAGTCAGGGCAGAATGTCAGAAATAAATATGAGTATGAGCTGTACCAAAATGTTGCAGTGTATCCTTAGTGTTTGTTTGGTGTACAGTGCGAAGCCAGAAGTTTCTCTTCCAGGCATTAACTTTTGTTGCTTTATTATTTTTTCCTTGTCTTTATGCCTTCAATATTCTGAAGCTCCCAGGGCTGATTGTTGTTGTTTAAAGTCTTTTAAAGTTGGGTGCTTGCATACTTTTTATTTTCTGGTGGCCCAGTTTTACCTGAAAAGCAATTAGCACTTGACCATCCAAGTTTGTTCTTTGAGAGTATGATGTGCATTGGGATTGAATGGCATTTTGGTTGGCTGTAGTGAGACAAATGTTAAATTAACAAAAATTAAACAACTTTCCTTAGCATAAAGATTCAGAAGTGTAAAAAACTTCATCTATGTCTCTCTGTCATACAGCTGTTAACAGCTCAGGAGCTCTTCTTGGAAGCAAAGGAATGACCCTGCCTATAATGCGCATTCACACACAAACCCCAGTTTAGAAGAGGGCATTAAGATAAATCCCTCCTCTGAAAGAGTACGATGTGTGCCTCATTTCAAACAGTCAAGGGCAGATTTGATGCTTTCCTCTTTTGGCCATTGCCTCTATTGTTAGGAGGCTGACCCAGATCTTTTGTCTCCAGTCTTGAGTGTGCTATGGCTGCAGAAGTAATGGAGGAAGTTATGTAAGGTAATCTAAGGAATTCTCCCTGCCCCAGCCTGCAAGGCAAGGCCTGCTGCCCAGCATTGCTTTTTTTTTGCCCTCTGACACCTCTTGGAGCTGCTGAACCTCTGGAGCAACCTGGCTATCTGGCAGTGGGATCTGGGAGCTCTTTCCAGAGCTATGTGCCTGGTCCAAACATGAGTAGTATCTAGCACTAGCAGCAGAGACTTTAAGGGAAACCTGCAATGCCAACTTCTTATGAACAGCTGGTGCCAATAATATGTGGTGTAGTGATGCTATCCTAAAGTTGTTGATCATATAACTATTTCTTAGATAGATATTTCTTCATCTGTCATTAGCTGTTTATTTCTCATATGTAGTGACCCCTTTTTGCTCTCCATTCTTTGCTCCTTTCACAAACCAACCAGCTGTTGGGTGGAGGGGAGGGAGATAGTATTTATTTTTAGTTGCCCACAGAACGACTTGGGTATTTTCGACTTTGCAGAATCATAGGTTCTGTCTTCTGTGTGTTTTTCTTTCTTGCTTATGGTGACAGGAATTCAGACTGCTGTGAGTGAAGAGCTCCTCCACCTGGGGCACAGAGGCAGTGTGGTATTTATCTCTTCTCCATGCTTGTGTGGTCATTGTGTGCATCCCACTTGCCAAACTTCTTCAGGGAGTTTTGGGCAGCAAGAAGTGGTGATGTGGCATCTCTGTCTTTTCTGTCTTACTATGCCATCTCCCCGAGATGCGTACTTACGTCGCTGTGCTTGGAAAGCTGTTTCTCTGTGCTTTTCTGTAAGATCGGAGGCCATTATTTCCATGTGCGAATGAAAAATGCTTTCTTAAAATATGAAACAACCCAGGCTTCACTCAGACATACTCATTTTTGTTAGGTAAAGATGGGAAGGTACAGTAGCTGTGCCTGTCCATTAAAATAATTCTAAAATCAAAACATTAGGGTAACAATTCTCATTATATCCCAACTAAAAAGTCACAAAGCAGTAATCATATTTTTACATTCTGCAGAGCTAGATATTCATTAAAAGGGGGGAAAGCTATTTTGCGGAGGGTGGGGAGAGAGAAAAGCATATGTCCCCTAGGGTATGTGGAAAATGTTGTGAAGTCTGAATTTTGCAACAGTTCATTTGAAGTACAGTCATACCTTGGATCCTAAACGCCCTGGAAATTGCACGTTTTGGCTCCCCAACGCCGCAAAGTGATTGTTCCAGTTTGCAAATGTTCTTTTGGAACCCGAACGTCCAACGGGGTTTCAAATGTTTTGGAAGTCAAACGGACTTCCGGAACGGATTCTGTTCGACTTCCAAGGTACGACCATACATGAGTGGTTATGCAGACTTTGACAACTTTGCTTATCTGGGAGTAATCTCCATTGCAATTAGTAGGGCTTACTTTTGAGTAGACACAGATAGGGTGATGATGATGATGATGATAATAATAATAATAGTTGCACAACATTAGGTGACAAAGCAGATTTCAAGTTGCCCCATGGGCTGTAAGGCCAAAGAGAGGACAATTTACCATTTGAGAATATAAATTTGGGCCAACCTCTTAGCAACTGCTGAGGGTAAATATCTAACATGCAAGGTAATTTTTCTTTGACTTCAGCAGCATCACAGCATTCCTTTCTTTGGTCAACATGCTAATGTTGGGCTTTGTTGGCTGATGGCTCTGCCCAGAGTTTTGGTGGGAGAAATAGCCCGTGGCCTCCGCATACCCACCAACAATCCTTCCTGCAATAATGCTTGGCAGGTGCATTTCATCTTGCATCAGAAGATCTTGCTTTGCAGTTTGTACTGTTCACGGCCCTTCATGGTGTAGCATTCCGCTTCATCACATGCTAATCTTCCCCTCATCTCATCCCTGCCTGGCGCCTGCTCTGCTTGATAATAATTTCCTGCTTTGTTGCAGAGGGAAGATTCTTCAGTGGAAAACGGCCCAGCTTGCCGGGGGCACGTCAGCTTCCCATGGTACAGAAGTTGGTGGACTCTTTGGCCCAGCTACAAGAGGAAAAGTTGCAGCTGCAGCAAGAGTTGTTGCTACTGCAGGAAAAGCTTTCTGCGCAAGAGAGCAGCCAACTCAGTCAGACTGTACAGCTGCAGAACCAGGTATGTTGTCATTCAGGCTCCTTGTAGCGGGACAACATGCATCTCTGCTAGCTATTTTTCTGGGAGCAGCTTGTGGAATCCTTGCCTCATCCTGGATGGCATTCTAGATTAGTCATCCCATCCCAGGAATTGTCTCAGTAAAGTAATTGCGTCATTATAGGACCCCCCCCCCCAAAAAAAAAATACATGGAGAGACCATGCTATGTGCTTGTGATGGTTTTTTCTGCAAAAGCAGTACCTGTGTGTAGTACTTTTTTGAATTCCCTAGTAAGAAACTTTAGAATGGACCTTTAAGAGCACTTCACAATCTGCTCAGTATTTTACCATCCTGAATAAGTTCATGCCATCCACAAATTTGGATACTTGCAGTTTTAGAACAAGAATAAGAAGGCTTAATCTTACCCTACCCCACTAAAAGGTAAACACCAAAACAGGCCAGAATCTTTCCACATCACGATTAAATTAAGATCCTTAAACAGTGAAAAGTAATGTTTCCACCCAGTGAGCTGACGGTGTTGGCTGCAGGAGGGTTTCTCTGGGGAAAGCATTCCACAATTGGGGAATCACCACTGAAAATGCCTTTTGAACTTGTGTTTCAAAAAAGACCCTTAGCATTCACTTTTTCAGTGTGGTTTTAAATAACCAGGTTAGTGTGGTTTAAAGCTAACCTGCAAACTGTTTTGTACTGTTTCTGCTATGGATAAATACTGTATTTATTCTTAATTGTTCTATTATTTTAAATAAGCCACCTGTATAGTTTTATTGATGGTCAGTCTTATAAATTTAAGAAACTTAACTGTCAAGTACATCTGTTTTCCTTCCAACGTGGAAGTGATATGTATTTAAAGCTACCTTTCTGCGTTGGTAGACAGAAAGTCTGAAGGACCAACTCCTGGAGCAAGCACAGGAAATGAACAGGCTCCATTCCGTGTTGGTGAGCTACATAAGCTTCTTTGCACTGCTAACATCTCTGAAAGACTTTCTTCCATAATACATGTATCATGAAAACATTTACATGTAGGCTAAACTATAAACAGAGGAAGTAACTGCTGTTGAACTCCTTTCTGAGTAGGAATGCATGTTACGGCAACAATACTTGTGTGTGTGTGTGTGTGTGTGTGTGCGTGCACACGTGCGCACGTGTGTACAGCTTTGGATTTCTTTACCCCAACTAGGGGATGGTGCTCATGTATGTGACTAAAATTGTTCTGAATGGCTTTTGCAATTATATGTGAAGCAAAACCCTGAAGGTGGTTTAGCACAGGGTTACAAGTTTTGCAAGTTAAATGTGGTGAATTTGACCCACACTGACCTCCATTTTTCCTGAGGTCTCCCCAAAAAAGCATTGCAAGCAGCCTGTTTGCTGGTGTTTGTGGAAATTCAAGATGCTCCTGTAAACAGCTGAGCTCATCACACTTTGCTTATTGATTTGGTCTAGGCAGGAAGGACTGTGGATTCTCCCACTCTTGAGTTACCGTATTTTTCGCACCATAGGACGCACTTTTTCCCCTCCAAAAATGAAGGGGAAATGTGTGTGCGTCCTATGGTGCGAATGCAGGCTTTCGCTGAAGCCTGGAGAGTGAGAGGGGTCGGTGCGCACCAACCCCTCATGCTCTCCAGGCTTCGCACACCTCTCCGCAAGCAGCAGGAGCCCAGCGCTGGGCTCCCGCTGCTTGCGGAGAGGTGCCTGCATGCCGAAGCCTGGGCGCGCTGAGCTCAGCGCGTCCAGGCTTCGCGGACCTCTCCGCAAGCAGCGGGAGCGTTCCCGCTGCTTGCGGAGAGGTGCCTGCATGCCGAAGCCTGGGCGCGCTGAGCTCAGCGCGTCCAGGCTTCGCGGACCTCTCCGCAAGCAGCGGGAGCGTTCCCGCTGCTTGCGGAGAGGTGCCTGCATGCCGAAGCCTGGGCGCGCTGAGCTCAGCGCGTCCAGGCTTCGCGGACCTCTCCGCAAGCAGCGGGAGCGTTCCCGCTGCTTGCGGAGAGGTGCCTGCATGCCGAAGCCTGGGCGCGCTGAGCTCAGTGCGTCCAGGCTTCGCGGACCTCTCCGCAAGCAGCGGGAGCGCTCCCGCTGCTTGCGGAGAGCTGCCTGTTTGAGGGCTGGGGTCGGGGGAAGCTCTAGCTTCCCCCACCCCAGCCCCGCACCTGGGGGGGAAATAATTTTTTCCCCTTTATTTCCCCCCAAAAGAACTGGGTGCGCCCTATGGTCCGGTGCGCCCTATGGTGCGAAAAATACGGTACTTTGCTGAAATCCCCCTCCTTCCCATTGGAAAGGTTAATCCTGTTATCATGCAGATTTTCCCTTAGTATTTATAATCCTTGCTTTACGCTGCTGCTGCTGTTTAACAAACCCTTCCCTTAACCTTGCTGAGGACCATCTCATCTGAGGAGATGACACCTATTTCCAGTAGTGATATGCTCCCCATCATAAAGACAGGACTTGTTTCTGTGCAAGTTCAGTTCTTTCCGCCTGATAAGAATTTCTTCTTGATGCTGGGAGTGGGGAAGCGCAGGGCCACTCCATTTGGAAACACCTGTGGGAGATGTATAAGCTTAGAGACCCTGCCTGGTGTCTGCTTTTCTGAAGGAAAAAAGAGCTGAAGAGGAGTTGCCCATAAACAGCAGGAACCAAAATGCACCCAGCATTGAAAAACACATGCAGGAAACAAAATGAATATGTAATAAGTACAACACAGATATGTTAATAATGAATAACAAAAGCAATAGTCCACACAATGCAAAATGCCAAGTGTACAAATTATAAGGGTGTTACCAGGATTGGTGGGTGTGAAGGAAAATGGCAATTAACCCACCCACACACAGTACTGCTAGATCAATTCAGCTAAATTTATTGAGAGAGTTTGCAAACAAAGTGTAGCCGGTGAGTCATTTTTCTGGGAACGTAGGGAGATGCCTTATGCCACAACAGCCTATTGGTCTATCTAGCTCAGTGTTGTCCACACTGACTGGCCATGACTTTCTGAAAGAAAAGCATGCGCTTTGCCTCTGAGCTATATTCCTTCCTCTGACTGGGACCCTCTAGAAGTCTCCTGGTGTCTTCAAAAGACAGTATTCCTGCATCTAATAGTCTAGATACTTACTAATTTGACTGCACCCAAACAAAAAATAGAGGCAACAAATTTATAATTAAAGCCAATTTAATTATAAGAGTGAATGTGGGATGTTAACTGCACATCCAATCAGATCTCATAGTAAGCATTCCTTCTCTCACTTTATCAATGAAAAGGGTTTTTTGAATTTATTTATATTAATTAGGCACAGGTAACAGTGCTTCTGTAGCTGGTAACCTATTAGAGGAGGAATGATCCACTCATATATTTATATATTGCCTGTTTGTTCTGCTCAAACAAATGGCATGTTTTTGAACATAGATACCTTTGGGAGTTGGTGGGGTGGAAACTTTTGTTATAAATCAATCAATCAATCAATCAATCACACTGTTAATTTTTTCAATGGAAAACTTTCAAGCTTTTCTTGTGATTTCCCTCAGGTCCAGTAGGTGTCTTGCTAGTTAAAGTAGTAAAATTGCTCAGAATGCATAGGTTCCTCTAACACCCTGCCTGCCTCCCATGCCCTTTTTTTAGGGTGGCACAGATCTGGAGAAGCACCGGGACCTTTTGGTTGCAGAAAATGTGCGTCTGAAACAAGAGATGAAGATGTGTGAGGCGCAACTGCAGGAGCTGAAGAAGAAGCATCCTGTGAAATGCGTGGACTGCGAGCACAGCCAGGTAAAAAGAGTTGCTTCTTCTTTCTGCTGGGGTGGGGCTGCAGGCTGCTCAGCTGAAGTCATGTTCATTATATGCTATATTCATTCCTCCCTGTTTACTACTCAGGAGAATGTGAAGTTGCAGGAAAAGCTGGCCCAACTAAAGCAAGAAGCAGAAGAGGTGAAAGGGCGCCTGTCGGAGCTGGACCTAGAAGTGGAGCAGAAAACCAACCGCCTGGCTGAGGTGGAGCTCCGGCTGAAAGACTCCCTAGCAGAGAAGGCAGAGGAAGAGGAGCGGCTCAGCCGCAGACTGAGGGATAGCCAGGAGACAATAGCCAGCCTCAAAGCCCAGCCTCAGCAGATTAAGGTGAGGCAGAATAGCTTGCTGTGAAGGCTTTAGTCCATGAGTTTCCTCAAAGTGAAACTGCTTGAAGAGTTCATCAGTCCCCAGAAGAGCTTCAGTCAAAGATCCAGAGTATCTCTTATTTTCATAAGCTGCCCTCAAGTAGAGTTGTAGAGCGGGAAAGGACCCTAAAGGTAATCTATAATGAACTGTGGCCGTGTCTCACTTCTGTAGCTGTGTTTCTTGCTTTTCCTCCCCCAGTATGTAATCAAGACTGTGGAAGTCGAGTCCTCAAAGACCAAGCAGGCCCTCTGTGAAGCCCAGTCCCGGAACCAGTACTTGCAGGACCAAGTTGGGATGCAGAGACAGGTGCTGAAAGAGATGGAACAGCAGCTGCAGAACTCTCAGAAAGCAGCAGTGCAGCTCAGAGCTCAGGTGAGCACTTTCTGAGTGTAGAAAAAGAGAGAGAAGCAGAGCTCAGGCAACTTGCTCAAAATGATGCAGGTGGAAAGAACAGGAAGCGCTAAGGGTGCTTCTTCATTTGTTGGTGCTTTCTTCTCTGCTTTTGGTCCCTTGCAAGAGACTTATGCATTCTTTAGCTTCCAGGTCCCCCTCTTGCTGTACTTCTGCAGCAGTATCCTCTTCCTCCTCTCTGGGCTCTCTACCTGCTGCTCCAGGGCCCTCTTTCCAGTTCTCTCTCTCAAGCCTCACTGGTGTGCCCAGGGAGGATCATTTGCAACCTGGCCCTGGGTCCTAATACCTTCCTATCGGCAGCAGAAAGCACTCTTTTGATGGATGTTAGAGGAGGGATAGGGGAGAAATTCCATTAAGTTTGCATTTAAAGGCAAACCTACCATATTCATGCTTCCTGAAACCATACATGAACTGAAACAGTTGTCCTTTGAAATTCTCACAATTCTCATATTTTTAATATGGTTCTCTAGCCAAGTAATGTGTATAAAAATTCATATACTAGGATAATTTTTGCACACAAATGCATATATCTCTGAAAATAACATACAAATATAATTTTATTAGGGGAAATTGCACACAAAAATGTGTGTCATAAGAAGAAATTCAGGTTAAAATGCTGGTGAATGTTCATAAGATTATTACAGTGGTACCTCAGGTTACATACGCTTCAGGTTATAGACTCCGCTAACCCAGAAATATTACCTCGGGTTAAGAACTTTGCTTCAGGATGAGAACAGAAATCATGCTCCAGCGGCGTGGCGGCAGCAGGAGGCCCCATTAGCTAAAGTGGTGCTTCAGGTTAAGAACAATTTCAGGTTAAGAACAGACCTCCAGAACGAATTAAGTTCTTAACCCTAGGTACCACTGTATTATTTTTAAAAAACTGCAAACCCATGTAGAAATGTGGGTAACTGAACATAAGATTGGAAAAATGAGAAACAGAGAGGAACTGATTGGAGAGATTTGCCTGCCCTAGAGGGGAGGGAAAGTGGTAGCCTGGCCTATTTACCCTGACAGGTTCCTTTGCTGTGTTTCCTAGGTTACGTTGTATGAGTCTGAGTTGGAGCGGGCCCACGAGCAGATGCTGGAGGAGATGCAGAACATGGAGGAGGACAAGAATCGAGCCATTGAAGAAGCATTTGCTCGAGCCCAGGTAGAAATGAAAGCTGTCCACGAGAACCTGGCAGGTGAGTATCTTCAAGCTGGCCAAACATTTCTCTCAAGGGCCTGGTTTGGCTTTTGAAGAAGCAGCTGCCTTTCAGTTCAGAGATCATTTGAACCAGCATCTGCCTTAATGGTGGTTTTGTTTAAGGAGGAGAAATGCTTTTTGCAAATGAAAATGGCATGGGAAAATGTATGAGTCTGTAGCATTGCCTAAATGTACATTTATTCATCTCCGTAGGAGTGAGGACAAATCTCCTGACTCTCCAGCCAGCTCTTCGAACCCTTACAAATGATTACAATAGCCTGAAGCGGCAGGTCAAAGAATTTCCTGTTCTTCTCCAAGAAGCCCTACAGAGTGCCAAGGCTGAGGTCAGTCCAGCAGCAAGATTGTCCTACTTCCAAATCTCAGGGCTGATTCCCGCCCTCTAAATGGTGTGGTGCTGCACCTTCCCTGTTGGTTGTAAAGTTCCTTTTTAATTATGAGTGGCTCAGTTGAGATGGGAAGATCTGGATGAGATGAGGAGGAGTAAGATTCTCCACCTCGCAGAGTGTGACATATTTCCCCTAACTCTTTTGCCCTTTCTTCAAAGATTGGCCAAGCCATTGAAGAGGTCAACAGTACAAATCAGGAGCTCCTGAGGAAATACCGCAGAGAACTGCAGCTCCGGAAGAAATGTCACAATGAACTTGTGCGGTTGAAAGGTCTGTGGGTCCCTATGTATGGGTTCCTTGAGGGCATGGCATAGATGCCACTTGACGGCCGAGGCTATCTGATAGGAAGCTGAGGTGGTGTTTTCTGGGGTTCCCAGCTTGAGAGTTGGGGGAGCCTTTGCAGTGGAAACATCTTGCTATCTCTTATGCAAGGGATGTTCATTGTGGCTCAGGTGGTTTTGCTGATGGCTGTCTGGATTTGCACACATTCTGCTTCACCAAAAACAAGGTTCTGGAACCTTGGCCTGCCCCTAAATGCCATTAGGAAAGATGGTTCTTTTGGAATATAGCCTAGTGGTTGAGATAACCATCAGCCACTGTGATTGTCTGTGGGGTGGCCTAGGAGCCTAGAAGCCAGCTGTTCTCAGATTTATAAAGCTATAATTTCCCTTTAAGGCAATATCCGTGTGTTTGGTCGTGTTCGGCCAGTATGTAAAGAGGATGGCGATGGGCCAGAAGCTGCCAGTGCGGTGACATTTGACCCTGATGATGATGCCATCTTGCATCTGATGCATAGAGGGAAGCTGGTATCATTTGAACTTGACAAGGTTTTCCCTCCTGAAGCAACACAGGAAGATGTAAGTATAGTCACGGTGTTCTCCTGTTAAGTTAGCAAGAATGTCTGCTGGGTGAGAGAAGGAGGAACGTAGCTCAAAGGGAAACGTCTCATTTGTTGAGTTACTTAACTAGGTAGGAATGTGTTTACCAGCAGGCAAATTAGACATGTTGCTGTTGCTGCAGTGTCTCATCTTCCTCCTTTACTCTATATGTAAAGAGATTGTGATTCATTTAGTTTGGACTTAGTAGTCTCATGGATATGTATGAGCCTGGTGGCAGCAGAGCAAAGTACTCTGCCAATGGCTTACGTAAACTTTGTTTTTTAAAGGTCTTCCGGGAAGTTCAAGCCCTGATCACATCCTGCATTGATGGTTACAATGTTTGCATTTTCGCCTATGGCCAGACAGGTGCCGGCAAGACATACACAATGGAGGTGAGCTGCTTTTCAGTTCCTTTTTAAACGATTTGCTGATTCTGCAGTTTCCATAGCCCTGTTGTGGGGTTGTTCAGCTAGTGC
The DNA here is from genome assembly GCF_964234715.1 of Podarcis melisellensis. Lineage (NCBI taxonomy): Eukaryota > Metazoa > Chordata > Lepidosauria > Squamata > Lacertidae > Podarcis > Podarcis melisellensis. Next base: position 54,002,821 of record NC_138540.1, read on the forward strand.
TAAATGCCTATCTATTTGGGGGGTGGGGACTGAATATAAAGCCCATATAACATGTCTGCGAGTGTGTTTCCAAGTTCAGTTCAAGGTGGTGGCTCTCACCTTTTAAAGGTATCCTTGGGCCCACATATCTTGGGGAGCATCTTTTCCCTTATGAACGTCCCCAGTTATTCACACCAACCCAGGAGGTCTTGCCCCATGGGATATTCATTTGGCAAGTCCCTAAAATGTGGCCCTGCAGCTGCTCAATGCTCTTCCAAAGGTTTTTCAGGCTGCATCGTTGTGCAGTTTTAGGTTACAAAAAAACTCACTCCTTCCTGCTCTTACTCATTATAGGGGTGGAGTATACAGGAAAGGGTTACCTCTTCTTTTAGAAGGCAGTGTCAAAACTAGGAGTCAATAAATCTGGTTACCTGTGGTCAACTGGAAAAGGAGGGAACCTTCTCACCAGTCTTGATTCCTCCTTCACTGGATGAGTAGGGTTAATCCTTTGCTCCCACTTGCTCTGCCTCAAGGGGTAGGAGTGGTCCAATTTCCTTTCATTCTTTTGAAAACACCAGTTGCTATTTAGGCTTTCTGGCTGCTGTTTGGGGCAGACTGTGTTGTATAGTGTTTCCATGTTGGCTGAGGGGGATTTGTGGTATAGAGTTCAAAATACTACCTTTTAGCCTTTATAAGGTTTTATTGTTTTTGCATTTTTACAGAAAAACTGTGTGTCCCCCCGCTGCTGGGGATGGCAGGGAGATGGATAGAGGGAAGGGAAATTGATGACTGCACTGCAGAGTGAGTCAGTGATGGTGTGCTGGACGGCCTGGCATGAGCGTGTGTGTGTGCGTGTGTGTGCGCGCACACACACACACACTCTTTCTGGTGTTCCTTTCTTCTTATGTAATGTTAATTCATTGAAGGAACATGATGTCCCTTCCATTTTCCTCACCAGGGAACTCCCGAAAACCCAGGAATCAACCAGCGGGCACTGCAGCTTCTCTTCTCAGAAGTGCAGGCAAAAGCCTCCGACTGGAACTACCAGATCACTGTCAGTGTGGCTGAGATCTACAACGAAGCCCTCAGGTAACCACAGGATGCCAAATACTTCTCAGTATTTGGGTTTTGAATGTCCCAGTAAACAATTTCAGTGGCAGTGGTGGAACAGCTTGTGCTTTCTGCAGGAGAAGCGACCCCGCCCCATATAACAAGGGAATGCTTCATGAAAGTCCAACCTTCTGGCTCCAGTGGTGTTGATGGATGTGCCGATAGGCAGTTTTAATATTCCTATTCAGATGCTCTGGAAACTAGCTCTGGTGTTGAAGCAAGTTTCAGAACTGAGCCCCGAGACAGAATTAGCTCTTGCAGTGGCAACTCTGTTCATCTGTTTTCAGAATTTAGTTCCTCTTGGGTAGCTGCACTCTTAGCCAAGGCAGTTCATTGTAACTCTTTAGAATTTGTTCAGCTAAAAAATTTCCTTTGACTGAGGAATACTTGTTCCATGGTTCTTCCCTCCTTCCCTCCATTAGCTGTTCTCTGCCTCTGTTCAAAGCACTTGGAATGGTGTTGGTATTGGACACTCTTAGGTTGAAGAACACTGTCCTCCTGCAATTTGTAACTTGGGAAGGAAGAATCAGCTCTTTAGCTAAGGAACCTGATCCTGCTGCAAGAGAACCAATGTGGGGGTTTTCTTTTAGCAATCAAATATTGGGTGCCTTATTTGTTACTGTTTCTTCGGCAACTGTCTCTCACCTACAGCACCCCTAACCCATCTTTCTATGCTGGAAAAGTGTCCTTTTGGAGCACATAGCCTTACAAAGATTTTACTTGCCTCTCTCTTTCAGAGACCTGCTTGGAAAGGAGCCACAGGAGAAGTTGGACATCAAACTGTGCCCGGATGGTAGTGGACAGCTCTATGTGCCAGGCCTGACAGAGTTCCCTGTGCACTGTGTAGAAGACATCAACCAGGTTAGAAAACGGGCAAGGCGGCTTCACTTTAAATAGCAAGTCAACCACCCCCCCAGTCTAGGTCCAGGCGAGGGAAGTTCAGAAAGGCTCACTTCTGTAAATGAGATTTACAGGAAGAATAAATGAAGAATTTTAATGAGTATTTTATGACACAAGTACCAGAAACTGCTTTGATTTATAGGATAGGATTATATAAAAATGTGATGTGGGCAGTATTGTGTGCGTTGCACTGTGAAGCTGAGTTTACTGTGCAGCCTGCATCTTTTTTCCTGTTTCTTGGGCTTTGAGTTTTCAGCTGTTTTCATGTGTAACAAATCTTAAGGACTTCCACTGACTATGTGGTGCCAGGGAAGTTCTGCAAAGGCACTCTCTGCTGCTCAGGCATCCTGCTGCCCTCTGAATGGGCACCAAGTGCCTGGGATGATGGTCAGAGAGGGAGGCCTATGTGAGAACTGGCTGCTGAAGACAGGTGTGGCTTGACCATCTCTCTCTCTCTCTGTGCACTTATTCTAGGTCTTTGAATTTGGTCATATCAACCGAGTGACTGAAAGCACCTACTTGAACGAGCACAGCTCCCGATCTCATGCCCTCCTGATTATCACAGTGAGGGGAATTGATTACAGCACAGGAATACGAACCACAGGTTGGTAGAAATTTACTCCTAGTTGTTGTCAACCATGAAGGAAACATGGTCTCCTAACCTAGGTTGTAAGTGAATCACATAGGAAACAGATATGACAATTAATTTTGTAGATGATAGCCAAATGACAATGTAGCTCAGGCCGGTTGATACTTGAGACAAGGTCCAGGAGAGGTCCATGCAGTGAGCCACCAGGTTTAATTGAGCAGAATAAATTGTAAGAAACATTACTGGGCATCACTTTGGCTGGTAGCCAGGGATAGTTCCTTTGCATTGTGTTTGCCACCGTTGTGGACAAACCAGTAACTGAACCCTTGGGTTCTCGACCACCAGTTTCTACATACAGTCAAGCTCTTTGGTTTCTTGGTGATCTTAGAAGGGTGCTTGATCATCGATGGCTCTGGCTGTTGTTTGCCAAGACCCAAAGTCTTGTTGAATACTAATAGCTCAGTCCTAAACATATTTATTAGCAAGTAAGTATGCTCAGGATTGTAGTTCAAGTGTGCCTGACTTCTTTCCTCCTAGGGAAGCTGAATTTGGTCGATCTGGCAGGATCTGAGCGTGTGGGGAGGTCTGGTGCAGAGGGGAGCAGGCTGCGTGAGGCCCAGTACATCAACAAATCACTCTCAGCGTTGGGAGATGTGATCTATGCCCTGCGTTCCCGCCAGGGCCATGTGCCATTCCGCAACTCCAAGCTGACCTACCTGCTTCAAGACTCTCTCAGTGGTGACAGCAAGACCCTCATGATGGTCCAGGTGGGTGCTTCCATAAGAGCCATAATGGAGGGGGGGGGGCTTTCAAGTGACACATAATGAATTGCATATTCAGTGTATTTGGTGCAGTGTGATGCGCCTACTTCTCCTTGAGAGCTATGTCATTCCTGGATGTTTTCTTTTGCTATATTTTTTTATTTATTTTCAATAATATCTGGATACGGAATAATAAAAACGTATTGAGCAGTCCAGATGCTTGTTATTTTAAAGTTAGTAACGGTTATTACAAATGATTGACAAATGCAATACATCAAGTAACAATAGAACAAATAACTATTTCCAGCCCCCACCACAAATAAAATTCTTTGTTAGCAATCTACACACAGTGTATCATATCGTATCGTATTGTCCAGAATAACACTTTAGCAAAAAGGCCGCTCCTGTTTTGACTGCCATGTGCAGTTGTGCATGCAACAACTGGTGTAAGTTCCCTGCCTGCACTGTTTGGATATTTAAAAAATGTTTTGTGTGCTTGGCTGTGTAATCTCAGCCCTGGAGCATTCCCCACCCCCGCCTAAGAAAAAAAGAAAAACCCAGCATAACCCAAAGTTGCAAAGGGCAGCAAGACTCCTTCTGTTTCTCTCCCTGCTTTCCATCTCATGCACCTTTGGGGAAAGGGGACAAACAGCATAGATCTATAAGCGGGAGGCATCAGCAGGAGTTCACCACTTCTCCCTCGGTTCTTTCAGCTTTAAATATGGATAATCATGAATGTTCCCTTTTCCCTCCCTGGTCAGGTCTCTCCTGTGGAGAAAAATACAAGTGAGACACTCTGTTCCCTTAAGTTTGCTGAGAGGGTTCGCTCTGTTGAACTGGGCTGTGGCTCTCGGAGGACAGAATTGGGCTCCTGGACCAGTCAGGAGCACTTAGAGGTAACTGGCCCTCATTGGTTTCATCCTGCTTTCTTATGCAGGAGTGTATCATTGGGCTTATTCTTGCTTCATACTTTGCCTACAGGGAAGTGCTTTTGGTATAATCTGGACACCAGGCAGGTGCTGGTTGGGTGATCTAGTGTAAATAATAACCTACAAGGCCTTTTTCACTTCAGATTTCATATTTCTTAGGTAAACAGAAATAGATATGAGGGGAAATCAGCCAAAACAAATGTATCATGATGTAGTATATAATACTTTTAGTTTGATAAGTTTGCTGTATTCTCTTATGACTTTGTATGTCATATTGAGGGCCGGCCCACCCATGAGACAAGGTGAGACAACTGCATCAGGCAGTAGGATCCACAGGGGCAAACCCCAATGCTGATCTTCCTTACCCCCTTGTTCCTGATGTAGATCTTCCCTGGTGGCATTTGGGGTCTACCTCAGGTGCCAAAATGTCTTGGGTGGGCCCTGGTTATATAGGCTTAACACCAAATCGGTTATTGTGTATGTTACTGCACCAATTTTGGTGTTTTACAGCTTCTATTTTGGAAATGTGATATTGGTTGTACGTAATGCTAAAATCATTCTCATATAAAAATAAAACCACAAACCTCCACAAAGTTAACATAAAATGTTGCAAACTCCTGTGGCGGCTCTTCTAGGCAGACTCATCATCAGTCACAGCACAGCCCTGCATCCGAAGTCAGTCTTCTCCTCGGACTCGGCGAGCGAGTTCACTCCGGGCAAGACTCCAGACGTCAGGTAAGACTTGCATAGAAGCCGGCTCTTCCTTTTGCTCCTCAGGGCACTCTGACTCTCCCAGAGATTCTGAGACACAGTGATGCTCTCTGGGTTTTCATGTAGAGGTGAGCTGAATTCCACAACTGGTGCCTCTGGACACTCAGAGTGTGTGTGCATGTGCATTTGCCAAACTATTGCAAAACTATTTTGAAGATGAGGCCTGCAACAGGGCAAGCCCTCTCCTCACTGCTGCTGTGTAATCATCCAGGGGTAGGAGGGAGGAAGAAGCAGCATAATAGAGGTATCAGGAAGGGTGAAGTAACCAGGAGGCTGATGTCTCATTTACCATAAGATGTCAAGGCACACAAATAGGCCTTGAAACATCCCTCAAGGAAGCAGATCAGACAACCCTCCTGTTCCAGCCACCCCTCCATTCTGTATATACTGTAGGTAGGGGTGGCAGTAGAGAGTGGGATTGATTTGGACCAGGATGGATGCTGGGTGCTTAGAAAATCTTCTGGCTGCTCATGTTCATGAGTAGTGGCTTTCTGCTCTTCCCGGGGCAAATCAGGTCACAATGGCAGGGGAGGGATGGGTGCATAGAACATCAAGTGTATTCCAGGAGAAGCACAGAGTGTAGGGAGCCCTCTATACAACATTCATCTCCATGCACCTTTGCTTTGAGATCAGCTATCCTCATTTACAATTAGAACAGAGATAGTCCTTTTGCCTCCAGCCTCAAATCCATCATTTGCCAGGCACACTCCATGTTCATAAACTTTTCTAGGAAGTTCAAGGATTAGAATTGCTCTTGTTGGATCAAATCGAAGGTTCCAGCAGCCATGCTGGACAGCCAGATGCTGTGAGTAAACTCATCAAGACATGATGGTGTCACCCAGCACCAAGCAGCTAATTGTTCATTAATGCAGTACACGCCCAGCTGCTTTTCCTCTTAATTTATAAATGTGGGGATGCAAAACAAACCTGTTGTCCCATTTGATTTCAGCCTGGAATTAAGAGAAGCTCTGTCTGCCTCCAGGTGAGTGTGGACAGGTGCTGGGTGCTGGAGACTAAGCTGCTTGGCAAGGTGAAGGGCTATGCTTTGGCCAGGGAGGCAGGGAATGGGCACAACCTCTCCTGCTTTCTTGGGGGTCAGGGCTTGTAGTTGATGGCATTTTCACATCTTCAGAATCTGGGAAGTGGCACTGGACCTTGAGAACTTAAGTTTCCACCTTTATTTTACTTTTTAAAGCATGTTTTGATTGCTTGTAACCATGGAGGTGTATTACGAAACCTCTAGCATTCTAGGGATGGAGCCTCAGGGCATTGTATGATAACTCTTCTTTGATCTAATTGTATACTGTACTTAAAGTGCCTGCATAACTGCCTGCTCCTTCATAGATTCCTTTTCTGCTTCAGATCTCCAAATCTGTCGCCAGAGGTGGCTTTCTGACCTACCCCTGACCAGCTTCTCTTTTCTGTTGCTTTAGGAAAGTGCTTCATATTCTGAAACTCTTCCTGTGCAAGAATCAGTAATGCAGTAAACATAACTTGAAGGATCATTTGCCATTAGATTATAGAACACAATTTGTAAATTCTTTTAGTTTTGTATTTTTAAAACTTTATTAGCATGACATTCTGCACAGAGGTTTTGGCTAGAGCCTGGCCAGCTGCCACTCATGGGTGACCTGTTATGCATGTAGCAAAGAGATGGTTGGCACTCACTGTGGATGCAGTGTAGGAATAGAAAGCAAAGTGCCCTAATATTTTCCCTTGGTTTTTTGTTGTTGTTTTTAGGGAAACTGAGGCCAATTCCTGTGTGAAGCAGCTGATTTGAGGAACATGCTTTTTTAAAAGGAGTTTCAGAAACCATGAATACTTTTTAAAGAGACTACTCATCTTCCTGCCCACCTCAGAGGCTAATAGACACTGATTTGGGAGACACAAAGAAAGGGAAGCCACAGCAAAAAGAAGGGTGGTGCCATCTGCCAGCCCTTGAATTGCGAAGGGTCTCTCCATCAGACACACTCCCATCCTGAGAGAAGGTGACATGCCAGCCCCCTGTTGTACCTCATCCGTTGCTGGCAATGGATGGACTTGGGCTTGGATGCAACTGGACTTCAGGAGATGGTTCATCTGCCTATTTGACATGAGGTGAATTTTACTATATTTTTAAAGGGAGAATGGAGGTCCTAGACCCATTCCCATCCTTTTGGCCCTCTGCATTGATTTTTTTAATTTAATAAACTCTTTGCACCAAGATGTGGCTTCCAAGCACCATGTGTTTCTGCTTTTTATAAAACGAACAACTCAGCGGTCTTCCTTGTAGCAGAAAAGCAATAGTGGAAGCAAAATTCAGCGGGACTAGGGCAGAGCTTAACCTGCAACACTAGTACTCACTTCACACAATGAGTAGTTGGCTGGGCCAGAGCAGCTATGAGAATAGCTGGGACTAAAGGCATTTTCTCTGAATTTCATCTTTCCTCCCGCATACTCCAGGTTATTAGAAGTCCTCTAATGAGCTCCACAGAAGGGATCATTGTCCCTGTAACATACAGAATTACTTATTTGCTCCTATTTGTTTTTATTATTGTATTTAAGGATATATCTGTTTATTTTCAGTCCATGTCACTTTTGTCTATGTTCCTTCTGTTTTCTCTCATTTTTCTATGTGTATTTTTTTAGAAGTCTCAAGTATGCATTTCTCTGCAAATTTAATTGTTATGAGGTGATCTATGGCCTGCCTTTTTTTAAAAAAGAAAAAAACACACCTTAGGTCTCCAAGGATCCCACCCATGATGTATACCAAGTGAATTCACTCTGGAATATATACATCAAATTCCTTGAGTATCCCTAGTTTTCTCACTTTCAAATAATAAACTACTCCAAATGTAAGCTCACACCACCCATCAATTCAATACAGTGCTAGGGCCGAGCACTTTATAGAATTAAATGAAATGCAGACATGCCATCAAGCGTATAAAATGAATTAGACAAAACACACAAAGGCAATCATGTAGGGAGATCAGACTAAAATGGCAAGTTGTAAACTGGCATTTACTAAGGGTGTTCACGAGCCAAAAGATTCAATTTGGATATGTATCTGTTGCTTTGTTCATCAGCCCAATCTGTTCTGAGTCAATCTGTGGTCTATCTGATGCTACTTAATTCAGATTCAAATAATATTTAACAAAGCTGTTTCCTCCCTTCTGCTTTCATAAACAGCTATAACATTTTCCTTTTGACACAAGTGGATAAAATTTGCCTCTGGGGTGGATTTAGTCTACAAATTGGACTTAACTTTGTCATTAGCGGACATCCAACACTAGAGGGCATTCACCCCCTCCGTACTTGACTCCACAAACAGGAGAAAAACCTCTGGGTATGTCTCTGGGCTGCTGGGGTAAACAGAGCTGGAGCTACCCGCTTCCTCTCTGCTTTTTCCTAGGTCACTTTGGGGGCCAAGGGTCACTTTCATTTTAAAGAAGAAAAGGGGATAATATATAAAGTAAAGCATTGTAAGACTTTCCTTTTGTGGGAGTTAGAATATGAATCTGTGACCTAAACAAAATTATGAGCTATGGAAGGGGAAAGACACAGAACTACTGTTTTTCAAAATAAAGTTACAAACGTTTTAATGAAATTCATCATAACTTATCAGTTTATGAACAGCAGACTGCAGCGTATTAACAAGAGATGAAGGGGAAAGAGCAGGCCATTCCTCAGTATTGAGCCTTTCCACCATGGAACAAAACAAGAGAGGGCAGCAGTGTGGGGCTCAACTCCTCCAGCCCAAGAAACTAAGCTGCACAGGCAGGTGGTCCCATCCCACCCACTCCTGCCTCTAGTCCAACCACAGTGAGGATGGAAAAGAAGCAGGGCTGGGCTCATCACTAGGGAGTTGGTCCCAAGCACTGTTGGTTGCCAGGGTCTAGAGATGCTGTCCATGGTTGGATTCTAACACAGCATTCCCATTTGCTGCCGCGCGCCCCCGCCCAAGGCAGCTATGTACACAGAAAGGCAGGGGGTCTGTGCCACAGCAGGACAGTCCAGTTTGCAATGTAGCCTGTAAGGCACTGAACATGGAGCACCCAACCCATCAGCCCCCTCCCTTACCTCCTGGAGAACTGTGGAGAGATGGACACCAAACAAAACTACCCGAAGTGGCTGGAGTGAGAGGCCATGGAGGGAAGACGAGCCTCAGGCGGTATGTGTGGATGATGAAGGGCACCACCCCATCACTCAAGGACAGCCATCAGGAGGTGCAGCTCACGGAAGGCACTGCCATGGCGGCCACTGAGTCCAGATTTGTTCTTGATGATGTTGCTGATGTTTTTCAGCTGCTTGTAGCACAGGCGGCATTTGTGAAGCCTGTCAATGGGAAAGAGAGACTGGGATGAAGGAACGGAGGGGCTGCCATGACTGATCAACATCCACCAATACTAAATAATATTATTTAGATGCCCTGCTCTTCTGCATTTCTCAACAAGAATACCGAACTGTTAAATTCAGAACATGCTCTTGAAGCAGCAGCTAAACAAATGTAAAAGAGCATGGTAGATAAACAAACAAAAAGGTTCTTGGAAAACAGAGAAGGCATGCGATCAGTTTGGCCCAATGGGAATATAAAACCCACACCACAACTAAAAAGGTCCAGCTTTCAGTGGATACCTGCTGATTGCTAGCCAGTGCAGGGACACACAGCAGCAAGGCATACAGGCTTTACTGGCAGAAGCCAAATGAGATTTCCCCCTTCTGCACGCCCCCCCCCCAGTAGATAAAGGCAGTTGTGTGGGAGGGAGCCCAGATATTTCCAGCCTAAAAGCAACAAACTGGAACTGTTCAAGATTCTGTGGGGCAAGTGTGACCGAGCTAGCTGTAGGATTCAGGTGTGCAAGGAGGCTTAACTGGTACGGGGGAAGGTTCTGATAGAATTTGCAGCATAGAAACGGAAGCAACAGGGATGCCACCCTACCTCTCTTCTCTGCTAATGTCCACCCCCACGGATGGCGGCGCAGCAAGGATGTCTGTGATCAGGGGCAGAAACCTCTGCAGGATCAACTTCAGAGAAGTGCAGCCTGTCTGGACGTAACTGACAAGAGAACAAGGAGAATCAGAATAGGACAAACGTTTTCACAACTAAACCTAAAATGCAAGTGGAGAAACAGGTGAAGGAGGAAGGGCAGAGCCACAGCAAAATCAGTTGTCCTTCCAGTTTCTTTTCTTGTAAATCTGGATGCAGGAAGTCTTTTCTGCTGGGCACCCTGCATCTGCCCAGCAGGCTGCTGTTAAAAGCAACTGATATTCACATGACCTCTTTCTCACCCAGTTCCTTCTTCAAAATGCAACCACAATTGTATATAAGCGTCAACACAAAGTGATGTACACATAGATGCTGCAACTACTCATGTTTTGAAGTGGTTTTAATATTGGGGCAGAGGAATCACTCCCTGAAAACCACAGCTTGGTGGTTAGTAAAGCAAAAGAGGAAAAACCTCAACACCCAACTTTCTTAGGAAACTCCTGCTTGAACTGCAAACTTCTCTTGTTGGATGGTGGGGCAGCCTGATTTAGGATGGGCCCTTCTCAGTCCTTATTTCTGCTGGTGACATCCCCTCATGATTTAAAGCTTCAAACATGACACCAAATTTGGGCAGAGGGGGAACCCTGACCAATATAGAAGTGCACTGGGACCATGGCGACAGCAAAGTGGGCAATGGTCCCCTTCTGTTCAGCACCTGCAAAGTGAAGTTGTGATAAGCCCAAAGCTGGCAGGCCTGCTTCCCTGCTGGCCCACCTCCAGGCCTGCTCTCTGCTTGGGCAAGTCACAACCCCACTCCCTCCAATAAAAATGCACAAGACATGAACACACACAGGTGTGCAGCAGCTACTGCCACTTCATCAGGACCATCATCAAATGCAAGTTGACAAAACTCTCAAAAGCTGCTGGCTACAGCTAGCCAATAAAGCACTTGATTGATCAGGCACTCTTACTCAAGGACATACATTTGTCAGAAGACTCACCTTTCATATTTGCTTTGCAGAAGTTTCTCTATCTGAGGCAAGATGACTGTGCACAGATCCAGCTTCCAAAGAGACCTGGAAAGAGAATATAGGCTCCAGAGAGATACCCCAACCCATGCCCTGCAACAGCAAACCCCTCTGACCTGCAGAACACTCCAGAGACCTTAGCCAGAGAGCAGCTGCTGGTCTCGGGCTAGATGGACCTCATTCAGGACAAAGAAGCTTCATTTGCTCACCCCAAGGCAGAAAGGAGCCAAAGGATGAGACAGCGGGTGACTCTCAGCCCAGTGAGTCCTCATGAGGGATCTGAGTTATGCCATGGCTCCAAGCTCAGCACAGGGCTAGCAGGTGTAAGCACCAGGTGGCACCACCAAGTCCCACAAGTTTTCATGGGGCAGGACATGGGGGCTGCCGAGAAATAAGGCCTGGGATCCTGTGGGTAACTGCTGGCCACAACCTCCACTCAAGAGGTGAAAAGGGACTTGTAGGTTACCCAAGAAAGGAAGAGGATCCTGAGCCACATGACAGAAAGCATTCCCTTCAGGCAGGAAAGCAAACGAACTCACGCCTTCTGGTTGACGATGTTTAGGAGGTCCACCATAACGGAGAGGTCATTGATGGCCACTGCGGAGTCCACAGATGTCTGAGAAAAAGCAAGAGAGGCAAATCAGGATGAGGGCAAGTCTCCTAGAGATAGACATCATGAAGGCAAGCCAAGTGGTGGTAAAGAAGAACGTCTTCCAAGGCTTTCAGCTACACCTGTACACAGCCTTTGGCAGAGGGGATCAGCCATGCAGGTTTCAGCCCTTCCATCGGACAAAAGAGTCTCTTTATACACAGCAGGCTATATTTTGTCAAGCAAATAGGAACAGGGTCACCTGCCATGATGATGCTCTCTTAGACAGGAAGAATTCAACCCAGGGAAGATCCTGCCTCAGGGGCTGTAAGAGCCATTTCTCATCCCAAAGCTCATCTCCAGGCTAAGACAAGCACTGGCTGAGAAGCTGCCAGAACACACCAAGGCCCCCCAGGGGGCAGCCAGCAGACCTCTTGAGAGGGAGCATTCCCTAAAAGCCACTGAGGCACTTGACAGACCACCCAAAATTAGCACAATTCTTTATGGGACTTCAAGGCTCATGCAAGTGACAGGGATAATGTGGCCATGGAAATGCCCCTTCTGAGTGGAGAGTAAGCAGGCAGCCTCCTCTAGTAGGAATGGCATCCACAAGAGAGAATGTGAATGCCTATTCTGAGTCTGTGTCACATCTTGAGTTACGGGGTCTCCTTGCAGGTCACAGTCCTGCCACCCACCCCACAGCTGAGAATGGTTCTGGGCTACCTCCTTGTCAGGTAGAGTAAGACGGTGTGGAAGCCCTCTCCTTCCAGCATGGGAAGGTGAGATGCTGCTGATTACGCCATAATAACCAACTTGTGGAATGTATTCCTACTGCAGATTCCTCACCCCCACCCTGAATTTCAAATATTTTGGCCAGAAGAAAGGGATGTGTTGGCTGCCTAAGGTCAGCAGGAAGAACAGGAGCCTTCTTAAAAGGCACAGGGCTTGCTCCCAAAGCAGCCCCTCTCCCTAGCTGGAGCAAAAGATGCTCATTCATCATCTTGGTCAACTGATAACAATCAAACTTCAAGCTTTTTGTATCCAAGCTGACAGTGGTGGGAGGTTTGAGATCTGGACCTACTAAGTCCAAAGCCCCTGGAACTGTACTGCTTAACAAAGGCAACGAAAAGGCCACTTGCCTTGATGTCTCCAGTGCTCCACACGGCCCTCACGGTGTCCAAGTTCTTGTGGCGGCTGGTAAGCACCACGCACATGGTCTCGTGTCCCTTCCGGATTTGGGACATGGCCTCTTCATCCACAATCTCCGCCAGGTTTTGGTTGTTCACAGCCTGCAAGGACAGAAAGGAAAGGGAACTTGGCATTGATGGTCTAATTTGTAATGTATTACAGACACAAACACATAAATTATACCTTTTTGTATAGTTTATTACAGTTTTACTTAACACAACTAGAGGCAGAAACATTACTGTTAAAAGAATAGAACATATTAGGTCTATCACTACAATTGGAAAGATGGGGATGCTGGGCTGTGAATTCTTTTCTACCGTCTCCTTGATAAGACTACCTTTGATTTGTTCAGAATCGCTGGCTGGCTCTACTTTTTGTCTTGATTCAATCATACTATTTACTACCCAACCAAATCACTAGCCATACAATTAAATTATTTGTACCCTAGCTGAGAAATATCTAAAGTGTTTAGCCAGGGAGGGGATCTACTACCATCCATGCTCTTGCTAAAGGCTAGTTTCTGATGTCCTTTCATCTAAACATTATCCCTTCTTTTGTGGACCGGTTTACCTGCGGGATTGCCTTACCCCATCTGTGACCTTTTGACCACTTTGATCTGTGGAACTGGCACTGTTACAAGGGTCACAATACAAAATTGCTACTTTAATGCAGCAGCACCCACACTTTGGAACTCCCTGCCTATTGACATAAAGCAGGCACCTTCACTGTCCCCTTTTTGACACCTGCTAAAAACTTCTGAAGCAGCCAAAGAGCAGGGTGTGCAGGACAGGCAAATGACTAGACTTTCCTCCCTGCCCAGGTGACAGCCACTTGTCGTTCCCAATCCCTCTTCTACAGGGAAGAAACTTACCGGCAAAAAGTCAGAGGCCTTCAGCCCGATAGGCTCATTCCTGGCTGCAGGGATCACAGATGGCTCAACCTTGGTCTTGGGGGTCGAGGATGCTATTGGCGACCTCTGAATAGGGTCAGGCTGCTGTGGGAAGTGGAGATGGAGTTAAGGATCAGGTGCAAGATAGGATCTGCTCAGGAAATCCCTGGGTCTCATCTTGCCCACCTCCACCACATTTGGCTGTAAGAAAGAAGCTTGCAGGGAATTCCAACCACCAGAACCAAGATCTGCTGGGGAAGGCCTTTCAAAACCACTTGGAGGTTTTGGCAATTAAGTGGTGTGTATTTTTTTTATTTATAAAAAATGATAGTAATTTTAAAAATCCCCCACTGAGCCCAGCCTTTCCCAATCTGGAGCCCTCCATATGTTTTGGACTACAACTCCTTTACAAATACTGGGAGTCGTAGTCCAACACACCTGGAGGTTGGCAATGGCTGGTCTGGACTTCCTTGCTTAGAACACAGTGACAGGCCACTGCCTCTTTTTCATGCTGCTAGAGCAGGGTTTCCCAAACTTGGGCCTCCAGCTGTTTTTGGACTACATTTCCCATCATCCCCGACCACTGGTCCTGCAGGCTAGGGACGATGGGAGTTGTAATCCCAAAAGAGCTGGAGACCCAAGGCTGGGAAATCCTGGGATAGAGGCACCATCATTTCTGGAGCCAGGGTGGGGGGGAAGCAGGAATAGGAGAGGACACACCAATGGATGCAAGGCACTTACATTCTCTTGGCTTGGCAACGGAGTCGGAATATCTGCCACTTGACTGAGCCTTGAGGCTTCTTTGGCAACCATGGGCTCTGGAGGGAAGAAAAACTATGTTTTCTTACTATCAAGACTGCACAAATAGTGGCAGCAGGCGAGAGCTCTGCCCTAGAAGTCAAAGACTCTGGGCTCTATGGCCCTGGGCTCAAAGGTTCCTGCCACTCCCACCCAAGACAGTCCATGGCTCTCTTGCCCCAAGGGCCGACACGCTGCCCTTTGGAGGCAAAGCTGAAGAATCCGAACTCGAGAAAAAGATAACTCATAACTTCCCCCAGCAACACAGACATTGTAAATGTCCATGTGAAGCCAGCAATACAGTAGATGTATGGAGATCTTCTCTGGTTCTTTCTCAATACTTGAAAAAGAAATTCCAACTCACCATCCTCTGGAGGTGCAGGAAAAGGTTCACTCTTGCTGGGTGGAGTTCGAGCTGAAAAAGACAAAAAAATAAAGCGCCTAACCTTGCACTCCATTTAAGTTACACAAGAAATTAGATGATCCTGTGGTGTCACCTTCATGAGTCTACAGATTGTTTCCACTATGGCAGTAACACTTCTGCATTACAGGTAAAGGGATTAATAAATATTTCTCCCTCTGAGGAAGAAGTGGGTACAGTTATGCCTCTTCACTCCTTCCCACATTTCTTTTCAAGAGACAGGAACAACCATTCCATGTGCTAAAAATGCATCCTGGGAATATTGGGTAGAATTCAGACTAAGCTAGTTGTACTTAGGTTCCACTGAAATCAGTGGGACAAGTTAATAATGACTTCAATGTGACTTACGTTCAGCTAGTTAAGTATGGCTCCAAATCATAGTGTTTTGGTGTGGGGCTTTTTAGCTGGTGGGGGCAGTGTTAGTTATATATTCAGATGTAAATTCTCACTGTGGACTGCCCTCAGATGTATTTGTACAAAGGATGGTGTGCAAATACTTTAACAAACACATGTTGCAAACTTAGATGCTAGTACTCTACCTCTAAATGACTGACCATGCCAGAACACAATATTCAGTAGCAAGTTGTGAACCTAAAATTGCCTCTTGAAGGTCTTTGGAGGCAACGATAAATTAAAACTCTGGGAGAGTCACATGCTTGTTCACAAGTGCCACACAAAGATCGAATATTACAAAATGGGGGAAACAGCGCAAGACACCTTGGTTTGCTTTGTGGCATCACACAGATTACTTCAGCAGCACTCACTTATGGGATTCTTTGGCTGGAAGATCTCATTGTAGTCTTCTGTGTTCTGGATCTCCGCTGTGGATTCCTTATCTTCCCTGTCGTCCTCACTGCTTGGACTGCGCCTCTCGCTCTCTGAGTTGTGTTTCATTCTGTCATTAAACCACAGATATAAGAATACCAGAACAGCCCTGAAGCCAATGGGGGCTAATAATAATAATAATACCCCGCCCATCTGGCTGGGTTTCCCCAGCCATTCTGGGAGGCTTCTAGTACATATAAAAATGTCAAACATTAAAAACTAGCCAATACAAAGCTGCTTTCATTCAGGTGTCTTCTAAAAGAAGAAGAGTTTGGATCTGATATCTCGCTTTATCACTACCCGAAGGAGTCTCAAAGCGGCTAACATTCTCCTTTCTCTTCCTCCCCTACACAAAGTTATGTAGTTCTTTATCTCCTTGACATCTGATGGGAGGGCATTCCAAAGGGTGGATGCCACCACCAAGAAGGCCCTCTGCCTGGCTCCCTGTAACCTCACTTCTCACAGTGAGGGAACTGCCAGAAGACCCTCAGAGGAGGACTTCAGTGTCCAGGCTGAACGATGGAAGTGGAGATGCTCCTTCAGCTATATCTGAAGCCCAGCATCCTATTTTCCCCTAAATGACCAACTGGATGTCCACAAGCAGGACCCGAGAGCAAGAGCAGCCCTCTCCCTTCTTAGGATTCCCAGCAACAGGTATTCAGAGGCATTCTGCCACCACCAACATTGCCACCATGGCTAGTAGCCATTGATGGCTTTATCTTCCATGAATTTGGCTAATCTTCTTTTATAGCCATGTACAATAAAATAGGCAAACAAGTTTTTCTTAGAAAAATCCCCCAGAAGCAATGGAGGGGACCACACAGAAACCATTGAGAACATCCCTTTGCTTTCAGTTTCCATCTCTAAATCCTTTGGCATACAAGGGCTGCCACCTCCCGCCCTCTAAGAGGAGTCTTCCTTCCTTGCCTTTGGGGTTTGCTGCATGTTGTCGTTGGCCTGTCATAGATGCGTCGAAGGGAAGAGCCCGCAGGCAAGGGCTGAGTGAGAGGCTTGTCATCCCGGATCAGTCCACGGGTGCCAGGCCCACATTTTGTGACTCGGCTGAGGTCCACCACAAAGGAAGAGACTGTGCTTTGTGTGAAAGAAACACCAATCTGTGAAGAACAGAAACGAAGTCATGTTCTGTGCAAGTCAACTTTACATCAGGTTTGCAGCCAAAGTGCTCTGGGAAGTCAACAAGAATCCACCTTGGCAACCATGTGAGGGGAACGGGAAGCAAACTCAAAATGAAAACTACCAGGAGACATGAGGAGGAGATGACTCAGGGTCCATTTGCAAGAGTCAGGGGCCAAGTGTGCACTAGGAATGGCCCTGCCATGCTACTGCCAGTGTCAGAAGCACAACTTGTGGCATGTCCACTTGTTGCACCCACTAGCAGAGAAGGAAACCCAAGTCCCTTCCTGCCCCTTCAGTCACTCACCAGTTGATTGTTACAGATAGACAAATCAGCCACCTTGCCCCAATTCACCAAGACCACATCAAAACAGCGCTCAGGCTCCCAGCCATACACTCTCAGGGTATCATGGCAGCCAGCATACAAGCAGCAGCCATCGGGGTTAAACAGCACACACCTGAAGGGGAGAGGGGAAAAGTGAATGTGCAGGTCATCCAGACACTGGTGCAAAACAAGGTGTGCCACTGACATTCTATGTCAGGAGATGGTCACAATCTCTGCTAGCCTTTAACTGCATGCTTTCCTCGCTTCAGCCGCTTGGCCAAACCAGAGCTTGGAACTGAAAGAGCATTAAGAGTCTGGGATCCCCATAGCAAAGTCACACAAAGCAAGAACATGCCCTCATGCCTCTTGACACAAATCACTGCCCAAGTCTGATGTACCTGACAGGAGTGGCCTCCTCTTCAATGCAGCTCACCACCTGGAACTTCTCCAAGTCCCAGAATCTGACTGTTCTGCAAGACAGAAAAAAACCAAACACCTATGTGATCTCCTAGGCCCAAGGCAAGGAGGAGCTAATCCAACACTTCATTATTCATTGGTCTTTGTTTCTAGCAACAGTCTGTAGTCCTAATAAAAATAAGGATGGAGCACAAAAAACAAACAGGTGCAGATGAGTGTCTGGGATTCCAGGCAAGGAACAGAGCACTCAGTTACTCACAAGCTTGCTCTAGCCATGACCAGCCATTAGATCTGTGATAATGATGGCAACCTCATCAGAAACTCCTGTCGTTCTTAAAATCACATGGCGGGACCTAAGAGCAAAGGTGTCCAGAGGCTAGGGCACTTTGGGATTTAAAAGGAAAACACAGCACTCTGAAGTGCCCAGAAACCAACTGGTAACCAGGGCAGCACTGTAACAACCACTCTCTAAGGTCAGTCCCAGCTGCTGTGTTCTAAACCAAATAGAACCAAGTTTGTGAGCTATGTAAAACACTTTCCTGTAATGATAGAGACCAAATCTTTTATCTTACACAAGATGGTGCAGCAAATATATCTGGTGCAGCTGAGAAAAGGCACAGCAGTAATGCTGGGTCAAATATCACCCCTGTGCAGCAAACCTGTTCCTTCAGAAGGGGCGGCAAGGCCATTCAGACAAATTTTACACCTACTCTCAACTCAACAGGCCCACTGTTCATCTACACCATGGGTAGGCAAACAAAGGCCCGGGGGCAGGATCCTGTGCAATCGCCTTCAAAATCTGGCCCGCGGATGGTCCGGGAATCAGCGTGTTTTTACATGAGTAAAATTATTTAAAATGCATCTCTGGGTTATTTGTGGGGCATAGGAATGCGTTCATTCCCCCCATATAGTCTGGCCCCCCACAAGGCCTGAAGGACAGTGGACCGGCCCCCTGCTGAAAAAGTTTGCTGACCCCTGATCTACACCTCCTCTGAACCTGCTTCAGTTCATCCAGCCCATTTATCCAGCATCATTTCAGAGACTCTATACTCTCACCAAGGTTCAAGGAAGAAGAGAAAGAAGATTTGAGAGCCATCAGCATATACCAAACTCCAAAATCTAGCATGATGACATCTACCAAAAGATTCAGGTAGGTATGACCTTGTTCTAGGTTCCAGAAGAGGATAATGAAGAGGCCAGAAGGGCCTCCCTAAACAGGAAATTCAAAAGGTAAGCTGTTTCAATCATCACCAACAATTATTCCAATTCCACAAATGAAAATGTAAGTATCTGCAGCAAATAATTGCAAGTTGCAGATGAGCCACATTACATGCTATTGTCCCCCACTTATTTCCCAACAAGAATTTACCTGTCAGAGCTACCAGAGGCCAACAGGTATTCATTGGGATGGAATTCTACAACGTTGACTGGCCCTGTGTGTCCTGTGAATTCGAACATGATCTTCCCAGCAGCCAGGTCCCACAACTAGATAGAGAAAGAACCTTAAAGTCTTGAGGTTGCCCAACCCCATTCCTGATTGTTTGGCACAAAAGAGCACCTCTTGGTGTGGCAAGCAGTCAAAACTGCCACAAGAAGGAAGGTGAGTGCCAAAGGGGTCTAGCAAAATCAGGCCAGTACCTTCACTGTGTGATCGTCTGCAGACGACGCCAGCCATTTGCCATCAGGGCTGAATCGGAGACAGCGGACTGCTTGAGTATGGCCCTGTAAAGGCAAAACAGACCCAGTTCATTCCTAGCAGAGCTTGGCACTCCCAGGATGAAATAATGGGTCACACACAGGAAACATCAAGGCTGAGCATGTCTCGCAACAACTGTCTTGTTGTGAAATTACTATATTGCAAGAGAAAAAATACAATCCCTTAGACTGTCTTTGCCAACATGGCACCCTCCAGGTGTGTTGGACTGCAACTCCCATCAGCCCCAGCCAGCATGCAAAACATCTGGAGGGCACCAGGTTGGTGAAAGCTACATTTAGACATAGCCAAGATACAGCTTCAAACATTGTAAATATCACTTTCTAGTAAGGAAGGAAAATGAGATTGGATAGGGAAGAGCTTAATGATTTGCCAAGTACTTGGGCTCCTTTAGGAGGGAGGGGAGCCTTTCTCAATTGCTGTGAGGGGCAGCTGGCATGTTAGAGACCAGCTGAGGGCTCCATCAACAGTGGAAAGAAACCATGAATTTTGGAAGATAGGAGTTGAGCACAGAAAAAGGGTTGCCCTGGAAACGAGTCTGAGGGAGCTAAAAAAACAGGAGGAGAAGAGGTTGTACTTTGGGAAGAGGTGCAGGGGGTGCTATAATTCAGTGAGCGAGTGCATGCTTTTTAACTGGAGCACCCTATTTTAAAAAATAATGCAAGGTGGCTGTGAAGGTCAGTACCAAAGTACAAAAAGGATGAGAAGATATTAACTTGCAAGATTAATGGCATCAAGCCTCTCTGGGCACCTTCAAGAAGCAGTACCCAATGGACCCCTCTCCCCACTGGCCCTTCCTTTGGTTGGGTGGGGCCTGAGGGCTGGCAATGTAGACCCTGTTTATGTAATAGACACTGGGAATTTTGTAAACTGGCCAGAACCTGTGGGTGGGATTGCCTCAATGAGCTCTCCAAACTGAAATACTGTAGCAACTGGACATGGAAGAACTCCCAGAGGCAGAAGGAGATTTGAGGGGTGCCCTGCAGACAAAATAATATGCTTTCCTTCTTACCTTGTACCTGAAGACGCAGCCCTTCCTTCTCACGTCCCAAAGCTGCATGAAGGAAATGGACAAAAGCTTTACAATGGCAACTTGGAAGTGTCTTGAAGATCTTCCAAAGCACCGGTCTCCAATTAAAAAAGTCCTGGGGTTGAGGGACATTTTCTAAGAGTATGCAACTATTTGAATTTCAAAAACAGGATATCAGCTGAAGTGCAGAACACACACAAATGAGGTCTTGGGTGCACGATCAGTTCATAGTTAAAGGGCTGGGAAGAGCTCTGCCCACGCCACTGGAAAGCGGCTTCTGGTCCATGAGAATATTGCTGGGCTGCATGAACAACTCCTCAGACTTAATAGAAAACAGCTCCTTACATCCACTGATATGCAGCGCTTTGGGGATCCTGCTGTTCTGAAATACACATGCAGGGAGTGAGGGAGACTCAAAAGTCTTACCTTAATGTTGGTGTCCATGGATCCTGAAGCTACAAAGCCTCCAAAAGGATGAAAGTCTAGGCTGCAGATATTCGCTTTGTGGCCCATTAATGTACGGAGAACTGGATGGGAAAGGGAGGGCAGGGAATTGAGATGCAAGCATGGTGTAAGAAGATGCAGGATTGATACAGTTTTTCAGTTCAGATCAGATTTGCTATTTCAATGGTTCAGTAAAATTCTTTTTTAAAAAAATAATCTGGTTTAGAATGAAATCAGAAAATCATACAAATGTTTTAACGTTTCCCTGTACAGTCTCTTAAAATAGAAATCACACGCATCTACCAAGCACATCAAATTAAAACCTGCTTTTCTATGAAAGTAATGGAGGAAAGATTGTTGACTGCTGAGGTTAAGCACTGTAAACATAATACAAATGGATAAATATTATTGGGGGAAATTATAAAGATCTGAGCGCAAACAAAACAGCTCTTCTTATTCATAGGGTTGGCATCTGAACAGTACCAACACCTCCCCCACCTAGATGGAGGAAGAGGTGCCCCTGCAGTTTTCAAATTGTCCTTCCTTGTGTGCTTTCGCTCTCTCTTTCTTTGCTCTTTGCAAAGTAAGGGGCTGCTGGGCAACCTAAAAAGTGGTAGAAGAATTGGCTCTGAACCTACTTTTGGCAGCTTCCAGATCCCAGATCCGAATGGAGCCTGACTGGGACCCCGCAACAATCAGCTCTTCATTTGTATTAATCTTCACACTCTCCACGGGTGTGGTGTGACCCGTTAGACTCTGGGCAAAATGAAAAAGCAGCAGTGAATCATCTGAAGGTGGCCCACTCCACAGGAAGGCATGCAACAACAAGGACAGCTAGGATGTTTACGCTCATCACACCACAAGTAGTGAAATGATTAGGTGAAAGCCATGGACAGACACTGAAGTTTCGGTACTTCAGCAAGAGCAGAAATTTGATTCCTTCCTATGTTTACCAGAGGCCCTCCGTCAAGTGTCTCTTTCTCACACACATGTCACCTGGTGCCAAACTGGACCTCCTTTATACACCCAGTGAAGACTTCTTCATGTTACATGGTCATTAATTGACTAATAAAATCCAGCAGAATATACACTCAGAAGCACTTCCCCCACAGAGCTTTGCTGCAATAGTGGGAAATCCCATGCCCCATTGCAGGAAGGTTGAAGCAAAGGCCAAGAACCATATAGAGCGTGGCCACCACATTAAGGGCTTCTTAATAGTGCACTAAGCACATCACCCAGAAATGCAGGTTTATGGCTAGACGTCTACCTGCACAAAAGTAAATTCCACTGAGTTCAGCAACTTACTTCTAGAGATGTGTATAATGAATTGCAGCTCAATCAGCTAGCATGAAATGAAGCTGCATCACAAACTTCCCACAAACTATGCAGTAGTACAAAGAACATCATGCTCTGTACTGCAACAGTCGAAATGCCCACTCTAGATTCAATTCTGCAGCACTAGTAAGTTACCATACAAAAAACGAGGGGCAGGGGTGGAAGAGGAGAGAAATGCCCCTTTGAAAAAGTGCAGGGGTTGGATCAGAAGAAAAGTCATTCAAAAGAAAAACTATTTCAAACTGGCCATTGCTGTGGAAAGGGATACCATTGCAGCTTTTTGGCCCTTCCAAGTCAAAGGATTACACACATACTGGGATCTACAGCCACAGCTCCCAAGGCAGCCACTCATACAAGTTTCAATAGCTCAACTTAGCTCCTCATAGGTCAAAATACAGGGGGCAAGGTGGTGGTGGAGAAAATACCTCCAGATCTGCATGAGAAACAAAGGAAGGACACTTGACTGAAACCCTGCTAATGTCAGATCCAACTACTTCCTGGTTTTTGAAGAGACCAGAATGTTATCTTTAGGCCTGGGCGATGTATTGATACATCGCCCAGGACCATTTCAAGGGCCAGAGTGCAATGGCGCCTTTACCTGGTGGTACAGTGGTATCTCTAGTTACGAACTTAATTCGTTCCGGAAGTCCATTCTTAACCTGAAACTGTTCTTAACTAGAGGTGTGCTTTCACTAATGGGGCCTCTCACTGCTGCTGCTGCTGCGCCACTGGCACACAATTTCCATTCTCATCCTGGGGCAAAGTTCTCAACTCGAGGTAACTTCCAGGTTAGCGGAATTTGTAACGTGAAGCATTTGTAACCTGAGGCGTTTGTAACTCGAGGTATCACTGTATATCCTGAGCAGCAGTGCCTGCAATATTCTGCTGGGTGAAGGTGCCATCATGCTCTGTCCCTCAAACTGAGGGAGGAACAATCCACGAGGCACCAGTCAATGCAACTTGTTCTTCCCTCAGCACTTTGGCCTTAACTACACTATACTTTGGCTCACCTAGGTGTATTTAGCCAAATTACCGAAAGCACAGATTAAAATAAACCTCCCATCTCCTGTATAGAAAGGAGGGTGGCTAAAGCTAATACCAGAGGTTGCTCCCTGACTCACATTGCCCACAAGCAAAGAGAAATTAGCCAATCCTTACCATAATGCAGTTCGGCTTGTTAATTGACCAGATATTAACTCGACAATCATCTCCACCAGTTGCAAGGAGCCGACCTGAGCTTTTGCCCAACACAAGTGAAGAAACATTGCTGCTGTGAGCAGTGATTTCCTCTATACAAAAAAAGCAAACGCAGACATGAGCACATTTTATCACATCTCTCTCCTATTACAGCCCCACACAAAAATCAATACATTTAAGCTGGCATTGACTGATGAGGTATACGTGAACAGGTACACATATCTGGTATGTATTGTAGCTTTTTAAGCTAATTATTCTATGTCCACTTGCCTGAATGTAAGCCCTTCTGGCCATAGTAAGATTTTTTAAATATAATTCCACACAAGACACTAAGTCATCAGCTAAGCAACTGGACCAGGTACCTGATGCTAGTGATCAGGAGAACACTGAAACCCAAGTTGTCGAGCAGGAGTGGAAGACAAAATTGCAGGCACTGAACACATCCCGTTTATAAAAGCAGAAGAGTGGAGTTCACTTACGCAGCTTCCAAGCTGTCTTGGTGGCAACTGCAGCTGCCATTGCAGTGATTCTCACACAGCTACAGAAAGCAGTCTTCTTTCTTCTCCCAAAGCTCTGTTTTCATCAGCATGTGTGGGGCTCAACCCCCCAGATACAAGGTTCACGTTTCTGAACTGTCCTGCAGCAGTCAAGGCGATGGCGCTTTTATTTTAAAAATACAAATATGTCTCCTAGGCTTATTCAGTGGCCTATTTCTTCCAGAATGCAAGCAAAATCTCAGGAAGCAGTCATTAAAGTTACCTAGGAGGAAAGTGTTCGGTTTAACCAGTTCAGCTAACACAGCAGAAAAACAAACTACATTAAAATAGAGCTTAGCAGGTTTCTTCATTTATCTTTTTTTTATAACAATAACTTAGAACAGGTACAGTTGTACCTCGGAAGTTGAACGGAATCCGTTTGACTTCCAAAACGTCTGGAAACCAAGAAGCTCCTGCAGCCAATCAGAACCCACGGAACCAACGTTGGATGCAAACCGAAATACTCACGTCCGGGTTTGCGGCGTTTGGGAGCCAAAACGTTCAACTGGTAAGAAGTTCGACTTCCAAGGTATGACTGTATTTCCAGAATTGGGCTGCATACAGTATTAGTCCTCCTCAAAGTGTACCCACTGAAATTGATGAACATGACTAAGTTAGGTACGTTAATTGTACTGGATATATTCCAAGTAGAACGTGGCTGGATACAAGCCAATTATGTTTTTTAACATGGAATGTAAGTGATCAGGAACTCCTACGGTACTTTTCTGTGTATCTTCCAATAACAATAAAAGGTACTTTTGTCATTACATCAATGATCAATAAATTAGAGCAGACTTTGACAACTTGGTGTTATTCAGTTGCTTTGGGATACAACTAGCACAACTATTGGGAGTAGTGCAGAGACAGACAGTGGGGCACAGAATCGATCCTGAAAGCAGGATCCCTAAAACTGACAGGTGGCCTTCAAAAATAGACTTTGTTCACAGCCTGCCTCCAGGAGGGAGGTAAAACTTGTCTGCATGCTCCACTCCTCAATTTACTGTCAAATTTCCACTCACACGTGTAATTTCCAGATTGAGGATTACCACCCCATTGTACAGAACTGCTGAACTGCCTCTGTTACAGGTGGCATATAATACTTATTCCACATTGGTAAGAAATCAATATTTTAGTGTGGTAGGGCCCACACTTTCACAGTACTGTTTTTGGCACCTGCTAATAACATGTCTGCTTAAGCAAGCCTACTCATGTATGCAAGATGCTGACACGTATTTTAATCATTTTTTTTGTTTTTGCTTATTGCCAACCTTAATTACTTTTCAATGTTTTAAAATATTGCCTCTGTTTACTAATAACTGCAATGCTTTATTATTTTTGTAGAACACTTCGAGCTTTTGCTTTTATAATCAAGCAGCATTTAATGAAATAAATAAATACATGTGTGCTGCATCCCTGCAGGTGTTAGGCAGGATGGAGTTTTTATGGGTGACGTAGGCAAGGTGATCTCAGCAGCTTCTCAGAAGAGCCCTGGATCAGGCTAAAGGCCTATTTAAGACCGAGAAAGATCTCCCCCCCCCAAGAACCCCACAAAGCAGGGCACGAGGGCAGCGTCCCTCTCCCAGTCAGCACCTCCCAGCAAGTGACTCGAATCTGAGGGAGCCACCCGAGCTTGTGAACTTTCCCACCCCCACCCCGCAAAGTGCTGTGGGCAGCAGATCCCATTCAGCCCCGAGGAAATCCTTTCTCTTAGGCCAGCCAACTCTTCCCGGGGAGAGAAAGATCCCACCCATCCACCTCATGCGGTGCCCGGAGGAGAAGCAGCCCTCTCTCCTCCGGCGAGGCCTGGCCGGGACCTCCGAGGCACACACCGCCGGACAGGCGGGCACCTGCTCGGAGGAGGGAATGTAAACAGGCCGGCCCGGCCCCGGGTGGCAGCCCGAAGGCCTTCCCGGGCCAGCGGCCCCTCCAGGGAGGTTTCGGGTGGGGGCTGCTGCGGCTACCCACGGCCTACCCCGACGTGAGGCCCGTCTCGGCCGGCCTTGCTTGTCTCCTACCCGCGCACTCCTCCGTCTGAACGGCTCTCAGCGCTCTCCGCCTCCCCCACCCGCTCCCATCCCCCACCCTGATTGGCTGCCGCTTGACAACCGGAGCCCTGGCAACTCACCTCGACCTGGCCTCGCCCACCTTTCGTGCCCCTGACCAATCACGTCCGCTCCTCGAGCCTTCCGGCTCGCCAATCAGCCCAAAGCCCGCCTTCCCAACACAACCGAGGCCCCGCCGTCGTAATTTGTTTTCAGAGCCCGCCTCCACCGGCCCGACTGGCCAATTGCTACGAAGGCTTCGGGGGGGGGGGGAGGGAGTTCTTCTGATACGTATACTATAGACTGAAGGAAGAATGTAGAGTCGCGCGCACTGCAGCTCCCGGGTTAACTTGAGAATTTTGGTTGCAGGCTTTGCTAGTCGGAGAAGCCGCGTCTGTGGTGCGAGTGAGCGCCGATTTGGGAAGAGAGTGGCGAGCGGGCCCCTTAATTAGCACGGTCTATGCTGCAGCCTGACGTGATGGAAATCCACAAAATTATGCATAGCGCGGAGAAAGTAAAGTTTTCCTCCCTCTTCCATCACGCTAGAAATTGATTGGCACACTCTTCCCTCTCATGTTGTTGTTGTTTAGTCGTGTCCGACTCTTCGTGACCCCATGGACCAGTGCACGCCAGGCTCTTCCACCTTCCCTCTCATATACACACATAAATTCTTTCACTGTAGTCTAACCCGTTTAACTGGTCGGAATTTTAAAGACTCGGAAGCTTCTTAGTCACACCGGGATATGGACTACTCTACATTTAATGATCTGCATTCATGTACGGGAGCTTCCGAGGCCGCACAGGGGCAGCCAATCGGTGCAAAGTATTGTCCTTTTGCTCCCATCAACCTTTGCGCCGCGGCCCACTTTTCGCGTGAGGCTTAGAAGCCGCTGCCGCTCCCTCCGCTGGCATGTCGGTGGTTTTCGTGCCGGAGAAACTCCGAGGCAAGGCGGAGGTGAACCAAGAGACGTTGCAACGGGTGAGCGAAAGGGACGGGCCCCATAGAGAGAGCGGAGGGGAGCGTCGCTCACGCAGACCTCTTTTTAACTCCCGTACGCCGCCACAGGAAAGGCAAGAACGTCGGGAGGCGTCAGAGCGCCGCTCTACCTTCTTCTCTCTCTGGTTTCCTGGCCAGGTTCTTTGTATTGGGTTAGTTAGCCGGTTAGAACCGGAAGTGTATTTGCCATTTCATTCCCCGCCTCTTGCAGGCTGCGTGAAGATGGTCCGCGCTGCTTAAAAGCTGAGAGCGTGACGTCAGTGAGCCTGGTCAAGGAACGCCCAGTCTGATCCGCCTGCGCATTAGGAAGGGCAGTGCACTCTGTACATTCTCAGGGTTGAGCGGAATCACTGTCGCTGCGCAGTTCGGCTCCTTCACTCTCCTCGATCATGATCGCTTAGCGAAAGGCATAACAAAGTGCAATAAAAAGCGGTACACCGCCAGAAAGATGACTAAAACAAATGAATAGCATAGTCTGCTAGAATATCCTATATCTTTTGCAGTAACAGTAAACCCTTAACGCTACCAAAAAGAAAACTCACCCTTTAATATTTAAGTCTGTAAGTTGACGACTGAAGTTGACACCGGATATTCTTCACTCACCACTTTAATAATCAGAAATCAGGGGTTATCAGGACACCTGCGGGCCCCATGGTGCTCTTAAAATTGTTCCCTGGTGCCTTTGAAGCCTCTGATCACCCACCCACACACTGCCTCCTTGATCTTGAGATGGTAGTTCACAGTCTATAAAGCATCCTCACAATTATCCAGTGTAATTGTTAAGTAGTTGTTCTTGAACAAGTTTCAGTAATATGCAGTTGATCCAGTGCTGTTGTGACTTTCAGCTGCTTGAAGAAAATGACCAGCTGATTCGATGTATTGTGGAATATCAGAATAAAGGAAGAGCTGAAGAATGTGTGCAGTAAGTAAATTAAATCTAAGAGTCGCCTATTATGCATTTTTCAGGAGTTCATTTTTGTATTTGCTTGATTAAAGCAAACAATCAAGTAATTGTTTAGAGAGCTTGCGTGTCTCATTGCGAGACGTGGTTTTGAATAAATCTCATTGGTCCTGAGCAAATTTACAGGGGAGGTGAAGGAGAACTGAAATCAGGCACATTGTTGCTGAAATAAATACAATTAGTCTGTCAAACACAACTAGACTGTGCAGGGCATTAATGAAAATCTTGTTTATTTTGCTGAATTTAATGTGGGAGGTAATAGCTTGTGGTAATGTGGGACGCGGGTGGAGCTGTGGGTGAAAGCCTCAGTGCCTAGGGCTTGCCGATCAAAAGGTCGGCGGTTCGAATCCCTGCGGCGGGGTGCGCTCCCGTTGTTCGGTCCCAGCGCCTGCCAACCTAGCAGTTCGAAAGCACCCCTGGGTGCAAGTAGATAAATAGGGACCGCTTACCAGCGGGAAGGTAAACGGTGTTTCCGTGTGCGGCTCTGGCTCGCCGGAGCAGCGGTGTCACGCTGGCCACGTGACCCGGAAGTGTCTTCGGACAGCGCTGGCCCCTGGCCTCTTGAGTGAGATGGGCGCACAACCCCAGAGTCTGTCAAGACTGGCCCGTATGGGCAGGGGTACCTTTACCTTTACCTTTAATAGCTTATAGATGTACTGACCCCTTCTTCTTGGCAGCCCTGGACTTCTGAAAGGCCATTGTAATAGTGGCAGTTTTATTTTTAATTTCTTTTCTAATAATCCCTAACATTTCCCCCTTTTGCTGCCACTGCACAAGCTTGATAATTTTATAGAGCTGTGTACCACAACCCCAAGATCTTCCCTGGTTAGACACTGCTAGTTCAGACATCAGTGCGAATGTGAAGTTAGAATGATGTGCTCCAGTGTGCATCATTGCCCACTCATCTATGCCTTTGCAGGAATTAAGTGATCATTAAACATGGACAGTGTTCTCGAAGCTACCAACATGAGTTTGACCAAACTGCGGGAGGCAGTGGAGGACAGGAGTGCCTGGCATGATCTGGTCCATGGGGTCACGAAGAGTCGGACACGACTAAATGACAACAAAACATTGACTTAATTAGTATTTTTTTAAAAAAAACCATTTCCTTCAATTTAAAAATAAAATACTACCAGGAACAGGGGAAAGTAGCTAAGAGGATTCAAAAATATCATTGGCTTCATATTAATTAACAACTCTTCCCTTCCCCCTGCTTTCTCAAGTATAAAGTGAGCAAAATAGAGACCTAAATCCTACTGTCACTTATATGGTGGCTGCCAGAGCAATTCTGTTATTTCAGTTGCCCCAAGGAATCTCATTCTTCTGTTTCTCTGTTACAGACACCAGCACACACTGCACAGAAACCTGATTTATTTAGCTACTATTGCGGATGCATCTCCCTCTCCAAATGCAGGGAAGACTGTTGCAGACTGATACTGTGCTCCTTGGCACACTTGTGAATCCTTGAAGGAAATGGGGAGTGAATCTGGAAGATCCATTAGTCCCCTCCTCTTTAAAGGAGAGGAATAAATCCAGCACCTGATGGAAAGCCAGCTGAATTGTGCTTCCTTAACAGAACACATTCCTGCCTTCATTTCATCCTCTTTGCCATCAACTAGTAAATGCCATTTGCTTTACCTCCCACCTTGGGTGCAAAAGGAAAAATGACATAGTGCACTGCATATTCCTTCAGCTACAATGTCACTGCTTAAAAGGTCAAGGTTGATGGGTATTATTATCAACGTTTGCCATTGCCTCAGAGCATCAGTTCTCCACGTGACATTACATTCTAGCCCACTGACCCATGAAGAAGGTTGGTAAAGAAGGGGTACTTAACATTTTTACATTAAAATCTTATTCCGGATATGGTGAAAAGAGCAAGAGATTATAACAATGTGGTGGTGTATGCAGTTACCCGTTAAGTGCTTGGAAGACAGAATTGTCATATGCCTACTGACAAAAGACCTCCTTTTGCCTCTTATTTGTATGGAATTAAACATTATCACTCGTAAAGGGCACTGCTAAGCTTTGATTACTTTAATGTGTATTCCTTTTCTGTAGTAAAAACCATATTGATCCTGATACATACATGCAGTAGAGGAAAAAATAAAAGATATTTCAACTGGCTGTTTTGAACCACTTAATATTTTCAGATCAATCCATATCTCCATAGTTCTCAGTGTGCTTTTATGAAATATTATTTTCTTTCCCTCCTGGACTGCTAACGTTCTAGCAATGTTTTAAAAGTTTCTTGCTAGTACTTACTGAAAGATTCTAGGCAGTGAACTGAGTTTTTTCCCATGGATTCTTAGGGAAAGGATAGCTGGTTTCGTAGCTTAGCATGAGTTGTTTTCCCCAGCCAATGCCCTCCAGGTGTTTTGGACTAAAACTCATTGGCTCCAGACAATATAGCTGTGCTATGCAGGGTTCATGGAGCTGAAGTTCAAACTGTCTGAAAGGCTGCAGGTTGGGTAAGATTGCCTCAGTAATAACACTTTATGAATGAGTGACGAAAGAGCACCACAGCTGCTTTGGAATGCAGAGGAGCTGGTGCATTGCTGCTTTTCACTTAGAATCATAGAATTGTAGAGTTGGAAGGGACCTCAAGGGTCATCAAGTCCAACCCCCTGCCATGCAGGAATCTCAACTAAAGCATCCCTGACAGATGGGTCATCCAACCTCTGTTTAAAAACATCCAAGGAAGGAGAGCCCACAACCTCCTGAGGGAGTCTATTCCACTCTCAAAACAGCTCTTACTGTCAAACACCCAGAGTTTGCTTGCTCAGTTTATAGCTCCCTTTTATTATTGCTTAAAACTACTTTCCTTGTTTGCTGTAGCCCCAGCTATCTCCCCTGACTAGGCAAAGTAGCTGCTGCCAGAGCACACAATTGTAAAAGAGGAGTGTTGGCATGGGGGATTTCTCTCCTTTTAAAAAAGAAAAAAACCTAAAGCTATACAATGTAAAAGGAACATGGTGAGTTGATGTGAAGTAGTAACAGCAGCTTGTTCTATCACTGAAGCTGGTGGTGCAAAGCCCCTCCTACTACATTTGCACTGCCGGTGGAATGGACCCCTGCCCTCCTGGACCAGGAGTAGTATAAAATGGGAGCTCTCCCCCAACCATGCTTATTAACTAAAAGTTTCTAAGTTATGTTTCCAGTCTATGGTAACAAATGACAGCATATTGATACAAAGGGGTTTCATGTTAGAAATTGTTTTTACTCCCAACTTACAATGAAGGCCACTACACAACACACTCGAGCCAGAGGCAAAGCACCTGTTAATCCTCTCCGAGATGAAGGGAGGCATTCTCTAGCCTCTGCCACTGGCCTCGGGGCCCTGGGAAGCTGTCCATGGCAGCTGTGCAGTTTTTTGCAGCACAGCTGTAGGATACAGCCACACAACAGCTGCATCTAGAATGAATGTACTCTTCAGCAATTCCATATCATTTGGTATCCTGCAAGTGGAGCAGATCCAAGTATTGTAACTTAAAACATACATTTTCAATGTTCTTTCTAACTTTAAACATTACTTTATGGAACTGCTGCTAAATTCACATCGATTGCACCTGATAATGCAGTGAGGTACCCCAGGCAGAATGCTGTATTGTAGCTGGGCAATCAGACCTGTTCTAAAGCAGAGTGAGGCAAGAAGACAATAGTACCTCACTAGTTAAGGCAGTGGGATCAAATAACATTCTGCCATTTTGAATCATGAATTTTCTAATAATAAAACCAAAACTATTTGTCGCAAGTCTGTTAAGCCTGTTAAATTTGGATGAGAACAAGGGCAGAAAGATGGTAGAAAGCGAAGACTTAAATGAACAGAATAGTTAGCGAGGTAAGACATTTACTGCTTACATGGTATGGAACTTAAGTGCTATAGATGCCCACATACTTAAGTGAAACATCAGTACAAGATGCTACACAGGACAGATTGGATAGGTTATGAGGATATAGAGTGCCCATATCAAGCCTTGAATGAGGCAGTGAGACTTCAAAGTGTCAATAGGAGTTCTAGACACTCATGAATGTTGGTCAAAAATTTCCTTCCTGAAGCAGAGACATCCTTCCTGCTCCAGGTCCGACATCTGAAAAAGCTTTGCCACACTATTTATAGACAGCTGTTCTTGCAAACATCTATATTTCTGTCCCTCACCACTTGTGCTGTTGCATTATGGGACCAGCTATAGTTCTGGTACCAACCACACTAGTTACCAATGCCTTTCAACTGAATGCCATCCTATTAGTCCCAGCCAGTCCATGTGAGCTGGCTGGAGTAGAGAGTTCTAGTCCAAAACATCTGGATGAGACAGACTGAGCGAGACCTATAGACAATATACACAATGTCTGCTAGGTAGTAAAGCTTGGGTTAGGAATCCAGATACATTTCCATTCAGAAAATGTGTCCACGTAGCATGTGTTTCATACCCTACACTTGGTAGTATTAAGACTGTGAGCCAGGCATGGCCAAACTTTGGCCCTCCAGATGTTTTGGGACTACAATTCCCATCATCCCTGACCACTGGTCCTGTTAGCTAGGGATGATGGGAGTTGTAGTCCCAAAACATCTGGAGGGCCAAGTATGGCCATGCCTGCTGTAAGCATAGAGGATGCTAGGGACTGAGGCTGGCTTGGCCTAGGTACCAAGTCTAAGGGCTAGCTCAACAAAGAAAATTGATTTTGGAATGGTGTAGGTGAGGTTTTTAATGATCTCTGCAAATGATCCCACATCAGTTCTACACCCACAGCAGAGCAGGAGCTACGGGACTTTTGGTTTCATGTGGCATTGTGAACACATGCTCCTTGCCTATGACTTCATACTTGGTAAGTTAACACTGAAAGAGGCACCTGAATGAAAATCACTGTTATCAAAGTTACACTATGATAGCAGGCTGGAACCCACATGCTTTTGAGAAATTCAAGCAAGTACTTAATCCTTAATGGCACAGGGAGGGGAGAAATCAATTGCATGTCAAGCAGAGGGAACTTCACAAATGCAGCAATGTTTTAAGGCACAAGAGCCTCATTTTTGTAAATAAGTAAAAGAATGAGGGATCAAAAGTGA
This sequence comes from Podarcis melisellensis, assembly GCF_964234715.1. NCBI lineage: Eukaryota > Metazoa > Chordata > Lepidosauria > Squamata > Lacertidae > Podarcis > Podarcis melisellensis. Next base: position 54,035,764 of record NC_138540.1, read on the forward strand.
GATAATCTAACAGTCTTTGTGAGGGGATTCCGCCCCCCCCCCCAATCTAGCCCGTGTTCTCTATCATGCTGTCTTGGTACTAGTGGGAAAAGAGCTGGAGAGCACTTTGTTCCTGCCCTGGAGGCATCTAGCGGCAAGGTATTTGTTTCCGTGCTGCAAGGTTCTTTTAAGCTCCAGAGCAGCCTTCTGCAGCCTGGTGTGTTCCAGCTGTTTGGGTCTCCAAGTCCCATAGGCCCCAGTCAACACAGCCAATAGGAAGGGATGTTGGAAGCTGTAGTCACCAGGTTGAGGAAGACTACACAGAGACGATCAACTGTTGGGTATTAGTACTGAATCAAAGGGATGGTGCCTGCTTTTGCAAGGCCCGGATTCAACAGTTCCTTGCAAGGGGCCTGCCTCTGTCCAATACGACTTTGGATTTTCTTTCCCTACCACCACACACACAAGACCCTCATATACCAACCACGATCCAGCTGCATCTAGAGCGAATGTGCCATCTTTTCAGTAATTCCACAATCATGCCTTATCCTCAAAATGGGACAGACCTAGGGGTATTTCAGCTCAGAGCACGTATCTATTTGTGTGAATGTTGTAATTTGGGGGCTAGCAAGGAAAACTCCACTGAAATTAACTTGCAGCTTGATGGTGCTCATTATCTTCAGCAGAAACCTTATTTTAACAAGATATAACCTACTATTAAAGGTATATCTTTAATAAAGCAAATAAGGTTATTTTTACTTACAGGAGCTTTAAAATTAAAATACAAAATGTACAATTCCAGTTCCAAAGCATTAGCTATTCACAGAAGTACTGCAATAAGGGTAAGTTAACTAAGCACCAAACCCCATGCACTTGGCAGTGTGAAACATCACATGGCAACATTTGGTTGCCAAGTGCAAACAACTTGGGAAAATTACCAGTGTTCAGCATAATTGGAAGCAGAGGATGGTGTAGCACCTACTAGACAGAAACTGACACACCTGTATTTCCACAATTCACTCCAATTTTAGAAACTGCCAGTGCTTGTATTTACCACTCATTTGCAACTGCAGTTTAGATGCTCTGTAGGGAACGTCAACGCAACAAACATCTGTACTTTGACCTGAAATCATTGTGGCATACAACTGCAATAGATTGTAGGGTCCAATATAAGTTTTCAATGGTGTACTCCAGGAAACTAAAAAAAACAAAAAAAAACCCCACTTGTTAAATTCACCAACATTTTTAGCAGAAGGTACAAAACATTAACAATTTACAGACAGAAGCCACACTGATTGTGCAAAGCACATGACTAAAGTTATGCACAGCAAACAACTCTGTAAACATGGTAAGGGTGGGTTTTGAGGAAACATGGTGACAATATCATAAATACAGGCAACATTGGCATCTTCGACCAGCACAAATAGTAACATTCTGGGCCTGCCAAGATGGCCCATCACCACACAAGCAGAAGGCGGGGAGGGGTTCCTCGACTCTGCCCACCCCAACGTTTAGTGTTGTGTATTTTATTTATATATATTTATATATAATTTGGTATCTTTAATATACACATGTACTTCGTTTGTAGAAAATGGGAACTTAAATGTGCTTTTATCTTCATCAAAAAACTATATGCATTTATAACTAATAACCCATTTTACTTGTCAATGTATTAGAATGATATGACTTAAGAAAATATAAAAATAATATTAATACTGTCAAAAACCTTTATACCAGAAAATATTGTGGTTTATAATTACTCTTTCAAAGATGAAATATGAAAATTTAAATAGGTTTTTATAAAGACTTCTCTCACCTCAATTAATATACAATGGGATAACTATACATATTTACCTTTTTTTTTCAATTTAAGCACCAGTCATTCCCCCAGATCCACTTTGGTTGGAAGGTTATTTCCTAATTCCACAGGTTCATTTATTTAATGGCACATATTGACTGAAAGTAGTTACTTTAATAGTTAGCACTACAAAAAAATAGTGTTTTTAAGTTCTCTCTCTTCTGAGCCAGCTCATGTTTTTACACACTAAGTCTAGCATTGAAATAAGACTTTAAATATTTGCAAGTAGTCTTAACTATTCTTTCATACATTTAAGGAGCACTGTATGGATAATGCCTTTGGCCAAATGTAAAAGTATCAAATTGTGTATTCTAATGTAGTGTCAGCCACAGATGAACACAATCCACCCCAAACTACTTTATGGATCTTGAGCTCAGGTTACAGGTGGATTGTGCCCATTAAGTTATGTCACAAGTTACCTGGGCTGGAGTGGTTCCAGCTATTTTTGCATGAAGCAAATAACTGGAAAAAGCTTTTTGCAGTTGTCTGTGCACCACTGTTGTGACCAGGAGCTTGTGTGGCACGTTAACAACTGATGCATTAAAAAAGCTACAGCAGCCGATGTCACCGGAGTGAAGACTTTTTACCTTGTCAATTAGAAATCTAAAGAAAAGGAGTGTTGAGCAAAACTGCTAGATTTGCTTAAAAATGTACTCAAATTTGTTTTAGCAAGAAATGGTAACTATAAATCTATATGAAAAAATAGCTATAAAATACAGTGTTTTCTGTTGTAATAATGTAGCAGTTTGTTAGCAGGGTAGTCCATATACGCTTTGAAAGCATCACAGTTTAGGGCTGTTGTGTGTACGTGTAACACCTTGGCACCATTTGCTCAGCACTCTACAGAGAGAGAATCACCACTAGAAGCTGTCACTCCACAGAACCACCAGAAGAGACAGCCATCACCGCACAACTGTAAAACAAAGCAAATGTTTGTCACATCAAAGACTTTGGTCCTCTGCGGCATTTCTTGCTAGAAAAAGCCGTCAGTACTGATGCATGTAAGATGGCCTGCGTTCGTGCTTGACTGGAAAAGGTTTAAAGCCCTTATTCATCGGTTTGTGCTGAGATGGCGGCGGCGGCGATTGCTGCTGCTGCTGCGCATAGGCAAAAGTGGAGGAAATCCCTGTTGATGGTGTGCAATCGTTGGCTGTGGACCAAACGGGTGACTGCAGGATCTGCATGGTGTCATTCCACTGGCTGGCAGGGCTACTCATCTGGTACAAAGACATGTTTTGACTGGGCAGTGTGTGCTGCCAAGGAGCTTTCGGAGGCCAGGTTTTGGTTTTGTTGTCCTGCAAGAGACCAATGACAACATCTGAGCTTCCTTCCTGCACATCCACTGCCTGGAACCATTTCTGGCCCCGCTGCAAATGTTCCTTAGTATACCACTTTCTTCCACAAGAGTGAATGACAGTCACACAGGAACATTATCAGAGTGCAAGGTAACCTGTCCCACTGATGACTTGAACTCCTGGGGCATCTCCAGAAATCTTGCCCACTGGAGCAGTTTAACTCTGTCCCATGTAAACCACTACATCCTGGACCAACAGCACACATAAGGGGCCCACTCATAGCCCCACCTCCAGTGCCTTCCCTAGAGAGCACTAAAGCCACAGAATCCAGGAGCAGGAAGAGCCGATATTCTTGTCTTTTACAAATGGGAGGGGAGCAATGAAGAAGAAACTCTCCCATAGTTCTTTCTCCTACCCTGGTTAGAACTTGGACTATTATTGCAGTTAGTACCACCTCTTTGCCATTTCTGCAACACTCCAAAAGCACTCCCTTGGGAAGGAGGAAGAGCCACCCAGCCATGTTGCTTGGCAGCCTGTTGGGGTCAAAGCCCTCCTACATAAATCACCACACAGAGCAAAACCATTCACCTGGGAAGTTCTCCCAGCAGCCCAATATATTATCTGGCTTTCAGAGAAGGGGGAGGGGGAAATGCATCTCCAATGGATCTACACCCCCTAAGATCAAAGTAAAAGTGAAACATTTTGAAGTCTCCAATAAATTCCATGGAGCATATTCAGTTGTTTATAATAAAAAATGAAGCAGTGCAGTTTTGCTGGCCATAAAATCTGGAAGTATAGTGAAATTGACTATTTAAAACTGGGCTGAATTCAGGGAACATTGTTACTGAGGGATTTTTTTTTTTTTAAAGAAAAGCCACCTGGAATCCCATCAAAGAGGCCCCCTCCACCATTAGCCACCCAAAGAGAGGCACTATTCAGCCTGATACTTGCCTGACTATGATCATCCACTGTAGAAAGGAGTGGCGGGGAAGGAAGTGTGCTCGGGTCTTGCTCCCCACTGCTGTGTTTCCTGTGGAAATATTTATCCAATGAGAGAAAATGGTCTGTTAGTGTCATGGCAGGGTCTTAAATGAGAAAATATTCTTCAATTCTGACAACACTTTATGCTGTATTTCCGTGGTCAAAATAGAGGGCAATAGGAGTCTTACAACTGAAGTGCACTTGTACTAAGGGCCTTTGCATCTAACCTGCTACTTTCATGGCAATTGAAGGTTTATGGATTAAAGTAAACTTTCAGACACCTAGCCAACAAGGCAGATAGAAGTCTATGGCACAGCAGCAGCTAGGCCGTACTGCAGCCAATAAAATCTGTGGACCAGTGCTTCTGATATTGCACCAAAGCAGAGTTTTGTACTTTTGCAATACTTAATATTTAATTGTCCAGTCCTGCTCAAATAGCTGTAGGATGGTCACAATCACTATTCATTAGGGACCACAGGATTCTTGTCCCTAAGAATAGCTTGGCTTATGCCTTGGGGAAGCCTTCAAGCAGGACAGCAAGGCTACAGACCTCCCTTGGCAGTAGCAGCTCTGCCTCAGCAGCATCTAGTTTTCAGAGGAATAGTATTTATGAACATGGACTCAACGCCAGGCATGCTGTTGTCAAAACTGTGTGACATTGGACTGATTAACTGGACTTTCAATTGTGGATCCTCTTTTCTGTCACTGGGCACTTTTATTAGCTTCATGGTTATTTCACAGCCACAAATCTGGTGCTTGCTGCTGGGTGTGCTCAAGAGGGAGTCACAGCCAATCCACACTTGCATTTTCAAATACCTGTTTGCCACATGTCTAACAATAATTATAATAATAATAATAATAATAATAATAATAATAATAATAAAGCACGCCTGTCACTATAGCAGAGACATAACACATGCAGCACGTCCATGTGGCTTTCCTAGCTTCCACCAATGCAGGCACGTACTAATGAGCAGGTATAAATCCCACAAGACACATTAAGGGAAAAATAGTCAGAACCACAACCAGAAATGGAAGATTATAGCCTATTCCCCAAACCCTCTGGGCCCCGGTTTCTTTTCTTGCTTCTTTCAAAGGGCTGAGACAACTGCAAGCTCAGGCAACATTAAAGGAGAAACAAAACATAGGTGGCAAGACAGCCAAGAGTAGTTCAGATTTCTTTCTTATTTCCAAACCTAGCTTGACCTTGTGACTCACACTTGGCACAGGAAAGTTTTGAAACAGCCTGGCCCTTGCAAGTTAAGGTGGCAAAATCTTTATCCACCAGCAAAACCAAAGATTTTGCCTATTGCTTTGTCAATAATTCAACTCACCTTCTTTGCTTGACTGCAGCAACAATATCTGGCCCTGAGAACATGGAAAACAGACTGTCTCCATTGGCAGAGGAAGTCTCATCACTGGAGCTGGCAGAGTCGCCCTGAGTACCTGACCAGCTGCTTGCCATCTCCCTGAGATGAGAGCAGGGAAGCAATCAAGAGAAAGAGACAAACAGTAGAGATGTGAGCGGTGGCAGGGAGGCTCACCACCTTAGTTGCTCTTAGAACGTTACTGAACCTTCACAGGGCAAGAAGAAAAATCTCCATGAACGCTAACACTAAAATAAAACTAAACTGACAAATTCAGCATCATCTTACAGCATTTATCCCATGGCTTATTCAGGCACTGCATATGGAATCCATATCCCCTCTAAGGACCCAGTACATATTCACTTAACAACCCTTTAAAACTGGCATTACTGCAGCTGCAGCCAAGGTGGTGTCCTGCAGATGTTGTGGACTCCAGCTCCCATCAGCTCCAGCCTGCACAGTTAATGGCTAGGAATGATGGGACCTGGAGTCCAACCGCATCAGAAAGGTGTTACCTTGGCTGCCCTTGCATTATGGCCTCAGAACCAAAGCAGAAAATATCCACATGCTGCAATCCTGAACTTGGAAGAGCTGCAGTATAAATATTATAAACAGGCAACTCCCTATTTGCACAGGGGTTCCGTCATTGTGCGCATCAGAAGTCACACGTAAGCTCATTCTGCCCCCACACCAACCCCTTCTGGGAACGAAAGCAGCACATGTGTTGACAGGTGCATGTCAATTGGGCGCACGCAAAGTGGTCACGCACACACACACTAAAATTTATATACTACTTGATTGTAAAAAAAACCAAAACCCTCAAAGTGGTTTACAAAAAGTTAAAACAATAAAATTGAGAAAAATTCACAACTATACTTTAAAACATATAAAAGTTTGAATACTAAAACAGATTAAAATTACCTCAACTTTCTAAGCATATGGGTAGGTATGTCTAAACAAGATATGTAACTGATGCAGCAAAAATCCCTAATTTACTATATTTTACAGCTGCTTGCAAAGCTGGATGTACACAAGGGTGCCACAGATAGCTCCTTACCCTTCTGTGAAATACTCTGGGAAAGGCCAGGTTCTGTGCGGGTCGTCAGGATGCGGCCAGTTGCTACGTGTGTTGCTGGGGCGACGGAAGTGCTGTGCTTGCCTTTTTTGTTGCATGGCCTGACTGACCCCAGCCACATAACGAGCAAACTCTGGATCAGAGCCAACTGGGAGTAAAAAAAGAAACCTGACAGTCAACTATTGACACACTTGGCTATTTCCATTGCAATGATCCGCCATCTACCCCTCAGACAGACAAACAGAGAGAATATGAGAATGTGTACACATGCATACAAACACAATGGAAGCTAGTCAGTGGTTGGGAATGCCTGTTGAAGCGCTGAAAATTAAGAACTTGATCAGGGAGCGATTTATGTGGGGGCAGGCAAAATATGCTACATAAATCCCTAACATTGTAGCCACCAGCAGAGTAGAGAGGTGGTGGTGACATCATACACAGTGGAAGCCCAAGAAATGCTTCGTCTGTGTGCCTGGCTATCTATCTATCTATCTATCTATCTATCTATCTATCTATCTATCTATCTATCTAGAAGCTTAGATCCTATTTTAGAATGCACATCCAATAGGAAGACAGATCAATACTACTGAAATCCATTCAGTACGCTTAAATCAAGAGGAGGATCAAAGAAATGAAGAATACAAGAAAGGGAGACAACCCAAAGGAAGAGTCAGGCCATACCTCTGCTCCCCTGTCGGGTCAGTCATTGCCTCCAACAACATTGTCTCCAACAACATGGAGCCAAAAAGCTGCCCATGTATATTCACATGTAAGTCCATCATCTCCACATATCATACTGCTATGGAACTTGGCAGCCCATCAGAACTTTGGGGAGACTAATTTCAGAAAGCCTTTGCTATTGCAATACTTAGCATTGCTATTGCTAAGAGAGACTGCTCTGCATCATAAAGATGGAACAGACTAAAGAATGTCTGAAGGAAGCAGATCCAAGAAATTAAGAGGCACAAAAATCCTGCTGTTAAGATGACTTTGTCCAAAGGAATGTTCCCCCTCTACCCAACATACTCTGAAAAACCTCAGCAAGGCAAATCTGTTCAATCCTACTAAGTTGAACAAAACTTGACTAGCAGGATAGCTAAATTGTGCTACCTTGGAAACAGGAATTGGTTGCCACAGACTTAAGTGAGCTAGAAGGCAGGAAGTGGCAGTGAGAGGAGGTGTAGGGAGCACACTTTCCCTTTTTACCCAACCCACAGAACACAGTAGTAGGGAAATTCCTTGTGACTCGTCAACTGTTTGAAGATCTGGACATGGGTCCCACCCACTAAATTAACATATTTGTGTATTTCATAAAATTTATACACCACTTGATTGTAGAAAACTTACAATAATAATAATAAAACAGTAAGATTATCAGTAAGATGACATTTTCAAAAATTACTGCCCTCAAAAACTATCTTTCCTCACCCAATATTTGGCAGACTTTTTTTAAAGGTACCCCTGCTGTTGTTTTTGCTCTTGTAATTCTATAATCTTTCCCATCACCTGCAGAAGACACAAATGGTTTGTGTCTACAGATGGGCAGCATTCAACACATTCAAACACATTACTCAATGAACATGTGGTAGTAGAAGGTTGCATTTACTTAACATGCACACACCTGCAGGATCAAAAGGTAGAAATTCTCCCAACATCCCAAAGATTCCATCACTTTGGTCACGGTTTGGCCACGTGTTGTTTCTAGGTCCTTGCTGCTTCTGCCCCAGCATCTCCGACATCACATTGTCCATGTAACTGTTCACAAGACCCAAACTATACAGGTCAGAGCTCAGGTCAGGAAAGGCATGACTGCTCCACTGAGGCATATGAGACAACCCCGGACCAACAGTCTGGGCTGACGGCTGGCTGGAATTGGTTGGCCACTTGCCAGGTGGACGCTGCTGCTGCTGCTGCTGCTGCTGGGACCCAATGGGCTGCAGCAGGTGCTGATAGTAATGCATTTGCTGCTGCTGCTGCTGCTGGGGCTTTTGTGGCTGCTGCTGCTGCTGTTGCTGTGGCAACCCTTGCTGGAGATGGTGCAAAGGCGTGTGAGACGAAGACTGGGACTGCTGTGGCACGGTGGCTGGCTTCTGCTCTGCTGCTGCCGAAGACGATGCAACCGAGTTTCTTCTTTTCACCAGCGGAGAGGTCTGCTGGGACTTGCCCATGTTGAAACCAGATAGGAAATCTATGACCTCCTGCATTTCTTGGTCGGTTGGTAAATTCATGCCTTTGGCATCCTTGCTGTCATCTGCTTTGCTGCCATTACGCCTGTCAAGGAGGAACCCATTAACAACCTGATGGCTTCCACTCTGTGCCATTGCCTGGGCCGACTCAACAGCCCTGGGGAAGTTACCAATGTTCAGAATACTCTGCAATCGGGCATCCATATTGTTGGGCATTTTTGCTTTATCCTCTGAGTTGTTAGCTATGAAAAGGTTTTTGGAAGGTGTACTAGGAATGGAGTAACTTCCACTGCTGCTTGAACTGGAACAGGATGTTTTCTTTGTAAATCGTGAAGTCAGCTTCGAGAAAGTCCTTTGCAATCCACCCGTCGATTTGCTTCCATTTCCAGATGGTAAGTCAATGTGACCCCCGAAGTCACAGATCTCACGCTGAAGCTGGATCTGAATACACGGCAAAGCCTGCTCTCTGTTTAACAAAAAGAACCCTCTATTTCAGGCAAAAAAAGCAACATTCACCAACTTCAAAACAACTTTACAGTAATTAGGACTAAGGCATGCAATCTGGAGGTATTGAAAAGTATGATAATGTATAAAACAGGGGTGCCTAACCATTTTTGAGTTGGAAGTTGCACTGACCCATGGTCAACACTGCGAGGTCTGTTTATCAAAGTGGGAGTGAACAAAGGAGTCATTCTGTTTTTTGAAAAAGGTCACAAAACTTTTGATATTACAAAATCACAGCAGGGCCTGCAAGAGTGGCCAGTAAGATGATTTTAAAAATGACAAATTTTAGCAGGGGGAACCAACAAAAAACCTTTTGACATCACAGTGGGGTACCTATGGAAGCAGTCATTAAACATTATTATTATTATTATTATTATTATTATTATTATTATTATTATTATTATTTTAAAAAGCAGCAACAACATCATCATCAATAACTTTTTTAAAAAAAATTGACATAGAGGTAGTGGGGGTCTTTGAGGGCATCATTGGGTGGCGTTCAAGTAAGTTGTACTCAGCTTAGACGTACTGAAAATAATGGACCTCATTAATTTCCATGGGTCTACTGTGAGTAAAACTTAGTTGAATACTACCCATTGTATCAAACCAGGGGACCTATGAAAGTGGTAATGTAGGAAAAAATGTTTATTTTTTTGAAATGGAAAATTTGGGATCTTAGAAGATGCCACAACAAAGTTTTGGCATCATGGCATTACAGCAGGGGGACCCACAGCAGCAGTCATTTAAAAAAAAAAAGACAAATCTGAGGGGAGGCTCAAAAAACTTTGTGAGCCAGATGTGACAACCTCCAGTATAAAAGGTTAACCAAGCTAAGGAAAAATCAAAGCATTCACAAAACTGTGGATTAGACAGTCCAATATTTAGTTCTTACTGATATGTGTGAGCTGCCCTATAACTTAGTTTTTTCACAATAAGATGTAAGAGTGTCAAGTATTTATTGATCTTAATTATGTTTTTACTAACCTGTAACTGTAACTGTAACTGTACTCTTGTATGTTGTATCCTGCCTTGTTATACAAGTGTGGATTATATATACTTGAAGAAATAAATAAATGTTGCCTCAAGAAATGAACCACTATAAATCTGTCCGGGTAATATTAAGCTTCTGAATAGGGCTGGGCGTTGTTGGGTTCTCAAAATCACAGTATATCACCAGCCAAACATCAAGGTTTGGCGATAAACTGTGATGTTGTAAAAAGCTGCATTGGCCCCAGCTTGCGAGGTGTTGGATGTAACTGCTGCAGCTGTCACCATGGGGGCTGAGGCGCTTTCACCTTATTGGCTGTGGCCAATACAGCTGGCTACGGTCTGCTGCTGAGCCGGGGGGGGGGGCCGGAAAGGCTCCTGCCCCTAGCTGAGCGAGCCCTGAGTCCCCACCGCTCACACACGACCAGCAGGGGGCCCGGGGTTCCTTGGCCAGGCTCTGCTGGGGGTGGGAGGGCACCTGCCCCCAGCGGAGCCAGCCCCGGTGTCCTTGCCACTCCCGCTACAGCAGCAAGGACCTTGGGGCTCCTTGGCCAGACTGTTGTTTGGTGACATGTGGGCAGGTGACCTACCTTGAATAGGGCGCAAAGCCACCCTATTCACGCCTTGTGGAAAGGGGCTGCTGGAGCCCCTCTGCCGCCTGGCTGCCTTCTACTGGAAGGGTGGGCTTTGTTTTTCTGGAAGGAAAGGCACAGCACACCCTCCCAGACAAAGCAGTCAGACGATAGCAGGAGCAGGGTCGGGGTTCTCTCAGCTGGAAAGGGCAGGCTTCCCAGCTGAGCAGCCCTGATCCCGCTTCTACTCACCAGTGCAGCTTGTTTCTCCCTCTGCCAGGGCAGAGTGCAATGGAAGTTTCACCATCATTGGTGAAACTGCCACCGCTTGAGTCCCTCTGCCTCCAACTCCCGGCTAGTTTGTTTCTTCCTCAGTGCACTGGGCACTGCAGGCAGAGGGACTCAAAAACAGTGACTTTCACCAGCAATATACTGCTGAGTGAAGATGTCATTGCAATCTCCACCCCCCGCCCCCACTACCCGTCCTGGGCGATATATTGATATATTGCCCAGTGCTACTTCTGAACATGGACCTACCTATGAAAACAGCACAACACAGCCAAGTAAACTGAGAAAATGTTTTGTTTAACAAATGCAGCATGCTCAGTGCTCAACTTTCACCCATGCCAGGAGGACACATCAGCCACCCAGCCTGCTGGGTCTATAGTCACGTGAGGTAAAGGAGGTGAGGCAACAGCAGGGAATACAGGCTGCTCCCCTGTGCATAGGGTTGAGATTATTATGTTTTTGATTAGTTCCCAGCAAAGGTTGTTGCTTGGAGAGGGCAGTTCCCTCAGTTTTCTATTGGGAGAGTGTGTTGCTTGCTTGGATTCAACATTATGAGAGGTGATGGGCGATCAAGAATGGGGTGGCAAAGAGAAGCAAATATTTAGTCAAAGCTGGCTTTGTGGGCAAGATGGTGGTGAAGGAATTTAACAGAAGCAGAAGGGAGCAAGACAAGCAGTGCTTGCCCCATTATCCTGCTCCACTGTTTTAGACAATTGTGTTTTTTTAAAAAATGGCAAAACGTTTGCTGTTGTTGCTGAAGTTTGTAAAGTCTGGTGGTAAATAAAATGCTGTTTCCTCTTACATGGCCACCAGACTTTCCTGTTTTACTGATAACTGTCTGGGTAAGGTATTCTTGGACATTTGGTATCACTGGGTATTGAGTTATGCCTCAGCCTAGGACTGAAGGCTAGAGAGGTGATAATCTAAAAAGGTGTGATAATGTTGCTATATGGTGTTGGAGATCAGTGTATTCTGCTAGAGTACTAGCAATCAGGTTATCCTAAAAATAGCAATATCTCCCAATTTTTCATTTTTTGTGTAACCTTCAGTATTTTATGTAAGTAATTAATGGTGTTTAACATTGGCCTCTTTCCAGTTTATGACTGGATGCTGCCTTTCAAGCAAGTTGTGTATCTAGTCTCACCAATTATTTTACAGGCCACATTTCTCAATTACATAAAGAGCTTGCATCAAAGTCTACTGAACTCACTACATGCTGATGGTCAAGTCTTAAGATCTGAGCTTAAACACATCTAGGTATGGACTGACCTCATTTTCCTCCAGTTGCTTATAATTTATTTGGCAATCTGATGGAACCTATTTCCAGCCACTGATCAGCCTAAATTTTCCAATTCCCCTGATCTGCCTTCCTTCCTTTGAAAAAGAGAAGGTCAGGGAATTATCCTTTAAAAAGGAAAGAGAACTGCACTATGCTTATTCATCTTTGCCCTACTCAGCCTAATAACAAGGCAAATTACTCAGTTTGTTCTGGCCTTTTGCTCACATTATAGCTGCTTTTTGTGAGCACATATTAACAAGAAGCAGCATTTCACCATTACAAAGTTTTGCAGCAGCTTTGCTCTGTACCCACAAGTAAGGTGGGGTGCCATCCAGTTCCTGGTGCCATCTGAATCTCACAAGGCCTCCCCTTTGCAGCCTCATCAGTGGTGGCAATCTGCTTCTCTCTCTCTCTTTTTTTTTTGTTTGTTCCCACAGTGCCCAACAATATGTCACTCTGGGGAATTGTGTGAATGTCAAAATGGCAGCTTCCTATCTACCCACTGGGGCTGTGAGGTGCCCCAGCTCAGTCCTCTTGAGGCAGTGGGGCTTCAGCAGATGCCCAGCCATGCCCAGGTACTGCTACCAGTACATTCCTACTACTTAACCTTCAATATTAAGACCTGGTAGCCTTGGCTGAAACTTGTCATTGCCATCTTCTCTTGTCACATGTGACCGAGTATTCCTGAATAAGGTTTCATCAGTGCATAACCCTTATGTGGTAAGAGTGCAGCACAAATCATACCTACCTTCCCTCCTTCCAACGATTTAGGTCAAACACTGCAGTATAAAGCACATCCACTAGTCCCAAAGTCTTCTCTGGATCCAGACTTCTCTGCAGCAGAGACATTGTTGCAGGATCTTCTTTCAGGCACCTAAGGAAACAATTTTTAATAACAAATCTCCTGTCAACAACACTCACTTTCATACCAAAAATTAATGTCCCTATTTATTTATTTGTTTATTTAAAGCTTGCCCGAGATTTCCAAAGTAGTAAGTCATAATTACCATGTTGATGGGACTTGAACCACAATTCTGGAACCTTCTAAACTGATTTGTGGCGCATATGCTTCTTTGTTTTCAATCTGTGCTGTATCCACAACGACCTATTCAAGAAGAAAAAAGCAGTAAGCGATAGAGTAAGACGTCACTCCCTAAAACTAGCAAAAGCACCACCCCACTGCTACAGGGGCTGGACATCAGTCTACTGCATTCAACCACTAGGCAAGCAAGAGGGGCACGTGTAGGGAATTTTAATTGGGGTGCGTGGGTGTAGAAGAATCGTTTCACATTTACTCTGATAAATCCTACAGTGTAACATCTGAAAAGGCCACTGTTAACTAAAAAGAGGAAGGCTTATCTAAAGATTTTTCAGCTGCACATGATCTGGGCCTTTCCTTTTGTCCTCCTTTTGGGAGGGTGGAACTACTTGATATCTAGTAAACCATTTTACAGTTCTACCCTCTCAATTTACTGCCTATGATTATAAAACAAGTTTTCATAATAAGATTATCCTGCATTCTATCTGGACAGTTAAGGTGCTGCAAAATTTGGAATGTTATAAAAAGGAACAGCTTCCTTGCTATCAGCATAGGACAGGGAGACACTGAGGTCTCAGAAAGAACAACAGAGAAATGCCAAGTTCAGAAGTCCTATTCTATGATCTAGTGGAAACATTGCCTGCACAATGCCCATACATTTAAAGGCTCTCCTCCATACCCAATGAAGCCTTGAGATCTTAAAGTTCAATTGTGGGAGTGTATATATCAGTGGTATTTATTTTCCATATTTTCAGGTAGTTATATACCACTCAATATTCAGGATTTCTAAGTGGCATTGTAGTATATGCCAACAGCATTTCAACGGATGAGGAAGCACGTTACCAACTCCTTGTGTTTCATTTATCTAAACAAGCTAATCTCACAGTACAGCCATTTCTCACGCCCAGCCTGGGAAATGACTCCCGACTTCCATTGTTCTGGCTTTACAGATGTTTCCTCCATAACACCCACCTAGAGGACAATCTAAACAACGGAAGATAATGTCTCATCGGTACACCAAATTAAAAGCAATGCAAGTAGAACATAAACATGCAGATATCACTGCTTCTATCCAGCAAAAAAGAGGAGTCTGTGGCAGTTTCTGTCCATCTAATTGAAGTCCCTGCTCTAGTCACATTATCACATGACTTGGGCCAACATCACATATCAAAAATGTGAATGAGAAGACTGATGGCAAGAGCAGATTTCTTAAGAGTCTGCACAGGCAGTGTTTTCAAAATGGCAAATTCCAGTTTAAAAGAAATCATAATTGTTGTACAGTACAAGACCACAAAATAGCAGCAGCAGCAGCACTATTTGGGGGGCCAATTCCTCGACTTCCCATCAACATGGATTTCTTCTCAGAAAGACAGCAAAAGAACACACTGCAATGATCTCTGCAGGTGAAGCAGCTAACTTTCTTGGCTTGGTACCCCTGGAGGCAAACCACCCCTTACCCCCGCTACTAGAACTAAGGCCCTACTTGCACTTATTCCTTCTTTTCAACCAAGCACTGGTACTTCTCATTTTCTTCTACACAAAGGCAACAATTTCAAATCTCAAACACTTGTTTTATTGCTTATGTTATACCTTCCTCCAAGGAGCTCTGAGTGGCATTTCCCCCCTGAATCTAAACCTAACACTCCAGTTGCTACAACAACTCAGCTCTTGGTTACAGTGACCAGAGTTACTTTGAGACTGAGCAGACAAAGAAAAACTATCCAAACGTTGCAATGCCTCTTATTCATTGGAGTCAAGGATCTTGTGCGATAAGGTAGATGGAGATAGTGATTTGTGTGATTCCACACAGGCAAATATGCAAATATGCAAACAATGAACTTCAGGTTGGGAATATTTTACTCTGTGGAATATAAGTTCCCCAAAACAAAAGGGATCACGGAGAAGTTGGTCAATTAATAGCATAATCTTATATACAAATATTGAGTGTGGATCTGTATGGAGCCAAATCTGCAGCATCCATGCACAAGAGGAAAGAATCAGCAGGCTGGGCCAAACCCCAAGCTTTGTAGAGGTACAAAAGCCTATTGGGGATGGGGATGAAAAATGCCCAACGTGAGTTGGTTGTGTTCAGTGGCCATGGGTTACTGACTGTTAGGAGGAAGAAAACAGATGGGGAAGGAGGGGGTATGGAATAGGGTATCCTGGAAAAGGACACAGGTGACTGACTGGCATACAAAACAAAGCACTCTACACAGCAACCATCAACTACAGGTTCCAACATATAGATGATGACCCATACGTTTTTCAGAACTAAATTATATTTGCCACATGTCAGCTATCCCCTTCTTTTTACTCTCCTCACATAGCTGTTCAGCCTGACTCCCTTGCCTCAGAAGACCTTCTGCCTGGAAACCGCTAGCAAAGGAAGATGGTTTCCATCCATGAGCTGAGTATGCTCCAACTGCTCAGTACCATTACCTGCCTCTAGAGGTTCTCAATGGGAGCTGCCACCTTGCAACTACCTGCTGCCAGCAAAGGAGACATCTCCCCTTCACCATAATGGGCTGAGTGAGCTCCAGGTGCTTGACCCGACTGCCTTGCCTCAGAGCACCAAAGCAGACTCATTACCTGGCAGCACCAGAGAAGACCAAGGATGAGGGCAGGAAAGACTGCCTGAACAATCTTGGCACCAAATCGATAAACACATTATTTGGTTTCTTAAATTATGCTTAAACGAGATTATATTGGGCAAATATTTTGGAAGCTGCCCCGAGATATCCTTGGAGCCGTAAAGAACGATTTAAGTATTCTAAAATCAACACTTGTGCCCTCATGGCTACTTACCAGCCCAGCTTGGCCAAACAACAACTGTACAGCCGTCTTACATGCGCCCCGCCATGTAGAAGGGCAAACTTGGTTCAGCACTTCAGTCACAGGAGAGTCATCCCTTGGGGTCACTCCATTATGGCAGCCAGCTTCTTTAATTAGTTGTATCATCGTGTGCTGCAAAAACAAGAACACAAAACAAGATTGCTATGCAGGAAGCAAGCAAGTCATGATGATACCCTTTCCCCACTCCCCCCACCATGCATGAAGGCACTTTGGTAATTAAGCCATATATAAACACCTTACATAAATACTGATGACTGCAGTTATTACTTAAATCAATGTTCAAGTTATGATGGTTCTAGCCCAACACTTCCCCCTGTGCCTGCTGTTTCCAGTGGTCACCAGCACCCTCATTCCAATGGTGATATCTCTGTTTCATACTATATCTGTGTAGATTCCCTGAATTCAGGAGGAAACACACAGCAACCAGGGCTGGGGTTCCAATGGCTTATTAGAAGTAGCATGAGATTATGTGGAATGATAAGAAAGGGAAGGCTGCTCAAGAAGAGAGGCGGGGGTTATCAGATCTATTATTACAAAGAGTGCTGTGGCACTCTAAAACATTTTTTTTTTAAATGATAGAATAGGTTTTCATGGATTATTTTCCACTTCATTGGATGCATGGATTTTCTAATATGCATGGTAGGTGCCACATATTGGAGAATGGAGGCTTAGATGGTCACAGTGTTAAAATATGTATGTGTATTTTTAAAACTTCATATTAGAACCAAATAAAGTCTTAACCCAACTACCAGCTTGCTCAAGAATTTTAGAGTTGAAGGCAACACACTCTGGCCACTGCCATTGGCCTAGGCCCTTGGGAGGTTGCTTCTCCGCAACTCCCAGAAAGGACATCATTATAAGGGGGAGTGTAGCCTGGTCTCATCCAGTGCGGAGGAAAAGTTTGTGTCTTCCTCCCTGCTAGACAGAATATTTGGGTCCCGCTGCCAATTGTCCTGGGACTGCAGAAGCAAATGGAAAGGACACTCTGGTCCCAACCATCGGCCAAAGGAACAAGAGTCACCAACTGCTATTCAAGAGAAGAAGAACAAGGGAAGGTCATCCTGGCCCTAGCTGGATTATAAATAGCTCACCCACTTCCTTCTGGCCTTAAAGAACTGGCCTCCCTGCTACACTATCTCTTCCCTTCCCTTCCATTGAGTGTGCCTTTGTAAGCCCAATAAGATATCCCAGCTGTTTTTAAAACTAATGTAAGGCATTTTGTAAGACAACTGTCTGAAAAGAGGGATAAAATGATAGTAAAAAAAATAATTAAAAAATTACCCAGACGTGATGCAAAAGATACAAAATTAGGACAATCCTGTTTGAAGCTAACTTTTTATGACACAATTCACCATGCTGAAGGTTCAAAACATATCTTTGCAGGAAACCTCTTGCACCAAATAGTGGACCAAATCCTCTATCATAAATCACAGTTCCCTTTTTTCAAGCTCTGAGCTGTGGCCGATTTCTTTCCATACTAAACCAGGCCAATCCATTCCATACACTGCAAAAAAATGTGGCTGACAAAGAACTAGATGCTCTGGAACAGGTAACTCCAGTGCAGAAAGACTGTGCCAACATCATCATCATAGTTACAGCAGCTTAGAACTTTGCAAGGAGAGACTTTGCTCTTGGTTGTGGCCATATGTGAGGATCTGTCCTCTGTCTCTCTTTCACCTCTTCAGACAGAAGTGAGGAGGCACTTCATGACAAGCAGAGTCAACATGTATATAGTCCTACCTCATGTTATGTCCGCTTCAGGTTACGTTCTTTCAGGTTACATCCAGCAGCGATCCAGAAGTACTGGAAAGGGCTACTTCTGGGTTTCGCCGCTCACGCGTGCACAGAAGCACAAAATGACATCACGCGCATGCACAGAAGCGCTGCGGGTTGCACTCTTTTCATGTTGCAAATGGGCCTCCGGAACGGATCCCGTTCGCAACCAGAGGTACCACTGTACACAAAACAAGCTAGCATGTGGAGGGGAAGGAGGAGCATTTAAGACAACTGCCTCTAACTTCTGGAGAATGCTACCAGTAAGCTTTAAGGAAACAAGACACAAAGCAGAAAAGATGCCTCACCGGGGCTGTTAGTCCCTTCAGCCAGAAGGGCTACAATTGGCTGAATGTGACCATTAGCTTTTGGAACACAGTTTCGCTTGCAATCCAGTATCTTTTAAATACCAAAACACTAAATATTTACTGAATAAACTTGCTAAAGTAGGACAAGGTTTAAAATGCTTGCTTTGCATATCTATCAACATGGAGCTTGCTACCAACAAAGAAAATATTACTGGGTTTGATACAGATTTGGGGTACTTACCGTTTTGAGCTTCAGGTTATCTGCCGCCGACTCATTAAAGGATATTCCTTTTAGGAAGTGGGCACCTATCTGAACAGGAACTGTGGGGAGCTCACACTGAATGGGTTGAGAAGGGGTCTGTCTCCGGCCAGTCTGCTGGGCTTCAGCATCACTGCAACACCCCTTTAGAGACAGAACACCAAAGCAATGTGTCAGGGAGAAATCCATATGTAAGCAATTCAGCTTTATCTACAGTAAACATCTTTGCTGGAAAAAGATTGGGGGGGGAGGGTGTTTACCTGCAAACTGGCTTCAATAGATTTTGGGTTCAAGTGGAAGCCAGCCTTCATCGCATATTCACAGTGACCCAAACTTTCCAATGCAGCTTTATATGCCTGATATTAAATAGATATATGTTTAATGCATCACATACCTGAATTTAAAACAACCACCACCCAATATCATCACAAAACCTTCCTAACCTAAAAGAGAAAATAACATCTTCCCCATGATCAGTCACACCCTCCCTTAACTGAGGGGGCAGCTAAAGCTTCCAGAATGTCAGCAGTCTCTGCTGTTGGCACAGAAGCTCTCATTAAAAAGGACTTGCTCAGCAGCAACCCTACTTAAGTCCTCAGACTGCCCTACATATTTTATTCCATACTCACCCAAAGGGTGATATAAAGATATAACTAACCTGCAAAGCACTGTCTATTTTCAAGTTCAATTCTTTTAGCTGGTGCTCAGGAATTGCCACACTCTGGGAGCAGAAGAGTTGCTGGACCTCGATTCCAGCCAAACAGCCATCACAACCCCTTTCTCGTAGCCGTGATGTGGCCTTCAAAGAGGACACAAAAAATGGATAAAACAAAATAGCAGTGGCTCAAAAGTGGCAAAATAAACTTTTGAGCCCCATAGTCACTATGGTGAAAGCAAACAGGAAGGGAAGTGGGTTATTTAATCTAGGTTCAGAATTTAGTTAAAGTTCTCAATTTAATCATCAGATTCGTATGACTGATTTTTCATTGCAGGGGGAGATACAGCAGGGGGACTGCAATCTTTTAAACAAACTCATTAATAAACCCTCATTATGGTAGCCAGCACTACTGTCGAAGTGGGAGGGAGAACTTTGTGTGTGTAGATTACTTTAATTAAATTAATAAATAATTACAGATACCAACACATTAAAAATACATATAAATGTTAAGATGAGTATAAGCTGGGAATTATGCATGAAGGTAACTGTACAAAATTCAACCAATATATGCGCATTCCCTAATGCAGCTAGAGATACCATTTGACTTTACGGAGTACATTATACTCCCAACCACTTGCTGGAACCTCTAGCTTATCATTCTGTGGCCAAAGGCCTGATTTTCTGTAGAATTCTTCAGTCTTTTGGTAGTTTTAGAAACCAAAAGGTTACCAACACACAAGCTACAAGTTACCACCACTATGAAAAGTAAAGCCACTTAGCCAGAACTAAATGTATGTTACCACTTTCAAGCCCTTGAGGTTTTTTTAAAGCTGCTTTGAGGTTTTTTCTTACAATCAAGCAGTATACATTTTTTATGAAATATAAATAAATAGGCTATGCTTGGGAGCTACCTAGCAGCACCTGGGTGGAGACAGAACACTGAATTTTGGACTGTTGACCAAATCCAGCAACACAGCAATTACATCTTTACCTCAGCTGCTCCTCTCCATGACCGCACAGCTTCTTCTAGCTCAATTGTGGGACTTGCACTGGATGTCTCAGCCATATTAGAATTCTTTCTTTCCTGAGCTACAGCTTCCGTAAAACATGAATGAGCCACTGGTTGGACCTTCTGCAATGCTTGGGATAAAAACTGAAAATGAACCTGCATCACTGTCAAGAAACATCGTCCAAGTACCTATGAAAATGAAAAAACAAAAGGATATTCTTTCATTCAGTTATTTGTAAGTGTGTTCTGGTGTTTGAACTAAATTTTCCCATGTGAAAATATCTGATTGACATTCATACAAATACATTATTACCCTACATCTAATCTAAAAATTAATAAAAGCACAAAATGAAGCACTGGTTACTTACACTGAAGGCTCCATCCTGTGTAGCATATTGAGGGATCTAACTGAGTTGCCACTCTTCCCACACAATGACCTAAGTTAGTCATGTCCATTAATTTCAAGGGGTCTACTCTGAGCAGAACTTAGTTGGCTACAACCCAGTATTTTGAGGATTCTGTGGTTAAATGCACTAGACACAATAACTGCAGTAAAGTACATTTGCTTGCCTCATTTTTGGAGTATGTAGCCTGCACAAGCAGCCGTTCAGTCAGGCTATAAGAGAGGGAGACATGGGCCTCCACGGCCCCTTCCATCTAAAAGACCAGTAAATTACAGTTCTCTGTAACTAATAGCTTGTTTCCCCACCCCTACCAATTCCTTTTCCTTTTGTGCCTTTTATATTGTATACCCAAGGACAGAGACTGTATTATCACTGATAACTTTAACTTGCTCTGCAGCCTGTTTCAGCTGAAGAGGGGGATTAAAATGCTTTAAATAAATTTAAATAAGTATTTCAATAAGGCAAATAGATATACGACTTCTTTTTAGAATACGTTTCCCCTTTTAATAAATTCATTTACTGGCTGAGTTTGTCAAAATGCTAACAGCTAATGCTACTTAAGCAGAACTGCTGGTGGTAGTGGCTCCCCCTCCCTGCCCATTCCATCTAGTCTCCCTTCAACATTCCTTTATGATTCGATCATTTCCCCTCTTTGTACAAAGTTTAAACTGAACAGTTTAGGTATGCCGACTGGCCTCTCCAGTGCAGTTTCCTTATTTTAAGAAGTATTCAGCTAGCATACACACACACACATATACGTAAAAAAAAATTGCAATGGTTAAGCCTGTCAATATGATTCTTATGGAAAGAATGACACTCTGATTCTGGGTTCTTACAGAATTCAGTTTATTTAGGCCAAGGGCTACTTGTCTCAAATTATTAGTAAATCTTATTTTAAAAGTTGAAACTGATGAGACTCCAGAGCACACTCCAACAGAAAAGCTCCTTTCTTCTGGGGGCCACTGGTTAAGGCAAACAGCAAGAAGACATTTTGCAGTACTGCAGACTATTTTGCAAGATTGCAGAAAGTGCAACTCTAAAAAAGTGATACAAATACAAATCTACTGTGTTGGTTCCCTTTCTAAAACATTATAACTAAAGGGGGGTGGGGGTGGCAGCAGCGGTGTAGACTGGTATGGCTTAAGAGCCAGCCTCTGTGCTCACCATCCACACCTAACACAGGTGAAGGGAGTTGTTCTCACATTTACACACAAAGCCTGGATAACATAATCAACAAATGGAAGAAACTGCTGCTGCTTCTCACCTCCACCAAACTGCAGCACAAGCAAGAACTCAGGGGCAGGGATGTAGGGCTAGGAGTCTCCCCTGTCTAAAATGTTGGGAAGCTGCTCTCAGTAGTAGAAGACTGAGCTAAATGCAATGGTCTGACTCAGTACCAGGCAGATTTCTGTGTTCCTGTGCTGCTGAACAAAGCAGATTTGTGGACACCAGCTAAAGCGTCCATTGAGTGTTTTATAATGTAACAATATAGAACTAGGATGAAATTCTCTCTGCTTCTTTTCCATCTCAGGGCCAATTTTATTATCTGTTACACAATCAGAATTGTGACACATGTGTGTTCACATACATTTTTGGCTCCATATGTAAGCAATGGATGTATCCTGGGGCCTGGATTCCTGCAGCATACTGATATAGTGCTTGCCTCAAACTTTGTGGTGTGCATTCTGGGAACAGGCAGTACTGATACTGTGTACCTGAAAATTTTATAACATGTCATGCAGCCCCAATTTAAAAAGACAACCCTGTAAGGGCTTTTGAATGTCATCATCTTGCTTACAACATGCTACCAAGAGAAATTAATAGGGAAGTAGGTGAACACTCTTGGGGGCAGCTTTAGACATCATGCAGGTCAGAAGCATGAATGACTTGCACTCGTGACTGTCATTCAAAGCTGCAAGATGCACGTCTTCCCGTATTTTGCAACACTACTTTCCCCCTCCAGGGGGTGGAGACAGACAGGGACGGAAAGAAAAACATACACATCTCCAGGCTTTGGACAAGTCATGGAAATGTTGTGATACAAGCGAGTACAAATGATCATATTTCTGCCTCATGCCACATTGAAATACTGTACACCCTAAGAAACAACAGAGGCTTACCAGGACAAAATCTGCTTTTAACAGTGTTTATCACTTCTCTCTTGTTGAGAAATGAGTGTGCCAATGTGGTGACTGAAGTGCTGAAGACCCATATTCAAAACCCCATTCAGACATGAAGCTGTTAGTGAACTCTACAATGTTCTCTAACAGCAAAAGCCCACCATCAGGTTGAAAAACTTGTATGTATATTTAGTTGAGCCAAAAGAATGTCCTGCATCTGACTACTTATGCGTGTCCTGTACAGATGGCAAAGTAGCACATGTGACACAAGCAACTGCAGCTATGCAACCAAAATAAAGTGGCACCTGTCTTTTTTACTTACTGCAGAAATACTTAAAGGCAAGACGATGTGACAGGAACACACACACAAAACCCCTCAAGATGTAGCTAACAATGGCAATCCTACTGGATAATTCAGCTAAGCTCACTTTCTTAAAAACACAAAATCCTTTTTCAAAACACATCAGCCAGAGCACAAGTCAGCTGATATGGGAGAAAGTGCTCTGAGATATCTAGGTTCAAACTGTTTGGGGCTTTAAAACGAAACACTAGGGCCCTAAATTTGGCTCAGAGGTGGACATGTAGCAAGCGATCCCCTTCTAAAACTTTGCAGATATGATTGGAATGATCTTCCCCAATTAAATTCCTAGCAGCTGTATTCTGAGCTGACTGTTGCTTCTAGGCAGTTTTCAAAGGCTGCCTCCAAAGGCATCCTGGCACCCTACTCTTCTAGAAGATTATGACTCTATCAATAACAGGTTGAAGCCACACACACCCCGCCCTGAACCAAAAACCCCCACATACCCACAGCACCTCTATCTTGTTGGGACTGAGTTGCAGCTTATTAACACTCAATTGCAAATTCTAGACAACAGCTCAGCACTTCCACTACCTCACCTGACTAGGAGAAACACAGCATACTGAAAGCACTCTATTCCAAATTCCCAGATGGCTTTCCCCAATGGCTTCATATAAATATCAAACAGCACTGGAGACAAGATGGAATCCTGCAGGACAAAGCCAGCCATGCTAACTAGAAACTTCCCAAGGGCATTCAGGAATACATTGGATTCTGTAAGCCTCCAAAAGTGTGTCATGTTCCTGAATCTCCATGCTTGTATTTTTAAACTCATTGCTCCTTTGAATGCCTAAGCTATCCATTAAGTGAATGGACTCTGCAGTACCATAGTTACATTTAGCTATACTCACCATGGTGCTTCAAAGATTAGATATTGGTTAAATGGGTTTTTACACCACTCTTCAATAAAGGCTTTCCAATCAGAACACAATAATCAATAGTGGTTTTTGAACGGTACCTGTGCTTATTTTATATACATTTAAGCTGCAATGTAATTCTCAAATACTTTATTTCCCTCTGAACTTACTATTTACATTTTTCTTTACACCTATGTATGTGTATACCTTGCCAACAA
Source organism: Podarcis melisellensis (assembly GCF_964234715.1). Classification (NCBI taxonomy): domain Eukaryota; kingdom Metazoa; phylum Chordata; class Lepidosauria; order Squamata; family Lacertidae; genus Podarcis; species Podarcis melisellensis. The sequence goes on from NC_138540.1 coordinate 54,059,991, forward strand.
AAGATCACACTCCAGTCATCTGATGAAGTGGACTCTAGTCCACAGTTGTGTTTAAGATTCCACAAAACACTGTACATTTAAACGGCTGCTTCTCTTGTGTATATGAGGATTTTTTTCTCAGATTATTAGATAAGATATTGCAAGATACCATATCAATTCAATTTTTTGTTTTAAAAATATAAGGCTGTCACTGTCATTTTAAGACACAAGGCAGACAATAAGAAAGGTGCAGATGTATAATTAATACTTTTTCTATCTTCACTAAAACAGCACAAAAATGGAATGGGCTCCTCCACATGTTGTTGGACTTCTATAATACAACTGAACCTCTGGTTACGTAAACTTCGGGATGCACGCGTGGCAAACCTGGAAGTATTTTACCGGGTTTCGCCACGCGTGCATGTGTAGAAGCAGTCCTCGGGTTGCAGAAACCTTGGGATCTGACCGGACCTCCGGAACGAATCCTATCCACAACCAGAGGTACCACTGTACTTGTCCACTGGCTGTGCTCACTGAAGCTGACAGGAAGTGGAGTCCAACAGCATCTGGGAGGACCACATGTTCCCTATCCCTGGCTTAAACCTTCTCTGCAGGTCTTGCAGATATCAGGCAATTTAAGGAGATGGATAGAAAATCAGTGATATCAGTGTTAACTCACCTCAATGTCCTGTAGGCTGAATTCCTTTTGATCTTTAAAGTTCGCTGCTCCAGCACTCAGTTCCATGAGCATTTTTGCTATTTCTGGTTTTATTGCTGCTGTGAGTCGACTTGCTGCTTCCATGACATGTTCCTGCACGTCTTTCAGTTGCATAGCTGCCTTAGAATAGTGCGAGTTCCGAAATACACTGCTGAAAAGATCTGTAAGGAACGCGCTTGCACGGCAAAATACATTGAGTGCATCCAGATATTTGGAGATTCCCTGCTGGATGTCTGCAATTGGAGTCGCATGGTTGCAGCCGCCAGCAGCAGCCGGAGAAATCAGAGGGGATGTTGTGGCTGGAGATGCTAGAGGTGCACTCAGAGTCTTGCCTAGTTCTGGCACTTGATACTGCTGGTGTTGCTGCACCTTTTGCTTGGACCCGCCAAGCAAAAAGCGCCGCTTGTAGTCCATTTTACTTTCTTGTGCACTGCAGCAATACATAAGGAAGTACTTGACCAAAGGTTCCTTGAATTAACAATCCCTCCTCTTGAATTGCTCCCTTAGAAATAGATCTATGTGTAGCAGTAGTAGAGTATGCACATAATTTTCATAGGAGGCATTTCAAAAACAAAAAAGATAGGTAATTTGTGTCAGCAGTGAGAAAGGCAGCAGGTTTACTGTCTTTGTATTATTCAGTGTTCAAATGCAGCACTGCTGCTATTACAAACTATAATTGTAAAAGCTAGCTATGATAGTTTTTTAAAAATACTTTATTTTCCACTTAGCATTCTATTGTGTGCACTCAAGATACAATTTCAAAGCAGGGGGCAAAACAAAACAAAAAAACCAAAACAATCTGTTGCAGTTTTCCTGCCAACACATTTTTGACACCTGACGTTAACATTAATTTACACTGAAGGAACTTAATTTTTTTCAAAGTAATATAATAGTTAGAAACTGCTTCAAATAGTATTAGGAGGGGATGAGCAAAATCACTGTTCAACAGTGATTGTTAACAGAGACGTCTTTCTTTGAAGAACCACTGAGCCTTCACATCAGCAGATCTAACAGCTTCTGGGTTTGACAGAGCCCGTCAGTCAAATCCGTTTGAATTTCCCATCATAATACTGAAAAAAAATATGGAAATTTGTTTCCTGGAGACTTTGCAAGTACACATTATTCAGAAAAACTGTTTTGTTTTTATTGCAAGTCTTTCCACCTTTCCTTCCGTGTGCTGAGGTAGTTTCCTTTTAACATTAATGAGTAGTGCTTTCAGGGAGCTTCTCTCGATTGTAGAGCCCAAAGGATGCAGAAATGTATTTAAGGCCTCTAGGTCATTCCTAAGCAGGGGGAAAAACAGGAAAAGATTATAGGTAAATGAGCTGTTTTATTTAAGTGCTAAGTCCCAACTCTCTGGGAATAATTCTTTGGAAGTAAACTATTATGAACACATCTGAACATGTTTATTTTCTCTGTGCTTTCATGCAGTCCCTTTCACTTACAAACCAATCCATAGCTTACTTATTAAACCATTCATCTACTTGTAATATATTTAGTATATTCAAATGGGATGCTATAATAATGGATGTTAAAACAAAATACTGTACAGTTGTCTATTGTACTGTTAAGTACACAACCACTGAATAGTTTCAGTCCTACTTGGATGGTCGCTCCCAGAGGGTGGTAATACTTGGGGAGTGCTTTTCAACTCTGTGGAGCCTTCAGTGTGGAGTTTCTCAGGGCTCAATTTTATCCCCGATGCTATTTAACATTTACATGAAAATGCTGAGTGAGGTCATCTAGACCCCAGTGGGCTGTCAGCAATATGTTGATGACACACAACTCTATTACTCCTTACATCTGCGGGTAAAGCAGTGGATGTGCTGAACTGATGTCTTGCCTTGGTAAGAGACTGGATGAGAGCCAACAATTGAAGCTCAACCCAGGTAAGATTGAAGTACTGTTGGTGGGTGGTTCCGCAGACCAGATGGCAGGGAGGTTGCCTGCTCTAGATGGGGTTACATTCCCTCTGAAGGAGCAGGTACATAGCTTGGGGGTACTCCTGGATCCTCTGCTGTCACTTGAGGAACAGGTGGCCTCAGTGGTTCAGAGAGCCTTCCATCAGCTTCGGCGGTGGCCCACCTGCACCCCTATCTGGGCCTGGATAGCCTAACTTCTGTTGTCTATGCTCTGGTAACTTCTAGGTTGGATTACTGCAGCACATTATAAGTAGGGCTGCCTCTGAAGATGGTTCAAAAGCTTCAGCTAGTGCACAATGCAGCAGCCAGGTTGCTCACAGTGACAAGACAGTCTGAGCATATTGCACCAACTGCATTGGCTGCCAATTAGTTTCTGGGCCTGATTGAAAGTGCTGGTTTTGACCTATAAATCCTTAAATGGTTCAGGACTGCAATACCTTAAGTACCGCCTCTCCCCATAGAAACCCAGACGCGGCGTTCATCATCGGAGGCCCTTCTTTGTGTGCCTCCTCCATTTGAGGCCTTTTATGCAGTGGCTTCCCTTTGTAGAATGTTCTCCCTAGGGAGGTTCGCCAGGCACCTTCATTATATATATTTTAGGTGCCCGGTAAAAACAACCCTCTTCAATGAGGGCTTTGGCTTTTTAATATTCTACAGCATTTAAAATGTGTCTGTGGGAGGGGGGTATTGTTTTGCTGTTTTGTTTTATTTATTTTCATGTTTTTATCCTGTATTTTATTCTGTGAACCGCCCTGGGATGTTATAAAAAAGGTGGTATATTAATCAATCAAACAAACAAACAAACAAACAAACAAAACTAACTACCGGGATAGCTAACTAACTACAGTAAATGAGTAGAATTAGATTAAGGATACAAGGAAGGGTGGAGGCGCTGGTGCAGGCTAATATTTGGCCACTCTGTAATCCAGCAGAATGCTTTATTTATTTACTGAATTTATATCTTGCCCTTCCTCCCAAAGGAGCCCAAGTTGACAAACAGATTCACAATTTAAAAACAAAAACAAAGCAAATACTGGCGGTTTTTTAAAATTATTACTCCTGCAGTTCAACTAAAGAAAGAGTAGGTGAAAGAAGGCTAAATTACTTCAAATACTGCAAAATATGTATTTCTCCCTCCTTCAGCTGGGGTTTTGTTTTTAAAGAAGGGAACTCCAATAATGAATTTTATAGACAGCTAAAAGATTGTGATAAAAAGCTGCTTCTTTTGCTGGCTTGCCATGCTCACAACAAATAGCCAAAGGCTGCTCTTTTATGAATATTTTTCAACAGCACTACTGACATTAGTCTTTCGAAACCACTTTAACGGAAAGGTATGAACTCTCCCCTTCACAATCTATAATATACTCCACCTCAGCTTGAATTTAATTTAATTTAATGGATTTATACTCAGCTTTTTGAGAAAATCCTCAATAAAGTGGCTTACAATATTTTAAAATACAAATCCATTTCACGCAACCTTTTAACACAGTACAGTGGACGCTCGGGTTGTGAACGTGCACACACGCGGGTTGCGATTTGGTGCTTCTGCGCATGTGCGACCGCCAAAACCCAGAAGCAACCTGTTCTGGTACTTTCGGGTTTCGGCGGGTCCGTAACCCGAAAAAACGCAACCTGAAGTGTCTGTAACCCAAGGTATGACTGTAATAAATATTAAAATTATCAAAATCATGATAAAATAAATTAGGCATACCCACCCTGATCAAAAGCTTTTGAAAAAATATAGGCTTTTAAAGCCTTCTTAAATACTGAGAGAAATGGTGCCTTCAGGCTCTTTGTATTTGTTCTCCATAACTTCAGAACCACCATCAGAAGGTCCAGTTATCAACCCTCATCAGTCTAATTGCCTTTACTGGCAGGCACTAAAGCAAGGAAGCCCTTCTAGATCTTAAGGTATGGGTCAAACAATACAAGATGATGGTGTCTCTCTGTAGCACACACAGTGTTTTAGAAACAAATTATTTAAGTGGCGTGCTTCCCAAAGTAATCACTATAAGAGAACCCCTATTGCAAACTGACAACATTTTGGGATGGCATCGCTTCATAACATCTTTCAACAAATAGAATGTTAGTAAGCATCTCATGACATCACATGATCACAGCTGATCAGTCGGGGTTTCTACTATTGTTAATGCATTATCTTAAAAATGAACCAGTTATTTTGATTTCTTCATTTTCATGCAATTCTTCAGACCACATATATTTCTGTTTCACATTTACAATTGTTAGCCTTTTATACCAAGCCAACTTCCTCTGATTGTGTTGATGCAAATGGGTTTTTCTAACACTTAGCTACTTTAATAAAATATATGTAACTTGGAATAATTTAGAAAAATCAAACAAAAACACAAATCACAAAAATCTAGAATGCATCACACAACTTTTGTAGTATTTTCTGCATGTACTTGCAAGGTTAGGAATGAAATAGCAGTAAGTAAATAAAGTATGAATACGAGCATAGCAGTGCTTAATAGGTCTTATCTGCAACGACCACAAACAAAATGCTTAGAAACAACCATACAAAACAAATAGCCAAAAAGTTGGGACAGGACTTATATGCATGTAGCTGTAATAGATAAACTTCATGACAAATATTAAAAGGTAGCTGCCAACATCAATCACATCATTACAAGTAAAAAAGGAAGGCATCAACATCAAGGTTTCCCAAATGTGATGAAGAATGCCCATCTATTTGTAAATCATCCTGGGATTTTGTTCAGACAGGATAGCAATCTCTACACAAGATCGCAATTGATCTTCCCCTCTGAATTATATAGCAGATTTGTCAGAGTATTCATTTCAGCTACCTTCAAATCTCTCAATTGTTCTTACATATAAAGTGAACCTTTAGATTTTGCTGTTCAGCAATAATTTTTTTTGCTGCTAATAATATATTATAAATAAGTGCTTTATGCTTCACCAATATGGTTCATGTAGACTTCTACTAAGAAGCATTTCCAGGTTTTACTAAATTTAGGCATGCCCTATCCACCATCCCTATTCCCTGTTTCTGGAGATTATTATCCACCCAGACTGGCTGGGGCAACCCAGTCAGATTGTTGTTGCTACTGCTGCTGCTGCAGCAGCAGCAGCAGACTGCTCTTTCATTATTATGTACAAGACTCCTCAATATGGAAGGTTATGCCTGAGGATACAGACTCTAAACATCTCAGGTCCAAGCCATGATTCAATTCCACAATGTGTTTGCTTGGTGAAAACTAGGTTTCTGTATAAGAAGTTCCAGTTTAAGAAATACACGTTACACACAACCTTAACTATTTCTTCTCTGCTAGGACAACAAAGGGTTCTCAAACACTATGACAAAGCAAAATCAACACTCGCTTATCCTCAGCCCTGAAGACAGCAGACACGCAGGCCTAGGGTAGGTTTTAAAATTGCCAAAGAAAAGTCTTCTGTGAAGCTAAGAGTCTAAAAAGTCAAGGTTGCTGGGAGACAGCACTGCGTTCTATAACAAGGAGTCAACACAAGGCAAATAAAACCACCGCTTTAGATTTTAATCACAGAAATATAAAACCAAACTTCTAATTTTCTAATTCATAGTTTTACTGATAAACTATGCATGGTAATTGTGTGCTGTAACAACAAAAACAGATACAATTTCAATCTGACTTTTATAACTGAAAGAATATTTGTGGGCAGGAGAATCTGCTTTGATTTAAGTGCCATGTACAGATATGCTTAGGTTGGGACTCGCAAAGTCGGAAACCTCTGCAGAAAACTCTCAAACCTCTGCAGAAGAGGGGGAACAATCAACATATTTCATCCCCAAAAGCTTATGGATCCTGGTGTATTCCAGATGTCTTATAGAGGATTTTCCATTGACATGTCCAGCAGTCCAGAACAGTAAAAAAGCAAAAAAAAAAAAACATGCAGAAGAATATGCTCTACCAATTTCAAATCCTTCATAAGATTACAGATGATGAAGAATGCAAGGGAATATTGGCTGCATCTATTCTAAGAATCCAAGCTGCACCATTTTTTTTATAATGGGGAAAGGAGGAAACGAAAAAAAGAGGTGGAAAAGCACAATTTTCAAACCCACCCAGCCAAGTGTACTATGGTAAAAGCTATTTTCTTTGTGTGTGAACCATTAGGATCTGCTGAGACCTCTCCTGGGCACTGGTATCACCTGAACATGCCTAGAGAAGATGGGTGTAGGAGATGCTCTCAGGACGAACAGCTTCCCACAAACGTGTTATGAAAAGCCACCTGCCAGTGCAGTTTGAACCCCTTCCTTGATCAAGCTATACAAAGACATCCCATCCCTGCCTTGGGTCTGCAGACATGACAGAAAACAGCATGCAGAATGAATGCTCTGCGAACAAGACAAAGAGCCATTTTCTTTTCCTGTACATTCGCCAAAATAAATGGGAGCTGTACAAGCGTAGTGTTATGCACTCATAAAGTTCCTATGAGGCACTGGCTTGGACTGGATCCCAACTTGTTTGAGCAGACCCCCCCCCCCGCTCCAGCCAACATTATCTGAGCCACATGAACTGGGTCTAAAATAAGATCTTGAAGTCAAAACACTTTGGATCCTACATCACCTGAACCAGGCACTTCATGGATTGGTTTCTCCTGTAACAGAGGAAGTCTTAACTCCTGCCATCTAATGTGCTGTGCTGCTAGCACAGGGTGGTCCAATGTGTGGCCCTCAAGGCTTTTTTGTGGCCCTCAGCAACATTTGATACACCCCCCACTCCAAAGCAGGGTTGAGGACTCTGACAGGGTCCTAGGTTCCTCCATCATCCTTACCAAAGCATAGCTAGTGCCTTCCCAGCTTTGGGAAGGAGGTCGGAGGGATCTAGGGCCCTGTAAGAGCCTCATGCCTCCTTCCCCAAACTCAGCACCTCACTTAGCTGGCTTGGGAAGGCAGTGGGAAGACTTGGGGGGAGGGCACCAAATTTTGGCCTCGTTCTCTGCCCCCACACGACAAAGCAGTGCGTCAAAGTACTCTTGTAGCCCACTTGATATGAAAAGTTGGACTGCCCTGTGCTAGCACAAAGGCCAAGGCAGTTAGGAAAGATGTAATTGCCCATTTAAGAGTTATTCTAGCCTGATATTCTGATCCATTTAGGTCTGGTAAGAAGCAGAGGATGAAATTACGTATTTGCATATATTTTTCTTTATTGCAAGTCGCTTGGAGACAGTTGGGTGGCAAGTGACTAATAAGTTTAATAAACTAATTAATATAAAAATCAGTAGATCCATGCAGGCTACCAAGTAAAAAAGCAATCATTGCTGGCATAAACCATTGCCAAAAGTCCAGTCCTCCAACCGCTTTGTCTTGATTTTCCAAGCAGCCACATCCCATTCCTATCTCCAAACAGACCACAACAGAAGATCCTACTCAGGTGCTGCTGTAATATACTGCCCAGTAAAAAATGCTTTTAATTCTGCCTGAGGACTCATGACTCCAGCAGCCTCAATGCCTGGGCCTTATGAAAAACCCCAGAATTATCAGGATCAATATCATTAGATGCAGCAACAACTATAGTCAATATCCCACACACAAGCTTTCTGATACCCACTTCGTTAAGGGCACTAAAATACTCTTTTATGAATAATTAATGCTTGAATTAGCTCCCTCCCTGTACCCTCCCCAGCCATTGACTTTTGTATTGTGTCTGTTAGACTATAAACCCACTAGGACTTAAAAAAACAACAACTTTGTAGAGCATCTATAAAATTTTTGCACACATTCAAAACTCCAAATTTCTCCCTTTAGCAGAATGCTCTTACAATACCCCATGTAGTGCTAACATCCTATCCTCATGTTATGGACAGCAAGAGCTTTGCTTTCAGGGTGGAGAAATATTCATGCTCTCTTGTTAACAAGCTGCACAGCACCCCTGGAGAAACAGAATACTCACTTTTGCTGCAGGAAAAAAGGGTAGCTTTATTGTTTGGAACTCTGAAAAATGCATAGGATGTATGAGCACTCTGGTAATTGAAAAGTGCTATGCAATGGCACTCAGTCTCCGTACAGAGATTTTAAAAAAATCCGAACATAAAGATTCAAATAAAAATGGATGTCGACTCTCCACCATTAAGTTTCTTCTGAGTTCTTTCAACCATATTTTGTATATAAAACCATATACAGGGGACACAATGTTCAATTTTTCTGGAACTTCACAAAAATTTGAATGAGGAGAGAAAGGCTAGTAATAGAGACAAGCTTCCGTGTCTGACACCACAAATATATGTGCAGAAAAATAACAAATTTCATTTGTAAAAAATGAAATTTTTGAGCAGCTTAGGTGAGGTGAACACATTAGCTTAGTAGGACTTGCATTCCACTCATTTAGAAGGCTGAGTAACATTCTGAACAGAGCACAAGGCTCTCTCAAAGCACTCCATTATACTCTCAGTCGTGGGGAATGCCAGTCATAACTCATTTGGAGAAAATTTCAAGAGCCTGGCAACACAAGTTGAAGTTGGAAAATGACTTGGAAGGCCTTGGTTTTTCATACTATTCTGACCTGTTTCTCCACATAATAAAAGAATCCACACACTCAAAACACACATCGGAAGAAAGCTTCCCATAAGAATCAGCGTGGCTTAAAAAAGGGAACGTGAGAAAAGCAATCATGCAAGGTCTAAAAATCACCAGCTTACTAAATTATAGCCAAAGAGTGACTTAGCTGATGTACAAAAAATTCTTTAAGATTTCAGTAATATTCCAAATCTAGAAGAGACCAGGCTTTTCTGCCAGTTTCAACAGTGTGGCATTATGAATGAGATTTAAAGGCAGGGAGAAAGAGTGGGAAGGCAAAATAATGCTACTTGTGTCTGTGTCCCTCAACAGATTGCAATCATAGTTGAATCAAACTTCAAGTAGTCAGCAGCCAGGACTCAAGAACATTCTGAACTCATATCAAGAACACACATTCATCAAGCGCCACTTGACAGCCATCAGGCTTCCCCATTTATAGTCCCTGGTCCTAATCCCCCTAATCATACACCTTAACTGGTTTCTTCTGTGTGAACTGGAAACACAAGCAGAGGGCTTATGCACTGAAGCTGCTCATAACTAATCATGTTATATTAACTGTTTGACTGTACTAGTGCAGAGCAGGAACTAAATATTGAACAAAGACTCCCTGCACACTCTTAACTAGCATGTGAGGGAAAGGGCAAGGGAACTAAATACTTCTGCCTTACATGTTAGTTTTGTATGTGTACTAGCTTTGAGGGGGCTTGTTTCATAGAATTATAGAGTCGGAAGGGACCACGAGGGTCATCTAGTCAACTCTCTGCAAAGCAGGATTGTTTTTGCCCAGCATGGGCCTTGAACCCACAACTCTATGAGTCTCATTTTTGTGCGTGTAAATGTTTTGTGTTTTTTTTAATGTGGGGGAGCATTCAGTCCTGACCCTACAATCTGATGTTGCATATGGTCCAGAAACTGATACATCACAAGACATTGCTGATCATGTGTTTTGCCACTCAGAGCAAAGCAGCTGAAGTGCATAAGAATGGAGGGGGGCAGCTCTGCCAAAAACTCTTCACTAGGCAGGGCATGAGAAAGAGATGCCTGCCCATGTTTCAACAATTGTATGCAGAATAAGGAGAAAACTCTGCCCAAGTCACACTCAGAAAGAGAAAAAAGAGTGTAATAATAATAATAATAATAATAATAATAATAATAATAATTTATTATTTGTACCCTGCCCATCTGGCTGGGTTTCCCCAGCCACTCTGGGCGGCTTCCATAGAAACCAAAAATACACTAAAATATCACCCATTAAAAACTTCCCTGAACAGGGCTGCCTTAAGATGTCTTCTGAATGTTAGGTAGTTATTTATCGCTTTGACATCTGATGGGAGGGCGTTACACAGGGTGGACGCCACTACCGAGAAGGCCCTCTGTCTGGTTCCCTGTAGCTTTGCTTCTCGCAATGAGGGAACCGCCAGAAGGCCCTCGGCGCTGGACCTCAGCGTCCAGGCAGAACGATGGGGGTGGAGACGCTCCTTCAGGTATACTGGGCCGAGACCGTTTAGGGCTTTAAAGGTCAACACCAGCACTTTGAATTGTGCTCGGAAACGCACTGGGAGCCAATGTAGGTCTTTCAAGACCGGTGTTATGTGGTCTCGGCGACTGCCCCCAGTCACCAGTCTAGCTGGCGTATTCTGGATTAGTTGTAGTTTCCGAGTCACCTTCAAAGGTAGCCCCACGTAGAGCGCATTGCAGTAGTCCAAGTGGGAGATAACCAGAGCATGCACCACTCTGGTGAGACAGTCCGCGGGGAGGTAGGGTCTCAGCCTGCGTACCAGGTGTAGTTGGTAGACAGCTGCCCTGGATACAGAATTGACCTGCGCCTCCAAGGACAGCTGTGAGTCCAAAATGACTCCCAGGCTGCACACCTGGTCCTTCAGAGGCACAGTTACCCTATTCAGGACCAGGGAGTCCTCCACACCAGCCCGCCCCCTGTCCCCCCAAAACAGTACTTCTGTCTTGTCAGGATTCAACTTCAATCCATTAGCCGCCATCCACCCTCCAACCGCCTCCAGGCACTCACACAGGACCTTCACCACCTTCACTGGTTCTGATTTAAAAGAGAGGTAGAGCTGGGTATCATCTGCATATTGGTGGACACCCAGTCCAAACCCCCTGATGATCTCTCCCAGCGGCTTCATATAGATGTTAGAAAGCATGGGGGAGAGGATGGAACCCTGAGGCACCCCACAAGTGAGGGCGCAGAGGTCTGAACACTCATCCCCCACCACCACTTTCTGAACACGGCCCAGGAGGAAGGAGGGAAACCACTGTATAACAGTGCCCCCAGCTCCCAACCCCTCTAGACGGTCCAGAAGGATGGTATGGTTGATTGTATCAAAGGCTGCTGAGAGATCCACCAGAACTAGGAAACAACTCTCACCTTTATCGCTAGCTCGCCGGAGATCATCAACCAGCGTGACCAAGGCAGTTTCAGTCCCATGATGAGGCCTGAATCCCAATTGGAAGGGATCCAAATGGTCCACATCCTCCAGGCGTGCCTGGAGTTGTTCAACAACCACGCGCTCAATCACCTTGCCCAAGGTGTAGCATCCTTTGCCTGCATCTCTGACTGTGTTAGTGTTAGTGTGCAGTGTTAGTGTGCAGAGACAATGTTGTCAACCCTTCAGCTGTTGTCCAATTCAAAAATACAGCTCCTTTCTAAAATTAGTTGCCAACCAAGTAAGACACTGAGCTTTGGGGTTTCAATTACACTGATGCACTTTAAACAAGGCTGCATCTATTCTGCATTTCCCCACTCTTCCAAATTCTGCACCAAAACAATCCAAATTCTACAATCATATTCAAATTAGTGTGCTCACATAATACAGACATTTATAATTTTTCCAACAACAACAACAAAAAATAGTACAGGCTAAGGGAAGGGTTAACGAAAAAGATTTGATTAGGAGGGATAAGAGGGTCTCAAATTAGCAGCCATTACTGGACAAAGGAATGAAGTCCCATCCACTTTATGGCTATGAAACTCAGTTCATTCTGGCTTCTGGATTTTCTTTTGCATCACACTCTGCCAGGCCTCCTTAAGCCTGTCTGCAACCATAAAGGCTAGTCACCTGCTTTGTAAGTAGCAGATACCAAGATTTCACACTTGCTCAGCACTTCAAATTGTGGAAACCACAAGACACCATAACTAGTGACTTGAGTGAAAGGAAACAAGGAAAATTAGGAGCCATTGCTTGGATTCTATACTTTGTACAGGCAGTGAACATTCTGTGTACATCCAACTGACACGCAACCACCAACATGTGTGGTGCTTTTGGCCCCGGAAGGCGGTAGAACAGGGCAGGGGCAGAACGGGCTTAACGGGTTCAAAAAATTGTCCAGAATCTCTCACTAAAATTGTTTGCTAGACAGCATGTCTAAGCTTTCTAAACTGATTGTGGAGGAGAAAAGCTATTGGCAGGGTACTACTACTACTACTATTACTAACCTGCTGCCACAAGAGGCACTGGTGGCCATCCAACTTGGAAGGCTTTAAAGAAGATTAGACAAATTCATAGAGGACAAGGCTATCAGCAGCCAATAGTAGGTTTTCCCATAGGAATCTGGTTTGTTGCTCTGAGAATAGGATGCTGGGCTAGATGGGCCATTGGCCTGACCCAGCAGCTCTTCTTTTGATTAAGACACTTGCTAAAATACACTAGGGAATTCAAATGTATCAAATTCTCATTTGACACTGGCTTGGAAGCATAATGACAAAGGACGTGGGAGATCCATTAATGGTTCTCCTATTGTGCTCCCACTCTGCAAAAATCAGAGCCCTTTCCTGGCCTGCTTTATATTCGAACACCAGCATCAGGGTGTGTTCCTCCACCCCCATGTGTTTTCCCTTATCCCCCACCACAGTTTCTGTTTGCTCTACAGGAAGGAAAATATAGGTGACAGCTACTGTATTTCTTCTCACTATGATCAAACAAGAGCTTCAGAGTCGTTAGAATTAAATGCCCCCTTTCTCCAGTATCACTGCTCTAATCAAAATCAGAGATTAATTTGGCCCCTAGGACTCAACCTTTCTTGGTTTTTGCCCCCCTCCCCTCCTATTTTATTTACACACAACTGAAAAAATAGGCCAAAGTAGTCCTAATTAACAATAATTACTTCTGAGTAGCTATACTTAGGATCAGGTGGTTAATCTTTTAGACATATCCCTAGAACACAATGTACTTTTTAAAGTACCTGTTGGTATTAAAATTCTGTATTTCAATTTGGCTTTGATATGTTATTGCACAACTGGCTTATTATTTTTTATCCTCTTTAAACTACAATATGCACATTGTTCCACAGTTCTACAGCTACGGTTGGAGTCTCAGTCTTGTTTACATGCTCCATTATCCTCAAATAGCCACCCCCTTAATTTTTTATTGGGTTGGTCAATCAAATCCTGGAGACAGACACTAGTTTTTTGAGAAAGCTGAAAGAAATTCCAAAGAGGGGTCACTGCATCTATGTCCCGCTTTCACCTTGGGTTAACGGACACTGTGCTTTTCAATTGTTTCCAAAACTTGCCTAATAACATCTGACTAGAGACAGTGGTGGGATAAAATAAATGTGTACACACATCATGGGAATCAATGGCCACATGTGCACAAGCCCTGGCTTAATAAACCACAGTGCGCACAAGATGCATGTTAGTGCTCACAGACTGATCACTCTCACTTTGCTCCACCCCTAGCATGAATGAGTTAACAAACCATCGTGTTGCATTTGAACCCTGGATTGTGGTTCACTCTGCCCCAACAAACCAGGAGTGGTAAGCCAACAGCAAATCATATGTTAAGGTTGGCTAGTGATCCATAATCTCAGTTCAGATCCAACATTGAACTATATCAATTCTGGTTTGTTTAGCCGTTCACACAGGGGAGGAGTGAAGCAGCATTCAGGATGTGTGCATCAGCAGAGTTCATGCCTTACTGTTACATGCAAATGCGGCTAGAGTTCTCTCTCAAGCCACTTTCAGCTCTTTAAAGACTATTATGTCTCATTTCAAGAGACACGAGTTAAAAGAGAACACATGGGAAAACCAGAGACTCTGGACTCAACCTCTCATATCTCTCCATGGGATCAACAGAAATGGGTTTACCTCTGTTATGGAGAGAACAGTGAAGTATATCCTCCAACATGCAGTGACCTCTGAAAGACAAGCAACGGTAAGTGTTTAGCTGAAATACACTAGATATCCACCCCTGGTCTACGCTGCAGGTTTCAAAGTGGAATCTGAAAATGAAACCGCAAAGAACTAAGAAGCTGTTTTCTACCTATGCATTCTTCTGGCACTAACTTGGTGAGAGGATGTCACTTCAATAGCCTACTTGTGGCACACAATGTTCTTTTACTTACTGAGGACAGGGGTCAGAGTCACACTAACCCCAAGCCTTCCTTGGCAAGACCAAAAGTATCCAGAGCAACAAGAAAACTCCAAGACAAGGTACTCCTTGACTAGAGTATATAGGGAGAAAATATGAGGAAAGAAAAAGGAAAATGTTTCCTTTGATGAGTGGGTATCTTTAAATCTACAGAATGCCCTATCCCAAGAACTTATTACAGTAACATCACTTCAACTGTCTAAGCTTTAATGAGTTCATGAATTGATTCCTGGGATTCCTTTCTGGCAGAAAGCCCAGTACAAAAAAGAACCTACAATAAAATGCATCACAGGACTATGCCATGTTCCAGTTTCTTTTTTAACCCAAAGGACTTTGCATTGCTTTCTGAAATGAACTTGCATCTGTGCTCATGTGTGCTGGTTTATCTGCTATTCCTAATGCCTCACATTTGTTGGGTGCCTGGTAATAAACTTTGCACTATACATTTTATTATCTATTTAGCTTCTTGAACAAGTCTATTAAGTAAATCCAATCAAGTGAGTTATTCTTGCTCAACATTTGTGTACTACACAACTACATGAGTTTACCTCCCCTCACTTTACTTGCTTCCTTTCAATTTGCCAAGAAACTTCTACAGCATGTGCAAACACAGGTACTTTTATCTTGTACTTCCTCCTATGCCATTTGCCCAGTATGGTCTGTTCCAATCAATATTCCTTAACTAGGACTCATTTAAAGGTACTCTACTTGATCACTCATATACTTTTGAATGATTATCAATTAAGTTTGCATATAAAATAAATATTTATGAAGTAAAAAAACCACATTGTTTTGAAGTCAGAATTAGTGAACATAGTTATTATTAATCAACAGTCAAAGGTTATGGTACATTCTGCCTCTTCTATTTCACTTTGATTAATTTATTTAAAAATAAATGCAAGTTTGTATTTTAAAACATATATAGGGAACAATAAAGCCAAATCCACACTTTGTTTAGAGAATATACGTGTACATTGTAGAAGGTTCTTAGAACAAACATTCACTAAGAGGAGGGAGAAAAGGGGAGTGCCTCTTAAGAGTACGGTATACAGTTGTACCTCGGAAGTCAAACGGAATCTGTTCCGGTAGTCAGTTTGACTTCCAAAATGTTGGGAAACCAAGGCATGGCTTGCAATTGGCTGCAGGAAGCTCCTGCAGCCAACTGGATGCCGCCTAAGCCGTGTTGGATGTCTGGGTTCCAAAGAACATTCACAAACCAGAACACTCACTTCCACGTTTGTGGCATTCGGGAGTCAAAATATTTGAGTCACAAGGCATTCGTCAACCAAGGTACGGCTGTACTTACAACCTATATGTTTACAAGTGCCAGTATGGGGGGCGGAGAGAGAGAACAGGTTTGCAGTCTAGTTAACTGGGTATACCTTTTTAATCTGTTTTTAACTGAATAGGTCAATCAAATAAACATCAGAGCACTAATACAGAATGATTTTTTTTTTCTTTAATGAGATTATTTTCAAATTCATGCAGTTCTAGTCCAATTGCTTGAGCATCAAACATATAAGAGTTGAGGAACTGTTAAAGAGCAGAACACACCAAGGCAATACCTGCAGACAAGGTTTATTTAACTGAACACATTTACTTCTAATATTCAGCACAAAGAAACAGAAGAAGCATTGAAGAGGATAAATTAAGATTTTCATTTATTTATTTGTAAAAAGAAAACCAGGAAATACAGCACCATCAACAAGTATAGTGCTATAGTGAAAAATGAAATACAACCCTACAATATAACTGCATCTGTTCCAGCTCAGAGACGAGTAACTTAAGGATTTATTTCAGGTATTTTAGTCTACAACACTTCACCAAATGACATTAAACACAGACTAGTATCCAGGAATAACAAAGGAGAGACAGAACATGACTAGACACCTACAGCACCCAGCTAAAAATCTTTCCAACACGTCAATGAGCTACACCATATCCTGGACAATGACACTTTCCATTCACAGGCCTTGAGTGTTAGGCCTGTCCATCCCCTAACCTTGAGTGGGTGGGTGGGTGGGTGGGTATTGCCTGTCTGCTCTGTGTGTGTACATAAGAAAGTATGGGATGGGCACACCCACTACTGACATGCAGTCCTCTAAGGGTTTTGCCAATACTGAATGTGATACTCAGGCTGCAAAATGTTAACTACTCCTACAACGAAGTAGGGGTGTATGGGGTGCTAAGGGAGGGGTAGAAGCTTTGGTGGGGGGCACATCATGCTTCTTCTGGGGTAGTTTGTCCACCTTTGGTCCCTACTCTGCACTCAGCTCTTACCTGTGGCTCCTAGAAGCTGTCAGCATGTGCCAGAAATGACTTCAGCTGGCCAGCTAAACCAGGTGAGGGTAGCGGATGGGTCTAAAACCCTCAGTGAGTAAGGGACTTCCCCTGCATACAAAGACAGGCTACAGCAGATTGAGCGAATAAGATCAATAGTGGGTCCAAATGTCAAGAAGGTAGTTCCTTGCATGTGCTGAAGAGGGAAGTGAAAACTCTGGTCCTAAGCCTCCACTGCCTTGCAGGATATTTTTGGAAGAAGAAAGGGCTACACAAATCCAGCATGTATTTGGCCTTACGACGATTGGATGGTGCATTGTTGTATGCTTATTTTTGGCAACTCCTACAGCCAAGCTAGTGCCAAATGTATTGCTCTGCTTTTCTTTGGACCACATCAGTGAGGCTGAGAGAGGGTTTAGTCATCTCTGCAGCCCAAGACCTCAATACACACTGCCAGGCTCGCTACCTGGGGAAGTCACTTCAAAGCTGCTAACAAAGCAGTTTGGCTTCACTCCATATTGTCCCTCCTATCCTCTCAAATGTTTCCTATAATAAAGGAATTGTACCACTACCAACATTAAGGAAATTCTGATTGTTCATTCCAAGATGATAGCACAGGATGATCAGCATTGGACCCTGAGCCTGAAGAGGAGTTATCACTTCTAGAATTATTGCCATCATCTGTAGACCATGGAGTATGCGCAGAATAAACAAACAAACAAAAAAGCTGGTATTGTATCATCATGGACTGATGCAGACTGGTGCAACCAGAGGTGATATCTTTAACAACACAGAAAAGAAAGGGCAATTAAAAGTCTACTGAATGTGATTGCAGAGGCAGAGAATCCATGTTGACTATAAAATTGCCTTGGTGGAAAACCAGCAAATAGCACTGGCAAACAGCACAGATTCACTTGGGAGGTTGTGGACTCTCCTTCACTGGAGGTTTGTAAGCAGAGGTTGGGTGGTCTTCTGTCAGGGATGCTTCAGTTGAGATTACTGCATTGCAGGGAGTTGGACTAGATGACCTTCCAACTCTATAATTCTATGATTCTTCTCCAAGAGTGATGGAGCAGTTGACACTGGTGGAAGAGTGGTGAGCAGTGTCAAAACTAGATCAACCAAAGCTGACTTTGGTGGCAAGATTAAAGGTGGACAAGACAATACCAAGTATCCGATAACAAAGCTAAAAAGCATGATGCAACTACAGGAATGGAATTGTTTTCTTACTCTAAGGGAAATTTTACTGCTGAGGCAGTAGACTATGGTAGGTACTCCTGGATTAGAACCTAGAGGATTCAAGGGAGATGTCTTCTAATCATGAAGTAGACTGCTATGTTATGAACTTTGAGACAAAGAAAATCCTCTGTGTTACAACACGAAACAATCTGATCAACAAAAGGCTGACTCTAGATTTAATCCTTCGAATGCCACTAGGTTCATGAGTGACTAGAGCATTTCATCACAATCAGATGTCAATGAACGACATTCAACTTTACACCCCCTTCCCCATAGACAGAGTGTCATGCATGATATACAGGATTTTCGAATGGACAGATGTCCCCATCAAAGGAAGAAATATTAATAGTAAACAATTACCGCACATGGCTTTTGTTTATGAATTAAGAAACAATTGATAGTGTTTCATAAATATTGCCAATACATTATTAGCCCATGTGTTGCCTTATGTTATGAACTTTGACAGACCCATCAACATGGAAAATTTCTATAGATGTAAAGATTGCCCTCCATAACCCTGAGTGAAGTGTATTCTTCCAAAGCAGGTATAGTCAATGAAGAAGGCATTTGAAACCATTATGAGAAGAAAAATGGGATTTTCTACACCTTTACTTTGAGGATCAGATAATGTGTTCCTCAGAGGCTCTACCAATATTGGGGGGAAGCAAAGATGTGGGGAATTTCTAGTGCTGCATAGTATCAATTCACAAGTGGAGCTACTGGAGTTATCAAGAGTAGTAGTCGACCAATATGGGTCAGAATAGAAACTTATGTTGCTGGTGGAACAGGAGTCTTGACAATCATGTAGCATTTTGACTCAGATACTGTTAACTTGTACTGTCAGTGGTGTAGAGTAAGTGGTCTCATTTTCCATTCAATCTGGTGTACACTATTATTGATGTCTGGACTCCTTAAAATCCAGTATCTTCTAAGAAGTGTTGCATCCAGACAGCTTCAAGTCCCTCCAGGAGAAGATGTCAATGATTCTCTCCAGGTTTGGCAAAACAAATATAGTAGTGTGAGCTTTCCAGCAATGCCTGTGAAGGTCTACTAGTGTCTGGGCTGACCTGAGATGACCTCAAAGCAAGAAGCTTGAAACCATATGTCTCTATTGTGCCATTATTGCTTAGTAAAGCACAAAATATGCTGACAGGATTAAACTTTTTGATCTTCCAAGCAAAACAAGGCTGTTTAAGCCCATGACACTGGCACCTTTAAAAACAACAGCCTATGCAGATGACAAAAATTGAGGGGGGAGGTTTTTGGCAAGACAGACCTGCCAGTAACAATACCCAATAGTATCTCTTAGAGTGCTGAATGGCACTATTTAGTGGGAAGAAATCCCAATGAAAATCCTTGTCATTATATATTTTACATGGCTATTTGTACATATTTAATTTTTTTATATATGGATGTTTTATGATGGCCTATACAGTGGTACCTCCGGTTGTGGACGGGATCCGTTCTGGAGCTCCGGTCAGATCCTGAGGTTTCCGCAACCAGAGGGAACGCTTTTGTGCATGCGTGCGGTAGAGCGCTTCTGCGCATGCAGCAAAACACTTCCGGGTTTGCCGCTTTCGGAACCAAAAGTGGCAGAGGCGCCACTGTACTTGTAATACCTAATAAAGGTTTGGCGAAGTAAAAAAAGAAGAGTAACATACAAGATTTCAACCTTGTACCGCTCAACTTCTTAAGCAATCAGAAGAGCAGAAACTTCTGCAACGTTTCAGGTTTCCTAGTAACTACAATTCTTCTCCCTTTAAGTTTCAGTTTCCTAGGCTGATCTTTTGAACCCCTTTGCCAAGAACAGACTCTGCACAGAATACAACCATATTATAAATAATAAAATAAACACAAGACAGCTGGACTGGTCTATTCAATCACACAAAGTTATTTTGAAACTAGAACTGTTTGTGCTTAAAAAAAAAATCACAGATAAATAATAGTTACAAACCCTTCATAACAAAAAGTATGCATTTCAAAGCCACCAGTTCAGTAACTTGGCTTTGATAGCTTGGGCAGTTTCCCCAATGCAATCCCAGTTTAATTTAGCCTTACAAAAAAGTCACAAAAACAGACAAAAGCTGTGAACTTTCCCTTAATAACAGTGTTGCTACAGTGCTTATCTTGCTTACAAGGAATTCATCATGCATCATTTACTGTGGAGTGGTTTTTTAAAATTGTTTTAATGCACAGAGCTTTGAGTATCATGGAGAGGAATATAAATATTTTAATTTAAGTTTGTGTGCTTGGGTAGTTGCCAATTATTATGTTGGTGCAATACAGCGATTGCAACAATGACTTACAGCAATAGTAGGATAAGTATACATTTTAAAAAATGAACATGAAGCAAAATGAAGTGACTTGCCCAACATATCAATTACAGTGATACCTCTAGATGCGAACAGGATCCATTCCGGAGCCCTGTTCACATCTAGAAGCAAACGTAACCAGCGATGGCACGTCTGTGCATGCACGCGTTGCTTTTCGCCACTTCTGTGCATGATATCGTTTTGAGCGTCTGCGCATGCACAAGCGGCAAAACCCGGAAGTAATGTGCTCCATTACTTCCGGGTTGCCGCGGAGTGCAACTCAAACGCGCTCATCCCGAAGCACATTCAACCCAAGGTAAGACTGTACCTTTATTGGGGTTCTTATGCCTGGCTCTTCATGACCCCCCCCCCAGTATTCATCTTTGTAAAGAACATTGACACCGTGGGGAGAGCACTGCACAGATTAGGGGGGTGCATTACGGAAAAGGCCTGTTCTCCTGTTGCTATCTTGCAGGTACCTGCTACAAACATTTCATTCCTCAGTGGCTGCCACCTTAGAATTCCATGCACTCATCTGTGTACATTTCTTTGTCACCTATGACTACCAGACAACTGCTTGAATATAGGGTGAATTTAAGCTTAACTCAGGGGTCCTTGCCCTTTTTGGTCCCCATTGCACTTTCGGAAATCTAAGGAACTATAATGGGCACAACATAATATCCATCTCATGGAAGAAAAACTAGTATGATCAGAATACATGCAAACATGCAAAATACTTAACACAGCTACGAAAAGAAAAACACAGTCAAAAAAAGCAGGCAGCACCTCCCAATAAACAGGAAACATACTAAAAAAAAACCCAAGACCTCAGTTTTGAGAGACCGGGAAGGACGGGGAGCTTTGGCAGGGGCCAAAGGGAATGTCTCTGAGGGTACAATATTAGGCACCCAAGGCTTAACAAAACAGCCTTTTAATGTGCAATTTCAGTCAAACTCTAAAAATGGGAAAGAATCTTCAAAATGAGCATACATAAATTAGGTACTGTACATCAAATTAGGGTTGCCATTTCAAAGCTTATAATGAATGAACTGCAGTGAAAATATTATGTTCATTTTTCACATGGTCTAGTCTTTCCCCTGCAACCCCCCCCCCCCAATATTCTTAAGAGGGTCTCTTCTCCAGTCTTCAGAGAGTAGCTGGAATTGGGGAGGCAGAAAAGGGTCCTCCTTTCCTTCCACTCTGCAGGTTTAATCTGAAATCTTAAGCGCAGTACTGCACCCAGAGCTCAGAAAATGCTCGCGCTAATGAAATTCCCTGTTGCAAAATGTGCCTGGAACAATTGAAGTTTTGAACACTGCCTCACAGTGATGTTGAGGATATAAAATTAAATAACCATTGCATGGCACTCCCAAGTTCCTTGAGAGCAAAGGTTGCATATGAAATTAAATTCATCAGATGGAACTTTCCCCATAGCAGTGATGTAACGTCAGAGAGCACTTCATCTGATGGATTTCTGCCTAGTGTGCAAATGTTAAATGCATGGGAACAAAGGTGGCAACACTACATAATGTGTTCAACAGGTACTATTCTGGTGTTAATGCATGCAAGAATACAAATGACATGCACACCTTTGCTCCAAGCACAATGCAATTACTGCTCCAGATGACAGAATACCAAGTATTTTATTTTGTTTCAGCATTAAAACATGCCTATTGTGCCACCTCCCACTGTGATCAAGCAGATGAGTCACTTAATGCAACCTCCATGTTGTCCTGATGAAGTTCCCCAGATGTACCTGGTGAACGACACTGAAATAGTATTTCTAAAGCCCACTTTAGTTGCTTCTCTCTACCTCCAGGATGATGTATTATATATAAATTAAAGATGTAACATGGGGGACTGCACAAGAATATGGTCTGCATGGAGGTCCTAAATTTAATCCCCAGGCATGACTTGGAAAGACCCATCTGGAGAGATGCTGCCGGTCAGTGTAGAGACACTACTAAGATTGGCATAAGATAGCTTCCTAAGTACATATGCTAACAAATGCAGCCAGACATGGCCTCCTCTTTCTCAGCAATGTTGCCTATCCTCAAGTACCAGCCGGGGTCTTTCTGCTCTACAGGCAGTGGGGAAACGTCAACAAAGCACTATGACTGTTTGCTTGTGATTGGCTGTGGTGATCTTTGTTTTCGTGTGTGAGTGAGGTGTGTGTGTGTTTTGGATCAGGTTAGCCATATTGATTTGTATGCTGTTGGTGGATTATTGTCAAATGAAACGGATTTGTAAAAATGTTACATGGAAGAGGAAGAAGAAGAAAAAATATGAGGCACTACACTTCTGTAAAACAAGAAAATCCTTAATAAAAAATATTTTTTTAAAAAAAAGCACTATGACTAATAGCATGACCCTGTGCACACCTTTCTTGGCAATGAGCCTCACTGAACTTACTGGGACTGTCTTCCAAATAAGTATGCATATAAGTCTGAAAAAAATGTTTATTAAATCAAGCACCTCCCAGCCTAGATTGATAGGGAGGTGCTGGTAGGGTTAACACCCACTCAACCCCACAGCCTCCTCTGTTCAAAGTAACTGTGAAGGACAAATTCCTGCAGCTATTCTCTTGTGAGCTCTACAGATTTGAGTTGAGCCAAAAGAATGTGAAATGTTACGTTTCCAATTTGCTGAAACATTAGAACTGTGGAGGGATGCCTATGCAGGGACTTTTAAATGGCACTGCCATACCCTCTCTCTCCCACATCTTTTTCTGATTCATGAACCTCAGGCCAGCATAGACAATAGGTCAAATTAGTAGCAAGTGAAAGCTTCTAAGAGCTTGCTCTGTTTGAAATATCAATTACTAACAGCATGGAAATCATAGGTGTAGAAAGAACACTGACTGCATGGCTTGTGCCAGTGTCGAAACTGAAACCACACATAGCAATATACATACATGTGCTCAAAGGGAAGTTAACACAACAAACACTTAAGAAATTGAGATACCTGAAAAGCAGTCAGTTTCCTGGTATGGGTTGAGAAAACTGGATTTGGTTGACAAAATATAATCCAACCTACAATACCCTCTTTATCTCTCTGGACTCTGTTGCAATTATGGACACTTTATTAAAGTCTACATTCCCATGTCTACATTTTGAATAATCTAGCCGTCATTTTCTGGCAAGTATCCATTCTTCAGTTCCAACAAAATGAAAGTACTGGTATGTACCGTAGCTAATGCTTACACTACACAACTACTGGAAATGAGTAAACATGGTGTGCTTTCTTCCTACAAAGCAGGAAGCGAATCTGGTAAAACCATCACTATTTGCATCACATAATATTCTAAGCAATTTATTGTGCAACTCTGAAATGTGCTGGCACAGGATCAAAAACATAGAGCCCTGTGGGAATGTTAATAAGCAAAATAAAAATAATCCATTGCTCAGAAGGGACCACCCCACTTTCTCCTGTTCACCCCACAGGATTCCACTGCGGAAAGAACTGGGAACAACTCATGTGAACCATGCTTTCCTATTTCAGGTCAAAATGGAAGCATACTACCATTTTAGCACAAATATGCCCCATTTTAAGTAATTGGCTAGGGACGCAAAATTGTGCACATGCACGCACACACTTCCTGTTCAATCCATGGCACAGCTTGATAGTTTGAAACACAGAACATAGCATGATGTCTTATACAAAGTCAGACCACTGTTCATCTTGCAGAAGACAATCTACTCCAGGGGTCGGCAAGGTTTACCTCACCTGAGCTAGTTCACTCCAGCGGAAATCCCTCCGTGCACCGGATCACGTGCACCCCCGTGATTTCCGGCATCTGCGTCTGCACAGACGCAAATTCCAGCGCAGCGGAAGCAAGTTCCTGCTCTGGCTTAGTGCAGCGCACAGGGACTCACCAAGAGGGTGGCTTGTTTGGGGGCGGCTCGTGGGCCAATTAAACGACCCCTGTGGGCCGCTTGTGGAAGAAGAGGAGTTTGGATTTGATATCCCGCCTTTCACTCCTTTTAAGGAGTCTCAAAGCGGCTAACATTCTCCTTTCCCTTCCTCCCCCACAACAAACACTCTGTGAGGTGAGTGGGGCTGAGAGACTTCAAAGAAGTGTGACTGGCCCAAGGTCACCCAGCAGCTGCATGTGGAGGAGCGGAGACGCGAACTCGGTTCCCCAGATTACGAGACTACCGCTCTTAACCACTACACCACACTGGTGGGAGATCTCCAGGTTTTAAGACAGAGGACATTCCCAGTCCTGTCTGAAGAAGTTGAGTTGAACCTGGGACCTTCTGTATGCAAAACAGGTACTCATCAATCTACGTCTGGAGGGACAAGAGTTCTCCATCCTTAACATAGTGTGTATGTACTACCAGTGTCTCGTTCTTATGCAGGGAGTGGGGACGGGTGTTGGTGGAGTCCAGTTCCAAAAGGCTGCAGCTATCATGACTGGCAGCCAGTGATGAGAAGTAGATCTGGGGTGTTTGGGGTATTTTGTTAGCAGGGGGAGGGTTGTTTCTGTTAGGTTTTTGTATCTTTATTTTAGTTCTTGTTTGTGGTTTCAAGATCTCAAGCAGTGTCCAAATGCACAGCAAAAAGTCAAAAACTTTTCAAAAATATATAATGTGAAATCACCGAAAGGCGTGAAAAATCTAAAACAAGACTTGCTGCATCCTTCCTAGGCAATGCTAATAGTGCACCTCTATGCATGTATACTGAAAAGCAAGCACCTGTGAGTTCCAAGGACTTACTTTCAGGTAAGGGTGTACAGGAATACAGCCACAAACAATATGAAAAGTGAAACTAGACAAAGACAACGGCATAACTTTATAAACCTCTGTCATGACTCCCCTTGAAGTGAAATAACCAAAGAGAGGAGAGATCAAGCGGCCCATAAAATCTGGACTAGCCTTGTATTTTCAAGCAAAAGGCATATCATTTCCAGAACTAAATTGGAAAGTATTTTTCTTTGCTCAGTCTTCAAAGAAGAAACACTGTGCATCCCTCCCAAACTGCCAATGTGTTGACTACAGATTTACTCCATCATACCAATCCTTCACCACAAGAATGCAACATTCTTTTAACAGCAAAAAAATTTAATAATTAGTGGCTAGACTAGATTTCATATACAGCAACATCTGCAAATCACAGTGTTTCACTTAGCAGATCAAAACCTTTTTAAAACCACAAAACCAAGCACCGGTTTTATTTCAAAACAGCAGAGGTCAAGTATGTTACCTTCCCACACAGATAAGGATTTGTGACTCATCATGTATGCCTTATCACCATACCCAACAGTGCAGTTTGACTCAGGTTTACTAAGTAAGAGAGAAACCGGAGTTTTATTTTCTTATCCTGATGTTTCCATTCTAGTTAGGGACAGGAAAAATGCCTGAACTACTGGGAAGGCCTGAATTTGAGTATCAAGCTACAAGAATGACCTTCATTTCTTATTTACAAATTAACAAATTACCAGGTGTGCATTGTATTGTATCCACTCAATTATTTTTAATAAACTTAAGAAATTACTGTACTAGTCTTCTAAAAACAAAACAAAACAAAAAGCAAAACTTAACTTTTTACTACAACCAGCCTATGTACCAGGAGACTAGAAACAGGTAATGTAAAACCATTTTAAAAAAATGATTTGGGGGTTGGGGCGATGTTCCAGAAAGTGACAGGCCAGCTAATTTCAACTTAGTTCTGGGGAAATTGGTGGACAGCATGATTATCAAGCATACAAAATAATGTGACGGATTAACACAGGTTCAGCAGAGGTAAATTCTGTCTCACTAACCCTGTATAAGGGTAAAGGGACCCCTGACCATTAGGTCCAGTTGTGGACGACTCTGGAGTTGAGGTGCTCATCTTGCTTTATTGGCCAAGGGAGCTGGTGTACAGCTTCCGGGTCATGTGGCCAGCATGACCAAGCCACTTCTGACGAACCAGAGCAGAACACGGAAACGCCGTTTACCTTCCTGCTGGAGTGGTACCTATTTATTTGTTGCACTTTGACGTTCTTTCAAACTGCTAGGTTGGCAGGAGCAGGGACCGAGCAACAGGAGCTCACCCTGTCACAGGGATTTGAACTGCCAACCTTCTGATCGGCAAGCCCTAGGCTCTGTGGTTTAGAGTGTATAGAGTTCTACAAAAGCACATAGATTGGGGTGATCCAACACTGTATACTTAAACTTCCCAAAAAACTTTTAAGAAAGTCCATCATGAAAGCTTCCTGAGTAAACTTACAAGTTATGGATATGGCTTGGTACCTGGTTAAATAACATGAAGCAAAGCATAGAAATAAATAAACACAAAGTTCTCACAATAAAGTGGTGTAAATGGAGCTTTCCCAAGGACCTACCCTAGAACTAGTGATTTTTAACTAAGTTGTAAATGGTCCAGGAATGGCAGTGATATAGCCAAATTTACAGATACTGTACAAAATTATTCAGGGTAGTATAAAGTATAACAGGTTGCAAAGAACTCCAAGAGTACCTCCCAAAACTGTGCATGGGCAACAAATGACATATGAGGTTCAATGCAAACAAGTATAAAGTGAAGTACATTGAAGATAACAATCTTAGCTTTTCCTAATATGGGGTATGAATGATTTATTGGGAAAGAGATTTTTGGTCATGGTAGATAACTCAATGTAAATGTCAAACCAGTATGCAGAAACTGTGAAAAAAAAGGCAAATTCTAGATCACTACAAAAGGCATCAAAAATAAAACTGCCAAAAACATAATGCCTTTATACACACCTGTGGTGTAAGCAAACCTCGAATACTGTGACTGTCCACATACTTGCAGAGCTACTCCATGCAAGAAACTGTCTAACACCCAATAATCATAGCTTGTAGCACAAGTCAGTCAGCAGAGGCAGTGAGTTTGCATCCCCCTGGCAGAAGTGGTTTCTGTAGATCCCCTCTCTGACACCTGTGATTCTATGACCTTCTGGGTTGTATTCAATATTAGTTCTACTCAGAGTAGACTCATTGAAATTAATGGACATACAACTCAAATACATCAATTTCAGTGGATCTATTATGAGAAAAACTTATCTGAATATAAAATCAACTGCTTCCATATAGGCACAAAAGAGACTGGGTTGGATGAGAAGTCATAGTTTTGCTGCATTAACCTGATACCCTACAGATGGGACTGGCCAGTTCAGGATAAAACATTTTCATTAGTACTGATTGTATATACTGGAGTAAGCAATAAATGCAACCAAGGCAAAATCAGTACCGCTTGGAATATTAGGCTATTTTCTGTTATAGTATACAATCTTTCTAACAAAACTTAATTGTTTAAATAACATTCTTAGTAGTGTATCAAACTTGAAAAAAGAATTTTTAAACTTGAGCTGCAAGGAAAAATAAATAAAGCAAAGTTGAAGTCAGACTGGAAGAATGATCACTACTTGTGGTATGTGCACACATCACTTTTCAGGTTTTTAGACTTCTTTACCATTTCAAAAACTTGCAAATCCTGTTTGACAGTTACAATGAGACAAGAGAGTGTACAACATGCCATGGAATCTAAATTTCTCTTTTAAATCTTAAAATAATTGTTTGTCTCCATCTGTGTCTTGGAAGCAAACAAAATTCAATTATAACTAGACTTGCGAGGTGTAGCTCCTTGAGAATGTCTATACATTTAATCTCAGTTACTGCTTTTAAAAAGCCCAGAAAGGTTAATTAACCATCCTTAAATTTCCCACCTTCTCAATCTTGATTTAAAGATAAAGCATCACAGTTTGATATATCAAACCAATTTGACCATCACATCAGAAATTTGTTGTCTAACAAGAATAAGCATTCCCCGGTACCAGAGAAAGTATACAAGGTGACCACACCACACTCTCATGCACACACATTGCACTCACCATATACATGCAGATTATAGATCTACATGCATTTCACCCTCACATCTACACAGCCACACACAACTTGCCTCTGCCCAACTGCATCTCTCCCTCATCCAAACACATTGCATAAAAATCTATCCTATGTAACAGAAACCACACATATACACCTTCCCCTCCACCCTCTCACACACAAAAAGACCACGCATACCGGTACATGCAGTGAAGGATATGCCTGCCACCAGCCCCATGGCTGGCAGCAACAATAAACAGTTCACTCATCCCTTTCCCTTCCTGTGCAACTTTTTTTAAAGCCCCTCAGAGAGAAAGGAAGTGCCCACTCCTAACTCAAAATGGTTGCAGCAACTTCAAGCAAATTGAAGAAATGTGGTTCTTCCCCCACCTGGCATTTGTTTTAAAGAAGTCCCTCCAACAGGGAAAGGAAGTGCCAGCCACCAGTGAAATGAGGCTGGCCAGCAACAGCACACTAACTTGAGTGAACAGGACTATTCCTGATGTACCCTCCTTTTTCCCCCACACACCAATTTTTGTTTAGTTAGGGTTTTTTGCCTCTGCATGGAACAAAAGAAGTGCCCACCACCATGTGGCTGGCAGGCAAGGTCACTCACTCTTCCCCCACTAGATTTTTTTAAACAGGCCTTCCATGTAAGGAAGCATCCACTGTCAACTCCATGTGGTTGGTGGGCGGCAACAGCTCAGTGAATGTCTGGATCAATGCTTCAGATTGCCTCATGGACTGCAAGGGCGGCCTTCTTGGCACTATGGTACCCACAAGTGTTGAGCTGAAAGCCCCTGAAATACAGTTATTTTATAAAGGGATTGCAAACCAATGGGATACATTTCCTGCCTAAGCTGCATCAGATCTAACAGCAGTTCTGGGGCATCTGCACTTACTTTAAACTAGACTTGCCTAGGTACCATTACTCATATGAACAAAACAGGCAGAACCGAGAGCCAATAAAAGAAAAATCCTGCATCTGTAAGAACTTGAATATGTTGGTATTAGACAATACGTAAACCACATATATTCAGCCAGTCACATAAAGACAAAATGCAGATGCAAATATTGAGCATGTCAAAGCAGTTTCTTTTTCAGGACAGGGATCAACAAATCAGTTGTTTATTGTAAGTGGTAAGTCAGGAATAAACCATTGGCTACCACTTGTAGCCCACCCATTGGAATTAATGAAGTAAAATGCTTAGGGGAATGACTATATGAACAGCTCCCACAGGGATTTTTATATATAGTTAATAGAGGAATAACTGATTCATGTTGCAGCTGTATGTACACTGAAGGAGACGAAAGTATGAATCATGCTAATGAGGTATACAATGGAAAGAAAAGGTCACAATGGTTCTTACTATATGCATCTGTATTCACACTATGAGGGCAGGGGGAGAATTATGTCATCTGGACAATTTCTGACATTTAACATTTGGAGCTCAGAGAAACTGTTGATGCAGTGTCCAGGTATCAGCTCTATATTAAGTCCATGTACAATTCCTCCCAAATGAACTCTGAGCACACAGATGTAAAAGGAAGTGAAGGGGTTTAATCTTATGAATACATGGGTACCTGGTTTAACTACACACACACACAGCTCTCAATCACAACAGCCAACCATTCCGCCCAGATGATGCATTCTCACTCAGCAGGCTGAAATGGATTCTTGTAACAATCTCTAAAGAGTAAAAGCTTCAATCTGAAATCATGCCAGAGGCAATATAGACCCATGAATTGCTTCCTAGTATACCTGTGTGTGGGATTAATGAAAACCTTAATTAAGATCACTGTCTATAGCTGTGAACCCAGACACCTCCATCACATACATACTCCTCTCTGTAAGCTACAGTACACACTTTTGATGGGATACACACCTCACGGGGGCGGGCACACTTAACAAATCCCCTAACTGAACACCCTCCCCAAGGAGGAGGAACAGATAGGGCACAGCAGTCAAAGGGTGAACTCACCTGTACCTAGTGCTGCCTCCTAAATCTACTAGAATTTGAACCATGATCTCCTTGATACAACTATCTTGAATGCTAATCTATCTTTACATCAAGTTGGGATTACTTCCTTTGGCCTCACTCTTGCCATTTTCTAGCAGCGAGTTTGCCGAACTAGATCAACTGCATTAAGAACTAACCCCAGTGTACTTTTAGAAGTGAACCACAATGTCATGCAACATGCAATAAAGGCTTATGGTAAACTTTGTGGCAGCTTTTGTAATTAGAATCTAGAATAAAGATCCAACTATCATAAAATCACCCCATTACAGAAGATAGGGGTTTCTCTCATTACAAGCATATGGTACAACTTTAAATTTTTACCAACTGTACAAAGATTTTCTTGGACTAGATGCCCAATTATTACCACATATAAAAGTACTTGAGATCCTTCAGTACAAAAACTTCCTCCAATGTTCAATGCTCATTACCTTCAAATAACTGCATGGGGGGTTCTTAAAGAAGAAAAGCAAAGCAATGCCATTGGTCTGTTTTGCTTCCCTTTCCCCTCTCAGTTGTGAGGGGGAAGAGCAAGGAAAAATAGTCCCATGTGAAGCCTATCCCTATGCTCATTTACTCAAAAGTATGCCTCAAGACTTATGAGACTTGCTTCCAAGTGCCTAGTCTGCAACTATAAACATACAATGCCTCATTTAGAAGCTAATGTAAGAACCAGACCCCATTATAGACAAAAATACTAATTCCTTAGAGCTAAACTCAACAGCCACTTGCTCTACTGCCATTATAATCTGTTGAACTGCTACCATTCATTTCTTAAAACTGTTCCAAGAGCATACCTTATCTGCCAAACAAGTATATATTTACAATCTGTTTCCACACTTCTTTAAATTAGCATTATTCATTTGCATAACACTTTGGTTATTGTAAGATGCAGTGTGGAGACTATCCATCTGGAAAAGCAGAATACTTAATATGTTATCAGAAACCAATGACTATAGAAGCACTACAAAAATGATATGGGGAAGCAAATTCACAACCATGACTCTATAGAATTTTGTATTATAGACAATTTTTAAAATTGAAAATGCATTAACACAAAGAAAGAAATTAAAGCCCCTCGCAAGTGAGGGAGGAGGAGTACTCAGTAATATGTTAGATTTGCACGCTGCAGAATCTGATGTCATGTGCATTTCAGTACTTTTATTCAATAAAGAACAAAGTGAGATTACATATTTTACAACTATGGAGTATACCATTCAGAACTCTATAGTGATAGCATTCCAGTTTAATGGCAAGAATTACTATGTTAAGGGGCTTAATAATGTTCAAGAACACAAATTTTGCTAAAAGTAGTCTGAACTACATCTCGCTTATTGGTATACTTGAAGGAAATTAATGAAAATTCAACCACATTCTAAAAAGCTGTTACTAATATGGTTCTCTCTCAAAAGAGAACTTTTAAAAACTTTAATGTCAACAAAGCAGCTTTATTGGTTCATATTTTTGTGATTAGGTAAAAGACGCTTTTACCATTCTAACAAAACATATACTTCACCCTTGTACCTCAAACAACAAATCATTCACCAAGGGTATTGTGTTAGTGAGGAAATCACAGTTGAAGACAGTTTACCAGGCATTGATAAGATGCTACAACAAACAAAACCTTCAGGGATGTCCCCAGCTTTAGAATAAGCCAAAACCACCCAGCAGTATTACAATCAGCAGCATCCTCACACCAACAAATTAAAGGGATATCCCTACATCACACCTACCATAAATAAGATCACCCTAGAATTGCTAAAACCCACAGATTCAGAAGTAGTTCCAAAACTACCAACACAAGTTCAGTCTTCCCAACCTTTTAAGACCCCAAACTCCGCTTTAGGCTAAACATGCATTGGGGCGTTTGTTTATTTTACCATCTGTAATGTGGTAATGCCGCAAGGGTCAGGCTGCAACCCAGCCAACCAGCTGAAGACCAAGGGATTAGACAATACTTCGCAATGCATGTCAACTTTAAAAGCTCAGGGGGTGGGGGTGAGGTGGATCCTGCCGGCGTTGGAAAAAAAGGGGTTTGCAGGCTAACATTTCCAGTTCCTAGCTTTCCAAAAATGATCACAAGCGCCAGGGAGAAATAGAGGGAGAGCGCTTGTAAGGCAGAGAAGAGGGTGTCCTCACCCAAGCCAGGAATCCCGGGGCCCTTTTCTTGGCCTGTGTGACGGTGTCATGTTTTGCTCTGGGAGGCTGGCTCCAGGGAGCGAGAGAGAGATTAGAGCAGGCCTCCCCCCCTCCCTCTCTCTCGGAGGGCCTGGCACACTAGTATCCAGCCTGCCGGCCTGCCCTCACACGCACTGGCTTTTCTCCCTCCTAGAGAGAGCTGCTGCCCGGAGAGGAGCCTTCTTCGCAGGGCTGGGTCACTTATTCTGCACAGGAAAATGCATTGGAATTCGCGCAGGCGCAGTCCCGCTCGGAATTAGCCCACCTTAAAATAAATAAATAAGAGGAAAAGGGACGGGAGACCGCGGGGGTGGGAGGGTCGCTCCAGAAACTCCTCGACACCCCCTTGCCCCCCCCCCGCACGGACTGCAGAGCTTTCCCCTCTCTCTGAAACCCCCCAAAGCGAGGAGGGAGGAGGATAGGTGTGGGGGTCTAGGCTCCCACAGCGCCCCCTCCCAGGGACTGCCTAAAGGTTTCCCCCACCTCCCCATTCGCTTCCTCCTCCTGCTGCTGCAGCCCCCTCTCCTCAGCAGTTGCCCCCCCCTCGAAGAGGGAAACACCCGCCCCCCCCCCGACAAACACGGGGCCTTTTGCCGCGCGCCTCCCCTTTTCCCCCCTCACAGGGGGCAGCGTGGTTCGTGCGCCTCTCCCCCCCCACCGCACCCCGGCCTCCCCTCATTCCCTCACGACGACGGCGCCCCCTCGCCCGCCCGCCCTCCCGCCCGGCCTCCGTGAGGCAGCTCCAGGCCCGGAGAAGAAGGAAGGCGGAGGCTCCCCGCTCGGTCCGCTCACCTGCCCGCCGCGGCTGACAAGCCTCCCCCAGGCCGAGCGACGAGAGCCGGCCGCGAGCAGCAGCCCCTTCCCCCGCCCCGGCCGGGCTACGCTTCGCTCGGGGAGCGTCGTCGACGGCGGTGGCGGCAGCAGCAGGCGGTTGGAGGCGGCGGCAGTCCGGAAACGCCAACAGCAGGAGCGGCGGTGGCGGCGGCTCCTCAGCCGGGCGCCGAGGGGGAGGGGCTTGGGCGGGGAATGACAGGCTCGGGGGCGGGACCGAGAGGAGGAATGCGGGGGGAGGGGCCGAGCAGTGCTGCATTATTTATTAGTCCTAGTACGTAGTCTTGTTTATTAGTAGCATTAGTGCTGCATTATTCATTAGTAACAAGTATTTTTAATTTTATTTTAATTAGGTATTCATCTTCCGGAGGTGTGGCCGTGCTTATCTCTTGAGGCAAAGAACAGCGAGTCTTGTGTCAAGTTGAAAGCGCGGTCCTAAGCATACCTACTCAGGGGTAAGTCTTACTGCATTTCAGCGGGGCTTACTCCCGGGTTAATAGGGTAGGATGCCTAACACATTTATTCAGGCATAAGGATATTATTATTACCTTCCAGAGGCGTGGCCGCGTTACGTTCTTGCAGCTGAAAACAAGTGGTGTTTTTAAAGGTGCTGGCCTAACTACGGTATGTCTGCTCAGAAGGGTAAGTCCTATTGCATTTAATAGGGCTTACTCTCAGATAAGGCTGCACAACACATTTACTCAGGCATAAGGTTATTATTATTGCCAACCACCGTTTTATTGTGTTTGCATTAGTAACCCTGTTCCACAGTAGTTATTCATTAAAAACATGTAATATAAACATTAAAACAGATTAAATGTGACAACTCCCACACCCAGACGATTATGATTTATTGATTCGGCTTGCATCCCACTCTTCCATTTGAGAGCTCAGAACATCTTCAGTGAACATTATCATTACTCAGCTTCCAGAGGTGTAGCCATGATAAGCGATTGCAGCCCAAAATGGGTCTTGTGGCAACTAAAAAAGTGTTTTCCTAACCATGCCTACTCAGAAGTAGGCTTATT
Source organism: Podarcis melisellensis (assembly GCF_964234715.1). Classification (NCBI taxonomy): domain Eukaryota; kingdom Metazoa; phylum Chordata; class Lepidosauria; order Squamata; family Lacertidae; genus Podarcis; species Podarcis melisellensis. The sequence continues at coordinate 54,094,265 of NC_138540.1, forward strand.
GCATTCAATGGGACTTATTCCCAGTTAAGTGGTTAGGATGCCTATTGCATTTATTATGGCATAAGCTCTGCCTCATATATATGTATGATGTGGGTGTTGTTGACAGGAAGAACGGAAGTATTTGAAATGCTGAGAATCACGTTATTGACAGTGGCCATTCACACATACAAAGCAACAGTTCCTCTTGATAACACAGACATATTTTTGGCATTGGTGTCAATGAACAGCTAGTACAATTAAAAAACAAAACATTGTGTTGATTCAGTCCACAAGTGGTGGCACTGAATCTGCAGCAGTTTCAAGGTGCAGTCTCTTTTTGAAGTTCAAGGGTTTCTGCCTTAAGTTCAGTTCCTTTACACAGCATCCTGGGAGGCTGAAATATTTTTGCACTGGGGAAACAAGACCCAGGGAATTAACTGGTCCCAGAGGTTCTTTGTGTAGCAGGGCTTCTGGAACCAGCCCACCTTCCCGTCCCCTCCTGCATATGCCCTTCTCCTTCTAATTTAGGGTCCTTGGCTCATCGCCTGTGTAATGTTTCTGGGTCAACAAAAGATATAAAGAATTAGGAGTAGTTTTTATAAAACAAGCTTTATTCAGAGTAGTCTCCAAGACCCTCTGCTGGAACTGAAACGCAAGGCCTAAGGAACGGCCCAGGGTCCTGTGACTCCAGAGTAAGTCCTCAGATTGCCAAGCCTTTAACCTTGAATAAGTTATAAAATGTGAACAAAAAATGAAATGATTTTAAAAAACCAACCCATAGGATTATTACTATAGACATATATGTTGATTCTGCTGCATGAACTGCATAGATACAGATACTATGGAACTTAATTGATCTTGACTAATGAATTACACTATACATTTTACACTCTACATTTTAGCACATCTCTCTATAAGTCGTTCTGGAGATATTATCTTTCTGGTAGAACACCTCAATGTTTGTTCCACAATAACCAGTAACTTGTTATTTGCTGGTTTCAGTTTTGGCCTTGACAGACCTTAATAATCCTTTCCAGATAAAATATTCACATGAGCGCCAGTGTTCAGTTTAAATGAGATGGATATCTCATTCACCTGCATAGAGAGGATCCAGTCGCTTTCACTAGTCTTGCTTTTGCTACATCAACATACAACTCATCTGAAATATCTTCAACAGTGTGCACCTGATTTTTCTTTCTCTGGCTTGGTAACACATTTCAAAATTATTCCTACAGTTAAAACAGCTCTCCCCGCTCCCTCATGCTCAACGGTTTAGGACCATGCGGCATTCCACATTTTTTTGCATGGTTCTTTCTTTTGTATTCTTATTATATTTTTATTTATAACCTGCCTTTTTCCCTGACAGAATTTTAGGTGGCCTCTTCTCACAGTGAGAGAAGCTATTTCCACTTTTGAAACTAGCTTCCTTATACACTGCTCCTTAATATGCAGAGTATGGACAATATTTATGGCCTGTGCTTTTACAGTTCATGAGGACCTGCAAATCTGAATAGTTTCACCCAGGGGCAGATCCCTCTCATGCAACAGCTGCTCTCTGAGGTCATTGTCTTTGATGCCACAGATTTATTTATGTTTGTTTATTACATTTATATGCCACCTTTATATTCCAAGCATATCAACGTGGTGTATATGGTTCTCCTCCTCCCCATTTCATCCTCACAACAAACCTGTGAGGCAGGTTAGGCTAAGATGATAACTGGCCCAAGGTTACCCAGTGAACTTCATGGCTGAGTGGGGATTTAAACCCTAGTCTCACAGGTCATAGTCAGCAGCAGGAATCATATCCTGCTAGTATAACTTGGGGACAGAATTGCCCCATACATAGGAGGCAACTCCTAGGAGCCGAGGTCCCTTCCCCCCATAAAATATTTGAGGGCCCCCACAAAGTTAACGGGCATTGTCATTCAAATAGTGTGGGTGGGTGTTGCATCATGTGATTGATTATGCAGGGCTTACCTGTCCCCAGCCCCATGTTTTATCCAAGTTGGCACCCCTGATTCCATATATTAGTTACTGGGTGCAAAACAGATTGCAGATTGCACCCAGGGCTGTTGGGACAAAAAGCAAATTGTGTCTGTTCCCCCATTTAAAAATAAAAGCCAGAGTTGTTTGGGAAAGCAAGTCCCCTATGCAGCAGAGAGCAGAAGTAAAGAGATAACGTGGTAGTCGTTATATTGGCAGAGATGAGGTATAAATTTAGCTGCTGCCCTAGTCAAGAGAAGCCAAATTGCCTAGCGAGTCTTACGTGTTTAACCCACCTAACCTGCAGAACCTGGATCCCATCTTTATATAACAAAAAATCATCTCCCACCTCACCCCCATGGCACACACCTAACTCTGCGTAGGATCAGAAAGCACACTGATTTCAATTAAAGACTTACATGTATGTTTCTGACTCCCATTTTCTCTGCACACTTACCTGGGATGAGCCTCATTAAGCTCAAGTAAACATGCCTAAGCTTGGGCTATTCTTTCTCACACTGAAATCCATTGAGCACTAGAAGTGCTCTGCTTTGGCCTTTAAAGTTGGAGAGAGGACTGGCCATGCCATTTCAGAACTAAAACATGCACATTCCTTCATTTCTTAACATGTGTTTGTGTGGAATGGGGTGAGGCCCAGGTTGTGAATTTGTGATGAGCCCAGCAAAATACTCATTGGGTCCTGCATAGGCCTGAAGCTGGGAGCAGGGGGTGACCCCCCCCAATGTCCTTTTTTTCCAAACAAATAATTAAATTTGTTACAGAAAAATTAAAAACAAACAGGAAATCCTTTGTTTTAGTTTCACAAATGCTATTTTTTGGGGGGTGGGTTGGCAATGGAATCTGCCTAGTATGAAAACATCACATGAGAAGGGCCAGGAGGCAGAACTTAAAATGGAAGGAATTTTGACAAGTCTGGTCAATTTGTTTTTAAGTATCTAAATTCACTGTTGAGGGACTCAGAAGGTAGGCAGAATTTCCCTGCCTGACAAATGAGATGGCAAACAAACACCTGCTATATGACTATGATATCCATTCAAGAGCTATTACTTACTTACTTATCAAACCTTTATTAGGCATTATGCGAATAAAACCATAAAAGAGAAAATAACATATAAAGGCCTTGAAATATATATAAAAGGGCAGCAGTTGGCTACATACATATATATATATATATATATATACATATAGAGTCAATGGTTTTCTTTGTTAACCTGCTCCTTGGAGGACTGCTACCAAAAACTCGGCTACCCCCGCCGTTACCCTTTGGTCAACGTCGGATAGGTAGAGTCCCACACATTCACCTTGCTGGGGTTCCAGACCACCCGAGAGAGGGGACAGCACGCGTTGACGGAGCGTACTGTACAATGGGCAATGAAAGAGAATATGCTCTACAGTGTCCGGGACATTCATAGAACATCTGCAGAATCTCTTGTTTCTAGGAATATTTTGATATCTTCCCCTGACAAATGCTGAGGGAAAAACATTCAAACGGGCCAGCATAAAAGCCCTACGTTGGGCTGGGATTATTAATTTAGTGACGTAATTGGCTCTGCTATCTAAGATGTTTAAATCATAGAATATGGGGGAGCAAATTTTGTTTACAGCTGCCATAATATTTTGTCTCTCGACATCCTTTAGTCTAGTTAGGATATTATGGAAAATGTATTGCTCATTAGAATTGTACAGGGGCTCCAGCTCGATGCCTAAAGATTCAATCTTTTTTTCGAGGTGCTGATACCATCTTGATTTATAGGAGTCATTGAGCAAATCGGCGAGCAGACTTGATGGAGGGCAGCGAAAATGGCAGCGTAACCAGTACTTGATTGAGGTGGACCATGCCCAATATTCCATTGTGTGTATGCCTATTTCTGCACACATTGTTTCGTATTTGATCGTAGCTGGGAGTCCAAGAATACGTCTCAGAAAGCTGGAGTGAATCTTTTTTAAATCACTGTTATATGCTTGGACCCATAGCGGGATTCCATAGAATATCTGGGATTGCACTTTTGTTTGGAATATCTGATTGGCCGCAGGAATAAATTGATTACCTTTCTGATAGTAAAAACGGGCAACTGCTGATGAGGTGCACTTTGCCTGTTTTATGGCGTTTGTGCGATGGGTTGCCCACCCTAAATTGCTCTGGAATAAGATTCCCAGATACCTATAGATTTTCACTTGTTGGATTTCTTGCCCTCTTATTTTCCATTTCTCTAATTTCCAACCATTCGAGAAGACCAAAATTTTTGTCTTCTCATAATTTATAGAGAGTTTGTTGCATTCGCAGTAAAGGATCAGTGAAGATATAAGACGTTTCAGACCCAAGCTCGTTAATGATAGTAGGACAGCATCATCTGCGTATAATAAGAGAGGAACTGGTTTCTGATTAAGTTTAGGGGCATGTGATTCTATTTTTTGAAGGTTATCTGGCAAATCTGATAGAAATAAATTAAATAGAAAGGGGGCAAGGATACACCCTTGTTTTACCCCTTTCGAGTTAGGGATGTCTGATGAAAGGTGACCTTTGGTGTTAAGTTTGACTTGGCAGGTATTGGAAGAGTGTAGATTTTGCATTAGGATCAATAGGCGCTGATCAATTTTTAATTCTGCGAGTTTCCTCCACAACTTTGGGCGGTCAATTGAGTCGAATGCACCACGAAAATCTACAAAAGCAGCATATATCTTAGATTGCCTTTGGAATCTGTATTTTTCAACCAAGTGCATAAGTACAAGACAGTGGTCTAGTGTGGAGCAACCTTTGGAGAAACCTATTTGTTCTTTCCCTGGTAAATTTAGATTTTTCATCCAGGTAAGGAGTTTAGATAAGAGGTGCTTGGCGTAGATTTTCCCTATCACTGATAATAGGCTTATCGGTCTATAATTCCTTGGTTCTTTTGGGTCGCCATTTTTAAAGATTGGAATAATTATTGATCTTAACCATATCTCAGGTATGATCCCATATTTATCTATGAGAGTAAACAGTTGGGCTAAGGGTTCTGCCCACCAATCTATATAGGTCTTAAATAGTTCTATTGGTAGACCGTCTGGCCCAGGAGATTTCCCCGATTTGAAATTTTTAACTATCTCTCTAATTTCCTCTTCCTCTACCCTTGGCCACTCCTGGAGTTTATTAATTTTGTTTTTAGTGGTTTCATTTCCATTAAGTTCACTGTGTAGATTGTTAAATACAGATGTAAAGTATTGGGACCATTTGAATTCTTCAATTGGTGGTAGAGTTAGTTGATTTTCGGCTTTCAATCCTCCGTACACTAAGTTCCAGAACGCTTTGTTGTTTTTACTCTGAATTGAGTCGAATAATTGTAGCCATTTTTGGGTTGCGTATTTCTGTTTCTTTTCGGCCAGAATGTAATGATATTTTCTTTTTTCATCAAGATAAGAGGGCTCTAGTTTAGTGCGATTATTTTTAAATGTTTGGCGCAGTTTTCTTTTTAGCTGGAAGCATTCATCATCAAACCAAGGGCTAGCGCTATGTTTAAGTACCCAAACTTTAGGTGGAGTACTGAGCTCTACGAACATTTGGAAGATTTCATTATAAATTTTCGGTATATCACTGTAGAGAGCTATTATCCTTCAAGGAGGTGGGATTCTGGGAGTTTCTGCTTGCTGTGTTGAGGAACTACTGGCCATGGGGGTGTATTTTTTATGTCTTGTCAGGTGGGGATGCAAAGGATATGAAGCTATATTTTCCCCTGGGTGGAGGAAATGCAGGTCCCCAATTCATCACCACCATTATTACCATTGTAACTTCAAAGCAAACATTCAACACAGGTTTGTTTGCTGGAAGTAAATCCGGAACAGCAACTCTTCTGTGCAAGGCAAGGTGGTGGCACCGTCCTTCCTTGATGAAGAGAACATTGGATCTAACTCTTTGTCTACTATCAGTAGACTGCTGTTTTAGAAGGAGAATGTATCACTGAGAAGTCAGCAAGAAATTCAGCTAAATTGCACCAACAGATTTAGGTAACTCTAAACCTGCACAGCCTCAAATTTCATCATACCCAGGGGTCTACAATGTTTGGCCATACATGGAAGTTCCAGTGTTCCTGTCTTAAATCTTAGGTGTGGCTGGAGTACTCAGTTAGTAAAGATGTTACTTCTTCATTAGAGAAAAAAAATCCTGTTGCAAACTCTGACTCAGCATTTGTAAATGCAGGAGATTCTGAAGGGAAACAGGCAAATGTTTTCCAGGCACACAAAGTAAATTGCCCATAAAAGTGCAATGGATAATTTTCAGAGCAACAAAAGCGAGGATCAACAGGAGAAACTATTCAAGAGGGGAAAACTGTGCAGCCAAGTGGTGGAAAATAACAGATACTATGTGAAATGTATTGCTGGAGTAACTCAGTTTGTAGTGGTCAATCAGTTGTCTTTCAGGGGCGATTCAGGGTGTGAACAATTAGGAGTAGATGCAGGTGGTTAGCTGAATTTTCTATGAGAAAATATTTTTAAAATTGCAACAAATTGTGAAGACTATTCCTGCAAGTGCTAAATATACTAGCCCTGAAATCCAAAATGAAATCCACAGCACGACTCAAACAGTTGTAGATTTTTTTCTGGAGCAAATGGTTTAAAGTACTTGTGTTGTGTTGTTGGTTGATGAGACTAGGGACAAACAAGGCATTGAAGATATAGGGTTATTCCTTATTTTTTAACAACCTTTTTTGTGTTAATTGTTGGCAAGATAATTAAGAATTGTTGAAGTTGCTTAGTGAAAATGTTTGAATGTGCCTAAGTTGCAGGACAACTCCAAAAATAAGGGTTAATTAAAAGCATTTCACAGTTTTGTCTTTAAAAGGACCTGCCAGATTTTGATGTGTTTTTCATCTTTGTTGGAAGCTGTCCAGAGTGGCTGGGGAAACCCAGTCAGATGGGCAGGGTACAATTATTATTATTATTATTATTATTATTATTATTATTATTATTATTATTATTATTATTATTATCATCTGTCCCCTTAAACAGCTCCATTACTTTTTGCCCATCCCTTCCCCCGCCCCCGAACTTTTAAACTGGCTTCAAGCCCGGTCCTGCACCAGGATGTTCCCAATAGACCGTGCCAAAAATGTACTTGGATATTCTGTTACATTACAGTATATTGAAAAAGGAAAAACAGTCGTATGTTAGTAACTAGATGATAAGATGCAATGTTGAGATAATACTTACAAAGGGGTGTGAAGCAGTTGTACATATTATACTTTTGTGGACTCATCCTTCCAACACAGTGCTTCCCAAACTTCCAGTAGCTAAGAGCAGGATCTATTATGGAGATGTGGCAGAATCACCTACCACCAGAAGATAGGTGCAAGCCCAGAGCAGCATAATCACGCAGGGAGGCAGCAGACAGCTTCCTCTGGGTGTGGATGCTTTGGGATTGATTTCTTTCTTGCAGTTTGGGAGTTCTCGATCTCATGAATGGATGCCTAACTTGCTATCGCTAAACAATGCTGTTTGACAATGCTGCTGCACAAGCCAGCTGGTCTGTTAAAAGTAAATGTCAGAAATAATCTTTTCCAGCCATCAGGGCAGGAAGTGTGCCATTGTTCTGCTATCCTGGCCAGCTAAAGCCCCCCCCCTTTTTTTTTTCTTCAGAGAAGTGGTTTAAAGTTATTTGTTGCTAGATGAAACTGCTGACCCACACTTGTGTCCCTAGGGGTATGAATAACAAACTATTCATCAAGTATTGTCCTGGTCAGCTTTACTGTAGGAAAATGTTTGAGGAGGCAGTGATGGCTGGCAGCCTAGAAACCCACATCACTCTCCAAACAAGGCTGCTAGCCATGGCCATAGGCAGGCCCCTCTCTATATATCTCTGGAATGGCAAGTAGGGGCTGGATTTGGCCCTGGGTGCTAATTACTCCTCTATTGATATATGGCCTGGGGTTCCACCGAAAAATGAGTGCCTCTTAATTCCTTTCCACCAAACAACAGAATAAACACCTGGTTGATAGAACTGGAAGGCATCCAACAGGACGTTTAGTTGATCCCATGCTCCGAGGCATCCTCTACTTAAAAGCATCCCTCGTAAATATTTGTCCAACCATACTGAAAACCTCTCAGTTTATTCCAGGGCTGAACCACTCCTAAAAGCAGGAAGCTTTAAGTGACATTTCATTTAAATCTGACCTCCTTCCACTGATTTTCTTGCCTTATCCACTGGAGTTGACCTTTTTCCTTTTTCACCTGTTATTTGCAAACTGTCAACATACATCCAACCTTCATATTCTTTCTCTTGTCTGAACACGCCCAGTTACTCCATCCCTTCTCGATGTAGTTTGCTGTTTTATCACCAAGGAGGTCTCCAGGACTTGACCCCTGCAGCATATGTCCCCCAGCCAGCTTCTCCAGTCTCATCCCCTCTCACCTTTATAGATGGACTGACACAAAGAAATGGAGCATGCACATGATCTAAGATAGGAGGGACACACATGCACAGAGGGACACACATGCACACGCACACCCCACCCAAATAGTCCACACGCATGCCCACACTGCATATCAACAACTCACAAATTCACACACTTTGCATGGAAACACACCAAACTCTCACACTCCGGCCCTCTCATGCACTCAAATGCAGACACACACACATAGCTCTCTTGCATGTGCACGCTCTCTCCACCTGTGAAGTATGCAATCGGTTAAGAGTAAAATACATATTTTCTCCCCGCTCGCTGCCTCCAATCACATTGCTGCAATGGGAAGGTACACACCTGCTAAAGATAAAAGGTAAAGGTAAAGGTACCCCTGCCCGTACGGGTCAGTCTTGACAGACTCTGGGGTTGTGCACCCATCTCACTTAAGAGGCCAGGGGCCAGCGCTGTCCGGAGACACTTCCGGGTCATGTGGCCAGCGTGACATCGCTGCTCTGGCGAGCCAGAGCCGCACACGGAAACGCCGTTTACCTTCCCGCTGGTAAGCGGTCCCTATTTATCTACTTGCACCCGGAGGTGCTTTCGAACTGCTAGGTTGGCAGGCGCTGGGACTGAGCAGCGGGAGCGCACCCCGCCGCAGGGATTCGAACTGCCGACCTTTCGATCATCAAGTCCTAGGCGCTGAGGCTTTAACCCACAGCGCCACCTGCGTCCCCCCTGCTAAAGATACTGGTTACCAAATGGTGGACTTAATTAGAGACCCAGCAAGACAATTAAATAATTCAGCATTGCAAAGGGGCCACATGTGCCTTGCATGCAAAAGGCCCCGGGTTCAATCCCGGGGGCAGCATCCCCTGGTGGGGTTGTGAATGTTCCCTGCCTGAAACTCTGGAGAGCTTCTGCCAGTCAGTGTAGACATGGCTGGGCTAGATGGACCAGTGGTCTGACTCAGTATACGGCAGCTTCCTGTGTTCCTAACACAATCACACACTGTTGCTGTACAATCTCTATGCCTGTTAGAAATATGGTGATGGTAATTCAATGCATTATGTCTAGGGCGGTACTTTGATTGTGGTGGTTTGAATCCCAAGTGACCTTCCTTCCTTCCCATGTCAGCCAGATCAGGGAGCAGACATGGAATGTATTTGTACTAAAGAAGAACAATGTCCTCAACACATGTATTGATCTCATTTTGTAAGACACAGTGATTCAGATGTCTCGAGTCTTGGTTATTTTGCTGGTTTCCATCATGAAACCATTAGCAGAAAGGAAGTCTTTTGCAAAACCACAAAAATGCAGTTTCCAACCTGATGTGTCTGGGAAAGTAATTTGCATGACTTTTGAACTTCAGGAGGAGCCAAGTGCATTCTGTTTGGCTGACTGAGACATGGTTGCATTTTATTAAATGCCAGCAGTGGTCTTGATGCTGTTTGGGACGTGACAGGAGCATGGAAAACTTGTGACCCCAAATATGCCACTTGAGAGAGACAGTGCTTCCTGGACCCAATACAAGAGCATCGTTGCCCCACCTTGCACTCCCTTGCTGCATCAAAATGATGTTCCCAGTAAGCTTCTACTTATCACACACCTGCTCCTCCTAAGTGCAGGAAGCCCTTTCTCCATTCCCCTCGGTCAGAGAGAGAGAGGAGAGAGGCTTTGTTGGTGGCATGGGAGTCCTGGAAATGTTAGGCCCATGGGTGTGGCCAAGCGGGGCAGGGAGGGGCAGCTGCCCCCCAAACAATAAAAAAATCTATAAAAATGCATAGCTAACCGAGGTTCTGCTCCCCACTTGCTACACCCATGGTTAGGCCCCAAGAGTGCATGCTGTTTGTCTGGCCTCTCTATGGCACTTCTTAATTGCCACTTTGGCAGAAAACTGTAGCTCAGTGGTAGAGCCCATTTTGCATGCAGAATGTCCAGGGTTCAATCCCCATCGTCTCCAGGTAGGGGCTGTCTGAAAACCCTAGATAACTACTGCCAGTATGGAGCTAGCTGAACCAAGGTCAGAAGCTAGATAAAGCAGCTTCTGATGTTCCTATGATGTGTTCTTTTATCCTTGGGGGCTTTTAATGTACCGACTTAGAGAAGCCTTCCACTACCTGGTGCCTCCATCATCCACAGCCAACATGGCCATTGGCTCGTTGCATATGTGTTTGCCGTTTGGGCCCTGATACCCAGTTAGTTTGCTGTTAGGAAACAGCACGAGTGTGGCTGCCAGTACCCCAGCCTCCTGGTGCTCATCTTGCAAATCGTTTGGGACCAGGTTATTAGGAGGACCCTCAGCAGAGCTGGCCTGTCCACAAGGCAGGATGAGACAGTCACCTCAGGAAACAGATTTGCCTGTTGTCGCACACCTCCTACTCCCTGGGCTGCTTTGGGCAGTGTATGTGCAGGCAGGTGGCGGACGGTGGCATTTTCAGTTTGGCCTAGGGTGGTGTAACGTCCTGTGTCCAGCCCCGACCCTCAGCCAAACCCAGAGGCCTCAAGGCCTTCCCCAAACCCATAATGACTCTTTGAGAGTAACATAAGGCAAGAGGCAGATACTGATCTATGCTGGGATGGGCTATGGTAGCTCCAGGGTCTTGCAGAGCATAATAATGTCAGTGGGCATATGCTAGACCTGGTTGCCTCAAAGCCATTAGGCACCCACATGCAGCCCATGACCCTCCATAGACCTGGCTCCAGTAACACCCCCCCCATTATTATGAGTATTATTTATTATTTTCTAATCAGACTTGAGTTACAACTATATTGTTTTAATTGTGGAAATTAAAAATCTTACCTGTTTAGCCACCTGTGTGCTGAAACCTGTACAGAACATAAAATTGAATATTTATTCAGAAGGCTTACACCATTAGACAGGCTGCATTGTCTGCATTAGACAGACAAGATTATGATATGCAGAGAACATGTACAAAACAGAATTTGCACGTTGGAGTTTTTTTGTATTGATACTGAGTCTGCACTGGCATCTGCTGGCCAGAACAGACTATTGCATGCAGCAAATTCTGCACCTGAAAAATCCTTGTACCAACCACGTCATGCAATGTTGCTACCCTGATGTCACTTAATAATAGTAAAAATGGTATACATAGAGAGGGAGGGGGGAAATACTACCCATTATGTGTGCAGCTGTGGCATGCATTATGCTTATTTCCCCCATTTTTTTATTGAAGTAAAGCAAATAAAACCCTGATGTCACTTAATCACAGTAAAATTGCGGGGGGGGGGGGGAGTCAGCGTCTCTGCACTGTGAATCTCATGTTTGTAGAATAAATTGTTTTTTTTAATTTTACTTCTTTTTAATGGCTTGACAAATTATTGTTTTTAAAATGCCCCCCCCCTGTTAGTGCTAAAGCCTCTTTCTTCTTCCTCCTCCTCCTTGGTATTTTCATAAAAGAATAGCAATAATAATAATAATAATAATAATAATAATAATAATAATAAATAATTTGTACCCCGCCCATCTGGCTGGGTTTCCCCAGCCACTCTGGGCGGCTTCCACAAAGACCAAAATTACACTAAGATGTCACACATTAAAAACTTCCCTGAACAGGGCTGCCTGTGATTCCACGTATCCCATACCTGACTGGCAATGAAGGGTTGCATTCAATTGAAATTAATAGACCTAAGTTAGTCATGCTCATTCACTTACCTACTCATGTACCTACTCATGAGTAGGACTAGCACTGGCTACAGCCCAACAGGTGGAATTCAGTGTCCTGCTGATACCATTGTCCCATCAGCGCAAGCATTTCTGCTTGCCGATTGGATCAATCTGTCCCTGTGCCACAAACTGTTCTGGGAGTTTTCAATACACCCCACATCCACCACTGCAGCCATTGGAGGGTGCAGGGGAAGAAGGCAGAAAGCCCCATTGTGCTAGCATGACTTGTTGCCCTGGCCCCCACTAGCATAACTGTTTAGTTGAATCCTGCCCTCCGAGCAGTCTATATTCCAGACTGAAGTTACTGTTGTGAAATCATCTTATCAAATGCAAAGAGAGATCCCTCACTGGGGAGGTAGCTACAATCGCTCTCTGCATGCTCACGCCATTTACTTATGAGGCTCATAATTCTGAACCATGTCTCAATTTTAACTCCCTAGGGCACAATATTGCCTGCACCCTTACAAGAATAAAATAAACAAACACCTCTGCTCTACCATAATTCAAAAGTATTTGACATCTATGACCATTTTACAATAATCTTTGAATTTTCATTCATGTTAGGCCTTTAAATAAAGTTCATTTTTGGATCAAGGGGAGTGGTTTTTTTTTACTTTAAATAAAGTTCATTTTTGGATCAAGGGAAGTGTTTTGGTTTTTTTTTACTTCTCTCTGTATAGATAATTAGAAACAAAAAATGCTGTTTAATAATATTCTAGTAAAAAGGGGGGGGAGAAAAGGCTTGTTAGTAATGAACTCATTCTTATGCATTTAGCTCTGTCACATTTTTTTGACATAGTCACATTTATTTAGGATAACAAATAGGGACCCCCAAAAGAGCTGTGCAGAGGGTCCCATGGGCCATAAGTCTGTCGCTGTTTTAGTGGAAATCTAAAGATTACACGCCTTTCTTTTGCTTCATTCTGAGTCAAGCCACCACCTAGGTAAACCTAGGACCTCATTGTGGATGCTCAGGTTGCCCACACATGAGATGTACCAAACAGCAGTATCAGGGGCGCCGACTTATAAAAAATATTGGGGGGGCGGGGGCCCATACCGACTTATAAAAAATATTGGGGGGGCCCAAGACCTCCAAACCGCTGCTGATCGGGAGTGGCTTTGTTTTAACTCATTACTGAATGTATTTTAAAAGGTAACTATCGTCAAACAAGGAAAATAAAAAATACCAACATAATTTTGTGATTTTACAAAGCATAATATAACTAATAATTTTCTTAAATTATTGGGGGGGCGGAGCCCCCCAAAACGAATTTTTGAGGGGGCTCGGGCCCCCTTAGGCCCCATGGAGTCGGCGCCTATGAGCAGTATTTATTGGAACAAAGAAACAAAAATAACAGCATACATATACCATGATGTTCAAAACTCCCCACTTCCTGCTAATGTCTACATGTGTAAATGCAAGTCCACATCCTCTGGTCTTCCCTCACAGGTAACTTCAGGAGACAATACTTTACTTGGATAAGCACACTTTGCTTTACAGTGGTACCTCGGGTTAAGTACTTAATTCGTTCCAGAGGTCCGTTCTTAACCTGAAATAATTGTTAACCTGAAGCACCACTTTAGCTAATGGGGCCTCCTGCTGCTGCTGCGCGCCAGAGCACGATTTCTGTTCTCATCCTGAAGCAAAGTTCTTAACCCGAGGTACTATTTCTGGGTTAGCAGAGTCTGTAACCTGAAGCGTATGTAACCCGAGGTACCACTGTATTGGCCAAGATACAAGAATTGAGGGTGTTGCAGTAAAGCAGATCCAGCAGGTGGCAGCAAACAGGTTTCCATGACACTTGATTTTCACAGCTTCAGTCATAAGAATTTGAGAAGAGTCCTACTGAATGAGACCAATGGGTCCTGTTTTCACAGTGGCCAACCAGATGCTTATGGGAAACCCACAAGCAGAACCTGAGAGCAACTCCACCAAGCCGGTGGGGTCCATGTGTGCATGTGTGTGTATTCAGCAATACAGTATGTCATTGACACAATAATAGTGCATTAGTGATGGATCCATCACACATCATTCTGTTTTATTAGTTGCCCTGCAATGCTTCCCTATGTTCCCATCTGGAGGGACACTCTTACACTGCAGCACAAAAAAGTAAAAAATCTGGAACATTTGTATTAACTTATTATTATTAATGTCATTTCTTTACCACTTGATCTTTTTTGGGGAAAAAATAATCTCAAGGCAGTCCACAATCTACATTTAAACATCAAATAAAACAATCCAGAATAAAACACTACAGAAGAAAGTCAAAATATAAACATCCAAAGCAAGTTAATTAACAGGAAACTAAAATACTATCTTAAAGATTTCAAATTAGAACATTATAAAGGAGGTCAACTGCAAAGGGGGTCAACTACAGAATGCACATGACATCTAAGCTAGTAAAGTGTACAACAAGCTTATCTTAAACATTTCCAGAGAAAATATTACTAAAGGAAGTCAAATATAAAATGCACATTTAAAACAGCATAATTAGCAAGAGAACAAAATATTATAATAAAAATAGAACATCTCTGCTGCTGTTGCTGCCAATCCTGCCAATGGTAGTTTATGGCGGCTGGCGGCTGTGGAAATTCAAGCTTGATGATCTGGGTCTGCACTAAGAGACAGCCAAGGTGGTCTCTGACCTCTTCAGCAGCCTGTCAGGACAGGTGGAAAAGGGCCAGTAAGGCCGGGAGCATGTTTTTCAGGAGTCACAGCTTGGAAAATGCAGAATTCCAGCAGGAAATTTCAGGGCATGCACTGATTGGAAACGAAGGTGTGTGCCCACCCTAAAGCCTTTCCCTAGTAGGAAGCGATCTCTAGTTCCTCTTTACTTAATACCTAGGAGCCTGTGTGTTTTGTTGAAGGCTGGAGCAGATTTGGCTAGGGGTGGGTGGGTGCGTAGCTCTAGAATGTGACTGTATGTATTTTTGTGTGCGTATTTTTGGAGCAACTCCTGCAGAGATGCTACCAGGCTGGTGGTCAAGCTGCCCCCTGCCCACCTGCTCCAACTACCCTGAGAATCACTGTTATTTTATTTAGTATTTATTATTTTATTTAGTTTATATGTTATTTATGTTATTTTATTTAGCATTATGCTGCTCTTCAGACAAAACATCAGAGTGGTTGTACCTAAAAACCATACGTTAAAAAGTTAAAATCACTGTGGAAGGAGGTCTTCTGGACTGCCTGGACTCGCCCCTTGCCCGCGGAGGGAGGCAGACAGGAGGAGCTGCCCGGGCGGGCACTCCATCAGAGACGCGCCCGGCAGCCTCCTCTCCCCGCGAGGGCAGGGCCTCCTCAACCGGCTCGCCACGGGGCGGAGCCTGCTGGGCAGGGGGCCGGTCCGCCCGCCCTCCGCGCCTCCTGCTCAAAAGCGCCTGCTCCGCCCGCCTCGCCTCCTCCTGCTCCGCCTCCGCTTCCCTCTCCGCGCCCGCATCTCCCGCTCGCTAAGCCCGCCACCGCCGCGACGCGCTCCGCCACTCGGCATCATGGCTCTCTCCGCCGACGCCGCCTTCCAGAAACTGGCCGCCTGGCACAAGGCCCACGGTGCCCAGCTCGTCCTCCGACAGCTCTTCCAGGCCGACCCGGAGCGCTTCAGCAAGTTCAGGTCGGTCCCGCAAACGCGCACGCGGCGGGGCCCGACGGGCGGGCTGCTCGTCTCTGGCCGCGCCGGGACCTGTCTCTCGACGGCCATCGCGGGGCAGGGACACCTGCGATGGCCGGGCAGCTCCGCCCGCGAAGTGGCGGCTTGCAAGCGGGCCCCGAGTCGCAGGACGCGCTGCAAAAGCAGCTCCGGGCTCGCCTGATCTTCTGTAGCCCCGAGGCAGGACGAGCGCGCCGTCGGGGCCGCTCCGGTGGCCGCCCGCCTGCTTGCCCTTGACTCCTCCTTGCAACGCGCTACGTGCGGACAGGCACAGCCGCGGCTGCCGGGAGAGCGAGAGGGGCATTGTGGGCCGTTCGCGCGGGAGGCTTCTCTTGCTGAGTCACGGCGAGCCTCCTCGCCTCTTCCTCCACCAACCCAGGGGAGGCCGGGCCTAGGGGGGCACTGCCCCACCGACCTCGGTTAGCCCCCCACCCACCTGCTTGCCCGGCTGCCTTTTTGCTTACTTAACAACCAGCCATAGGGATGGCTTTGCCTGCCCCATTCCTCCTCCGCCGCCTCAGAGGTGCCCGAATGGAGCTGAGCAAAGAGCAGGTTGGGGACAGAGTCTAGAAGCGTTAAGTATTGGCACTTGCTGGTGGTCTCCCTAACTCCTGCCCCACTTCGCCAACCCCCCTTATAATGCACGGAGGGGAAGTGGGGAACGGGGCGTACCATTCATTGCCCGTCGTCTGTGCTATAGCTTGACTCGTGCAACAGATTCATTCAGCATCTCAAACGGCTCTCTGCTCTGCACTTGGACCTTTCGGGTCTTTCTCACCTGCTCCAGGTTGTTGCTCAAAATTGGGCTCCTCCACCTTTTCTATACTGAGGAGCCAGGAGCTGGAATGATGATGGCACATTTCCCTGACATTCAAGGGGAGGGGGGCTGGGGAAGCGATGAGCAGTGCCATAAAAAAAAAAAATAATAATAATTCCAGGTTACAGCTATTATTTTGTCCAGCTCTCAATAATAAAAGACAGCTAAGAAATTTGGTTCTAAACAAATTGTGACAAATTACCTTAAGATTTTTTTGGAGTGGCTCTGAAAGAATCCACTTTGTGATTTAGTAATTACTCGAAACTTAAGATCCTGCAGTGCCAGATTTTGCAAGTTGGTATGGAAAGAATAGAAAATGATTGGTGAACTACTTGGCTTCATTTCAAATTGTTATGTGTTTGACTTACGGGCAGAGTAAGTTGCCCCCCCCCCTTGAGCAGTCAAGTCTTAGCCAGAAAAAGGCCTTCAGCCAGGTAGCCTCTTCTAGATCTTTTGGACTGCAACTCCCATCAGTCCCAGCCAGGACACCTATTTGATACCAGTGCTGATGTGGGTTGTAGTCCAAAACAGTTGGAAAGGGCACCAGGTTGGGGAATTTACTGAAAAGGGATGGACTTGGGACCTTTTGCATAGGAAGCATGGGCTCTCCATTGCTGAGCTGTGTGTAACAGAAGACGCCTGCAGCACACAACCAAGATTGCTTCACAGTTTGTCCACAAATGAAGCCCAAATTAGGAGACTGATTCTGTCATGTACAAAATAAATGCAAAGGGAAACTTAGCAATTGGGGTTTTTTTGGAGTTGGGGAGTGGGTTGAAAACCAGAGTCAGTTGCATTGCCATAGTTTCCAAGCAACTAGAATTATTTCTAGTTTCCATTTCCTCTTTAAAAACAGGGAGCAAATTCTTGTCCATTGTCACCTTGTTTCAGCTTCTACTCCTTTATATACAGCACAATCCTATCTAAGCAAGCCCCATTACTAGGAAATGTTTTAGGAATGTGGCATTAATAATGCTACCTGTGTATAAGTGGCAGACCATTAGATGACATTTTGCACGTTGTGGAATCTGCCCTAAGTTTAGTCATATGGCTAAGGACAGTGAAATGATCAGTAAATGTTTCCTCTTGAGGTTGAATTTCTGCCTTTATATCTTGAGGACTAGGCGATGATTGTGCTTTAAAATGGAAATTAAGTGGTGTGACTCCTGGTTTCCATCTGGTTGCTGCCTATTCCTGACATAGAGCATATATGAGTGTCTCATCTTTCTCTAATGTGGAAATGTTGCCTCCTTATCTGAGGGCACTTTCAGACCCACTGTATTCAGGTGGGATTCAGTCGCATCCTGGCAAATTCCAGGTTGTGGAAATAAAGCTGATTTGGAGCTTTTGCACAACAAATAAGGGACTTCTTGCTATAAGAAATGTGTGGAAAGTGTGGAATGACACTTGTATTAACATCATTGTCCAGCCTCCTTTGGACAAATCCACAAATGACCCACAAACCCACAAATTGTCCAATGCCCCTGCAAATATGGAAGGCAGCTCAATAAGCAGGTCATCTGTGACCCCTGCAGCATTCAGAGGTCATGTTCCTTATTATACAGCATATGGGAGGGGAGCCTGGTGCTCTTTCCCGCTTTCCCTTTCAGCTCTATGTGCTTGCATGTGCTTCTGAAGGATCAGCCAATTTTTACTGGATCTGACGTTTACCCAGATCCTTTGAGAAAGCAAAGACTGTGTCTGTGTGTGCACACTTTGTTTGTTTGCTTAATAATTTTTATTGGAGTTTTCAATGCAAACAACACAGTAAAAGCTATAAAGAATGAAATGCAAAGGCAGATGAAAAAGGCAAATAAAATCTGCACATAGAGGAATATTCCCAACCCCAGAGGTTCCATATTTCATAGCAATTAATTGAAGTAGATGACTTCTCCACTCCATAAACAAAGAGGAACGAGGCTCAAACATCATAGTGCTAATGTACGTTGAAGTATACTAGGCAAATAAGCTTTATCTCTGTTTACCTCTTGATTTATCGGAGACACTCATAGTCACAAGTACTATATTAGTAACACCAATATTGATGACCCTACGTATGTGCACATGCTTTTTGTCTCTCTGTGGGGAGGCTGATCCAGGTGAGGAGGGTGAAAAATGATGGAAGGGTGTGGGGTCTGTGGCACTTACTCAAAAAGCCAAATGTGCCCACAGGCCTAAGAAGGTAGGAGACCCCGGATCTAGATGAAAAGGCCTGGTTAAATGAGCCTTTTGCCTCTGAGTGGCTAGCCCTATCATGACCTAAGGATGCCTCACACATGACTTGCTGCATGGATATTGCTGCGCTGTTTGAAATCGCATTTACACCATTGCTTGCTTTTCTCCACATGTGGATGCACTGAAATACATGTGTCTGCATTGGTGTCACAGATGTACATGTCATGCATGTGATAACTGGTATCGTAGGCACCTCCTGCGATTGGCCTTTACCTCCCGGCCTTCATAATATAAGGCTTTTGTAACTTAAAGCATCATCACTTCATCTCTCACACATGAGGCAGCTTTCATTTTAAACTTTTGTAAAATCTTAGCAGTAAAATGACATGCAAAGCAATATCTTGCTTACTCTGAGTGTGTTCATCATAAGTTTCATAAGGCTGGCATTTGTTGCAAGAGTTACCTAACAGCTTAAAAAGAAAGACCTTTGGGTAGGTTTTACAGTTGCAGCAAAACGTTTACCTCCTACTGGTCATTAGACAAGGGTAATTTTCTGATCTACACTGTTCTGTGAAACATAGTTTATTACATTCGTTTCCCTCTTTCTTCTTCTTCTAGGAAGCTTAAGGTGTACAATATAGTTCTTCCCTCCATATGATGCTCTCAGCAACTCTGTGAAGTAGATTAGGGACTGAGAGTCAGTGACAGACCCAAGGTCACTCAGTGAGGTTCAGGACTCAGCAGGGCTTTGAACTCTAGCCTCCCAGGTAGTCCAGTACTCATAACCACAATCTGGGAATGTGCAATCCCATTCAAGGAAAATTTTGGGAACCACTGAACTGTCAGTTTCCTTAAAAATAATGGAAGGGAATTATTTTCTTCTAATGGCTGGATGATTTTTCCCCAGGCTCACCTATTCAGGGAACCTTTTGTTTAGCAGCCTAACTCTATTCCATTTCGTTCAGAGCACCTGAAGAGCAGATAGCGGGCAGACTGGCCATTATTCCTCCTATTGTATAGTTCCCTGCAAAGTGAACACATCTGAGCATCAGATCAATTTTTGATCTCTCATGAGACTGTTCTAAAGAAAGAGCCAACCCACCCAGTGCCCTGCATTGTTTCCTAATGCCTGCTTAACTGTAGCTAGAAGGTTTGATTTCAGATGAGTTTCTTCATCTGTAAAATGGAAATATGGGTGAATTTATGTGCCTCAGTTTTGCCGAGAGTAAGGAACTGTGATTGGGGTGGAGTCTTATGAAATTTTTTTGAATCATCATGAAATATTCTGCTGCAATAAATTGGTAGCAATCTAATGTAACATGTTATTCAGCTGACTTTTTATGTGTGCCATATAACTTCTCTAGGTGCCAAAAGTAGTTAACAAAAATGCTTGATCAAGGACAAAACTCAATAAAGTGGACTTGGTGTTGCCTAAATGTTACATGTCAACAAAGTCGAAAATGTTTATTTTGATTTTTTGGGGGGGTTACTTGTAATTTTTTTTATATATATAAGATATGTATTAAAGTTTTAAAAAGTACAAAAAGAAAAAGCAAAGAACATCATTTTAAACAAAAAAACAATACAACACATCCCACTAGGTAAAAAAGGATAAAATATAAAAGGAAAAAAAGAAAAAGCAGAGAATTAAAATCCATTAAGCAAAAAACAACAACAAAAAAACAAAGAAAAACAAAGAAAAATACAGCAAATCTTCCCATTTCTTATCTTTCATTAGCTTATTTCCCTGACCTCCTCACCCCTCCCTTTTTTGTATTCTAGGTTGATTATTCATTTCAGCAAATCCTTTCCCTCTTTTCAAATTTTTGTCCTGTAATTTATCTTGATATTGATATAGCTTTACTTTCCCTCCTTTCACCAATTAACAGTCTGTTTTTTCCTAAATCTTTGTAACATTTCTGCTAAAATCACATAAATTCATTCCAACATCATTCTAACATTCATTAATTTTACAATGTTTCTGTAAATAGTCTTTAAATTTCTTCCTTACTTGTAAATATTTTAAGGCAGGACTAGTCAAAAGTGTAATTTACCTTTATTTAGATCTAAAAAGGAAAAAAAAACCTGTAGGAATCTAGTAGCCTGTGATTCTGTGCCTTAAGAACACAAGAAGAGCCATGGCAGGATCAGGCCAATGGCCCATCTTGTCCAGCATTCCGTTCTCACAGTGGCCACTGAGATGTTGGTGGGAAACTCTCAAGCACAAGAGCATTCTCCCCTCCTGCAGTTTCCAGCAAGCGGTGTTCAGAAACATTACTGCCCCTGATTGTGTAGGCAGAGCATGTCCATCAGGTTTACTAGCCATTGGTAGCCTTGTAGTTGCCACTGACTTGTTTTCTGCACAGGGTGAGGATACTATAGCTATTTCCTGCAGACAAGCAGGTGGGTGGTGAATTGCAATGGATTTAATCAGGTAACTGTTTGGTACCTGTTGGAAGCTTGAGTGTCAATGTGTATCTGTCCATGTTGTGTGAATGCTTCATTCTGAGACAGCCATGGAGGCATTTCTCTCTTGCAAATTCTGGGGCCTTGTGTGCAATAATCCTGTTCATTGAAAGGTAGCAGGTGGGTCATGTTCTGTTTCCTGCCCATCCCAGTATTAAGATCACCTGGTTGCCTGGCTGGTTCTTGTAAAGGCAAGATGGAGCTTTGTCTGGTCTAGAAGGGATCTGTGCTCTTGGGCGAGGTGGGCATTCATGGGATCTCTTAATGCAGATTTGTTATGTTAAAGAGGCTTTGAGTATGCATTCTTCCTTTTCATCTGTCACAATGCATCAGTGCACCATGGGGATGATAGTAAAAATAGACTCTGCAAGGCTGAAATGAGCCCATCCCTGGAATTATTCTCAACTGCCTCCAGGGTGTGTGGTGTTTTTGGGGAACCAATAAAAGGCTGCTGAACATCATGCAAGAAGCTGGGCTGCTAGAGTGATATTGGTGGCTAGCTGAGCTAGAAGCTTGCCTAGAAGCTGAAAAAGCTTTATAGGATGCCCTGTCTTCAAGCCACCTTCTGCACCATTTGAGGCTTATATAGAGCAGTTGATACATTCTGGAATAATTGAAAAATAAACCAAAACAGTTTAATCTTCAAACCACACTGAACTGCTATCCCTTCTGGTGACCCATTAGTGCCGGTATAGGGCTTTTGTTTTAAGTCAGCTGCCTTCCCTAACCTGGTTGCCACCAAATGTTCCACATCCCAGCCATGATGGGAATTGTAATCCAAATCATCTGGAGGGCACTAGGTTAGGGAAGGATAGTTTGAGTGATGTCAACCTGCTGGTATTTCACATAATTTGTTACACCACTTAAAGAAACCTCCAAAGCTGTTTGCAACAAGGATAAAACAATAAAATAAGTAAAAATGTAAAAACAGTTACTGTTGAAAAATAATTTAAATCCATGACAAGCTAAAACTAGATTCAAGCACATGTTAACATTCTAAATATCTGGGTAGGCTTGTCTAAAAAAAGTGCGGAGCCTGCCACACTAAAAGATTGATTTCCTCATATTCCACCTGTAGTTTACTTTTCTTAGCTGTGCGGGCATGCAAAACACACATACACCCTAGGTGTCTCAAAGGCCTTGTTTGATATTCGAGTCTTTCTCTGCTTGCTTAAACTCATTGAAAAGCTAAGTCCCCATGGCCTGCCTTCAGGAAACAGCAACTGCTGAAATGGCCTTACTCTTAATGGATACTAGTCTACAGAGAAGTCTTTTGGAGCAGGGACTTCCCAGAGCAACCTTCGTGCAGAGAGAGTGTTATGTTCCCCTGTCCCCAAACCCCATTTGCTCAAAATCAAAAAATTGTTTCTTGTTGGGTCTTGTTTCTTTCCTATTTTGGACTTGCATTTAGTGGTTCCCCAGAGGTAGGCCAGCATGATGGTGCTCTAGTTTTAGACAGAGACCATTTTCAATGTGCTGCTTCTCTTTTTCAGCATAGCAAGGATGTCCTAACAAAACAAAATCAACCGCACTTCCCTTTTCCTACCATCTATCGCGGCATTTCTAGATGGCTGTCATGAACTTTTAGCTGCTGACAGATGTGACCAGCTAAGCCGCCCTTGGGATTAGATACCACTGATTGTGGCTTCTTACATGGCATGCTTTTCTCCTCTTTTTAACCCTCGTTCATCGTCTGTGTTGCACTCCTCAGAACAGCTGCAACACTGAAAACTTCACTATTCCACTATATGTGGGCAGTTCAGAATTCATCTTTCCACTGAGTTTATTGATGTCTTATTTTGATTACCATTGTTTTTATTGTATGGCTTTATGTATTATCGTAAACTGCTTGTTAAAATACAATTACCGTATTTTTCGCACCATAGGACGCACTTTTTCCCCTCCAAAAATGAAGGGGAAATGTGTGTGCGTCCTATGGTGCGAATGCAGGCTTTCGCTGAAGCCTGGAGAGTGAGAGGGGTCGGTGCGCACCGACCCCTCAGCTCTCCAGGCTTCGCACACCTCTCCGCAAGCAGCGGGAGCCCAGCGCTGGGCTCCCACTGCTTGCGGAGAGTTGCCTGCATGCCGAAGCCTGGGCGCGCTGAGCTCAGCGCGTCCAGGCTTCGCGGACCTCTCCGCAAGCAGCGGACCTCTCCGCAAGCAGCGGGAACGCTCCCGCTGCTGCTTGCGGAGAGGTGCCTGCATGCCGAAGCCTGGGCGCGCTGAGCTCAGCGCGTCCAGGCTTCGCGGACCTCTCCGCAAGCAGCGGGAACGCTCCCGCTGCTTGCGGAGAGGTGCCTGCGTGCCGAAGCCTGGGCGCGCTGAGCTCAGCGCGTCCAGGCTTCGCGGACCTCTCCGCAAGCAGCGGGAACGCTCCCGCTGCTTGCGGAGAGGTGCCTGCGTGCCGAAGCCTGGGCGCGCTGAGCTCAGCGCGTCCAGGCTTCGCGGACCTCTCCGCAACCAGCGGGAACGCTCCCGCTGCTTGCGGAGAGGTGCCTGCGTGCCGAAGCCTGGGCGCGCTGAGCTCAGCGCGTCCAGGCTTCGCGGACCTCTCCGCAAGCAGCGGGAACGCTCCCGCTGCTGCTTGCGGAGAGGTGCCTGCGTGCCGAAGCCTGGGCGCGCTGAGCTCAGCGCGTCCAGGCTTCGCGCACCTCTCCGCAAGCAGCGGGAACGCTCCCGCTGCTTGCGGAGAGGTGCCTGCGTGCCGAAGCCTGGGCGTGCTGAGCTCAGCGCATCCAGGCTTCGCGGACCTCTCCGCAAGCAGCGGGAACGCTCCCGCTGCTGCTTGCGGAGAGGTGCCTGCATGCCGAAGCCTGGGCGCGCTGAGCTCAGCGCGTCCAGGCTTCGCGGACCTCTCCGCAAGCAGCGGGAACGCTCCCGCTGCTTGCGGAGAGGTGCCTGCATGCCGAAGCCTGGGCGCGCTGAGCTCAGCGCGTCCAGGCTTCGCGGACCTCTCCGCAAGCAGCGGGAGCGCTCCCGCTGCTTGCGGAGAGCTGCCTGTTTGGGGGCTGGGGTCGGGGGAAGCTCGAGCTTCCCCCGCCCCAGCCCCGCGCCTGGGGGGGGGGAAATAATTTTTTCCCCTTTATTTCCCCCCCAAAAAACTGGGTGCGCCCTATGGTCCGGTGCGTCCTATGGTGCGAAAAATACGGTATACAATTTTTATTGTAAACCACTTACATGCTATTGTTCTGTGAAATAGTGTGTGTGTGTGTGTGTGTGTGTGTGTGCATAAATAAATAAAAATAGACTATCACTTTAGACTGCAGGTGGAAATATTTTTTTTTAAAAAAAACGCTCTGTGATATGTAAACATTTTAATGTAAAGGCTAGAAAAATATTACAGGTTCCTAAGCACCCTGCTCAAGAGCATCATTTCTTGTACTGGGTCAGACTTACAGTCAGTCTAGCCTAGTCCTGTCAACTGATTGGCAGTAGCAGGCATGACATTCTGCTTTTTTAGATTGGGGTGGGCAGAGGGTAGATCTCTGGCTGTTTTGCTATAGGCTTTCTGACTCCCAATTGTTTAGCAGTAGCAACCACAAACCAGTATTCCCCCACCTAAATCAGGCTGTTGACATACTGTAAATACGGCTAACCAGGATCAGACTGTTGTGTCGAGCGTCTGAACAAGTTCAGAAAAGGAATTCCTAAGTTCAGAACGTGCTTATTTAATTCTAACAGTGTGCCCTTTTGCATGTGACTCTGGTTGATAGGTCTTGAGCGTTTTAATAAACTAGTAGATCCAACTAGCTTGGCATCTGGCTCTGTGTGTGTCCAAATGTCTGACATACAGCCTTATTCTAGCAACCTTGGCCACTGCTGCACACAACTCTGAAATAAGTTGTGCAGCTCCATTCATTTCAGTGCAAGCTCTGCAGAACTGAGATGGAGCTATGTAGTGGATTCTGAGCCCCATTAAAAGTGGCATGTGGGAGAAGGGACATGATCCACTGGGAAGCTGAAATAGAGCTTGTGCAAGAGGATGAACAGAAAGTTCTGTTCAGAGTGTGTCTAGGGGTGTGTGGCATTTGGAGTTTTTTTGCTTGGTGTGGCAGAATCTTTCACTTCTCCTAGGGTCTCTCTCTCTCTGTGTGTGTGTGTGTGTGTGTGTGTGTGTGTCTGTGTGTGTGTGTCTGTGTGAGTTTGTAGGAAATTCCTGCAGTGGGTTGTGGCCCATATCTGAATACACCGTAAAGGTGTTTCTTACTTTCCATCAAACTGTGGCGACAAGGGTTCTGGTCAGATCAGGGGAGGCAAAATATACACAAGAACTTGGCCCAACTCTGTTCTTCTGTGGACTCATGGCTGCTGCCTGCGTGACTCATCTCTTTCCACCTGAGTAGCTGCTCTGTATATTCTTGGATGCTGAATTGCAGGATGGGCGCTCAAGCAGAAGGTGCTCTGTCAAGGGAGGCTTCAGAAAACGTCTTGGAGCTTCTGCAAAGCCAGCTGTGGAAATAAAACGGGAGCATCCTCTCCCTACCTGTGTTCCTGAATGGCCAGTGTCTTGTTTCCAGCCTGCCCCACTGAGAGTCAACTTTGCGTTTTCTTAATTAGCAATTCTTTCCCACCTCTGTATTGCAGCAATCCAAGGCTAGTGTTAGAATGTGGGGTTGTAGCCATTGCCATTGGTGTTTTCCTGAGCTCTCTGGCTAGCTTTGAACACTGTAAATCTGCAAATGTGTGTACACACTGTAGGAAGGGATAGCTCTCTTATATTACTCTGAACTCTCTCCAGCCTTAGCCTCTGATGCAGAACGGGCATGTTTGGGCTGGCTGGCTAGCTAAGCCCACATATTTTGGAGACAGTTGAGGATTAGATTATACAACTCCCAAATAGGATTAGCATGTAAATGAGCAGAAGGGATGAACTCTTCTTTCTCCATGAATTTGTTGTTGTTTAGTCGTTTAGTCGTGTCCGACTCTTTGTGACCCCATGGACCAGAGCACACCAGGCACTCCTGTCTTCCACTGCCTTCCGCAGTTTAGTCAAACTCATGCTGGTAACTTCGAGAACACCGTCCAACCATCTCGTCCTCTGTCGTCCCCTTCTCCTTGTGCACTCAATCTTTCTCAACATCAGGGTCTTTTAAAGGGAGTCTTCTCTTCTCATGAGGTGGCCGAAGTATTGGAGCCTCAGCTTTAGGATCTGTCCTTCCAGTGAGCACTCATGGCTGATTTCCTTAAGAATCGATAGGTTTGATCTTCTTGCAGTCCATAGGACTCTCAAGAGTCTCCTCCAGCACCATAATTCAAAAGCATCAATTCTTCGGCGATCAGCCTTCTTTATCTTCATGAATTAAAAAAGGTAAAGGCACCCCTGCCCGTACGGGCCAGTCTTGACAGACTCTAGGGTTGTGCGCTCATCTCACTCTAGAGGCCGGGAGCCAGCGCTGTCCGCAGACACTTCCGGGTCACGTGGCCAGCGTGACAAGCTGCATCTGGTGAGCCAGCGCAGCACACGGAACGTCGTTTACCTTCCTTTGCCTTAAAAATAAAAACCCTACTACTCCACATGCTTCCTTCACAAATCATTATTTACTTTACTTTATTAATTTATATTGGCCCTTTCTCCCAGTGCAAGGCCCAAGGTAGCTCACAGCACCAGTAATAAAAGATGCAACTAAAAACCACACAAAATAAATATTAAAAAGCAATTAAATCCATTGCCCTATTAAAAATATCCATGCATGTTTCTGTGCTGCAATTAGCATTAGATGTGACTCTTCACCTGGGTGGGTGCATTGATAAAAATAATCTTTTGGGAGGGGCACACACTACAGTTGCAGCTCCAAAGTCCAGAGTTGGACAGTACTTTTATTAAGAACAATCAAAGTGTCACAAAATAGTGGCAAGCTTTTGAGTTTTTTGGAACTCTTCTTCAGGGAAGATGTTACAGAAGCAGAAAGTGGAAAGAACAGGAGAAATGAAAAGGTGCAAAAATTATGCTGGAACGAGCAGACTCTGTTGCAAAGTGGAAACTGCAGGCTGATGCCACACTTGATGCCCAGAAGCCCAAGAAGTGAGCTGAGGAAGTCTCTTGGTGCTCTTTGCCTTGAATGTTTATCATTCTCTTGTGACCTGGGGCATGTGAATACAAACAAGCAATGTTGGCTAATATCCAGTAAATCTTGTTTTTTAAAGTCACCCATGTGGTGGTGCAGTGTTTCTGAAAATGTTCACATAACATGATGGCTTGCTTTTAATTCTTTTGGCAGCTTGACCTTGAAGAGTGACCATGGGGATATCTTGGTGGACTATTCAAAGAACTTGGTTACAGAGGAAGTGATGAAGATGCTGATAGAACTGGTAATTCACCTTGAACACGAATCCTATTTATTTAGAGCTTCTGGTTACAGAAATTCCAAAGCTGTTTACAGCAGTGAAGCTGATATAGTAATATAATGTATTGAGAAAAACAAAATCTCGTTATTGCCCTAACCGAGAACATTAAAACTGGGCATGCAAACAAATATGTTTTTAATAAACAGGAAAAGCGTAGTGCAGCTGGTAGTCTGACACTTTCAATGTACATGAAGCTTTACAGAACACCTGAAGCAAACCAAGCTCCAGAACAAAAGTGGACTCTTGTCCACGAATGTCGGTCAGAACAAGATAGTGTTTGTGAGCAAAGGGATATTTCCAGTTTCATATCATGGCCTTGCTTTGCTGTGGTTTCATAAAGCCCAGGATCTCCCTGCATGCTTACGCAGAGCCCAGCTGCCCTGACAACAAATGTAAGGGGCAACCGTCTTGTCCCTGCACTTGAAAACTACAGTCCAGTTGGACGGGGGCGCTTCACCAAATGTTATACCAAAGCTAGAGCCCTCCAAATGCTTAGACTATCTGCTCCCATTAGCCCAGGCTTAACCAGTACTGATGGAAGGTGCCGTTCAAAAACGTTTGGAGGGTTCCAGGTTGGTGAAGGTGATTTGAAGCAACCTGGGGAAGCTTCCAGGGGCCATGTGCTAGGGGTGGGCCGGGGAGGAATGGCAGAGCAGCGAGTGATTTTACACTTGTATAGACTACTTTGTACACACATTCACACACCCCTTTCTAGCTTCCATTCAAGGAAGCCAAGAGGGAAGAGGGCATCAACAGAGTTGGAAGGACACATTCCAAACTTGAACTGGGGGGTGGGAGGAGCTGGGCCAGTAAGTGGTGTGGCTGCAGTAGAATTCAGGGGGCCTGGAGGTCCACATTTAGTCCTGGGGCTGAGGCTCCCCATTCCTGATTTAGAGGATCTTTTAGGTACAGGCAGAGAAGAATGACATTGTGTGTGTGTAAAAGGAAGCTAGTGGCATACTGGAGGGGGTTAGCGAGGGAGGGGTCATCTCTTATGTGACTGGTGGATTTGGAAAGCTGATGATCATATTTACTAAAAGGTCAACTTTTACTTTCAGGCAAAATCGAGGGGCATTGAGAAAGCAAGGGAGCAAATGTTCACTGGAGAAAAGATCAACTTCACTGAGGTATGTCTACTTTTTATTTTTGTCCGTGGGTTCCTGCTCAGGAACAGGGAGCAGTGGTTTCCAGCACACAAAGTAGTTACCTTGGGACTTCTTTGGGCTTCAAGCAGCTGTAGAGGGTTTCTGGAAAATTGTGTGTGTGAGAGAGAGAACCAGAGTCAGAGAGTGTGTGCTGGGTTTTTTGTGGTTTGGGGGACATAAAGACAGTGATCTGGTCACCATCCTATAGATATTTTGCTATGTAGTCCAAGGATTAAATAGTAGACTGGTTTTCAGTTGCCAAATTCATGAATAAATTGTATAGTTTTTCCAATATATCTGGTTTGTTTTTGTGTTAAATGTTTTTTGTAACCACATGAAGCTAAATGTGTAAATAGTCTCATTCTGTCAAAAAGTTTATTGCATCTCTATGGGGACATGCCTCTTCTATGATCTTGAACTGGTTTCATATATTCTCTCCCCCTTTCTGGGCTAATAGTAGCCTTATAGTTGTTACAGATCAAGCTGACCTGATGTGAACAGGATGTGAAATGAATCAGGAAGTCCCCTATGGATCTCTCTCTTTGCTGATTGACCTTGGAGAAACCTCTTTTCTGACAGTCCCGCCATCACCTACATGTGGATCTAAAATCCACAATATAATGCAGAGCTTGATAGAAGGATTGCTATCTCAGTAATTCCTGAATCAGCTCTGTATTGTATTGGTTATAATATAATAACCCATAACATGAAGCGTGTTGCATACTGGGCACTAAGTATTATTCTCAACACACATTCTTTGCCACTGCAAAGCAGAAATGCCCCCAAGTTTTTGTTGGAATTTTATGATTGCTTCACATTAAATGTTAAGGAACTTCTCTGAGATGTGTCAAGTGTGTAAAAGCCACTTCCTCTTCATGGCAACTGAAGCTCCCCTCTGTGGTTTTGGTGTTCATTGTTTTGGTGCGCAGAGCTATCTGAAGGATGGCCTCTGCTGTGTACCAAGACTACCAGAGGCCCCTTTGCATGTCCATTTGCCCTGTGACACGCAGAACGCAAAAGTGAGGGGCATGCTGCCATTTTCCTCAGTAGTGGGTGTAATCGGGTGGAAAGAAAGGAGTGTTTTGTTTGTTGCTTTTTGCAACACTTCTGGCTGTTTCTGCTTTTGTTGCTCTTCTGGAGCTGTTGCTGCAACAGAAAATTCCTGTGTTGGTAAATTGTGGCGATGTGTGTGTGCTTAGATTTATTTTTCATGTATTTGTACGCTGCTGCAGGGACTTCTGTGGTTGGGGATGCAGTATACACATAACAAGTAAATCCTGTTCCATCCACACAGAGGGAACAGTGCAGGAGGGCTACCCACAGGGCTTGAGTGTAACTTGGTCCTCCTTGCCACTACTGTGCCAGAGTGCTTTCCAGCATCACTCTTCCTGTCCTGCCTGCCCCCAGGTGGCAGAATAAATTTCTTCCCTAGGCTGGCCCTTAAGAGCATCAGAAGAGCCTGCAGCTGGATCAGGCCAGTGGTTCATCTAGCCCAGCATCCTGTGGCTGGACCATCTAGCCAAGTAACCTTGATATCTTGTGTGTCCCTTCCTGTGGGTAGGGGGCTGCCATCACTTCCTCCCTCTCTGTCTGCTGTTGTTGAACATTAGATTGTTATAAATAAGTTTGTCATTGCTGTTTAGTAATAAGCCCCAGCTTAACGGCCTACCTGTGTTAGGGGAAGCTACCCATCTCATCTCACTAATTGAACATACATTCAAAGAAGCGGGTTTTGTATTCTAAAACACATACTTCCTAGACTATCTAGATTATTTGAAAAGCAATACGAATAAAGAATTGTGGGAAGTAAACATGCAAGTTTCTCTGTCATAATTTTTGACCTTTAACAATAATTTCTACAGCCTTTTTCTTACTCCCGTCATTTGCCAAATTGGTACTTGGCTGTTTAAAAATGTCTGTTTCCCTCACCCCCACTTCTGCCTAGCGAAGCCTTTTTGGAAACCCCAAACTACACTCTAGTCTGTGGCATCTGACCCAGTTGTGGTTGTTACTGCTTATTTTAGTTTTTAAAAAGATCATTTAAAAAGATCATTTATATCACCTGTATATTATTTGCATGTTTTATAGTATTTGATTTTTCATTATTTTACCGTTTTCAACTCCTTACTGTAAACCCCTTTGAGAGATATAAAATAATAATAATAATAATAATAATAATAATAATAATAATAATAATAAATTTTATTTATATCCCACCCTCCCCAGCCAAAGCTGGGCTCAGGGCAGCTAACAACAAGTGAATGCACAAGATGTTTGAGTGGCTGAGTGAAGGACAGGTGGGTCTTCATGGTTCCAAAGGCAATCAACAACTAGTGGTCCCATTTCCTTCTCCTTCCTGGCTGCTGCAATCTAAATTCCTCTGGTCCTCTTAGCTCAAGCACCTTTTGGTTTAGAAAAGAGACTCAATGCCCAGCATCCTTTGCCTGGGCGGCTCATATGTGCCACCAGACAGTTCTTGTAAAGCTTCTGGAAACTGCAGGAGGGGAGAGTGTTCTTGTGTTTGGGTCTTGTTTGTGGGTTTCCCATAATGAGCATCTGGTTGGCCACTCTGAGAACAGGATGCTGGACTAGATGGGCCACTGGTCTGATCCAGTAGCCAGACTCTTATGGTCATTGCAGAGTTCCCCTTCACTTCTACTGGAAGAAGCGGTTCCTAGTGGGTTGTGTCCCAAACTATAGAAGAAAACCAGCAGAAAGAGAAGAGAAAATAGTTTGCCTTGCTCCTTCAGATCAGTGCCAATCAGTTCTGCTGAGATTCTCGGTTTTGGTAACTAATTGTTGCTTGGCACTATCCATAACTGTCTTGTCCTCTCTTCTCATTTTAGAACCGAGCTGTGCTCCATATTGCTTTGCGGAATCGCTCAAATACTCCAATATTAGTTGACGGCAAAGATGTAGTCCCAGAAGTGAACAAAGTTTTGGAGAAAATGAAGAACTTCTGCCAGGTATCCAAGTATTTGCTGGTTGTGCTCTGTGGATAAGGCAGGTATAATGTCGGCTGTCATGCGGACTAGTAGTCCCTCAGCTCTTTACATATTTCTGTTGGAACAAATCAATGTTTATTGTATAGCAAAAATACTGTCTTCTATATAACGTATATATATTTATATATACTATATAACAGTGTTCTTCATTCTTGGTTCCCCAGTTGTTTTTGAATCCCAACTCCCATGATCCCTGATCATTGGATGGCCTGTGGGAATGATGGGAGCTGTAGTACTGTCCTAAATAGCCCAGTTCTCTCTCTCTGCAAAATATTCCTCGCTGTAGACTTTTTGGCATGCTCTGTAGGGTTGAGAGTACAACTTTTTAAATATAGAGTCTAGTAATGTAGCTACCCTTCGTCATATATACACAAAACTACATAGATTTAAATAACAAAGGTTGTATGAGATCACAGTCCATATAACTGGGCTTCGTATTCAGGAATGTGATCAGCGTTCCTGATCATCTGTTCCCCTCCAGATGTTTTAGACTACAACTCCCCTGAACCCCAGCCAACACTGCTTTGTAGTCCAAAACATCTGGAGGGGACCAAGGTTGGAAAATGCCACTTTAAATAGAATTGGATGCTCTGTTATTTTTTATTTATTACAGTTACTTATATGCTGCTTTCTAGGGTACAATTCCTTCCAAGGCAGAAAACAAGTAGTATTAAATTTAATTTTTTAACTTTAAACAAACAATATTAACTTATTAAAAAGTCACCCGGCTCCTTCCCACAGGGCAGTTGGTAGATGGCCTGGTAAGTGGGAGAGAAACAACCCAGCTGACGCAGGTCGCAAGATGGTCTTTACCCGTTCCCCTCTTTCCTGGAATCCTCCCCACTAAACTAAGCAAGTGGTCCACCAAGCAATTGAAATCTAGCACCCAGTTCCTCACCATGTGTCCACACAGTAAACCTGTGTGGTAGGTTAGGCTGAGAGGCAATGATTGTCCCATCTTCATGGCTGAGTGGGGATTTAGTCTCCCAGGTCCTAGTCCTACATTCTAACTACTGGAATTACTGGAAAGCACTGTATTAAAGGCCATCTTTGTACTTGCAGAAAGTTCGCAGCGGTGACTGGAAAGGCTACACGGGAAAAGCCATCACTGATGTGGTCAACGTTGGCATTGGCGGATCAGATTTGGTGAGCTGTTCTGCTGTGTGACTTCTCCTTGCAAAGGAAGCATTTGGTCTAAATGTTTAGCTGCTCTGACAGCCTTTTCTCTTTAGGGCCCCCTCATGGTGACAGAAGCCCTCAAGCCATATTCCAAGGGCGGTCCTCGTGTTTGGTTTGTCTCCAACATCGACGGTACCCACATGGCCAAAACTCTGGCTGAGCTGAACCCCGAGACTACACTCTTCATCAT
The DNA here is from genome assembly GCF_964234715.1 of Podarcis melisellensis. Taxonomy (NCBI): domain Eukaryota; kingdom Metazoa; phylum Chordata; class Lepidosauria; order Squamata; family Lacertidae; genus Podarcis; species Podarcis melisellensis. The sequence continues at coordinate 54,127,273 of NC_138540.1, forward strand.
TGCATCCAAGGTACGTCCCAAGTCCTTTAATCCATCAGCAGCTCATGCCAAGTAGAGGATTAAACATGCAAAGGTGACCTCTCTAGACCAGGCTTACCCCAGTCTGCCCTAGCATCATATGGCCTGGGGTTGATGGTAATTGTTGTCAAATTGTGGGCACCAGGTTGGGAAGGCTGCAGCACATTGCCTTTGCTCATGCCAACCTAGGCAGGGGAGAAGCTTGCCCTTGGTTTATTGAAGTATTTGTTAGCCAGTAGGTTTAGCTAAGCCTGCTGGCTTTGGGCTTAGCTGAACTAGGAGGAAAACACGATAGATGATGCACTGATTTTTCAGACACTTGGCTTTTTATGCAAGCTGTACTTTGCTAGGGTTCCTCAGTATTTTATCTGAGAAACCATAGAGTTGGAAGGGACTCAAAGGGTCATGCAGTCTAACCCCCTGCAATGCAAGAAAAGGCAGGCAAGAGTTTAGGAAGCTTAAGCGGGAAGAGAACTTAAACCTATAGACTTTGTTCTGTGAATTGGAACTCCCCAGTTCCTCTGATTTTTGCTGTATGTTTATGCAATCGTTTTGTTGATGCATTTAATATTGTATTGTGGGTTTTAAGTATTTATGCACACTACCCTGAAATCGACTTTTGGGTAAAGGTGTGGTATAAGACTTATTGAAAAAGAAATAAATCTAGGTTTCCTGCTTGAATGCTGTAGAGAAGACTAGCATCTCATGGCTCTCATTTGCCTGGATGCCTTTAGACAATTGGTTAGGTTTGGAAAGGGATGAATAGCATTTTTTTAAAAAAAAGCTTGCTTTATAAACTAGTCTTTTGTTATATAATGAAAGAATTTTTGGGAGATGGATGGGAGAGGAGGAGGACGTGATGTTGGTCCTTAAAGCTACATTTTAATGGTTGAATAAACTCCAATAGAGCAGGGTGATATTGACGGAACTGCATGACTGGCCATGTCAACGTGTTTCATAAAGGGGGAAATATTTTTTTGCTGATGAGCAAATTGGGACTGTCTGGAAAATCAAGGGGAACAAAGGGCCCCATGTTTAGATCCACAGCAGATCAGTCAGAGCAATTATTGGCTTGAGTGATTTCAAATCTTCCTGCAAGTTTAAAATTAGCAATCATAGGAAGGGCCCCATCAATCTGAATGTTCTCCAGTGCATGCCCTCATTGTAATGAATGGGGCTTGCACAGGTCATTGTCCTGGTGGCTATTACCCAAAGTGTGTGAGAGTTCTAAGTGACTTTTAAATTCTCAAAAGGTAGTCATTGGGATTGTGTGTGCTGCAATTTTGAGGGGAAAGTGCAGATGTGATGGAATTCAGCATCTTGAGAACGTTAAGTAAAAAAGGCAAAGAAGTGCACAAGATGGTTTGTGTTGGTACTATGTAGCTGGCATTGCTTGGGAATTTGAAGAAACCAAAAAATCGGTGGAGTTTTTAAAGGTTCTGTCCGCCATCTTGTTTCAAAATGGCACCCAATTGGATCCAAACGTAAGATGAAAACCCACTTCTCAATCACAGGAATCATGCTAGATTTGGTTATATCTTTTATCTGAATGTGGATGGGCGGACAAAAAACTTTTCAAAATACAGATCTAGAAATAATAATAATAATGTAGGTAAAGATAATACAAATAATTATATTTTATAAAGAAATATTTAAGAACTAGAAACTGCTAAAATGTGTGAGCCAAGGCAGCTCTAGTTGTGCTGATGGGAGCACCTTGGACTTTGCCTGTAGTTTCCTCATTGTGCTTTCTGCTCCTTAAAAGTTGCCTAAGTGGCTTGTCTAAGTCTTTAACTGTTTTCCCCCTCTTCTCTTGGTGCACAGACTTTTACCACCCAAGAAACTATTACCAATGCTGAAACAGCCAAAGAGTGGTTCCTAAATGCTGCTAAAGATGTAAGTGAAAGTTCCTTGGTTATGTGCTCAGTTGTGTAAATAAATTAATCTGTAAAGGGGCAAATGACTAATGTAGATATAAAGGTAGCCAGGAAAGAGATGGGAGTCAGCTTCAGTAAACATTTCCTGCCTTGTCCCATGGAAGCAAATTTTTACTTGTGGTTGGCAAGCCTTCTCCATCTCTAAAATATTTTTGGTGCAAGAGTGTTGGATGCCGTTTCTGCTGTCCTAATTCCTGCTAGGAACTGCTACATGCTTTCGCCCAGGTGGTCATAGAACTGTAGCTGGAATCCTCTACAAAAGTTCCAGCTGAAACTGCAAACTGGGAGCCAGTCTTCAGAATGTGTTTGTCCACCTTCATTGGCATTTAGCTATGGTCCTCTGCACCTATACTAACCACAGTTACCTCCACAGCCATGGTTTGCAAATGCATCTCAAACCATTGCCTCATAGTCTGGTTTATGAGGGAGCCAGGTGACTGTTGGTGGACATGACTGAATGTGGAGAAGGAATGGAGGGCAGGCAGTTTCCTGTGTCATGAGAAGGGAGCATATGCCCCTCAGGCAGACTCCAGGCCTGCAAATGTTGTTGCAGGGAGAGCCTGCGTTCCATCTGCGCAGGCCTGAGGTGTCTTAGCAGACTCCTCCCTGGGAAAGTTTTGGAGCCAGTTGGGCTGCAAGGAAACATGAGAGTAAAGGCAAGCTAGCGAGTGCCCCTTTGATATTTGGCAACTCCTTTGCAGCCTGAAACCAGGTTTTACTTGAGACAGGACTTGGCCTTTTCAAAGGCAGATGCCTGAACTATGAATAGGTTCCCTGAAGTGGAGCCCCGCGTTCTCCAGCAACTTCTAAAAGGATGTGCTGCTTCTTTGCTATAACTATCTTTATCCTGATGGGAGGGGCAGAGTTGCCTGTTTAATGGAGTCTAAAAAAGACACACCGCAGACACTGAACTGCAGATGAAGCTGGGGTTGAGAGGTTGTTAATTGCTGCATGGTATGGAGCAGTTAAACAGCCTTTTCTTACTGGCACATGTTGCTCTTGCAAAATGCCTCCCCACCACCTTCCAATTCTAAAAATGATGAAATCGCTAGGAAGAAACCAGGACAACCCCCCCCCCCAAAAAAAAAAACCCCAGTTCCAATAGGCTGGAATCTGGAGGGCTGGAATCTGGGTTGGAATAATCATCATGGAAAGTTCAGGGCTGGATCCAGCACTTCTGGGGGACTGAAAGCGAGGCAAGCTCAGTGTGCAAGCAGTGGGTACACTACAGTAGGTACACTATAATATTTTTATTTATACTCCTCCCAATATAAGCATACAAAACACACCAAACCATTTCGTGCTTTTTAAAACAAATGTAACTATCTTCAACCCCTAAACTTGCTTTCTAGAATGATAGAATATTAATATACCACTGTTTAATTGATACGCCGTTTAATGCCCAGGAGGGGATCCTTGGCATTGCTTTATGCTCTGCCTCTGTGCCCAACAAGTCTGGTGGTGTTGCTGTTAAATGCCAGGTTGGTTTGATCCAATGCTGTGCTTTTGTAACCGGTGTATGAGCTGCAGCTGGTAAAAAGTACCCCTGTGTGCTTATGCCATCATTGCATGGTGGTGAGCTGTAAAGTCTTGAGAAGGAAGTTGGTTGTGCTCATTCCTCAGGTGAATTCATTTCTGCAGCAGGAACAGTTCCTTCCAGGTTTGCTGGAGTACAACCCACCTCCTCCAGCCCCCATAGGTCAGGAGTGATGGGAGTTGTTGTTCAGAGACTTGGGGAGGGGGTACCATGTTGGGTACCCCTGCTATGTATAAACCGGAGCTCAACTCTACTCAGTTGGTCAGCTAGTAATAATATTTGAGGCAAGCTTAGCTACTCTGGAGAACAGTCAGCAAATGCTGTCCCAAGGGAATACATACTTGAGTTGATATTTATCTTAATTGAATATTAATTGAGGGAGTGGCTTTCATGTTGTGTTCTCAGAAACATTGATTTTCCTCAGCTTATTGATGTTCCTTGATAAGAAGCTCAGTAATGACTGACATGCTCTCCCTCCCAAAAGGCAGTTTGCCCACCTCCTACCTGATTTCCCACCTGGCTGCACCTTTGGTGTTGGGAATGCTCTGAAGTGCAAACTCAATTCATTATTCCAGCTCTTGGTAACACTTTGCAGCCTGTCTGGCATCCCTTTGGACAAGGCCTGTTGCGTAAAGCATAGCAGGAATCTTTTTGTAGGGTACAGGATATCATTGATTCATGTGACACTCTGTAAAAACAAACACACAGGCAGAAAACCAATTTTTGTGGTAGCAACAGTTTTTAGTATGTTAGGTTTTAACATCTTCTTTCACCTGGTGGTTTCAGTAACGTTTATTGTGGTGGTGATTTTAGGAATGAAGGACTTCCCTTTTTTTTAGACTGCTGGCTTTATGATGAGTTAAATTTTGCTGGAGTTTTTAAAACGATGTATGCCTTTGCTGAATAAAGATTCCATGAAAAAAAACCCGGATAGGATATTTAGCCTTGGGGAGGGGGAGCAGCAGTGGTGGTCTCTGAACTTTAGTTATGATTTCCAGGGCTGTCGTGGCAGTTCAGAATATCTTGATTGTTTCGTTATCCAACAATCTTCCTTCCTTCCTTTTCTTTCAAGCCTGCGGCTGTGGCCAAGCACTTTGCTGCCTTGTCTACCAACGGGGTGAGTATTTCAGTTTACTGTAAGTTTTTGTAGTTTTTTGCCCTTCTAGAACAATTTAATAGCAGTGTTGGGATCAAAGTAATGTGATGTAGGAGATCAGTGATGCTAAGTCTCCTGTTGTTTTACAAAACAGCTGTTGCCTTGAAGATGTGGGAACATTTTGATGACTTTAGGTCTTCCCCTACCGAGTTTGTAGCATATTTGAGGAAATTGCATGGCTGGAAGGAAAGGGTTAACCCCCTCCCCTCCATTGCCATTCCTAAATCCCCCAGTGTTTGGCCCACAGCTTCTTGTTTGGGCCACAGCTGAAAATATATGATGGAAATAGAAAGCAGTACTATTGGAATTTCTTGAAATATTCTACAGACTTACAGTGAATTGATCCTACGTGTGCTGGTTCTTAACTTGCCAAAATGGCACTCCTTGCTGAATCGGGTGGGGTCTCCTAACAACTCTCAGCAGCACCCTTAGCAAACTACAGCTCCCAGAATTCTTTGGGAGGTGTCATTGGCTGTTTAAAGTGGTATAATGCTTTTAGTGTATAGTGTGAATGTGGCCTTATTCTTCCTTCTCTCTTTAAGAAATACAGTCACAATAATATATTGGGTGCTCTGTCCCTATAGATGTAAATAGTGTTGCTGAGGGTTTCCCAAGAAAGCTCTGCTTTGATAAACATTCCTACTGCGGCTTCTCAGCCACTGAATGTGTTTTGATTATGTATTTTCCCAACCCTAACTGGAGATCCCATTGAGGGTTGAACCTGGGGCCTTCTTTATGCAAAGCAGCTGCTCCACCATTGAGCCACAGCCCTAGTAACTTTTGCAGGCTTCTCTGCCTAGCACCAATCTGATCTCTAACTGTTGCTCTCTCCCCCCCCCCTTTTCCCCTTTTTTAGCCTAAAGTTAAAGACTTTGGAATTGACACTCAGAACATGTTCGAGTTTTGGGACGTAAGTAAAACCTGCTATGCAAGTCTATCATTGGACAATAGGACAGTGCTTCTCACGCTTCTAGAATTCAGGCTCCCCACATACACGTTTTCCTTCGGATACACAGGGAATCATTGCATGCAGCCTACTTCTGCACCCAGGAACCTGTTGTGAGGCAGCAATGCTACTGAATACCAGTTGCTGGAAGCAACACGGGGGGTGGGGGGAGAGGTCTTGTGCTTGGCTCCTGCTTGTGGGCTTCCCAGAAGAGGCGTCCGGTTGACCACTGTGAGAATAGGAAGCTGGACTAAATGGGTTATCAGCCTGATCCAGACAGCTCTTCTTACATTCTTAGTTTTTTGTTTACTAAAACAACAAACTGTTAATGCTCAAACATACGTTAACATGTACACAGACAGATACACACCAATGGATCAGAGTCTTCTCCTAAACATCCAGAGCCAGTGTGGTGTAGTGGTTAAGAGCGCTAGTCTCGTAATCTGGGGGACTGGGTTCGCATCTCTGCTCCTCCACATGCAGCTGCTGGGTGACCTTGGGCCAGTCACACTTCTTTGAAGTCTCTCAGCCCCACTCACCTCACAGAGTGTTTGTTGTGGGGGAGGAAGGGAAAGGAGGAGGTTAGCCGCTTTGAGACTCCTTCGGGTAGTGATAAAGCGGGATATCAAATCCAAACTCTTCTTCTTGTGTTAACCAAGTGGGGGGAAGGAAAGCTTCCATTACTTTGCCCAATCTTTAAAGCCATACAGGTTGGTAGGCATCACTGCCTCAGGACCTGATAATTCCTAGGAACTGTATATGCCTTCCAGGTGTGAACCTCCCTCCTCAGTTTGGGATAGAATTAAAGTCCGTTCCGCAGCAGCAGCAGCGATGTGCTGACCCCCCCTCCCCTTTGCTAATATTTGCAGTGCGGGGGAGCTTTGATGAAGGGCAGATTTTAGGGGTCACCACCATGAATACACTGCAGAAAGTCTGGCCTCTTTGGCTCTTTTGCTGAGGAACTTGTCAAAGGTCAGGCTAGGAGGCCTCTGAACACATTTCAGTCTAGACAGCTGCTGGTAATAGGAGATAGTTTGCTGCTCCCAACTTCTGGTCTCCATGAGTTATTATAAGCTGTGACATTTTGCCTGATGGGAGCCTACTGTATATAATCTAGGTCAGTAAAAAGGTCAAATGTCAGCCTTGCTTGAGATCTTGAAAGTGGTGCTGGGGCTGAACTTCGACCTTTGAGCTTATCATAAACTGCCTGGCAGTGAAGAATCCAAAGTTCATGACCGTCCAAGGATTTGGCTGCACCTTTTCCTTACCTCATCCTCCTGCCATAGAAAGGTGTCCCTTTCCCACTTCCCATGTGCCAGATTCCTCCTTAAGGTGCCCAAGCTCAGGCGGCAAAGCTCTGCCCCAAATGCATATCCTGAAAGACCTGGCGCTGGGAATGCCCATTCGCTCCCTTTCGTCTGGCCCCTCATTTTTCCCTAGTTTGGTGGGTCAAACTTCCCCTTATCCCTCTTTTCTAAGTCCTAAGAATCCAAAAGTTCCAGGGTTGTAGCTAGTGCTCACTCTACTCATAGTAGACCTATTGAAATTTGTTTGCATGACTAACGTGGGTGCATTAATTTCAGTGATCTGCTCTGAGTAGCTACAACCCACAGTAATTTTGCTTAAAACATCTGTTTTGTGATTTATGTTGTAATGGCCACTGGTGACAAACAATAACAGGCACTTTGGAACTCCTTGCCTCTTGATTTGAGGCAGGTGCCATCACTAGTTTTTGGTGCCTGTTAAAACAACTTGAGGCAAACCTATGCAGGCAAACCTATGAGGCAAACCTATGCAGACATTCAGAAGTTGCATGTTTTATTTTTATTTTGCTACTTTTTCCATCTTTTGCATATTTTTAATATCTCTTTTCTATCAATAACTAATGTTTTATTTTATAAAACATTATAATATATTACATCAAGCAGTATATATATATTTAAAAATACTTGACTGACTTTTCCTGTAAACTCCCCACCCCCAAGTGATATAGAGATGTTGTTACAATGCCTGTTTCTGCCATGGACTCAATCTACAGCCACCTTTGCTCTCCAGACATTTTGGGCTAGAAACTCCCCCATCAGCGACGCTGGCTGTGGGGCTAAAGGAGTAGTTCAAAATATCTGGAAAGCACCCAGTTGAAGTGAATTGGGGGTTCTGTGCTGGAGTGCTTTGCAGAGGAGTCCCTGGTGGTTTGTGCCTAGAATACCTTGATCTTCTCAAATGACTTTCCTCTCACCCTACCCTCTTTTCTGTTTGCAGTGGGTTGGTGGCCGTTATTCATTGTGGTCTGCCATTGGCCTCTCCATTGCTCTACATATTGGTACGTACCCAGAGTTCTTGGCATGATATCTTCTACTGCTACTATGCTGGGCTGATACCTTTGGTTTTGGGGGCTTAAAAAAAAAATCAAGTATATTTTAGAAAGCGAACTACTTTTTTTTATTAAAAAAATTGAGTGGCTCATAACTTTGCAGATAGCTGTTTCTGGTTCTCAAAACTAGAATAGAAATCTAATGAAAATGGGGGCAGGGAGCAGCCTTCTTCTCTTCTTTCCAAATTGAATGCTGTGTTGACTCAGTAGGGTTAAATTGTACAGGCACGTTGGGTTTGGATCATCAAAATCTAAACCACAAACTGCTTTTGAGTTTGACAAACCTAGCAAGCAAACGAAACATTGAGGAATAGAATTTTGCAGTTGTGTGGTTTGCAAACAGGCGTTTCCACTTAATAATACTGGTGTTTGCTTTTTTTAAAAAAATCTATTTAGGTTATGATAACTTCGAGAAGCTGCTTGCTGGAGCCCATTGGATGGTGAGTATTTGGGTATTCTTCACAGATGATTGTGTCTCCACCTATTTGGTGACTTTAAACTAGGATTAGACAAAGTCATGGAGGAGAGGGCTATCAGTAGCTACTAGCCAATTCTGATATGCTTTGCACCGGAAGCAGTAATACTTCTGAACACCAGTCGCTGGGAACCTCAGGAGGGGGAGTGTGCTGCTCTTGAACTCTGGTCCTTCAAGAGAGCTTTCCATTAAGGCCTCAGAATGGCCACTATGAGAACAGGATGCTGGACTAGATGGGTCATCAGCCTGATCAGAAGGGCTCTTCTTAAGGTTTTAACCTGGTTGTTAGCTGGGGTCATGTAGGGCAAGCAAGAAACATCCCCCCCAAAATTCTTAATCAGTCATCTCTCTGGCTTGGTAGATCGCAAGCATTGGTCATACACAGTGAAAATCCATGCAACTCCCATTCACAGTTACAGGAACTGGTTGAAGCACCACTGGCTGAATGGGTTCTTACTTTCCAGTATGTTCAGAGGTTCTAGTATTATCTCCCCCTCTGCCCAGTGCACTGTTGGCTTTCACAAAGTAAAAACTTCTGCTTTCTACTGCTAGCAGCCAGCTCTGCGTTGCTCTAAAGAAGCTGGAGTTTCATGAGTGTGTTTGAAGTTGGGTCCAGGATGGCCCTTGTGTGCTGTAGGTTTGGTTTTGATAACATGGGTGTGTTTTATATCCATTTATTTGCATAACAGGACAATCACTTCCGCACCACTCCGCTGGAGAAGAACGTGCCCGTGTTGCTGGCAATGCTGGGGGTCTGGTATATCAACTGCTTTGGGACTGAGACCCATGCGCTTCTGCCCTACGACCAGTACATGCACCGCTTTGCAGCATACTTCCAGCAGGTAAGGAGTCGTTGTCCTTGGAGTCATTCCCTTGTGCTCCTTATCGGTTGGTCGGCTCTCTGAATCCAGGCTTGCAATCTTAAGAGTGGAATAAGGATCCTTGAATGTACGTTGGGTGCAGGGAAGCATCCACGTTAATTACAGTTTGTGGGTTGTTCCACCAATAAGAGTTGTGGCTTGTTGGGTCACAGGCTGCCAGTGCTGCACTGAGTGTAGGTCTCTGTCCAACCCTCCTGGTGGTGCACAATTAGCTGTGTGTGTCTCCTCTGTTCTGGCTGATTCTAGTACTATGTATGCCTATATATGGTTGCATTGCTGATGTTTTACTGTATGTCTTTTATTGAAATGAGTTTTATTTCATGATTATTATTTTTGTTATACCTTTGCAAGTAGCTTGGAGACTTCTAAGGTGACTAATAAATTGAATTGGTGATGATTTATGTATTAAGTCTGAACTTCTGCTGTCACTTAGGGAGACATGGAATCCAATGGGAAATACATCACCAAGAAGGGCACTCGTGTGAATTACAATACTGGTCCAATTGTGTGGGGTGAGCCTGGAACCAATGGGCAGCACGCTTTCTATCAGCTGATCCATCAAGGTATGTTGAAAAGTGGATCCCATATTCTGAACATTTTAGTAGAGCCAGTTATCCCAGAGTTGGAAGGAGCTTTAGAGGCGGTGTCTCGTCCAGAAAAGGCAATATAGGACGACCAGGCAGGTGCCTGACCAAGCTGCACCTAATAACCTAATAAGAGCAACCCACATATCCAGACAACCTATGCCACTGTTAAACAACAACTTCAGTGTTGTTGATTTCCATGCCTGCTTTCCATAGTTAAACCCAGCTGAAGGTGGCTTACAACATCAAAAGATGTACACACACACACACACACACACAAATATAGATATATATATAGTAGATTATGTAGTCATGATCAGTAAATGAAAACATCTCAGCAAGTATACAATTAAACAATCCCCACATGAGTCGTAATAAGGTCTAACAATAAAAATACACAATTAAATCTTGACCCCCAACAAAAATCTGAGCACCAGTTTCTGTAGTGGGAGCCAGTCAGCCACCCACCCACCCACCCTGTGGCCAGGTGGTAATAGATCAGTTAAAGCAGGGAGCAGGTCATGTAGGACTCCCAGCAAAGATCGTCTTCTCGTGTTCAGTTGAAATCTGCAAATTACACATATTTAAAATTCATCTGGTTTTTATTGCTTATATCCCACACTTCATTCAAGTAGCTCAAGGCATCATGCACAGTCCCCCCCCCCCCCGTATTACCCTCACAACAACCTTGTGAGGTAGGTTAGCCTGAGAGGGGGTTGACTGGCTCAAGGTGATGCAGTGAGCTTCACAGCTGATTTGGGGATCTGAACCCTGGTCTCCCAGGTCCTGACCAGACCTTGTAACCTTCACTAGTATACCACATTGGTTCACGTTCTGTCCTTTGGCGTAGCAGAGAGCAAGTTGATGTATCTCAGGCACTTATTAATCTGGCCTCTGTAATAGTGCTCCAGTTTGATGTGAAGTAAGCATCTGCATAAGCCACTGTCAGTGTGTTGCAGCAGCAGAGATGCCAGGTCACTTAAAACTAAAGCAGCAAATTAGAATTTGTTTCCTAAGGTTAGCCTTATAGAACAAGTTTTCTTAATTATCTCTGTAAAGTAACTTAACTGCATCAAGTGAGACTCTCATAATTTTTATTTTATTTTTTGGTAGGAACTCGTATGATCCCTTGTGACTTCCTCATCCCAGTCCAGACGCAGAATCCTATCAGGAAAGGGCTGCATCACAAGGTGAATGGCCAACAACCAATAGCTTGTTTTCAAAGCAGTTTCTTGCATGTGGGAAAACTTGCATACCACAGAGAAAGCAGATCCTTGCAAGAGATTATTATTTGGAGATGCTTTCATACAAACTCAAGACACTCCCTTGTACAGTGGAACCTCTACTCATGTACGGAATCCGTTCTGGAGGTCCTTTCGTGAGTCGATCTGGGTCGCTGGGAGAAGCGCCGTTCTGCGCGTGCGCATTTTGTGGCTGTGTAGTTCTGCACATCTGCGGACAGCCGCTTCTGCGCATATGCAGACAGCGGCAGCTGCTTCTGCGCGTGCACAAATCATGGCAAACCCAGTATTTACTTCCGGGTTTGACGCGGTCGCGAGTTGGATTGTTCGCGAGTAGGGGCGGTTGTAAGTCACGGTTCTGCTGTACTGAATCAGTTTGCATGTCTGTTGAGCCCAACCTGGACTTCAGCTCCTGCCAGCACAGGGTTTTGAAGTATAGCTGTGTATAAAACAAGTACATTGAACAAAATTGCTATTTGGCATAATTCTATAATATGTATACATACATATGTGGATATATTTTACCTTGTGTAGCATAGTTGGCTTGGCTCAGCTTCTTGCTTTGATGAGATTTGTAAGAAATGAAGCCCAGTCTCTGGGTTCTGAGATTCCAGCATGTGCTATCAGAAGTGAATAGGTTCCATCTTCCTTGCTTTAAAGGGAGGCAGTGGCTAGCAAAGGGACTTGGCAACAGGCCTCCAGCCAGAGATACATTTTTTTAGCACACTAGATGTGTCAACCAGCTTACCAATTATAGGATGTGCTTGTTAGAATTCTGCCCGGTCAGAGGGATGTGCCAGTCTTCCAGGCACCGGCAGAATATTCCTTGTGACCTCCCGGCTGCGCCACTCTGCTGATAAGCAGCCGAGGTCTCGGCAATTCTTCTCAGACTGTGAGAAGAACACACCGTTCTTCCTCTCTCCCCTTTGGTGTCCCCAGGGAGGGGAAAGAAGCAGACAGAAATCTATTTACATCTTTTATTCCTGTCTTTTACTTCAGTACAGAGAAAATATGTCTTCACTCATCAGCAGTTAGAATAAACTCCACTCTCCACCCATGTACATCCTGTACAGGTCATATGACACACTCTGAGCTAACATCCGGTGCTCAGTACAGAATGGACTGCCCCTTTGTGCCCATGGCAACAGTCACAAACTTCCTGTTTGGCTTTCCAGCCACAAGCAGCAGACTTGGCTGCTATAGCCTTTGCTTGCTGCAGCATTGCTGCTTTAGAATAACAGTGCTATCAATTATTGGTTTTGGGGAAGTGGGGGTGGGGTGGAGTTGGGTGAATAATCATGGTTAAAAAGGCAGTTATCCTCATTGTTCCTTTTTGGATTTCACTTCCTTCAATCATAGTATTTGCAATCCTGCCCTAACCATTTATATTTTAATAGTAACTGAAATTGGCACCTTCCAAAATCTGGCAATTGCCAACATGGGCACTACCAGTAAATATTCAATTAATAGCTTAAAATGAGCATTTAAGTTGAAATAAATTCAACAGGGCTAGCTCACTTGCCTTTTTTTAGGTGTTGGCCAATAATTTTGTGGATCTCTGTTAAGCTGGAATCCCAAAATGTGGCAACTTCATTGCATTCCTACCACATGTGCGAGAAGTGCCCCTTATTTTTGCAGCCCTCCAACACCATGGGGTATGAATTGGATTTATATATTTGCCAAGCATAGAGGAGTAAGGTGCCATTTCTGGAATGCTTTCAGTGCAATTTCCTTAAATGAAGCTGGAATTGCTTTGTAGGGAAATTTTGTCCACGTGGTATTCCAATCCTTGGCAATAGAAATAAAAATATTAATATGAACAGTTGTGATATGCAAATCTATTTTATTATGTGTTTTTTAAACTTTTTTTTAAAAAAGGATGGAGAAAATCAGCAGCAGGGTATCTAAAATACGAAAAGGCAAACCACCTCTCTGTCCTAATCCTGGTCACCACAGAAAATGACACAGGCCTCTCTCTCTCTCCCCTTTCCTGCTAGATCCTTCTGGCCAATTTCCTTGCCCAGACTGAGGCCTTAATGAAAGGGAAGACCGCAGACGAAGCTCGTAAAGAGCTGCAGGCTTCTGGGCTGAGCGGGGATGCCCTGGAGAAGATTCTTCCACACAAGGTACCTCAGTTGCAGCACCGTTTCAAGCACCTGGGTGGTTCACAGGCATTGCACCATGGTTTTGCAACTGGATGGATAAACTGAAGGCTAACCAGGGTGACTCCCCTGTGAGGAAAGGTTGCTGTGTTAGGGGCTTCTTAGAGGAAAGGTGAGCAAGAGGTGACATTATAGACGTTGATGAAATTATGGCTACCGTGGAGAAAGTGGGTAGGGAAAAGTCCTGTCCTTCAATAACACCAGAACTCACGGCCATCCAATGAAGCAGAATGTTGGAAGATTCAGGACAGTAAAGAAATAATAATAATTTATTTATACTCCGCCCATCTGACTGGGTTTCCCCAACCACTCTGGGTAGCTCCCAACAGAATATTAAATACACGATAAAACATCAAAGATTAAAAACTTCCCTAAAGAAAGGACTTCTTCACACAGCTCAGAGTTAAATTGTGGAACTTGCTCCCACAGAAGGCAGTGGTGGCCAGCAGCTTTAGATGGCTTTAAAAAACAGTTTTGGACAAATTAATAGAAAAGGCAGTCAGTGGCTATTAGCTGTCAGGGGCAGTAATGTTTCTGAATACCAGTTGCTGGAAACCATAGCAGGGGAGAACACTCTTCTTGCTTGCTGGTTTTCGACAGGCATCTGGTTGGTCACTCTGAGAATAGGATGCTGGACTAAGTGGGCCATTGGTCTGATCCTGCCGGCTGTTCTAGTGTTCTTATGATACTGAGCCACCTACAGGCAAAGACTAGTTTGACACTATGGCCTGAACAGTCATCTGTTTTGAAGTGGTATCAAAATATTTATTGTCTTTAGAGTCTTACAGGGAAGGCAGGTCCCTGCTCCAAGGACACTACAAATCTAAGCCTGTTGGTGACAGCCAGGCACCAAACAAGGGATGAGTATGGGTGCTTGAGCTTTTGCTTTTATGAGCCGTAAGGACCCAAATGTTCAGACACAAGCTTGTTCAAGGGGAGATTTGAAGAAGTGGCACACCCTGTAGCTCTTACGGTTTTTCACTGATGATTTGGCTGTGAAACACTAAGATGCATTATTGACAGGTGTCTGAAGAGTAGAGTGTAATAATAAATGCTTATCTTTTGTGTTTCCTTTATAGGTCTTTGAAGGAAACCGCCCAACCAATTCCATTGTGTTTACTAAGCTTAACCCATTCATCCTTGGAGCCTTAATTGGTAAACGTCTTACTCTTGAGTATTTGTATCATAGGTTGCTTTGTCTTCTATAAGATTCACTATTCATCCTGCCTGTCTTCTTTCATCTGTTACAGCGATGTATGAACATAAGATCTTTGTTCAAGGAGTTGTATGGGATATCAACAGCTATGACCAGTGGGGGTAAGTCACTTTCATGTATATGGGGGGAGGGGCTTTCCTTGCAAAATGAGTCTCTGCTTTCCTAGGGGTTGGACTCCCACTGAACTTGAAAGGAGCCAAGATCAGTCTAGGCCAAACTTGTTTCATAGTGGAAGAATAAGCTATTTGCACCTTGGCCTATTGCTGTAGCAACTTTACTAAAGGATAAGCAGGTATGTTCTTGACAGGTTGGACTGATCTTCTCACACAATTGATGGCAGTGAAGTTTCCCCTTCAGACAACCAAGCTGCACTTACTGAAAAGCCTCCTGCTTTTTTTGGTTATGCTTTTATAAATAAAAACACCCCAAAAAGCAAAAGTTAAACATACATAGGTAAAGGGACCCCTGACCATTAGGTCCAGTCGTGGCCGACTCTGGGGTTGCAGCGCTCAACTCACTTTATTGGCTGAGGGAGCCGGTGTACAGCTTCTGGGTCATGTGGCCAGAATGACTAAGCCACTTCTGGCGAACCAGAGCAGCGCACGGAAATGCCGTTTACCTTCCCGCCAGAGCGGTACCTATTTATCTACTTGCACTTTGAGGTGCTTTCGAACTGCTAGGTTGGCAGGAGCAGGGACCGAGTAACGGGAGCTCACCCCATTGCGGGGATTCGAACCGCCGACCTTCTGATCAGCAAGTCCTAGGCTCTGTGGTTTAACCCACAGCGCCACCCACGTCCCATTAAACATACATAGTTGGAAACATAAACTGAAGGGAATGTATTATTCCCCTTTATTTAAGGGGAATAATCCCACCTTTATTAAGAAGAGCCTTGCTGGATCAGGCCAAAGGGGGTTCATCCAGTCTAACATCCTGTTCTCACAGTGGCCACCCAGGCACCTGTGGGAAATGTGCAAGCAGAATTTGAGCCCAAGAAACCCTCTTCCCCTCCTGTGGTTTCCAGCAACTGGTATTCAGGAACATTACTGTCTCCAAACTGAAGGCAGAGCAATATCCATCAAGATTAGTAACCATGGAAATACACATTCTGGATTGCTTCTTCTCAGCCAGTAAAACTGTTCCCGTCAGTGTGGCTCAACAGCTAGCTAGCATGTATTTGGACTGGGAAGACCTCGGTTCAATCCTGTGCTCAGCCACAAAGCCTGCCCTGTGCACCTCAGGTTGCACTGCCTACCACCGATTGTGTGGTTGCAGGCCTTGCTAATTTGCACCCATGCTGCCCTAAGCTTCTTGGAGGAAAACCAGGTTATAACCAGTGTCTAAGCCAGGCCTTTGGCCTCTAGCCTAAATCCATCCTTTTCCTTCCCTTTGTATGTAAAAACCAGCGTTGAGCTTGGAAAGCAGCTGGCCAAGAAAATTGAGCCAGAACTGGAATCTGATGCACCAGTGACATCTCACGATTCCTCCACCAACGGGCTGATCGACTTCATCAAGAAACACCGGGCCTGATCCGAGGGCAGGAGGGCTGCGTGCCAACGACAATCCAACCTCCAAACACCCAGATCGATGTTGTAGTCTGTGCTTCGTTAACCACTCTTAACCGGAATAGCACTATTTTCACCAGTTCTGGCCTCTCTTCACTTGTTAGCTGTTAACGGTTAGCCTTGTTGCTTTTTTGAGCGTTGTTGCAAACAAAACCTTTTTTAATCTTGTGACACCTGGAAAATGCTGTTTAGTTGCTGTTTGTGGCAGCTGAATTGTAACTGTTGGGTACTGTTCCCCCACCCACTCACTTCCTGCTCCAGCTCCACTCTGTATTGCCTAGATGGAAGCTGCACAACAGGCGGCAGCAAAAAAAAACCCTTTGCCTGCACTGTATCTTGTGAAGCTGGTGCCATTGTGAGACACCCCACCCCAACTTGTACAAGATTATACCACAGTTAACTAAACATGGCTGCTTTGTGTTTTTCTCCTTTTATTTTGAGGTGTGAATGTGGTGTCTAAGCACTTAATGGTTTTGTTGGCTCTTTCCCATGATATAGTTAACCTTTTGGTTTCATCCTGAGCTGAATATATACATGATACATATATGAAGGTTCTCATGCACACAGCCATCAGGAATCTTTAACCTTCGTGAAATTGTCTAATCCTCTTTTTAAAGCCAAGCAGATTTGTGGGAGCACACTATGCGCTGTTCTGAATCTTCCAGCATCTGCCTTCCTTGGAGGCCTATGAGTTCTTCTGTCATGAGAGGGGGAGAAAACTTACATATCCACTTTTTCCTTGCCTTACATGCCTGCCATGCCTCTTTTCTCTTAATTAAACCCCATGTGTCATGATTGTTCTTCATTGGGCAGTTGCTCTAGTCCCCTGGTGGTTTGGGTTCCCATTTTCTGAAGCTCTTCCAGCTCCACACTACCCTCTGCTAATTGTAACTCGAAGAGGGGTCTTCTAACTGCTCTCAGCACCCTTAACGAACTACAACTGTTTAAAGTTGCATGGTCCTGCTTGATGGGCCCTCATTCTGCAGCAGGGCTTGGGGGGGAATCCCTCAGGCCCATTCTGGCATTATAACAAAGTGGTGCCATTAAGAACATGAGAAGAGCCCTGCAGCAGCTGGATCAGACCAAAGGAGGCCCATCTTGTCCAGCATCCTGTTCTCACAGGGGCCTGAACCTCATGGGGAGCCAGCCATTTACATCTCCCTTTTTGTGTGTGTATTGACTCACATGGTCTTGTCATTCTTTTCTGAAGGCAACAGAAGTGTTGAGGAGGCAAAAGCAGGTAAGAGTCTTCTCTGCAACCTGGTGGCCTCTAGAAGTGTTGGACTAAATCTCCCATCAGCCCCAGGTAGCATGACTAACAGCTATGAACGATGGGAGCTGTAGTTCAAATCATCTCAAGGGTACCAGATTGGAGAAAGCTGGCTTCTGGGCCCCTACTTCCTTTTTGTAGCCTCTCAAAATGACTTGAGCCACATCTAAGTTGCTTTTCTTCCAGAATAGCTGCTCAAAAAGGGTCTTTCTCCGTTTGACACGCTCAATTCCCCTATCATGAATTAATTGCAGAGAAGAGAGCTGGAGATTAAGGGGTGCGTTATACAAACACCGCAGCTCAAGGATGGTGAGGCAGTTTTACTGCTCAATACAAACACATGTACAAAGCTCATTTAAACACTTGGTTCAGTCAGACAAGTGGTTTTGCAGGCATTCAGTGTGGCAAAGCTTGAACAAAGATCCACCTGGAGGCTGTTAAATTGAGAGTCCTTCCAACCTATACAACAATAGGTTTAAAATTTCAAATACTCTTTATGGCATATGCTTTTGTGGACTAGAGCCCCACTTCAGATGCATGAAAGAAAAACGTAGAGGTATTTGGTTCAAAGCCCAAGGAGCCAACACAAAACATTAAAACCAAAATCTCAGTGCAGGACCATTTAAAATAGCAATTAAAGGCATCAACTTTGTAGAGAAAAGAGCACCTAAGCCTCCATATGTTGCTGAACTAAAACTCCCAATATCTCTGAACACTCATTCTTGCTGGAGCTGTAGTGCTGTTCAGAAGTAAGGCCCATTGTGTTCAGTGCAACTTACTCCCAGGTAAGGGTGTACAGGGTTGTACCCTAAATCAGGACTAGAATGGTAAGCAAATAAAAGGATATTGCTTGAAGTGACTGCAAAGGATCAAAGGGCAAAATTGAACCAGCCCTTCCACTCAAAATCACATTTTCTCCTTCCTAAGCAATATTGATGCTCCCTTTCTATGAAGGATGATTTATGCCCATGACCTAGTACCTTGAGAGGACTTTAAAGTGGTCAGTTTAAGTTTAACAGCCTTGGTGGTCCTCAATGCCCTCCCCAAATGAAATTAAAACATTCCTCTTTGGCACCTTTCAGTCACATAACGTGCGCACAATAAATGGTCAAAAAAATCTTTCTCGCTATCCCAGCTGTGCTGCATCTGCACCATTAAAGTCTCCCTTCCCCAAATTTTCATCTAAGATAAGCATTATAGCTGCCCACTGGCACTGTGAAAATAAAAGTATGTGCGAAGGCTTAGATGCAATTTCTGTGTGTGTAAGGGTTGGTTATGTGTTAGTTAATTTGGAAGCCCTTTGAAGAATTCTACAAAGGGATCAAAGACAAATGATTAGAAAGATTTCAGCGAACTGAAGAAAGATCGGACCAGATCAAAGGGAGCAGCTGACAGTTGTTGGCTTGCCATGACTGAGCCTGATTCAGCGGCTTGTTTTGTACCTCCTGACTTATATATTCCTGATAGTCCTAAAACAGCATCGTTTACTGTACTATAGGAGTATATGCTGCTAACTTACAATAACATTCATTTGATTTCGCTATCAGTGAAACAACGATGGATAGTATGGAGGAAAAGCTAATTCTGAGTTACAGATAAGAACATAAGTAATGCTTTGCTGGATCAGACCAATGGCCTTCCTTGTTTAAAAAAAAGCTCAGCAACTTTGACCTGAACCCCAAAAAAGAGGGTAGATCACTGCCAGTTTTTAATTCTGTGAGTAGATCGCAGACACTTGAGAGTTGGCCACCCCTGGCCTATCTGGTCTAGCATCCTGGCCTCACACTGGCCAAGAGGTGGCTGTGGGAAACTAGCAAGCAGGATTCAGGTACAAGTGCCCTCTCCCCTTCCTGTGGTTTCCAGCAACTGGTATAAGCATTACTGCATTTGACCATGGAGGCAAAATATAGCCATCTTTGCTAGTAGCCATGGAAAGCCATTTGTCAGTGAATTTATCCAGTCCCCCTTTAAAGCCATTTAAAAGTGGCCATCACTGAATACAGAGGGCAAAGGGGAAGTAGGAGTTTTTAGTCTCAAATTAATGTCAGTTCTGGTATATATATGGAAAAGCCATAATCAGGCAATCACATTTCACTTCATTCCTATACATTATGCCCTGCCCTGCTCTCAAATTTAGACATTTCCACTGAATTGGCTTATATGTAAAGTAGTAATACCCTAGAACAAAGGCCACCTTTCCCAACTTAGCATCCAGTAGCTGTTTTGGACTACAACTTCCATCAGCTTCAGCCAACGTGGCCATGCTTGCTTCGGCTGATGGGAGTTGTAGTTTAAAACATCTGGAGGGCTGGGCTGCGGTAGTCTTTAGTTATTAGTCTTCCCTTACCTGTATATCAAATTGGAGCATCGTAGGATTGTTGAAATTTCCCTGAAGAATGTGAACTATAGTGGTACCTCGGGTTACATACGCTTCAGGTTACAGACTCCGTTAACCCAGAAATATTACCTCGGGTTAAAAACTTTGCTTCAGGTTGAGAACAGAAATCGTGCAGTAGCAGCGCAGCGGCAGCAGGAGGCTCCATTAGCTAAAGTGGTGCTTCAGGTTAAGAAAAGTTTCAGGTTAAGAACAGACCTCCAGAACGAATTAAGTTCTTAACCAGAGGTACCACTGTACAAATATTTTGTACTACAAATAAATTGAATTGTCATTATTTTTAATTATTAAACAAAAACTACTTGGCTAGTACACAGGCATGCTCTGGGACTTTGAAGGCAATTCTGGGGCTTAGAATTTGGGTAACTGGCTACTTTCTCTGTGGCGGCCCCTAATCTGTGGCGCCCCCTTCCCACAGAGGTGCACCCAGCACCTTCATTATACAGCTTCTGGTACAAAGCTCTTTACCCTGGCTTTTGACACTTGTTTTTAGGACCCATCTTATTTTTATGGTTGTAAGGTGTTTTAAACCATTTTGAATATGGTGTTTTAATACTGTAAACCCCCCACCCGAGACCTGAGGGTGAAGGGAAGGCAATAAACAAGTAAACAAGACGACAGTGCGCATGCATCGATAGGACACAGTTGCACAGTTTTTGGTCCATTACAGAGAAGGTTCTTTAACATCCCTAGTTGGCCAGTCATCCCCCCTTTCTGCTGAGAAGAAAAATATAGTCCCACAGAACCCAAAACACTGGGTAAAAGCCACATGAAGGTCCTTGATTAATTGCGGCCTGCCCTTGGTGGCATGGGTGACTGCAGGATGACTGCAGGCCATGAGGCTAGGTAATAGGATTGCCTCAGGTGGCAGATCCATGGAGCAGAAGATCTGGCCTCCAAGGAATGCATTAGCTGCTGCTGCTGCTGATGGCTGCTGCACACTCCTTGAAGGCCAGATTTGCTGCCTCCTTGGCTATTCCCCCCCCATGCCACCTCTACAGAAGCCTCTTGACAAATAGAAGGTGCTGCTGGTCTTCCACCCCCAGGGAGGAAATGGGGGCTTTCCTTTGGGTCTCCTGGGTTCTGCACCTACCTGGTTTGATTCAGAGCAGGCCTGTTTCCTTCTGAGTCCCACTTCAACCGTCAGGTAAAGTTGTTTTGATTTCCTTCCCCCACCTCTCCGATGCAAATCCTTATTCCCCCATTGTTCCCTGGATGGGTGGTTCACCTCAGGCGGCAAAACGTCTTGGGCCAGCCCTGAGCAACTGTATGTGGCCAGTGTTCTGCAGTCATCTCAGTGGGCCAAGAACAGTACAGCCTACAGGACAGACTTGCTTTATAGCTACACAAGGCCACCGCCTGCCACAAGGAGGAGCATTCCAAGGGGGAAAGGAGCTAAGCGCAGAAGGGAGATAGAGCTGCAGGATGTGTCTGCTGCATGGGAGTTAACTGATCATTCCAGTAGGGGTCACCCAGAGACAGTGAGGAAAAGGACTGGGAGACTGATGGATGCCACAAGCATAGGAAGAGGCGACCGCAAGGCAAACTGCTGGGCTGCCTTTGGTTGGGGCAAAGCAAGCGATCAAGAAACATGAGAACATAAGACCAGTGGCCCATCTAGGTCAGTGTTCTCTTCTCACAGCAGCTGACCAGATGCCCACAAGAAGCTTGCAAGTACATGAGTGCAAGCAGCATTTGTCCTTCCTGTGGTTTTTAGAAACTGATATTCAGAAGCATTACTGCCTCCAGTTGTGCAGGCAGAGCATAGCAATCATGGCTCCTCATCATCTATATAGCCTCCACAAATTTGTCTAACCTTCTTTTAAAGCCATTCAAAGTTGGTAGCCATGGCTGCCTACTGTGGGAGAGAGTTCTGTAGTTTAGCTATGCCCTGCATGAGGAAGGACTTTCTTTTATCTCTCCTGAATCTTCCAATATTCAGCTACATGACACAGCTGGCCAGCTAACAATGGAATCCAATGATTTTAACCCTTGCTGGATCCAGGAATTAGAAGGGACTCGGGCATACAGCCTAACCCCCCACCCCAAACTCGCAACAATACGTTGTACAAAACAGCATTTATTATTTGGAACCAACAAGGCACCTGAAATTATTTTCAGAGACAAAGTAATAGCTGAAGCTACCACTTGCTTCTATTTTTTAAAATATGAGTATCATTTAAAAAGGTAAAGGGACCCCTGACCATTAGGTCCAGTCGTGGCCGACTGGGGATGCGACGCTCATCTCGCTTTATTGGCCGAGGGAGCCGGCATTTGTCTGCAGACAGCTTCCGGGTCATGTGGCCAGCATGACTAAGCCGCTTCTGGCGAACCAGAGCAGCACACGGAAACGCTGTTTACCTTCCCACCAAAGCGGTACCTATTTATCTACTTGCACTTTGATGTGCTTTCAAACTGCTAGGTTGGAAGGAGCAGGGACCGAGCAACGGGAGCTCACCCCGTCACGGGGATTTGAACCGCTGACCTTCTGATTGGCAAGTCCTAGGCTCTGTGGTTTAACCCACAACGCCTTCATAAATATGTATATGCATAATCAATCATTTAGGAGGGGGGGATTTATTTGATTTTAATATGATGCAGCCACACAACATAGGAGGCAGATGCAAGGCTCTCTTTGGAAGAGAGATGGAAGGAGTGCTCTAAGATGGCCCCTGTGGTCTTTGTATGTAAATAGGTATGCTGACCTCTGTCAGGAGGAGGGCAGGGAAACATGCCCCGCTATTTCCCCATGATCTCTCAGCAGCATTTGTACCATTAACCATCGTATTCTACTGGAGTGGATGTTTGGGGTGGGTGGCACTGCTCACAATGGTTCCAGTCCCATTCTGAATGTTCTTTTCAGAGGGTTGTGCTTTGGGAGTTTTGTTCAGCCACCTGGAGCCTTCAATGTGGGGCTGCCTTTGAAGACGACAAACAGCATCAGACACAGCAAGAACTCTGTGGTCAGACTGTTGATCAGGGAGGATGGTCTAAACACATAAATCCCATTCAAAGCACTGGTATTCCCTTCTAAAGCCCTATGCGGCTCAGAACCCCAATACCTCAGAAACTTGCAGAAGAGAAGAACAGAAGAAACAGGCAGCTAAAGAATGAGAAAGGGATAGTGAGAAAGAAGATGGTGGCAAAACCTCCCAGGTCTCAAGAGTAGGAGTTTGATGGAATGCGCCACACAATAAATAAGAGATCCAGCCATCTTATTCTTAATAGAAGCTTCTAGAACCATGTGCTTTACTGCTTCCTTGGGGACCCACATTTTTTCCCGTACAGCCAAGAAACCTCAGATCGCCGAGGCAGGGCTTAAAGCAAAAAGGTTATTAGAGTAAACTACCATATAATTAAGATAATTGTGAACAATAACATCATTTAAGAAGAAGGTGGGTTGGGTTACCACAGACGACTCATCATGCCGTCTGTCAATGCTGGAAAGAAAGAGAGACACGCATTCAGCAGGCAAGTCCAGGCAGCAGCTCTCAATGCTGGGCAGAATGTGAGGCATAGAAGGTTGGGCACCAGATGCTGCCAGGTAAGATCAAACAACTGGTGGCCAGGGCAGGTGGGGAGCCTTGCAAAAACAAATTTGTCACAGTGGGGCAGATAGTATCAGCTCCTCATGACTCTAATACAGTGGTACCTCGGGTTAAGTACTTAATTCGTTCCAGAGGTCCGTTCTTAACCTGAAACTGTTTATATCCTGAAGCACCACTTTAGCTAATGGGGCCTCCTGCTGCCGCCGT
The DNA here is from genome assembly GCF_964234715.1 of Podarcis melisellensis. NCBI lineage: Eukaryota > Metazoa > Chordata > Lepidosauria > Squamata > Lacertidae > Podarcis > Podarcis melisellensis. Next base: position 54,150,785 of record NC_138540.1, read on the forward strand.
GCCGCCGGAGCACAATTTCTGTTCTCATCCTGAAGCAAAGTTCTTAACCTGAGGTACTATTTCTGGGTTAGGGGAGTCTGTAACCTGAAGTGTATGTAACCCAAGGTACCACTGTACCACCTTCCCTATCTAAGGCCCTTGGTGTGATTTAGGCTGCAACATCCATCAACTTGGCAAAGGCAGGGCTGGTGGTTCTGCTAAGAGATCCTGGTGGAGGAGATTCTGAAGGTGTTTGAGGACAGGGATTTGAAAAGTCACCAAACAAGACCGCTTGTTACTGCTCTTACCTTGCCTTTCCAGAGGGAAAGACTCTCACAATCCTGCTAGGGTGCTCCTGTACGCTGGGTGTAGGTAACAGAAGATACCTGCGACACTGGATTCTGCAGGAAAGAAAATGAAATCAGGATATATTATTTTGAAGTGCAATCAAAAAGAACCTGATCTAAACTTTGCTACAAATTCTAAAAAGACAAGTGTCGCTGAAGTGAACCAGAAGCACTTGGTTTGCCACAGCTGCTGCGCATTTCAAGACTTCTCACTGGATTGTGTCCTAAGTCTTGCAGAATATCCCAGCCGGCATTGTAAGCAGCATTTAAATGCAATCTTTAACCTTACCTGCATCCTTTTTATCGGTCCAAAAATATCTGGAGCATCTATTTGTGAACCCTGGGCTGTTAACAGATCATGTTGTTTGATTAGGAGACACTTCATTGTTGCTGAGTTTTTGCCAAAAGGAAAAGGGGAAAAAAGCACCTTTTGGGCCAATTACGGTAGTGTGAAGTCTTTGCTTGTTTAAGGCATCTCTAGGAGTTGTTTTTCCTGCTTCACATTCCTCCTTTTGCTCCCTGGCTACTTTTAAAAGCAGCTGAGCAATTGCTGCATTTCCAAACACAAAGAACAATAGCACTTCATGCACCGCAAAGGCCATTGGAGCAAATATTGATCAGGGGGCTTGAATGCTAGAAAAGCTTTTGCAGAAGGGGCACACCCAATATTGCTAGGAGAAAAAAAAGATGAAAAGTCTAGCTGATCACCTGCTGATCTAGAGATTCCAGTCTCTTATAAATGAGGGCGTCTTTTCTAAAGCCAGAAAAATAAATCCTCTTTCTTGACTGGCCTCTACATGACTGGCAATGATCTCATTTCCTCTCTCCCCCACCGATATTTGCAGAGGTGGGTCAAAATAATACCACCCACAGAGATGCATCACTTTGATAATAAAGGTAAAAGGGAGGATTTAGGGATAAGCTGCTGCTGCTTTTAGTAGATTTTAAACCATGACTACCAGATTTTATTTTATTTTAAAGTCCCAGGTTTCCACAGAAGACTTTGATGTATGCAGGAAAGTCAAAGCAGTATAACTAGCTTAGCAGTTTAAGCTCTGAATCCGTTCAGATAATGAATTCTGGATTTAACTTTTATTTTATTTTTTAAGAATCACTTGATAGACTTCTGTCTTTAGGTGCATAACACCACACCTTAAAAATGGGCCTCATTACAATTTTGTCTCCTGTGGGGTGAACCTCTCTTCTTCCCAACTTTCAAAAAGCAGTTGCCAGCAGTAAAATTGCTGATTCAACCATCCCAAGAAGGGAGCTGGAAAAGTGAGATAAATAGTGGTAACAAGAGATGGAGCTGCAGATCTTTTTGACAAATTAAATATGAACAAATCACCAGGTCCAGGTGGCATCTACCAGAAAGTTCTTAAAAGAACACAAGATTTGAAAATGCTGAACACAAATATAAAATTTCTTTCTAAGATCAGCTTACATATGTGAGGACTGAAAAGTGGCCACTATAACCCTTTAAAAAACAAAACAAAACCACTGGCACATTTAAAAGTGTACAAAAGGACAGCTGTTGGAGGGGTGTGTGTGGATTTGTGAGTAAGAAAAGGCTTGTACCATCTTTTCCCCATCTCTTCCACTTTAAATGCCCTGCTTCCTGATGCAGCTTTGCCATTTATTTGTTTTTTAAAAAATAAAAGTTAAATGACAAAATAAAAAGGTTTTGGAGCAGCCTGGCATGAAACACGCAGTATGTTCCCATAACCAATCAATTCCTTCTAGGTAACACACTATAAAATCAGAAGTAACTACAAAATGTCTTTATTGAAAAAAAAAAGCAGATTATAACATCTAAGGTTAAATGAAATTCTGACTTTTAATATTAAAATAACTTAGGACGATAGCAAGCAGCTTCTTTAGATAAATAAATCTACATTTCCCAACTTTAATTCTTCAACAATCAAGGAAACCAAATGACAAGACAAAAACCCGGCAAGTCAATCTATGTACTAACTAAAAGGCCGAAGGTTTTAGAATGATATATACAAACAAGGTTAAACTAACATATTTGCAGCATGTAAACTAGACACGATATACAAATTGGGCATTTAATATATTTCCTACAAAATAAAAATCAACATTGGTCCAAGTTCTTGGAAAAAAAACTATATTCTTTTAAAGAAAATGAAAATAATTCTCAAGAAAAAAACTTAATTTAAGTCAAATTATATACTCTAGTTATGGCATTAGTTGCATGATGAATCACAAACTTTCCTCAGGGCATGAGAAAGCAGCTTTTGTGTGCCTTCTTCGAGCTTTGGTTTAAATTCTTGGACTTCTTGAAATTCTGAATTTCAGAATGTGCACCCTCTATTTTTAAGCAATTCTCTTTTCATTCAAATTCAAAACTACTTTGGTCTTTCCTTTGGAACCTTATAATTTTAAGGGATATGGTGGAACTTCCAAGTAGGCTGTTCTTTTGCATTTTCCAACAAGAGAGAAATGTTGAAGGCAAAATTCCTGCTTTTTTCATTAATGCAAAGGCTAAGCAATGAAACTGAAAGTAGAAAGAATAGGAAAAATCACCAATAAATATTATGGCACAAATGAAAGAAGTGTTCCATCCCTGTTAAATAAGAATTCTCTCGAAGCAAACATAAAAAGCTGCCTCAAACTCTTTGTCCCTCTAATCTAGCCTTCTGGTGCCCTCCAGATATTGGACCCTAACTCCCATCTGAAGGGAACCAGGTTGGCAAAGGCTATTCTAGTTCAGTGTTGCTTCCTGACTGGCAGGAATTCTCCAGAGACACAGGGAGACACAGGCGTTTTGCATCACTTCCTACCTGTACCTTTCAACTGGAGAAGTCTGGGGCTGCCTGCACACTGAGCTATGCGCACCCCCAAAAAAACAACTTGGAGGGAGTTTCTTTTTATACTTTCCAAGGAAAAGAGGTAAAACGTTTCACTCTAATTTCAGTGCACACCATTTCAGAGTCGCTGTGGGAAGCTTTCTGGATGCTTTCTTCTTAACAAAAAATAATTAAGGAAATCTAAACAAGCTCTGTTTTTCAAAACGGAAAGAAAAAAGTTGGCCAAGACACAGCCCACTGAGCCGTGATCAAATTCCGCTTTCTGTGGAAAAACAGTTTATGGAAAATGACTGCATTCTGGACAGGGCAAACTTGGTCTCGCTAGAAATAAAAAGGTTCAGCATCTATACAACAATACAGAACTGTGTAAAAAAAAAAAGACAATTAAAAAAAAGACCTGAAACATTTTTAACAAGTGAAATTAAATACTCCATTCCAACGGATGTCAGTTTAGAACAGTAAAAACAGTAGTGTATGTACATAGTGCGGATGTTGTGCTATTCACTGAAAATTAAGGCAGGAATATGAATTCAAAGGTTTGCCACTAATATGGTCAAGGCACTGGGTAATACAGACTTCCCTGACATGGTGGCCTTCAGATGTTCTAGACTGCAACTCCCACTGTGGTTATAGGGTGGGAAGAGAGGAAGAGAGTTAAATGTATGGTAAATGATGGAAGGAGGTTGGTTTTAGGTGGACTGGCCCCAATCCAGAGAATCACAGGAGAAAAGCATGCACAATGTTGAGCGTTCAGCAGGGATAACCAACACAAATGCTGTTGGACTACAATTCCCACCAGCTCAGGTTAGTATGGCCAATGTTCAGGGATGATGAGAGTTGCAGTCCAACAGCATCTGAAGGTACTTCAATGGCTACCTCTGATGTTCCGAGAAACAAAGCATGCTGTACAAGGGATCCAAATACGACGAGCATCCATCACTCCAGGTTGTGGCATGTACTAGCCTCCACAACCCATGAAACAAGCTGGGCCCACTGGATCAAGACTGTTGTTTCCAACGCCAAGAGGGCCCAAGCATTATCCTGCATCAGTTCAAAAAGGCAGCATTCCTTCCTTGCTGGAGAGAGAACAGGTATATTTTTAATCCATTATACTTTATAATATAAAAAAGGGGCAAAATCTCAAAACTGTTCCTTTGCCATTTATTTTTCCCCTGTATAATTCCAGCAAAACAGTTTGGCACCCTTCCTTGACTGATGCCTTTTAGGTTTTGTTGGACCAGAACTTCCACCAACTCCTGCCAGAGCAGACGTGGTGTGTGAAGCCTGCTTTGAGGGGTTCGGTTTGGTTTGCTTTCAAAATATAACACTGATGTTCTGTTGGCTGTTGTGGCTGACAGCTTGAAAACGAAAGGATCAGATTCTTAGTTTTGCTGAAATTACTGGAGCATACAACTGTTTACAGCAGACAGAAATCTGGCCCCCGCATGTAAAACTTAAAACCAGTTAAAACATGCTTAAGGTCGATAAAGTCTTATGAGTCTACAGAGTTTTGGGTGTTTTGTAGGAGCTCAGGCAAAACAGGAAAACATGAACATTTGAAGGAACTCTTTGTGTTTGTTATTAAGTATCATTTTTACTTCCGCTTGGCCTCCAAGGACATCTCCAAGTAGGTCTGCACATCATAAAATTGTCTCTGGAGAGGCGACGGGTAAAGACTTTCAAGGTGGATTTGGTGAAAATGAAAATTTCAGCATGCCGCTGGCAAATCTATCAGTGACTCCCATCTTCCGCCACCCTGTTTTCCAGGGTGATTGGTTCTTGTTACTGAACTGTCCAAACAAGCTGCTCTTGCCAGACATTCTAGGCGATTACGCGATGTTTAAATGGCCTTTATTAAATGTGGCATGACCCCACTTCAGCCTGAAAAAGCAGTCGGGTGGGATGAGGGGAGAGATGCAGCATATGCCCCTCAGGGCCTCATTGGAAAACTGCTATGTGCTTGTCAAGGGCCACTTGTTTCCTAATAACCTGAAATCAGTTTGAAAATGCTGGGGATTCAATCATTAATAATTTGACCTCCAGAGTTGAGCTTATCAAGAGGCAAGCTGTAAAAATCCAGCATGGAGCACATCAATTCAAAAGGGCCTCTCTGGAAAAAGCATGTCTGCCACCTGCAACTGAAACCACACCATAAATCTGCTGCCCTTAAAAACACACACACACAAAAAAGGCAACATATAATCTAGTACAATTGCAAAACAAGTAGAATTTTGCATAGTCAGGAGGACTGAAGTTATTAGCTGAAATTGGTGTAAAAGCCTAAGAGACTGACCAAAACAAAAACAAAAAACACACACCAGAATTTGAGGACCTGGGAAGCCACTCCTAGTGGCTGTTTATCTGCCACTAGTAAGCAGGGAGTGATGTCCAGAGTGCCAGGGCCAAGTCACTGTGAGGAAAGACATGTTAAAACAGGAGACTCTCATTCCTTGGTTGCCTCTTATTAGGCTTGAATGAGCAAGGGAGCATCACAAGGCAGGGCAGGAACATCTCAGCTCTTAGGCAGCCTTTCAGGTTTCTGCATCCCATCACACCAGCCTTCCTCCCAGACATTTTAGACTACAACTCCCATTAGTCCCTGCCAGCACACCAATAGTACTATTATAAGCAACTATGCCCATAACTATATAGCTGCCTGCCAGCTCAAGGAGGCTATGAGGTCTCAACCTGCCCTGCAGTCTTGGACTATGCTGTAACTGGATCCGGCCTGCATCCCTAAACTGGTAAAATAATGGGCACCAGAACTCCCACACAAGGGATCCCAAACATCTAAGAAACCCCCTGCAAAAATGCTTGTTGCATCAATGATTCCTCAGTGGGTTCAGTTCATATAATATTCTACAAAGAGCTTCTTCCACATCTCTCTTGTTGGCACTATATGAAAGCACCATGGGCTAAGATAATGAATTTCTCCCCCACAGAACAACTTCTTTCTCTTAAGTCATGTTTAAATCTAACCATGACTAAAAAACAAAACAAAACCCAATCCTCTCCTGCAACAACCACCCAGACCCTCATATTGTGAGGTCATTTCTCAAAACGCCTCAAGCCAAGATGCAATGAGACACAGCATAAAAATGTAGCATTTATCTGCTTTCTCCTGCAGCACTGCTGCAAGCGGTTAAGATTCTTGCAGGGACCCAAATTACAATGGGACAACACTATGACGAACGGATGGCCCTGCCTAGCATAGCACAGAAAACAACACTTCTCGCTACACTTTTACAGTTACATCCACGTGGTGCATCATTTTTCAAGTACCCAGTGTCTTGGGAGGAATTATTTAGGCACACACTTTGAGAGGCGCACCTCTCTTTTCAGTCTCAGAAGCAATAAATAAACGTGGCTGCTTTGTCTCTTAAAAGAAGAACTGACAAGTCATCTGTAGAAATCTTCTCCCGCCAACAACGGCCTCCCTCCTGGTTGCAATTTGATGGGGCGCGAAACACCTCAGAGTTCTGTAATGTGCATTGGGTATCCAGGGGGAGGGTGGGGTGGCACTGTCATACTGAGGCGCCTGATGTGACAACCATGGCAAAGCAAGTGCCCCTCTAAAGGATAACAACGGCGGCCTTCTTCGTCATTGAGCTGGAGTCCACAGTCCTAAGAGGAACAAGAGTATGCACATGTTAGACAGCTGGGGAAAACTTCTAATGAAAAGAATCACGTTTAGGCAGCCCTCACCAACCTGGTGGCTCTCCAGGTGTTTTGGACTACAACTCCCAACAACCCTTGCCGGCTTGTGGCATTGATACTTGAGGGGATGTCTTCTCCCACATCAACCATACACCAAGCTCTATCTCATACTCCCTTCTCCAGATTCTCTTGCCACCTAAAGGGTGGAAGCAGCACACAGAGCCTTTTCAGTGGTGGCTCCCAGCTTCTGGAACTCTCTCCAGGGAACCTCACCTGGCCCTATATGTTTAAGTGACTGGCAAGGCTGTCCATTTCGTTTCCTCAGCCTTTTATCCTTTGATGAATTTTTGCTGCTGCTTCCAGTGCTGCATTTTACTGCTGTAAAGTATTTTCCTGATAAAGATTGCTGCTTAATTGTGTTTTAGGAGCTATTGTAAAGCACCCTGACATGTTTTCTAATCAAAATACTGTAAAAATAAAAATGGCGGGTGGGTAAGGCAAGTTGGAGAAGGCTGGCTTAGACCAAGGCCAAAGAGCCTGCCTTATTCAGCACCGGAGAAGCTCCAAGGTTTACCTCACAATGGTAACACTCCACGTGGTAATCCCTGTCCATCGACACCACCCGGATGGTCTCCTCGGAACCCTGATTTGAGGAAGGTAACAAGTAAGGTATGGCAGCATTCTATAATTTCCTCCTCAATGGAAATAGGCCCTCATGGAATCCCCTCCCCATTTTTATTTTTCATTTTTGCAACTTAACAAGAAAATGTCTCTCTACTTCACCCACTCTTTGGACGCTGGCTCTAGTGGAAGCAGAATTGTTCCATTTTTTCCACTCTTCTGTCAGGCAAAGATAATTCCTTGCAAAATTCAGTGTACAACTTAAGGCTGAGGTACAGATTCCCCCCCCCCCCCGCAGAATTAGTCTCACCTAAGAGAACCACCTAACAGTTTGTGTCCAGTACGTTGCTGACTCTTCGCCAATGACCCAGGAGTGGCTTTTAGAGAAAAATGGAATGGATGTTGCTGTGGTTGACTGCTATCCAGGTGCACTTACTTAGGCTGAAAACATTTACTGTTAGCCAGAAAAGCATGTCAGGACCTTGCAGTCAACACATTCGACATCACCAGCAATAAGCAATTCTGTTCAGCACATTGTATTCGTTTGCACAACCACGTAATAAACGAAAAGAAACTCAACGAATATTCTCTGGCTGTCAGTTGTAGCTGGGGGCTTTTTGCTTCAGACAATTTGATATGCTTATGGAGGTGAGTAGCTAAATCTCATGGAGGAAGAGGGCGCATTTTTTGTTTAAAGAACAGACCCGTGCCAAACAGTTCCAAAGTCAGCCTGAGTTGAGATGTGGTTAGAACATCAGATCTGTAGACAATGTATTTTATTTGCAGTCCAGAAGGGAGCAGATCCACCTTAAAAGGCTGTGTAATCTCTGCCGTGAACAGGCAGGTGGATTTTACTAGAAACCTTGCTAACCTACCTTTGAGTGAGTCAGAGAAGGGGATGTGGAAGAACCTGCATTTGAGACAACCACATGTCGCTTGCTTCAAAGTAGCCCTAGAATGATCTCATCATCTTCATTGTATGTGTGCGAGCATCTTAATTCTATGTCAGCAAGTTCAAACAACACTTTTAAAGTATTGCCTTCTTAGTAAATTTAAGGAGGCATAGGGAAGGCTGCAAAGTATATGCAAATGGAATACCATACCTGTGCTGGTAAAATGGGCTGGTTACAGGAAGCACATTTTGGTGCAAAAACCCTAATATGAAAAGATAAAGTATGTCACACTCTTGTTTAATAAAGAAAGCAAAATAAATTTAAGAGAAGGGTGGGAGAATATGACAGCATTTTAACTACAGCTAAAGTTTGGGGTCCCTATAGCAGAAGTCTTGCTCAAGCAGTCTTCTCTTTTGGCTCAAGTCCCAAATACCCGGTTGAGGAGGCACCCTTTCCCTTATTAGTAAATTCACAATGTATCATCACTAAGAGCAAGCAGAATTTCTCAACCTGTAAGCAGGTGTTAGGCCTTCCAGATGTTGTTGAACTACAACTCCCATCAGCCCCTGCAAGCATGGCCAATGGGCAAGGAAGATGGAGGTTGTAGTTCAGTAACACCTGGAGGGTCAGAGGTTCCCCACACCTGTTTCAGGGGCTGGCATTCTAAACTTTTATGAGGCCCTGGGTTCAATAGTTTAAACTGGCCTCCCCCAACCAAGATTCTTTTGGCTACAACACCCATCAGCCCAAGCACCGTATGGCCATACTAGCTGGGGCTGATGAGAGTTACATTCTAAAACATCTGGAGGACCCCAACTTAGAGTAGGCTGGCTAGGAACGTAACAGACTGCTGGATCAGGCTGTTTTTGGAGTGGTCAACCAGGACTCAGCCACCAGTAGCCTTAACCTCCATTAATTGGCCAGTCCTCTTTTAAAAACTATTCAAGTTGATGGCCATTACTGCATCTTGAGGGAATAGGGGTGGAATTTCATAATTTAACTATGTATTATGGGAGGCAATGTTTCATTTTATCTGTCCTGAGTCTTCCAACACTCTGCTTCATTGGGCGTTCCCAAAAGTTCTAGTGTTGTGAGAGAGGGAGAAAAACTTTAACCACTTTCTCTACACCACACATAATATTATAGACCTCTAGCATGCCTTTTCTTACATGCCTTTTCTCTAAACTAAAAAGCCCCAAATATTTTAATTAACACACACACATTGGAAGAGGTGGGGAAACCTCTGGTTTGGAAGGGGCAAACTTGGCTCACCTGGTGTTTGGCAGTTTCCCCCAAACCACACAAAACCTGCCCCGCAACTGACACTGCATGTGTTCTTTCTGAGCAGAGACTGAAAGGAGATTGTACAGAGCCCCCCAGGGAGCCCCAACTTTGGAGGTCTGATACATCAAGCCCTTCAAAGACCACTGATGCTTTGCCTCCTCTTTGGCACTGTAAAAAAGCCCTTTAAAACTGGAGCAGCCAGATGCTATTGGACTACAACCCCCCTCATCCCTGACCACTGGGCCATGGTGGCTGGCCATTGTAGTCCAATAACATCTGGAGGATATCATGTTGGCTCCCCCTAATTTAAAAGGGTGCACTCAAGGCTCAGGACACCTCCTTGTTTAATGCCAGCCTGGCATTCAAGAGCATCTGCTGGAATGTGCAAAATTATTGCAAGGCCTTCTCTCCCTTCGCCCCATTTACTCCCTGGTATCTGAATTTGGTTTAACACTGGATGATGCTTTCTTCTCGGTGCCGTTTTGCAATACCTGAAAGCAACAATCAGCCCTTCCTCATCTCATGCACAGTCCGTCCCCCCTCTTCCTCGTCCCCCCCAACATACAAGGTTCTGCGTTCTCACGTGTGATAGTCTTTCACACAGTAAATATTGTTCTCCACATCTACAGTGAACGGGACGCCATCTAGACATTCATTGCAGACCACACAGCGGAAACAGCCAGGATGGTAGGACTTCCCCAAGGCCTGCAAAATCTGGAAAAGTAACAAAGACAGCCCCAAAATCAATTCTCAATTCCTTGGAGGTATATTACCTACAAATGGGTTGGCATTTGGGAAAAGAGAAGCAACACAGTGGTGAAAGATCTGCTTAGTATGCAGAAGATCCTAGGTTCAGTCCCTGACATTACCAGGTAGAGCTGGTGGTGTTCCCTGTCTAACCAAGTCACTGCCAGCCAGTGTTGGCAATACTGAGTTAGACCAATGGTCTGATTCAGTATAAACACAGCTTGCTGTGTTGTTTCCCTGCTTTCATTGAGCTCTTCACAGTGACCCCAAGGTCTCTTTTCTAGTCAGTTACTGCAAGCTAAGACTCCATCACTTAATAGGTGAAGTCTCTCCTCTTACCACCTCCGCCAAAATCCCAACAACATGAAGGCACCTTACTCTGTCTTGAAGTATTGTTGGCATTTCAGGAAGGAAAGGAAATTTCTTAAGGTGTGTATACATGTTTGGGTGGAGGGGAAGTAAAAGAGGGGAATAGAAACCACACACCCCCCGCCTAATATTATTGCACATTTTAGAAGCCTCTCTTCTTACCATTTCCATTATGAGGTGTCCACAAATGAAGCACTTGTCCGCAGTTTGCTGAAAACCTGAATACTGTTCAAGAAAGAAAGGGAGGGAAAAGGAAAGATGGTTACTTGCTTCCTTCCTCTCTCTTGCTTGTTTTGTTTTACCTCCCAAAGCTCCCCACTCCAAAAATAAGGTAAGCCAGCCAAATCTTGAAGGGCAACTGCCAATCTGGAAACATGGATGCAAAAGAAGAGGAGGAGTTTGGATTTGATATCCCGCTTTATCACTCCCCTTCAGGAGTCTCAAAGCGGCTCACATTCTCCTTTCCCTTCCTCCCCCACAACAAACACTCTGTGAGGTGAGTGAGGCTGAGAGACTTCAGAGAAGTGTGACTGGCCCAAGATCACCCAGCAGCTGCATGTGGAGGAGCGGAGACGCGAACCCGGTTTACCAGATAACGAGTCTACCGCTCTTAACCACTACACCACACTGGCTCTAAACACTCTAAAGCCCTCTAAACACTCATCTTCAGAGGGAGAATAATTATTCTGAGATTCTGCAAGCAGAAATTGACCCTTAATGCAGAATTATGATATTGAAAAAGTTTTTGGTACTTTTGCTAAAGGGGTTTCTTTGAAAACACACAGGAGGTAACTCCAAAGGTAGCTGATATAGCTTGGAAATGAAGAAGAGATGGGCAGCAACACTTTTACATTAATAGATTATACATAATAAATACATTGCACACACAAAAAGGATAGACTGACAGTAACATATAATGAACTAATAAAACTGAGCATCCTTGAGTTAAATTCAGCAGAGTAAACTGGTGGTGATGAAACAAAAACAGTGGCTGGTCAAACTGTACCTAATAAGTGTTTATGGTTGCATCCTTGCCATGGCCGTTGTTCCAGGGCAGATTTTACAATCAGATTATCATTTGATAGACAAATAGACAGACAGACAGACAGACAGACAGACAGACAGACAGACAGACAATAGTTGTAATTGTATTTTCTCAAAACTTTTTGAGAAAAAGGAATGAGAAATATTTTAAAAAGAGACAAACAGCCCGACAAGAAGCTTGCAGGAGATACAGAATGTTGACATTTGGCTCCTTTCCAGGCTGCCTGGAACCCCGAACAGGAGTACTTCCCATATGGGGTGAGGATATGTTTTGTTGCAATTGAAATGGTAGAGTTTAGTTGCAGAAAATGAGAGGGGCTAGTTAAAGACAAGAGATTACGTTTTCTCAGCCTCCCTCAAAATGTAAACATACATTTGTAAGCAGAGTGTGCCAGACAAGTGCTTTGAACACCAAAATGACCGACCCACCACAACCTCTGTGAAATTCCAGCCAGCTAATCTTTAAACACTTATTTGCTAGGGGATGGACTTTACCTCACCTTCCTTCAGTCCAATGTAAATATGATGCCACACGACTGCCCTCTTCTCCCATGCAAAAGGGGTGCTCCACTATTGGCACAGCACTACCCTTTCAATAATGCACTGGTCTGACTTAAGCCACCGCTTAGTTCGGCATTTGATTATTTGAACCAATTTGGGGCTATTGCAGGGATCACTTCTGTGGGGTGTGGGTGTTGAAGTGTATCCTGTAGATAAGACATGGAACACAGTACAAGGGCAGGAAAAGAGGTGAACTTCTCTAGACCACGTCAAATGGCCTTGAAAGCATGGTGGAGGCAGGGGTGTGAGGCCATGCGTCTAGTCAGTGTGCATACAGAGGTGTGTGGGTCTAGGTGCTTGCATGCACACACTAACACATACAAAAATGCAGGAGGTGAATGCAAAAGAAGAGCAGCTACTTTAAAATAAACTACAACAAGCTGGATTTCAACATACAAATTCACTTAAAGCCCCCACAAATTTAAAAATTGCAGCAAATCAAAATTGCTTTTGACCTAAAGCTGATTTTGGATCCAAGATTCTACATAGGTGTGCATGCACCTGTGTTTTTAAGGGAATAATTATTCCTTAGTATTCATTTTTATTCTTTATTACTCTGTTGCTTCTCTGCACTGTATTCGGTGCCATTTTGGGTTTTTTGCACACGCTGCACCAGGCTAAACATGCCCAACTCCCTTAACTATTCCTGAAACCAAGACTTATGAGGAATGGTTGAGGGAGTTGGATATGTTCAGCCTGGAAAAGAGGAATCTGAGAGGAGATATTGCAGCCATCTTCAAATATCTAAAGGGCTGTCACATGGAAGATCAAGCAAGGTTGTTTTCTCCTGCTCTGGAGGCTAGAACCCAAACCAATGACAAGAAAGGAGATCCTGAATAAACATCAGGAAGAACTTTATGACAATAAGAACTATTCAACAGTGAAGCAGACTCTATTGGGAGGTGGTGGACTCTCCTTCCTTGGAGGTTTCTAAGCAGAGGCTGGATGACCATCTGTCAGGGATGCTTTAGCTGAGATTCCTGCATTACAGGGGGCTGGATTCTACAATTCCATGAACTAATCCCAAATTATGTTATCAAAAGTAAATTAAGCAAGTAGTTTTGAATGCCTACTTGCTTATTCTAGATACATAACTGTGGCTGTAACTCTTATATATGTGGCCTTGTTATGCAGAATGGATTTAAAAACAAAGATAGATCTAGACCAGATCTATTTAGCCCATAGCTGTCAAGTGTCCCTTATTTGAAGGGACAGTCCCTTATTCCAGGGCCATGTCCCGCTGCTGTCCTTTATTGATGGATGTCCCTTAAATGATGTCCCTTAAATTTCAAAGGAAGCAGCTCCTCTCCCTCCCTCCCTGCCGGCCAGGGAGGAGGGAGGCTCCAACTATGTCGCTTGGCTGTGTTGCTCACCCAATAAGAAGTCTAAGAACGACTGGGGGGGGTGGAGCTTGCATGCCTTGTTTGTGGCTAGTTAATGCAAGCTGAGGAGTTTTTTGAATGTTGGACGCCATTTTGTTGCACGTGCTGCTGCAAACTTTGCAGTGCAAAGCCAGGCCGGGGAGCCATCTTAAGTTGAGGCTGCATAGGCCTTGTGGTGCATGTGATTCAGATTCTATTCAGTTGAACCTCTGGTTACAAAGTTGGTTGGACAGTGTTCTCAGAGCTACCAGCATGGGTTTGACCAGACTGCAGGAGGACAGGAAGACTGGAATGCCTGGAACAGGTGAGGCTGCAGGTCCCTTATTTTGGCTGCTGGTCCCTTATTTTCAAATCTGTAAGCTGACAGCTATGATTTAGTCTTACATGCTAAAATGGATGTAGTCTTCTTCCTACCAAGGAACTTGGGAGTGTTTGGCCTCATGACATCTTTGCAAGTTAGCCAGGGAAGCTGTTCTTTTTGAAAAGTACGCCAGAATTCAAGACTGCAGTGCGCAGGGATTTAACTCAAATCCAATATCTGGGGGTGGGGAGAGCATGCTTGGCAGCTGTGGGGTGCCTATCGGCAGGTGAGGCCCAACAAACTTTTCCATAGCCCAGCATGAACTGAGTAACCAGGGTGCTCTGGGGGCCCTCAGCAGATGAGTCCATTGAAAAGGTTTCCCTGAAAAATTGAAAGCAATAATGCACAACTGTCCTACACTTTTAAGGAATCATCAAGATCTTCTCTGCTGTCTTCCCTTCTTGCTTTGCTCTCCTCCTTTTTATACCACCAGGAAAATGAAGCACTAGCCTCCAGAAGGCATGGGCTTCTGGCTATAGCGGTGACCATCTGGCCAGCATGTTTCATGAGGCCATGACCTCAGGGCTGAAGAGGAACAGGTGGGAAGGGCAGACGGCAAAGGATTATCAATGGTGTAAGCCTAGCTAATTATCCAAGCCTGTCACTGTGAATTTAACTGAACCATCTGGCTGTCATTTGATAAGAAAGGCAAAGGACCATTTATTGATTAATAGGGGACAGAACTCCTGAAGAATCAAATGGCTTTGGAGGCAGGTTGAAATCATTTATGGTCCCTGGATGGCCATAAATTATGCTATTTAGTGGAGAAAAGAGGGAAGCTGATACAAAATCTATTTTCTATGTGACTAAACCAATTGCATTAAGCCCATATTTTGTGTTTAATGGAATAATTGAGTTTGTAAAAAGGAGGGGGAAGGGGGGAAAGTTGTTTGTAAGAGATGATTTTCCCACTTAAGAAAATAGCCACAAATTCAACAACTGTTTTGGGATTTTCTGCCGTGTTCTGGATTTAACACCAATCTCCCTGCTGTGTACCCATTTGGTGGCTAGAGGAAGGCTCAACTGTCAGAGCTGACTGGAAGGACACTTCCAATCAAACAAACTCTGAATAGCCTATCATGGGGGGGGGGGCCTTTGGATTGGTGTGTTAGGCTGTAAGCCACTCAGGCAACAATGTTACTAAGCAACATTATACAAATCTGATGGATGGATGGATGGATTTCCTATCACTGTTTTGAAATTCAGCCTTGAATATATACATACTCATTTTGAACACACTGTATTTTAAACAGCCTAAAAAGAATCTGATAGAGTTTATACGTGAAATGAACACAGGGCATCTAATCGTCTAATATTAAAACAGACTCAATATAAAATACACATAAGACATACTCCTTCCCTCTACATTTTGTGAATGAATTGTTTATGGGTGTTTTGTTTTTGTTTTTTAAATTGAATTATCCATCTATTAAATGTTGCTTCAAAGAGGAGAACACAATCTCTTCTTTTTCTTTCTGTAAAGCATACATGGGAAAATTTGTGATTAGTGATGCATCCTTGTGTATCGTTGTATATTGTATATTGGAGTGGGTTGTTGTGTAAGTTAATGTTGATTGTTGAATAAAGTTTATTTTAAAAGCAAAACAAAGGAGAGAACACAATCATGGATTTTCATACATTTAGTAAAGAACAGAAAAGGCAGAGGCTAGAAAGAGAAGTATCTTAACCTCAGGATTTTCTCTGAGAAAATGCTCTAGAACACCCTTTCAGTTCATTATCATGCAACCTCAACCTTTGTACCTCCTTGCCTGGGGTTCTAGATCAGCCCCCACCCCAACCAGGTGCCCTGTAGATATTCTGAACTGCAACTCCCTAGGCCAGAACTACCAATTTGGACTACAACTGCCTACAGCTCCACAGCTGGAATAGCTGTGATGCTGGAGTTGATGGGAGGGGTAGTTCAAAAGAGCTGGAGGGCACCAGGCTGGGGAAGATGATCTAGACCAGGGGTCAGCAAACTTTTTCTGCAGGGGGCCGGTCCACTGTCCCTCAGACCTTGTGGGGGGCCGGACTATATTTGGACGACGACGAATTCCTATGCCCCACAAATAACCCAGAGATGCATTTTAAATAAAAGGACACATTCTACTCATGTAAAAACATGCAGATTCCCAGACCATCCGCAGTCCGGATTTAGAAGGTGATTAGGCCGGATCCGGTCCCCGGGCCTTTGTTTGCCTACTCATGATCTAGAGACCTAAGCCTAAAATGCTCTCCCTCGCTCTCTGTATGTGATGGCTTGTATAAACCCCCAACCCCAAACATATCACACATCTAAGAATTGTGAAGTGAAATTTAGAGTGCAAACAATAAACCCTTCTGAGGCTCCTGACGCAGCATAACCACTATTTATTTGAATGGCTTTGTCAGCATTTAAAAGACCTTTGACAAAACCCATAATGACACCACCACACACCTAGCCTAGGATAATGATTCAGATAATGCAGGCTTGCACATGCAGAGTGCTTTCCAATTCAGAACTTCTCACAAGAAAACCCCATGACTGTCTCACTGTTGAGCAGAAATCTCCAATGAGACTTTGCTCCAAAGAATACAGAGAGACAGCGTCCCCTCAGTCAGCTTACATCTGTCAGCATTTCACCCTGTGTTTGGACCTCAATTTTATAAAGGACTGTTTGGTCCAATGTGCAAAAAGCTCTGCTAAAATAATCACAGCTTTGAGTATAAATCCTTCATCATAAAGATAAACAACTCTCATCTTTTTCAGGCCAGTCTACCTTTTCCTTCATGTGTTCTCTGCATTCTTACAACCAGTGCCCTCCATCATTACTTTTTCCCACTTGGACTTTTTGTTTTGTTTTTGCAGTATAGAAACAAAAATTATTATGCTGATTTAACACTGCACAAGTCATCGGCAAGCTCCTCTGTGACTGGAAATTCCCCCTTTATGCTTTTTTTTAAAAAAAACTCTTTGATAGGCAGACCTCCCAGTTTTGCCCAGAGGCTAAAGGAACTGAAAATCTAAAAACTGACTACATGGCTGGCTGCTCTCCTGTTATCTACTCCAGCCACAGGGTGCCTCCCCATCTGATCTCTTGCAGTTCCATTTCTTTTGCTTTTCTTTTTGCAGATGAGCTCACTTCTCTTTCTCCTTAGCACTGTTTTACACCCTATGAGGCAGTCTTGTTAAATGGGACATAGCAATGTAAAAATAAAATAAAAATTAAGTAGCCCCAAAGAAGGGGAAAGAATACGTAGAATCTTATGAGTTGGAAGGGATCCCAAGGGTCATCTAGTCCAACCCCCTGCAATGCAGGAATCTCAGCTAAAGCATCCATGACAGATGGCCACCCAACCTCTGTTTAAAAACCTCCAAGGAAGGAGAATCTACCACCTCTTGTGGGAGTCTGTTCCACTGCCAAACAGCTCTTACTGTCAGAAAGTTTTTCCAAATGTTGTGTCGGAATCTCTTTTCTTGCGGCTTAAAGTTCAAGTCCTACCCTCCAGAGCAGGAGAAAACAAGCATGCTCCCTCCTCCATGTGACAGCCCATAAGTTATTTGAAGATGGCTATCATATCTCCTCCCAGTCTCCCCTCTTCCAAGCTAAACATACCCAGCTCCTTCAAGCGCTCCTCAGAAGGCTTAGTTTCCAGGCCTTGATCATCTTGGTTGCCCTCCTCTGCACACGTTCCAGCTTGTCAACATCCTACGTAAACTATGGTGCCCAGAACTGGACATAGTATTCCAGGTGTGGTCTGACCAAGGTAGAAGAGAGTGCTACTATTACTTCCCTTGATCTGGACACTAAGCTTCTGTTGATACAGCCTAGAATAGCAATAGGCTTTTTTTGCTGCTGCATCACACTGTTGACTCATGTTAAGCTTGTGGCCCATCAAGACCCCTAGATCCCTTTCACATGTACTGCTAGTAAGCCAGGTGTCCCCCATGCTAATTTGTGCATCTGGTTCTTCCTGCCTAAGTTCAGAACCTTACATTTGTCCCTATTGAAATTCATCTTGTTAGCTTGCACCCAGTTAGCTTGAAATCTGTTACGGTCATTTTGAATTCTGATTCTGTCTTCTGTGGCATTAGCTACCCTCCCAGTTTGGTGTCATCTGTAAATTTGATAAGCATCCCATCAATTCCTTTACCCAAGTCATTTATAAAGACGTTAAACAACAACGGGCCCAGGACAGAATCCTGCAGCACCCCACTTGTCACTTTTTTCCAGGATGACGAGGAACCATTAATGAGTTCTCTTTGGGTTTCATCAGTCAACCAGCTACAAATCCACTTGACATTTACCTCGTTCAACCCACTTTTTACCAGCATCCTTGTGAGAATATCATGGGGGACTTTGTTAAAAGCCTTACTGAAATCAAGATTCACTATGTCCACAGCATTTCCCTGAACCACCAAGTTTGTAATTCCATCAAAAAAAGAAATCAGATTGGTCTGGAATGACTTATTTTTGAGAAACCTATGCTGGGTTTTAGTAATCACAGCATCATTTGCTAAATCCTCACAGACCGACAGTTGAATTATCTGTTCTAGATCCTTCCCTGGTATCAATGTCAAGCTCACTGGTCAGTAGCTACCTGGGTCTTCCCCCCCCCCTTTTGAAGATGGGGGCAACATTTGCATGCCTCCAGTATGTAAGGACCTCACCTGTTCTCCAAGAATTCTCAAAGATAATAGGCAAAGGCTCTGAAATTACACCCACAAGCTCCTTTAGTACCCTTGGATGCAGCTCATCAGACCCTGGAGATTTGAATCCATTTAATGTAGCTAGGTGTTCCCTTACTACCTCTTTTCCAATCTTGGGCTGCAGCTCCCTCCTTAAATCATTTATTCTGTTATCCCCAGGTTGGACAGGCTTCCTCAAACTTGGCCCTCCAGATGTTTTGAGACTACAATTCCCATCATCCCTGACCACTGGTCCTGCTAGCTAGGGATCATGGGAGTAGTAGGCCAAAAACATCCGGAGGGCTGAGTTTGAGGATGCCTGAGATTGGGCATTGCTTTCCTTTTGGTTGAAGACAGAGGCAAAGAAGGTGTTGAGTAGTTCCGCCTTTTCTCTGTCACCCAATAGCATTTAACATAATGTTGAATTATGTATATCTGCGGCCAACAGGCAAAGTTGGACCTGATCTGTGCACTGTATATTCAGAAAGCCACAACCTCAACAAGCATGTTTTTTCCTGCATCCACTAGAACTTTAAAAGGAATGTTGACGTATGTAAGGATGAAGAGTAGAGGTTTTTGCATGAGTTTTTGTTTTGTATTGTTTTAAATGCAGTAGCTACTTTTCTGGATTTTAATTGCTTTTGATATATTTATTGTCTTGAAACAATTGATTAATGATGATGATGTTAAGAGGGGTGTGGCTGCTATTTGCCTGTAGCTCCTTACCATAACTCCTAATATAACTTTAAGAGAATTGACATCACACGGAGGAGCCAGGAAAGTGGTGAACGGCTGGTGTGGAATTTAGCTATAGGTGTGCTTGCGATGAAGACTGACACTGAGCTGGATGGGTGGCATGAATTGTTCAGTTGCTTATGAAGCTAAGTGTTTTGCAGTCCGACTTCTGTGAGGGAAGGGAAAGTTGCCAGTTTGACTGCGGCTAAAACCTCACACAAGGGCAGGCTAAGACCAGGAATTGCTCCCATGATGTAGAACAGTGTTTCCCAACCTTTTTTGGGCAAAGGCACACTTGTTTGATGAAAAAAATCTCGAGGCACACCACCATTACAGCCCCGTGACGTCAGCGCGCAGCGTCACGCCGGGAGGGACGCACGAAAGTGTAACTTTCAATTTTTTTCCCTCCCCCTTGCCGGGGAACCTCCAAGCTTTGGGGGTGGGGGGGGGGAGGAGGCAGCAAAGCGAGGGACTGAGGGACTCCTCCAACGACAAGGGTTGGGGAAGAAGAGAAAGGGCTATTCCGCTCCAGTCACGGGAGGGGAATATGTACTGGCCCAACTGGTGTGCAGTCTTCGGAAAGCGGGGTGCGGGAAGGAAGCCTAGGCTCGGGGTCCACCGACCTCGGCGGAGAAAGGCAACAACCGGAGCCGATTACGAGCCGGCGCGTGCGTGCAGCGGCTGGCCTCAAGCTCGGGAAGCTGCGCGCAGCGATGTTGACGCGGGGCGCGCGAGAGCTTGGGGGCGGGGCGGGAGAGAGAGAGAAAGAGTTGGCAGCACCAGGCACTGTTACTTATTGCGCTGCGGACGCTGCCAGCAACTGCGGTGGTTGTGCGGCGGCCGCCGCCGCAGCAGGTCCTCGTCAGTCAGCTGAGCTGCCTGGCGGCGTAGGGAGCCGAGGGGCGGGGCTTCCTTTCTGAAGGAGCTGAGGGTGGGGGTCCTCCGGCGCCTTCGGTGAAACGGCGCCGGCCCAGAGCGCTTCTAGGAGGCTGCCTTTGTGCGCGACGTAAAGCCCTCTTTCCCTCCCTCCAGCCCCGTGTCACATGTGGAAAAGGGGGCTGGATCCAGTGACGCAACTTGGAAAACTGTTAGGGAAGCCAGAGCAGGAAAGTGAGTGGGAGGCGGCGTCGCCGCTTTAACCCACGTTTCCTTTTTGAAAGAGAAACCAGTGTTTCCCAACCTTTTTTGGACTCGCTCGCGGCACACCAGGCAACATCTCGCGGCACACTAGTGTGCCGCGGAACACCGGTTGGGAAACACTGATGTAGAGATGCCAAGACGCAGCAGGCCCCTGAGACAAGGGGGCAGGCCTGTGGGGTGGGGGTGGGGTGAGAATCCAAATACACTTGCCCAGAGCCTCAGAAAGCTAAGATGGCTGGGAGAAGGTGGCCCAAAGGGGCCAGCTGCTTTTTTGTTTTGAAAGACTTCCACCCCAGGCCTCAGACAAGCTCTGCACAGGCCTGCAAGGAGGACACAGAGCAAGGAGTGGACTTGTGTTGAGGAAAAGGGCAGGAGGCCAAAGGCAAGAAGTGGCATAAGAAAGAGCAGGCTCTAAACAAACCACACAGCACTTAAGGTTTAAAAAGGGCTGCTTCTTATGGAGGTTGGGAGAAAGAGACAGGTGTGCTATGGAGGCTCATCCAAAACAGGATGATGCAAGGAAGAGGTGGCTAAGTTTAGATTTGAGCCTTTTATTTAGAACGGGGGCGGGGGTGCTGTCTATTCTCTGGTCCATTCAAAAAAATTGTCTGGTGGTCAGGTGTGTATTTTGTCATCAAAGGACAGCTCTATGAAAAAGTGGACAATGTGGGCTGCACAGCCACCAAGCACACTGAATCCGGCACAGCTGGGATGTGACTTACAAAAAGCCAAAGAGGTATGTTAGCATACTAGCATACTTCCTCCAAGAGCTGGAGTGGACGCTGCTTGTTGAATTTTGCTGCTCTTCTTATACTTCCTGGTCAGGGATATATTTACTTTATTATTGCACCGGTATCCCATCTTTTCTCCAAAGATTTCTAGGCAGCAAACACACTTCTCCCTCTCTCCATTTTATCCTCACAACAACCCTGTGAGGCGGGTTAGCTTAAGAGATAGTGGCTGGCCCAAAGTGATCCAGTAGGCTTCACAGCTGGGGGGGATTTGAACCCTGGTTTCCCAGGTCCTACTCATGAGCTACTTAACACCACCTGAAGCCATGCCAAAAAAACATGATTTCGTTTTTGAGACTTCAACCAATGTGGCCCAGGTATTTCCTGACTCTTCTCTAGAACCATGAAGAAAACTGTTAAGAAAGCTGCTTAAAAACAAAGTACTGTAATATATGAGACTCCAAGGATACCAAAGCATACTACAGAACAATCTACATAGTAACAGAGAACTCAGTTCACCAAATGCTGATCCACAGACAGCCAAAATATACAGAAGAAGGAATGTATCAATAGGCTTTGGGGAACTCCAATGTTGCCAGACATACAACTTTAGGAGAGGGAAAAAACACTGGGACACCCACCATTGGGTGGGGAATGGGAGTGGCCTGGAAAGGGACACGGCTGGCGCCCTGAAGTCCACGCTGCAACATTCTGTTGTAGGTCCCACTTGTGATGGACCAATGGCAAGAGAGTTTATTGAAGCTCCAATTCTGCAGATATTTCCAATCTCACAGCTTCCAAGTCCAACTTATAATTGGCTGGCTACATCTCTCAGACTGTACTGACAACTTAAAATGTAAATGAGATGCAGCTTTTATTCCTAGCATCATGAAAGCCTGGTAATGAGCTCTAGTCCTCCAGCTCCAGCCATGGACCTCACTGCCAGACACTCTGTCTGCTTCAGTACAGTGTGGAAAACATCTCCTCAATCTTTTGCCAGTATCAACAGTGAGTTATTTGGCTTTTCTTTAACCTGGTATTTAAAGGCAAGTGGGTGGAGAGCACCCAAGTTGTTCCTGATTAAAAATAGCAAGCCATATTTCCTTTGCTTCTAATTACGCTGCAATTTATCGACAAAATGGAGGAAGAATGTCTAGTTGGGATTATTTATGAGAGCAAAAGGCAGATGGGATTCTTTTCCCTCTCTAATGAAAGAATGGTCCCCTTGCTGAATGCCAGGCCTGGTCCAACTGCCTAAGCAGCCACAACAGGCAATAGCAGCCACGTTCGTATGTAACACTAAGCTAATGAGTTGTTCCACATTCAACGAAACAGCAGTTTCTTTTAGCAAAGCATGGCTTGTTTTCCATTGGCCTGTTCTTCACTGCTCACCTGATATCTCAAACACCTTTGCAGCACCCTAATACAGCCATCACCCGTTCCCATCCCAAAGCTGGAAGCAGGATGAGGGCGACATGCAGTCAGTCATAGACTGTTTGCAGACGCCAAAGCCAAGAAGCAAGACAAACAATCTTTGTGCTCCAAGTTATCTGTTTGTTTCTGCATTAATAATCCACCAGAAGGCCAAGAGTTACAAGGGACACAAGCACAATTCAGTCCAAAAGAGCAGCAGCAATAATTATAAACACAAAATCCATTAATAGTTGTACAACACACATCTCCTAAAAGGTGATTGGTCTTATTTACCATGCAGTTGATTCAGCCCATGTTCTGTGACAGGAGAAAGATAATATTCACTAATCATGTGGTCTACAAAGAGGAATAGGGGTGGTCCTGGAGGGTGGCGAGGCTAGGCATTTCCCACTTGGGGGGCCGACTGCTCTCCCATTCCCACTTTGCAAAATAGTATTCAAGAAGATGAGGTGCAGCCTTGCACTGACGGTATAGTGCCCGAGGGCCCCCAAACTGCAGAAACCCAGAATGAAACGGAGGGAAAAGACATTCCAAGGAAGAGGTTGTTGGACTAGCCCAAGGTCAGGATGGCAGATGTGGGGATGTTGCATCATCGCTGAGGGCAGCCTACTCGCCAGATTCTGGAATTCTTGTCATTATTGTTTGCTTTTCTGTATACACCATAATTGCTGCTTAAATAAAACGGTTACTCATCTGTCAATCTGCAAATTTTCCTTTGCTTGTGCTAAGCTCCCCACCGTTGGGGCTCACAGTGATGACAGACAAACGGAAGTTTCACAGGCCTCCCCTTTTGTTATGACTGGCATCCACCCTCCTAACCACAGATGTCTGAGCTGAGGGCTGCCATATTTTGTCATTTCCCTCCCCTGCTCCCCCACTGCCAAAAAAGACACAGAAAGCCCTAAAATCTTACTTACTAGGAAGTCTTCTTCACAGTAGACTTTTCCATTGACGTTGTAGAAGGCTTTCCCTCGTAATCTTCTTCCTGTTAAAAAGATTGCACAGTCAGAGCCATAATACCCCAACTTAGAAGTTGTTAGAAATAAGGAACAGAAATGGAGATGAGAGACAATTTTATGGATGACATTCTCTAGAATATCTTAGGGAAAAAAGCCCCAATTAGTGCAACTGCAGAGATAATTTATTCAATGTTGTTGCTTCAGTGGTACCCATGGGGCACTTCCATTTATCTAGGGCAGGGCTCCCCAAACTTTTAGGGCCCAGGAGCACATTTTGACATCAAAGAAACTTTTGTGAGCACAACAAAGTACCAGTTTCACAGAAAAGAAATGGGAAATGCTCAGACCTCCCACCACCACCAAAGAAAAGAAAAACCATTCATATACATATTACAAGTAAAACACGGGGGGGGGGGGGAGCAGGCCCCTCCCCACCTCCAAAGCAACATTTCCAATCTAACATGCAAAACACTCACTCAATTTTAGAAATAAAAATTGGGATGCAGCAGGGGCCCTTGGCAGGTAACAAGCTCTTGAAGGCATTGGGATGACCACGGGGGTCACATTAGGAACCACAGATCTAGGAAATGAGGAAGTCCATTTATTTGGGTTTAAATCACTGCTTATTTGGGGATTAATGCATTAGTGAATGATCCTGTTCATTCACCCCCTTATTGCAGAGATATTGCTCAGTGTGAACGCATCCTTGAAAGTTATTGGTGTTATTAGTAGTGATGATGCGGGGCTTTTGCATTTTTCCACAGAAATGTTTTGTATTTCTCAAAAAAAATGTGTTGCTTTGCAAAACTACTTAAGAGCATAATGAATACAATCCCAGCCAAACTCTGCGTTTTTCAAAGATTTAAAACAAGACACTTTCAAAATGACTGCCCCTACCAAGGGTTGGTAAAGATTTTGCACACTTGAAAAATTCCAGATGAATACAACTGTGATATCAAAATATTCAGAAAGGGTCAACATACAGGGGACCTTGGTCTCCATCTATGCTTTCTTTTCATCTTTCTCAGGTATTGGGAGAGACACTTCAGTAATCTGCAATGGCTAATGATCAATACAACATAACACGAAAGTAAGATCTTCCAAGGACACTTCTGTTCACATGCCTCGGAGAAAGGCTTGTTTTTTTATTAGTTGTTTTGTAAATTTTTGTTGCTGGATTAAAATAATAATAATCTCAAGACAAACAACAGAAGCAGTGGGTGTGTAAACTAAAACCCAAAATACACGTAATCTAAAACTTTATAATCTATGCAACTGCTCCTGAGCCTGAACTTTAGAAAGACACAGAAAAGCTTCTGGGCCTGCAACTGCCCCTTTCTCCAACACCCACCACAAGCAAGGGAGGCAGGAAAGGAGGGCTTTCTCCCCCTTTCTTGAGATGACACAGAAGCCCTAATTTTGCATCCAAGTGCAACAGCTTCCAAAAGCCTTTTGTTGTCATCTTGTACTCTGCAATCCTCTGCCAACTATCACAGAAGCCGCTGGAATTTGGGCTACATCAAAGACTATTTTCAGGGGCAGGGGGGGAGAAGGGAGATGGAAGGGCTGGCTTTGGCATCCCTCTCACTCACTTAAAAATGGCTCCTTTTCCCAGGCTCTGCCATGCCCTTCAGCACGAACAGCTTGTACTAGCTTGTTCAGAATCTACACCCAGATGGAGGCCAGCAGCGAGCAAGAGCTAACCTGCAAGTCAATGGTAAAAGAAAGAAAGAAATTTTGGGGTAGGATGGGGGAGTAACCTGTTTTGTTTTGTTCTTTTTAATGCACAAAGGTGACATGCTTGCATCAGGCATTAATTAACTTGGAAGAACCACGGACACCCCAGGTTTCACAATCAAGAGATAATTCAGACATGGGCTTTGACACAGGAAGTAAATTAAAACTTCTGATGAGAAGTCTCAGTGTTTGCATCCTCTCCCAACGTTGACATTAGGGTTCAAACAGCTCCTTGGAGCCACGGACCCATCCTTGTACACTTATGCCAGCCTTCCCCAACCTGATGCCCTCCAGATGTTTTGGACTACAACTGCCTGGCTAGGGGTGGTTGCCAGGAGCCCCATGGAGACATCCTGGTGGGATTGGTCAGAAGGAGAGGAAGAATGGGGCAAGGATGTAGAAGGAGATTCTCCCTTCTTTCTACAGCTTCCATTTACTGAAACTCACGCTCATACATTCTGGATGAAAAAAAGAACAACCCAGTCAGAATCTCTGAATGAACGTTCTCCCTTGATGAGAAAGTGAAGGAAGTGGAATCAACCCAGCCCTTGCCAACCTGCCACCGTCCAGATATTCCAAAACATCTGGAGGGCACCAGGTTGGCAAATTCTGTCTCATCCAATCCTTTTGCCTAAAAGGAATTCATGCAGTTGACTAAAATTAAGGCATCTAATAAACAAGACAGAACAGGTATTTCTGCCAGTGGATTTTTACTTTAAAACTTTAGGAATTGAAGCTGAAGACACCTATTCCATTCACTGTACAGTTGGCTACATGCTGGCAATAAAAAGAATGTTGATCCATAACAGAACATGTAAAGAGGGGAGGCAGAGTTTGCTGCTCACTCTCCTGATGCAAAATAGGTATTTGCTGGTGTCCATGATTAAGGGGTCTGGACCCCTTACATTATAAATTATACATTATCAGTATAATGGAGCAGGAAGTATGCAGTCTTTTAAGGAAACTGGCAGGTTCTTTATGCTCTCAGCCTACAAAGCAAGTTTCTAACCCACATGGGATTTAGAGAAAAATCTGAGAATGTAAGTTGTTGTTTTTTTGCTGATAAAAAACCATGCACAACTGAAAGCAGAGAATTTTTGTGGTCAGGCTTTCTAAATACATGCCCTGGGTTCCTAGACCATCCTGCCCTGATTCCATTCCCCTCACTTTTCCATAACTTTCAATACTTTTCTGAGTGTCTTCCAGGAACTCCTACACCTGGGGGAAAAAGTAAAATGGCCCTCCATAGAAGGCTGTTAGAGCAACTCATCTGCAAATTGCATGAAGCACACATATATGAAGTACGTTAATGCAGATTTTCTCAATTTGCATGAGACGCCCTAGATGGTAGGATGGTGGGTACTTCGTACTGTCCTAAAGCCTCCAGGTGTCAAATTCAGTTTTAGAAAAGAAGTTCAGCAGTTTGGTCTCAATACTTGAAGTAGCCCTGGAAACAAGTCCACAAAAGAGTCCACAAGAGTCTTATCATAGGTGAGCAAGTATTTATAAGTGTATCTTCAAAGATCTCAAAACAATTCCTTGTCACAATACATTGTCTGCCGGTATCAGAGCCTAAATGTGTCAGGAATTCTGTGAAAGTGGTAATTTTCACCAGGAATTTCTACAACTGCAGAATTGCCTCTTTATAAGGCAGATGCCACAAACCTGCAGCAGTCTCCTGGCAAGGGATATAGTGTCACAACATGAAATACATTTTCCCTTACTCTTTGCAGCAGGATTTTCTTGGGACCTTCACCTCAGGAGTATTTCCCTAACACAAGGCTTCCTTCCTTCCTCCT
This sequence comes from Podarcis melisellensis, assembly GCF_964234715.1. Classification (NCBI taxonomy): domain Eukaryota; kingdom Metazoa; phylum Chordata; class Lepidosauria; order Squamata; family Lacertidae; genus Podarcis; species Podarcis melisellensis. Next base: position 54,178,065 of record NC_138540.1, read on the forward strand.
CTTGTGGTTTTACCTGGATAGAACCCTCTGGCACAGCAACCTGGTTGGACTAGTTTTCAGAAATGCCCAGGATGTGGCTCTCCATTTCACACCTGCCCATGCACTTGGAGAACAATAGCTCATTTTGCAATGCCAGGCTGCAAAATTCCATTCAAGACTGGCACAGGCAAAGAGGGATCCTTATAGGTCTATTAAGAAGTGCTTTAAAAATGCATTCAGTGTGCTGTTAAATCATGAGTTGCTCATCACATACAACAGCTTATTAAGAGGCAAAAATGTGTAATTATCAGGCATGGGACTACGGTTATAGCTGCCCCGTTGGGGACTCAGGAGTTTATCATCTGGAAGGTTAGAAGCATTCATCAGTTGTTGAACAACAGAGGGACCCACTTTCCAAATCAAATCTGCAGCAACAAAGCAGTCCCACTCTCCTTTCAACAAGATGCAGTGCAGTAGTAAATGCAAAAACATCTGAAGGGCCCCAGCTTTAGGATGACTTAGGGTACCCCTAGTGTGGTGTACTGGTTAAAGTGTCAAACTTTACCCGGGGAGCCCAGGGTAAAAATCCCCACTCAGCTATGAATCTCACTGGTAGTCTGGTAGCAACACCTCAACACCTTCCACATGCATCAGGAGGATTTTGGGAATCACATGGCAGGGCAGAATTTCCAAAAAAGATATGCTCTCCCAAGCACACATTCCCAACATGTTCACACTCTTTTGTTTCAGTGACGTCTACACTGGCTTGGTAATGTTCACAGAATGGAAGATGGAAGGATCCCCAAGGAAATGCTCCACAGGGAACACCAGGCCCATTGGTAGAACAACTCCGTGATACAAAGATGCCTGCAAACATGACATGAAGGCTGGCAATATCAACCCCGCCATGTGAGAATCCCTTGCAGACAACCGCAGGGCTTGAAAACAGTCAAGCTGTGTATCTATAGCAGTGAGCAGTTATAGAGGAATGAACGCTGGGAGGAACACGGATGGAAGAATTTCCATGGTGCATCTGCAGCAGCACAACCGGTCACCTTCATTTGTCTCAGCTGCAACAAAACATGTCTCTCCCACATCAGTCTCTACAGGCACAGCAACCTTTGACTTCATCTCCAAAGGCGTAATCCTCCATTGTCTCCCAAGACAGATGGATGCCAACCAAGAATTTTAGTTTCTGTTGACTCTTCCTCTCCTCCTCCCAACTTTCTAGATCTGAACATGAAAGTAGTGGGAGGAGGGAATCAAACGCCATTCTCCTTCCAAAATAAGGAGCAAAAGGGATTTGCTTTCAATCCCATGAATTCCAAAATAAGGAGCAAAAGGGATTTGCTTTCAATCCCATGAATTTTAAGGGTGTCTGAGTAAGCCTTTTAGGATGCAGACAGAATTCAAAGTATTTCAGTAATGGGTCATATAGGGAGGATATTCCCAGCATTCCTTACTCCTTTAACCTCAGGAATAACATTTTTTGAGTGTGGGAAAGAAAAGTAAGAGGATTCTCGTGTTGCCTCTGGTCCTCCAGGGTGAGCCCAGACAGGAAACTGCGGCCCTAACAGGCTTCATAAGATGACTAAGGAAATTCCATGCCCTACACAAAGAATCAAACCAACTTCATTCCACATTTGAGACTTCTGTAGGGAACCTTTCAAGCATCTCTCCAGATCTGGAAGGCTGAGGAGACCTCCTTTGGGTGGCTTCACAGGGCAGGAAGATAAATCAGGAGTTGCTACTCTCTAGCATATTTACACAACCACCACATGTTGATCAGGGTTCCCTCTACCTCGTGGCACTTCCAGAATAAATTAGACTTTTTAAAAATAAATTTTCACTAATTTGCTGGGTGTCAAGTACACCAATACATCATCTTTTGTAGGTTTTCCTTAATAAGATAACAGGCAGAGAAATTCATGGTTTCCCCCCATAATTTTTCCAATGAGGACAATTCTATGTTGTAACCAATATCTATGGCCCATTTTGTCATTGTCACCTTTACCATCTCATCTTTGGCCTCCCACTCCAGTAGCAGTTTATAAATTTTCAAGATTAATTTATTACCCTTTCCTATTGCAATTTTTTCAAATTCTGAACTCATTTCCACAAATATCTTTTCCTTATTGTCTCTTTTATATAACTCGTTCACCTGAAAGTACTGAAATCAATCTACAGTATGATCCAAAATCTCTTCTCTCTCCTCCTTCTCTAAACTCTGTAAGGTGGCCCACTTCTCATCCATGTTCAACCTTTTCACTGAGACCACCTCAGTTGGTGATATCCATCTTTGGGGTTTTCTCTCTAAAAAATCTATTGGGGTTTTCTCTCTAAAAAATCTATGTGTCTCTGCCAAACCATGTATGTCCTTCTACTTATGACATGGTTTTGGAAACCTTTGGGCACCCTTGATTTGTCATAATGCAGATATGCATGCCATCCAAAGCATAGATCAAAACGTTCTAAGTCTAAAAGATTGGTATCTCTTAGCTCCATCCATTCTTTCATCCAGTAGATGCACACTGCCTCGTAATAAAGTCAGAGGTCTGGAAGGGCAAAACTCCCTCTTTCTCTTATGTCTGTCAGATTTTTATACTTAATTCAGGGTTTCTTTGTTTGTTTAAAAAACTGTTAGCCCTGGCTTAGGTGGTGGTTAGAGAACTGGGGTTTCATTACAGGAAGCAAAATACCTCAGACCATCACTGTGTATCATTACAGCCCATAAGGATTAGAAACTTGCTTATTACAATGAAAGCAGAGATTCTCCAGAAGCTGAATTCTGCACCTATAATTACACTGTATTGCTGGGCTCCTGCGGAACGGCAGCACACACAATGCCCTGTTGAGATGCCTTGCCTACAGCACCTCATGTGAGCTGAGCAGATTCTTGGAACAGATGGAAGTGGCAGTTCAAAACATCTGAAGCAGGGGTCGGCAAGGTTTACCTCGCCTGAGCCAGTTCACTCCAGCAGAGATCTCTCCGTGGGCTGGACTGCGCACTCGCCCATGATTTCCGGCATCTGTGCCTGCACCGCACTGGTTTGGCGTAGTGTGTGGGAACTTGTTGCGCAGGCGGCTCGGTTCAGGGGTGGCTCGTGGGCCAGTTAAACGACCCCCATGGGCCTTAGGATGCCTACCCCTGATCTGAAGGGCAACAGGTTGGCAGAGGCTGTTCTAGAATACGCAGGGATTCCAGGGAAAGGTGGAAAAGCTCCAAAAGGTAAGGAAGTTTGAAAGCTAAGCTCTAGCTGAAGGAACCAGTCAACAGGGAGGTCTGCCCTACAACCAAGATATCTGCAGGAAGCAAGTCTCCTTGTATACATTCAACTCCCCACCCCCACCAAAAAACCTTCCCAGTACCTGAAACAAAGGTTGAGAGAGAATTAATTCTGTGCCAAAATTCCTCTCAAAATGAGATACTGCACCTTGGCAGGAGTTGCTATTCACAGGTTGCATCAGTGTTGGAAACCCAAATCACTAAGTGGATACCACAGGTCTGGCTGCAACAATTTATATTCTCCTTAGTGGGATCCCAAACACAGAATCCCTTTTCCACCTGCACTCCCTTTTGACTAGGAGGAATGCAGGATCAGATCCCCAAACATACATGTTCTGTTATGCTAAGGTTCCTGTGGCTCCACTCCAGAGGGAACAAACATACCTTTACTTATTTTTTTCTAAAAAGGAATTGTAGTTTCAACTAACAGGCCAGAAAAAGCTGAAAAGACCTTTTGTTACGGAGGGCAAAAATGTCTGGAGTATAATTGTACAAACACTTTCACATTTTCTGGACTAAAACTGATTGCATTCTAGTCCGTCCGCCCCCCCCCCCCAATGCATCAAAAGACACTGAAATATTTTAGAATTCTTTGCTGCTGCCTAATAAAGATGGAACTGGAGGCAAAGTCGCTATTTAAAAACAAAATGAAATAAAGCTCCTAGAGCAGCTGAATCCCAGGAATAATTTTGCAAAGACAGGGAACAATCCACCAACAGTTTTTCCCTCATAAGCCCCACAAATGGAGGGGCGTAACACACGTAACTCTCTTTCCTTTCAAACAGACCCTATTGCAGTAGAAGGAGTGTCTCCAATATTTGCCCGAGATCCTTTAAAGAAAGACTAACACAGAAAATGGGGCAATACAAAACAAAAATCTCACAGCGCTATTTTTCAGGGAGCTTGCATATATTTAGTTACTAAAACTATTAGGATGCAAATCTCAAAATGTGCAAGCCTTCACTTAGCCAATAAATACAGAAACTGGCATACATTGTCCTTGCATAATAAAAGGCTCGCTGGTAAAATAGCAGGAGCTCTACGTAAATAAGCAACATTCTTCTTGGCTGAGGTCACTGACTCACTCTATTCTACTTCACCCCAGTCTGGAATCTGACAATTTAAGTATGGGAGAGGGAGGCACTGCCACTCTTCAGCCCCCTCCCCGTACACACACAGACACACACACACACAGCGGATTTCATTTTAAATGCAGTTTTAAATCTTAAAGAGAGGCATCCTATGACAGTAGCAAGACACAAATATTTTAATTAGGGATATGAAAGGCTTGTGAAATTATCCTAAAAAGACAAAGGAAATGCCACTCACAATTCAAAGTTTAGGAAAATGTGTCCATGTTGTGTATGTGTAGATAGGTACCTCAAATGTACTATGTTTACTGTATATTTTATCTATATTCATGAGACAAAGTACGACCAGTTAGAATTTCTTTTAGAAATCCGTTGGCTGCATTGCACACTATCAACAAGCACAGGGGCTGTATGTCGGCAACAGAATATGGCCTTGGGCCCAAGTTTAGCTTCTTGGGAAACTCAGCTATTGTTTATTTTTATTGTTATTTTAAGAAAAGCATGTTTTTAGATTTTGGACCTCTGAAAATGCACTTGAAAGTATATGAGCAGGACGAGGAGGCTGAATATGAGTGCTTTGAATAGGAAACATTTTCTGAGCACATACAGGGCAGGATTCTGCCCAAAATGTATTTACGGTGGTACCTTGGTTTACAACCATAACCCGTTCCAGAGATCTGTTTGTAAACCAAAACAGGTTGAACCCAAGGCACGCTTTCGCCAATGGGGCCTCCAAAAAAAAAAAATTGTTCGTAATCCAAAAAAAATGGGTTGTAATCCAAAAGAAGTTTGCAAACTGGGACACGCACTTCCGGGTTTGACGTGTTTGTAATCCAAAATGTATGCAAACCAGACTGTTTGCAAACCAAGGTACCACTGTATTAATTTGAAAATGTACAGAATATTCCAAGGTGACTTTCCGGATACAATAAAATCAGTTAATGAATATCTATAAAACATAACTAAAAGCATCAGTAAAGCATCAGTAGATATTGGTTGGTTTAAATGAAAGTTCATGATGAGCAGTCCTGCCTAAGTGGTAAAGGTAAAGTGACCCCTGACCATTAGGTCCAGTTGCGGACGACTCTGGGGTTGTGGTGCTCATCTCGCTTTACTGCCCAAGGGAGCCGGCGTACAGCTTCTGGGTCATGTGGCCAGAATGACTAAGCCACTTCTGGTGAACCAGAGCAGTGCACGGAAATGCCGTTTACCTTCCAAAAAGAAGGGAGGGTGGTTCCTGACAAATCTCTACAGGCAGCGAGTTCCACAGGGCAGCAGGGACTGTTACCCTAAAGACTCAGTCCCTAGCGAAGGCCAACTGATCCCACGGGCCAAAGTGCCCCATCAGAGGATCTCCGGGATTGAGGTGGAGGATCGAATGCAACAGAATACAGAGCAATTGCATTGAGAGGCTGTCATGTCCGGTTGCGAATGGGATCCATTCCGGTGGACCGCTTCTGCGCATGCGCACCAAAACCCAGAAAAATACTTCCGGGTTTGCTGCGTTCATATCCCGAAGTTTACATATCCAGAGGGAAATGTAAGCAGAGGTACGACTGTAATTGCTAATCCTACTATTGGAGCATAGTGGAGCTACTTGTTCAGTTCATATGGAGTGCCAGTGATGCTCCAAAGGCCTAGCTAGGCCCACATGAACTGAGTGGGCATCCTGAAGCCTCAAAAACATGCAGGGATGGCATGACAGAAACATGGGGTCCCTCAGCCCAAATATATATAGAAAACATCCCTTAAGAAAGTTGAGGGGGGGTGGGGCAAGGCGAAATCACTACTTTAAGATAATATTTCCCTTATTAAAATTCTTTTTTTACTGAATTTATACCCCACCCTTCCTCCCCAAGGAGTCCAGGGTAGCAAACAGATAGACAGTTTAAAAACAAAAGGAAAGTGGTCGTGCTTTTACAATCATGTCTCTGCTAACTAGCTTTCTGTTGAAATTCATTCTCTCTCTCTCTCTCTCTCTCTCTCTCTCTCTCTCTCTCTCTCTCTCCCTCCCTCCCTCCCTCCCTCCCTCCCTCCCTCCCTCCCTCCCTCATTGATTGAATTTATATATCGCCCTATACCTGGAGGTCTCATGGTGGTTCACAGAAAAGATCACAATATATAAAATAAAAACAATAACCCAAAAACACCTCCCCAAAAGAGCCACATTTTAAAAGAGTATAGGATGTCAATCAGATCAACCAAAGTCCTGGTTTTTGCCTGGCACCTAAAGGTGTATAATTAATGTTCTTTGGGAGACTGTGGCCCTCTGAAACATTAAGCCAGAAATAACCATTTGTTCCATTTTGTGATTTCAAGAATGAACAGAAGTAAAAACACTGCTATGCAGAGCTCAGGCCAAAAGCCAGGGTCAAGTAGTGCTCTTTCAGAGGTCCCCATGGACAAGTCTCTGCAGCTAACTTTGGGCTAACTCATGGAGAAGGCGGAAGGGTGGCTGTTTGAGCAGGCCTTGCGCCAAGCCAGCCTCTCAGATCAGCCACTCAGCTGCAGCCACGTCCCGACATCAGTTCCAGTTCCCACAACCGCTTGACATAATGTGGGATTGTTTTTTTAAGCATCCTAGGAATGTTAAAAATATATGATCAAGGCAGTGGGAAGTGGGAGGTCATGCTAGGGGGGAGGGGGGCAAGAACCCACTCCCTTGGGTAATTTTTGTATTTTCCATCTACCCTTTCATTAATAGTTAACACAGCATTGTTGGATGTGGAGAGAGAAGGGCCACAAATCACACCCAAGCAGACCCTATGCCAGGGCATTATAAACAAAAAGTTCTGTAGCCATCCAGTAACAAATAAATATAGTTACAGATAGGTAGCCGTGTTGGTCTGCCATAGTCAAAAAAAAATAAAAAAAAATCCTTCCAGTAGCACCTTAAAGACCAACTAAGTTAGTTCTTGGTATGAGCTTTCGTGTGCATGCACACTTCTTCAGATACCTCATACCAAGAACTAACTTAGTTGGTCTTTAAGGTGCTACTGGAAGGAATTTTTTTATTTTGTTTTAAATAAATATAGTAGTAAGTTTCATATGACTGCCCATCGACAAACGTTCCCTGGAGGGCTCGCAAATATTATGGTATCAAAAATGCAACACAATAGCTAAAATCAATAAAAAACAGTAAAAGACAGCAAAATATTTCCTTGTAACAGATACAGAATAAACTGATTACAGCTTTTGTTGAAACGCAGTCATAACAGTTCAAGGTTAATTTTACTACAAAACCCTGCAGCAAGAAAAAACAGAATTCAGCCGCCTGGTTGCTCAGGACCTTTAAAAATGTGGTAATTTATGTCCCCTCCTTCCACCATGGAGCTTAGGGTGGTGTTCATGGCTCTCCCTATGCCCTCTCATTTTATCCTCCTAACAACCCTGTGAGGCAGGCTAGGCTGAAAGAGTGGCTGGCCCAAGATCACCTAGTGGGCTTCATGACAGACCTGGAGGATTTGAACTCAAGTCTCCCCAGTCCAAATCCCATACTCTAATCAAAACACAACACTAGCACAAGCGTCTTAGGCAAACCGTTTGTCTACTATTGGCTTCTGCCAACCGTTCAGGTATCAGAAAACTCTCACCTTTCCTTATTTTTCTTTCCTCTAGGAGGAATGTGTGTCATTCTTTTGGCTTTTCCACACACTATAGGACTTCCAATAACATTTTGATTAAGTTCCTCACCAAATATACACGAGTAAGCCCAGTGCTCATGGAATGTGCAGAGGTCCTACAACTCCCATCAGCCATAGCATCATATGGTCATGGTGACTGGGGCTAATGGAAGTTCTAGTTCAAAACAGCTGGAGCACACCAGGTTCACAAAGCCACACTGATCAAAACTAGGGAGATGTGTAAGGTGGAGGCAATGTGTACAGGTGGCCTCAATTTATTAATTCGTTTATTCATTCACTCACTCACTCACTCACTCACTCATTACGGATTTATCCATGCTCAGTAACAACTGCTCTCTGGCTAATGAAAAAAACATGCTTTAAAAAGTTAAAAATCACAAAATCCATGTACCGTAGCACCTCAGTTTAAGTATGTAAACAGCCCTTTTTACATACTTTTTGGTAGACGAATTCTGCAAAACCGGAAGTAGTGTTCCAGTTAGTGGACTTTACCTCGGTCTATGAATGGAAGCTGAACGGTAGAAGGGCACCGGTGATGGGAGGCCTCATTAGGGAAAGCGAACCTCTGTTTAAGAACAACTTTAAGAATGAACTTCCAGAATGGATTAAGTTCATAAACCGAGGTATCACTGTAAAACTGTATCAATAAGACGAGGGGAGGATGGATTTTTAATTGTAAAAACTTCTTTAAATCTTTTTACCAAACAACACCCCCCCAACACATCCACATAAATAAAATTCTTTTTTAGAAGCACTAACTCTAAAACATCTGCTTTATTTTATGCCATCTTATTTTTATTTTGCTGCTTATGTGCTATGTTTTATTGCATGCCACTCTGAAATTGTTTTTCCAATAAAAAGGGATAGACATATTTTAAATAAATAAATACTCATTTTAAACCAGAGAAGTCTACAAACTATGGCAAGCAGCCATGCAAGTCCTACAAAGTTATACAACCACATTAGCAACCACCCAGAAAATCTAACAGATTTTAAAAACAGAGTTTAAAAGGCCCGTGAAAATAAATATATATTTTTTTCCTTGTGTCAAAGAGTCATTAAAATAGGTGCTGGGACAACCCCTCTGCAGAAGGTACTCCAAACCTGAGAGGCTGCTCCTGAGAAGGCCCTTATCACCTTAAATATTCTCCAGTATCTGTGCAGGTAGATCTCATCTTAGGTTGATTTTATATGCATGATCACAGCTTTATGCTGATAACAGAAAAATAAATATATGGGATAGAAGAACAGGGAAACCCCGTGGAAGGGTCATCTGAGATCTCACAAAATCTCACAGGACCTCATTGGAGCCTTAGAGGACCTTCTAGAGTCCTCATGCAACTCAGAGGTGGTTTTAGGGTAGCATGATTGGTTCAGCCGCACTGAATACTGCACTGTAGGGGGTGCTACAACAATTCTGTAGCATGGAGCATGAGAAGGGGGGGCAGGGAGAGAGTCAAATTTTAAGGTGCTGCTGAAATTTGAGAGCCCAAAGTCTGCTACTGCACAACATTCCCAGTTCCTGGTAAGCAAGGAGGGCAGTTTTAAAAAGCTCCCTGTCTTGCATGGGGGGGCAAGGCCTGCTCAATGCAGGCGTTAGACATTTAGAGTTCCAGGAGTCATTCTGGCTTTGCACGATTTTGCTTATATACACAATAGCCAGGAATGAAACCCCTGCATATCATGAGACCTGCCTGGACACTTTGGAAACATAGCAATAAAAATGAAGCGTCACTTTCCAGCCGAAATTTGACCACCACAGGTATTCTGCTCTACAGTGGGTTAAGCAGAGCACCAGTCGCCTCACTTCTGGTAAAATCACAGCATCACTACTTTTGCAATCCATTATAACCTGCGAATCCCCAAGTATTCCTAATTTCACCTTCATTTTACACATTTAGACCTTCGATTCATCAAAATGCCATGCACGCAGTGAAGGCACCCCAAGGGGCAGGCCTCAAAATCCAACAGTGACACAAGTTAAGGCATTTTTTTGCAAGAGGCCATAAAAGCACGCGACTTACCACAAGAGCAGCATGTAAAGCAGTTGGTGTGGTAGAGGTTCCCCATGGCCTGGCAAGCCTGGCTGGCCCCGTATACCCCCTTTCCGCACTTGATACAAATGCCTATGGAGAAGAGAGAGAAGGAAAATTAGAACCCAATAGAAATCCAACTAACAGCTGCAGACGCCTGACCAGCAGGCACTACCAACCCATGAAGCCAGCTGTTCTTATTGCTCAATAGGTGCCAGGAGTTATTTATTTAATTGCATTTTGATCCCACCTTTTTTCTCCAAGGAGCTCAAGGTGGTAAACATGGTTCTCCCCTTCCTCATTTAATCCCCACAACAACTCTTTGAGGTAGGTTAAGCTAAGAGGCAGTGACCCAAGGCCCAAGGTCACCTAGGGTGCTTCATGGCCAACTAGGGATTTGAACCCCGTTTCTCCCAGGTCCTAGTCCGACACTAACCACTACATGAGTGCTCTCCAACCTTGGGTCCCCACAAGCTGTCGGACTACAACTCCTATCATTCCCAGCCAGTTTAGCCAGTGGTCAGAGATTATGGGAGTTGTAGTTCAACAACATATGGGGACCCAACACTGCACTATCCCACACAGGCTTTCAGTCATTTATTTCAGCATGGAACGTTGCAACTATTAAGTGCTAGAAACTGCTCCCCCCCACCCTTGTTCCTTAAGAAGAAAAGAAAAGACAACACACACAAAAGCTAAATTTCCAAAAATTTAATTCTGAGAGGGGTAGCCAATGCCGCTAAAGACAGAATCAGGATTCCAGATGATCTTAAGAGATTGGAGAACTGGGCCCCAACTAACAAAATGAATTGCAATACGGACGAATGTAAGAATAAGATGGGGGACACCTCGCATGCCAGCAGTAAATGTGAAAAGGATCCAGAGGTTTAGTAGACCACAAGCTAATGTGAGTCAACCATGTGATGCAGCAGCAAAAAAAAGCCAATGCTATTCTAGGCTACATCAACAGATGTAGTGTATAGTGTTCAGATCAAGGGAAATAATAGTACCACTCTCTTCTACCTTGGTCAGACCACACCTAGAATACCGTGTCCAATTCTGGGTGCCACAATTTAAGAAGGATGTTGACAATGGCTTCAAGTTACACAATAGGACATTCTGACATCAGGAAGACCTTTCTGCTGGGAAGAGCTGTTCTGACAGTGGACCCATGAGAGGTGGTGGACCCTACTTTCTTTGAGTTTTTAAAGCAAAGGTTGGATGGCCATCTGGCATATATGATCTATTTGCAGGGGGGTAGAGTCCCTTACAATTCTATGATTCATGGCTCAGCGTATCTGCTCAAAACAGAACTTGCACGCCACAGACATGGGGGAGTAGGGCTGAGCCAGAGCTGTGTCATTTTGCAACACCATCTATCTATGTATGGAACTTTTCAGGCTAACATAAACAAAGACATACTGGCCCTATCTTGAGATTCCAACTGTAAGAGAGGCCACTGACGGAATTAGCAGATGCAGCAAAGAGGGCTTGGTCTTCATTTCAGCTGAGCCTGAGGAACAAAGGTGTAGTCTGCCAAAAGAAGGATGGAAGAGGTGGCTTTGAAGAAAGGTTGGAAGAACATGGATGTCCTGGGAGAAGTTCTAGGCGTAACGGACACCAAGGGAGAGTCAGAATATTGAAGGAGAGGAGGGCATTTGCAGGAATATAAGGTAGAAATATTGGGGAAAGCATGACTGGGAAAAGCTACCAAGACAGTGGTTGGTTCTGTTCCTTTTTGTAGGAGTGGTGGGCTTATTAGAAACAACCCATCTCAAGAAGCCAACAGATTCCCTAGGGAGTTTCCATCAGGTATGGCGTCAACAGACTTGTGCAGTTGACACCAATGTTCCTAAGTGGACTCTTGCTATAAAGAGAGTAATTGACAGTTGACTGCAACACAAGTTGAATGTTCATAAACTCAGTAAACTGCAGCTGAAACCCACTTTACAGCTTGGCACATGCAACTGGCACATATACTGATACATACAGGAGCTTTCTCTGTTGTGCACACACCCCTTCAATTATGGAGTGTCCTTCCCCTACCCTGGAAGGGCTGATGGTGATGAGTCTAAAGGGATTCCACCATCAAGCAAAAATAATCTTCTTGTTCCAGGAAGTTGGGAGTAAAATAGTAAAAGCACCCTGTGGTTTTAGTACGTTGCTGTTGCTGATAGTTTATCTGGTTGGTTTCATCATTGTGGTGTATTTGAAGTACAGTGGTACCTCTGGTTACGTACTTAATTCGTTCCGGAGGTCCGTTCTTAACTTGAAAACCACTTTAGCTAATGGGGCCTCCCACTGCTGCCATGCCACTGTGCGATTTCTGTTCTCATCCTGAAGCAAAGTTCTTAACCCGAGGTACTATTTCTGGGTTACCCGAGGTATTATTTCTGAGTCTGTAACCTGAAGTGTCTGTAACCTGAAGCGTATGTAACCCGAGGTACCACTGTATTGCTAGAAACTGCCCCACTCTACAGTTTTAGAAAATAATAATAATAATACATTACACATGTCTACCATCATGTCTAAAGACCCAAGTAGTTTTGAAGCAATGGAAATGAGATCTTCCAAAAGGAGGTGTTTACAATTCCCAAAGAGGAATACGCAATACATACTGTGTAGAACAGCCCAGCAAATGTCACCATACAATTACACTGGAGCACAGTAGTGTACAAGCAGCACTGCTCAATGCTGCCTCAGCTGAAGTTTCTGTCCTATTAACTAAGTTTATTTTTGGCCATGCAAACAGCTCTTTTAGAGTCCTCTGGCACCTCGCTGCCGCCATCTGCACTCTTTCAGAATCTGAGCACATCAGTGACTGACTGACTGCTGCTGCTGACATTTCAAGCCAGGAGAAACAACCCCTTTGATTCTCCTGTTCTCATTCCAAAGATGGCAGAAGTCCATTTCCTTGCCTTTTGAGAGCTCATTCACAAACACAGCTAGATGCTGCCCATCCTTTTGCAAATTCATTGACAGTGCTCTCTCTCCTGGGAAACACTGTGGCATGAGGATCTGTTGCCCATTACCCCTGCTTCCAAAGCCATTAGTCCAACAGGAGCAGATCACTGGCAATTTCAATTCATTTCACCAAAAAACACAGCACTGAACAGCTGCCAGGTTGAAAATTATGTAGCTTAAGCAAGGTGTATTATAAATAATATAACAGGGGTGTACTGTCCACCCTGCTGCTCACCCTCCCTAAGTGATCAGGTGGAGGTAATCTCAAATGTGATATTAGAAAACCCTCTCATGGTGGTTATGGTAGAACTTGTATATTCACACTGATTCATGTTATAGGTTTTAACAACAGCAACGGCAGTTTTCCAGCTTTTTAGTTCTATGGGCAGCATTTCATACTGTAAACAGAGGCGGTCTTTGGAATAAGGCACAACCATAGACCAAACATTATATTGTGTCTACAACGCAATCCCATACAGGTGGGAATTTCCTCAAGGTCTGTCATTTACCTATAAAGGAAAGAAGGTAAGAATCAAAACGCCAGAAGACCACCAGAAGTTCCTACACGACAACGAGGAGGACCTCCAAAAGAGAGCCGTAGATTCTTGGCCTCCACCACCGGGATTACCACCAGGATCCACACCATCTGGAGGCGGCCCGGCACCACAGCTTCCGGAAAAGGAAGACAAATTAGATACCCAACTGTGATATCCAAGAAGTAGACCGGGATGTCTCTACAGCTTCTTAGCTGGAATATAAATGGCGGGAATTCTCCAGAAAAACGCAGAAAAGTATTTCATATTTTGAAAAAAGAACAATTGGACATTATTTGCCTGCAAGAAACACATGTGACAAGACTCCATAGAAAAGTGCTAATTAATAAAAGGTTAGGCCAAGAATTTATTTCATCGGATAAAGTTAAGAAAAGAGGAGTGGTGATCTATGCAAAGGAGAACTTGTCCCCAAAATTTGTATTTAAAGACGAACAGGGCAGAATTTTGGCAATTGAAATCCAGACACAAGGAGAAAAGTTTTTAATCCTAGGAATCTACGCCCCAAATGATGGAAAATCGGAATTTTTTAAGAAGCTGCATGAGATTATGCTGGACTATTTGGACTATAACAACATTATCATGTTGGGAGATATGAACGGTGTCGCCTCAGTGAATATGGATAAGTCACAAAGTGCTAATATAACGAAAGATGGCAGACTTCCAAAAACCTTTTTTGAAATGACTGACAATTTGGATTTGATCGACATATGGAGGATCAAGAACCCTCTAGGGAAAGAAGGAACTTTCTTTTCTGAGGCCCATATGACATGGACGCGAATCGACCAAATATGGATAACTAGAGGGCTGGCACCTAAGACCAGAAAAGTGGAAATCTGCCCAAAAACCTGCTCCGACCACAACGCCTTGAGAATGGAATTGAGACTAAATACAACCGGATCGTTCAGATGGAGAATGAATGACGCCTTGTTAAGAGATCAGGAGATTGTTAAGAAGGCCCAAAAAGTTTTAAAGGACTATTTTGAAATAAACTTAAAGACAAATGTGGAAAAAAGAATAATCTGGGACGCAAGCAAAGCAGTGATAAGAGGGTTTCTAATACAACAGAACACGATTAAAAAAAGACTCTGGAATGAAAAGAAGGAGAAGATCTTGGAGAAAATAAGAGAAGGAGAGAGAAAACTGAGATCCAGGCCCAAATCGAAGGAAGTATTGAGAGAAGTGAAGTTTTTCCAGGCACAATATTCGAAACTGATAAATCAAGAGGTGGAATGGAAAATTAAACAAATGAAACAAAGATCCTTTGAATCTGCAAACAAATGTGGAAAATTGTTAGCCTGGCAGTTGAAAAAGAGACAAAAACTTAACACAGTTACAAATCTAGAGATTGAAGGTAGAATGGTTCAGAAACCCGAAGAAATCAGAAGGTCCTTCCAGAAATATTTTAAAGAACTCTATTCTCAAAGGCCACAAAAAAGCTCAGAGGTGGACCAATTTGTTATAACTAATGGATTACAAAAAATACCCCAGGAAATGAGAGCAACCCTGAACTGTAATATTACAACCCAAGAAATTGAATGCGCCATTCAGAACCTCCAACTGGGCAAATCTCCGGGACCTGATGGGCTTACTTCCAAATATTATAAGGTACTGAAGGACTCATTGACACAACCATTGCTGGAAGTTTGCAATCAGATTATGGAGGGGAGGAAGGCACCGGAAACGTGGAAAGAAGCCTTCATCACGTTGATCCCAAAACTAGAATCTGAAAAAACTCAACTTAAAAACTACCGTCCTATCTCACTCCTAAATGTGGATTATAAAATTTTTGCAGACATTTTGGCAAGTAGGTTTAAGAAAGTCTTAAATGAAGTTATTCATAAGGACCAAGCAGGCTTTCTCCCTGGTAGGCATTTATTTGACAACACAAGAAACATCATTGACATTTTGGAGTTTTTACAGATTAATTCAAACACAAGAGCGGTGTTGATTTTTATTGATGCGGAGAAGGCCTTTGACAACATTTCTTGGCTGTTTATGAAGAAAAATTTGGAAAGGATGGGAGTAGGGCGGGGGTTTGAAAATGGAATAGAAGCAATTTATTCAGAACAAAAGGCCAAATTGATAGTAAACAACGTGGTGACAGAGGAGTTTAAAATTGAAAAAGGGACACGACAGGGGTGCCCTCTATCTCCTCTGCTGTTTATTTCAGTTCTGGAGGTGCTACTGAACATGATCAGAAACGACCAGTTGACACAGGGAATTGTGGTCGGAGAGAAACAATATAAACTGAAAGCTTTCGCAGACGACTTGGTATTAACATTACAGGAGCCAGCCTCTAGTACTAAAAGAGCGTTAGAATTAATTTCTGATTTTGGTCGGGTGGCGGGATTCAAGCTGAATAAACAAAAAACTAAAGTTTTAGCAAAAAACTTGACAACTACTGAAATAGAGGAGTTCAGAAAAGAAACAGAACTAAATGTGGTTAAAAAAGTAAAGTACCTAGGGGTCCATTTGACCTCCAAAAATTTGAATTTATTTAAGGACAACTATGAGAAATGTTGGTCAGAGATAAAAAGAGATCTGGAAACATGGTCAAGATTAAAACTTTCCTTGTTGGGCAGAATAGCTGCCATAAAGATGAATGTATTGCCGAAAATGCTATTTTTGTTTCAGTCCCTCCAGGTCGTGGATAAGGTGGAATGTTTTGGAAAATGGCAGAGGGATTTATCCAAATTTGTCTGGCAGGGCAAAAAGCCCCGAATAAAGTTTAAAATACTAACAGATGCGAAAGAAAGAGGGGGGTTTGCCCTGCCGGACTTGAGGTTATATTACGAAGCCGCAGCCCTCTGCTGGTTGAAGGATTGGATCTTATTGGAGAACACCGATGTCCTTGACCTGGAGGGATTTGATAATGCTTTTGGGTGGCATGCATATTTGTGGTATGACAAGGTTAAAGTTCATAAATTGTTCAAAAACCATATTGTCAGAAGGGCAATTTTCATGGTCTGGTCAAAATATAAAGACTTATTGGAGAGTAAAACTCCGAGGTGGCTCTCACCGATGGAGGCCAAAGCACGTAAAAGACTCAATATGGAGGCCCACTGGCCTAAATATTGGGAAATAATTGAAAAAATTGGAGATAAATGGAGGTTACAGAGTATGGAAAAGTTAAAAAACAAGGTGCGAGATTGGTTGCATTATGCTCAAATTCAGGAAGTTTTTAAAGCAGACAAAAAAGTGGGTTTTCAGGAGGAAAAATCGAAACTAGAAACAGAGTTGCTTGAGCCAAAATCCAAGCTAATTTCGAGAATGTATAACTTGCTGCTTAAATGGAACACACAGGATGAGATTGTCAAATCCTCTATGATAAAGTGGGCACAGGATTTGGGGCATAACATTATGTTTGAAGACTGGGAAAGGTTATGGAACACCGGAATGAAATTCACGGCATGTACTGCCTTGAAGGAAAACATTATGAAAATGATATACCGGTGGTACATGACCCCAGTCAAGCTTGCAAAGATATATCACCTGTCTGACAATAAATGCTGGAAATGTAAGGAAGAGGAAGGGACATTTTTACACCTCTGGTGGACCTGCCCGAAAGTGAAGGCCTTCTGGGAAATGATACATAATGAACTAAAAAAGGTGCTGAGATTCACCTTACCTAAGAAACCGGAGGCCTTCCTTCTGGGCATGGTAGACCAGAGGATGGTCAAGAAAGATAGAATTTTCTTTATGTACGCTACTACAGCAGCGAGGATTCTGTTGGCAAAGCACTGGAAGACACAAAATCTACCCACATTGGAAGAATGGCAGACGCAGCTGATGGACTATATGGAGTTGGCTGAAATGACTGGCAGAATTCGAGACTCGGGAGAAGAAGAAACGGAGGAAGTTTGGAAAAATTTTAAGGACTATTTGAAAAAGCATTATAAGTTGTATGAATGTTAAAAAATGCTCCTTTCTAGGAAGGTATAGCTTCAGTATCGGCAAATTTCTGAATTGATAAATAAGACACTATAAGACAGAAGTGAGGTAACGAAATATTTTTATTGTGTGGAAATTAAAAATTAATGCAATTGTATCGAAATGTTTACATCAGATAACACGATAAAATGGAAGATATATTGTTATGTACAAAACAAGTCAACAAATTGCTGAGGTTTTGGTTATACAGGGAATGCAGTGCTCGGGAGATGGGGGAAGTCCATTGGATTCATGGAAGTATGTATTTGAAAGTGGAAATTTGTTTATTAAAAACCTAATAAAATATTTATAAAAAAAACAAAAAAAAAACAAACATTATATTGTGTCAGTTCAACAACTATACAGAAGGATCTTTTACTACTAAATCAATTAAGGGTGCATTCAGATGTGGGGAATATTGCATTAGTTTTTCTGATGATAATGCTCTGCACTTCTGTCCTGTTTACAAATGTTCCTCTCACACTGCAGTACCTATTGTGATATGACACTGGGACTGTTCAACTAGTATGCCAGCATGTCACATTGAATTTCACCACACCAGTGGGTGTGGTATGAAACAATAATAGACATCACTGAAAAAGGTCACCCTCCCTCATCCCTTCCACACATGCACGCTGCTTCTGTTCACCCATGAAAACAGCAGGAAAAAACTGTATACTGTATACCACCTCAAATTTCACTACTTTACTCCCATGATTTTCAGGGTTAAGAGGACTGCAATTGGTTATTTTCTGGAATCAAATAACATGGAAATGAGCACTAAACACGTGCAACATCCTGTTAGTTCAAATATAATGTGGAAACCTAAGAGTTTGGGAAACTTTGGGGAAATTGAACAACAGTCTATCAGGGGAATAAAACAAGGTTGCCTAATGGCAATTATCCTGTTTAATAATTATATAAATGACATAGTCCATATACTGGAAACAGAGGATGTGGGCTCACCTGTTACATACGGCAGAAAGGTTTAGAATTTAATGTATGCAGATAAACTAGTGTTAATATCTCTTACCTGGTTAGGTGTGAAGAAACTACTTAAAAAGGCTTATAGTATATTACAAAGAAGATAAATTATATTGAATCCAAAATAATGTTATTTGGACATTGCTCACCAAAACATAACTGGCAAATAGATGGGCACACAATAGAACAAGTCTATATGTGCAAGAATTTTGGTATTCTCTTTGAAGAGAATTTATACAGTACTGGAAAGCACACTGGGAGTCTAGCCAAGCAAGTGAGTGGAGCAATACAAAAGTTTCCCCCCACCCCCCAATACAAAAGAGTGAAGTCAACCCCTGCTTTGAAAACATTTCAAGCCAAGGTGGTTTCCCAACTGCTGTAGGGCTCAGAGATGGGGTGGGGGAATAAAATGTGGATTAAACTACTAGAAATAGAACAGATTTATTTATTTTTAACGAAGACTGTTAGGTCCCTCACCTCCCAGAATGCCAGCCTCTGTCCCTTGGCCATAGATGGACTGGGCCACCACTGAATTAAGGACAGAAGTGGCACTACTGAAATCTCATAAGCATATACAGATCTCATCAGAAGAATGGGACATCATCTTTCAAGCAACATGGGAAGTCAATGTGAAATTATTCAAAATCTATTACAAAAGTATAATCTGCCAGAATCATTTAGGCCCACTTAGACAAAAAAAGAACCAGGGAACAGGTTTTTACAGCTCAGAATTAATGCAGAAACCTTCTGGCCCTATTAAGAGCTTTTGAACTTAAACAGAGAAAGGTCTTTACTTATTTTGAATGTATAACCCTTATAGAAAATTGGTTATTTTGTCTCTCTTCCTCTGCCTCCCCACTCCCCAACCCACTTCTCTTGTTACTTCCCACACTGTCAAGATAAAGAAAGTAAAATCCTTGTGGCTGGGACCTGCCCTTTTAAAGATCTACAATATACTGTATAACACCACATACAGTTATATAAATAAAATGTTTATTGATAATTTAAATAGGACTCTGAGTCTTAACATACTTAACAGAAATAAAATGCAGAGCATACATACATATTAAGCCGGCACTAACTTTGCTTCAGGAGCAATCTAAGTTTCTTCTTCTGAGTAACACAACACTGCATTCCTGACAGAGAGATACAGGGATGGTGAGCAGATAAAACACTGAAAGACTTGGGGACGCAGAAGCTTCTCATGGGTGTCCCAGATGTGGGGAAATTGGGAATTTCTGGGGATGAGCTATTAAAATTCTTACTTAAATCTCAGGACTATAGGCCACAATCCTCCATTCCACTGAGCATTGAGGCAGTTAAAGGAAAGGATGGTACCTCATAGTGCAATACAGTTCAAACTGAGACAGAAGCTGATGTTCTCAGGCTGTATGTGATTGATCATACTACTCAAGAACAAGTACATCTTTGCTTGTAACTGGGTTGTAAGGTAAAGAAGGTAAAGGACCCCTGGACTGTTAAGTCCAGTCAAAGGCGACTATGGGGTGCAGTGCTCATCTCACTTCAGGCTGAGGGAGCTGGAGTTTGTCCATGGACAGATTTCCAGGTCAAGTGGCCAGCATGACTAAACCGGTTCTGGCACAACAAAACACTGTGACGGAAGCCAGAGCACAAGGAAACACCATTTGCCTTCCCGCCACAGCGGTACCTATTTATCTACTTGCACTGGTATGCTTTCAAACTGCTAGATTGGCAGAAGGGAGGACAAAGCAATGGGAGCTCACCCTGTTGCGTAGATTCAAACTGCCGACTTTCTGATCAGCAAGCCAAAGAGGATCAGTGGTTTAGACCACAGTGCCACCCAGTCCCAATAACTGGGTTGTAGCGTATACTAACTGAAGTTAGAGAAGACTCAGTTAAATTAACAGACTCAAATAAATAATGTCCATTAATTTCCATGAGTCACAGGCTGGAAAAAGGCCCTAAGAATGTCCACTGAAGCCATCAGCACAAGCACCACACAAAACCATTACTCAAGGGAGTCTAAAGAGGCCAGATCTAAAACAGGTCTAAAGAAATCTAGCGAGGACACTAACCAGATAATGAACCTCCCCACCCAATTCATATTTCCCCATTGATGCCTCCTGCTCTTCCCCTTAGGAATGAAATAAAATCATCAACACACTGGCTTGGGGACAGGAGGCAACAAAATGAGTACTTATCTCTCCACTAACTTTATATGCATGAATGTGCAAAATGTCTAGAAATTGTGGGTGCCAAGGGCACATTCCAGCAAAGGAAAAGGCACTCGAGGGAGTTGCACAGCAAGGCCTTTGGGGCGTGTAGCCTAGGGAGTGTCTCAAGGGCCAGATGGAGAGATTGGAGGGCCTCATTTAGCCTGCAGGCTATGGGCCCCATTCTCATGACATAAGAGGTGTCCTGCTGAATCAGGCCAAAAGCCCCATCTAGCACAGCACATCCTTTCTCCAGCAGTGGCCATTGAGATGCCTGTGAAAAGCCCACAAGTTGGGAATGACTAAGGCAGCTGCCATCTTGTTTGAGCCCATCATATGGTACTCAGGTACAGGGCCTCTGACTGAATGCAAGGGCCGGATTGGGCTATCATAGCCAATAGCCACTAACACACCCACCCTGCATAAATTCACAGAAAAACCACCCACGTTGCTAGTCCTCACCACATAAAAATAGCCTTCTGGATCAGACAGCATCCTGTTCCTATAGTGTCCCACAAGATGCCTGTTGAAAATCTGCAAGAAGGACCTGACTTTGAGAGCCCTCTCCCCTCCTGTGACTTCCAGCAACTGGTACTCTCTCTCTGAAGTGTTACTACTGCCTCTGATTACTATGGAGGCAGAGCATAGACATCCTGGCTAGTAGCAGCTATTGATGGTGGCCTTACATTGCATGAATTTGGCCAATTTTGTTTTACAACCATCCAAGTTGGTAGTACGTTTCACATACAGTGGTACTCAATTCTGTAACTGCAAGAATGTCACTTCATCCCACATTGCTTGGCTCTGTTGTGAAGGCATGAACAGCCTCCAGTGGTTTTGTGTTAGGGGCAATGTCAAAGCTCCTTCTGTGCTACTTGCCCTGGACAAGACTGGACACTTGATACAGTGGTATCTCGGGTTACAAACACTTCAGGTTACAGACTCCGCTAACCCAGAAATAGTACCTCGGGTTAAGAACTTTACTTCTGGATGAGAACAGAAATCGCGCATTAGCGGCGCAGCAGGAGGTCCCATTAGCTAAAGTGGTACCTCAGGTTAAGAACAGTTTCAGGTTAAGAACGGACCTCCAGAATGAATTAAGTTCTTAACTCGAGGTACCACTGTAATGCAGTAGGAAAGTCCAGCAACATGAGTGGAACAAATCCAGCAACTCACAGGATTTCTGAAAGTCAGAGCTGATGGAAATGGAACGGCTGTCTGGCAGAGAATCACACCATGCTGGTGATCTTACCAAACGTACACTCACCCACCCAGGTTGGTAAACTTTACCCTCATCAACCCCACAAAAGCTCAAAGCAGATAAATCAGGCTCCACCAAACGGCAAAGAGGTTATAGTTAGAACAGCACACCAGGGATCAGGATCTAAACCAGCTTTGGAGCCTCTAATTCTGGCACAAGCTACTTCCCTTCCCAACTCCATTCTCAATGTGTAATTTGAGATTATGACACCCTGAGTGGACACAGAACCCTCCCTCATTCATGAGAGCACAGACAGCTTGGGGAAACTCTGAGCAGAGCTGCATAGATGCTGGCCCAAGTCCGGTTTCTGTATTTTGGGACTACAACATCCCATGGTCTCAATATCAAACTATTTCAGCAAATGAAAGTTCCTACTCCTTTAACCCTCACTGAGTTATCATAAAACACCTGCTTGCTTTGTAATGGCGGCAGTGTGGTGGGCTGTATCAACTTTGTAGTAGTGAAATATTCAGTATTTGCAGATGTTTGTGTACTTTTAAGCTATGTTCCTATGGTATGTGGATTAACAGCAGAACAGCAAAAGTGGACAGTGTGAGCCTTTACTGTTGCCAAGAGACTTATGCTTCAAGCCTAGGAGGATAAATATCCACCACCAATGGTTTGAGCACCTCTTCAACCATGCTACATTTCAGTGTATAAACAGTAATTTCATGTGCATATACTTTTTGGACATCCAGATGCTTATATCTTAACATGTATCATTTCAGGTGGCTATTGTATTCTCAGTGTTAACTGACACTGTATAGCATGTTTTTCCTGTCTTTTTTAAAATCTTAGTTTGCCCCCCTCCTTTGTTAAATTTGACACTACAAATATGTAAGCACAATGCACAGAGACCGCAATTAGTTTACAGCTGCCCATCATCATATATTCTATGGGGAGGCTGCATGTTACCATCTACTGATGACAAACATGCCCCACGGCTCCTTTGCTAGGGTGGGGGTTTGAGCCCAGATTCCTAGGTCAGACTCCTCATATTAGATCAGCTCCCACATAAATTTAACCATTCTAAAATCCTTTGACAGCTGTTCTGCTTCCTGGAATAGGGTTCCAACTGGGTTACACCCCATGTATTTTCCTCTGCTTCACACTGTTCCCAGGAGACAGAGATGTTTCCTGGCTCCAGCAAGTCAAGGAAAGCAAACCACTTAGGTTTTTTATTTTTCAAAAATAAAATAAAATAACCTCAACAACAACCCTGACACAGTCAGATGATCTTCTTGGGAGATGCCCTCCTCCTGTTTCCTTGCAGACAGTCCAAATGTTTGAAACATCCCAAGTTATGTTATTCTTCAGATAAAGGATATTTCAAGACACAAAGAAAACACAGTAGCTTTGGCTGATTGCTAAATGAAACCACATGACTGTTGGGATAGGGCTGGGCTTAGCGGTTTGGTGTTGTTTAAAAAAATGTCCTGATGGGTTATAGCATCTTTTCCCAGTGTTTGCTGGCTCTCACCACCAATTCCATTACTGGCTGCATCCTAATAGAATTCAGAGGTTGTTTTTTATTAAAAAAGATGGAATGAGATATCAGCAGGAAGAACGCACTCCAGTAAGAGAAGCCAGATCTGCCACACCACATGCACATTGTAGGTTTGAGCCAGTCCACCACAGACATGGCACTTGCACGTAGAGGAATCCCATTGGGCACAGCAGGCCTGCATTCAGCACACCAGCCCATGACTAAGCCTGCATGCCTGCCATTCCTTGTAACAGGAGCAGCCTGGTGTTCTAAGTACTCATACCCAGAGGAGTGGTAGGGCTGTACTATTGCTTATGGCAGCCTTCCCCAACCTGGTGCCCTCCGGATGCTGAAATCAACAACTCTCTCCATCCCTGCCCATTGGCCATGATGGGGGTTAAGGGGAGTTGAAGTCCAAAACCTCAGGACAGGTGGCTGGAAGACTGCTTTATGAAGATCCTCTCATGTGCGAGGACAGCATTGAGAGTGGGACCAGAGTGGGACCAGATCCATTCTTGTATCTTGAAAGGTCTGGGATATTACCTCCCCTATAAGTAGGCCAACACCCAGTATTTAACATAGCATATTGAATTAATTCAACCAAAGTAATGACAGCAGCTCAGGAGCTCAGGATCAATGGGAATGCCTTCTCCAGACCAGACCAGTCTCTGCTCTGCATAAGAGGCCTTGTTAACATAGCCTGAAGATACCCACCTCATAGTGGAGCAGAGTAGGGCATTCTCCACAGTGACACCTACCTTCAATATAGCCCCCTAAAACAGGTTTGCAGACCACATTATGAAAACGTGATGAAAGACTGTAGCTCCACAGCAGAGCACACACTTTGCACGCAGATAATCCAGTTTAATCCCCAGCATCTCCATTTTAAGTTTTCAAGCAGACAGAGCATGAGAAAGCCCCCAAGGCTTTAGAGAGGTGCTGCCAGTCAGAGTGGGCGAGTCTGATCTAGATGGATTATTAGACTAATTCCCCATAAGACAACTTTTGGATGTTTATACAGATATGGGATAGTGTAAGATGTGGTAAGTTAACTCTGCCTTGAACCTTTAAACTCAATGTGCAGCAGCTGTGAAAAAGGCAAACTCCAAGCTAGGGATCATTAGGAAAGGAATTGGGGGGCGGGATGACTGCCAATGTCAAATTTATGGTTCAATAGCATTTGGATTACTGTGTGGAGTTCTGGATACCAAACCTCAGCATGGATATTGCAGAGTTGGAAAAGGTGAAGAAATGAGCAAGTAGAATGATTAAGGGGATGCAGTGACTTTCTTCATAGGGAAGAAAGATTGCAGTGTTTGGGGACTTCTTAATTTAGAAAAAAGGGCAGTAACAGGTGAGGTTATAGACGTTTATAAAATTAGGCATGGCACGAAGAAAGTGGACAGAGAAATGTTTTTCTCCCTCTCTCATAATGCTAGAATTTGTGGATATCCAATGAAGCTGAATGTTGGAAGATTCAGGACAGACAAAAGGAAGCACCTCTTCACACAGTGCATAGTTAAACTTTGGAATTTGCTTCTACAGGATTAGATAAATTCATGGAGGAGTGTGCTATCAATGGCTGCTAGCCATGATAGCTATGCTGGGTATCCAGAGGCAGTAACAGCTCTGAATCCATTGCTGGAAGAAAGCCACAGGAGGAGTGAGCGTTCTTGTGCTCAGGTCCTGCTTGCCTGCTTCCTACAGGCATCTGGGTGGCCACTGTGAGAACAGGATACTTGGATCAGATGGGCCTAGAGGGCAGATTCTCATGTTCCTAAGAACAGTCCTGCTGCTCAGTACTGGCTACCGCAGACAAGTCAACCAAGGTCAGATGCCCACAAAAATACTTTCTTCAACAAAAGCAGCCTTTACTTAAAAAAAACCCCTTGTGTTGGCTGATATGAAACTGGAACAAATAGACCAGTGAGGCTGACTGAGGGTACTGGCTGGCAGATGGGAGCGGCAGGTTGGTCAAGACAGGTTTACTTTCACCCCTGGGTCTGCAGTTTTATGATTTGATTCATATTGCACTGATATATGTAAGCTGCTTCAAGGTTACCTGTGACAGAAAGCTGTATTCAAAAAGCCCTAAATAAATAAACGAAAATAATTAAGTAAATGCTTCCATGGATCTGCACTTAATTTATTTGCTCTAGTACACACAACTGTTGAGCGTTCTCTTCAATACTACGATTTGTTTTGGAAGATCACAACGACAGCATCATTTGCACCATCAGGTCAACATTTTCCTCCACAAAACTGGCACGCGAAGCAGCAAGATGAAAACCATCCCAGCAATTTCCTCCTTTGGGAAAGGAAAGGATAGCTGGTGCCAAGATACTCTTCCAGACACAGAATGAATACCAGAAGCATCCCACAAAACTCAGAATGCTACCAGAATGCTTTTATAATTCTTATTTAACAGTGTTTGTATATTGCTTGATTGCAGAATTAGCTGCATTGCTTCCACAAAGCACAGTAATTGGAAACACTGAAATCTCTGGAGATGGACCTACAGGGAGGATGAGTCAACATGCCAAGGCTGGCAAGATATATTCTTGTGATACACGCAGCCAGCCGAGAAACAGCCAGTAACAGACAGTTAGCAAAGCCCAGCCCACAGATTGACAAGCTCTGCTCTGAGTTACCAGCCATGAAACCAAAAGCCTGCCAGAGTCATTGTTTTCTGGCCAGCTAAGCAAGATCTACCTAGGGCAAGGAATGTGGCTGCCAGTCTCTCTCCCATTGCCGATTTTGCACCAGTCATTCTTCAGAGGTAACCAAGAGTTCACACTTTGCAAGCCACAGAACCACTCTGTGATCCATCACTGCAACCAAGAACATTTAATTTCGTAGTTCATGAAGGCAGCAAGCCAGAGGAGAACTCATTATCCCTGACATGCTATCTTTACATGTGCAAGAGCTTCTCCTCTCCATCATGAAAGGCCACACCTACAAGACACAGATTGAGTCCTACTGTAAACATTAGGAACACTAGACCCCTCACCCATTTTCTTACCTCCTGCCTTCTCAGAACTAGGCAGGAAGAAGGGAGGAAGTACAGTTGCTTATTGCTGACATATACATCCAAGGAAATATTTGACTATTTTACTTAGAGACACCTAGGGCAAATGGGTATAGAAAGCCTACATATGCCCTTCACGCAACTGATGAAAAGCCAAAACCCAAGCATGTTTATACTGCAGCTTTTAAGCTATAGCATTCTGATTAAAGTGGAAGCAATTATGAGAACAGGTTCTCCTTGCCCTGGGACAATGGCATTCAATCTACTTAGCTCCAGGGCATACTTTACACAGATACTTGTTTGCCATGAAGTCCTGCACTCTCTAAAGATCAGCCAATATCCACCTGATGCTCTAGTTTTAGACTACAACTCCCATCAGCATGGCTGTGCTGCCATCAACCCCAGCTGTTGCTTCTTCACACTTGTTTATTAATGTTTATTGTTTCATTTATTGCCTTCTAAACCACCATCTCAAGGCAATTTACATATAAAACAATTAAGAATAGTTAGAAACACAAAAACAAGGAATGCATGCTCTTGAATGCCCTCACTACCCCCATGTGAACTTGGGTTACAGCCTAAACTAGAATACCAAGCAATCTCCTTTAACTGCAGCAATAGAGGGGAAGATGTGATGGGCACGCAGGGGGGCTTGGCATTTGGCCAATTATAAAGGATTTGGTCAACTGACCAGTCAAATACTCATAGGGTCATAGAATCACACAATCTAGTCCAACCCCCTGCAATGCAGGAATATGCAGTTGTCCCAAACGGGGATTCAACCGGAATTATCAGTACCATGCTCTAACCAACTGAGTTATCCAGCTGATCATACATTTTTAAAACTATTACCCATATGTGTGTGTGTGGGGGGGGTATTTTAATCATCAACAAAGCTTGGCACCCATGTTCCCCATAAAAGCAACCAATCTCGTGAAACAATGAAAATTAAAGTTGCTTCTAATAGTCCCATTACATTTTATAACATTGTTAAAAGATTAGGTGAAGGAACATTTGATTTCCTAATTCTCGCGAAGGTGGTAAAACCTGTGTCTGTGATGTACCACCTCAGGCAGCAAGTGGGGTGGGGGGAGAACCACAAGATGGAATGCACCTCCAAATAGTATTTAAAATCCTTTCATATGGAAGACTAGCATGTCAGGGAGGAAAATTCTCTTTGACCTGTGTAGGTAGGTAGGTAGGTGTTTTCCTTTCCTGCAGGGCAGCCCTCCCAACACACAAGCCCCTACCTACATTCTGAAGTGGTACACAGCCAAGACAACAGATGGAGGCCGTTGGTGAGCCCTAGGCTTCCATCCACCTCCCTATAGTCTGCCTCCTCAGAAATGATGTGGGGAAAGGGTAGGGAGAGCAGCTTACCTCACAAATGGTACCACTGTGAAGTACTAGAGACACACACTACCACCTATGAGGTGGCATTCTAGGTTTCATGGGCCATTTAGTCAAATAATTAAGGGGCCAATTGATGCTGTCATTCAGGGAATTCTATCTGCTCTCAAATGATATTCGCACTGAGGAATCCCTGACAGAGTGAAAGGCCATCTTGACTTCCCAGAAAGGAGGATTCCATATATGAGTCCTGTCATCAGGGGCCACAGCAGAAAAGCACCCCTGGCTTTCCAATCAGTTCCTCAGAAACCAACCCATCAGGTGACCTCAAAGAACAATCTTCTAAGGGCAGCCCGACACAGAAGTACAGCCAAAACAAATTTAATAACATTTAGAAAGCAACGCAAATAGCATACCAACTAGAGCTAAAACTTGAGAGACCCACATTCAATTTCCCAGTCAGTCACAAAGTTCACTGGGTGACCTTAGCTCTCAGCCTATCCTACCTCACAGGATTGTTGCAAGGATGTACTTGGGAGGGATAACTTTTGAGTTCCTTGGAGAGAAGGGAAGGCATTTGCTATGAGCAAATCAATGTAATGCAGTTCCCCTTAGCCTGGCAGGACAATTCAGAAAAAGTTACAGCAGATTGCCTCAGCAGAGTCTGACAAGATTTGCAGTTCAGATCCTCAGGTTGGCATCAAATTGGCAAAGGGTGGTGTACAATTCTGAAAGGTGCTGAGAGGTTCAGTGCTCCAGCCTCTGAGCCATTCCTGGCATCAAGGTAACTAAAACCATTTCAGTCCCAAAACTGGATTGGATGGCAGACTGAAATGGGTCGACAGAAGTAGCATCACCCCAAAAATCCTGAACTTGAGTCAACAGTCCATACACATTGCCCCAAAATGGATAATGGTTGATCCATGAAGGGTGAGAATCTTTCCACTCCTATATTTTTCCATAAGAAACAAAATCCATTTTTTAAGAACACCTGTTTCATACGATCAGTAACATAGTGACTACATCACAGTAATCCTAGGTAGTCTTGCTTTACCAGGACCACAAAAGCATGCCATACTCCCAGAAAGCTGCTCCAAGCCAAGAGCAAACTTTGACTACAGCTCGTAGTTAAGGAGGAAAGAGCTTAACCATGATCCCGGGTTTGGACAACACACTAAGCCAAATTTTGGCTTAGCTTCTCCCTGCATCTAAACTATACAACAAGATGCCCTCCACAGCTGGTATTCAGAGGGAGACTCTTCCACAGAAGATGCAACATCTCAATTCACCGCATGAACCACGTTAAGAGATGCAGGCAGGCCTATACTTCCAGATGTTAAGCAATCTATGTGCAAATACTTCTCTTTCTGCAGTGAAAAAACCTTCCAACTCAAGCCCCGATCTACCCAATTCCTGGCTGAAAGACCTTGCATGACTTCTCATGTTTCACAAGTCTAGGCAGCCCCATCACTTGCCATGGAGTAGCTAATCTAGCCTCTGGCCCCCAGGCCACGACAGTCTTCTCTTGCTTGGTTGCTTTCCTCATCGAAAGGAGAGAGCTCTACAGATTTTGCAGCCATACCTTAGGCTAACCTTCCTCGTTCTGGTGCCCTCCAGATATTAAAAGACTACCAGTTCCCCTCAGACGTGCCTTAATGGCTGGGAATGACGGGAGTTTGTAGTCCAAAGCTATCATAGAGTTGGAAGAGACCACAAGGGCCATCGAGTCCAACCCCCTGCCAAGCCATCAGGCTGCATCAGTGGTGGAGATGGGAAGCTGTTTCATCAGGAACCTCCTACTCTTGAACTGTGCCAGTCGGTCGCTGTAAGAGCAACTGCTTAAGAACTGTTGCTTGAGTTTGATTCCCTCCCCTCTTCCTCCTTGTTCCTTTCCCCTTGTGTGTTGTTTTCTTTTTCAATTGTAAGCTTCAAGGCAAGGACTGTCTTGCTTTAACTCACTGTATACAAGCCACTCCAGAAGCCTCTATTTTTGCGGAAAAGGCAGAGACAAATGGTCTATCAATGAATCATAAAACACCTGGAGGGGACTAGTTTGGGGAAGCTTGCATTATGCCCCTTTAGCACTGTGAACAGCAGGGAATGAAATCTTCATTCAAGAGCTGCAGGACATGGAGAAACACTGCTTCAAATCTCTTATGCTCCAGCGCTTGGGAGGTGGAGGGACTGCCAGCAATTGCACCAGGACCCAAGCCAGAAGGGAGGCAGACTCTGAGGTTATATGAAAAGAGAGAGAGAGGTAGGTCTCTAAACCCTCCTAGAAGGAAAGTTAGGAAGCAAAGTGGGCATGTACCCTTCTAAACAATTTCTGTGAGTTGAGCTAGGCTGACTTCTCCCACCTGCCAGTGAGCGCCGTCAAGAGCTGTAACTGATAGAGGAGTTGTTTGGACACCACACTCTGGTATCCCTAGGGTTCCAAAGATGTGCTTTTCTCTCCTGTAGTGTACAGGCAACTCTCAGTTTGTAGCATTCAATGCATGCATCACCATGCATGCCATGTTTGGCACCTGAAGAGGGCAGAACGGGGTGGGCTTACACGCACTCTGCAGATGTGCACAATGACCCGGGACGTAACCCCCCTGTAAATGGGTGTGTGTTGCCTGCACTTTTCTACTCTGCTAATGTCACATTTTCTAATCCTTAGATTCTCTCTTCATTTGCCCTCCCTTTCTTCCTGGGAACCAGGATGACTCTTTCCTGTGGTGGGTTTATCTGAGATCAGGTACACCCTCTAAATCTGTTTCTGCAAATAATACTCCACAGTACATGCAGGTGAATGTTAAAGAATCTCCCTGCCCCCCCCCCTTAAAGCAAAATGTAAAAACTTCACCAAGAGGCTTAGACACGCCTCTTTCGGTATAGGACCTAAGCTCCAGGCACTCATGAAGAATTCACTGTGTGGTTAGCTTACAGTACAAAATCCACCTCAAATGCCCCAAGCCTCACCTTTCTTCCGGTTAGAAACTCTTCACTTAGCAGAGCAGCAGTAGCACAGGCAACCAGACCAGGCAGGCATGAAGCCCTGCAACTTTTCAGCCAGCATGCCCCTTATAGCAAAGGCCAAAAGTGGCTCCTGCACAGCTCACACAGCAGTGCAGCAGGTTAGGGACAAAGCACTGCCACCAATTTCACAGCAGGGACAGCAATATCATTGCCTAGATCACCATTTGCCAATCCCCTGCCCAGCACATAAGTAAGATTTTTGCACGCGAGAAAGAAAACTACCAACTAAGCTAAGCAAAAGAAGAGGCCAAAGGCCCAACCATCACTTTTACTTTGAAAAGTTTCAATACGACCAACCAGAACATTATAATAGTGAGCAAGCTTCTGAGCCCACCAGAGTTGTTAAGCAGAGTTCTGAAAGTTAAGCAGCGGGCAGAGGGGAGATTTTGTTTGTTGAATCCAGAATGTCTCGCTGCGTTGGTCACATGTTCATTTCTTCCATCTCGCTCAAAAATTTGGGAGTGGCGCAGGAGAGGGCATTCTTTGAAGCAGCCCCTAGAATGTGGAATTCCCTCCCCACAATCTAGTGTGGTGTAGTGGTTAAGAGTGGTAGTCTCGTAATCTGGGGAACTGGGTTTGTGTCTCCACTCCTCCACATGCAGCTGCTGGGTGACCTTGGGCTAGTCACACTTCTTTGAAGTCTCTCAGCCCCACTCACCTCACAGAGTGTTTGTTGGGGGGGAGGAAGGGAAAGGAGAATGTTAGCCGCTTTGAGACTCCTTCAGGTAGTGATAAAGCGGGATATCAAATCCAAACTCTTCTTCTTCTTCTTCCCCACAGAGGTCACCTGGCACCTTTACTATATTTGTTGTTTGTTCTTTAGTCGTGTCTGACTCTTTGTGACCCCCTGGACCAGAGCACACCAGGCACTCTTGTCTTCCACTGCCTCCCACAGTTTGGTCAAACTCATGTTGGTAGCTTCGAGAACACTGTCCAACCATCTCATCCTCTGTCGTCCCCTTCTCCTTGTACCCTCAATCTTTCCCAACATCAGGGTCTTTTCCAGGGACTCTTCTCTTCTCATGAGGTGGCCAAAGTATTGGAGCCTCAGCTTCAGGATCTGTTATTCAAATGATTTCCTTAAGAATGGATAGGTTTGATTTTCTTGCAGTCCATGGGACTCTCAAGAGTCTCCTCCAGCACCATAATTCAAAAGCATCAATTCTTCGACAATCAGCCTTCTTTATGGTCCAGCTCTCACTTCCATACATCACTACTGGGAAAACCATAGCTTTAACTATACGGACCTTTGTCAGCAAGGTAATGTCTCTGCTTTTTAAGCTGCTGTCTAGGTTTGCCATCGCCTTTCTCCCAAGGAGCAGGCATCTTTTAATTTTGTGACTGCTTTCACCATCTGCAGTGATCATGGAACCCAAGAAAGTAAAATCTCTCACTGCTTCCATTTCTTCCCCTTCTATTTGCCAGGAGGTGATGGCAAATAGCTTTATATAGCTATTTATATTATTATATAGCTTTCAGCAAATGCTTAAGATGCACTTCTTTACCCCTGACCTTTGACACCTGAAATGTGTGCTTCCAGGAGTTGGACCCACCCTATTCTTGAGAATGTAGCATGTTTTATGTGCTTTTAATTTTGAATTTTAAATTGTTGCAACCCCCGCCCCCCAGGACTCACTGGTGAAGGGCAGGTAACAAATATAATGATACTACTACTACCCCTACCATTACCACCAATAATCCCCTCTCCATCTGGCCACAGAAGGACTAGAAGCCTGGTGAACTTTGGAGATGACAGGAGCACCTATTTTGATCAATCCCTTATCACACATCCTTGCAAATAAATCATGGGTCCTCCTAGTCCTCAGCTTATTTACTTGAAGCTGGTTGTTAGCCTTTGAAGACCTACTCTTGTATGTTTATGCCTCAACAGCTCAAAAAAGGGAGGGGGGGACACAACAAATTCTCATCCAGCTAACAAAAGATCTGCTTGCTACTTGCCCAAAGACAAGCATGCAAGTAGATATTTGCACCCGACTGTAGCTTCAGTCTCTGTTCAGCAAAACACAAACGTGAAACATTTCAAATAAGTTAGCAACCCTGAAGAAAGTCAGTGGAATGCAACAGTCATTTCTTCCGGCACCTAAGAATTAAGGAAGAGGAATTTCTGCAGCCCTTGCAAGATTTGCCTGGGCAAAAACAAGGCACACAAGGATGCGGGTAGTCAGAAATGGGAGCAACATGTTCCAAACATTTTCTAAGCACTAAGCTTGCATTTGCTTACTCTCACCTTCTGCTATCCTCCCCTCTTCTCCCTTTCCTGACCCCCACACCAGCTGCATCAAAGCCTAGACTGTAAGCACCATGGGGCAGGGAACAAACACAGCTGATGATACTATTACCCCAAACTGATTCATTTGACTTAATGTGAAATTAAGAAACATGCTTGCAGCCACACGCTCTCAATGAGAATTACCATGACTAGACATGGCTGGGATTGCGCGACAGAAGCCGCCCTCAGGAGGCACCCACTTATTATTTTAATTGAAGAGGATTTGAGTGAATTGCAAATGAGTCTAGCAAGACCCTATGCTGGATTTACACCCCCACATACAAAAGCAAATTTAAAAAATGAGCACACTTTAGAGCACCAGCTTTGTATGCAGAAGGTTCAGGGTTCAAGTCCTGGGATCTCCAGCTGTGGTTGGTAAAAATTCCTTGCCTGGAAAATCCTGGAGGGTCAATACTGAATTTGATGGACCAAAGACAGAAGGCATCTAGGCCTACTGGTGTGGTGTAGTGGTTAATGTGTCAGAATACTAAGCCCTGGGAGACCAGGGTTCAAATCCCCACTCAGCCATGAAGCTCCCTGGGTGACTTTGGGCCAGTCACTGCCTCTCAGTCTAAAATACCTCACAGGACTGTTGTGGGAATTAAACATTAAGAAATAAGCAGAAGGTGCCAGGTTCAGTCCCCAGGTAGGGCTGGGAGAGACTTCCTGCCTGAACCCCTGAAGAGATGCTGCCAGTCTGTGTAGGCAACACAGGCTCCATATAGGAATATGGCCTAATAACTTCCTAAAGCTGTAACTCTTTGGAGAGCCTCTTGCCTGCTTCCTCTTGAATGCCACCGTCGCAAGAAGAACCCCCCCCCCAGTCCTGTCCCGCAAAGGCACTCACCGAAGTACTCCTTTTTCATGTGCATCTCCAGCTCCTTCTCCAGCTCCAACGTGAGCGCCTCTAGCCTCCGCTCCACCTGGCTGGGCCCGCTCTCCCTCGACGGCGTCACCTGGTAGGGGAGCCGGAACTTAGAGACGGCCGCCGCGCCTTTGGCGGCCGGCGAGCCGTAGGACAGCGAAGAGACGGCCGCGTCGGGGCCCCCGAGGGCAACCGGCGGCGCCTGGGCGTGCAGCCTCGGGTAGGCATCCGCCGCCGCCTGCTCAGCCAGCAACAGAAGGCCCTCCTCGGGCAGGAGCGAGGCCCGCGGCGACGGCAGCTGGAACTCCGGGTAGGCGCCCATCGAGCCCCGGGAGCTGCGCGAGCTGTGGCTGGAGATGCTGGAGCGCGGGCTGGCCAGAGCCGCCGCGATGGCCCCCGACGCCATGGCCGCCGCTGTAGCCGGCCCGGATCCGTGGCGCCCAGCCGCTGAGGCTGCCACCTCCAGCTCGACGGCGCCGGCCAAGGAGGAGCGCGGGCTGATGTGCCGCTGGTCGTAGCCCATGCTGATGCCGCTGGTGCGGTTGCTGCTCGGCTTACTCCCGCTGCCACCCCCGCCGCCGTCGGAAGAACTGGTCAGGCTGGCGCGCGGGCTGGAGTGCTTGCTCGTGTCGCTGGCCGTGCTGGCGTAGCTGGAGCGCGGGCTCAGCGCCGAAGACGCCTCGACGGCCCCGGCTACCAAGCTGCCCCGCGGGCTGGCCAACGGGCCGCCGCCACCGTAGCACGTCGAGGCCCGCGGGCTGGCTCCCCCGCCGCCGCCTCCTTTGCCGCGCGGGTAGCCTTCGGCCGAGTAGCGTTTGTAGCAAGGCAGCGCTACTTCGGAGCGCGGACACGAGCCGTCCTCGGCGCCGCCGTTGAGGGAGCGCAGCGGGAGGCACGACGACTGAGGAGCCTCTGCCGACGGGTACGGAGGCGGCGGGCCCAGCGTGGTGCATCCGCCGCCGCCGTTCAGCTGCTTCTTGGCCCGCCCGTCCAGATCCGACGGCGGCTGGTGGTCTCTCCTGCGGCGGCCGAGCCCCTCGTCGTAGAGCGCCAGCTCCGCCATCAACTTGCTGGCTTTCCCCAAGCCCTCCTCGTACCTCTCCATGCCGGCGGGAGGAGGAGGAGGAGGAGAGGCGCCGCCGCCGCCCTCGCGCGCTCCAGACGGCAAAGTTTAGCAGAAGCCGCCGCGGCCCGACGCCCGGTGCCGCCTCGCAAGCGCTGCCTCCGGCTACAAGAGAGTCACCTCCCGGGCATCCCGCCCCGAGGCTCTCACCACGAACCGAAGCTCGCCAGGCAGGCAGAGCGGCCGGCGGGTGGGGGGCGGGAGGGAGAGGCGGCGTTGTCGGGGAAGCGTCCCCGCCCGCCTGCGCGAAGTTTGCTGGGGCCAGTCAATGGCGCGCTCGGCGGAGGAATTTGCACTTCGAGGCTGCCCGGCTGGCTGACTGGCCGGCCTCCTCCTCCTCCTCGGCTCGGCTCTTCCCCGCCCGGCTGGGCTCCAAGATCCGGGGCGGGAGGGCCCGAGGCAGCGCCGGGCTGCTCCTTTGTGCGGCGAGGGAGGGAGGGACTTCTTTGTGTGGGGCAGGAATGCGAGGAGGAGGAGGAGGAAGGAGACGGGGCGCTGCGTCCCTCTGGAATGTAGTTAATGCCGAAGCCAAACAATGACTTTAACCAAGTCAGCCCCCGAGGGGGGGGGGGACGCCGGGCGGGAGGAGCCGCCGCTGGAGGAGCTGCCCCCCCCCCCCGCATTCCCTTCATGTGACTGCGCTCCTCTAGCAGGGAGGGAGGACGCTTAAAAGCAGGGGGGATTCTTTGTGCTGCACGCTCACACCTTGGGAAAGGCCCTACTACTCACTCTTCCATGCTCCCGGATGCTGCCTCGCCAGAGCCCATTGAATGCCGCGCCCCCCCCCCCGCATGGGACAAGGCCTATCCCACCCACCCCTGACTGTGCGCCCTGTGCCAAGAGGACCCATGGAAAAGCCAGAATGGTGACAGGGCTTCCAAGCACACTGGCCTGCTTCTGCCAGCCATTCCCTCCATCACTTGTGCTGACCTGCAAGGTCAGGTCTGGCCTACCAAAGCCCCCTTCCCCATACAGGTCTCCAGAAGGTGTGTCTCATGGTTTCCTTTTTTACTGCTTTGAGCATCTGCCAGGAATCCCTCTCTCGTTGCATCCACAGTCCTAGAAGGCAGCAAGTTATCCCCACACAAGTTAGGGCCCATGGGGAGACTGTGAGAATGGCAACCTTCCCAGTTCACACAGGCACACATCCATCCTTTTCTTTATCTATGCTGAGTTGTATGTCCTTGATCAGTAGCGGCTGAATGCGTGAACTAGGTCCGCAAAGAAGCATTGAGTGTACACAGTGCTGTTTTTCTAGAAAAAGGTGCAGGAACTTTCCCTTGTTGTCTTATCATGGCAATGGCGCCCACCTGAGAGGGGCCGGAACTGAGTTCTGGCTGGGGAAAAAAGCCTTGAGTTAGGGAGGCAGAATGTAAGTTCCGTTTCTGGTGCTCAGTCTGGGAGGACACATTCCTTCACAAGACAGTGTGCTGCGTCCTGCAGGCACATGAACCACCCTCCGCGTGGAGCTAGCAGTTCCTGCGAGCAGCACCTCATAAGAACAAAGAAAAGAGGGTCTGCTAGGTCAGGCCAATATTCTGTTCTCACAGGGGCCAACTGGACGCCCCAGTAGGAAACCAGCAAGCAGGGTTCAAGCACAAGAGCCCTCTCCTCTCCTGTGGCCTCCAGCAACTGGCATTCAGAAGAGGAGGAGGAGGAGTTTGGATTTGATATCCCGCTTTATCACTACCCTAAGGAGTCTCAAAGCGGCTAACATTCTCCTTTCCCTTCCTCCCTCACAACAAGTGCTCTGTGAGGTGAGTGAGGCTGAGAGACTTCAAAGATGTGTGACTAGCCCAAGGTCACCCAGCAGCTGTATGTGGAGCAGTGGAGACACGAACCCAGTTCCCCAGATTACGAGTCTACCACTCTTAACCACACTGGCTCTCTGCTACCTCTGACAGAGCACAGCTATTGCAGCTAGTAATCAATAGCTCTCTCCTCCATGAATTTGTCCAATCCTCTTTTAAAACCATGCAGGTTGGTGGCCATCATTGTCTCCTGTGGGAGCAAGATCCATTGTTTAACTATGTGCTACATGAAGAAGCAGCTGTTGCGAGTTGCAGATGTAAGAGGAGCCCAGCAGGTGGATGGGTCTGCCTGGTCCAGCATCTTGGTCTCACAGTGGCCAACCAGATCCTCGCAAAGGGAAACCCACAGCCCTGCCACACTCCCACACCAGCCCCTCGGAGCCCCAGGATTGTGTGAACTGAGCCAGAGGGTCTGCAACGCATAGGGCTGCCTCTTCTAGAATCCGGCCATGCTCACGAGCCCCTGGACCCAATCCAGGTCCCTGTTGTAGCATGTTCCTGCTGGGCTGACCCGTGTCTTAGTCATGCTTACAATACTTCAGTGGGTCTACTCTAAGCATGACTAAGGCAGGGCCCATCCCTCCGAATTGAAAAGGCTTCATTCCCAGATAAATGTGAGCCTGGTTTCTTTCTACTGAGCTTTTTTGTTTTTTCACTAGGCCTAGGAAAAAGAGGTGCCAGAACTCACCACAAACACTTCCATTGTTCTCTTAGAATGGCAATGGCACCCACCTGAAAGGAGAACCTATTTGCAGCCCCTTCTACCCAGATAGATATCCTTCTGCCAGTTGAGTCCAATGTTCTCCCATCATATGCATATTTACTTGGCAGTAAGCAGGAAGTACTTGCCTGAAACCTCTTGAATGTGGAGGGTAGCGGTTGGGGGATCTGGTTAAAGAGACTACTTGCAACCTCTTGTTGAAGAAAAATAACAAAACTCTTTATTATAGGAAGTACATAACTTAGATAGGAAAGTTTCTGGTTCCAAGCCAGCTAACAAAGCTGAACAAAGGCAGCCAACCATGCTGGCCTGTTTGTTGTCAGGAGGATAGATTCAGGTTCAAGGTCAGATAAGTGAGAGAGGGGGGACATTGGAGAGGACACAACTTTGGAATGTCAGTCTTAAGATCAAAGATCTAAGGTCAAATATACAGAGACAGTTTAGGAATCTGGAAGTCTCCCACTCTGTTTTAGCCCCATGCGAACCCCTTTTTTGCTAACTGAGTTGCAAAAGACTTCTAGCATAAATCCCCAAATGTTGCTGAAATTGATACAGATATTATATAGTTTTTAGGTTGGAATCCTAAAAACTGAGCTCGGTGGGGCTTTGTTCTGAATGGATGTACCTAAGATAGTACTGTTACAGTACAAGCCTATACATGTCTATTCAAAAGTAAGTCCTGTGGAGCTAATTGAGACTTATTCCCAGCCTACTTGGCTATAAGATTGCAGCCTAAGGATTGCAGCCGCTTTGTTATTTTGAGAGCTTTAAAAGAATGTTATTGTTTTATAATTTCATGGTTTAAGTCGTCTCAGGGTATTAGTTTCAGGCAGTGAAAGGCATTTAATAACATTACTTTTTAAATCTGTATGTTATTGCTGTTAGTTCCCTTGAGTTCCGTTTGCTGGAAAGACAGGATAAGAATATAACACAAAAAATGTGCTATATATTAGTAATTCATTTGCCGCCTCTTAATGCAAATAATAAACTCTGTTTGCAAGTTCCAATTCTTTTGGAAATAATACATTATTTTGAAGCAATAAATGCCAAAAGGTAAGCACAGATTGTTGAAAAGTCTGGTCCCAAGTCCAGACTGAAGCACCTGGATTCTTCTTCTGAACCCAAACTGCAGGGGGTTTTGCTTATGGAATTGCTGATGCAGTGACTGCCCCCCTTTCCCCCACCTGCGCTCAGAGCAAGATATTGCACAAATGGTGCCATTTGGTTGCTGGCTGCTCAGCTGTCTGGACTCGGTGTAACCAGACCAGCCCCTGTACCAGGCCAATAACATTTTATCCTGTTATCATTCTTAATTAAACATTGAATGCGAGTTTGCTCTTGAAGAGCACAGCTTAAAACCTCCCAGAGGTCACATACAAATGTCAAGGACCCAGTGGAGAAAGATGTTGGATGAAGAGTCCTGCTCTTTTACCCTCATGTGTCTTACTCGGGAAGTGTGAGACTACAGAGCCCAAAATATCATAGCGCCCAGTGGATCTTTCCCATCCTGCCATGTATAAGAACACATTTTCTTTCCTGCAGGATTCATAGGCAAGGGTTGTTGTTAATGCAATGGAAGCCTTGGTCTCTTGCTGAAACGATAGAAGACTAGTGGAGTTCTGAAAATTATGATTGCTGCAGTAAATACAGATTTTTAAAATAATTTTTAAAGTCTGGACAAAGTGGGTCATTTTAAGAAGCAGGTTCCAGAAACAGCAAAGTTCAGAAAGGCCAGTCCCATGTGGAAAGAAGGTGGTGTTGAACGGTTTAGTCTGCAGCCTTCAGCAACCTGGTGCCCTCCAAGATGTGTTGGACCACAACACCCACCCACCCCCAGCCAGTGCTGGGGACAGCCTTGAAGGGATTGTGGCCCATGAGCTAAAGAAGTTTGCCCAGCGCTGCTCTGGAGGTACAGCTGGCTCCCTTGTTGAATTTTTGAGCTTGGCGTGAAGACATCCCTTCTTGCAAGATACTGTATACTCAGAGCATTTTTATTCCTTGAGGCTACTTTAAACCACACCAGCTGTAGCAGCCCTGTTTTCAGCTCCTGGCACTTGATGCTAATATAGAATTATATTGATCTATTTATTGCTTTGGAATAAACTTTGGAACTCAGATATCAGCAGCGCTACATATTTTTTTCTTTTGTGGACCAAGAGGAACGTCAATATTTAGTAAAAGAAATGTGACTTCACACATTCTGGGCAGATCCAATAAAGCCCTCTTCTGGAAGACAAGGGTATAGTTCATCTTCTAAAAGACATTTAATTTGCTTGTTCCTATACAGCTACATTTCTGCCTGCCTTCTCCTTAACTGCCTTGGAGCATGTGCCACCAGAAGAGAGAGAGGGAAGGGGCTATGTTTAGGGGACTGGCAGAGCCCGCTGCTCAAAGGTCACTACTGCACAGCAGACACTTTCTGCTTTCGGAAGCCATTGAGACTTTTGTGACACCAATTCCACTCTCATGGCATCTCTTTTACATCTCTAGCAACTGGCAACTTGGCTCATTCTGAACTCACCAACCCACTCAACCATAGTTCACTGTTATTTCCGCGCAATGACTGAAGATGACATTTTATATAGGTGTTGCTTCATCACCTATTAGTTCTCAACCCACACCAGAAGGAGGCATTCAGAAAGCCTTGGGTTTCTCTGTGATGACTCTAAAGCACAGAAAAGATAGGCAAGGATATTGGGATGGACCGATTTAAACTAGCAGGCAGAGGCAATCAGGAATACTTTCCACATAAGCCCAGCAGTGAAATGGATGACAGTTGTGCAGGCCAGGTGACCCACCAAACACAACCCACCCTTCATGTGTCCTCTTTGTTTTGTGCTGCCTAAGTATACAACAAAACCGAAGTTTCATTCTGCTGTAGATGAGCTGCATTCAAACTTGGTGCTTACAATGTTTGTTGGCCTGATATAATACAATCACCATTCTCCCCATTGGCTAACACCACAAGCCAAAAAACCGCTTTGTCTAAGCCTCTTTTTAAGCCATCCAAGTTGGTCCTGTGGGAGTGAGTTCCATAGTTCAACTATGTACTGTGTCAAGAGGTACTTAAAAAATCCAAAAACTGTCCTGAATGTGGAATGCAGCTTGGGAATGAGTTACTTATGCACTCAGCTTTCATCTGGCACTCACAATCTAAGGCAACACAGCCTGGATTCACTGTTTGTTAATTCTCTCTCTCTCTCTCTCTCTCTCTGTGTGTGTGTGTGTGTGTGAGAGAGAGAGAGAGAGAGAGAGAGAGAGAGAGAGAGAGAGAAGTGGTCTATTATACAAAGGTAGCATTTCTATTCTTTGCTCTTGTCTTGCCCACCACTTGCTCAAAAGAAACTGTAGCCCTTGTGGGACTGAATGGGTCCTAAGCCTTCCCTGCCCCAGTGCTTCAAACCAAGATCCCAGGAAACTGATGAGAGTCTTCTCGAGTCCCTTATCCTCTTGGACAATCTCCACGGAGCAGATGCAAAACTGACATAGGTCTGAAAAATATACAAGCCATTTTGTTTTGCTGACCCCACAGCGATAACTGGCATACCATTTTTCACTTCCCACCAGCCATCAATGCAATTTAAATTCTTACCATTCCTTCAATATTTGAATACTGATAGAGCTAAGCGCCAACCACACAAAGAAGCAAAAGATACAGCTATGATTGATGCTTCATAAATACCTCTGATTAGATAAGAGAGAGACAAAAAGCATCCCTTGGGATTTAGGGCGCTCTTAGTGCTGTTTATGTAGGAAAACAAATACAGAAAAGCAGCTTCACATTCCAGCATCCCAAAATAAAGAAAATCACTCCAGACAGTTGTTTTTAAGCATCTGACAGATCTTCGATCGGATCAAGTTTTAAAATAATTGATTCTGACAAGAATAGTAGGTGCTGCTGTCCAGCTGACGTCTTTTGGTTCACTACAAAAGCTCTGCTTTTGCTTAGATGAAGTGCAGATAATTGATCACCCCACCCAAATAAACTAGTCTCTTGTCCATCATTGAGTGTGAATCTGTTCCTGCACCAAGTGGCTGACAAGAGTTACTAAAGTCCAGAGAACTCCATGGGAGACACTTAGGCAACCTGTCTGACCTTGTGTTTTAGGAAGACAGAGTGGAGTCGGCTTTTTATACATCAAAATAATAATATCTATGCCAGGGGTCAGCAAACCTTTTCAGCAGGGGGCCAGTCCACTGTCCCTCAGACCATGTGGGGAGCTGGACTATATTTTGGAAAAAAAGAAGAACGAATTCCTATGCCCCACAAATAACCTAGAGATGCGTTTTAAATAAAAGCACACACTGTACTCATGTAAAAACACCAGGCAGGCCCCACAAATAACCCAGAGATGCATTTTAAATAAAAGGACACATTCTACTCATGTAAAAACACGCTGATTCCCAGACTGTCCTTGGGCCGGATTTAGAAGGCGATTGGGCCGGATCCAGCCCCCGGGCCTTAGTTTGCGTACCCGTGATCTATGGTCATGAAAGACCCCATCTGCTGCAAGGATTACCTTGGGAAAGTTTTGGTGCAATAAGAAAAGCTACATTACTTATTATTTTTATTACATCTGTATTCCACCTTTTTTGTAAAGCTCGACATACACAGTCCTCCCCTCCCCATTTTATTCTCACCACCCTGTAAAGTAGGTTAGGCTGAGAAACAGTAACTGGCCCCAAGCCACCCAGTGAATTTTGATGGCTGAGTGGGGATGTGATCCCTGGTCTCCCAAGTCCTTGTCTGACACCCCGACCACTAACCCACACCGGCTCACATTGCACTTGCGCTTTGTGGGACCCCTCTGAGCAGAGACTAGGGTGCCTGTTGTTAGGAGTTCTGGAGTTCTTGGAAGTGGCAGCCACTCACTTATAGAAGCAAAAGGGGCCATTTTGCAATGCTACCAGTGGGGGGGGGGGGGCACACACACCTGGTGGCAAGGTCTCAAACTACAGCCTTTTTTTGCCCCACTTGATATTTGCATTGGAAGGTAAACTTCCATTAGCGGGTTGAGACTTCCATTGCCAATCTGCGCTGAGATTGCAGCAGGCCAGTGGTTAGCAGGGTTCTGTGCTGCATCAGACTCTCG
Organism: Podarcis melisellensis; assembly: GCF_964234715.1. NCBI lineage: Eukaryota > Metazoa > Chordata > Lepidosauria > Squamata > Lacertidae > Podarcis > Podarcis melisellensis. The sequence goes on from NC_138540.1 coordinate 54,220,774, forward strand.
ACACCTACTGTGTTGCACTCAGTGCACTTTGCCAAAATTATCTACATGCTGGAAAGGAGGGGTTGTAGATGCAGAATGATCACTTACCAATGGCAATGCAGTGAACTCACGGCTGCGGTGAACACTTGGCAACTTCCATTCTCACAGCTCCAGCAGGCCAGCTGTTCCACTAGATTAGCTCTCCGACTAATCATAAGCAGCCCAAAAGCAGGGAGGGTGCAGGGTCCAACACCTGCTATCCCTTAACAAAACAAAACCACTACCAATAATAAAAGCATCCTGTGGACCACCCATTGGGCCACTGCTAATAAATGCATCAATAACCTCATCCCTGAGAAGCCATCTGTTAGGCCAGCAGTCAGGAAGGGGGGGTGCAATAGCACAGCCTGCACTGAAGGGACAATCTGTGGCACAGAGCAGGATGACTCTGACCAACTTATTAGAAACAACACTATTTGTCAGTTTCCCCATAGCCAAAAGGTGTCTTGCAGATCAACCAAGTTATAGCGTATCAATTATGCAAAACAGTAAAAAGACAGTTATGGAAAGAGGAATCATTGCTATTTGCATGATTAATATAGGTCACATAATTCAGCTTTTCAGTGTGTAGAATCTGGATGGCTCAGCCACCAAGGCCACACGCGGGCCCTGGAGGTGACCGGCCAATTCTAACAGAATCAAAAGAAGTCAAACTAAAGAGTTAGAACACCAACATCAGGTGGTGATCTTTTTAGTTTCAATAAGCAAATATTATGCAATAGGTGCAGAAGACAGAATTTGAAGCATCAGCACTTGTGAAAAATGTGTAAGCTAACAGACTGCTTTGAAGTACTTCCAGAAAAAAGTATCCTTCCCAACTCTTCCATTTGATTATGGATACTTGAGTTAACTTTGTGTTTAAAGTCGATGCTGAAAGAGAATTATTCAGGTTTAAGGTGAAAACTATTTTTACACCATCTAACATCTTTGCAAGGACAACCACAAGCCTGGTCCAGAGTAGGCAGGGTGGATGCCAAGGTAGTAGTGAGCACTAAACTGAACACCCTGCCCTTCTGCCTTGGTTTATTTCTGCTACAAATCTACTTCTGAGCAAGGGTTCAGGCAGCAGTGGTGGTGGAGAGAACAGCAAAGACCAGCCACAGTCAACTTCTTAAGTGTTCCTGACTCAGTCCAGGAGAACCACAGACCTCTGTAGTAGTTGGTCACTTGTAACATAGCCAGGCAAACTTTACACAGCCATGAAACTTTCACCTAGGAAGTTGAATCCAACCCCTGGGTAGTGGAAGAATAAAGACTATCAAAAAACCGCAGTGACAAAATGTTTTATTAAAAAAAACCCTCCCTTTTCAATTCCAACAAAGGATGTTTTCAGAAGCCCTGTAGGATGCTTAAAACTATTATTAGTACTGCTTTAAGTATGAAGACTGTATACTTTACAAATCCTCAACTTTTCATATAGGTGGGCTTTCAAACAAATGTAGCAAATAGTTTGTCTGTTGTTTTGGTCCATCAGATGAATGGTAGAGTAGCATTAAAGTTTTACAAAACATCCCATATAAATAACCTGAAGCTGTAACAGTACACCAAGATCCGTTTCTGACACTGACACATCAGGCAGTACTAGCTGACAAATCAACATTGTTTTACAGTAATGTACATTGTGCCGGCTGACTGTTTGAAACGTGACACATCTTTGCTTTCAAGGTTTTGGTTTGAGGGTGTGAAAAATGGCGAGAACTAGGCTAGGCTAACAAACAGTAAGAATTAAAAACCTCTCAGAAGTCACCAAGTGATAAAACCATTTCAGCAAACAGGAGTTATCTTATTTTCCCATAACAATCCATCTTTCAGGCATTATATAATTAGACATGCTTCGTTTTCATGCCCACAATGCTTATAAACTAGATGTCTACTAAATCTTACTAGAGAAGTTCTAAGTCCTACCAAGCGAAAATGGGAAGATACTGCAAGCCAGAGTCCTAGTTGTGGACATTTTGCACACCCTAGCAATCATCCTATTGGCACGTCCTACTGGTTGGAGCATTCTAGCACTCAGTCTAGTGCTATCACATCATCCTGCTCTTCAGCCAATTGTTCTGAGCGCAGCCGTTTGGTGCCAGTGTATTCCTTCTCATCCAGCTTCCTTTTCCGGCTCTTGCTTTCTGTGTCATCAGCATTGCTTGAAGAACCTTCCTCAGTCTCAACTATCAGTACATCATCATCTTCCTCTTGAGCTGGAAAAGAAAAGAGTCACTGCAGTGCAGCCTAGCGCTGTTGTTTTAAATATCGGCTTAACATAAATAGGCTAAATGTTCCACACTTGTACCTAAAATGAGGCACATGACTGTTTTCAAATATTCAAGACAATGAATGATACTGAGAGTGATGGCAAGTTGCCATCTTAGAAAATAATGGGCCAGCTCAATCAATATATGCATGGTCCCTCAGTGAGTTAAGATATATCAATTGGATGTGCAAAAGCTAAAGCAAAAATTGTAGGGGCTTAAGTGAATTTTCAAGATCCAGGAAAATTTGTAAGGCTTTATAAAGGTATATCTTGCATCCTAGAATTTTAAGGGGCTGCCAGTACCTCCAAGCAGCTGTAGGTATGTCGATACTGTTCCCTCCCACTGCCAGTGTTTACCTGTTGATGTTGAGGGCTGTGCCCCATCATCACTTCCATTGGTGATATTCTTAGTGACTGGCTGTTCTGATGGTTTGGGACCAACAACTTCATCACCAACAACTTCAAACTCCACATCTTTCCCAAGCTCCTCACTGATTAAAAAAAAAAATGCAGAAAAAAACACTCAGATGATGGTCAAATGAGCCAAAACACTACGGGGGCCAAATAAGAGGCAGTTTCTGAAATGGCTTATTCAACCTGAGGTGCTGGCTTATTCAACCCTTGCTTGCCTAAGCACCACAACACTCAAAGGCAGTTATGGATGCTGTGCCAATGGGGGAGGGCCTGGAAGTTATTCTTGCATATTAGAGAACGCTACTGGCTCTCAATTTTGTGTTTTTCACAAATGCAGAGCTGGTCTCTGTATTAGCAAGACTTATATCACTTATTTAATCTGAAGGTTCTTTTGGCAGAGTTGCAGTTTCTGGTTCCGATAGCACTCTAGGAAATCAATGGCCTTCACCTGTGCAGTACGTTGATCAGCAGCGTATAGTCTTGCAGAAAGTCATCTGCTTGCAGCCGACTACCATTTCGGATCCCAAAGTCTGACAACTTCCTGTGGTTATTTGCTGAGGGGGACATGGGGAAAACAGGAGAAAAACAGCATCAGGTACTCTGTGGAAACATCAGTCACCTCCAAGGCTTTTCTTAACTCAAAACACTCAAAAGCAAAGGAAAAGTAAGCAAAGTAAGGCTGCTAATACCTACTGATCTATGTTAAAATTTTATACATCATGTATACTCTTTTCTTTGCCAGAAATATGGAAGGCTGCACACTTCAAAGCCAGCAGCTACACTTAAGAAAACCTCCCAGCTTGGGAGGCTGGGCTATGGGATCATTTCTAGCGGCTTGCTGATATCTCCGTTCCTGGTTTGATTGCTAGTACCTGTTGTCGGACCCCTAATAATACATGACTGCAGCCAGGATTGCATTGTATAACCCAAACAAAATCCTCCAAATCTGAGAACTATAGTAATGAGGGTCCAACTACAGCTTGGATAATATCCACATCTATGGATCACCTGGCCCAGAGTACCCAGAGGCAGACACAAGGCTACACAGTGTTGGCACATTGTGTGTTTGCTGCAGTGCACAGGACATAAAGTGTAGAGCTTCCTTAAATGTCAGGCTGACTTTTGACCACACCAGTATCACTTTCATTTCATACCTTCAGTTTCTCCTTCTTCGGAGGATATCAGAATAGTCCCCTTTCCATCTTCTATCTGGACATCAGGTGCTACCATATTGAATTTTTCTTTCACTATCTGAAAGGATGCAAGGGGGGAAAAATCTAGAAGCAAGACACTGAAACAATAATCCTTTTCCAAGACTTATACCCTACCACTTCTTATACATGATCTAAACAACACTTTCTACTAGGGATGTGCACCAGCCACAAAATTCGCCTGGCATCTATAGTGTTGGTATGCAACCCAACCTATTTTCAGTCCGTGTCTTTCTGGTCTGACTAACCATTTCTGGCCAGATGAAATCTGTTAAATCTCAAGCCCCATCTCTCTGTGTGACTAGGGTGTGGGAGCCTCCTGCTTTCTTCAGCCTTAGAGTCACATACCCTTTCTGGACATGTGCCAGCGGTGAGTGGGGCCAGAGAAAAAAGAGGGTGGAGCAAGGAATGTAAATGTGGCCTTTATACAGGACACACACACACTTACGGTACCTCTCTATCCTCCATTTAGTCAAACAAAAAGCAAAATCAAAGAGCAGGGGAAAATTCCAGCTACCAAGAAACCCTGAGGGTGGGTGTGAAACAGGATGAGTGAGAGGCAACGCTTGAGGAGAGTTCCAAGGGCCAGGCAGAGAGGTTTGGAGGGCCGCACGTGGCCCTTAGGCCCAGGGTTCCATACCTGTGTTTTAAGGCCTAAGGTGCAGAACAGAGTCTGCAGATTAGCGATTTAGGAACGGTGCTTAAACTGAAAAACCTAAGAGGTGGATGAAGGGAGAGGCTCATTCACCTTATCTTGTAGCGTCAAAACTGTGACTTTGTTGACATCAAGTTTCACTGTCACCTCTGGCTTACTTGCACACACATAGCAATTGGGATTAGGAGGGTCCAAAGCGCAGGGGACAAGTAGCTTCTTCCTTGGGTTTGGTTGTTTATTAAGGAAGATCTTCAGAAGATAAGAAAAAAGGGAATCAGTTATCCAGCATGAACAAGCAAAAGAGAAGAGAGAGGAAATCAACACCACACTTACTGCTCTGCACTGCTCTATTTTTCCTGAGAGAATCTTTAAACCCTCCAGCACAATCAGACCAGCTATTATGGCATTAGTGGTAGCTATTGCAGGAATGATGTTTCCTGCCATTGCTGTGGAAGAAGCAGAAATAAGGAGTTTATGCAGCATATTAAAACAAGGACAGAGCAAATCCTTCAAGAAAATAAATATAAGCTTTCCACTTACATTTGATATCAAATCTGCTCTTCATGCTCATACTAAAGATATGCATTCTGAGGTTCGCAGCAGAAGTAACAAAGTCCATTGCAGAAGGATCATCCTGTTAAATAGTCATTTTGAAGTAAAATAGAAAATACCGATCATTTTAGAGTGAACAGAAGCATTTCTGGAACTTGAAAAAAATAACTGTATAAAATAAGCTTGACCTCAAACTCTTTTAACACATTACTCATATAACACACCCTTCTAATTGTTAAAATTGCTATAAGTACCAAGTAACAGTTCTGTAATGCAACTTAATATGACTAACTTTTATTTTGTGGCCACACTGACAGCTGAGCCATGAGTCCAGCATTTCCATCCCTTGAAGTGGTGAGATACTAATCCCCCAAGAATGTAAAAATCAAGTAGTTCAATCACAGCAATGAGCCTTTGAGATATAGTTTGATTATACTGCTTTTCCAATAAAAACCATGGGAACAGATAAGTTTCTAAAGATAGTCCATTATTGTATATATAAAAACATATTTAAACAGAATCTCTCTTCATCTATGAAGTATCACTTATACTCCCCATTTTTTATTGTGCCCTACACCACTCATTGTTAAAATAAAGTTTTGGAGAGAGGTACATTCATCCATAAGGTACATAGTTTCTAGGTCCAATTCAAAGTGAAAGTCTTCTCCTTTAAAGCCCTTCACAGTATCCCATCTAAACTGCACATCTGAGAACACTTACCCCTAGTGTGCTAGGCATATCTACTATTAGTGCTGTGCTAGAATCCAAACATTTTCACTCCTCTGCATGCAACACATCCCCAAACGTTTGCTGAACTAACCTTGTCCCATATAAGTTCAGCTCCATCACCTTTTTCCGCTAGTTGAGCTCTCAGAGTCTCTACGCTCTTAGAAAACAGACGTGCGTAGCTCTTGACATCCAGAACCTGTTGGTCTTTCAAGCCCAAGGAAGGCTCATTCTGTTGATCAGATGTGCTGTTTTCTTTAAAGGAAAGGACGCGAGAAACAGTCTTTAAAGTCAACTTGTTTTGTTTTCCCATCTATACACACATGTCTTTAAGGAGTCAGCAAATGCTTCCACTGTTACCAACATAAGTCTGAAGCTAATTCAGTAGCACAAATGGCTGATTTACTGGATTTGTAGTGAATATGTGAAAAGCATATTGTCTGAGGAAATTTGGAAGTGCAGCTGCAGTACCTCAGGGTCAGAGGTAACCATATGGTCCCCTCCAGATGTTGCTGAACTACAACTCCCATCATCCCTGACCACTAGCCATGCTATGAGTCTAGCAGAATCTGGAGAGCACCCCATTGGCCAGCCTTGATGCACACTATAAACTCAGATGTCTTCATCGATCAATATCTTATCCCAGCTGCTATCACACCCCAAACTATTCTTTAAATAGGGCGGATTCAGGAACCACATCCCAACACCAAAACTAAGCACCTGCAACAGCTCTGCAGCAGTTCAATAATAAAATTCATACTTTACCTTAAAAGTAGACAGCCCAACTGTTAAGTATCAAAGAAAGGCAAATAATAATATGCTTACCCTGATTTTGTATTTCATTCCAGTCTAGAGGAACTGGAGGTTTCCTTTTCCTCCAGAGCTTATCCATTGTTAGCAGATATCTGATGTCATCTTTGAAAAGCTAGAAAATAAGATTTAGAAGAGAAGCCTACTATCAACTGATGTGCTTTCAAGAGTACATTTCAGATCTACTAACATTTAATATTGAACACCAGTGCATATTCATCTAGGCACCCAGACCCCGTATTTGTATGAGAGGATATTTGTTTTATACAAATATCAATAGTCTTGTGATCAGCATGTTCTCACTACAGGATTCATTCTAGGGGCTCTGCTTACTGAAGTGCAACACAATTAGATCGTGAGGAAAGTGCAGGTTGGGAAAACATGGCCAGTGCGATATCTGGGTTTATTGAAACATGCTTAATTCTGGCAACCAAACTCTTGGAAACATATTTGAAGCTGCAGAGTGAAATCTTGCACATGTTTGACCAGAAGTAAACTTAGCAAAGTAGCATTCACACTTTTCAGAACAAAGTTGCAGACATACTCTGCTCTGTTTATAAATTCTAAAGATTTCATTAATCCAGCCTTGTATATCAGAACTAGAGAAGGTATTGCATGCCAGTGTCCTTCTCCTTCCAGTCTGCAGCAAGCTTTTGTTAACTCAACTCCTTTTATTAGCTGATATCTCATGATGATGCAGAACAGGAGCAGCTAACTTAGCACCCTTCAAATGTTGCAGACCAGAACTCTTTATCACTGCTGACCAATGGCCAGTCTAAAACATCTGGAGGGCACAAAGTTTGTTATTATATAGACCCTTGACCAATTACTTGTGTCCTTTTTATTTTCTGACAACCTTCTCTAACCCAAATGAAAGACCACAGGGACAAGAGGAGGATAGGTGTGTTGCTGGTCACGACTGACCCTACAGTGTCCTGAGTTTTAGCGCTCTGCCATTTGCACAGGAAGAGGATTCGGGCTGAAAAATCCAAATGCACCTTGCTGTATTTATTTTATTTTTTAGTCAAGTTTATATACCACTTCAAATAAAAATATCCAAGCCGTGTACACCATTAAAAGCATACAACCGGATAATGTTGTATAAACTATGATCCTTCATTGCATGGGGTTGGACTAGATGACCCTTTGGGTCCCTTCCAACTCTACAATTCTATGAAAACAAGCAACTAAGTTGAAATCCTGAGTAAACAAATAGCCAGGCACTGAAATATCCACACAGTCAATGCTTGCCTAATGTGAACAGTTGATGAAAAGCAGATGCAAGTGTAAAGCAAATCTTACAACATGTCTGCCCCTGCTTAACAGTGCCATAAAAAGAAATTTCTGCAAATGCCACTGACTTAAGACAAATACCTTAGTGAAGAGTTTAACCGAATCATATCCTGTTGATTTAGCCCATTCCTTGGTTGAAACACGTTTAATATCACCATCTTCATTAGATGCTCTTGCTCTGGCCTCAGCTTCTGCTGGCTCCCCTGTCAATAAGATGACATTTTCCATTTGCTATCAAGATCATTCACGTGGCACAGATACAATTTTACCAAAAGAGGGAAACCTAGTCAGGAGGTTTCTTCTACTTTTTCAACAAACTAGTCTACTAAAGAACCAGAATGTTACTTGAAATATTCAGAATGTTATGGCTCAATTAATGAACCAGGATTCAAAGCAATACTAATGTTGGTTATTTAAGAGTAAATATTAACCAACTACTGATGGTTCTCCTGTACGCAGCATATACACAGAACTTTGCAACTCTGCAGCTGAGAATCAAGGAAAATATTATTCTGTGGCAGCTGGTACCCAACCAGAAGTTGCACAGCTGATAGAAGGACTCCCCAAGAGAAGCACAAAATTGTCTTTTCTTTTTTTTTAACTTACAAGCAGCTTCAGGATCAGCTCTGTCAGGAGACACTTCTTGATCAGCATCTTCTTCTCCAAACAGCTGACTACATTTTAAAACACAAATGGTGGTTAGAGACTGAAATGTCTTTGCTTGAATAATCTTGAAAGCAAGTTATTTATGGTAGTGCTATGTCCAGCTGTTAACATAAAGGTTTGGTTTTAGTCATTAAGTTGCTCTTCCAAATAGCATGCTTTATTTTTTTTCTTTGCAAACTGCTTTAAGACACAAGGAAAGTGGGGTGTAATTTTAAAAAAACCAACACTAAGGGAAAAGTCAATTTATACTGCAACAGAGCTCAGAGATGTTTCACATCCAAACCATTCACACAAAATTGAGAAGGTAACTAGCCCTGACAAATAGGAACTGCAATAAAACTCTGTACTCAAACTCTCTTCAAAGGAGAGCATGCCACTCCCTCCTGCATTTCATATTTCTTTTTCAACTGCTACTATTCTAAAGCTACTGAGCATGCTCAGTACTCGCTGGGCTGCTTTTCCCCAGTTTTTACATTTCAGTTTTCTTTTTCAAAGTTATATTGTACTTCTGCATAATGCTGAGGTTCCCTCTAAACATGCTGATAACTCCCCTCTTGTTTCTTAAGGAATCCATTTTTGCTACAATCCTGTTGGCACTTGTATAGGAAGGAGTGATCTCTATGGATTATCAAAACATATTAGATATCTTTTTATAGGAACAAGCACTCAAGGCAACCTACACACAACAGACCAGACCAGCCTGATGTTCTAGATTTCCCGTAGCTGCATCGTAGCACCTAACTAATCTGCCAGACACACAAGGCCATCAAATTCATGACTCTTCTACACTTTGCAAAACAACCACGACAGTGTATTAGGTACAGAAAAGCTGGATCTAACCAGTTTCCCCTGGTGCTCACAAATCAGATCACTGAAGAACTTTATGGTTAAAAAAATTAGCTTACTTGAACAAATACTTTGCCCACACAATGCAGTGGATTGGTTCAGAAGGAGTGTTGCGAATAGTACAACCTGGAAAGGTCTTCTGAGTTGGTTTGGGCTGACATTCATAACATTCCGTCACTCCCTACAGAGGGGGAAAGGTAGAAAATAATTTTTCAATCATGTTTCCATTGTTAGTTGAAAACCACACTTAAGGGATCATAATACTACAGCATATGAAAACACAGTATCATTGCCACACCTTTTTGATAACTGTTACTTGTCCAAGGTAGCCTGCAGTTCCACTTTCTATGAGGGGGACATCAGCTGCCAGACACATCCTGTTCACATGGTTACGGGCAGCTGTAAACAGAAGAAGAGTCACTGATTTTCAAATGCAAACTTTCTTATCCCCTCCTCCTCCTCAGGTAACCCAAATAAGATATGTTCAATACTGCAACCTCACTGTACAGCGGGGAGAACATATGTAGCATTTTTGATAGGACTTCTCAGATTGCATTAAAAAGTACAGTTTGTAAAGATACCACTTGTCCCAATAGTCCCAATAGACTATTAGGAATCCAGCCTTGCACAGTCTCTCAGTTTTCAAGCACATTCATGTCAGAACAGAGACATTTCAAAACTCCAGGTCTCAGTTGTCTCACATTATAGGAAAGATAAACCATACCTCTATTATCCAAGGCATTCATAACTAGGGTAAACTGACGAAAAAATTCCACATTATAGTCAGGGCTGCAGAAAAAGAAGACAAGATCCAGTTTAGGGGGTCAGTAAATAAATGCCTGTTGATATTGACGTGACAGGTGCATATGACCACATGAATACAACATCTGCCAAACAGCACATCACAATATTTTCTGGTTGCACTAGTTACACCAACCATCACACAGCACAAATAAAACAAGTAAAACTTTTAAAACAGCCATTTTCTGCGTCCATGGAGAAAAAAATAGTTTGGGGAAAATAAAAGTAATTGTTTTATTACTGCATTGATGGCTCATTGACAGGGTATTGTGTCATTTCTGTAAACGTTTGATGTATGCAAGATCTGCCTAGGACCCAAATGGAAATAGTTTGCTTTTTTCTTATCTATTCCCCACCCAGAACAAAATTGCCTGTGACATTTCCACTAATGACTAACAGTGTGGACACCCATAGCTAATAATTGTTTGGGGTATATGTCACTTTTTGTGGGCTTTTTTTCACAAAGCAGATACAAATTCCAAATGTAAAAAGAATCAGACATACTTCATTACGCTGTCATGATAAGCTATAATGTTAGCTCCAGGATGAAACCTTAACACACTTTCCTTGGCAACCTGCAAGACAACAAGAACACATACAGATAATTTTTACTAATCTAGTCATCTTAAACCTCCTCCTATGAGTTAGAAATAGCCTTATTGATTTTTTACAAAAATGTTCAAGCACCCAATTATCTTCTGAGCTTTGAAGATAATTCTGTTTCATGTTTGTATTATGATACAAACATATTAAATATATAAAGGAACATATCATAAAGTAAACATTAGCAGATGCCTAATAGGTATTCTTCTAAAGTTGTATCAAAAACAATACTGAATTAAATTGTGAAAGCTGCACTTTGAAATTCCTCTTACCTGAGCTTTTGATCTTCCAACATGCTTCTTCTGAAACAAGAATTGCCTGTTGAGATTGCTGACATCAATAGTATCCAGATCAATCTAGAAATAGATTAATTACAAACACTTCATATTTGTTCCGATTAACAAAACTGTACCTTGTCTTTATCAGAAATCAGTGTCTTTAAAAAATGTGCTGCCCCCATTTGATCTACAGCTATAGGCTAATTAAAACCAGTAGAAATAGAATTTTATCAAGTTTTTTTTCTAGGACTATAACACTTCAAACTACAAATGGAGGATGGGCAGTACATCTACAGGTTTTTCCAGCATATAATTCATTGACAAATACTGAGCTTACAGCACATCACAGAAAACAGAACAAGCCTAGCCATACTACCCCATTCTTGAATTCCAAAGTGGTGTACTGTATTCTAAAATAGAGTTCCACTGTCTATTTTATGGTAGTCAAGAGGATGTAAAAAAGTTAAAAGAAACATGGCAGCAATGATTTTGAAACCAGAAGCAACATTTCTGCCATACTTCTTGTCCTCAGTTCTGAAAAAATGCAGTGTGGCTTAATAGTGCATTTGATTTCCTAGACTTTACCATGGAATAATCAACTAGCAACCTAACTGGTTCTATTTGCATCATAAAATGAAATTAGTCAAGTTCTGACATGACAATCTGATCTAGTGGGCAATGCTGATCCACATACTCTGGTCTATTCTGACTACAGAAGAGTGATAACTCTATTGAAAATGTGACTGGAAAATTCAACCATATTGTTGAAAAATTATATATGTGAAATTGCAAAAGCAGAGATCACCAACCTTTTTGGATCTTAAGTGTGTATGTGTACATTTGGATTTTCTGAATGAATGCCACAGGCACCACCTTCTCCAGTTGCTTCTCTCCCAATTCCTTTCCTCTCACCCTACCAGTGGCTAGTCTCCTCCCACTCCTCTCTCCCTCTCTTTGCTTTTCCAAGGGGCATGACTAATGTGTGATCCAGCAGAATTAAAATGGAACTTGTTGAATTTGAATGGTTTTACCTCCCCTCAAACATCCCTAGTATTAAAGCTGTTGTCCGTAGACTGCACACTAAAAATGACAAAACGACTGCTTGCCAGCACCACCGACAGGCCCTAATGCATTTTCATATTTTATGATGGGATGAGCTATGTGCTGGGGGCAGGGACATTAAGTGCTCACGCCCCAGCAGCTGATAGGCTGGACTTAAAATACACACAACAAATGCTTTGGTGGACAGACTCTTAAATCCATCAACTTTTTAGCAGCACCCAGACAAAGACCTCTGGGAAGATGACAATAATAACTGAAGGTTACCCCCCATTGTTTGAACCTGACATCTGCTAGAAGGTATATTGACTCCATTGAATTCATTCTTCACTATCAGTCAATAGCTGCAAAAAGACTTCCCCACCGTGTTTATCACCATGAATCTTTACAAAACTTTATGACTACCAATTCAGTATAATGGTGAGTGTTGGATAAGGACTAAGTTCAAATCTAAGTGATTCAAATCTCCACTTAGCAATGAATGGCTGAGTGTGGGCCAGTTGCCATCTCTCAGCTTAGCCTACCTCACAGGGCTGGTGGGAGAATAAGATAGGAACACAGAGCCATACATGCCACACTGAAGGAAGGAGATAAAAATGTAACAGATAAATTTGGTTTGATATTAGTGGATCAAACCAAGAGCCCATCTAAGTCTAGCATCCTGTTCCTAGAAGCAGCCAGCCAGATTGTGTAAACTGCCCTGTGATCTATGGTTGAAGGGTGGTATACAAATTTAATAAATATTAATAATTACTATCATTATTATTAATGATGATGGTTCTGGAGCTCACAAAGACAGCATTATTTTATCTAACAATCTGGTACTCTGTGTCAGCACAAGAACAGCATCTGCCAAGCCTGAACATCTATAAAGACTGCTTGATCAAAGACTCATTCTGGCAAACACTATGTCTACAAAAATAGCCCATCAGGTGCCCCTCAAAAACCCACAAGCAGAACATAAACAACCACATACACTCTGCACTGTGTCTGTAGCAACTGATCACTCAGCAATAGACTGCTCCTAGGAAGCTAGTCACAACCATTGGTGGATCTGGAACTACAGCACATCAACAAAGCCTCACTCATCACAGAGAAAGCTATTAGAATCCCTGATCTGTAGCAACATGCAGTGGTCAGAGCAGTGTTTCTTAACCTTGGGTCCTCGGATTTTGTTGAGCTACAACTCCCAAAATCCCTGACCAGTGGTTCTGCTAGCTAGAGATGATGGGAGTTGTAGTCCCAACAATAGCTGGCGACCCAAATTTGAGAAACACTGGGTTAGTGTCGGACCAGGGCCTGATTGGCCATCATGAAGCTCCCTTGGTGACCTTGGGCCAGCCAGTACCACTCTAAGCTTAGCCTACCTCGCAGGGTTGCTGTGGGGGTTAAATGAGGAGGGGGAGAACCATGGAAGCCACATTGAGCTGCCTGGAGAAAAACGTGGGCTATAAATGCAACGAACGAAGGAATCTGCCCTGCCCTCCGCTACCCAAGAGGCTGAAGCGGCGCCACTTCGCGGGGGGTCCGGCCTTGGAAATGAAAACAACAACGAAACCCCAATCCAAACAAGCGCGATGGCGTCACATCCCGAAGCCCCTCCCCCTCTCGGGTGGGGGAGGGGGACGCTGAGGCGACCCAATAAGAGCCGGCCGCGGGAGATAACGGCCAGGGCGGGCTCCGCTTTGCTTTTGGTTCCCTTCCCCGGAGGGCCTTCCCCGCCGCCGCCGCCGCCTCCTCACCACGTCGATGTTGGCGAACCCTGTGAGCACCAGGTCCTTGAGGAGCTCGCAGCCGATGCCTCCGGCGCCCACCACCAGCAGCCGCGCCCCGGCCACGGCCTGGGCCAGCTCTCCGGGCAGGGCGGCCGCCGCCACCGCCATCGCCGCTGCCTCAGAGGCCGACGGAGGGACGCGGGCGGGAAAAAGAAGGCACCGAGTGAAGCGGAGTCAGCGCCTTCGCGCATGCGCGGCCCTTCCCCTCATGTCCTCTCGTCGGGCGCAGCCGCGCTCTCGCCGTCATGGAGCGGGAAGCCCCAGAGCGGCGCCTGCAGCGGCGGCGCGACGACTCCTAGCGGCTGGGAGGAGGTATAGCCCATACGCAGCACCGAGCGAGAGGCAGCGTGGTCTTGTGGTTAGAATATCGGCCTAAGGATGGAGAGATTAGGGTTCGAATCTCCACGCTGCAGTGGAGCTCACCTGTCTCACCATCTCTCAGCCTTACTTACCAAGCAGGGTGGTTGTGGGGATAAAAACGCGCGGGGGGGGGGTGTTTTGCGAGTGAACCAACGTGGTGCAACAGATAGGAACCTAGGAGACCCGGTTCCTACTCAGCCATGAAGCTCCCTAGGTGACCTTGGGCCAGTCCCTCCCTCCCATCTCAGCCTAACCCACCTCACAGCATTGTAGTGGGGATTAAATGAAGATGGGGGACAAAGGAAGGTGGGAGTTGAATGCAATAAATCAATTAATTAAATCGTGCCTGTGGATTTAAGGTCCTTGCAGCAATAAATAGGCCACCAGTTGGCAACGTTAAATGCTGGAGAGAGGGTGAAGCCTTCGCAAAAAAACTTGCACATGGGAACATCATGGTATGGAAAGGAGGCAAAGGGAGATGTAGGCAACCCTACCATCCCACTCAGGTGCTACAGTCTACATCGGTCTTGCCACTTAATTCTGGTGCACAGGACATTTTGTTTCCTGTGGCAGAGTAGTTGCTGCCCCAACTCTGCACATCAGACTGCAGAATACCCCAGATCATGTACAGAGTTGATTCTGAAGAAACATTTTATTCTGAAACTGCACAAATGGGCCCTAAAAAACCAAAAGGTTAAAGTTATAGTCTGCATACACCCTGCCCGCATGCTCTAACTAGACACCCTTCCTCATTTTACTTTCAGCCTTCATCTTGCCTTTCTTGCTGGTGGTCCACTATGCCTGAGCTTCTAAGATGCTCTCCAGTTTCCATATACTATTTTTATTTCCCTCCTATCTTAAACATTTGCATCAAGGAAGAAGAGTTTGGATTTGATATCCTGCTTTATCCCTACCCGAAGGAGTCTCAAAGTGGCTAACATTCTCCTTTCCCTTCCTCCCCCACAACAAACACTCTTGTGAGGTCACTGGGCCTGAGAGACTTCAGAGAAGTGTGACTAGCCCAAGGTCACTCAGCAGCTGCATGTGGAGGAGCGGAGTCACAAACCAGGTTCCCCAGATTATGAGACTACTGCTCTTAACCACAACACCACACCTGTTCTCAATAGTTTAGGAGTAGCTAAACTATTGGTATTTCAATTTACAGCAGAACAGGGCCACATGTGAGCAGGATCTGAGCATCACTGCCTCCTGTGGGAGTGAGCTGCATAGTTTGACTATGTGCTGCATGAAGAAGGACTTTATTTTATCCATCTTGAATCTTCCACTGTTCAGCTTCATTAAATATCCATGAGTTCTGAATGATGAGATTTCCTCTCTCTTACATTTCTCTACAGTGGGAAACCATTGTCAATTATTGCCCAGAATTTGGAAAGCAGAGGTGCATTCCTCCCCACTGAGTTAAAATATATCACTCAGAGTCAAAAGGAATCATGCTATGTAAATGCTGACATCACCAACGTGCAGCCTACCAGACACTTCAAACTACAACCCCCATCAGCTCCAGTCATTCCAGAATGTCTGGAGGGCACCAGGTCGGTGAAGGCTTGTAGAAGAGAGCAAGAATTGCTAGAGAAGTACAAACCTCTCTGTCTCTGCGTGAGTTATAGTTCTGGGCATGCTACTCATCAATTCACTGATCACAGACTGACTAAACAGAAAGCTGGCATCTCAACCAAGTTGTTACTGCATTTATTTTTTATTTTTTTAAAAAACACAGCTACAAGGAATTAAATAAAATCTATTTAAATAATTTCTGATCTGGATCTTCTTGTAAAAAAATAAATTCTTCCAAGGCTGTTGGCTGATTGGCCGGCCAGCAGCTCTTCTCACAAGTATACACCATTGCTGTTCCAAATTCCACTGACACATCTGGTGAGGGGGAAAGAGGGGGAAAGAAAAGCATTAATATTATTATACTCACCCATACATCTGCTTTGTATGCGGAAAGTCCCTGGTTCATTCCCTAGTGGTTCCAGGTACAGCTGGGAAAACGTATTTGCCTGAAACCCCCGACAGTTGATGCCAGTCAGTGTAGACCAGGGTGGCTCAACGTGTGGCCCTCAAGGCCTTTTTTGGCAGCCCTCACAACATATGACCCCTCCCCCAGCCCTCACACTGCCTCCCCAAAGTTCAGTAAGTGAGGCACTAGGCTTTGGAAAGGAGATGTGAGAGGTCTGACAGTGTCTTAGAGTACTCCATCCTCCTTTCCAAAGCCTAGTTGGCGCTTTCCCAGCTTTGAGGAAAAGGCTCTAGGACCTCTGTCAGAGCCACATGCCTCCTTCCCAAAGCCCAGTTCTTTGGGGATGGAATCAAATTTTGGCTCTCCTGTCCCACTTGTGACCATGGGTGTAGCCAGGCCTTTTGTGGGGGGGGGGGCAGAACCTCAGTTTGCTATGTCTTTTTATTGATTTAGGGGAACAGCTGCCCCAAGCATGCAACAAGGCAGTGTACAACCCATAGGTTCTTGCAGCCCACTTGGTACGAAAAGTTGGCCCACCCTGGTGAACAAAGCAAGCTTGACCAACAGCCCGACTCCGTAGAAGACAGCTTCCTTTGTTCCTATGGAGATGTTTCTGAAAAGTTCATTTAAAGCACAGAAATGAATATCTCCTTTGGATACCACCGTTGTTTTCTCACAATTCAATTGGTTTTCCTCAAAAAAAGAGAAGAAAAGTGTTTCTTAGATCTTCTTTTTGTTTCTGCGAACATACGTTTCGAGGTATTTTAAAATAATTTAAGATACGCTGTGCGCAAGTTCATAAAATGAACGGGAGATGAAGAAAAGGAACATTGGAGGAACCCTGAAGCTGGATGAGACCAAAGGGGGCTAATCTAGCCCAGCATCCTCTTCTCCACTAACCAGATGCCCAAGGGAATGATTGCAAACTGAATTCTTTAATGAAAGGGCTTCATACCGTCAACTCTTGTCTTGAGCATGCTGACCAAGGTGGGCATAAGCTGAAATTCAAAGATCCTCTTGCTTTTGCAGATATTACAAGGTGGGGCTGCTGACCCAATGTCTGTTGAAGGGCAGGTGATAAATAAAGGCTGGCCACCCCAGGAATACCTAATGGTTAAATGAGGATAGTAGAAAGTGTGTATAAAGACAGGCTAATTTCATTTCTGCTAAAGACCTATTCTCCATCACAGAGAAATGGAAATGGTCAGCCTACCTTAAGATCTGTTCCGGGCAGAGAGAGATCCTTTTCATGAACTTAAGGAACACCTGGTGTCTCTTTTCGGCTTCACTTTTCTCATACTTCTCACCATCGGATGCGTAGCTAAGCATGTGGGGGGGGGGGAGAAATTGCAAATATTACAGTAACTGTGAAATTACCAGAAGGACAGCACAAACTGTGGGATCTTTTCTACTTAACAGAAAATGAATAAATCAAGTGGGTATTAGTTGAGCAGCCGTGTCAGTAACCAGACACAACAATCTAGGAAGATGGCTTGATGCATCAAGCTCAGTACTGTCTAAATTGGCAGTGGCTCTCAGGGTTTCAGGTGTGGAAACTTTCTCAGCCTTACCAGGAGATGTTGGGCATTGAACTCTGGCAACTCCCACCTGCAAAGCAGACCCTCCGCCACGGAGGCCCTTTCCCAAAATGTCACATCCAACTTTAATTTCCATGCACCCATCCAGCACAAACCAACCATTATACTGAAAAAAAAATACTAAGGGTTTACCTGTACTAGTGGATGGGATATTGTTCTGGGATTGGGCTGCGTAAGCCAAATAACGTATTTAGAAGCTATCTAATACTGACCACTGGGTTGCCTTTTTTCAAAACATGAGCACTGGCCAGCAGGGGCAGTAAAACAGCATTCCCCAACCTGTTGCCCTCCAGATGCTTTGGACTACAACTCCAATCAGCCCCAACATCATACATCCGTGATGGCTGGAGCTAATGGGAGTTGCAGTCTAAAACATCTGGAGAGCACCAGGCTGGGAAAGGCTGTTCCATTATCAGCGGAGACTCTCAGTGGCTGAAGTGCAGTACAAGACACATTTTCAATGAAGATAAAAACAAAATTCTATCCAGTGACCATGTCTATTATAAGTAGGTAGAAACAGAGTTATCTAAAGGCCCTTGACGACATCTGAAATGCACTCCTGGTGACACAAAACAGAATTGCGACTGAAAACTGATAGAATAGCAGTCCTGCAATACAATGATTAGTGTTATAAAAAGGAATAAGACATGGAAGACATGGACTTATCTAGTAGTCACAGTGGCTGTTTGGGGTGTGTGTGTGTGAGGAACACCAAAGCATCTTTGATGCTAAATCTACAGATAACTGCTTTAAATCCACATTTATGTGGTGCCAGGCACTATTAAATCAAAAGAAAACCAGCCACATTGAGATGCGATTTTGCCTGTAAATTCCTTCACAATCAACACATTGTTCTTTGTATATTGGCTATAAAATTCAGAATCAAGAATATGACTAATGCACCTGGATCAGGTCAAAGGGGGTCCATCTAGTCTAGCATCCTGTTCTCACAGTGGCCAACTGTGTGTCTGTAGAAAGTGCACAAGCAGGACATGAGTGCAGCAGCAGCAGCAGCCCTCTGCCCACACATAACCCCTTACATACTGCCACTGACCATGGAGGTCTGGAGATGTGTCAAGGGACTGGTCTGCCCCTTTTTGGTTTTACTGACCTTGGAGCTCCGATACCTGTTGGGTAAGAGTCATGGAAGATACTGCTGCAGCAGAGAATGGGAATCTGAAATGGGCTTTCCGGTTTGGGAGCTCCCCAAACCAGAGATTTCTAGCGGTTTCCTGCTGTAACACTTGCACACTAGCCCCAACTCCACGGCTCACCTTTCCAACATCAATTGTTCCAAATCAAGACCCTCCCTCTGCTGATACTCCTTCAAGAGTCTTTCGGCATGGCCTGTATCTTCATAGCAGAGGATGTCGTCTTCTTCCACAACACTGATGTAGTAAGGTTGGAACTCAGGGACACAGGTGGGCATGATTTGCTCTTCCCCAGGTGGATTATGGGAGTGCAAAGGGTGGGAGGCACTGGGGGGTGCTTCCAGGCTGAGACCCTGAAACTGTGCTGCGCAATCTCCTCTGAGCAAAGAGTCTGACACTGCAAGCAAGTCACGGCTGTGGCCTGTAGTGTATTCAGAAGCAGCCGCTTCACTGCCTTCTCCCCAGTCATCTGCCTCCTCACACCAGTCCTTGGCTGCAAGCAGACATTCTTGCTTCTGTGAATACAAGGACACAACTTTAGACAGGTTTCAAATCAAAGGTCCTGGAAAGAAGCTGACATTTGACATTTTATAAGTAGTACAGCACCACAGAAATAAAGCAAGAATTTCCAGAGGGGTAGCTGCTGCATGAGTCTGTTGCAGAAAAACAACAACCAAAAGCTTTGTTGCACCTTAAAGACTCGTTTTTTCATGGGTGCCAGTGGTAGGCTCCAGCCTTCAAAAAGTGATGTCATCAGAACCTCGTTACTTTTTTTAATGATAGCTTTAATTATTTTTTTGAAAATAATGTCTCCCCCTTAACAAAGTATCTCGAGGTATACAGTGAAAATGCAGTGTAAAAATACACCGTCAGTAGTCTAAAGCGTAGAATATTATTTAACCAAGAGCAACCAAAAAGGTTTGGATGATTATGAGAGTTCAGGGTTGTTTTTCTTCTCCATGTAATCCATAAAACTACAACATCAGTTGTAAACAAGTCTCTGTCTTTTAGTCATATTTTGTTTGTCAATTTCTCTATTAGGGCCACTTGTCAAATTCTTCTAAGCCGATTCAATAATAGGCTATAATATACTTACAAAACTGAGCTATATGAAACTTGTTCATTTTAAGGTACAACAAAACTCTTTGCAGTTTTTACTACATATATAAGCAGGATTAAACAGCACACTCTCCCTTAACACATGCACAGGGAGTCCCCTTGATTGCTATAGATCAACATACACATAGCATGTATTTTCATCCTCATGCCGGCATGCTAAGCAGGAAGGTTTAAACCTCCTCCCCTCCCACACATGCCATGATGCCAAGGGGTGTGAGAGGGAAATCATCCATGCCTGTTTAGGAGCAGCAGGCAACATTGTGCAGCTGATATGTTTGTAAGAGGGAAGAGATACTAAAAATCTCAGGTACAACAAGGCCAAATGTCAGTTACCTTTGGCCACATGCTATTATTACCTAAAGCAGGGGTTGTCAACCTGGTCCCTACCGCCCACTAGTGGGCGTTTCAGGATTCTAGGTGGGCGGTAGGGGGTTCTACGGCACAAGCTGAATCCTCCTTTCATCGAGCGCTGGTGGGCGGTAAGGAAATTTTACCATCAGGAAAGATGCGCTAGTGGGCAGTAGGTATAAAAAGGTTGACTACCCCTGACCTAAAGAAAATGTCCCTGATGGTGCACAATACCTGCTTCCATTTGCAGTCTTGCATTTCTTTTCCTTGCACTTGCAGATACTGGGACCGCAACACCTTCCAGCTTTAGATGCGCAGCAAGCCAAGCAGGACGAAAGAAATGGAAGTCATGTTGGTGAGTCAAAGTTTTCAAGTTTCATAGTATTACCACTAGCGTAGTGTAGGGGGCTAAAATATAAATCAGGCAGTCCGTGGTTTGACTCCCTTCTCCATCACTGGGTGGTTTTGGAAAGACAAAAAGCTACCTTACCTTATACTAGGCTCAGACCATATTTCTCAGTATTGTTTACACTGACTGGCAGTGGCAATCCAGCATTTCAGAAAAGAGTCATTTACTTTCCTACCTGTAGATGCCAGGGATTGAAACAGGAACTTTCATGATACAAGGCATGAACTCTACCCATGGGCAGATGCCACTCTCACTAATCTGCAATAAGGGATAGAACTGACTTACCTTGCAAGGTTGGAAGGATTGCTGAGAGAGCTTCGAACATGCTATAAAGTATTTATTTTTTTACTTAAGTATATGACTCTAGCATCCAAGAGCCACTTTCAGCACTGCCGCAATCACAGAGCAAAGGCAAATAAACTGCTACACACCTTTTGGAGTTCCCCCAGCAGCTTTTCATTGTGCAAGCAAACACGTTAATGATGCGGTGGAACGGTGAGCCTTCAAGGGGGCAATAGATCTGAACAATGTGTGTCAAGCCAGCCTTGCAAACCTCACAGGCAGGATGAACCAGAGTGACTGAAGGGACACAGTCCTAGGGTAAAAAAGGAAAAAGAAGTAGATTATTTTTAAATTGTGTTTTCAGCAAAAAGACCCTCCCAAAAGTGGCTCAGATTTGGCACTGGCATTGCAGCACTTGTCCCTTAAAACTACTCTCTGATCTGCAACACTTCCATGTTCTACTCATCACAACAACCCATTAATAAAAATGAGTATGGTGGTGGTTCAACAATTATGCCACATACCGGTATGTCTTTTTCAGATATCATAATTAGCCACAGTTTGTCTCAAAACAAGCCACTTGGATCACCATTATGACGTGACATGTAACCTGAAGCTTATGCTTCACTTCAGAGTGAAGTTTTGTTTTCAATTTTATTTCTGGCTAACCCGTTATGGTTTAACAAACAAACCATGGTTTAGGTTCAGACAACATGACAAGTTGCACTGTGGTTTGCTTGAGCTGCACGGGCACCATATGTGTGGGGCTGGCCGGCGGGGAGGCAAGAACTGTGTGGTAACTTGTGTAGCAGTGAGGAGGCACATTTACGATTAAATCATGGTCTAAGATCAAATCAGGATTTAAAATGGTCTGATATGAACTGTGTCCTATTGTAGCATGCAAACCAGTCCATCAGGTGGCAGTGGCCACTGGTTTAGATGGCTTTTAAAGGGAGATTAGAAGGCTTCATGAGGAATGAGACATCTACCGATGGCTACCAGTCATTCTACGGAGTCTTTAACCAAAATGCAAAGACTCTTATGAAACAGGATGCAGAGTCTGGAGCTTTTCAGTTTAGAGCAAAGGCAACTAAGAGGTGACATGATACAAGTTTATAAAATTATACTTGGCATAGAGAAAGTGGATAGAGAAAAGTTTTTCTCCCTAATAACACTAGAACTTACGCACATCCAATGAAGCTGGATGTTGGAAGCTTCAGGACAGATAAAAGTATGCACTTCTTCACACAGCAGAGAGTTCAAACTATAGAACTTGATCCTACAGGAGGCAGTGATGGCCACCAAGTTGGATGACTTTAAAAGAGGATTAGACAAATTCATGGAGGAAGGGGCTATTGATGGGTACTACTTGTGATGGCTATGCTCTACCTCTACGCTTAAGAGGTAACAATGCTTCTGAAAAACAAATGCTGGAGTCTACTGAGGGGAGAGTGCTTTTGTGCTCAGGTATGAATAGCAGTTAGCAAGGGAACAACAGGAGGGAAGGGCCATCGCTTTCATGCTCTGCTTGGAGAACTCGTGGGGGAGTAGGAGTCAGAAGGCCTCTTTGGCACAACCCTCCTTTGGGTTCTTATCCCATTACTCTATTCAAGGAAGTGAAACACAGAAAGCTGCTTTGCAGAGCCTGCCCAGGAACACAGGGGTTACTTTCCAGGCAGACTCAGAATCAGAGATGCCGGGGACTGAAAGTGGTACCATATTTAGGGTACGTAGAGCATAAGCTATATATAGCCCTTCCCTTCAGAAATCTGACTTTCGGACTGAGGTTTAAAGCCCAAGCAACGTCGTCCACAGCTGGTTGCACAGCCACTGAACGGCTTTGCAGCAGACACTTCCGTGCCATCTCCGAGCCTTTTTTCAGCAGCGATTCCGTTTTTTTGCCACAGCTACCCTACCTGCGGGTTCCTGGACTCACACTGGGCTTTACTTCCGAGTAAACTCGCATAAACTCGGACTGAGAACCGAGGTGAAGGGACGATTTTGGGGCCTTTTTTTTTTTGAAAAGAGGTGGGGGGGAGGCGGTTTCTCTCTCTCGCTCACCCCCCCCGGCAAAGGCACCGAGGAAGTTCAGAAAGGGCCCCACGACCACTCCCTGCCACGCTGCCCGCCGCCGCCTCCTCACCGCAGAGCCGCCCACTTTGCTCGCCGCCCCGTGGAGCTGAAGGAGACCGGCCTGGCAGGAGCCCGTCGGCGGCACAGCCGCATCGCGCAGGCCCAGGAGCACCGGAGGAGAAGCAGCGCCAGCCGCCATGGGCAGAGCGACGGGGCAGCCCGGCCCTCGGCGTGACAAACACGTGGGGCCCGGGGGAAGCCCGGAAGCCGCGGCTGCTGACGTCAGAGTTTACGTGCATAAGGCAGCCGGGGCGCGCCAAAGCTCCTCAGTTCGCGAAAGCCTCCCGCGTAAGGAGGATGGAAGGGAGTTGAGCAGGGGGAAGAGGGAAGGAGGTGGAGCTCCAGGCAGACCAGGATGGACGGGTGGGAGGATGGGCATCGCCTGTGTAGCTTCCTCCCCACCTTAGACTCTCGTTCCCAGCACCCCTAATTCGCCAACCCGCCGCTAGGAGCAAAACACCGGGGGACGCTATATACTTTTTTTATTGCATGCATTTCTACATATGCCATTTATCCAAAAGAGTTCAGGGGGAGCACACGGTTCCCCCACCTCCCATTTAACCCTTACAATAACCCTGTAGGTAGGTTAGGATGAGAGACAGTGGGTGGCCCAAGCTTTTAAATAGCTAAAAGACACTGAAGGGCACCAGGTTACAGAAGGCTGACGAAATCACTAGTTAGGATAAACTGTGTTCTTTAATAGCGCGAGATCTTAGCTATTCTTAACAAAACAAAAAACCGCATGCACACGTGGAATTTATGAGTGCTGTTAAAATGTGCTTTCGTTCCCCTTTTCTTCTTAATTAGTGATCTTTAGTGACTTCTGGGGCAGTCCTTCCATTCTGAGAGGAACGAAGGTTGCTAGACAAAAAGCAGCCCACGCTGAGTGTTCTGGTACTAGCTTAGTGCCATTTTCATATTTATTCAAACCAAGATTACCGTTTTCGAATGTATGAATTTGCTGGACAATCATCTATTCCAATTCGCTTCTCCAATGACTAAAAGGTATTGAATGACAGCTACACAGGGCTCTTTCTGAAACCTACTCCCTTTTGTCTCCTCCCCCATTCTTTACCCTTTGCCATCTAATGAAATTAGACCAATGACCACCAGTTATTCACCCCAGCCTTAATGCATCATTCAAAACCTGTGACTAGGCACCCACAGATCTTATTCTACTATAGACTTATGTGTGCTGATAGAGAAGGCATATACATAAGCAGACATACTAAGCAATACCACTTAAATGAAGGTCAGAGGCTTCCACCCCAGGCATCATTTGGAAATAAGCCCCAATGAAGAACATGTAACATAATTCTGAATAAATATGTGTAAGGTTGGATTGTCATTACAGTCTGGAGATTTTCAGAAGGAAGGCATGCTAATTACTAGGCAAAACTGTGTTTTTCCATGAGATAGAAAATAAATGTCCAGGCTCTTTCCATAAATATTAATAATTTCAAAGTGAACAAGCTGCAAAATTCAGGTTCATGCTGGGCATTAAAAGGACCGTGGATCATCCCAGTGAAATAAAAGATGGCAAAACTTTTCTAAGTTTGTGGTGACCCCGATTTCCTGCCCCTTTGTACCAAGCCTTAATATGAAAACATGTACTATCTCTCCCCCCCATTCTTTACAAAGAAAACAGCATTTAATAAGTTTGCAAGAGGTTCCAAATTCAGATTTAGATCATGTATGTATTCAGATGTCATTTAAAACCATATTAATTTTATGAGAAAAAAATATAGCTAAAATCTTTTAAAAATCCAATTTGCATATATATATACGAAAAGCAATTTGCATATATATATACGAAAGCAAATATATATATATATATATATATATATATATATATATATATATATCACAATTATAGTAAAGGTAAAGGTACCCCTGCCCGTACGGGCCAGTCTTGACAGACTCTAGGGTTGTGCGCCCATCTCACTTAAGAGACCGAGGGCCAGCGCTGTCCGGAGACACTTCCGGGTCATGTGGCCAGCGTGACAAAGCTGCATCTGGCAAGCCAGCGCAGCACACGGAAACGCCGTTTACCTTCCCGCCAGTAAGCGGTCCCTATTTATCTACTTGCACCTGGGGGTGCTTTCGAATTGCTAGGTTGGCAGGCGCTGGGACCGAGCAACGGGAGCGCACCCCGCCGCGGGGATTCGAACCGCCGACCTTTCGATCGGCAAGCCCTAGGCGCTGAGGCTTTTACCCACAGCGCCACCCGCATCCCTGATCACAATTCCTTCCAGAGTTGAAAGGTTACAGTATGATGAAAGAGAACACTTAAAGGAAATAACAGGGTTTATCCCATACACTGGCACAATACTAAACAACGGACTCAAAATCAGCAATATTAAATTGGATCCCCCCCCCCAACCTATTCAGGGCAGGTTTACAAAACAAGGATAAGCTAGAAAAAACTTTCACAAAGACAGTTTTTATTGAACTGTTTTATTCTGGCTCAAAATAAAAGCCCCATTTTTCTGTAGCAAGGTACACTGAAGGTATGTCATGCTGCCGTTCACTGGGGTAAAAACACACCCCAACTAGTAAACCCAAAGGATTGGTAGATAGGACGAATTCATACCTTCACAGAATGTCTCATTGGTATTTACAACGTATCTGGTTTAAATAAACTTGGGACACCTCATACAGTATACATACTTATTGCGACATTACAGCACTTGCCTTTTGTCTAAAAAAAATAAATCAAAACTGCTCAGTATCATGATTTGTGGATCCCAAAAAGGCATTGTTGTTAACATGCAAAATAGTACTAAACAATAGTATCTAACTTCTACTGCTTCCAAATACTTGACCTCATAAGTAAACCAATTACAAAATACTTCCTTATAGTGCTATACAAAAAGATATAAAATTATGATTCTATCACTTAAATATTCCCATTTTCTAACAGTGCAGTTATCCACATTTTATCACTACTGAACATAAAGGAGAAACAAAAGAAGATCAGCAAATTAGGTAAAAATTGTTTAATCTTTGGATCCCTTTATTCCTGTGGCTTTCATACACACATACAAAATACAAGTTACCAAATTACTGTTTCTAATTATAACTTAATGTCAAAAAAGTCATAACTAGTATTTCAGAATTGGCAAAAGTTTACTCCATACCAAATCACTGTTGGGATAAGAATAAGCAGTCAATGTCTCCAAGCTACAGTTCATCAAAACTCAAGCAATTGCAAACACTAAATAGTCACTTTTAAATTGAGTATGTCAACATTAAAACAGAGTCAACATTTCAAGAATCAACACATGGAGACATGTCATTTTTATTCCGGGCACATCAAAGGAAACATAAGAACTTGTGTGTGCCTGGGTCATTTTTACTTCCAAGAATTATCACTAATATGAACTGTGAATTGTGACATGAGTGTTGAGGTTTGTCTTCATTTGAAAAAAGCCCATTAATCTGGTCAAATCCTGCAATATGCCAAAACCTACAAAATGAATTTCTTGCAAGAGAATTATGTTATCCAGTTTTTATATAATGGAAGAACATCTAAAATGTTTATTTTTAGTCAAAATATAAAAATCAAACAAGTTTAAAGCTGAACAGCTATGAGGAACCGCCCCTGCAAAACAACTAATGTGTGTGGTGTGTTTGTGTTTTAGCATTTCAACCCAGCAGGTTTGTAGACTTAAAAATGTTTATTCTTAAAAAATTAGTTGCTTTTATACAGCTATACAAAGTCTTTAGTGTTTCTTTGGCAATGGGATAATCATGGAATTTTACAACTATAAAAAGTTTTCCTTTGCCTAAGAAACAGGATTTACTGTGTTTACATTGTTTTTGACTGACAAAAATCAAGTTTTCTATTGCCCAGCACCCTATTTGACAAAGAGCACAACCATCTCAAAAGGGAGATTAAAGGATTTCCAAAAACAACCTTCACTGGCTCAACACACTCACAGTACTGACGGCCTTCTGCATACAATTGTCTTTGCAGCCTGCAGTAGTAATCAAATACAATTTGATAAATTCTTTTTGTGATGAAAAAAATACTTAAAAACTCCACTGAAGTACTGCTTTATATTTTAACTCTATGTAAGAAATTACTTAAGTCTTCTATCTCAAATATATTTAATGCTCATTGTTTTTGAAGATGGCCATTTTTCTCCAAAAAGAGTTCTGCTCCAAACCCCTTTGAAATTAAAAACAAACCCCAGTGCTGGTGACGAGTTTTACAGCAAATTAACAATTCTTTGCAAAGACTGACACATTCTCTGGATCGTGAAGATCTACAGGTCCACCTGCGTTCAACTTCAGCTATGCAGCAACTTTGTTGTCTTTCTAAAAAAAGAAAAAAGAAAAAAAATTACTTCCCAACCAATGCCAGTTTAGTCAAATTAATCAAGAACAGGAACAGATAAAAGGCTCAAACTAGAGAAGGCAACGTTAACAGTATTCAAAATGGGGCCCAAATCTCTCTAGATTGCATCAGTCATAATTCCGGTTAGCAAAGTCAATTCCAAAATGCCTTCTAAAGCTAGAAATCACTGCAAGAGTGGCTTACTCTTGTGTGCAGAATCCTCTGTAGCTCAACTCAGCTATAGGGTACCTCAGGGACCACCAGATCTCAGCTCAATCACAGAGCTCACCTGCAGGAGCGCCACTGGTTGTTCCCCAAGTTGGCAAGGCTCATTTGACAAGAAGAAATCAAGCCTTTAGTGTCACTGGCCAGAGTTGTGGAATACTCTGCCAATAGAGATTCAGAAGGTGCCTTTTAAACACCTGCTGAAAACTTTTCTGCTTTTCTACTCTGTCAGGTTTTGCAGGCAGGCAATTAAGAATACATCTTTCCACAATAATAAGTTGATTTCAGAGTTCAACTTTCTTATATGGGTTTTACTACATATGGGTTTTATGTACAATTGTTGCACACCACTCTGATATTTTCTTTAAACAGCTGTACATGGTATTTTGTATACATAATTTTTTTAAAAAATCCTTCCTCACAAATAATGATAATATGGTTGTCCAAAGAAATAAAAATATTGCATCGGAAAGAGAATATACAAGAACACATTTTATTTTAATGCCTTCAAAGATGCTATGCTTGAGAGAACAATTGTTAAAATGTTTCATGCTGACAGAAATCTTTGACATGTTGGAACAAGAAACTACGTCTACAGATGTGGCTGCAACTTTTTCTCCCACAACCAAACAAATTAACCAAGGATGGTTCAATGGCTAGCATGCAGTCTAGAAATTCACACTAAGAATAAAAAAAGGAGGCAAAAATATATACAAGAATGTTTTGCTTCATATATACTTTTGTGTAGAACATATAAAAGTGTATTGATGCATAAAAAGAACTACACTTTAGGTTAACTAAATCTGAATGGCTGCAAAGAAAACTCATGCCCAGTATTTAAGAGATTTTATGAGATATGTTTTTTGATTCTCTCATCCAGTGTTAAACATATGTACTATTATTGCAGTTTTTTCAAGGTTTTTGTCATACTTTTTGTATTTTTAATGAAATAATGAGTGGCTGTATCTTGTTCTGATTGTGTGGCATTGTAGCTATTTTTATTTCTGGAATTATTGAATGCAGTGCCTATGGCTATAAGCAACAGATATAGGGTGGGGAACTTGTAGCCTTCTTAGGCAGTTATGAACTACAGCTCCCATCATATTGCTGGCTGGGCCTGGAGTTGAAGTGCCTCAAGTGAGAAGGCCACCAGTTCTTCATCCCTGCAGCAGAGTTCGTAAGCAATTACCCTATATTCAAAATCCGCAAATTCTCTGCCGCCACGTCCACCTCTGAATCCACCACGAAATCCTCGAGGGGCGCCATAATTTCCTCTTGTGCCTCCACGTCCTCTTCCACCCCGGAAGCCACCAACTCCTCCTCCACCTCCTCTACCTCTGTAGCCCCCCCGGCCACGGTTTGAACGCAATGGAATTCCAAATGTCTCTGCATTTAGTCTTCTTTCTTCAGCCCAGGTTGGTCTTCGGTCTCTGAAACATGCAAGTGACAAGAACACTAACTCCAGATCACTATCATTTTCATCCGAAGGAGTATTGATGCCAAAGACAGTTTGACGTTTTTAAGCTGCTTAGTACGTTAATATGCACACAGTGAAATTGCACAGTAACATCACTGTGCAGGAGCGGCATTCCAAACTCCACTTTTGGAACATTTACATTGAGAGCATGGCAAGAGTGAAAAAGCGGTTCCTCAAATCAGAACCAAGTTATATCATCCCAATTACCCATTGGCTGCCTGAGTGAAGAATTTCCTGGTTAATGTTACTAGCAGCTGTCAGATTAGTTATCACTTGCCTCATGAGGTCTCC
Source organism: Podarcis melisellensis (assembly GCF_964234715.1). Classification (NCBI taxonomy): domain Eukaryota; kingdom Metazoa; phylum Chordata; class Lepidosauria; order Squamata; family Lacertidae; genus Podarcis; species Podarcis melisellensis. The sequence goes on from NC_138540.1 coordinate 54,250,466, forward strand.
TGATGTTTTACCATGTGAGTCATGGCTCGCCAATATCTGGAACATAGCTTTATCAGAATGCTTGACCAGACACAGATGGGTGGCCTGGGGAGCTGCTAAATCTGCTAATTACAATGCCAATTGGTTTCCCTTACATCAGGCACATTCAACTGGTCGATCGCGATCCACTGGTAGATCACAGGATAAAATAAATTTGCCAAGGTCTCCCCACCCCGAAATAAAATAAAATAAGCTCAACAACTCTTGGCAATGACAATGGGTAGATCACTGCCAGTTTTTTAATACAGGGAGTAGATTGCAGTCTTTTGGGAGTTGGACGTGCCTGCCTTACAAGAACAGGGAGATATATTCCCATATCCTTCCAGCTTCTCATTTTTTGTTATGGCAGAGGTATTTAAATACAATTTGCTTTCGTGGAGCAAGAGTGTAATTTGGTACACTTCTTTGCTGTTATTATTTCATTCCGCAACTCTGTATTGCTTTTTCTCTGTTCCTTTTTTTGGTGTCTTGTATATATTTTTAGTGAAAAGTTTACTGTTCCTTAAGACATGTTGATCCACTGAAGTGGCTCCTACTAAATTAGCTGAGGGAGCACCATGTAAAAGAAGAACCTTTCATGCTTTGGGAGTAATACCAACTCATCTGCATCCAGTTTCAGTGAAATTAATTACAGGCGATTCCTGATATAGATGCAAATAAAAATGCTGCCTGTTTGATACTTAAGAAGAAATCAAATAGAAAAGTAACAAAAGGTTTACAGCATATCCCCTTTCCTCTATCAACCCAAGGCCAAAATAATCAAGTCTTACGGAAGGCTCAACCTTTGCCAAGAGCTTAGATACACCAGAAATGGAAGGGGATATATGATTCCGCAATGTTTTCACTTTTGAACATCCACTGCAAATTTAAAAACACATCTTTACCAACAAATCTGGTCCTTGCAAGATCATGGATTATGGTTTGCTACTTCCTAACAAGCCATGATCAGGAAGCCAATAAACCATGATCCCTGGTTTGAATGGGAAGTAATGGGAAGTCAAGGCTTCCTGGCTATATGGAAGAAGTGAAGTAGGAGCAACTGGGAGAGTATAAGAATATATAATAATAATTTATTATTTATACCCCACCCATCTGGCTGAGTTTCCCCAGCCACTCTGGGCGGCTCCCAATTGAGTGTTAAAAACAATACAGCACACTTCTCATTCACAGAAGGCCTGGTATATCATTATGCACAAATGCAGCCAGTCTCGACCTCTCTGAACTACAGTGTATCCAACCCTCTTTGAATTACAAAGCTGTTACTTCGTTTCGTTAACGAAGCCAAATATTTTGCATGCAGCAGTAGCAGCATTACATAGGTATAAGGTACAGCGTTTCATTCTGCATTTTAGTATCCATGGATCTTGCCATTTGGAAATTATATTTTCTGCTTGCCCAGTGGACTGCCAAAAAACAAATTAGGTACCTATTGTCATCACAGGAAATGTTATCAAAGAAAGACTTGGTTTTGTCATAATAGCAGTTGGGTCCAAGTGGATCCTCTTCATCTGCATTGCCTTCACTGTTCTGGGTATCAACACCTGAGTCACCTTTATCTTCCCCATTTACAGGCTTCTCTGGTTTATCTTCTAATGAATCCAGGGGGTGAGAAGAAAGGAAAAGGATAACCTCAGTGAACAATAAATGAAAATGCATCTTCAAAGAAAAGCAGAAAGTGACTTGTGTATAATGCTAGAAGGATGTTATAGATCAGCACACACAAAAATAGCTTGCCATGAGTTAAGACAACAGCTGTCCCCTCTCTCCCTCTTGGTTATTCTCCTTCCTACTGGTCCTCTCCAACAAACAAGACATTGCTGTAAAAATAGGAAAAAACTGCACTCCCTGTCTGACTTTGGATGACGCAAGTTGTCTTCAAGATGAGAGCAGCACAATTACAGCAAGTAAAGAAGTGACAGAAGAGAATGTGGCAAATCACAAAGGGAGTATACTTTTAAAAAGCACTCCTTTAATATCTGTTGCAAGCCTTCCTTGTAAGACTTTAATCCTGCCAGGAACATCAATACATAAACTTTAAAAAGTGCTGCAAATTTGTCGAAGCGATACTTGATTGCATGAACTGTAGGGCTAGCAGCAGAACACACTGCAAAGGGCAGGATTACAGCCCACTGCAGGTTGTGTAAAATCAGGACCACAGAAAATAATAAAAATGCAAGGAAAGGGGAAGTTAATCAACAGAATCTATACAAACTGCAGAATTCAGAATTTCCTAGGTTGGGAACAAAAGTTTAATTTCTAATAATAATAATAATAATAATAATAATAATATCATCTTTATTGTCATTGCCCCCTCTCGGGGACAACGATGGAACACACACAGCACTGCTTATCATTCCCTTCCATAATGTTTCTGATCACCTCAGGGAGGAGGAAAAGAAACAAGAGAAAAAGGAGGCAATGAATTATAATCATAGACTTTGAATACATCTAAGTGAAATCTCTCTTTTCATCTGAACCTATACATCTTAACTTCAAAACACTGCAGGATTAGCCTAACTTAACTCTCAACCTTTACAGGAATAAGAACCCTACGCACAACTCCACATAAAATGAAGTACCTTATTTTTCGCCCCATAGGATGCACCTAGCCTTTGGGGGGGGGAATAAAGAAAAAATGTTTTATTTCCCCCCCAGGCGCTTGTGGGGATGGCAGCGGGGAGAAGCGCTCTTCTCCCCGCCGCCAGCCTTCAGACCAGGTCCGGGGACAGAGGGAAGGCGCGCTGCGCCTCCCTGCTGTCCCCCAAGCTTGTGGGGCTGGCGCTGGGGCTCTCCAGGCTTCAGCGAAAGTCTGCATTCGCCCCATAGGACGCACACACATTTCCCCTTCATTTTTGGAGGGCGAAAAATATGGTGTACGATAGCACAAGTACGAAGGGTTTATCTTTCCTTTTTTAAGAACTTTGATTAAAGAGTTTGAAACAGAAGTCAGATTTCCAAATTACATCTAGTTTCCATTAACTACCAGTCATTTAGATCCCGTGTCTATAGAAGGCTCAGGTTTACCTGTAGTTGACAAGACAGTCATTATTCCCTTGAATCAGCATTTCAGCTTACCTTTCAGTTTTAGTTTGTTGTGAAATTCGCGATCTATTTCCTCTTTATTGAATTGTGCATTAGCACTTTCAAAGTCAAAGTCCTTCTCAAACTTCATTGGAACATCCCGTCTAATACCAAATCTTCCTCTGCCTCCCCGGTGACCCCCACGGCCCCTTCGTGCTGAAGGTGCACCTGGAACTGGGGAAAAATAGGTTTTGAAGGGACCTATAAACAAAAGACCTGCAGTTTCAGATTTGTTCTTGTAAGCAGCAACATAAAACTACTATACATAGGACGGATGGAGAGCTTTCTGTTTGCCAAGCAGATATGATTACCAGACACCTGGCTGATCAAGATATATCATCTTCCATTGTTACACTTTCTGTCACTATATACCTTGAAGCCCCATCATATACTTTTCCTAATAACCTAAGAGCAGTTCTGCTGAATCAGGCCAAAGGCTTATCTAGGCCAGCATTCAGTTCCCACACTGTTCAACCATATGCCTCTGAGAAGTCCACAAAACAGGACACAAGTGCAACAGTCCCTTCCTGCTTGTGTCCCCCAGCAACTGCAATTCAAAGGCAGGCTGCCACTAGTACTAAAGCTGCCGATAGCTTTACTCTCCAGGAATTTGTCTAATCCACTTTTAAAGTTGGCAGCCATCACTACATCTTGTGATATAATTCTAGAGTTTGTTTATTTATTAAGCTTATACCCTGCCTTTCTTCCCAAAGGAACCCAGGACAACATAGTTTTTAACTATACAGTGGTACCGTTTTTTAACATTTCGGTTTTCAAACACGCCTCGGAAGTCGAACATGCCATGTGGCTTCCGAATTGAGGCTTTCATTTTGAGTTTTCAGTTTTCGCACGTTTCGGAACTCAAACGGTCTTCCAGAATAGATTACGTTCGAAAACCAAGGTACCATTGTACACTGTGTAAAACCCTTTAAAAGGCTCTGATGTCCTACAACAATCAATCCCACAAGACCAAATCCTTTCTTTTTTTTATTTTAAACCCATTGCTTATCTATTTCACTAGAGGGTCATAACTCATGACTCAGTTCAGAGGTAAATGAAATAATGGTTTCCCATTATGAGAACACATAGCCACAGGTGCTGGGCTTGTGCATGCTGCACCTCACCCATCCTCTGTGCATGAGAAAGAAGGTACTTCTTTTTGCTGTTTGAAACAAATTGCTCTATCCTATTAAGCTCAATCACAGGAACTGTGGTTTGTTTAGGCCAGTTAATTAGAACATCATTTGACTATTTTTCCCCAACCAGCTGCAGTTTGAACTAGTTTCCTATATTTGGGTCTGGTTCAACAAAAGTGACTTTTAAAAAGCACTAGAGTTTTTATCCTTTCCAAAAACAAATTCAGTTTACCCATTTGACGTTTGTTTTCATTTCTCAGATGCTCTGCTTCAGATCTTGAAATCTTGTGTGCTTCAGCTAAGAACAAAGAATGCAAAGAACATTTTGTTATTTTTCATTTTCTGTATACTAACTGCGAGCATGTAAGTAAAAAATCTCTAAGGGCTGCATCAGGGCAGTACTGCCCTCTGAGAAGAGTGTGGGGAAAAACCCCACAAGTTAACCCCACTTGCCAAGCAAGCTGAGACTCCTATGCTGACAGAAATATTTCCCCAACCCACAATAAAAGCATTCAGGCATAAGCCTCACTTTACTACAAGCCATGCCATTTTACTGCAGGGTATTCTCGGTAGTGGTGCCCACCCTGTGGAACTCCCTCCCACCAGATGTCAAAGAGAACAACTACCACCAAACTTTTAGAAGACATCTGAAGGCAGCCCTGTTTAGGGAAGCTTTTAATGTTTGATGTATTATTGTATTTTAATATTTGGTTGGAAGCCGCCCAGAGTGGCTGAGGAAGCCCAGCCAGATGGGCAGGGTATAAATAATAAATTATTATTATTATTATTATTATTATTATTATTATTATTATTAGTCTTGACTCACAAATTTGTGTCTTCAGTGTCCACACTCAAGACACTGAACTTTAAAAATAGACATATGGGTTTCAAACTTTGAATCCAAACTTTGACAAAAGCAATTGCTAAGACACTTGCAAAGAACAGCTTTTTCACTTTGGCAAGAAGTATCAACAGAGCTTAAAATAATCAAGGTCCAAAGGCCGAGTTCTACCTCTTCTGTGCTCCTGATTTTCCAATGATTTTTGACTAGCAGACCCTTGAGGTCTGGCTGAAACAGGACTCCTTCTCCCAACTGGTGCTGAAGCAGATAAGTGGGTTCCTGCTGTTTGTACTGCCTGCTCCAGGGTTGGGCTCTTTCTCAAATGGTCTAACGAAGGACTTGAGCGACCTGAAACAGGAATGACAACATCTTATGCCCAACCTTAGCATAAGTATTACTTTGAAGTCAATTATCTGCTTTCCCTAGTCAAGACAACTATGTCCAAAGAGGAAATGTTTTTGCAACTTTAGCTCCACTAACCCAAGACTTAGGTCACATATATACATTGATTCTCCTTCAATTTTCAAAGGAAAAACAGGGTGAGATAGCTCATCTTTACCAATGCAGTTATTAGCAAATGTCTGTCACCCAGCTACTCCCTTAGATGTCATGATTTCTTAAAATAAAATAAGCACTAACAGTGAGTAGTATGGATGCAGAAAAAAATAGATATTGAAATAGTATCTAATTTAGCTGTTTAGGTGAGGCAGATCTTTTTATTTATCGGCTTCAGTCCAAGAGTCAGTGGCCCAGTTTGGATGCCACTATAAACCATGTTTAACGGCTTGCTATTAATGCAGACAATGTTCCTCCCTAGCAAAGGCAAGCCATAATCTCTGGCTCTGCTCTAGGTTCATAGCTTGCAAGCCAAAAAACAACCACTGGCTTCACATAGTAGTCTGTTTGGAAGAAAAATCACAATGATCCCCAGGGGTTGAGATTTGTTGTCCCCACTAGCAGAATACACCTAAAAGATTATTCAAGCAACTTGGACCACAAGCTCACTTTCAGTGATAGGAGACAAGGCTAACTCTGCACAAAGAAGCAGAAGAGTGGTTCACATGTCATGCTAAATCATGGCTTAGCAATACATGCATGAGGAGGAAGGTATTGCCATGAGTCTTTGGCTAGTGCATTCCTCCTGCGCCATGTTTGCATATCACACTAACAAGGGTTCATCACAACAGGCTCAGCAAACTGAAGTATCACATGTGGTCTGCTTATCCTTCATGAAACAGGGAGGACTTTGGAAGCTCCCCTCCCCACACTTTTCTTGAATCTCAACTTTTTGTAGTTTACTAAAAAAAATTAGCCAATTTCAAAAAAAGACACATTCAAATCATGGTTTCAGAAGTTGGCTTGCTCCAACCAATTAGTTTTTTTATAAATCACAATACCTGGTTTGGGAAACACAATAAAGCAGTGATTCAAGGAAAGCAGAATTAAAAGCTACCAAGTCTTCCTTCTTGCAACATGGTAGGAAAGCTGAAGAGGCAGCACAAGAAACTGAGGTTCATTACAGCTAATGCATGTTGTGGTAAACCAGAAAAAGAATATATTTCACAATTGAACAACACACTATGGCAATGCATTCACCTTCTTAATCAAAAAGATCAAGAATCTGACTGACACCACCAGCCTTTACCTTGTGAGAGCTGTGTTTTTAATGACCTTGCATCAGTTGTAAAAGTGGAACCAACTGCGCTGCTTTGGGACAAGTTAGCATTGGCTGAAGTTTCAGTTCCAAAAGATGTCAGTGAACTTCCTGCATGAAGTCAGAAAATAGATGTCAAGCCCCTGTGGTGCAAGGCTACACTTGCAGCACTGTCAATGAACTTCAATGTACCAAAATGTGCAGCTACCCTGTTTTGCCTCAAGCAGCTCTAACCATTATACAAGGATTCCGAGAGTTCTCCATTAGTGACCTGTAGCCACTACTACCAAGTACTCTTCAGGAAAAGCTGCATGGTTCTAAAAATGTTGAGTCTTTGTACGGCTAAGGGGGCTAACCATTTAAATTGCCACTCTTAGACTAAGGCCAACTGACCCAAATGTTAACTAACTCATGTGACAAATAAAAGATGAAAAATTTTATTAAAGCAGCTAAGAAATATCAAAACCACTTCTCAAAGGCTACAAACAATTATGTGATCATGTCTGTGCTAATTTTCTGAATAAAGAAAAGTGTTTTATTAACAGCAGAAATCTGTAGAGATGTCAAAGTATATGCAGAGTAAGTGGTTGAGTATAAGTACAAATACACCACACGCAGCTGAACCACATGTGAAACATGTGACTATTTCAGCTCAGCTGACAAGAAGGCTGCTGTTGGTGAAAGACACTTGGAATAGATCTCCAAATTCAGTTGTGGCCAAAATTTGAGAAGCATGAACTGAAATTACAGTTTACTAGTTGCCATATCCAAAACTGCATTTATAGTCAGCAAAAAGTTCTCAACGGAAGTACAATATTAAATAAATTACACACAAATTATATTCACAAATTAGCTATGGCAGTCTGTCTCCTGATATTTTTACTGTTTTTAAACAATCCATTTTTCTTGCTATTAGGCCCCTGTTTTATTCTTCTCCTTTATGTTATTACTGCGATCAGTCAGCAAAGTGAGCCAGTGTACCTATTCACGTATTCCCTAAGGATAACATCAAGCTAATAAGACTGTTAAACTTGGGCTGCTCCTCTCCCTCAAAGCTATTTGAAAGTAATCTTTGATCTATTTATTTTAATGTGGTATCTCTCTAAACATATACACTGCACGTAAAGTTGTTTCAAGAAAGATTAGAGGAGACCATCATCAGCAATATGCTATGATTAACTATAAAATTGTAACTTCCTGAAGCTATAGCCCAGATAACCTCTCCCATAGTCATGGAGCACACTTTAAACTCTTACTAGGTTCACACCACAGCTTAGCAACTTCTGAACAAAACCACTTTACAAACTGGAACCTGATGCAGAGATGTCCAGTGACATGCCTGGTGAAATTCTTGTTTCCCACCCACAGGACAATGCTTACTAGAAAAACTAGTAGAGAGAAAGCATAATGTTCACAATACTCAGATGTTTACAATTTACTGGATTTGGCCAGAGTCCAATATTTATAAATGTGGAAAAGTGAACCTGACAGTGTAGTTTACTTATACAGGGGTTATGTTCACAGGGACAGTGCATATACGTGAAATTGTGTACAGTGGGTAACACCATCTAAAAAGCTTGTAAACGCCTCTCTGCTAAAAATGCTCCCTCCAAACCTCCCTCTCAAATGCCAACTCCGCACAAGCCTCAAAGGTCAGTGCAAAGGCTACTGGGATTACTAGCCATTTCCCCACTCTTCTTGTGACATTTTTGCAGTTTTGTCATTCTTTTTGCACTGTTTTTGCTCTTTTCATACTCTTTTGCAGTTTAAATCAATATACCGTATTTAATTATTTCCCAGCACCACTCATATATGCCATTGCGCACAAGTCAAACATGCATAAGTGGGGAGACACCTATACTACTATTTTCACACTGGGCATGTAGGAAATTTCAGTCAATCCAAGAATGAAGCAGATATGCTCTTGCCTCCCACCATCTTTCCACCAAAGATCCTTTAAACACAGTAAACCAAGAATCTCAGCACACAGTCCCCCATCCAATTTGAAACTATACTAGATCCTGCTTAGCTTTACAAATGTGCTAGCAGTTTAGTATGGTTTAAGGACTGCAGTTTTTGCTCCTGAGCATCAGCTGCCACTGGGTTGAACTACATCAATGTCCCAATGCTGCTCCTACAGGTAACCCCTTTTATCTTCATTGTAAACAAGATTCCAAGTACCCCAAAGAACTGCCATCAACTCTGATAGTCTTATAAAGCAGATCTGCCAAAATGAAAACATTTACCAAAATGGATTTAACATGGACTACTGTGTGCCTACTTGGCCACAAATGTGTCCTGCACAAGAAGAAAGAAAATAGCAGCAGCCAAAGAACACACTGTCCACATTAGTGAAGCTTGCAAAGGAGAAATTATTGAGGGGTAGGTAGGAGGGTAGCCTGGGGAATGTGGCTTTCTTGGGTGAACATGCTTTCATTAGATCAACTCAGTAAATGTGAATTTTACCCTATGGGGTGGGAACAGTATATACTTGAAAATATTTTAACATTTATATGCTTGCCAAGAAAAGAAGTTTAAAATGCAAACATACCAACACCAACAGCGCCAAATTGCTGGCCCACTAATGGACTTGGACTAAACTGGCTGTAGGCTGGCATTCTGCCAAAAGGACCGTAGGAACCCACAGATTGGAATGAAGAAGTAGAAGACGATCCTAGAGAGGACTAAAGAAAACCACATTCATGGAAGACTATCAAAGCAGAAAAAAACAATTATCATGCTGCATTAAGTTAGCAATAAAATCAGAGTACAAGACCCTTTCTTGAACTGGGTTGCATTAGGAAGTGAGAAATACAACACATTCCAACTGATGTAAGAAAATGAATTTATTTACCAAATGTGTGCTTATTTTCCAGATAACATAGCCATTTAAATACTCAGAATGGCATGGATCATCCAAAATAAAATAACTAGTTCTTCTGGTCCCTTCACTGCGAGAAGTGAAGTTACAGGGAACCAGGCAGAGGGCCTTCTCAGTAGTGGCACCCTCCCTGTGGAATACCCTCCCATCCATGTCAAGGAAATAAACAACTACCTGACTTTTAGAAGACATCTGAAGGCAACCCTGTTTAGGGAAGTTTTTGATTGATTTTTTTATTATGTTTTTAGTTATGTTGTAAGCCACCCAGAGTGGCAGGGGAAACCCAGCCAGATAGGCAGGGTATAAATAATAATAATAATAATAATAATAATAATAATACCACCTCTGTAGTGTATGCTTGATGCAATGGCAAAAATCAAAGACAGACTGCTGCTTATTATTAATAAGTAATATTTATACCCCACCCATCTGGCTGGTGTTTTTATTGAAAACATGATTGGAACCTATCCTATTAGAAATATGGGCTAAAATTTCTAGGTAGTGTAAATGATTGTGCTGTACAACAGTTGGTCATGGAAACAATCAGAAAGGTAGCAAACTCTAGACTTAAGTGGCACCATGTTGCAAAATGAAACTGTTATTGAACTGACTGCTATATAATTCAACAGGTGAACAATTGCCAAGAAATTCAAACGCAGTCGCATTTGACTTTAAAAGAGGAAACTTCCCCAAAATGAGGGGGCTGGTAAAAAGGAAGTAGAAAGGGAAAATGAAGAGGCTTAATAGAAGCTGAGATAAAATGTATACTGCAGACCAGGGAAGATACAACCAGGGCCAAAAGGATGGCAGCATGGTTAACAGAGTCAAGGAACCTATTGGAGACAAGAAAGCTTCCTTCAGAAAATGAAGGGTCTTGTTCAAATTTGGAGAACAACAAAAATAATACAAAGGCTGGCAAAAGAGAAGAGAAAAAAACTTGAGGAGCCATTCTCTTTAAAAATTTATAGGCAATGACAATGTTTTGTGTGCGTCCAATTGTTGTGTGACCACTGATGCACAGCTCCTTTAGTACCCAGAAGAGGGCTGAACAGGGATGGGCCAGAATGGGCTTATGCGCACTCCACTGATGCACATGGGGGAGTTAACAAGCATGTAGAGGTGATCCAGTTAATGTTTTGTATTTAGACTTTCAAAAACTTTTGATTAAGTCCTTCACCAAAGTCTCCTGAGTAATCTTAGCAATCATAAAATTGGAGGAGAGGTCCTCTTATGGATGAGTAACTAGCAAGAATAAATGGACAGTTCTGTCAATGGACGGATGTAGAAAGTAGAATCCCTCAAGGACTGGTATTGGGATCTGTGCATTTTAACCTGTCCCTAAATGATCTGGAGTAGGCGGAAGCAGTGGCATATCTAAGTTTGCAGATGGTACCAAATTGGGGCTTAAAACAAAAAGGGATCGGGAATTGCTTCAAAAGGGTCTCTCCAAATTGGGTGAATAGGTAGTAAAAAGGCAAATGCAATTCAATGTAAGCAGTGTAGAGTGATGCATATTGGGGCAAAAAAACCCAACAAAAAACAACAACCCCAATTTCCCCCTAATTTAACATATATTCTAATGGGGGTTGAACCATCAGCAACTGTCCAGGAATGAGTCCTTGGAGTCATAGTGGATAGTGATGAAGATGTTGACCCAGTGTGCAGCTGTGATAAAGGTGAATATGCTAGGGATCATTAGGAAAGGAATTGAAAATAGAACTGTCAAGATCATAATGATGCTATACAAATCTATTTTGAGATTGCACTTGGAATACTGCAAATGGTTCTAGTTGCCATAACTCAAAAAGGGCAGTATAGAGCTGGAAAAGCTTCAGAAAAGGGCAATCAAAATGATTAAGAGGCCAGAGCAACTTTTCTGAGGAAAGATTGCAACATTTGGGTCTTTTGAGCACAGAAAAAAGGTAAGAGGGGACATGACAGAAATGTGTAAGATCATGCATAATTTGGACATAGTATGATTGTGCAAGTTATGTAGAAAGTAGAGAAAGCTTTTATCCCTCTTTCATAATACTAGAACCTGGAACCAGTCAATGAAACTGAAGGCTGGAAGTTTCAGGAGAGACAAAAGAAAGTACTTGTTCACATAGGGGCTAGTTAAACAATGGAATTCACTCCCACAAGAAATAGTGATGGCCATCAATTTGGATGGCTTTAAGAGAGGATTAGAGAAATTCATAGTGAATAAGGCAATCAATGGCGGCTAGAGATGCCAGCAATGGAGGTAATAAGCTACTAAATGCCAGCTGCTGGGAATGACAATTGGGAGAGTGCTGCTGCGCTCAGGTGCTGTTTGCAGGCCTCTCAGTGGGAAATGTGTTGGCCACTGTGAAAAAAGGATGCTGGACTAGATGGGCCTTTGGTTGGATCCAGCACGGCTCTTCTTATGTTAATATACATTTTGTCATTAATAACTTTGTGAAAAATCTCTTGAACACATATAAATAACTTTCCCCCCTAAACAATATAAGATGATCCAGATCATACAGGTTCAGGTATATGCACACCAAAACTGATCAGAGGGTATAACTAGACATAGCTAAAGCTACAACTGCTACATGGTGACTATACCTGAACGATAGCTGGATCCTGGGGCAGAGAACACTGTGGTTTGGGTGGTTCACAAACAGTTAAATCCTTGATATCACTGCCACGGAATATAATGTATTCAAATACTTCGTCACGAGGTGGTATAGGCCGATCAGTTGGTCTATCTTCTGTACCAAAAGAACGAACTGCAGGAAAAAACAAACAAATTTTATCATGTATCATCCAATACTTTCTCATAATATTTACACATAGACAAGTAAAAAGTTTGCATCAGTTTGGTCTAACGCATCATGTGACAAAGTGCAGCTGAATATTCATTAGGTTCACTACACTGATACTTTCAAAAGAGCACTTTCCCCCCCAAGTCAGCTGAATTCATTCAGATCAAGTCTATTTGCATTAAAAGGTCAGCAAGTCATTTTTCTTGATTTACTTCATACAAGCTTACACAAAAGCAGGCAATCTGTAAATTCCCTGGGTGATCGTCTGAAGGCACTGTTTTGCATGGTAGCCTAAATAATGCAGAATGGGCAGCGGCTTGCCCAGAAAAGGAGGGGGCAGAGAAAGGGGCATCTGGCGAAGTTAGTTACTAATGTTACTATGGCAAGGTGTGTTGAGGGGAAGCAGAGTCTGAATTAGGGAGGAGTCATAGTTCAGTTGTAGGCACACACATACACAAGCAAAGGTCATCTTGGCCCATAAGAAAAATGGAAAGCTTTGCAGGTTTAATTTCAATGAGTTCTATGCTGAGGTAGGTCTCGATGGAATAATGCATAAGGACGGAGGCATACATAAGGTTAAGCATAAAGAGGTGAAAAGGATCATAATGAACAAGGGACAATCTTAAGAATTTCTAGTTTATGTGCCTTGTAAGCAGTACTGAAGTGCAGAAGCAAGAAACTAGACAAAGAAAATAGAAAGAAAACACTTTGTTCACAAATGAGATGAAAATGTATGAGGCTCAGTTTGATTTGATTGATATGAAGATACAAAAAAAAGGGCACTTCTATGCATTTTTACCTTTTGGCTAAGATTATGTGCAGTGTCTAAGAAAAATGTTAAGGTTTATTGGATACTGTATAACAATCTTAACTTAACAAAAGTAGCCCACATTTCTCATTTCTGCCAAATACGTCTTTGAATACACAGGTAACTTACAAGTAGTGTGGATGGAACTTGTGCATATTCAGCTTTACATGCTTGGCAATTAAAAAGACAGCAGTCTTCTGTGAAAAAAGACTTTCGTAATCCCACCCACTACTGAATCCAGTGTGTTTTGACTCTATGCAATTTTGGCTTTACATCAGGTTCCCTCAACTTCGGCCCTCCAGATATTTTGAGGGTAAAATTTCCAGCATCCCTGACCACTGGTCCTGCTAGCTAGGGATCATGGGAGTTGTAGACCAAAGAAAATTACTTTTGGTTTCCTTATTTTTGTCAAACTATGTGAAACCTATGGTGTTTGCATTTAAATAGCTGGCACCAAGGGACCCCCCCCCGCTTCTCTCCTGAAAGATGTCTGCACATTCTTAGTTGAAAACAATATGCATAAAATTATACAGTCTTCTTAGGGCAGGGCGCTAACCTGTGGCCCTGCAGATGTTGCATTCAGATTCTCATCAGCCTCAGCCAGCAGGGTTAGTGGTCGGGAATGACGTGAGTTGTAGAAATATCTGGGTGCACATGTGCATCACCTTGTATTGCAGTAAAATTAGTCAACAAGCATGCTCCAAGCAAGTTTATGGAAAGTAAGCAGAACAAGGTGGAACCAAAGTGGTAAGAGTTTTGAGGTGGCATAATGGGCAGTAAGACTTCAGCATGGCAGTGTAAGATAAATGACACTTTTAAAAAATGCTCCCTGATGTACTGTTATTGAGGAAGTTTTAAAAATATAAGGGAGAAGCAAAGGGAGTTTTAGCACACAGTATTCTTTTCACTGGGATGATTTCACTTGGATGAATAGATATACAGTATATTCCCTGAGGTGTACTCCTGTAGCAGAACTTAACAAACTCAGTTTACCGCCTCATCCAGCTGTATGTGTAACCGAGGTATGTGCCTCAGCAACTTCTGTGGGACTTACTCCCAAAGTGTGCCTTGCAATGCAGCTGCTTTTGCCTCATTTGTTTTATTTAGGGCAGCCTTCCACAACCTGCTACCCTCTCATTGTTTTGGACTACAGCTCCTGTCAGGCCCAGCCAGTGCAGCTGTGATGAGCCATACTACCAAAACATCTGGAGATTATACTTGACATCCAGCTTAGAGTGGGCGCTGCAATAACATCCAGCAACCCTAACCCTCCTAGGGGCTCTTCAACTGAACCTCGCACAACATATCTCTTTATTAAGATAATTCTACAGGCATCTTTGCTTAAATCCTGGTTTGCTTGCCCCCCAACTCTACCCCGCCCTTGTAGAAGTGGTGTGCCTTTACATCTCAACTTACCTTCTCAAGACAAACCACCCATCTCTTGTGCGAGAAACCAGTAACCCTCCCTCCCCTGGGTAGTCGATTGAAGCTCGAACGAATCTCCAAAGGGAATCTTTATTTAATTCCGTGTTTGCTTGCCTCCAGCTCCGCCTCCACCCCCCGCCTACCTTGCAGGCTTGGCGTGCCTTTTGTATTTCAACTGGGGTCCCCGAAACCGACCACCCACTTCTACTGGGGAGAAGTGGGGGCTGAGGCCTCTCCGTGCCCCGCCCCCAACCAACCGCCAAGCAGGCCGAGACCCCCCGCCCCGGCCACCTTCTCCTTTCCGGGCCGCCTTACCCTTCGCGAGAGCCACCGTGGAGTTCTCGGTGTCGATGGTGTAGAGGATGCCCTCATATCGGATCTCGGCCTTGGATATCAGGCTGATCTTGCTGCCGATATACGGCGTCCCCCCGCTCATGGCGGCGGCTGAAGCAGAGGCCCGGCTCGAGGCTTCCTCACGCCCCCCTCTAGCACCCCAGTCGGGTCCGGCTTCGGACGGAGCCTCCGCCGCCTCGCAGCCGCTCCCTCCTTTTCCCTCACGCCACAGGCCAGGCCGCTTCCCTCTCGTTCTTCCCCTCGCTTGGGCCCGGAAGACCACTCAGCGCCCTGCCACACAGGCCTCCACTGCTACAGCTGCCCCGACGCTCCCAACATGGCCGCCGCCCGCTCCGTCAAAGCGCCCGACTCGCCTTTCCTCCTCCTCCACCTCCACCAGCTCAGCCGCGAAATGCATGTTGGGAACAAGACGCCAAATCTCGCGATGAAAGCGAAAGCGCGCGAGGCGGCCGGGAGGCTAGATATGACGCGGGCGGGTGCGAAGGAAGCCTGACTAGGCCGCGCCATAGCAGGACAAGGAGGCTCTGGACGGGGGGGGGGGGGCTTCTCCGCGGTTAACTGAATGGGACAGGGACACTCCTTTGCAGAGGTTCCGCGCTATATTGGAATCTTTCATAGCAGGCCTGTAGGCCTCTCTGAGGATTCTGGACTACAACTCCTATAATCCCTGAGTACGGCTGGGGCGGAGGCGGCTGCTGGGAGTTGGAGTCCAACGCTTAACGATCGCCGATTGGCCTCCGCCCGCTGGGCTGTCATCCCATGAATTCCATCATGCTCAAGTTCCTTCAGAGAGGGGTGACTATAATACCGCACATCGCGGGTGGGGGAGCATCTGTGACCCTCCACATGTTTAGCAGCTCCCATCAGCCCCTGCAGCCAGCATAGTGAATGGTCAGGGATGATGGGAGCTCAGTCCAGCAACGCCATGAGTGCCATAGTTTTCCCTGCCTTATAGAAACGGAAGAAGAGGCTGCTGCATTAAGACAATGGTCCAACTAGTCCAGCATCTTGTCACAGTGCCTGAATGAAAAGTGCAGCGACACCCTCCCTTCCAGCAACTGGTTTTCAGAAGCATTGCTGCCTCACAGCCACCAAGGGTAGTAGCTTTAACCTAAGAACATAAGAAGAAGGCCTGTCTAGTCCAGCATCCTGTTCTCACAGTGGCCAACCAGCTCTCCACAATCAGGACCTGAATAGAAGAGCAGCACTCTTCCCTCCTGCAGTTTCCAGCAATGGGTGTCCAGAACTTTCACTGCCTCTAACCGTGTAAGCAGAGCAGACCCATCATGCCATATAGACAATACTTATGAAAGTGAATCTGCCTCTTGTTTGCAACAAATGTTTCTTTGTGGGGTGGGGAATGGTTAATATCTCACATTTGATGAAACCCACATGATTCTGCTTCTTTAGTGTATTTAGAGCTCACAGCACTGCTGGAGAGTGACAGCTGGGGAAGAAGGTTTTTGCCTTTGAGCTCTGTGGGCTTCCTGTAGCATCTTCTTGTCTAACTGCTATGGGGAATAGAATGTTGAACTAGATGGATGCTCATTCTGGCTCTGCTTATGTGCACTTGTAATTATATTAACTCAGGAGTAAGCCCTAAGGTTGCTTGTACTTGGGGACAAGTAAACATGCTCAGGACAGGGCTCTTAAAAATTCCCCTTCAGCAAATTTTGCACTGAGCTATTGAAATAAGTGGAATCAACCTCTATAACTTCTTAAAATTTATCTGGATGGCCCCTGAAACCATGCCATGGGCAGAGGTGAAGACCTGTTAATATTTCTGCAGCAGGGTCACTGACTCTAGTATCCAAGAGCTGCCCAATTAGCATAAAATAAGAGTCTCATTAGTCTTCTCACTGTTTATACTGATTGGAACCAATCAGAGTAAAAGGAGGGGGAAATTGCATTCCCGCAAGTTAAGCATTTAGGAACACTGAAAACAAGATGCTTCATTTTAAAAGGTGTGCAAGTTCTGTTGCATGCAATGGAACTTCAAGGAAAACACAACTTAAATCCCTCTGAAATAAGATATTGCAGCACTCCAAATCATTTGTGTATAAAATTTGTGTATGTGCATAGAAAATATTAGATCTAGTTGAATGGCAACACATGGCGATCTGCATTGATAGTGGCAGTGCATTCCTAACTATTATTATTGTATAATTATAAGATTATTGTAGAAGTGGATGCGGGTGTGGCTTTCATAAAGGGATTCTGCACTTTGTTACCATGCTATTGCCCATAGGTTCTTGCTTTTAGTTCCTACTTAACAGTGAGTGCGGTCCTATCCTTAAGTTATGCTGGTTGAATTTCTGCTAGATGTCAGTGGAACACCATTGAAGAAGAAGAGGAGTTTGGATTTGATATCCCACTTTATCACTACCCTAAGTAGTGTCTCAAAGCAGCTAACATTCTCTTTTCCCTTCCTCCCCCACAACAAGCACTCTGTGAGGTGAGTGAGGCTGAGAGACTTCAAAGAAGTGTGACTGGCCCAAGGTCACCCAGCAGCTGCATGTGGAGGAGCAGAGTCGCAAACCCGGTTCACCAGATGAGGAGACTACCTCTCTTAACCACTACACCACATTGGCACCAGGGGCAAAACCAGTGGGTACAGTGAAGAAAGAGCTGATCTGTATTCACAGATGAGTACTTCCCTTCTCCCACTAATAGTGTATCATAAAGAGGTGGTGTAAAGTGACACAGTTCCAGTTATCAGAGAGCCCCCAAACTACGACCCCACTGCTCTGCTGGCTGTGGCTGATGGAATTTGTAGTCTAAAACATTTGAAGGACACCATGGCAAAGCTGCTTCACGTGTTGTAAATGTTTAAGAATTTTTAAAGTTTTTGTTTGTAAAAAAAACCTAGAAGAAACATCTTAAATTTGGCTTGTATAACACAGCTTTCATTGTCTGATATCTGTCAAGTGTTGCATGTGGCAAAAAATGACTAATAAATTTAATAATAGACATAAAAATGCTACATATGCCTTGCTGTATTTTTTATGAAAGTGCAGTGAATAGAAAATTCAGTCAAGCAACATATCAATTTTCTTTGCTGAAATTTGCTCCCCCACCCCTAAACCTTTCAGTTTGAGGTCAGATGAAACTGAAAACAGTTCAGTGCCTTTAAAGAAAGGGTTAAAGAAAGGACTTAGCATTAGAACAAGTCTGTGAAAGTTAATGCAAAAAGTGAGCTTTTGAAAGGAAACAATAAAGCAATAAAACGGGAATGAGATGAGTTTATCTCTACCACAGGCAGGGAGGAGAGGAAGGAGCCGAAAGCCTTTTGTGTGTGTCATAGGATCAAAGAAGGTAAAAGATGTAGGAAAACCATTGAAAAAGTGTGAAAATGTATGCGTTATAAGTACAAGTAATCGGCACAGCATTTTCCTTGCTTATTCTGTAAGGTCAGTCTGCGTAGCATTGGAATTCGTAATAAACACTCTTTTGTTTGAACACCGAACCTGGATCATTAATTGGCCTCCCAGGTTGCCCGCAGGAAAGGATTTCTCCTTATCACTGTCACCATATACCACAAAACAGCCTCAACTAGGCATATGTATTTCTTTCTATTTTGAAAGAGCAAGCCTATGCAGCTTATCTGTAGTATGACAGAGGCTACTGCTTTTCAGTACTCAGTAAGGAAAGCATGCAAAATATCTGGAGCTGAGTGATAATACTGTTGTAGAGGATGTTCGATATTTACTGAGGCCCTTTACAGTCTATGTGGGCTGAGTTGCTTGGATGAGTCATGCAGTATATTACATTAACAAAAGAGATGGTACTCACGATCCAAATTTGATGGTTTTCATGTGTGTGTGACAGAAAGGTAAAGGCAATGTATAACCTTTGGCCTAAAAATAATGAAAAGTTTAGAGTATAACGAAATATAAATTTCAGATCAAGGTAGTCATACTTATTTTTATGTGTGCGCTTAGGATTTATTTATTTATTTATTTATTTATTTATTATTATTGACAACTATAGAAACAAAAACCTTTTCCATCTCCTATTTCCTTAACATGCATTCCATAACTCAAAAAAACCCAATTCCATCTTTTGGCAAAATCAGCAATATCTGGCCTTCCTTACCTTCTTCTGACTAGCTCCATCAATTTGTCTGTTACAGCCAATTCCATACATGTCATCAGCCATTCATTCCCATTCTGTCGGGCCTGTTGGCACTTCTATTTTCTTGCCCATTCAAAAGGGTGAATCCAAAGAAAGACTTCAGATGATGTTCACATGATGGCCATAAGGTCCTGGTACATTTCGGTTGGCAGAGGCAGTGTCAGGTATTGCAATCCCGTGTCATATAGGGTTTTATAGCTTAAAAACAACACTTTGAATTGGGCCCAGAAACATAGACAGCCAGTGCATGCATATGGGATTATATTGCAAGACATCATAATTAAGTGACTAGCATAAATAAGGAGGACGTTAGATAGCTCAGGAGTGGGTTGAGTTCACCAAGCTCTTCAATCATTAGCAGTTATTAAGATGCCCTCCCATTTGGCATTATTAATGGCCCATTACCTTCCCTTTGTCTTTATTAATGGCTCTTCTCCCAGGTGATTACCAGGCTGTCATTGCTATTCCAGCAATTGAATCTGCTGGATCCAGGAATTAGAAGGGGTGCAGGTATTAGGCATTCAGCTTAACCACTCAAAACTCATAACAGTATTCATGACTTACATCAGGGGTCGGCAACCTAAAGCCCATGGGCCTGTAGCCCACAAGGCTTGTCTAACCGGCCCATGGCGACCCTTGACCCCCCCGTTGCCCCTCACTGTCCGCTCTTACCGGCACGGCATGGGGACCAACTTCCAAGTTGATGGTGCCAGTGTGCATGCGCATGGGCACTCCTCTGACCTGGATGTGTGCCAGAAATAGCGTGTGCGCATGTGTGCGGGGTGGAGAAGTGCCCTTGCGAATGCGCACATGCTATTTCTGCGCACTTCTGGGTCGGAGGAGTGCCGGAAATAGTGTGTGCGCAGGTGCATGGGCGCCCCTCCGACCCGGAAGAGCGCCCGTGCGCACACGCTCCAGCCCATCTGACGGACAGAGCGTCGACTGGCCCATCCTGCGATAAGGTTGCCAACCTCTGACTTACATCATGTTGAATGAATCAAACCAAGGACTTGAAAACGGGAAGACATTCATACAACTATATAACAAATCATACTAAATCATATGATATACTATCCAGCATTTTAGCACTGCTGGTTTATTGAAATAGCTGCCATTTCTAACACTGCATTTAAAATATAAGAAAGCCCATTTATAGGAAAGCACAGAGTCATTTGCCTCCTAAGCAAAAATAACTGCACCCAACAGACTTAAAGTGCAATATTATCATCTTCAAATAGGGTTTTACTACAGGGTAAGTGTACCAGGTAGAATTATAGCCTTATCGTGACTTTTTTATTTTAAAAAAGTTATATCAATTATAAAGTCCAACTGAAATCTACTGGATTTGCCCACATATGTTTGACACCAGGTTGGCATTAAAAATAATTTAAATTATTGCATTAAAAAAAAAGTTTCACAGGAATTTCTACCACTTTCATTTGGCAATTTTTAGCTTTTTCCATAAGTACTGAAGAATGCAACAGTGGAATTTGCTCAGATTAAATTTTTCATATGCAGGTAGGTGCTGCCATCTAGTTTTTAGTGTGAACTCTGCTCCATATTCTGAGAACCTTCCTTCATGTGAGATCAGCATCTCCAAGAGAATGTACAGCAGCCTTTATTTCAGAAGACCTTTTCTTTCCTGAATTGTGTGAAACACCTAGATCGGTCCAAAAGTCAGAAGAAGAAGAAGAGTAGTTTGGACTTGATATCCCACCTTTCATTCCCCTTAAGGAGTCTCAAAGCAGCTAACAATCTCCTTTACTTTCCTCCCCCACAACAAACACTGTGTGAGGTGAGTGAGGCCGAGAGACTTCACAGAAGTGTGACTAGCCCAAGGTCACCATCCTGTGGAGGAGCGGGGAAGCAAACCCGGTTCACCAGATTACGAGTCCACTGCTCTTAACCACTATACCATGCTGGCTAACAGAACAACCTTCACCATATATTTCTTATAAGTAAATCCTCTTAAGTTCAAATGGGACACAGGTGGCGCTGTGGTCTAAACCACTGAGCCTTGGGCTTGCTGATCAAAAGGTTGGCAGTTTGAATCCCCGTGATGGGGTGAGCTCCTGTTGCTCGGTACCAGCTCTTGCCAACCTGGCAGGTCGAAAGCACCCCCAAAAAGTGCAAGTAGATTAATAGGTACTGCTCTGGCGGGAAGGTAAATGGCATTTATGTGCGCTGCTCTGGTGTCGTTGTTCCGTTGCGCCAGAAGCGGCTTAGTTATGCTGGCCACATGACCTGGAAAAACTGCGGAGCGGACAAACGCCAGCTCCCTCAGCCTGTAAAGCGAGATGAGCGCCACAACCCCAGAGTCATTCGTGACTGGACTTAACTGTCACGGGTCCCTTTACCTTTACCTTATTAAGTTCAACAGGGCTTACACCCAAGTAAGTTCAGCTACATATTTACTGGGTAGTAAGGCCTACTAAAAAGGTAAAAAAGTAAGACCTACTGACCTCAGTGGGACTTACTTTCAAGTATGTTTGTATAGGATTGCATTGTTAGCCCTCTTATGGAAAAACTGGGGGGCTGTTGCTGCTATTTATTTATATATATATAGAACCAGGAATCTACATAAACAAAAATGACAGATCCCTGCCTAGAGGGCTGTGCAACCTAAATGTCAAAAACATGAGCGGCAGCTGAGGGAGTGGAGAGGCAAAGAAATTTCCAGTGTTTGGAAACCTCTTTTTTAAAAGGAGCTAGATCCTGATCATTCTTTTAGCAAACAAATTAGTTCAGTTCAAGTTCATCAAAATGAATGTTTTAGTTCAGTTCAAACTCATCAAAATTATCTCTTTTGTTCAAAGAAAATTCATCACCAGCAAAAACATTTCAGCTGTGGGGATTCGAACTGCCGACCATGCGATCGGCAAGCCCTAGGCACTGAGGTTTTACCCACAGCGCCACCTGTGTCCCCGTTTTCTGTATAAGTAATGCATAAACTGTTAGTCCATCATGGACAAAGTCGTGGTGCTTGCTGCTTCAGTGTCTGTCCTGGGTTGCAGCGGCAAGGAATTCTGTATCACACATTGTAAGTCTCTTTGTACAAGGTGTGACCGGAAAGTTTGGTGAATGGTCACAGAAATTGGACAGCGAGAAATATTCGAACATACAATCGGCATCGGAAACCCACGAAATGCTCACAATTGTGTACAGAGATGAAGCTGTATCTCGAAAGACGGTGTATGAGTGGTTCAAACGTTTCTGTGAAGAGCAGCAAACCATTGAAGATGACTCTCAGTCTGGCAGACCATTGATGAGCAGAACGGTGGCAAATGTCGACAGAATTTGTGAGTTATTGATGCAGGATTGGAGTTTGACCGTCCGAATGATGGCGGAAGAATTGCATATTCTGTGTGAAATCGTTACCAAGGTTACTGAGTTGTCCCACCCTCCATATTCTCCTGATCTGGCCCCACCTGTTTTCTTTCTTTTTCCAAAACTGAAATCTGCACTGAAAGGGCGCAGATTTTCCAACATTTCATACATCCAAGCTGCTGTGACGAGGGAACTGAAAGCAGTCCAAAAAGAGGACTTTTCCAGACGTTTCCAGCAGTTCTATGAACGTTGTCAACAGTGCATTGTCTCAGAGGGGGCCTACTTTGAAGGCCTGTAAGGTATGTATGTTCGAATATTACTCACTGTCCGATTTCTGTGACCCTTTACCAAACTTTCCAGTCACACCTTGTATATCCTTATAATAAAGCACTAGAACTGATCACTCATACGTTTTGTGCATCTCTTTTTGGAATCCCTGCAACTGGCTCCCATTGAGGCATCAGTCAATCCTTTACCCAGGTCTGTATTTGGACCCGTAGGGCAGAACAAGCACCCACACTATGGAACTCCCTCCCTATTGACACGAGGTTGGTACCTTCATTGTACACCTTTTGGCACCTGCTAAAAACATGATTGTTCAAGCAAGCCTATCCAGACATGTAGAATGCTGACTTGTTTTAATCTTATTGTTTTATTTTATTCTTTAAATGTTTTAAATACAGTGGTACCTCAGGTTAAGTACTTAATTCGTTCCGGAGGTCTGTTCTTAATCTGAAACTGTTCTTAACCTGAAGACCACTTTAGGTAATGTGGCCTCCTGCTGTTGCCGCGCTGCCAGAGCACGATTTCTGTTCTCATCCTGAAACAAAGTTCTTAACCCGAGGTAATATTTCTGGGTTAGCAGAGTCTGTAACCTGAAGCATATGTAACCTGAAGCGTGTGTAACCCGATGTACCACTGTAATTGTTTTAAACTATTTTTACTGATAAGTTCATTGTTTTATTCCTTTTGCAAACCACTCTAAGAGTTTATTTTACAATCAAGAGGTATATAGATTTTAATATATAAACAAAACTGACACTGCAGTTTATCATGCAAAGAACTGCTGCAAAACACCCACAACCCTGTCATTTTTTGGTTATATAAGTCAAAACACATGGAACTAACACACACGTGTGTATTTTTAGTCGTAGGTTTCCTTAATAAAACCTTCATTATTTCACTGAATTTTGAGACTGAATGGAAGGGAAATGTGTAGGAGTGTTTATTTGATCATAAGGCAGGCAAGGCAAGGCTGTGTTTTCTTGATCGTGAAGCTGATAGCCTTTAGGCTCCCCCAGTATTGAAGGCATCCTAACTCAGGGGCTTTTAATGTTTTTGGTGTGCCTTTTTTTGAACATGAAAGCCTGCAAAACAGAAAACAGCCAAAAAAAGGAGGGGGAAGGAGAAAGAAAGAGCGAGAGCAAGAGAAGGTTTTGTTCAGATGTCAGGTACAAGTTTTTATTCCTCGTTACTATGAAGAAAATATTGATATCTGGCTGAAGGTGCTACTGTAGAGATCGGTGAAGGATCCTGGGGGTGTTGATTGCATCCCTGGGCTCATCTTCTTGAGAGGGCTTTAATACATGGTCAAGTCTTTGAAGAAATATTTTGTGTGGGTTTATACCAGTCAAGGCAGAAGAAACTCCGGGCAAGTCAGTCTGATGAAAATATTGGTGCTTTTTTTCTTCTTCTGTGAGGTATGGAGCTCATTAAGGAAGCCGTTTGCCTTGCGCTTCGCATTATCCAGCTTGCTTTGACCTCACACAGTGCTGGTATAATTGAACATAAGGCAGGAAATCTCCAGCTTTATATGTGCCTGTTTATTTATTTTGAAGTATTTAGAAATCACTTAATATTTCTAAAATCTTTCAGCAGTGTATGATATAAAAACAAAATATCATTAGAACAAATAATAAACATAGCAGCATAAAAGCAGGCAAGTTCCACTTAGCAAACACAATGCGTTCCCTGGAAACTGTTCATTAGGTGAGCATTCACATAATGAGTCAATGATTTCCATTTATTCCAATAGGGAAATTTCTAGTACGTTCCCAACCGTGGAATTTTGCCCCCCCCCCCCCACAAATGCTCTATGACAATGTTGCTACACCCCTACCTTTTCTGCACATGTGTTCTTCTATTCCTCCATGCAGGGGTGCCGACTTATAAAAAATATTGGGGGGGGCCCGGGGGCCCATACCGACTTATAAAAAATATTGGGGGGCCCCAAGACCTCCAAACCGCTGCTGCTGGGGGAACGAAAGGGGCAAGCCCCGGGCTGCCCTGACCTTAAGTGAACCTGTGAGGGCCCGCCCTTTGCGACAGCCGATTGGCTGCCGCCGTGGGCGGTGAATATTAATGAGCTAGGGGGAATCCCCGCTTCTCACGGGGCTGACGCCAGCCCCGCGAGATTGTTGATGGGTCGAGAGCCCGCAACCCCGCCCCCTCTCTAGATCGGGAGTGGCTTTGTTTTGACTCATTACTGAATGTATTTTAAAAGGTAACTATCGTCAAACAAGGAAAATAAAAAATACCAACATAATTTTGTGATTTTACAAAGCATAATATAACTAATAATTTTCTTAAATTATTGGGGGGGCAGAGCCCCCCCAAACGAATTTTTGAGGGGGCTCGGGCCCCCTCAGGCCCCATGGAGTCGGCGCCTATGCCTCCATGATTTCCCCACAAAAACAGCAGGAA
The DNA here is from genome assembly GCF_964234715.1 of Podarcis melisellensis. NCBI lineage: Eukaryota > Metazoa > Chordata > Lepidosauria > Squamata > Lacertidae > Podarcis > Podarcis melisellensis. Next base: position 54,275,638 of record NC_138540.1, read on the forward strand.
AGAACTGTATGCTGCTATATCACCCCATAATTTGTCAGTTTACTCCCTTGATTTTCCAGGGCAAAGGAGCTATTGATGGACTTTTCTGGAATCAACATGGAAATGAGTGTTAATCAGGCGCTATAATGCATTAGTTTCTGGAAGCCCAAATAGAATGCAGAAATTAACAGGGAAACATCAGAGAAATGGAATAAACTGCAGTGTGAATGGAACCTAAGTGAGTAAACTCAAGTTTCATGATGGAAGTGTGTGTGTGGGGGGGTATTCTCCCAAAGCTGACAAATGCAGCCCAGGTACATTTAAAGCAACAAGAGCAATGTATTCTGCAGATCAAGTCCATTAGGAATATTGCAGACAGATGTTGGTAACTCAGCTTGAAAGTAGGACTTTGATATGAGCTCAAAAGCAACAGGTTTTGCCACTGCTATTAAAAACATTTTATATCTCAATGCCTTTTAATAAGGCCAATTGTACGAGCATTCTCAATAAGACTGTAAGTCCTGAAAAAGATGTCTGAATTTATACCATCCAGTTATGTATTAAAATGTGCATCCCTGAGGGAGCGGCAGAGATAAAGGTCACTGATTCTTGAGTTCTGAAAGACAGACACGGCACATCTCCAAATTAGTATTTGATGGAAGGCTGGCATTGCTGTAAATGAACTGAATAATTCTGAACCTGCAAACCTCCCGCAATATCGCTCCCCACAAGAGCATTATAAACCATACACTTAAAAAAACCTACACAGCTTCATTGTGTGGCCGACATCGGTGGCTGGTCAGAGACAACTGAAATGCGGTTCTGGCAGGAGAAGAAACAGAGTCAACTGCAAGTCCACACCTGGAACTGATGAAGCAGTCTGATTAGGATGAGAAGCACTAAAAAGAGCGTAAAGCAAGGCCAGGAATTAGGAGTTGTGACTGGGCAAACACACAGATACAGCAGGGAGAACCAGGGCCAGAGGCAAGGGCAAGCAGCAGCAGCAGCAGAAGAGTTTTGATTTGCTATCCTGCTTTATCCCTATTCGAAGTTGTCTCAAAGCGGCTAACATTCTCCTTTCCCTTCCTCCCCCACATCAAACACTCTGTGAGGTGAGTGGGGCTGAGAGACTTCAGAGAAGTGTAACTGGCCCAAGGTCACCCAGCAACTGCATGTGGAGGAGCGGAGAAGCGAACCCGGTTCACCAGATTACGAGTCTACAGCTCTTAACCACCACACCAAGGCTAGGAGCTAGGTTGCCTGTCAACGGAGCAGGAATCAGAGAACAAGGAGCACAGTGAGAAGGAACCAGTGGACTTCAGCAAAGCATAGACCCAGGCCTGACCCGGAAGTATTCATAGCAAGGTCTGGCTGAGAGCTGCCTGGAGGGTGGAGCCATTCTGGAGCCCAGAAGAGCAACACTTAGTCTCCTTCCAGTCTGCAAGCCTTGGGTGGCACAGTGGGTCAGTGCATCTGGCTGTCAACCAGAAAGTTGGGGGGTTTGAGCCCACCCAGGGATGGCCCTGGGCAGGATTGGTTGGAACAGATGACCCTTGGAATCCCTTTCAGCACTACCATTTTAAGATTCTGTTCTAATTGATTCCATCTATGAGGAGCACTAAACAGAACTTAGGAAGTTTCCGGCCAATTGAGGCACAGAAGTTGGAACACACTTGACATCGCTGTGCCCCCAGCTTGTTTGGAAAGGAAATGTAGGGACTCAATGGTATCATGGCGGGGGGGGGGGGCGGTCTCTGTGGATGCTGTCATGATAGACCCTTTTGTGGGGCAGGAGCTCAGGAGAGGAGATAAAAGAAATTGCTGGGTACAATATTCAGCACATTCCCCAAAACCATTCTACTTGGTTGTTTAAAAGGTGAAGTAGTTGACTGTCTTGCATTGCTGACCAATTTGTTAACTTGAGTGACACAAACCACACCAGCTCACAGGATATCAGGAGAAACTCCACCTATTCCAAGCTTGCATCGAAGGTGTCTTCCTAATCCTGCTCATGTGCTGCAGTAGGGCTGAGGATCTACAACAGGGCTCAGCAACCTTTTTCAGCCTTGGGCTGGTCCACCGTCCCTCAGACCATGTGGTGGTATGGACTACATTTTGAAATTAATAATAATAACCAAATTCCTATGCCCCACAAATAACCCAGAGATGCATTTTAAATAAAAGGACACATTCTACTCATATAAAAACATGCTGATTCCTGGACTGTCTGTGGGCTGGGTTGAGAAAGTGATTGGGCCGCATCCGGCCCCTGGGCCTTAGGTTGCCTACCCCTGATCTACAACATACAATTTCATTGAGAAATTGAGCTTATTACAAATCACTGGAGTAACAAATGCCATGACAATGCCTCTTATTTAATATTAACTTTATATATCCTATTTTTCTTGATCAAGGCTGTGGTCATACACATGCTTACCTGGGTATAAATGCCATTGAACTCTGTGAGGCTTACTTTTGGGTGGTCATACATAGGATTGCACCGTTAATTCCTTTAAAAATGTGTTACTTTTTCATTATTTTACTAATGAAAAGCCTTAGTCAAAAACACAAGGAGGCATGTGGGTGCAAGTGTGAATAAACCTCCAGGACAGAATTATAATAATCAAAAAGCAAAATGGAATTTTAGGGAATTTCGGTTTACATGGCATTTAAGGGGGAGGGAGGTTCAAAAAGCTATTATGCAAGCTTCTTATTACTTAGCTCCTGTTATTTGGCCAGGAGGTTCTCATGTCCTTGGTTGCAGAAATAAATTATAATCCTTTGCTTAAACCATCTCAAAAAATGGCTGCAAGTACGTCTGTCTCAAAGGGCCGAACAGTAGAAAATCAACCTATGACAACCTCCTCCGGCACTCTAAGCCAAGTGAGGTCAGACTGAGATATTTTGCTCACTGGAAATAGAGGCCAGACACAAATTTCTGCCTTCACCTGTCTGCCCGGGTTCATGGTGCCACCTGAAGCAGGTCACTTCATGAGGACAACATAGTAAAGCCATCCCTGAACCTGGCCTCCAGAGGAAGCTGTTCCTCTTTGAAGCTGAAATAACTAATTTCCTTTGAAATTGCCAGCCTGTGCCTTTTTAAATTGATAAAACCAGTTTAACCTTGAGAGAGAGGGTGAAGAACACACACAAAGTAGATGTGCTGTGTGTGTGTGTATGTGTGTGTATGTAGAAGGGTGGCTGCCAAAAGCTGTTGGGCATTAAATTGTGATGTTTTTGAAGAAGTGTCAACATTTTTAATTCCCCATTCAGGCCTCTCTGCAACTTGCCCTTTTGAACATGATCAAGCAGCAAATTCTTAGTCTAAGGAATATCTTACATGGATTCTGGCTGCAGCAAGAAGTTCTTTGACCTAGAAGTGGAAGACACTATGGGACTTAAACCTCTCATTGCGGTACAAGAATATGTAGACTGTGGCTGCTGCACGGAAAATAACTCACAAATTATGCATGGAAGATGCAGAGCGTTTCTATGCCATTTGGTGGGATTCCATTCCTTACGTGTCAAATTCAGATATACAAAAATGTCCTCCCCCACTAAATCGTGAGATTTGACTTTCAAGATGTGTTTAGCTGTTTTTATTTTTCAGCATTATCTGCTCTCTGTTTATTTGGAAAATACAAACTCTGGTCTGCTCTTCTGTTTTGTAATCTTGATTTTTTTTTTTTAATGTTGCTTTGTACCTTTGACTTTACATTAATAATAAGTTTTTTGTTTTTTTTTAAAGTTGATTTTCTGTGACCAGTGTCACAGACTCTACTCTGGGCTTCAGGCTGACCAAATTTGGAGAAGAGTTATATGATGCTCACAACTTGACCGGCAAAGGAGAATTCCAGCTGGCTTTGCCTCAGGCTGGCCTGTGTTTGGGGGGCAGGGAGACGAGCTGAGTGCCATGTCCTCTTAGCCTGAAGCTCACTGAGCAGAAGGCCAGCTGGCTTTTACTGCCTTTTGCTTTTTCAAAGGAGAATTGCTACTGCCACTTTAGACCTTTTAGATATTGTCTATTAGTGATATTTTCATTTCAGAGCGTTTCTGCCATAGTAGTTCTCCATTTTGACAACTTTATTTAAGGGTGACCTTTGGGGATCAGGAAGCACTTGCACCCGTCCTTTCTCTAATTTCAGTATTTCCAGATAACTTTGATTCATAATCTGCCTTGTTCAGGCCAAGGTATAGATTTGCATTTTCACACATAGAGGCTCTGGCAGCCAGCAACTCACAACCTTTGCTGCTTTTTAGCTTCCCCATATCCTGCCTCTAGGAAAACCCCTATCACAGCTCAGTACTCAGAATGGAATCTGGTGGCAGTAGTAGCAAATCCACTTGCTAGGACAGAGCCACTCATGATAGATAGACACATTTAATTAATTAGTTACAGACCAATAAAAGTTGACACACACAGGAACATTATCCCATATATATTGTTAGGAGAATCTGCATTCGCAGACTATATGAAGTATGTGTCAAGAACGTTTGTGCAGGAAAAAACGCAGCCCTATACCCCTTTGATAGAAAGTAGACATCAAATCCTTTCAGCTGAATTGGGTTTCCAGCTCTGATAATGCAGGCATGTTTTCCCTCTGAGAATGTGATTTGATTTCTACATATGAGCAAAGCTAAGGCGAGGGAATGCCTCTCTATAAACCTAGGTAACTTAAAGGCCTATGGGTAACTCTACATTTGTGGGTTCCTCAGTGGCCACCGTTGTTCTGACCAAATAAAAACTGTATTAAAAGATCACAGCTGGAGTGATTAATTGAAGATAGTCCACTACAGGAGCGTTATGGACACAGCAATGGCTGCTAGGACCTTGGACAGAGCACTGTGGAAGGTGAAGGCCAGAACACAGAAGGACGAGCTGTTGCTTCAGCAAGATGCAGAGGGCTTCTGATCTGATACCACTATTGTTCTTGCTCCTTGAGAGTAGTGAGCTGTGCCATGGCCGAGTTCTGTGGCTGTTGACCCCTCTAGCATGGGAGTGATTGAGACTGCACTGGAAGTATGCCTTGTAAGGCTCCATCTGTACTATACATTCAAAGCAGTATTGTACCACTTTAAACAGTCATGGCTTCTTCCCCCCAAGAATCCTGGGAGATGTAGTTTGTTAAGGGTGCTGAGAGTTGTTTGGAGACCACTGTTCCCCTTACAGAGCTATAATTTACAGAGTGGTTTAATGATCAATCCCCTCCTCCCAGGAACTCTGGGGATTGTTTTGAGTTTTGTTTTGTGAGTACTCATGACATTCGTCAGAATTCATTGGCATCCTGTAGTTTTCTGAGTATTGCTGCTGTTTTTATTTATTGAATGAATGAATGAATGAATTTATATGCCGCCCTATACCCGGAGGTCTCAGGGCGGTTCACAGAAAAGATCACAATATATAAAATCAAAATAAGAATAATAACCCGAAAACACCGCCCCAAAAGAGCCACATTTTGAAAGGGAATAGGATGTCCATCAGGTCAACCAAAGGCCTGCTTAAAAAGGAATGTTTTTGCCTGGCGCCTAAAGCAACCTTGCTGCGTATCAACCCATTAATGTCATAGTTCACCTCAGATGGAGGCTGAAAAGGAAGTGTAGCTTAGTAGGCAGCTCAGCCTTCTCAGAGGGAAGTCTCTTAATTTAAAAGGGGCAAGCCTGCTTTAGTTATCATCAGCTAAGTGAGGGAGACTGTGGTTGTTTTCGGAATTCTGAGCTGGAATCAGAAGAAGGCAAGTGGTTTTTGTGTGAGGGCTTTTGAGTCACTAGATACACCAGGGGTGAGCCCTGGCATTGAGTCCCATTCTTACTCCAGATTCCTGGCCTTGTTTTCACAACAATGACATCCAGGTCATGACAATGAGTCATGGATGTGTTCTCCCCTTTGTTTCAAATTCCTTTGAAGATAAAAGTACAAATGTTTCTGAGCATATTCTGCATTTTCTTAAACTTTCAGAAGGATTTCAACAATGCAGAGGTGCAACAGAGGCCTTCACTAAAGAACTGACTTACGAAGGAACATTAAGGGAATTAAATGCATACACAGATTGGCCAAACAAAGGCTGAACAGGGAACATGAAAAATGGCAAATAGTTTAAGGGGATTAAACATCAAAGAAAGGAGATGAATTATTTAGAGTGGTCCAAGAGAGTATGTGTAGGAATACTAAAATAAAATTAAGCAAAGGAAAATCGAGGCATATGTAGTTATGTGTGGAACGGCCTCCCAAAGGAAGTGGAGAAAGCAGGCACTATTCCTTGAAACAATTAAAGCAAAATGGATGGTTAGAATGGAGTTTTACCTTGCAGTCACAGATGCTTTGGAAAACTACATACCCATGGTTTTCAACCAGTGTGCCATGACACCCTGGGGTGCCTTGAATGATGGTCAGGGGTGCTGCAGGCAGCACTGGCCTCTGTCCCTCTTTCCATCCCTCTTTCCTTCCCTCCCTCCTCTGATGCCCTCTTGTGTCTCTGCCTCCCCAAGGCTTGCATAGCTGTTTATTGCTGCAGCCCTGGCTATAAGTTCCACAGGCGGATAGTGCCTCTGGGAGGCACCTCTCTTTGGGGTGGTGGTGGTGGTGGTGGGCAGCTCAGAGACCAGGGAGCTACCCAGAAGACTCTCAAGGAGAGGGGAGAGGAGAGGAGGCTGAGAAAACACTCCATAAGGGAGGGTGTTGGAAAAAGAGTGAGAGGCTGCCAGCTCTGCAGACAAGGGGTGCATAACAGGGCTGCTGAGCCCCACAGGGGTGCTGCAGAAAGAATGTAGTTGGTTAAGGAAGCCATGGACTAAAAAAGGTTGAAAATCTCTGGCATATAAACTCAGTGGTTTACCGTATCCCTTCCCTTAAATAGCAATGTTAATTTCCTGTGCAGCACTGGGGAGGCTGTTTCTTTATGCTGGGCACCAGATGACAATGTTAATATTTATTATGAAATCTAAACCTACAAGGGAAAGAACGCAGCGAGTTAATGTTGCCAGATTACATGATGACTGAAGTTTGATATGACATTTATCTTCAGGAGTGAGTAGACTGATAAATCACAAGTGGCATAACCACTAGTGAGTTAGCAAGTGTTTACTCATGAGTGAAGATGAATGTCATATCAGACCAGTGCCATCTTGCATCGTAGGCATGCCCAGCGTAAGTGGCTTGTTCATTGTTTCCGATATGTTTCCTCCCTTAATTACAAGAGCCTATAAAGATAACAAACAGCAGGCATATTTTCAGAGTCATTTCCATGCTTCCCATTTCATTCACATCCATCCATTGGCCATACTGTTTTTCTCTGAAACACGTGGCATACTTTCTTAGCTCAGGATGCTTGTGCATGCTTGTGGGAGTAGTGCAACAGGGGTAAGAGAGATGCTCTGATTTACACTATGCTCACAGTCAGCCCTATCAAAATGTTCTGCTGCTGCAGCAAAGGCAGAAGCCCACTTTAGATGTATCAAATCGTCCTGGTTTTGCATCGCAGAAGTTTAGGGAGGGACAAAGATATCAATATCCATTCTGTCACATATTCACTTTAAGCAGAGCTGTTTCTGTTCTCCTGCAGCTTGGTTTCCATCAAATGCAACATTACTCTTCTCACTGTCCACTATGAGCACAATTTTTACATATGTTTCACCATAATTATTGTTGTGTTTGCTATATGATTTCACACTGCCTTTGAAGTGTTTTGTGTTCATTCACAGCTTGTGTGTGTATGTTTTGCCATTGTCTTTTAAATGAAGTACATAGCTAACGGACCATCTAGGAAATATTTTCAGTGGAAGAAGTGGAAGTAGGCTAACTTTAACACTGATGTTCATCTTTGCAATGAAAAAAGAGCAGGCTATACTTGATGTTTCAGTGATGAATCTTTCTCTCTTTCATGCATGCACAGACACACAAACACACACACACACACACACACACACACACACACACACACCAGCAGCATTATTGCCTACAACTATGGATCCATAACCATTGAAAGCCTTGTCCTTCATGAATTTGTTAAACGCCCTTTTAAAGCTATCCATGTTGGTTACCATCACTGCCTCCTGTGGGAGCAAGTACTATAGTTTATGCACTGTGTGAATAACACAACAGGTGGTTAGTGGGAAAGACCTTTCTGAACAAATAACTACAGTGGTACCTCTGGTTGCGAATGGGATCCGTTCTGGAGGCCCATTCACAACATGAAAGGAATGCAACCTGCAGCGGCACATCTGCACATGTGTGGGTTGGGATTTGCCGCTTTTGCGCATGCGCGGCACGTCATTTTGTGTGTCTGTGCATGCATGAGCAGGGAAACCCAGAAATACCTAGCCCTTTCCAGTACTTCTGGGTCGCTGCGGGACACAACCTGAAAAAACGTAACATGAAGCAAACGTAACATGAGGTATGTATTTGCTTGCCAGCAAAGGGAAAGCAGAGAGGGGGCCAGTCTGGTCTCGCATGAAAAGGAGTTCCATAATCTGGGAGCAGCCACCCAGAAGGCCCCCTCTCTCAAACATACCTGTGAATGTGTGTGTGTAGGAGGGACTGACAGAAAGGCCTCCACAGTCCTTCTCAAAGCCTGGGAAGACTCAAATAGGGAGATACTGTCCTGTTTAGAGCAAGCACTCTCTTTGGAGCTATCCAAGGTTCTGGCAGCTCTAGGCTGATGTAACCTGACTGAGGCTGTGTACACACTCAACGTTTAAAGGACATTTGAAGCATATCCTTTCCCTCAAAGAATTATGGGCACTGTAGTTCATGAAGGGTTGCTGGGAATTGTAACTCAGGGAGGGATAAACTACAGTGCCCAGAATTCTTTGAGGGAAAGAATATGTTTCAAATGTGTTTTAAGGGTTGAGTGTGTACACAGCCTGATTGACTAAGCCACCCTCAGGTATCAGTTGACCCCCCAAAGGTTGTTTGTTGTGTCCCATTGAAACTTCACTTGAATGAAGCTGAAAAAACACTTTCGTACTTAAAAACAATTTCAAATCCAGTACAGATACAGACTGCTTTGTGATGCATGAAGTGTTTTAGGGCAGGGGTAGATTGGACAGACCTCATGTTTGTGTGACCTACTTTTGTTTTCTACTAGAACCCTGAGATCTATCAAATGGAACCTGGTGCAATAGGCATCTCCTGAGCCCATGAATTAGGTTTTCGTTATCAGAAATGCAAGGAGCTCACACACCATATTATTCTGGTTAACACAAGCTTTTTTCATTTCAGTTGTATAATTTTGAACCAAGGTTGTAGAGAGAGGGTCATTCTGCTGTTGCTATTGCTCAACAATTGGGAGCCAAAAAAAGCTTTGCTACTGCACACCAGTGGGTGTGGTGAGACAGTACTGTGAACATCACTGGACAAAGTTGCTGCTCTCCCACCCTTTCTGCACATGCCTATATCTGCTCCTTCATGAGTCCCCCATGAAAACAGCAGGAAAGAACTGTGTGCCAGTATAACCACCCCAAATTTTGCCACTTTCCTCCTGCAATTTTTTTTTTTTGGGGGGGGCTGCAAACAGACTTTTTTTGGAATCAAGTAACATAGAAAAGAACTCTCAACATGTGCTATATTCCCTTAGTTTTCTGGAGATGGCTTTTATGTCATGTGAAAACACAAATACAATGGAGAAATTAACAGTTAGGGAAACATCAGGGAAATGGAATAAACTGCTGTATGAATGCAACCCTACGCAGGTACAAGTTAGTCCATTTTCTATGCTCACTCAATCCAATCCCATTTTAATTTTCAGTCAGCGCTGCCACATCAATACAATAATAATGTTGACAGAAATTGACCTATGCAAACTGCAACCCACTGATGACAGAGTTGGTGACACTGCCCTCTACCAACGACAATGTGCCCAGGAAATCTGTCTATCAAAAACCCAGGGAGAAGCCACTTGACATCGTGCTGCACCTTCCTTTCCCCACTTCACCTGTTGCCCTCCTCCCTGCCATTATTTGCACACCAGATGTTCCATGTAGGTTGTGCCCTGTGTATTTTTATTTTAGGTTTTCTCCTTTGATGTATTTTTTTCTTTGTCTCATGCAGCTTCTACTGATTTGATATTTATCTTCAGTGGCGTTTTTAGTAGGTTAAAACATTAGTGAGATTTAATAATAACAAAAATATAAAGCAACGAGTGTATAAAAAAGTGGACAACACCAACAGGGACTTTGCACTGTGATCCTTCTGTATCCATCATGTAGAGAGATCCTTCATGTTCTATTTTGAGATTTTCTTTCTTTTTCCTGGTGTGAGATCCTGCTTCTTTCCCTTCCGACAGATCTCTGAGAATTACTCAGTTTATCCCTCCTGTTCTGACTATCATGCTTAAGGCTGCACATTGTGGATGCTCTTTTTTTTCCAGCCAAGAAGCAATAGGTAGTGTTCCTTTCAGATACTTTTCGACTTGCACATCTTTGATGTGCTATCAAGGGTATGTTTATTGTAATTTTAGATGTTGAACGCTGCAGTCAGCCAACAAGACTCTGTGCAGCAACCCACAACAACATATGAAGCAGATTAAAATGCTTATTTTTGAGTACATTAGCCTATCCAGCATTCTGAGTTCAGACTTGAACAAACAGACCAAGACAAGGAGAAGTAGGGTGAGGTCTACAAGAGGGACAGAGAACATGTGGCCCTCCATATGTTGTTGGCCTACAACGTCCATTAACCCTTCCCATTGACTGTGTCACTGGGGCTGATGGGAGTCGGAGTCTGGCAACATCCAGAGGGCCATAGGCTCCCCATTCTTGGCCTAGGATGAGGCAAGGCAAATAGCTTAAGATCTGATGGCACCCTGGACATCTCTGTGCAGGGCACTTCCTGGAGACTCCATAAGAGAAGAGCTCAAATTCTGTTTCAGCAGCAGTCATCCTTAGAGCGAGCTGAAGCTCTGTCTCAGTAGCTAGTTTTTCCTTCTGTGATGAGTATTTCTTCATTTAATGGGTCTTAGCCTGCTTTATTCATTGGCTCTGATGGAATAGAGGAGTGTGGTTTCACTGAGCTTTGAGTTGGGACACTCTCGGTCAGGGGAGGATGGATTGCTCTCCTCATGTCTGAGAGATACTGGCACATACACAATGGGTGAACTGTTACAGGTTACAGGTGAACTGTTAAAGTGCTACTAAAGTAAAAGGTGGTTTCAGGTTTGGTACTGGAGGCTGTGATGTGTGGAAATGTCTCTTAGACATTACTTATAAATCATGGGTTTTGCATATTGACAAAGCAATAACGTCTAAAGGCAAAGGTTCCCCCAGGTTTTCCGTCAAACCCTGTTCATAATGTTCCGGGGTTCATTCATGGCATTCCTTGTTTTGTAACTAATCTCTGTGAAAGTAAAGATAGTTTTATCAGCCAGCAAGAAGCAGCACATTTGCAAAACAAATGTTTAAATGAAAATCATTGGCACAGGTACACTGGGAGGGTACTTGCATTTAGGGCAAAAGACTATGCAGTGAAAATTGTGAAAGTCTATACACTTGAAATACAGTATGTAGTAATTAAATTAGATTTAAGAGCATTTTACTAATAGAGAAGCATGTTCTGCTATACTATAGGTGACCCTGGGGGAACGTTTAAAAAACAAGGAGTAATGCACACAGGCACATGCATTTCAGTGAATATGTGACATTTGTCATTCACATGTTCCAGCATCTATTTTGGGAATGCCTGAAGACTGATACATACTCCCCACACCCATCCCTTTCAGATACACACAACTGAAGGTTGATCACATTTAATGTGACCCATACCTTTAACTGATGCATCTCATCCATTTTTTGTCAATCTTCAAAATTGTCTGGGCTTGTCAGAACACCATTTTAGATTCTTTTAAAAAATATTTATTTATTTATTACGTACATACAAAGAAAAATACATTTAAATGAATTATAAAATTAACATTACAATAATATATATATGAAAAAGGTAAAGAAAAAGCTTACAAAAATACAAAGTGGAAAAAGAAATTAAAGAGAGCGAAGATATACCAACAAAAAAGAAAAAGGAAAGGAAAGGAAAGAAAAAAATAGACTTCCTTCAACCACTATACAGTTTATATGATCTCATATCTTAAGTTGTCTGTAATCATTTTGAACTTTATGGCAAGACAATTTGATTACCTGTGGAACTTTTAGTCTAAACTAAGCCAGTCATAATTTTGAGAACCAGCTTTCTTCTTATAGTTTGTAAAGACACCCCATTCTCTCCAGCTTTTTTCACTTGGTTGGTTTCTTACTATTTCTGTTAGTTTTGCCAGTTCGAGGTATTCACTTAATTTTAATAACCATTCTTCTTTTGTTGGAATTGTGTTGCTTTTCCAATATTTTAGATTCTTAGGCATTCATAGAACTTTTATAGTAAAAATAACAATTTAAGATGTATTTCTTTACACAGGTAACTATTTTCAGCCATTCATTCCCCTTATGCAAAGACTGTCGCCATTACGATAGTCTACAATCTGCAAAGTCCACCTGTACAAATGTCATGTGTGGAAGCCTGGCAGAAATGGCCTGCATCAAAGCAATGATGCTTCATGGCCTGTGCCCACAATGCACAATGTTTTCAGAATCAAATCTCTCTCTCTCTCTTCCTCCTTCCCTCTTTTGACACAATAAGTTAAACACAGGCTTCTTATTAAGCTTCGACTAGAACTGTTAACAATAATAATCCTTTGCTTCTGTTTACTATTTAGAGTCAGTTAAATTTAGTTCCTGTACAGAAGGGTTTTCCCCCCTCCTTTTTTGATGTAAATTGTCTGAGACAGCTCATAATAACCTGGCTTGGTGTTTTTCAAGCACCAACCATCCAAGGCAGTGAAAGCCCAGGGGCCTCTGGTGTGCAGGTCTTTGCAAATCGGAAAAACAAGCCATATGACCCTGGAGGTGGTTCTTTCAGGTAAAAAAGAAAAGCAGGAAAGGAGAAAAAGAAAAACCTCGCTGTTCCTTCATTTTGAGATGCAACACCAGAGGGCAGTGTTTTTACAGGAATTATGAGGTGCACGGTTAAGCTTTAAACTGTTTAATCTCCCCCTTTAAAACCATACATTCAGATTCCCCCCCCCTCATAATTTCAGGAAATACGAAGGATTTTCTAAGAATTAGTTTTGACACACATAAAATCTAGATCCTGTCCTCCTCCCACCTGTCTTTCCTAGACCAGAATAGGAGATGGAACTTTGCTTGAGAAGAGATTTGACTAGTTGGGGCATCAGGACAGGTTGTCTCCACAGAGAAAGCTGAAGATACCAAACTGAAGAAAGTTCTGGAAAGTCTGAAAGTAATTGTGCTGGAGGAGGGGGCGACTGCAAGGGTGCCATGGCCTGTTGCTACCATCTGTCTGTGTTGTTGTTGCCGTCACGACCACCACCACCATCTCAATTTCTTAACCACCTTTCACCCAGGGTGGTGGTAACAATTTAAAAATACAATACTAAAAAGAGTTTAAAGCAAATCACACTCATTGTCTGTGTGGCTAGAGCTCTTAATATATGAAAAGTACATAGGTTGTAGATTTGGGTTTGTTACTACAATTTAAAATCCTTGCTCCATAGACATTCGAAAAGACATAAGTGTGTCCCTCCAAACCCTGGTATTGATCCACTGCTGCTCTGCTGAATGCTGAAGTATTTTAGTTAGCTAAGTTGGCAGGGTGTCCTGCAGTCCTGCTGATCTGACAGTTCTGAAAAAACTGAAGGGTTTGGGACATTCTCATGCTGCTGAAATCCAAGAATTTTTGTTCAGCTTCGGTTGGCGACTGGAGAGTGGAGTTCCTGTATCCTTCCTTTTGAATCCTTTTGGCACGTCAAACCTCAACTCGCTGCAAATTAATGAACTGGCAGAGCCTTTTGCAGGTTAGAATTAAAGCAGAAGTGGGGAAACCTCAGTTCTGGGGCCAGAATGTGGCCTTTGAAATGCTCCCTGGTAATGCTCTCTATGCAGGCCACACCCATTTCTCCCAAGCCCTGCTTTTTACTGGCCTGCTCTGTGCTCTCCTGGGGTGCTTTTTCTTGGCTGGGATAATGCCTTTGGCCGGCTGGAGGCTAGAGTGGTGAGTGTGGAAACATCTGACTTCTCCATGGGTGGAGAGTAGCCTGCTTTACAAAGGCTAGAATCACTTTTGTTGCTCCACCTACATATGCACCTGGCCCCGCCCAGCAGTGGCACAAGGACCCTGGAAAGCTACCTGTGTCATGAATTCCATGGGGATGTCATAGAGGTCAGATTTTGAGGAGCAATGGGAGTTAGAACAGGATGGGGGAGATGAAATCAAGACCCCAAGAAGTACCTGAATCCAGTGAGGGGGGCCAAAAGTCTAGGGAGTGGAGAGCTGTTTCCAAGGGCTGGCAGAGGCAGGTTCTGCCTCTGTAACATCGGACAGCCCTCATTAGATACTTCCTGCTTTGGAGTCACAATTGGCACCTGTTTGAGAAGTCTTCTCCTTCTGAGGAGGTGATGGAGAGTAACTCGGATGCTCAGCTGGTGTTGCCATTGTTTCCATCTCCAAAGACACAACCAACACAGTGCTGAGCTGCTGCAAGCAAACCTCATAGGCCCAACCCACATGTTCACTTGCCCAGTCCTGGGGCTCTGGCTGCTTTCATGCTAAGAGAGGTGCCTGTTCCACTCTTCAAAAGGAAGGTGCAGAGTGTGTGCCACTTTTTGGATCAACATCTTAGCTTGCCCTTAGCCATGTATCTTTACCTTTAAAAAGGTAACATAATGACTACTACTAACAACCCAAAAGTGAAGCTGCAGGGTTACTTCATCATGCCATATACAAAGCAAGCAAGCAATAAATAGTAAGAGAAAGAAATGGTGACACATCAATATAACTCAAGACATCTATATTTCCCCAGCTGGTGTGGATGGTGAATGTTGAGCATCTAAGACTGAAGCATAGGAAATAAAGTCCCACCAGATGACATAAAAACATTCTGGATCCTTCATGCCCTTGGAGACACACAGTTTCTGGGTCATTTTCTCCACAACAGTCCAAGTTCATAAGTTCTTATACCAGCACAGGAGTTGGGATAGCTCAGTCAGTAGAGCATGAGACTCTTAATCTCAGGGTTGTGGGTTTGAGCCCCATGTTGGGTGAAAGATTCCTGCATTGCGGGGGGGATGGACTGCATGACTCTCATGGTCCCTTCCAACTCTTTAATTCTATGATTCTATAACACACTGCCAAATGTATACAGCGGAACCTCTACTTACAGATGTAATCAGTTCTGGAGGTCCATCTGTAAGTCGATCCGGGTCGCTGGTAGAAGCGCCGTTGTGTGCAGGCACATTCGGCAGCAGCCACTTCTGCGCGTGCATGATTCATGGCAAACCTGGTATTTACTCCCGGGTTTGCTGCGGTCGCAACTTGGATTGGGCCCAAGTAGAAGTGATTGTAAGTAGGTTTTTCTAGGCTTTCCATTGCTGGGCTATTGTAATCCCAGCTGTAGCTAACATCTATGTTAAAAGTTCGTTAGAGTGACAAGCTTTCATGTTGTCCATCCTCATAGTCAGTAGTGACAGTTGTGGGAGGCCAGAAGTGCCTATATCTCTTCTGTACCTGCTGCATCATATAACCTGTGCCTTGTCTTTATACTGATCTGATTTACGCAGTAAAATATTTGGTAGATACCAAGCCGGGAGTTCCAGTTCTCTGTCTAGCCACAACAACGTGTGACAGAATGTGGACTTGGAGATGAGAATGGTTCCCAGCCCTGGATGGAAGAGGATGTGCAGCCATTGGCTGTGCCTCGGCTCTGAGGCAGGTCCACCTCGCAATAAGAATGGCAGCTTCATTGAGCATTAATCTAAGCCAATTTGGCATCTATTTTCCAAGGCCCTGGCCTCCAACAGAGTCTTTAAAAAGTCTGTCGGGTTCACTTGTACTGCCCTAATAATTTTGTGTTCAGGGAACAACACAGGCATTTCTTCTTCATTAGCTTTCAGTTTTTAACATATTTCTCCACCCGCCCCCCCCCCCAAGAAAGCATTTTGCTTCTCCTAGATGTTTTAAATGTAGCCAAAATTGATTCTTGCATTTGCTTAGCTTATATGTAGGATATATTATGCCAGTAGAAATTATTAATTTTCCTGTGGGGAGAAGCAAATGCTCAAGGCACTGATTGACAAATCAATAAATCTTTAGTGAGTTTGGTAAATAAGCTGTCAAGCGTGTATGTCGTTTCCACCCCCCCCACCCCCCTAGAGAACAGATTTGAGCGAGCAAATGTGGTTCCCCTCCTTCCATTGTTTTTGCTCCTTCAAAACACTAAGAAGCGATTCTGCAGCATTTGAATAAGTCCATAAAATTGCGGGGAATTATTAAACAGCAATAGAGATCAAGCTTTGCCTTGATAATCCTAACAAAGGATTCAGTGTTTTGCCAATTTGCATTTCAACCCCTAACCCCTCCTGAGGACAAATGGATGTCTGACGATGGCGCCCCCAGGGCAGAGTGCTGGAAATCTGTATTAAGCCTCTGAATGCTGACTAGTTTCCCTCAACATTCCCAGCGTGTGTGAAGAATGTGTTTGTGCCCAGAAGGCAAACTGGCATCGAAAGCCGAGCAAGGATTTTGAAAAATAGTAGTGTTGTGTATAAATTTATTTTGCCTGTAGTGGTTTTATTATGGCATATTTTCTTCATTACTTCATAGCGTACTTTTTCTTTGAAAGTAGTTCAGGGTTTTTCTTAGCCACTTGGGCAAAGGGGTCTGCTGGTCAGAAAGGCAGGGTGAAGGTTGCTGTGCCCGATGGGTGGCCTGATCCTGTCCATGCTTACTCGGGAGTAAGCTCCATCCAAGGAGACAGACTCTTTGATCAATATCTCTCGTCGTGTTTTTAAGAGTTGCATTTCCCCAGTATAAAAGATTTTTTTGTCTCTAACGAGATCTCCTTGAGCAATGACGTAGAAACATCTACTGGTCCAGAACATGACTCAGAAACACCTACTGGTCAGATTACTGGCTGATGTTGCCTTGAGCATCCCTGCTTTAAACCTGCTGCATTGGGCGCCAGTTCATTTCCAGGCCCACACTCCCACTTAAAGCCCTAAACAACTTAGATCGCAAATATCTGAGATACTGTCTTCCCTTCAGACCAAAGGAACGTGTTCATGGTGAGTTCCGGCACCTCTCTTTCTAGAAAAATAACACAGGTTTTAACCGTTTTTAATCCTGAATTTTAAGTTGTTATAGCCTGCCCTAGGACTTGTTGGTGATGGCAGATTTAAAATTTAATACTACTATTACTAATATTAGTAGAACTACTACTAAAAATTATATGAGCCTCACTGTCCTTCTGGGATCGAAGTCTCAGGGACAACCATGGGAAGTGACACTGAGAAGCTGACATCTACATGATCATCTAGTTTGGAGGATCTTTTGGATCACCGACTAATAGTCAAGAAGGGAGAGCCCTGTCATTGGCCAGAGAATGTATTCTCAAGAAGATACAAGTGGGATCCCGGGTGTAAACATACGAAAAAGAGCAGCCACAAGGGACCAAGGCAGTGCATATCCTCCATCATGTCCAGGCCAAAAACTGGGATGTATGTCTTCCAGGCCATGCTGCTGTGCGATTTACATGAGCAGCACAAGAGCACAGAGTCCATGTGTTTTTGTACTCCGTGATTTTGTGCAATCTCTCGCATTTTTGGACGCCATGCTGTTGCACGAGGGCATGGCCCCCTAAAACGGCATGTCCTGATTTAATCGGGACACTTGAGGGGTATGGGACTGCTGTAGTCCCTCCTTGACACAGCTGCTAAGGAGAGATCATTATGAGGACAGATTTGGCATCCAGACGGCTAATATGTAGAGAGGTCATTAACTGATTGAGGAATCTGGAATAAGGCAGCAGCTTTATGGAGCCAAGTCAAAGATTCCTGTGGAATTCAGTAGGCCCAAGAGTTTTTGCCACCCGCTTCCCATACTTCCAGGTCCAGAATCCTACTGGATTAGAGGGGACCGGCTGGTGCAGGGGATCCAGGTCGGAGCGAAACAATTTAAACTAAAAGCTTTTGCAGATGACCTAGTATCAACATTGCAGGAGCCAGAATCTAGTACGAAAAGAGTATTACAACTGATACATGATTTTGGTCAGGTGGCAGGATTTAAGTTAAATAAACAAAAAACGAAGGTGCTAGGGAAAAACATGACAGATACAGAGTCAGAACGGTTTCAGAGAGAAACAGAATTATCGCTAGTGAAAAGGGTAAAATACCTAGGGGTTAATATAACAGCCAAAAATCTGAGTCTATTTAAAGATAATTATGAAAAATGTTGGTCGGAAATTAAGAGAGACTTGGAAAGTTGGGCAAAGCTGAAGCTTTCTTTGTTAGGCCGAATTGCTGCAATTAAGATGAATGTGCTGCCAAAGATGTTGTTTTTGTTTCAAACATTGCAAATTGTGGACAAAACAGAGTGTTTCCGGAGGTGGCAGAGAGATATTTCCAAATTTGTCTGGCAGGGCAAAAAGCCCAGAATCAAGTTTAAGATATTAACAGATGCAAAGGAAAGAGGGGGCTTTGCCCTGCCAGACTTAAGGTTGTATTATGAAGCCGCAGCTTTCTGCTGGCTAAAGGATTGGCTACTTCTTGAGGACACTGATGTGCTAGATCTTGAAGGTTACAACAATGCTTTTGGTTGGCATGCATATTTGTGGTATGATAAAGTTAAGATCAATAAGGCCTTTAAGAACCATGTTGTCAGAAAAGCAGTGTTTAATGTCTGGACTAAATATAAAGACTTACTGGAAAATAAAACACCAAGGTGGCTTTCACCTTTGGAAGCTAAGGCCCGAAAAGGAACCAATATGGAAGCCTACTGGCCAAAATATTGGGAACTGTTAGAAAAAGACGGAGATAATTGGAAATTGCAGAGTATGGAGAAAATGAAGGACAAGGTGCGAGACTGGTTACACTACGCTCAGATTAAGGAAACTTTTAAAAGTGACAAAAAGTTAGGATTCCAGGTGGAGAAATCGAAGTTGGAAACAGAACTGTTAGAACCTAAGACCAAGGTACTTTCAAGAATGTATAACTTGCTGTTGAAATGGAATACACAAGACGAAATGGTTAAGTCGGCTATGATAAAATGGGCACAGGATATTGGGCATAATATTATGTTTGAGGATTGGGAAAGGTTGTGGACCACTGGGCTGAACTTTACTGCATGTAATGCCTTGAAAGAAAATGTAATGAAAATGATATACAGATGGTACATGACCCCAGTTAAACTTGCTAAAATATACCATTCGTCAGATAACAAATGCTGGAAATGTAAGGAAAATGAAGGAACATTCTACCACCTCTGGTGGACTTGCCCTAAGGTGAAGGCCTTCTGGGAAATGATATATAATGAGTTGAAAAAGGTATTTAAGTATACCTTCACCAAGAAACCAGAGGCCTTTCTTCTGGGCATTGTCGACCAGAAGGTGCTAAAGAAAGATAGAACATTCTTTATGTATGCGACAACAGCAGCAAGGATACTACTCGCTAAGAATTGGAAAACTCAAGATCTACCCACACTGGAAGAATGGCAGATGCAACTGATGGACTATATGCAACTGGCGGAGATGACTGGCAGAATCCGAGACCTGGGAGAAGAAAGGATGGAAGAAGATTGGAAGAAATTTAAGATTTACTTACAAAAATATTATGAATTATTGGAATGTTAAAAAAGATGCTTAGTTATAAATAATTGGCCATCACTAAAATAGATTAGGAACTGATGACAAGAGAGATTAAGAAAAACAAATTTGCAGGAGAACAATTTTATTGTAATTAAATAAGCGGTTTTAAAATTTGGAAATAAGATGATAATTTGCTGGACAAAATTTATTAATGATGTAAATGGGAGTGGGAGGCGTGAGGAAGTTCAAAGAGGATATGAAATTTTGTTAAACAAAGTAATACTGTTTATTGTTATTGGATGCTTTTTTCTTTTCTGTAAAAACCTTAATAAATATTTATATATATATAAAAAAACAGAATCCTACTGGATGGGCAGCTGAACCATGTTTCAACACTGGTGGTGTCCTATGTCACAGCTAAGGACCACAGGCTTAGTGGTGTACAGGCCAGGCCTGGTGTGTAACTGAAACTACCTTCTTTGGGTGTACCTAGGTTAGCAAGTACTCACTCCAATGATTTGCTTTTCACAAATAAATACAACTACTGAAGTTCTCCTGACCCCTGTTGCGTCCTAGTAACAAGGCAGACACATTGCAAGATGCCCTCACAAAGTGAGTACCCTTCCCAAAGCCACAGGATCCTGCACCTGGTGACCGCAATACCAAATACCCGTGAAGACTACTTCTCTCAACTGAAGCAAATGAGAAAAAATTAATGAGGTTGTAAGGAGATGGGTTGCAAGCCATCTCTGTTGATTTTTCATTGGCTGAACTTGACGATGAGCAAACAGCATGGGTAACACAGTGGCAGCAACAGGGTTTCCACCAGTCCCAGCAACAGGTTGGGAAATAAATGAGGTCATCATGGGTGGGGGGCTGATTTTAAGAGCAAATGGAGTATGCAGGAGAGGGGAGCTAAACCCTCATTCTGCAAGTACCTCCTTGAGGTCTTCTCGTTTTATGAGTTTGGGGGAAGGTGAGTTTAGATGATACCCAGGACCCCTTTCAATCTTCTGACCCTGGGTAATGTGGGGTAGAATCTAAAGGAGGAAACCAGCCAAACCAGTTATTTTTTTACAGGTAATGCACTTAGCTGACCAGTTAAGTGCTGCCATTAGGATTAGAAAGAGGTTGCCCTGTTGCTGGAGAGAAAAATAGATGGGTCCTTTCTCACCTGGCTGGATGCCATGTTATCCTAGGATGGAGAACCGCAGGGGGGCTGTTCATGCCATAGTGTGTGAGAGTTTGGCTGTTGCTGGAAGCTGGAGATACAAAAGCATGTACTGAGCTTTATTAACTAAACCTCACTCCTGCCTCTGTGCTTGAGACTTGAGGCTCCCTTAGACACCTAACGGAGAAGCAAGATCTGTTGGGGTATTAAGGCTGTGAGCCCTTTCATCCTATATGCGTAAATGAAACACTATTCCCTAAGGACACCATCCTCTCCACTGACCTTCGTTCCAAAGAAGATGAGCCTTGGGAAAGCACAGACAGCCCTGGAGATTCTTGCTGCTGGCACTTAACAGTATTTTGATGGTCTATATGTTGCATTTTTAGCTGACGACCTCCTTAGGTGAATGGAGATACCTAGATTTAGGCAACAGGTTTGCCAGCGTTGTGGCGAGCTTCACCCTAGGTTGAAATGCTGCGATGATGATAGATCAGCATGTGGTGAAGCACTGGAGTGGCGTCTACCACTGGGTGGCATCTGTGTTCCATCCAATACCTGCTGGAAAGCAGCTAGCAGGAATGGACGCTGATGGGAATCGGTTGAGAGGAAACTGTTTTGTGGCGTCTCGTTCAGCTCCTTACCTCAAACTCAGTGTCGCATTGAGATATTTTGGAGCTGGAAGTGGAGGCCAGATACCCCACCCTTTCAAAAGCCTTGCTACAGCATTCATCTTCCATGATGCTGCCTGAAGGAGGTCATTCCACCCCAACATAGACCATGATCAACCTCTTTCTTTCGCTACCATGTTTCAAAGAAATGCACCCCTTTGGTTCTCTTGCTGCATTCAGACAGCACTTGAATTCTGTTTCCCCAATGTTTCCTTACCTGATAATTTCCACTTTTTATGCAATCTTCCACATGACAAAAAGGGCACTGGAAATCCAGTGGAATCTAATGCAGGTTTAGCACTCATTTCCATAAGGATTACCTCCAAGGGGAAAAACGTGTTTGCAACCCTCTTAATTTGAGAATTCATGGGGGTTTTGTGCCTTAATTTTCCTGATGTTTTCATGGATTACACCATGTGATGAAATTCAGATGAATGCAGATCTTCCTGCCATTTTCCTGGGTGAATTATGGGGGAACAGAAGTTCACTTGCACATAAAGGATGGCGACATGTTTGATGAGGTCTGCTGTTGTGTCACACCATGCCCCTTGCTATGAATGAAATTTAGTGCAACATGGCGCCATATTGTTAAAAAAAGCAACAGTTCCATAGCGCAACAGGTACTGCAGTGGAAAAAGAACATTGGGAAACAGGAAATAAGTGCTTGCATTATCTTCAGGAAAACTAGCGCGATATTCCTCACATCTCTCTACTAAGAAGATTTCTGGAAAGATCTCCTGAAAACTTTGTATTCTGCTTAAGGTTGTGTGTCTTCTTATATCACCGAGAGAGTTTCCAGTTTCCCCCCTGATCTCAATGTAGATCGGGGGAGATATTTTTTTTTGCTGGCTGCTGGGGAAGGGGAAAAAAAAGTATATTTCTGTGTAATTGCAACATTATCTTCTATTTTGTACTGAATTTTATTGGCCCACGACTATAATAAACAATTCAATTCACAGTTCAATTCACGTTTTTTTAAAATGTTCTTATTGTAATTTTGATTTTTTATGAGTCGTCCTTGGAACTTGCAGACGTGCAAGGTATGGGCTGTAAAGGGGGATGAAGAAATAACTGCATTTTAAGATAGTTTACAAAAAAAACCCCACAACCTGTATTCTTCTACCCTGGCGAATGGAACAGCAGCAGGGGGCAGGATCTGGCCACCCTTAAAATTCCCCACAATGCCCTTGATTGTGCATCAATCTGAATGGGTGCTTAGAGCCAGCTGTTCAGAGCACCTGCTGTCGCAGTAAGGTAAGGCCATTCAGACCCCTTGACAGTGGCCCATCCCTCCACTCAGTCCTGGGATGTGCTGAGGATTCTGGTGGAGCTGAGATTCTCCTAAGGGCAGAACAAGATCTCCTCCAGGATGAAATGTGGGAGGTATTGGGGCAGTATTGGTTCCATCAGCATTTGGGGCATTTACTTCCTAAATTTTTAAAAGAAAAGAAAAAAGATTAAGGTCTTCTTTTCAACAATTTATGGTAAATCAGAGCCCCGAAGTTTCTAGTCAACACACTTAGTCACTTAAAAAACAATTCTGCTTCATGAACAGAAATGGTTGCGGCATATTTTTCAGGAACTGCAAAGCAACCATCTGATTTCTTCAGAACATTTTCTTAGCCCATATTTGGCATCTCGAGCCTGATTAAGGAAAAAGGCTCAAGTTAACGACCCTCGTCCTCCATAAAATGCACTTCCCCTTACACATCTTGGCAGAAGATGGGAGAAGGCTGCATGTTTTTCTTTCGATGTATCAAATGAATTGAAAACAAAAAGGCTGGGTTATATTCTATCTTTAAAGCTATTCATATTTAATAATTGCTCTAGTTTTAGAGAACCACTTTAATGTTTTAGTCAAAGGTTTGCAATACGTTCAGTATTAGGAAGATGTTATTCGCTCCTCTCTCAGAAGCCGTCCCTTTCAAGTTTTCTATAATATTAGTCCCCCCCCCCCGCTTTTAGAGCTATGTAGAGAAACTCAGTCGTGTTCCCCAAAGGCTCTTTCAGAGATTTTTTGCCTCCTTTCACCAGACCCAGAATATAAACTCCTAAAGTGAGAGCAGATGCTCCTTTCTCCTTGGCAGTCACCACCAGCCAAATGCCTCAAAGTTACCGTGATAGAGGTTGCTTCGTAAAATATTGTACATTCTTATCTCTACAGTAAACTTGGCAGAACTACACTCCAAAGCTTGTTTTGGGCATAAGCAATATGGTTATCGATCTTGCCACATCTGGAAAAAACGGCATTCTCACCCATTTCCAACATAATTTTGCTTCCTGTCCTTTTGATTACTGACAGTTTTATCACCCCCCCACCCCAGTGGGGAGAGTAGGAACTTTACTATTTCAAAATCTGTCTCTTGATTGAGACTGAGTCTTTGCTCATATTTTCATTGCAACCTGCGCAGGAGAGTAAAGATCATTTGCTGGACACCACGGCCAATCAGACATTCTTTCCATTTCCATGTTCAAAGGGATCTGGTGCTAGAGCAGAGTCTTCCAGTTTTCCTTGTAATTTTGGCTTACTGCCTGTCCCCATTCTGCACTCAGGAACCAACATGTTTGTGTTTTAAGATCTATATTATGCAGCTACATAGGAGAGGACCTTTGCTGCCATGGCTTTCCAAATCTAGAATGACCTCTGCAGGCAGGTGTAACTGGTGCCAACATTATAATTTTTTGGACACTGGGTAAAAACATTTTTATTTGTGCATTTTAAATGGTCATGTTTAATCTGCATTATAGGTTGTTTTTTTTTAAGTATTTTTTGCTGCTTCTCATTTTTGCTCATTCATTGCAAGTGTTGATGTATTACTGACACATTTCTATCTGGTATGAATAGTTTTCTCCATGCCCACTGACATTCATACAGACATACGATTCATTCTGACATTGGCCACATTCATACATTACATTTAAAACAATATGATATCACTTTAAACAATCATGGCTTCCCCCAAAGAATTCTGGGAGCTATACTTTATTGAGGGTGATTTTAGGATACCCCTATTCTCCTCCCAGAGCTACAATTCCCAGAGTTCTCTGGGAAGAAGAATTGCTTGTTAAAGCATTCTAATTGTAGCTCGGGGTAGGGGGGATAAGGGAACCAAAGTTTAGTCACCCTCAAAACATATCCTGACCAGTTTATTTCCTTCCCATCCTTGACTTCCGCTGTTGTCTGCAAGAGTTGATTCTTGCCCATACAAGCACCCTTTTAAAATGTTCCGACTTTGTTTGGGCGTGTGCCAGTTCCAGGCATCCAAACCAACAAAATGTCCTGAGCTCTCTCTCTGATTCTCAAATTGCATTAAATGCATCCCGGGAACCAGAGTGTGTAACGCTACAGTTGAAAAGTTGTGTGTGTCCATGCAGAGTGTTTTCAGTGAGAACGAGGAATGCTTTGGCAGCCTTGTTAGTTCCGACTGGCCCAGTTCCACCAAGTGTTCCAGGAGGGTTTGGGGACCTTCTGTCTAATGTTCTTTGAACAGTTGCTATTAGTTTAATAAATAATAAATTGAAGCATCCTGCCGCCACAGTTTTACTTGCCTCTTTATCAACAGTAGCATATGTGTTTGTGTAAGTTGCCATTTCTTATGTAGTGCTGGCCAAGAAGCAAACACTGAGAATGTAAAAGTGCATATTATTATTATTATTATTATTATTAGAATTTATATACCGCCCTATACCTGGAGGTCTCCTTTACAGGCTGGGCTGATCTTCAGTCCTCCCCTTCTTTGCAGTGCTCCTCTCTCATCTCTTTGTCTCCCTGTTCCCTGTGAGAGGGAAATGCACCAACTGTGAACCAACCCCATTAAGTAAGGGTGTGTGTGTCTCGTTCACAGCAGCTATGTCTCCCTCTCCCAAGGGAGACAGACGCAGGGATGAGAGAGGGAGCTGACAGGTTTGAGCACCTTCTCCACCAGCCACGTCTCTCAAGGCTGCACCTCCCTCTTTCTGAAGGGGAGCAGGCCGCAGCAGCAACGGACAGTGGGCAGCGATGGATGGAGATCTGCCACCCCCCCAACTCTCCAGAGTCTGCTACCCAAGGAGGCACAACCGGATTTAGGTTTGATGAGGCCCTAAACTACTGAAGGCAATGAGGGCCTTTATATGTCCAGCTGTCCTTTGTCAACAACAAATTGTCACTGTTTTTTGTGTTGAATATATGCTATATGGTAATTTATGGACCTAATAGGTATCTAAAGCCATTTGCACATGTTGCCATGCATCCAGTCCATGCAGAATGTAGGCACCCTATATATAGAAATGAGCAAACCAGTGATATTTTAGGGAGCAGCTTAGCAGGCGAGGCCCATTACTTACATCATAGGAGCCTACACAACACAAAACACTGCTGCTCTATGTAGGTTTTATTTTATTTGTTTTTTATCTTCTATTTTGGAAATGTACATCCAGTTTTTCCCCCTTTAATTTTTTGGGGGGACCCCCAAGAGAGTGGGGCCCTCAGCTATAGCTTGTTTAGCTTATACGTAAATCTGGCACTGTAAGGAGGCCTCCTCACTTCACCTCATGGGCGGGTGATTACTATTATTACTCTTTGATGATATTCTTTGGCAGTACATTTGAGATGCATATTTTTGGGACCCACCCTATTTTTGTGATTGTAAGTTGTTTAAAATTGCTCTTAATGTTGCATTTTAAATTGTGGCAGCCCGCCCTGGGATCTTAAGAGTGAAGGGCAGTTCATAAATTGAATTATTATTAATAAATAATACCTTCTCAACTGCCCTCCTGGGCTGATGTGCAATAATCACAAGTTTACTTATAGGGGTCCTGCTTTCTTTTTGCTGAATTTCTCTAGCTGTTACATGCTCCATGTTCAAGCATATTCTGGCTCCTGTCATGGCACTTGATTAGGCAGGGCCTGGGTAGAAATAATGTCTAGTCTCTCTCTCTCTTCTCACTAGTCTGTGGTGTGATGGGTTGCCTGCCCTTCACTTGGCAGGAACTCCAAAGGTTATGTCACCACCTTCCTAAGGATGGGGAAGGAATTCAGCTCAATTTGCATTTTAATGTGAACCTGATCTGTACTGGTAGTTCCCAAAACAAGGCATGAACTAAAATGCAGCTATTCTTCAAAATGCCACACTTCTCTGGATTTTGTGACGCAGTTCTCCTGGCGGAAAAAAATGTGTATATAATAAGTTGCAGAAACATGCATTCAATTAGGCAAAAATAAAAATCATAAGCCTTCTACACACCTTCCCGTTAGGTATTGGTTCCTTTGCAGGCAGCAGCAGACATCTGAGATCAAGTGTGGCATAGTGGCCAGAGTGTTGGACTAGGACCTGGGAGACCAGGGTTCAAATCCATGCTTGGCCACAAAGCTCCCTTTGAGCCAGTCACTTTCTCTCAGCCCAACCAACCTCATTGCTAACAGCAGCAAAACTGTGTATTGCACAAAAGTGGACAAATAAAGATCCCATTACCATAACTGATTGGTTAAGGAAAACATGGCAAACTGTCTTAATGACATAGCTGTCAACCTTCCCTTTTTTTGGTGGGAAATTCCCTTATTCCAGCGCCATTTCCCGCTGCTTCCCGCTGCTCTCCCGGATTGTTAGATATCCCATAGACTGTCCCCTGGACAGATGAGGCTGCTGATCTCTTATTTTCAAATCTGAAAGTTGACAACTATGCTTAATGATAAAACTTACATATGAGAGTAACACAATACATGTATGGTAAATTTAAAAAAAAACAATTTATTGAGAGGTGAGCTTTGCTTTTACATTTTTTGAGTGACAACGTACAGTAAATGATGACACTTTCCCTTTTAATCTATAGAGGTTTTGTTTGTTTGTTATGTTGTCCTCCCCCTTTCACGTGTCCCTTTCTCTCTCCCTCTCCCTCCCCCACCCCCTGCCACTTTATTTCATTCAATGTAGAATGGTTTGGGCTACAAATTGCAGTAATATAACATTAATAAAATTATTTTTAAATAGGAAGTTTGGGCGTTGGTGGCACGAGAGAAAGCCTTCTCTGGCAGCCCCTGAGCAAGTCCAGCACCTTCCCTCTTCAGCTTTCAGCACTTCTTACCTTGCCCTTTGCCCCCTGAGATGTTTGTTTTCAGGACCCACCCTATTCCTGTGACCATAATTTCTTTTTAACTGTTTTGAATTTTTGAACTTTGAATAGTTGTAATCTGCCCTGGGAACTGTTGCTGAAGGATGGCTAATAAATTTAAATAGAATAGTAACAACAACAGCAACAACAGTAATAATCATCTTCTTAAGTAAACCGCTGCAGCAGAGAAAACAGGAAAACATTGATAGCAGGATAAAATCTTAAGGGATCATAGCTTGACGTTGCTGTTAAAATAATCTGAAATGTGCAACACACTGAATTTTCTGTGATGATCAGTACAGTGGCTTGGGGAACTGTGAGAGTGATGTGCTATTGTGAAGTAACAGGAGATACATTTAACCAGACAGTGTGGCTCAGAAATCCGAGAAGAGCTGTGGTAAGGAATGGCTCTCAGGAACGTGATCTGTTCCCTGTGCTAAGCTGTAGCATCAGCCTAACAAGGTACCTCTATCATGTAGAGCTCAAAATTGGCATTTTTGGAACACCCCCACTCCCCTTCCAATATCAATAATTTCTGTTCAGGAGAGGAAAAGTTCCTTTGCTAGGGGATGATTGTTGTGAGCCTCACATTGTGCTCAAAATATGCCTTATTTAAAGAATAATAATAATAATCAAGAGACTTTCCTTTGTGTTCTTGCCTAAAGAAAGAAATCCCTGCAGTGCCCCCTGCTGGTGACTGGCAGCTCACTCTTTCAGCCATGTCAGTGATTGACTGAACCAAACGCATTGCTGACATAAAGCCAAGGGTGATACTGAAGACTGCCAGTTCATTTTAAATCACATCATTAAAATAACAGAAGTATATATCAATTTAAAACTACTGTTCACCGATTCCTCTTTATTTTTTTAGACATGTGATGCTTTTGCCGCTGCTGAGCCCAGTTGAGGAAATATGGGCACTCCAGAAAAAAGAAATATTTGTTTTTAAACCTCCCATATATTTATTAGCCTGCCACCTCCAGCTCAGATCAAAATTTGCTGTTTTCATGGCATGTTGAAGGGAATGTGGGGCTTTCTAAAAGCCTCTTAGTGGCTGAGATTGTGTGCCTGTGTGTGGAGTGTGAGCCTATTGTCAGTGGGTAACACAGAAAGAGATACAACATTTCTTTATCTACACACTTGAATAATGCAGAACAGAGGGTGTTCTGCTGGGTTTAATTCAGATAGACATGGACCTATTACAGTAACACATATGCCATATTCGTGAAGGTGCATGTTTTCTGTTAAATATCCATATTTTAAGAAGCGCCTATCCATCGCATTTGATAAAGCGAGGCAATTACCTAATTGTCACAAGCATATTATAATTGCTGACCATTTTTGCCCAAGAGACACGGACTGCCTAGGGGGTCTCCCTAGATCAATTAGGACCACACAGTCATTTGTACCCCAGATAGTTCTACTCAGTCGGAGTGTGCTGGAGCGCAGTTCTGGCACCTCTCAGGTGGGTGGCATCACAGGCCACTGCTCCCCAAGCCTGCTTCTTGCCTTTATGTACTTCTGAAAAGCCCAAAATGAATATTTCAAGTCAAAACAGATGCTGCCTAGTGTGTGTGAATCTACACTTTTTAAAAGATCTATGTCTCTACCTAGCTTGTAGCTGTTCCTAGTCACGATTGGTCAAGCTATGGGGCCAATGCATATTTCATTTTCTCCAATCCATCTCCTGTGTAGTGGCAGTAGACTTTAAGCTTTCTAGGCCATGCCTCCCTGTGTGCGTTTGCAAGCTGCCTTAGCCATCCGCCTGAATCTAAGAAAACAAAGAAGGTTTATTTATTTCACCTGCACCAGAACCAGCAGCAACCCCCAAACTAGTTAGGGAAGCAGCTTGTAGTAGTTTTCAGCAGCTCCTCAGGTGGTGAAAGTGGCTGCTGTCAAACCGGCATCTGTTCAGGGCTGCCCTGAGTCCCCCGGTGGCTTACTATAAATTCATGGTGAGTTCCAGCACCTACTTTTCTCGAAAAAAACACACTGGTTCTACTAATATTGAAAAAATCATTGTCGCTCATTTACATTTTTATTAATTTTCCAACACAATTATACAATATTCTCCCTGTTTTAACAAATTTATCTTTTTTGACTTCCTTCCACTTCTCTGGTAATCATCCGTATTTACTCTTCAATACGCATTCCCTTCATTGTATTGCCATTTGTCTTCCCTCCCCTTTCTATTTCTTTTTAGCAATACATCTCAAACTTTTACAGTGCTTCTTGAAACTCCACTAGCGTTGTTTGCACATCACATACATTTTTCAGATAATCTACAAACTTTCCCCAATCTTCGATGAACTTTTGGTTTCGATCATAACTTATTTTCCCAGTCAATTTGTCCAGTTCCGCATAGTCCATTAATTTCGATCTCCATTCTTATATCGTCGGTACTTCCTCTTGTTTCCATTTCTGGGCCAGTAAGATTCTTGCTGCTGTAACTGCATATTGGAAGAGTTTACAGTCCTTTCTTCTTATTTCATTTCCTGTAATTCCTAAGAGAAAAGCTTCTGGTTTCTTAACAAATGTGCATTTTAACATCTTTTTCAATTCATTATATATCGCTTCCCAGAAACTCCTCACTTTCTTACATTCCTACCACATATGGTAAAACGTTCCCTCTTTTTCTTTACATTTCCAACACTTATTACATGTTTTATACATTTTTGCAAGTTTTACCGGTGTAATGTACCATCTATAAAACGTTTTCATAACGTTTTCCTTCAACGCCGTGCATGCAGTAAATTTTAAATTTTCTTTCCACAATTTTTCCCAATCTTCAAATTGTGAAAAAATCATTGTCATGTGGCCTTATCCAGAGAACACAGGAGGATTTCAAGGGAGCAGGCAGAATCAGGAAGGCAGAAGACACTTTAGAGGTGGCCAAGAGATGCAGATACAAGCACAATTGTTGGGAGCCTTTGGCTCTCCAGTTGTTGCTAAACTACAACTTCCATCAGCCCTAGCTAGCATGGCCAGTGGCTAGGAATGATGGGTGTTGAGGTTCAGCAATGTCCGAAGGGCCAAAAGCTCCCAACACCTGATGTAGTAGAACTGAGTTGGGAGGAAAGAGCGTGGTAGGCTGGGGGCAAATGTTCTCCATCCAGTATGTGATTCTCTGGCCTTGCTTTTTGGAGCAATAGGATGAGAGTGTGCTGCAGAGCCTTTCTGAAGCCACCTCAGCTTTCTTCTGGGGTTGGTGGTGAATTCCTTACTCCCCAAGGGTCTCTCCACACCCCAGGGAGCTTGTTCTCTTGGAGCGTTCCTGATTTAGAGAAGAAGGTGTGGTATTGGGACATACCATGCAAGCCATTTCCACTTTGGGTTATTTAACATCTTATGATGTGACCTCCCACAAAAGTTGGGGCCGGTCCTACCATTAGGCAGAGTGAGGTAACCACATCAGGCAGCAACCTGTTGGCTGTTAGTCCTGAGTCCCAAGTTATTCGTCTCTGTTCCCACACAGACTTCTCAGTCCTGCTGCCTCAGGTACAATGGAGGATGCTTATTTCGTCACCAGTAGCTGAGGCAAGATTCAGCTGCCAGCTCAGTTGCCTTCTGTCCCCAGGACGGGGAGGAGGTATCATCTTCTCTTTCTCCTCAGGCAGCAAAATGGCTTGGGGTGGCCCTGACAAAGTTGGCTTTCATTAACTTCACCTGGATATTTATTCTTCCTCATTGTCCCTATCTGGGCCCTTTTCATAAAAGAGAAGCTTCATGGAAATGCTTAACATTCTGTGTAGCTTCTCCTGGCAGATATTTCTGGAGGAAGCTGTTTATATTTTATGATCTTGCCTGCTTTGTTTTTGGCGAACACCTCAATAACTACAGATGTTCAAACAAAGGTGGTTGTCTTTATTTTCCACTTGACCCAAAGTGGATTAAGAACAGGGGCAGGTCATTTGCCGTGATCTAACCATCTGTACCTCAACCATCTGTGTGAGCAGGCTCTTCCAGTGTTTTGCCATGGTGTTTTGTTCAATTTGGATGGTGTTGCTTGTTTTGATAATTGTCTTGGTTTTATCTGTTTTCAGATTTTTGTAGCCTGCCTCGGGAACCCATGGTGAAGGACTGAGCAAGAAAACTTACAAACAAACAAATAAATTAGGAAAGGAAAATCAAATGTCAAATGCTATAATGCCATTAAGTAAATCTTGGAGGTGGCCACATTTGAAAGACTGGATAAAGTCTTTATTGCTGCATCTCAAGCTAGGAAACAGGCAGAACAGAACTTGCTAGTTTACTATTTTTCTCTGTACTCATCCGTATCTATCTATCTGTCTATCTGTTGATCCAGTCAGCCAGCCATCTTGTCCATGGTAGATAAATATATTCGCTGCTATATTTGTAGAAAAAGAGGTGCTGGAATCAGTGCTTTTCTGGGAGTACTCATAGGTACTCAGTACTGGCATTTTTTGTTCTAGAAGAAAAGCACTGGTGAAAAATGTGGCACTTACTTCACGGTGAGTATCAACACCTTTGTTCTAGAAGAAAAGCACCAGCCGGAACTCTCCGTGAACACCTCCCTTGTTCTCTTATAATGGCAATGGCACCCACCTGAGAGGTGCCAGAACTGAGTTCTGGCGAGTTCTGTCTGCCTCCATTTCAAATGTCAGGTGTGGGTCCCTTTATTTTTTGTATAAAGGCTGGCTAGTTGGTCTGGTTAGCAGGTGGGCAGGTGATGATTCCATTTCTGACCCTCCTATGGGGCTCTCAGTGCTCCCACACAGGGTTTGTCCATAGTGGTCTCTCATGCGGAGGATGGATCAAGACCCTCCCTACATTGTTGGCAGTTGTACACCAGTTGCTTCCAGGCATTTGCTCATCTTGGCACATTTCCCTTTGACACCTTACCTTTCAGGAATGAAATGAGCTCTTTAGATGGAAGAGCTCCTACCTCATTTTAAGAGGGGATCCCTCCAGGGCAGGCTTAAGGAAATTTGTGGAGAAGGAGGCTTGCAAAGCAAGTTGCCGCCTGTGCTCTGCTTGTTGTGCAGCTGCTGGGAGGACCTGGGACTTTTTGGAGCACTAATATACCCTCGTATATGAGGGCGGGAAAACATCAGAGCTGACCAAGCTTGTACGCTCGGGGTCCTCTCTGTTGTGCACTGAATTGAGGCCTACTTCAAGTGACCAGTTCCAGACATAGCTGTCAACTTTCAGATTTGAAAATAAGGGATCAGCAGCCTTGAAAATAAGGGATCAGCAGCCTCTCCTGTCCCAGGGACAGTCTACGGGATATCTAACAATCCGGGATACCAGCGGGAAGCAGCGGGAAACGGCGCTGCAATAAGGGAATTTCCCACAAAAAAGGGAAGGTTGACAGCTATGGTTCCAGAGCCATAGTGTTTGGTCCTGGCAAAAGCAACACATACTTTTATGGCATCTTACTACTGAAGATCCTTTCTGGCAAAATCTTTCATGGGCCAAGGTTACTTTATCAGGTGCATAAAGCGATCACCAAAATGGGTAGGTATATCAACTGGAGGGAGAAGGGAGAGTTTTGGTGCTTTGAGAGCTGCAACAATCTGAGACCTAAGCAGTGCAAGATTGATTTGGTGCAGGATAAGGGCTCAGGGTGAAGAGCATCTGCCTTGCATGTAGAAAGTCCCAGCTTCAGTTCCCTGTCATCTCCAGGTAGGACTGGGAATCAGTAGCGTAGCGTGGGTTGTCAGCACCCGGGGCAAGGCAAGTAATTTGCACCCCCTAACCTGTGGATTTTAGCAGGGGGCAGAGAGCTGCGAGTGCGAGCGCCCCCCCAGATGTTGCGCCTGGTGCGGCTGGCCCCCTCTGCACCCCCATGCTACGCCACTGCTGGGAATGTCCCTTTTCTGAAACCGGGGAAAGACACTGCCAATCAGTATGTTGACAGTTTAAGGCTAGTTGGATTAATGATCCGACTTCTGGCTCAGTTGCAATATACATTTAAAATACCCTAGCACCAATTTAAGCAATCAAGGCTTCCTTCCAAAAATCCTGGGAAATGTATTTGTTAAGAGTGCTGAGAGTTGTTAGGAGACCTTACATTCCCAGAGTGTCTTAACAGTCAGTCCCAAGGGAACTCTAGGAATTGTAATTCTGGGAGGGGAACAGGGGTCTCCTAACAACTCTCAGCCCCTCCAACATATTACACTTTCCAGGTTTCTTGGGAGGGCAGGAAGCCACGACCATTTAAAGCTGAATGATACAGCTTTAAATGCATAGTGTGGGTGGTGCTTTGGTTTAGGGCAGCTTCCTAAGTCCCAGGCAAGTGCAATCAGTACAGAATACAACCAAATGAACCTAAAAAGGACAACAAGTCACCAGGCATGTTATTGCTGATTATGTAATAGCACACCTGAGCTTGGCCACAGTGTCTTTTCCCACAGGTGCCTCAGATTTGGGAACAGTTTGTACCTTCAGATAAACAGTCATGCTTATGAGTATCTGCACAGATCTATAGAATGCTAACACTTACGGTCCCAAGAGATTCTTCTCTGCTAAGACACATTGTTGACATCTTCGTCTTCAGGAGCCATGTAAAATAGCCCCTTGGCAAACTCCAAGGGTTTCCACTCCACCATTAAGCAGTAGCTTTAGATGTCAAAGACCAGAATACAACTATGCCAGCATCCTGCTACCCTCCATGTGTACAAAAATATAACCCAGGCAGTACCTGATCACAAATGGAGATTACAAGGAAACAGAAGCCACCAGCCAGAAAGAAAAGTGCAGGTAAAAAAATAACAATCACCAGACATTCCTGGTGTGCATACAACTCGCTCATCAGTAATAGCTTCCACTTCACTCATTGGCTAAAACCAATGAAAGGTGGGAGAAGCCAAGCCAGCTTATCTCACAGAAGCTGCTTAGAAGTTTAAGACTTGCCTGCACATTTTGCTTTATAACTTTTTAAAATAAGAGTCCAATTAACTTTTTTTTTTAGATGAAAGTTAAGAGCCTGGGCCCCTGCTGGCTTGGGACCTACTACATATGTGCTGTCTGTACCCCCCCCCTTGGTAGCCCTGAGTTCTGTGGGGCAGTGCCCCACTTGCTTTAATGGACCAGCCTCTGCTGCCTACAACTCTTAGCTCAAACCTCTCTAGGACCTCATAAAAGATATACAGCCCATCTTTCTTCTCAACAGTTCTTGGGTATAAGTGCAGTCTTTGCTTATTGACAGCCTCTCACCCACAACAACTTCCCCTAATATAATCCATGTCCATATGCTATTTTCACCAATGTATTTATATGCACACATTTCCCTTGTATTTGCATCTTTGTGCTCATTTTTGGCTGGATATTTTTGCACTGCAAAATTCAGAGACATGTGAATTTTGAAGGATGGTTGTGTTTTGGTTCGTCTTTTGTTGCAGACATTGCCTTTAAATGCAAACTGAACTGAATTTCTTCCCCCATTCCTAGCTCTGAAAGCCCACAGAAGCTGTATATTTGTTAGTCTTGGAGGTGGCACAAAATTCTTCCTTGCTTTTGCTGCTGGTGCTGCTGCTGTTCAGCTAGAGACAGATTTCTGTTAAGACTCTATCACCTCCTGTGCTATGTTAACCAGGAGCGATCGCTTCCTACAAAAACACAGGCTCATGTTCCCAATAACACAGTTATGTTAATCATCCTATTAATAGTGTTGCCGTAGTATAGAGGCAACTCTGTCCTGCTGTTGTAGCATTCAGGGTGAGAAACTTTGTGTTTCTAGAATTAAAGCTTGGCTTTTAAGCAGAGGAAGAAAATGCAAAGTTTGGCTATGCTTTATAGCTACAATTCTACAGCAACATTCCTCCTTGACTTTTACATGACTGATCCTCTTACACTAAAACAGAGCATAATGCCATCATTTAGAGCAGGATAGTCCAATGAGGGCTGCATTTGGCCATCAAGGCCTTTTGGGGTGGCTTTTGGCAACATTTGATGCCCCCCCTGATAATATCCTGCCCCAGTGGGCAGCCAAGATGCCACATTATGCACTAGCCACAGCTTACATACCAACATCAAGCACAGACCCACAAACAGTCTGGAGGTTACCAGTGCCTAGGGTTGCCACATTTCAAATCTGGATGGAAAGGTTGTTGAGGTTTTTTTGAAAATTTGCAAAAATGAAGAAATT
This sequence comes from Podarcis melisellensis, assembly GCF_964234715.1. NCBI lineage: Eukaryota > Metazoa > Chordata > Lepidosauria > Squamata > Lacertidae > Podarcis > Podarcis melisellensis. The sequence goes on from NC_138540.1 coordinate 54,311,290, forward strand.
CTTGAGCTATTTTTAAAAGGAAAATTGCCAAATATAACACTGCCGACATGGGCCATGCCAGGCAGTTCCCCTGTACAGGGTGCCGAGCCAAGGGGGCACAACATATTTATATTGATACTTACAGAGAAGGTTAATAAAAAGCAACTGCACCAAAAGAAAATATTATGAAAATAAAAATAATATATTTTTTTCTAGGGCGGCGGCAGGGGTACCTCACTGAGGGCACCATATTACCAAAGTCCACCCCTGGGAATAAAAATGGATCCAGGAGTAATCGCAGATTATGAGCCTGCTCTTCCAGTGGGAGGATGATCCTATACGAAGCAGGCAATTCCAGACACTGGCATTACCTACCCACAGTGCCTCCATTTTGCCAGTCAGTTTGTTTGTTCTCATCCAGCCTACTTCTGAGTTCAAGGCCTGCAGGGCCTCTCTTGAATTGTATTTTAAAGACAAATGCAGCTGTGCATCACCAGTGCATTGATGACACCTTGTCCTCAATCTCCTCATAACCCCTCCCAACAGCTTCATATACTTGTGCTCACAAAATAATAGTGCCCTTTCCTAAGGGGAGCCACTCACCTATCTCTTCATCTATTAAATCAATTGAATCTATTGAATGTTCATCTCACTCTTCAGTAAACAAACCGAACAAACAGCAACTTCCAGAGCAGCTTACATATCTGCCCAAGCAAGACAATCCTTGCCTCCAGGTTCACAATCTGAAAAGACATGACACAAAAGGAAAATGGATCTGAAGGGAGAAGGATGAAAATTTCTGTTTCATCTGTGTCTATTTATAACCTGTTGTTCTTTTCCAGATGTTGAATCCGAGTATATTTGACTAGTGTATTCTTGGACATATAAGCAAAGGGAAGTTAGGACTATGAAAGGTCAAAAGTCACACTGGGAGAGGTTAGCGGAACTTGGGAGAAGAACAAAAGGCATCCTTGCTTGCTTGCAGATAAGGAAAGATGAATCTGTCAGCTTCACTTTCTCTCACTTTCTTATTTTTCCAGTCTTAAATTCGGCTCTCACATTTCTGCAATTTTATTTAAAGTCCTCTTTGAAAAAAAGTCCTCTTTTTCCACATTTTACTGCATGTTTTCCCTAACATTAAAATTCCCCATATATAATGAACTTTGGTATGTTAGAGGCTCATAGAATCACTGAATTGTAGTCTTGGAAGGGACACCAAGGGTCATCTAGCCCAACCTCCTGCAATGCAGGAATCTCAGCTAAAGCATCCGTGACGGATGACCATCCAACCTCTGTTTATAAACCTCCAAGGAAGGAGACTCCACAACCTCAGCAATTTATGCATCTTTGTAGGCGTTTGGTCCCAACAGATGCATTTCTGTGCACATTCTTTGGTTGGAAAACTGCGTCGAAAAATTGCAAATTCAATATTTTAGGTTAGGGTGGGGTCAGATCTTTATTGCCTGCCTCTCCTGTGGGCAAATGTTAGCAGGTGACCGGGGCCTCCTGCCTTGTTAATCAGCTAATGTGATGATAATGTCAGGTGACCCATAGGTGAGTGGTCCCGCTTCACCAGTGCGCTTCTCACAGGGAAGGTGTTGGCAAGGGAGCACCGGCAAGAGTGAGCTCTCTGTTCACCAGTGCTGCTATCCAGTGACATTAGCTGGTGGATAATTGAGTGTGGTTTTGGGGGAATGGCTTTGCGGGCAAAGTGGCCCCTGGGACAGTGGTTCCCCACCTCTGTTTTAGATAAATGAAGAAATGCACAGCCGTTCCTGTAGACTGGCTTCCATTTGCTTCTAGAATAAGCGTTTAACCTTCCTGTTGTTGAAGCCTAAATCTACCAAATTTGGTATAGTCTGAGAAGCAAAACTGTTTTTAGAAAGGGGCCAGCCATCAGTGAACACATGATCTTCTAGTCATTTAATTATTTCTCCTCAATCCTAATATTTTAATCTGCGTGTGCGGCCCCTATGCGCTTTCCATTCCTTTTGGCGCACTCCTTGGTCATGTGGCTGTGACTTTGAACCGGGGCTTTGACCTTCAGCTATATTGCTTTCAATTTACACTTTTTATTAACAAAGCCATGCAAAAGCAAAAGTGTTTCATGTTGCCAATTTAACTTATTTAATTAAAAGTGAAGACTGTAAACCGTTTCAGCCGTGGGTGCCGTTCTAATGCCATCAATTGGGGGAAACAGCCTTAAAATTAAAAGTGTAGGGAACCATGGTGACTCTCAAAGGTATGTCACCTACAGTGGCATCTGTACTTCATTTAGTAAGAGAGATGGGTTTCTGAATCACCCGGTATAATATTTTTTAAAAATGTATAGCATGACCATGATTGAAGCAATACTGAAAGCAAGAGCAAAGGGAGGAGGGCTAACTTGGGCAACAGACGCCCCAACCTGGTGCCCTCCAGATGTGTTGGACTACAACTTCCACCAGCCCAATGGTCATTCTGGACTACACATCTGGAGGGCACCAGGTTGGGGAAGGCTGAAATAAACTATAGCTCAGGTGTGCCCCTCTGAGCAGCAATAAGGCTCTAACATTGAGGAGACACTGAAGAACAACTAATAAAGTAGAATAATGTTTGGACAGTCCAGAATAAATCTAGCACTAGTATTGCATCAAGAACATGTTGCCCAACACATCAGCAATAAATAAATAAATACCTATCTGGAAAAGCCCAAGGAGCTGAGATTCTGTTTTTCAAATTGCAGGGGGAAATTAATGTTGGAAGATTCTGGAAAGATAAAGTTATTCTTCACGCAGCACATAGTTAACCTAGGAAATTCATTCCCACAGGAGGCATTGGTGGCCACCAACCTAGATGGCTTTAAAAGAGGATGAGACAAATTCATGGAGGATAAAGCTATCAAGGGCTGCTAGCCATGATGGCTATGCTCTGCCTCCATGGTTGAATACCAGTTGCTGGAAGCCACCAGAAGGGAGAGTGGTCTTGCATTTGGGTCCTCCTTGTGGGCTTCCCAGAAGAGCTATCTGGTTGGCCACTGTGGGAACACGATGCTGGACCAGATGGCAGAGGCGGATTGAGGGCAGCGCGACTGGTTCCACCACACTAGGCACAGAACCTAGGGGGCGCCATAGGGCACCCCAACTATGTCGTAGTGAACTGAGCAGAAAGGAAGGTAAGAGGCAGGTGCTGCTGCCGCCCCATTTGGCTTTCCACAGGATGCCACTGAAATTTGAAAGACCATCCTCTGCCCCTGTAGACGGGACAGTAGCCTGATCCAGCAGGCTTTTCCTTAGGTTCACGTTGGTTCTTACATATATGCAATATCTACCTACTGAGAAAGTCACCCCACCAAAGAAGCAATACAGCAAGCTTTGGTGGTATGTGCCAAATAATTTGTGTTATTATGAGTTACTCACAGCTCCCTGAGGATATGTCTGCCGCAGACTTGGAGCCTGGGCTTCCCCCACCCCCCAGAACACAGCTTTCATTTCTTTCTTTTGTCAGCTTTGAACAAACATTCTTAACAGGAGCGCAGGGGAAGAAAACAGAAAATGAGATCCTGAAAATAAAATAGATTTATTTATTATAAAAAGGGACACACACACACACACACATTTTATTTTGCCTGCCTTTCACAAGCCTTGTTCAAGAACCCCGCATGTTTTCTGCAGACAACCAATGTAATAGAAATATTTGCCTGGTAAACATAATTTTTTTTTTTAGGGACGCGGGTGGCGCTGTAGGTAAAACCTCAGTGCCTAGGACCTGCCGATTGTATGGTCGGCGGTTCGAATCCCCGCGGCGGGGTGAGCTCCCATCTTTGGTCCCAGCTCCTGCCCACCTAGCAGTTCGAAAGCACAATTAAGTGCAAGTAGATAAATAGGTAGCGCTTTATAGCGGGAAGGTAAACGGCGTTTCCGTGTGCTGTGCTGGTGCTGGCTCGCCAGAGCAGCTTCTTCACGCTGGCCACGTGACCCGGAAGTGTCTCTGGACAGCGCTGGCCCCCGGCCTCTTACGTGAGATGGGCGCACAACCCTAGAGTCGGACACGACTGGCCCGCACGGGCAGGGGTACTTTTTTTAAACATTTTTTTAAAAGAAGATCCTGGCGAACCATTGGTTTCTCAGCTCTGCTCAGCGGCAAAAAAGCTGTTTCTCCAACTATGAAAAGGCATGGAACTCTCTTGCATTTTAGCATATGCTACAATTACATATGCTACAATAGGAAACAGGGATATGTAAGGCAGAAATAGCCAAGCTGTGGGCTTGCAGTGCATGCTTGTGGGATACAGGTCGTATGCCATGAGAAATGGAGGGCAGGATCTTGTGAGCTGGAACCTCAGTGGGTTTTGTAAGCACTCACAGGGAATATTAGCAAAATCTGGATGGCAGACCTCCCCTCCCCAGGTCAGAAGAAGGCACAGCTCATTATTTCAGACTGGCTGGCCAACTGTCCTGTTTAACTCCAGAAGTGGAATGATGCTTTACAGACTCCATAAATGAGTGCTATAGGCCACTTTACAGGCTTGAAAAGCAGCGCTTGGGTTTATCATCTCTGTGAGAATTTGGCACCGTAGCTGGTGTCCTCCAGATATTTTGGGCCACAGCTCCTAGCATTCCTAGCAGCCCAAAATGTCTAGAAGGCACCAGCATAATGTTAAAAAGCACATGTGCTAAAAAACAACAGTCCAGTTACATGATTGCAGTGAATTTGCTTGCTTGGTTCTTTGCAAGACATGCAATATTCGGAGTAGGAGGAAATATGATCATTAAATATCCGGAATGCAATCGGGTCTCGAAACGTTATCGTTAGTAATAACCCAAGTGTTCTCTCTTTAAGTCTCTCGTAGATTTTATTTACAGCTGAATATTTAACAGTGTCTTGGGTGAGGCCTGTAGGCTAAAGATTGCACTTCTATGAATTTAACCACCCCATCTTTGACACCCTTTATCCTGTTCACTTCTCGTTGATTTTTTTTTTAACTTGCTGCAACAGATGAGGGGTTCTTAACCATCTGTTAAACTTTTCCCCCTTCTCTCTCTCTCTCTCTCTCTCTCTCTCTCTCTCTCTCTCTCTCTCTCTCTCTTAATGCAGAGTTGCTTTAGGCAAGAAGACCCAGAGCAAGCTAGACTGAAACAAAAAGCAAGGAGGTAAGCAGCGCTAGAGATCATTACACTTGACATTTCAAGGCTCGAACATATTAATTTTTTATGCCTTGCTACTTGTATATCGTTAATAAAAATCTGACTAAAAACTTTTTAGGATGTATTTGTTGCTTTGCCTTTGATCTTAATGTTTGCAAACTAATACATTAATACATGTGAAGCCTAAGGAGATTTTATGAGAGCATATTTCCATACATTATGTTTTCATTTCCATTTTAGGTAGCTTTCTTTTTCGCTTTTGTTGGGTTGTTGGCGGCAGCAATGCTTAGTTTGGGTCGGAGACGGGCCCCCTTTGTCTTTGTCTTGTAAAATGCAACACCCAAGTGATATGCTGCCACTTTTAAAAAGCTAAACGTTGTTCAGCAGCGGGTGTCTCTAATTATTAAAGTTATATAGGTTTTTCTTTTAATATTCTAAGTAGGTTTTTTTTTTACCAGCTTTGTTGTGCAAAGATAATCAATAAAACAACATCTGAATTGTTACTGATACAGCACGATACCTTATTTCAGTTTGATGGGGAGCACTGGGGGCTCCTGCTATGCTAAGGGCGTTTGTTAGGGTGAAAAAAAGAGTAAAATGTCTGTTGGATCAAACTGTAATCCCTCCTTCTTAGGACTTGCTCAGACAGCAGCTTCCAGCGGCAGATTTAGCACTAAGTGGGGAAGGAAGGATGCCTACTGCAGGGAAAACGGTAAGCCCATTACCTGGTGGTATCAGGTTTGGATGAGGCCATTAGGGAAGGGCAAATCTGTCAATTTTGGTTCATCTCAGTGTGCCCTTTTCCCACTCTTCAATTCATTTCTCTACCTTTCCATACCAGTTTGCAATCCACACTCCAAAAAAAGTGCTCGTGAAAATTCAGCAGCATTTTAGTGTGAATCTCTCCTAATATGCACACCTCTCCGTGCAATTTTGCCAAATATACACGCTTTTTGCTAAGCAACTTCCTATTTGGTCATGCGTTTTCGTACGCTATTTCCACCGATATATGCAGCTTCATACGTATTTCCCATACCACTTGGCTAGAGAACTCCACGGCAAAATTTGGCGAGCGAATTTCAAAGGACTGCTGCTTTTGGGTTGGCATATTATTTCAGAAAGTGTGACCTGAGTAGAATAGAAGCACTCTCCCCTCCTGTGGTTTGCAGCAGCTGCCACTCAGAAGCACTGCTGCGTCCAGCCATGGAGGCAGAGCATAGCTTAGCTGACAGACCATAGTGAAGGACTGTAGCTCAGTGGTAGAGCATCCGTTTTGCACCCAGAAGGTCCCTGCTTCAGTCTCCTGCCTGAAACCTTGGAAAGCCACTGCAAGTCACTGCAGACAGAATATTTTCTATGATTTAGAGGTCTTGCATTCCTCTTTTCCAGACTTAGTCTTAATCTGGTCATCTTTGCTTGAAAGACTTGGAAGGACTGCCGCTCCCCCATCACAATAAATAAATCCAGGAAGAGCCTGGAATGCGCAGTGGTTCGTAGAGTGGCAGCACTGGGGGGTCGTGTCATTGAACACCCCGACATCTGGTTCAATAAGGAGGCCCTCTACCGTGAGGATGGCGTGCATCTTTCCAATGAGGGAAACGATGTTTGGCTGAATGACGTATCTGCGGGGATTAGGGATTGGTTGCAGGTTTGAGGGTATTGGCGGCGAGCTTTGCTCGAGTGGGGGCTAGGCATTGGTAGTGGTATTGTTATGTAGATGTGTTGGGGGGAGGAGCTCCATCGCTCCATCACCTCCCCCAAATATTGAAGGGTAGTCCTTTAAAGGATTCGGGGGGGTGGCCTTGTCCGAAGCCTATGGAGGCCAGGGCCTAAAGCGTCCCCCCGGGGGAATACCTAGTTGACGTGCTGTTAACCCTTCCCGGTGTTCAAGCAATCAGGCTGAAGCCAGTTAGCGGGATAGGACCAATGCCTAAGCCAATACCGCTCTTACCTGTAACCAATAAAGTTGTGGCCAATTCTAGCCCATTAACGCTATTCAATGGTGTCATGTGTCTTTATTTACACTGGGGGGAGGTGGGAACTTGCCACGCAACTTGGAAAGCCACTGCAAGTCACTGCAGACAGTACTGATCTAAATGGACTAATGCTTTGACTCTGTATAAGGTAGCTTCTTTAAAGGAGACTAGGCAAATTCATGGAGGATGAGGCTATCAGGAGCTAGTAGTCACAATGGCTGTGTATTATGCATCAAAACTCTGAATACCAGTTGCTGGATATCAGAAGTGGGAGGATGCTATTGTGCTCAGTTTGGTTGGCTATAGGCCTTTGGTTTTATACTGCTATTGGGCTCCTCTTTTGTTTCCAAACAGCAGAACTTCCGATGATGCAGAGCTCACATGTTAGTGACTCACCAGTGTCATACCAAGTGTTGGAGAGCTGGCCTATCTGCTCAGTTATGTTGACACTTCATATGTGAAGTTTACATATAATGGAAAATGATGTTGCCAAATTTTTATTACATGGCATTCAGCTTATAATGCACTGCTATATTATGTATAAAGCACCCCCCTCTCTCTCTTTCTCTCTCTCTCCCCCCCCCCAATTCTTCTCTGACTTGTTATGTAAAATGAGATTTTATGCATGCATGGTCAGCATTCAGCAGAAAAATGCCCAGAGCCAACTATTTTGCAGGCGTATACACCAAAGTTCTTTTATGTTAAGTGTAACTCTTGAGCCAGAACTGTAGGCCGGTGCAAATGCCTGGGGGATATTTTATTTCTTCTACTCCACTGGAGCTGAAACCTCTACCTAGGTAAACCTGGGACCCCGATTTGGATGCCTGGGTAGCTTTTCTCCTCACCGACCCACCAACCCACCTGAGAAATGGCCAAATAAGAATATTTATTCCAATAAACAAACAAAAATACCAATGCAATTGAGAAACTCAAAGCATCCCACTTTCTCCCAAAATCTGTAAATGAAGTTGCAAGGCTATATCCATGCTGACTCACAGGTAGGTCAAGGATGCAGCCTTTTTGGCCTGGTCTGCCAAGGCACAAAAATTGAGCCACAGTTGCAGATCCAGCAAGTGACAGGAAACAGGCTCATGTGAATCATTTGATGTTCACAGCTTTCACCAACAAAAAAGCATAAAGGAAACCTACCTTCTAAGGTTTCTCAAAAAACCCAAACCTAGAATTGATGCTTTTGAATTATGGTGCTGGAGGAGACTCTTGAGAGTCCCATGGACTGCAAGAAGATCAAACCTTTCCATTCTTAAGGAAATCAGCCCTGAGTGCTCACTGGAAGGACAGATCGTGAAACTGAGGCTCCATTCCTTGGCCACATCATGAGAAGAGAAGACTCCCTGGAAAAGACCTTGATTTGGGAAAGATGGAGGGCACCAAGAGAAGGGGATGACAGAGGACGAGATGGTTGGACAGTGTTCTTGAAGCTACTAATATGAGTTTAACCATTTACAAAATGATGCCTGGCATGGAGTGTGCGGATAGAGAGGAGTTTTTCTCCCTCTCTCTTAACACTGGAACTTGAGGACATTCAGTGAAGATGAATGCTGGAAGATCCAGGAGAGATAAAAAGGAAGTACTACTTCACAGAGGGCATAGTTGAACTGTGGAACTCTCTGGTGCAGGAGGCATGTGAGGGCTGGTGTTTCAGCTATCCATAGAAAATGATTAAAGGACATCTCACGTGCTTAAGGGTTTCTTCTTATTCACAATATTGCATGGTTCTTCGGATGGATATATTGTTTTGATACATGCTCTGTTTTTGGATTTATCTATATCAGTTATGGTATTAAAGAGTTTTCGTGTATGGTATTTAGTTTTTTGGATATACATACTCTTGTCTCTTTCTGTCCTTTTTAACCATAAGGTTCAACTCAATTTTCATGGTTTTTTTTAACACCTTCATGATTGTTTTTGTTAACATCTTCATGATTTTGAATTTTTCTTTGGGCTGATTTTTAAGTTCATAAAGTGTTTTGCTCTTGATTTTTTTGTTTGGTTTTATGTTGTTGCCTCATTAGGAATTATTTTTTCTACTTTAGGTTTGTTTCAGAATAATGGCAGACCACCCATCAATAAGTGTTATGGATCCCCGTTTTCTTCATGCCACAAATCAAGCCCTCAAATTTCTTCAATTTGCTGATTTCGAGCCAGTTTTGTGATGTTGGTAGATGCCCCAAGATCAAGAAAGAAAAAAACGCTGCTCATTTGGGTTTAATGCTGTTCATACGTTGCTTAAATTTCCAGATGGTAATAATCCATTGGCATTATCCTTTCAACTAGTGTGAGGTAGATGGTCTACCCTGCATGTTCCAGGCTTAATTGACTTCAAATCAAACTTTCCAGCTTGTGGGAAAGATGAAAAGTCATCTACAAAAGAATTAAGGAAACGATTGCTCCTTAAATTGGCTCATTAACTAGGGCATTAGAATCACAAAGTTGAAAGTAAAAGAATAGAGGGTGGAAGGAGGGATGAGGTTTGAGGTTGATCTCATGCAGATTTTTAATTTTTTTAAAAAGCCTCATAGCTTGAGATGGTCCCAGACTTCATAGGGTACTTTGCCTTTGGTTAATTAGGGTCATGGCACTGGAGAAGACTCTGCTATGAAGGAACGAGTGGTGGAATTGGACCATTGTGCAGTGGGAGGGTCCCTGGGTCTGACTTGCAGGCTTCTCACAGGCCTCTGGTTGGCCAATATGAGAGAAGGATGCTGCATTTTGGATGGGGAACTGGCCTGAAGGAAATGAGCCCTGAGTGCTCACTGGAAGGACAGATCGTGAAGCTGAGGCTCCAATACTTTGGCCACCTCATGAGAAGAGAAGACTCCCTGGAAAAGACCCTGATGTTGGGAAAGATGGAGGGCACAAGGAGAAGGGGACGACAGAGGACAAGATGGTTGGATAGTGTTCTTGAAGCTATCAGCATGAGTTTGACCAGCTGTGGGAGGCAGTGGAAGACAGGAGTGCCTGGCATGCTCTGGTCTCTGGGGTCATGAAAAGTCGGACGCAACTAAATGACTAAACAACAACAACAACTGGCTTGATCCAGCAGGCTCTTGTTGTGCTTGTATGTTCTTACCAGTATTGTTGACTGGCCAGTAATAAATTATCCTTTACCCTAAGAAAATGTGACTGTGAGTCTCTTAAGCCAAATGCCATGGAAGCTGCTAAGTTGAGGTGTGCACCCTGTTCCCCCAGTGTTCCATCCTATGTTTATTTTCTCTATCTACCCTGCTGTGAGTTAGATTGCTATTGTTTCTAGTGTTATCCATTTCTATTTTATTTCCCCCCGAATGTCAGGCTGAGGATTCTGGTTGGATTGAAGGGACAGATGTTTGAATGAATAAATAATTCAACAGAGCAAAAGGCTTTGAACTTGGCCTTCCAAAATGCTAACCATTATGATACAGTGCCTCTTTTGACTGGTTGACTATAGGGTCTTGAGTTGGGCAGTTCTCCTGCAGATGCTTTTGCTGCTAGTTGCAGCTTTTCACCTGTTTTTGGAGGGGCGAAGTCAGAGAAGTCTCTCCTGATCTTCCTTTGCGGTGGATTGGAAGTTGTGTAGCTGTAGAACTTGGCATGAACCCACAGCTGGCTGGAGACAGCAGCGTGTCATTCTGCATTAAGGATGTTGCATCATTGCAGGAGCGCAGAGCAGACACCAGGAAAGCAATCCAGTTGGGTGGCTGCCCAAGCCGAGATATGTTGAGATAAAAGCGTATATCGCAACATATTCACAACACTGCACATCTAATTTATGCATGTGCACACTTGCTTTGTAGACACAAGAACCCTGTCATGTTTATTATCCTTAACAGTCCAGGTAAGCTTTGAACAAAAAATGATTTCTAAAAAAATGCTCAAAGACCACAGAACTCTCTTTTTGCATGAGGGTTGTTTGGCAGTGTTGGGAAGGGTAGAAACATACAATTGTGGAGTTGGAAGGCACCCAAAGGCTCCTCTAGTCTAAATGTAGAATTCACAGCTAAAGAATCCCTGACAAATGGCCATCTAACATCTGTTTAAAAACCTCCAATGAAGGAGAGTCCATTCCACTGTCAAACAGCTCTTATCCTCAGAAAGTTCTTCTTCATGTTTAATTGGACTCTTATTTCTCATCGCTTGAATCCCTTGGTTTGGGTCCTCCCTTCTGGAGCAGCAGAAAGCAAGTTTCCATGTGACAGCCCTTTAGATAGTTGCAGTTTTTGAAATTCCTTGGGCACCAGGCACGTTTTGCTACTGGTGTGGGTCCAATTGTGACTACACAGAGATTTCTGGGTGCCAGGCTGTTTTTGTATGTTATTTTCACTAACATCTTCATTTCCCTGCACACGTTCCCCTGGAATGTGCATTGCTGTAAACAGTGTTTTCTATCACAGAATTTGGAAAAGTGTGACTTTTGAAGGATGGCTGTGTTTCAGTTCACATATTGTTTTGGAAAATGTGCATTTGAGAGATGCGGCTTCAGAGGAGACCTGAATTGACTTTCTCCTCCATCCCTACCTGAATTAGTATAAAACAAAAAAAAATTCCTTCCAGTAGCACCTTAAAGACCAACTAAGTTAGTTCTTGGTATGAGCTTTCGTGTGCATGCACACTTCTTCAGATACCGAAGTGTGCATGCACACGAAAGCTCATACCAAGAACTACCGTATTTTTCGCTCTATAACACGCACCCGACCATAACACGCACGTAGTTTTTAGAGGAGGAAAATCCGTAGGCATGCCACCCGTAGGCATTCCCTCCATAACACGCACAGACATTTCCCCTTACTTTTTAGGAGGAAAAAAGTGAGTGTTATGGTGCAAAAAATACGGTAACTTAGTTGGTCTTTAAGGTGCTACTGGAAGGAAAAATTTTTTGTTTTGACTATGGCAGACCAACACGGCTACCTATCTGTAACTGAATTAGTATAGTCCAGGAACAGTTTGCTGGGGGTGCGAGATGACGCTGAAGTTAAGTCCTTGTCACTTAATTGCTGCAAGGGCAGAATGCTGTTCTCCCACTCTCCATAGGCTTATGACCATTTTGTTGTTCATTCTATTACAACGGGATCAGAGTTGCATCTTGCTTTGAATGTCACAGTGCAAACCAAGCATCTGTCAGGCTTCAGGGAATGCAATCCCTCCCCATCACGGTGGGCTGCCAGTAATAGATAGACAAGAAGTTCTTACCGCTGGCGGAGGAAGAGGAGTGTGGGGGGAAACACACAGCCCCTGGCAGCGCTATCCTGGCAGGGTTCCATTGTCTCTGCCCCCCCTCTGCTGGGTGCCCTGCCCCCAGGATGCACGCCCTGCCCCTCCAGGTGGCGCGCCCCACCCCAGGACACGCCCCAGCCCTGCCCCTGCCTGCTCTCCACCTCCCCGGTGCTGGAGCATGAAGCTCCACCACTGGTTCTTTCCAAGGTATTTATTCAATGTTCATAGAGACAGACTTAGGAACGTTGCCTCTCGGGTTAATGGCATTGCTCCAAGTAATCTCCCCCTCCCTTCATAGTCATCAAAAGCACTACCCCTCTTACGGTGGCTGCCAGTTGCCTCTTCGTTTTCTGTTCTCCCACTTTCACTGCTCGCCGGGTTCTGGAAAAAAAAAGGGGGGTCTGGAATGCTCTCTAATGAGAATGTGTCAGCCAGTTGCTCTGGCTTTGCTCTCCCCTCTTCTCTTCTCTTCTCCCATTATCTCCCAGCTTTGTCCCTCTTCTGTCTTAGAACCGTGACCTTCTGCAAACCACTGTTGTAAATCTATACCTTCTCCCTCTTCTCTGGATGTTTCCGGGCAGGGGAGGGTCTCCACTATTCCTCCTTCGATTTCCAGTCCCTGACAGCATCTCATGAGGAACTGAGATTACCGTGAGAGGCTTCGCCCCATAATTGTCCTTTGCTGGAACATCAACAACAATAGATTTATAGAAATCACAACCAACCCCATCAGTTAAGATTGATTTGTTTCAGTTAGCTGTGGCTCTTTATTTATTTATTTATTTTAAAAACCCTGTATAGTGGAGTTAAAATATTTTTGGCAGGAAGATGTATCAAATTTGATTATCCATATTTTTGCTCTGAATAAATTTATTTGTGAATAAATAAGTTGTATCAATTAACAGGATAACATCTGGAACAATAAAAGTGAAAATGAGTATCTGAAGTGCCATTATTGCACTTGTTTTCCTATTACTTAACATTAAAAAATTAATTCTTACTACAAAATATTAAAATTAGCATTTTTCAGTGTCGCAATGTTTGGGTCATACGGAGTGTTCTTTGTTTTAGCTTTACAATTCATGTTATCGGGACAAACAATGGGCAGGAATGGCATGGGGCGGACCTTGCAAATGTAACAAGTGGTGGCCTTGCTGTTATGTGGGAGAAACAGGCTGAGAAATTTGTCTACCCGGCGTGTCTCCTCAAATACCCATTTTCACAGATTGGCCTTTAAAGCTAAATACATTTACAGGTAGTTGATCAACCAATTGCAATATAACATTACTTAGTTATTCAATTATTTCCTTTAATTGCACTCAAGCTACCCAGTGCTCCCTTTTGTGATTCTGAGGCTGGCAGAGCAAGTTGTTTCTTAATTCTGTCTTGTTCTCAGATGCTCCCCCCTCAATAAATAAATAAATGCTGTTGAGGGCTGAGACAGACACATATACAGCCCAGTTGTATTTTTCACATGGGGTTGCAGGTCTTGCCCACCAAGCAATCCAGAGAACTGGATGTATCTGAGACTGAGGCTCGCTCTGATTCCTCCTTGCAGGGGCTGAGCATCATGGGTGAATTGTGTCACTACTGGAAAGTCATGTCAGTGCCTGTGAATAACACATCTTACTACCTTGCAAGGTTGTCTGTGGGTTTAACCATTTGGTAGATGGGCACACCCGACTTTTTCTTTTTTAACAGAATGCACTCCTTTGGGCATCTGATCCGGTGCTACAACCTCAAGCATTGCAGCCTGCTTGTCTGGTACTTTGCATTTAGATTAAGAATGAAAACATTTGTATAGACTGTCATTGCAGGTGCCAGTTGTTTCTGTCAAAGTGATGAAGAGACAGTCTCCATCGGTTTAACTTTTTGAAAGCCCAAATACAGGGGCAGAAATGGCTCCAATTATCTGGATATCTGATTATCCAGACAGTTTGGTTGTCCCCCAAGTCAAATGGCTCAATGAACACACACGGGGCACCCTAAGTACTGTAAATATTTTGAACATTTTTATTTATCTTAGCTTTGCTATTAATTTGTTAATTAGGACTATAGGGCTTCCAAGAAATTCCTATCCCATGGGGGTGGGGGTTGGTGGTAAATATGAGACTTGTTGCAAAAGTACCATGTAGAATAACAGACAAGCAAGTTATACGATTAAAAACAATGCTCACACCTGCTATCATGATTTCTATAAGTTTGGATATCAATAAAAATAGTCCCCCCCCCCAGGATTTTAATAATGGCCTTCTTAACCTACCTGTGACAATGTGCTCTATTTTAGGTTACATCAAAGGCAGCAACTGAGGCAGAAATATAGGACTTGCCGATCAGAAGGTTGGCGGTTCGAATCCCTGCAATGGGGTGAGTTCCCGTTGCTCCGTCCCTGCTCCTGCCAACCTAGCAGTTCGAAAGCACACCAGTGCAAGTAGATAAACAGGTACTGCTCCGGCGGGAAGGTAAACGGCGTTTCTGTGCGCTGCTCTGGTTCGCCAGAAGCGGCTTAGTCATGCTGGCCACATGACCCGGAAGCTGTACGCCAGCTCCCTCGGCCAATAAAGCGAGATGAGCGCCGCAACCCCAGAGTCAGTCACAACTGGACCTAATGGTCAGGGGTCCCTTTACCTTTACCTAAAGCTTTGGGATCTCTGAGCACATTATTATTTTGGTACCAAAATATCACAAACATGTGCTATACTAACTCAGAGCAGGGCTTTCAGTGTGGCTGCCCCTATTCTGTGGAAGGGGTGTTGCTTGTGGAGAATCATGAGGGCCTGATAGAGGTGGTTTGAGGGCCACTTTCAACCCCCCCCCCCCGGGCCTGAGGTCCCTGACTTTTGCTTAAAGGCAAGGACAGGAGTTGTGGCCAGTGGCCCTTTGACAAAATGCCTGTATTTTCCACATCTTTGGGCTAAAATCCGGAACAAACACTGAATGTGGCCTAGGGTGCTGTGTGTTTTCTTGCCTTTTCCTACCCTTGAGAAAAAGGGTCAAGAACTGAGTTGGGGACTGACAGCCCGTGACCCTTCATTCTCTCCCCAGCCCCCTCTGCTGCACAAGAAAGGGAGGAAAACAGCCCTATGGGTTGGCTGGGGAGCAGGGGGGCTTTTATTCTGGCATAGAGCTGGCTTGATGGCAAGCCCTGTCTGCCAGCAATCTCTGCTCCAGGCTGCGCACAGCTGCCAGCTTTCATCTGCCCCCAGTTCCTCCAGGCGCTCTGAGTCATGTGACGTCACCCGGGGCGGTTGGGACACACCTCACTCATCTTGTGTTCCTCTGCCCACTCAGTGTGGAGGAGGGGGGGGCATGTTCCCTGCTCAGCCCTGCTCTCAGAAAAACCTCAAGCCTTTTCTCTTCATCACAAATAAAAGAGCGAGATCCAGAATTTCAGCCTTCCCTGTTGACATTTGTTTCTCTTGCTCCCTGAGGAGTTCCTCATGCAGACCGTATAAGAGGCTGGCAACTTATTGTGTGACTAAGGATGGAAGGATCTGTGTATTTCAGTTCTCTCCATTTCTCATTTTCCCCAATCTTTAAATTCAGTTCTCTACATTTCTGAAGCAATTTTATTTTTTTTAAAAAAAATCCTCATTTTTAAAAATTCAAGCAAAACGTAATGCATTTCTGCATGTTATTTTCAGTAACATCTTCATTTTTATGCACAGTTATTGCTAAAATAAAATAAAATAAAAAATAAATAAAATAAAATAGGGACGCGGGTGGCGCTGTGGGTTAAACCACAGAGCCTAGGACTTGCTGATCAGAAGGTCGGCGGTTCGAATCCCCATGACGGGGTGAGCTCCTGTTGCTCGGTCCCTGCTCCTGCCAACCTAGCAGTTCGAAAACAAGTCAAAGTGCAAGTAGATAAATAGGTACCGCTCTGGCAGGAAGGTAAACGGCGTTTCTGTGTGCTGCTCTGGTTCGCCAGAAGCAGCTTAGTCATGCTGGCCACATGACCCAGAAGCTGTACGCCGGCTCCCTTGGCCAATAAAGCGAGACGAGTGCCGCAATCTCAGAGTTGGTCACGACTGGACCTAATGGTCAGGGGTCCCTTTACCTTTACCGCTAAAATGTGCACAGCTCTCAACTTTCAGATTTGAAAATAAGGGATCAGCAGCCTCACCTATCCCGGGGACAGTATCTAACAATCTGGGATAGCAGCAGGAAGCAGCTGGAAAGGGCGCTGGAATAAGGGAATTTCCCGCAAAAAAATGGAATGTTGACATCTATGAAAATGTGCATTTCTGTCAACATTGTTTAGTTGGCGAATTGCATCAGAGTTTGGATAAATGTGAATTTAGGAAGGTGCAGGGAAGAGTTGGAGGAGGGGCGTGGCCTGGGGATTCTCTAGTTGTGATTCCTGCATTGCAAAGGCTTGGACTAGATGACCCTTGGTGTTCCTTCCCACTCTACAATTCTATGATTCTGTTATCTGACCAGCTTCTCCATGGTATTTGTGGCACATATACCAAGAGGTGGCTGCCCTGTGTCTTCTTGAAGACCTCCAGTGTGGGAGCCCTCTGGACCTGCTAATTGGTTCCATTTGTCAAACCATTCTTAACATCAGGAAACTTCTCCGAATGTTCAGCTGGAATCTATGCACTCAGCCCCATGATTTAAGCCCTGTAGTGATGATGCTGTTCTCTCAGCAACAGTCCCGCCCCCCATCTTTGTGACAGCACCTTCAGGTATTTGAAGATTCCTGTCATGTCTCTCTCCCATTCCGTTGAGCGAGAGGAGTACAGGAACATGAATCTGTGCAGGAGCACTTCCTGGGGGGCTGTTCTCCATCTTTTCTTTCTGACATGCCATCAGAGGCTTTGCATTTTAAGGTTCCCCACCCTCTGCCCCCGGGATGGCTAAAGGCTGTATACGCATGTCAAATCACATGAAAATCTATTGACTCCCCCAAAAGGTAAGATTAAGAAATATTCATCCTGAAAAAAAAAAAGCGCTCATAATATTTGGCAAAATGTGTCAGACAAGTCAAGTAGGCTTTAGGGAGGTGTCAGAGATACAAAATGGGAAATTGCACTGAACATAAATCTGAAATCAGGTGCTAATTGTATTCAGGGAGACAGTCAGGATAGAAAATGTTCTGTTAATAAGAAATATGTATGAAATGAAGGTGAGATTGATAGGGCCGTTGTAAATTGTATTACATATCATTTAGCTTTAACATTTATTAAATTTCTAACATATGTCTTACTTTATAGCCTGAATTGAAGTCTGAATAAAAGGAAGCCCAAACCCCAAACCTAACATTTTGAACTATGATTGATGCAGAAATAATTCCTTATGTTTTCGGAGAAACACAGTTGATGGTTTTTTTAAATTAAATAAATGCTACTTTATTGTTTTGAAATAACTTGGATCATTTTGGAAGTTGGATTTAATTTCATATATATGTGTGTGTGTTTTTCCAGTGAAAATTAATGTCAGGATCTCTTTTCAATCAATTGCTCTTCATGGGGAACTCTGAGGAATGGAGCTCTGGGAGGGGAATAGCAGCCTAATGACTTTCAGCACCTTAAACAAACTACAGCTCCCAGAATTCTTTGTGGGAAGCAGTAGCTGAGTACCACAGCATTTTAAATGTATGATGTGAATGTGACCAGTGTTGCAGATGTTGTTACAGTAGGGATGTCTTTGACATCTCAGCACCAACACAAAAATTTAAGATGGGGCTGCTGTAAGATGCAAATGTATTTGAAGTCTGCAAAGTTTAGATAAAAACTGCTACAAATATAATATGGGCTGGGCACATGTTTAAAGGTTTTCTTCATGACCATGAGGACTAGAAACTGATGAACATCGTGTGGTTCACAATGCAGACAGCCTGGATCCAGAGTTCTTGAACTGCCTGTTCATGCTGACTCAAGTGACATTCTGCTAAAGTGTGATTCTGCCTCTTGTAGAATCAAGAATTTTATCATTTTACTTCCATCTAGTAGAATTTCTTTTGAATAACTGAGGGCATGCTTCTTCAACCTTGAGTGCCATTATATATTTCACATGTTTCAGAAACTAGCTATAGGCAGGAAGATGACTTTTGGATTTCTGTCAGGTACTTTGCTACACAATTGATCTTAAGTGACCATTTAATGACTGCCTGTACCATAAAATGGTTACTTAAGCATTTCACTTCAGGTTCTGTCTCATCATCCTTGTCCTTTTTAAAGGTGCAATGCACAATATAGTTGCAAGATGGAACATGACAAAAATAAATAATTTACACCGAAACTGGTGAGTTCTTCCACAAGGGCAGACCTCATGGTATGGAAAAATCACATTCCCTCTCCTGGTGGTTGTTTTTCTTTGTGGGAGGTGGTGAAATCAGTTAGAAAACTGGGGACACAAAGGAGGTACCTCTGGGTGAGAAACCTGCCAAAATTCAGACAAATAGATCCAGGGGCTTTCATGCTATATGATTTCACCTTCATTAAAAAACAACAACTGGTGAAGTCACATTTTTTTCCTCTCTCACCCACCCCGTTCTGAAAGGACTCCTCCTCCCAAAAGTGAGAAAGAGCTACGATATGGAAGTGTTTGTTTGGAGAAAGAATGATTGGGAAAGAAGCAGATCCATCTAATAGTCTACACTGTCTGCTTATGGCCAGAAAACTCAGAGGAAAATGATGACCCACATGTTGACTTTAGCATCCCACCCACAAATGACTGTGTTGGGAGTGCCCTGGGGAAATCATTCACTGTGATTACAACTGTCCATCCCTCTATCCTCTCCACCTTCTCCCCTTCTGGGCATTTCCCCAGTCAGCTATGCTTTGCTTCCTTTCTCAGAAGAAATAATAATGAGGGAGATGGTCATGCATTTAACTTCATGGAAAAGTGGAGACTTTTATGAAAGATGGGCACTCCTGGATCGTCTTCAGAATGCCTTGATCTGACTCAGGAACATGAAACCATGAAAGGTTAACCATATACCTGAACTGCAAAGAGAGCATTGCGAAAAGAAGTACGTCCCACCATGCTCAAGGAGATTTACTCCCAGGTAGGCATGGATAGGCTTGTTGTGTTAAATGTTTATCCATTGTTGGACATGGTTCTGGGATGCACATTTCAAACCTCACAATAAAGCACTCTTTTCTACAGTGGGATTTAGTTTGAACATTGACGTAGTGTGGGCAGTTTAAATGGGTGTTAATTTGTCATCTGTGTTGGAGGCCTTTTGTCGGAAGTAAGCCTTTTTTTGTCGGAGGTGCTGAAACAACAGACAACGAGAGAGAGAGAGAGAGAGAGAGAGAGAGAGAGAGAGAGAGAGAGAGAGAGAGAGAGAAGGTCTCTACCCCTTGAAATTGTCAGTCATCTTATCTGATGTTTTTCTCCCAGGACATTTTCCCTGTTACGGCTGCCTGTCATCTGAGAGGGACTTTGTTGCCAGTGTGTCAGCACCACGCTTTGAGAAGCCAAGTCCCTCCTGAGATGGCCGTCGAAATAATAAGAGGTTCTGACAGGTGGTTTGCAGAACGCTGCCTTGGTGCATATGGCAGATCACTGCTCACTTGCTGGCCGATTATCTCCTCTGCTGTGGTGATGTTAATGGAGGCATGGCAAAATGGCGAGGGCTGGGTCTGCCGGAAAGGGTCAGATCTTCACAAAGAGGGATTGGAGGGGAAAGTTATTGAAAGCAAGAAGCTGTATGCCAGCTCCCTCGGCCAATAAAGCAAAATGAGTGCCGCAACCCCAGAGATGTCCGCGATTGGACCTAATGGTCAGGGGTCCCTTTACCTTTACCTTTTTAGTGTAGCGATGGGGAACATTATCCAACCTGATTCTCATCTGGGCAAACTTTCAGGATGCCAGAGGCAAAAATGGGCAGAGGAACAAATGTGAATGTTAACTTTTGCAGGCTGGTTGCGTGTCGAGTTCCCGCCTCCCACCAGTAGGAATAGACACATGACACCGTTATTTTAGGTTAATGGGCTACAACTTTATTGGTTACAGGTGATGAGCGGTATTGGCTTAGGCATTGGTCCTATCTGACTATCCAGCTTCAGCCTGTTTGCTTGAAGACCGGAAAGGGTTAACATCAGCAAGGGGAGCCCTGCTGATGCACATCAACTAGGGACTCCCCCGGGGTCACCACTCAGGGCTGTGCTTTAGGCCTTGACCTCCATAGGCTTCGGACAAGGCCATGCCCCCCGGAATCCTTTACCGGACTAGCCTTCAATCTCTGGGGGAGGTGATGGTGCTCCTCCCCCCATCTACATAACAACACCCATACCAATGCCTAACCACCAAGTTAGGCAAAAAACCTATGAGGTAGGCAAAAAACCAAATGGCCGGTGCCAGTTTGCCAAGTGGAAAAAAATCCTACCAGACCCCTTAACGGCGACCAACTGAGGTCCATAGCAAGGTCAGAAGGGGAACAAGGTTGAAGGGAGGGCGGGTGGGAAAACCAGAGCAGCTGAGCAGCCAAAGAGGGAGATCCCTGGCTGCGCTTGCAAACCACACCCCCTGAGCAAGCTGATTGGCTGGCTAGGGGATGACGTGGCCCGAGGATTCCCTAGATCGCGCGGGGGCTGGGAGCCAGCCCCCGTGTGCGTGTTGGGGGTGTGAAGCCCGCAACACCACCTCCTCCCGAGGTCAGAAGTGGCCTTACTGCACTCACAACCAGCGGTGTCGTGGCCCAGAGTCATGGGGTGTTGAAGTCCCCTTGCTATTTCTGCCTCAGAGTCTGTGCCTCTAGCATCCTAGAGCGGATCAGCATGAAAGGGGAGCTTCTTAGCCACTGTATGTTCTGAAGTGAAGGGTTTAGGGACACTGAAAACAAAAGGGCAAAAAGCAGAGTCTAAATGCAGCCAAGGAACTCAGAGCGCAAGCAAATGAACAGGCTGCCAACAGCCTCTTCTTGCTTCCTTCCAGAGGGTCTTCTGGGAAGTTTGAGTGAACGCAAGAGGGGACCCCCAAAGTGGCCTTAGGTGAGCCTACATTCCAGATGCAGATGCAGCCAGCTTGATTTCCCTGCTTCTGGGCCAGTTGCCAGCTGCAATATTTCTCTCCCTCCTCCACTCCCATCTTCCACCACATGAGCACATTGCTGGTTTGTTTTCTTTTGGATGCACATGGATGTTACTAGGGAGGCAGGTCCCTGAAAGAGGTCTCAGCCCAAGCTGAATCAGGCCTATCCTGTTCTCATGGTGCCTAACCAGATGCCTGTAGGAAGCCATTAAGCAGGCAGTGGTGGGCTTTGGGGTCGGGAATTTCAGCAGTGCCCTGTGCGACGCCAAAATTTGGTGCCTCTTGCCTTCTATTGCACAGCGTAGTTGCAATGGCGCCCCCGAGGTTCCGCTCCCAATATGACCAAACTGGTTGTGCTCCCCTAAATCTGCCTCTGAAGCAGGACCCGAGCACAAGGGCACTCTCCCTGCCTGTGGTTTGCAACAGCTGGCACTCAGAAGCATTGCTGCCTCCCACTGCTAAGCAGAGCTTAGCCATCATGGCTAGTAGCCATTGAAAGCCTCCTCCTCTATGAATCCTCTTTTAAAGCCATCTAGGCTGGTGGCCATCACTGCCTCCTGTGGGAGGGAGTTCCACAGGTTAACTATGCGTTGCATGAAGAAGGGCATTCCTTTTATTTGTCCTGAATCTTCCAACATACAGCTTCATTGGATGTCCGCTAGTTCTGATGTTATGGGGGAGGGATATTTTCTGTGGATTCTGCCTCTTTAAGATTGGGCCTCCCCCCTTTGCTGCTGGGCTGCACCTGCTGCCCTTGTGGGGCTTCAACACCCCCTGCCCTACTTTCCATCAACATGCCAGTGCAAAGTGGGCCTGAGTTGAGCATAAAGGCTATGACTTCCCAGTGAAAAACTATTATTGCCCAGTTCCTTCAAGACTGGAAGGGTTTGGTTTATTGTTATTCCCAATTCTGTTCTATTCTTATGGACTGCTTGAGTTTCTAAGCGTCAAACCTCATTTGCATAAATGACAAAAGTGTAGCAATTCACTAAAAATCATTTGGCTTTATTAAGTAATTTTAATCAAATAGTTATAGAGAAAGCCACAGAAGCTCATTTCTGAGAGCCTCCTAAACAGATGGGAAATGTGGCAAGCGCCGTTTTTAGTGCCACACGCTCCTTAGCAGTCTGGATGATGGTTTGATCAAGTCACGGTGGCAGGAGAAAAACAATTTTAATTTATTGCATTGAGTACGTTTGATTTTGGAGGACCCGGCAAGACATGGCAAAAGTGTTCTCCAACAGTAGAGCAGAGACAAGGCAAAAATTCACACACACACACACAGCCTCCCCCGCCCCTTTGCACCACAAACAAGGAGCTGGGTGAGTGTTGCTTCGGAGTGGGGTCCCATTTTGCAAAATGCCCACTGTTTCCCTGGAATGCAAAGCTAGCCTGAGTTTTAAATAATCTACATAATTTCTAGTTCAGATTCAACTATACGAAACAGGCTATCACTCATTTCTTTTATACATCAAGGGCAGAAAAGGGGGGGGGGCAGACAAGATAGGGTGGTGGTGGGGAAATCACCCTCAGTATCGGGACAAAATATTTCAAGTAATTTTTCATAGACTGACAAGCAGCAAATTAGGGAGGCTTGTTAAGTACAATATAGTAGTCATCCTTCTATTGATCACATATAATTTACATCTTACAAAGATGTGAATTCTTGCATTCTCACTCCACAAGGAAAATCTCAATGATTTATTCATTTCAAATAAAAAATAGAAGGTAGATGAGAAGAATTACTTCACAGGCTGCAGCTTTCTCAGGGCACTGGTGCGAGGCTCTTTTTTCGCACTGCCCGAAGGGGCTTTGTGTGTGCGAGTCCCTCTAATTAACAAGGTGAATCATGCAGCAGCTCTCTAATTAGTGAACATGACAAGCCAGTGGAAACAAGCACCCAGACCTGGCGGACAGACACGGTCAACAAAGGCACAGCCCCCGTGTCACGGACAAAAAAACACAACAGAAAATTGTACATTTCATGTAAATACGCTACAGAAAAGTCAGAGAATCTAGGTAGAATCTAATTTTCTTTTTTCATGTTTTTAGGCTTATGCCTCATTTATTTTCAGACATAAATAATGACACAATAAATCAAGGCTCCCAACTGCCACACACTCACACCTCCCAGTAAAAGGAAAAGAAGCTCTCCTGTTCGAAACAAGCATCTGCTTAAGAGACTGTGTGTTTTCTGGCTCCTTTCTCTGTTTTTAAAGTGCAACAGATCTAGTGTACTGACATCTCAAAGCAACCTTGGTTTGCAAGCTCTTCCTGAAACTAAAGAGCATAGGCGTGCAAGTTGAGAACACTGATTTGGTCGGTGCCTGTTTGCGTCATTTCCAAGAAGGACCGGGCTTTCCTGAGGAGCATGACCCTGTGAAAACTTTTTGAAATTGCTCCTCCTGTAGACAGCTGGACCATCCATATCAGACAATCATAACACCAGAGAATTGTAGAGTTGGAAGGGACCCAAGGGGTCATCTAGTCCAACCCCCTGCAATGCAGGAATCACAAACATCACAATCCTCCCAGAAAAGGGTTGCAGGATCAAGGAACCATACCTCAGTCCATGTGGCAGGATGTGGAAATTTGTCTAATCAAATTGTCTAATCCAGTGGGAGTGAGTTCCATAGTTTAACTATGAGCTATGTGAATAAGCACTTTCTTTTAGTCTTTGTTTAGTCACGGTCTTACAATGGAGCATATGAGGAGATTGGAGGTGAAGACTGCAGTGCTAAACCCACTTACCTGATAGTAAGACCCTCTGAAGTCCATAGGGCACACTTCAGAGTTGACACAGAATCATAGCTGTCAATTTACAGATTAGAAAATAAGGGACCAGCAGCCTTGAAAATAAGGGACCAGCAGCCAAAATAAGGAACCTGCAGCCTCACCTGTTCCAGGCACTCCAGTCTTCCTGTCCTCCTGCAGTCTGGTCAAACTAATGCTGGTAGCTTCAAGAACACTGTCCAACCAACTTTGTAACCAGAGGTTCAACTGAATAGAATCTGAATCACATGCACCATAAGGCCTATGCAGCCTCAGCTTAAGATGGCTCCCCTGCCTGGCTTTGCACTGCAAAGTTTGCAGCAGCACGTGCAACAAAATGGCGTCCAGCATTCAAAAAACCCCTCCGCTTGCATTAACTAGCCACACACAAGGCATGCAAGTTCCACCCCCCAGTCGTTCTTAGACTTCTTATTGGGTGAACAACACAGCCAAGCAACACAGTTGGAGCCTCCCTCCTCCCTGGCCGGCAGGGAGGGAGAGAGAGGAGCTGCTTCCTTTGAAATTTAAGGGACATCATTTAAGGGACATTTAAGGGACACCTATCAATAAGGGACAGCAGCAGGACATGGTGCTGGAATAAGGGACTGTCCCTTCAAATAAGGGACACTTGACAGCTATGCACAGAATCACAGAATCATAGAGTTGGAAGGCACCTTGAGGATCTTCTAGCTTCCTGCAATGGAGAGACGAATATGCAGCTGTCCCATATGGGGATCAAACCTGCAACCTTGGTGTTTTCAGCACCATGCTCTAACAAACTGAGATATCCAGGCCAAGTTCGCACTCTTAACAGCACAGGCCTATGTATATCTACTCGGATGTAAGGCCCAGTAAACTCAATGGGGCCTACTCCCAGGTAATAGTGTTGTGTCTCAACATCTGGGCAACACCTTTCATTCTCCTTGAGTGCTTTTGCCTGTCCTTGAATTCTGATCATGGCTTTTACAGTGGTACCTCGGGTTAAGTACTTAATTCGTTCCGGAGGTTCGTTCTTAACCTGAAACTGTTCTTAACCTGAAGCACTTTAGCTAATGGGGCCTCCTGCTGCCACCGCGCCGCCGGAACACGATTTCTGTTCTCATCCTGAAGCAAAGTTCTTAACCTGAGGTACTATTTCTGGGTTAGTGAAGTCTGTAACCTGAAGCATATGTAACTTGAAGCGTATGTAACCTGAAGTAACACTGTACTTTTCTGGCTGGACGATCAATCAAGTGGTGAGTGACTGTGCAAAGGTCATATCGACATTTGTTGCCCTGCCCACTTTTGCTTCTGGCCCCACCCACAACTGGCACATGCTCCCCCTGGTCGCTCAGAAGGGAATGCCACTGAAAAAGATCCCCTCCCCCAGCCTATAGGATTGCTGCCTTAATTGCACTAGGCTCTCCAAGGCTCAGTAGAGATTTTAGGTTGTGCCTACAATCACTGGGACAAAGAAGCAAATTATGGCTGATCTCTTAGTTGTGAAAATATAAAACTCAGCCATTGCCTGGACCTGTCTCCAGCTCCAAGCAAGACACAGAGGTCCCTTGGGAGCCAGAGAACAGAAATAAAAAAGAAAGTCCCGGCAGTTTTTATATCAGGAAGCAAAGGGGTAGAAGAGAAAGTGTAATATCCCAGGCATTTGGGACATCTCAGGTCCTTCATCAGGGAGTTTCAAATACAGATGCTTTGCCTCTTGTTATACACTTCATTTGCCTGGGGCTCCCTGCCTTTTCTGCCGTTTTTATGTCAACATAGCTAATATTTTAGAAGCCAAGTTGTTGGAGCATGTGGGACCCGCCTACACCATTTTAAAACAAAGAAATTTGCTCAGATGCATATGCACATTCCGTAGATTAATTCATTGATTAATCCACTAAAGCTACCTTTAAGAGCTGATGAACAAATATTTCTTTAACTGGGTGAACTGTGCTACCTATTCAAAAGTGTGGGAAGCTCTTCAGATATGAAATACGTGAGCCCTCTCTTTCGGAAAAGGTGTTTGATGTCAACTTGGAAGCCAAGTGGGCACTGACTCCCCCTCCATCTCTGAGGTCACAGAGATGGCAGTGCCAGCATGAACAAACTGCTCAGGCCTGATCTAAGCATTAAAGATTTGGGCAGAAACCCAGGATCTTCTGCATGCAAAGTAGTTGCTTTGCTGTTGAGCGTCTGGCTCTGACAAGCAATTTAAAAGGTTGTTTGGGATTATCAAGCAATTTGGGAATTATTTAGAGATAGATAGTGAGCTCTTTGAAATTTGCAATGCAACTACTACTTTGCCGTGCTTCGAAGAAAATAGTTGAGGAGCAGTTCATCTGAAGGACAACATGCACTCATATCTATCTCCCCAAGCCTTGTCATCAGATTCTGAAGCCCTGCTTTCTGGTCCTGCAGGAAGAGTTGTTAAGTGGGTAAGTATCAGGGACAGGGCCCTTTCTGCACAGGCCCCATCACTTTTGAAATCTCCCCCCTTGGCGATATGTCTGGCTCCTGCTCTGTTGGTTTTCAGGAGAACCCTAATTGCGTTTTTATTCTGGTCAGCTTTTGAATGCTCCTGGCTCTGTTTTATTCTGTGGATAGGCTGATTTTAGCTGCTGTTGTTAGACTTCAATCCTAACCCCCAATCACTTCTCCTGGAAGGGGTTAGGATTAAGCCAGAGGGGTTGCTCTGCTGCAACTTTGTTGGTGATTCTGCATCTGTGGAGCCCACCATTTCTCCTGCCTAATGTGCAGTTGGTAAATAAGCTATTGATAGTGATGGTCCCATCACAGAGCCCCGCCCCCCTGAGCATTATGGGGGTGGGGCAGAACTGCACTATCCGTGGATCCACTAGGTCCTCAGCTGATTGAGTTCCTGGAGATCTGTGCTTTCCCATTCCCTTTTAGGTTAAAGATATCTCCAGAGTTGGGAGTTGCAGTTTATTTATTTATTTATAAAATTATTTCTATACTATTAAATCACACAACAAAGCAAAGTAGTTTACAGCATTAAAAAGATTAAAAAACCATACAATCAAAGCATTAAAAAATTTAAAAACTATTTAAATGCAAAACAAGTAAAAAACAAGCATCAATAAACCATTGTGGGAGATGTGCTCTTAATTGTTGGCATAGGCCTGGCAGAATAGTCCTTTGGCTTTGTTGACTTGGGTCATGCAACACAGCTGTAAAATGCTGCTGCTGCTGCCACAACAAGAACAACAACAACAGCCAACAACAGCTCTGAACTCACATCACTACCAATTAAAAGCAGGATTAGCAGTGATTCAAACATGCTAACACTGCTGGAAATCAGACAGAACTTCACTTGATAAATTTACCTAACTCAGCCATAGAAACTTTGCAGCCCAGCTATTAATCTTTTTCTTTCAAAATTTATCAAAAGCAAACGATGACAAAATTGAGACCTTGGGTGTGGCTTTAGGAAAGCAGCCATCAATAAAACATAGGTGGGACAAGCTTGTTAAAGTTGCTGAACACAGCCAGTCTGGGGATTCTCAGAACCTAATCTGCTAAACTACTTCATTCCCCAAGCCCCAGGTTTTGAAGGGAGAGCCTCCCAAGTAGCCTAATAAAGCCTTTGACCTCCTTGTGATGGTGTCGTACAGCCTTGCCCTTCCAAGCAAGAGAACAGAAGGTCTGCAAAGCCTTGTTGATCTCACATTTTAAGTACAGGAAAGAGGAGGAGGCAAAGCAGAGCTCTCTGGGAGCAGACGCTTTTGCTGGGAAGCGAGTCTGCCCTAGCGGAGGCTTCCAAACAATATTCAGATGCTCATTACTTTGTGAAACAACCCCCTGGGGGCTGAAATGTTCCCAGCCCAGTCTCTGCCTGAAGGTGGTTTTAAAAACGGGGAAAGCACAAGCGCGCCAAGCAATCATCATGTTTTGAGAGCTAGAGGTGTGTGTGTCTGGGGCTGTGTCTTTGGCTGCGGTGCCGGAGGTGCGGGTGGAGGAACGACCTCCATGGGCCTGATATTTCCAGAACTACCGTCATCATTTTTTAAAGTTTGAAAACTTCCTATTTGTCATAGAAACAACCTTCGCAAGGCGGCATTGTTATAGCTGTGTTCGGGTGAGAGGGCGGCTCTTGCCTTGGCTGAGGGCTGCCTCTGACATTATCGTCTTTATTTACAGGAGTGCTCCCGCGAGGCACTCCCAGGACTCAGAGCAGGCGGTGGAAAAACCAGCCTGCAGCATCCACGAAGGAGCCACAGAGGCCCAGGGCTGGCTTGTGGGGCAGAATGGGAAGTCCTTCCCACACAGGCCTCTTTGCAGAGGCCAAGACTGTGCAGGAGGGCTGCTGTGAGTGGGAACTGGGACTACAGCCACATTCTTTGCTAACCTGGCACCCTCCAGATGTTTAGGACTACAGCTCCCATCATCCCCAGCCAGCACTCTAAAGCATCTGGAGGGCATATGGTTAGCATAGGCTGTCTTAGTCCATCAGTTGTAAGGGGAGAAAAGCATTCGATTTTTGATCTCAGCAAACTGAGATTTGGACCCAGTGGCCTCTAATAATTATACACCGAGCATGTTCTTTGCCAAGCTGTCAAACCATTTACGATTAGGATGCCTTATTGTGCAGAAGTGTGAGCAGCCGCTCTGGGAAACAGACCGCTGGCGTGTGGATGGGCAGATTCTGTGTGCATGTCTTTACATGATGCAATCATTTGTTTTGCATGATAATGAGGAGCGAGAGGAAGAGACTGAGAAGAAGCACAATGGGATTGTCTCTGTAATTGCTGGGAGACACAAACTTAAAAGTAAAAGAGAAAGAGAGAAAAGATTCCTCAGCATCATAGCTTCCCCGTCTCAAAGAGATTTTTTTTTGGGGGGGTGACTAATGACAAAAGCGCACGAGAAAAGGTCCATTCACACCCAAATAAAACAAGAACCGTGGCTAAGAAAACCAATTTAAGATTAGGAAATGATAGAAATTCCTTCACCGCTTATTATTTCCTCAGCCACATACCCCACCCCACCCCCCCAAAAAAGAAAAGGGGAAAAAATGGTAGATTTTCTTAAAACGGGGTGGGGGGTGGGGTGGGGACAGAAACAGAGACAGATGTTCTAAGCATGTTTTTGTTTCCAGTCAAGAGTTTGGATACAGAAGTGATAGTGAATGCCTATCTTAAGTTTAGGCATCTTAAACCTTTTCAGACCCATGACCCACTTTTAACTCAAACATGCCTTTAGTGATCCACCAATTGGGAACCACTGCTCTAGATCATGAAAGAAAACACAAGAGAGAGAGAGAGATTGTTAGAGATTGTTCTTGTCAAAGCAGCTTGTGCCATAGCTATGTTGAATGTATGCAGAAGTGCAATTATACGAGATAAAAAACAAATAAAACAAAAAGTGATATATTGTAATTAGATTGTGTATGTGCGAGAGGGAAGAGATATATTCTAGAATTACTGCTAAATTGAGAACCTCTGTCATTTCCCATATTAAACCTTCGTAGATCTCAATGCACTTTCGTTCTTTTCTCTCTGGGGATTTGCTTTCCCAATCACTGAAGAGGAAAACCATCCGCATGCCATAGAGATTTCAGCAGCTGTCACGCTTTTGATTGTTGGGGTTGGAGGAAGATTTTATTTGTATGTGTGTGTGTTTATTATGGAGCCTTCAGATGCACAATGTCACAGAGCATGCAAGTTTTGCCCGGGGACACAGTCTCACCTGGTATAGCCCAAGATTTAACCTACTAGGAACTGGGAAACATGATTATTCTCTTACAGTCTGCCATGCATTGGTCATGATGCAAAGTTTTAATTGAAATCAATTGAACTCAAGTTCGCAGAAAAATCCTGAATTGCACAACGGATTCAACAGGACTTGGGAGTAAAAAAAAGATCTGCACAATCTGATTGATTCCAGTATGACTTCCTTCGGCTGAATTCTGCCATCTGTATGCTACATAAAGTCTGTGCATATTAAATGGGGGAAGTCAAGGCTAAAGCATCAGGATATTGGGTTGCTTGTGTTTTACTGGGGTTGCAATTTTTAAAGCAACTTGGGGGGGGGATTAATCAATTTTTTAAATGTGTTATTTATTATTTAGTTATCAAATTCATATCCCACTCTTCCTCCTAAAGGAAGCCCGTCAGCAAATAACAAGTAAACAAATAATAAAAAAACTTACTTAAAACAATTGTCGTACAGATGCAGGCTGTATCTTTAAAAAATTGACCCATTCATTATTTTATTTTTAAAATACAACTACATATAAAAACTGCAGATGGCAGTGACACTATTTTTAAAGGGGCATTTTCCTCTTTTGTAGAGGAGGAAATATCTATTATTATTCTTATCATCATCATTATCATTATTATTACTATTACATATTTCATTCAGGGAATACCAAAGTGGTTCACATCAATCAAAACTGCAATAATATAATAATAATATCATTCCACAATACACGTGTATGTAAAAAGTGTGTGTTTCTTACTTCACAACGAATATATTAATCCATATTTAAAAAAATTTTATATGCCAAAATTCCCTCTTCAGCACAGCCCTTTAAAAAGAGGCTGGCTCTGCTCTCTGCAAAAGAGAGGAAGAGGCAATTGGAGATGTGCTGTCATGTCAGAATATCTGGGAATGATTGTTTTTTGAAGTGGATTCCATGTTGTGGTTTGGGATTAAAGATGAATCCCAAGCATGAAAAGGAAGAAGCCAGCTGCCTTTAACCAATCACTGTTTTCTTCCAGGGAGCTCAAGGAGACGGTTCTCCCTTGCCCTATTTAATCCTCACAACAATCCTGTGAGGTAGGCTGGGCTGGGAGATGGTGAAGTGGCCCTAAATCACTCAGTCCAGCTTTTAAACTTTTTAAAAATAAAATAAAAGCACAATGTTGCAATAATAAATTTGTATTAAAATTACTACTGCCATGGGGCCGATTTGCATGAGAACGGTTTGTTTATTTATAAATTCTAAAAGTCTATATACCACCTTTCAATAAAATATCATCCAGGCACCTTACAGCATGCACTTAAAAACAGCTTCCCCTGAACGGGTGTGATCCTGATGTTTTTGACTACAACTCCCATCAGCCCCAGCCCTCTTCTCTGGAAAGGCCTCGCTGCTCGCTGGGGAACTCTATTTTCAGTGTCATCAGTAAGGTGCCTGCATAAATTTGATTGAAAGGTAGGCTATCACCATTTAAAATAAAGAAATCCGGTACCCCCCTTTTTTTAGTGATGGGCAGAGCTGTGAAAGTGATGCTGAGTGGAAGGCAGTGCTTAGATAAGTTAAAAACAAACAAACATGATTCCCGCCCCCTTTTAAAAACATCATTTTTATTAAAGATTTCTTGATTTACAAAAGTATGTGAAATGTCGCTTTTTAAAAATTACATTTTCTACATACACTATCAGTTTCATTTGTTGAGACGTTAGTGTTACATTAGGAAGAAAAGAGGGAAACATTATTTCTGTATGGCTAGAAAGCTGGTCAGAGAACAAACTCAGACTGGCCTACCTATGAAGCAAGGGGAGGTGACTGGCACAGCAGATCCCAATGTCAATCTTTCTCCCCCCCCCCCACATTCCTGATGTAGATCTTCCCTGACCCCTTTTTCCCTGGTGGGGAGCCCCATTTTGGGGGTCTTCCTCAGGTGCCAAAATGTCTTGGGCCCAGTGGCGTAGCATGGGTTGTCAGCACCCGGGGCAAGGCAAGTAATTTGTGCCCCCTAACTCATGGATTTGCGCCCCCTAACCCGTGGATTTGCGCCCCCTAACCCGTGGATTTGCGCCCCCTAACCCTAACCCCCAGATGTTGCGCCTGGTGCGGCTGGCCCCCCCGCCCCCCCACGCTACGCCACTGCTTGGGCCAGCCCTGTGCAAACTGTGGTGTGGTAGGGATGGAGGGGTGATTTGGGATGATGGTACAGAAATGCACAATCTATTTCCTGATTTTATTGGGAGCGGGGATTCACGTTTTCATATTTAATGTGCAGTTGTTCAAAGACTAGGAACCTAGTGAGAGTTTGCTTCACTTTTTCGCTGACTCTGAAACAGGAGCTCAGGGGAGGGGCAGGATCACATTCCTGTAGCCAAGCTGATAGTCAAGTCAGTCTATCGCACTGGCTGATATAGTAGCTCTTGTTTTAATAGTTAAAACCTGCTAATTACAGAACATCATTACTCAGATAATTTATTCTATCTGTTGTGTGTTGTTAACAGGTACTACATTTATTTAAGGGGGTTCTTTCAATTAGTTACCTGTTTTGGTTCAGTAAACGTCTCCTAATAGGTGTATTCCTTTCACAGGTCAACCTATTAATTCTGGCTGTGAAAACATATTCAAAAGTGAATTTAGCTGGTGCTTGCTTTACAAACTTATGTTGCATCTGTGCAAGAAGTGCTGCAAGGAGCAGTCCTCCCAGAGGCAAAGAACAATGTCAACAAGGCCACAGTTCAAGGGGATGTGGAATAGGAGTTAAAGGGAGGGGAGGAATGGGGATAAACTAGAGTATATCCAGGCTGGCACAGTTGCACAAACAATCTTAAGAACATAAGAGCCTGCTGGATCAGGCTAATGGCCCTTCTGGGGCTGGGTTGAAGCCATGTTGCAGCTAGAGGCAACCCCTCCAGCACTGCCCCACACCTCCTGTCCTCTGCCACCTGCCACCTCCGGGCACACACTGCCACTTGCTGCCTCTTGCTCCTTGATCCTGGTGGCAGTGTGCTCATGGATATCATTGGTACACTCCTCTACTCAACCCTGGGCTGCCCCGAAGAGGATGAGCAGGAGGAAGATGGAGGCCCAGAGGTAAGTAAAGGAGCGTACTGCCACTGCCCTCCATGAGTGCACTGCTGCAGCCGCCAAAGTAGAGAAGCACAAGACGGCAAATACCCAGTGGTGGTGAGTGCCCCACAGTGGCAAGTGCTGGGTGCTGGTTGCTCTTGTGAAATGGGGAGGCATGGTGCTATGAGGAGTGTTGCCGTTAGCTGTGAGGCGGCAGGGTGTGCAGCTCCCCAACTCACCTCACTGCTTTGGGTGGTGGCTTCTCCAGTTCCTCTTCTCAGGGTGCCGTGCTGAGGTAACTTGCTTCAGACCGCTTCATGGAATAGCCAGCTGTGCTGTCATCTCATGTGTGATATCTAGCAATGGGAGGGGCAACCTCAATCTTCTCCTGCTCCCTTCCACCAGTCATTTTTTTCTCCAGGTGGGGCTGTAAAACTGGGAGTCACCCCACTGACCATCAGTGGTCTATGTAAAGAAAAGAAGTAGAGGCTGAGGGTCTCCCTCCCCACTCCTCTTGCCCACCCATGCTGTGTTTTGTAAGAGCAGGGCATGACCCAAGTTGGGTGAATCGTGCCAGAACCACTTCCACTCAGGGCCTGTCAATGTTTTCACTTTTCATACTGTGTTTCTGACCCTCACCTCCCAGGAAATTAAAGCTCTTCCTCTATGCACACTCTGTTTCCTACTCTTCTGAGATGGTTCCAAGGCACTTGGCCCTGGCTTAGCTGTTCAGCTGACTTGGGATAATTGTGATAACCTTCTGAGGCTGGTGACTGTGGCAAATTAGCAGAAAAGATGATTCATCTTTTTTATATGCCGTTTTTATCTCCAACCTTTTCTCATCTCTATGTTAGAGGATGGCAATAATTTCTTCTCGCAGGTGTTGGACAGTGCCAGGGATTCACACATCTATTTACAGCTGCCTGGAAGCCTCATAATTACAATACAGCTGAAATGTCCATTTTCCTTCCCTGCCTACAAATAGGGATCAATCGAATTTTAAATGACTGCTTACGGGCTAGCTTCCGATCATGACCTTTGTAAATGATTACAGCTCACCACTGTTGCTATCTTCCTCGAAAGGGTAAGCGGGCAGGTCTGTCTAACTGGCATTTAATCTGGAAAAGAGCCAAAGATATTTGAGCTAAAAACCTAATATGAGTTGGCAAAGGAAGGGCACGAGCAGACCTTTGCGCTGCCTGAGAGCTCAGGGTGGCCAGCCCCCAGGAGCCTGCAGAGCCACACGCCACAATTCCCATGTGGCTGAGAATTGACAAAACAGAAGCAGATGTCATGACCCTGTGGCCAGGCTCCCCTTCTCCAGATGATGGAGCCAGAGACTCCAAGGTGTGGGGAGAGAAGAAATTGCTGGCCCCGGCTACACATATTGAACCATGGGCACTGGCACAAGAGGAGTCCATTGTGTGCCTGCCTCTCCACTCTGCAGAGGTTGAATTGATCTCCAGTTCAGAAGCTCTAATGGAACCCACAGCCTCCTCCACCCCATTGGAGCCAATGGCTGCTAAAGCAGACAGGGCCCCTTTAAAGAGGCTCCTCCCACAGAAGGAGGAGCCAGCTCCTATTTAAGGCTCAGGTTGAGGGTGGCTGCTGCTGAAGCAACATCCAAGCTCTGTTCTTATGAACCATTGTAGCTGTCCAGGGTGCCATGAAAGCTACGTCACACTTCCATGGTGCAGAAGCTAGTGCTCAAAGCAGAACAGCAGCTGCTTTTCTTTTACTGCCCTCCAAAATCTTAAAGGTACAGGTAAAGGGACCCCTGACCATTAGGTCCAGTCGTGGCCGACTCTGGGGTTGCAGCGCTCATCTCACTTTATTGGCCGAGGGAGCCGGCGTACAGCTTCTGGGTCATGTGGCCAGCATGAGTAAGCTGCTTCTGGCGAACCAGAGCAGCGCACAGAAACACTGTTTACTTCCTGCTGGAGTGGTACCTATTTATCTACTTGCACTTTGACATGCTTTCGAACTGCTAGGTTGGCAGGAGCAGGGACCGAGCAACGGGAGCTCACCCCGTCACGGGGATTCGAACCACTGACCTTCTGATCGACAAGTCCTAGGCTCTGTGGTTTAACCCACAGCGCCACCCGTGTCCCCCTCCAAAATGTTGCATAGGACTTGATACCACAAAACTACCTAATTTTTCTTTCTTCCTCCCCCCACTGCCCCCAGGATAGCTGCAAGTAGGGTAGTTGTGAGTGGGGAACCTTGAAACACAACGAGCCTGTTTTTTTCCTTATAAGTTGTACTAAGCTATAAGGCCAGGGCATGGGAATCTTGCTGGAATTTACCTTGTGGGACATCTGTATTTTCTGTCAGTGTTCCTGAGAGAAGTGTTTGGAGGGAAAGAGGAGCAAATTTTTAAACAGTTTTTAAGACGACTGCATTTACCGTAATAATTACTGGTATCGAAAATTTGCCACAGGACGTGGTCTGAAGTTGCATGGGGCTACTATCTCTCTAAAGCTAAGCAGATCTCAGTCTGGTTAGGGTCTGGGAGCCACACCTTAGAAGCAGCACATACCTGTATAAATAAAAGTAATTAAACAAGTTTCTGATGTAGCCTCTGTGTATACCAGGGACTCGTGCTACTACTCTTTAATTCCTTAAAACACTCCTAGTAGCCAGCTGTGATTTATGGGCCGCAGTTTGGCCATCTTTTCTACAGATGTATTACCCATATTGTGTTTTTGCTATTTTATTCCCTGAGGCTTCTTGGGTTGCTTTTATTTATTTTTTTAGCATAATATAAACATTTTTCATGCTGAAATTAGTAAGAGAAGCCATGTGAAACAGCAGCAGAACAAGCTTACATCCCCCCTACCCCCAAATCTGGTGTTCACCCTGGTTTCAGAACAGGGATGACTTGAGTAGTCTAGGTGGATGATCTTGACCTGAAGATGGTCGCTCCCTCCCTCCTGACTGAAATACGGTACACGTGGGATGATGCATTCAGAGTTTACCTTTTTAGGTGTACATATAAACCACCTTGTGGGATGCGGGTGGCGCAGTGGGTTAAACCACAGAGCCTAGGACTTGCCGATCAGAAGGTCAGCGGTTCGAATCCCCGTAACGGGGTGAGCTCCCGTTGCCCGGTCCCTGCATCTGCCAACCTAGCAGTTCGAAAGCACTTCAAAGTGCAAGTAGATAGATAGGTACCGCTCCGGCGTGAAGGTAAACGGCGTTTCCATGTGCTGCTCTGGTTCGCCGGAAGTGGCTTAGTCATGCTGGCCACATGACCCGGAAGCTGTACACTGGCTCCCTCGACCAATAAAGCGAGATGAGCGCCGCAAGCCCAGAGTCGGCCACGACTGGACCTAATGGTCAGGGGTCCCTTTACCTTTTTATAAACCACCTTTATGCATGCCTAAAAAAACCCCCTAACCCAGCATGCTTTTACCCTCCTCTCCGTTGTCCCTTTGTTAAACCTACTTGTGGCACATCAGCCGCTCAGACCTGCTAAAAGAGGTGAACAGCCTTTGAAGTCTTTTGCAGGATTTTAAGTGCCAGAAACCCAGGCTTGGTGTTAATGAGATGGGCTGATGCCTCGGTCCTTGCTCTGCAACACTGGCACTTTAGGCAGAATGAATCGGATGCACTGACTACAAATTCCGAGGACAGGGTGAAGATTTAGCCTGTCCCTTTGCCGAAGTTCATTCTTCATATTTGAAAAGTTAGACTTTTCTTGATCTGTCACAGACATCAGCTGTTGTTGTTCTTTGGTTTGTTCCCTGTTTTTCCTTCCAGTATTTACTTGTGTACATGTAAGTGTTTTTTAAGATGCTTACATTAGCGGCATGTTTTGCAGATGATGTATAACAGTAGGGTTGAGGTGAGAATCTTTAGTGCAAAGATCTATTGCTTCTGGGAAGGCAGAAAATACTCTGTATTCACGGGGGGTTATGGTAATTGATCCCACCGCCAGCCTACAGTACAGCTTGGGCTTCTTTCTTCACATAATTCGTTTTGCTTTGCTTGGAACTGCACATTAGGCATTAATATGGAATACAGTCCTTTTCATATTACAATGGGGTATTTTCTAATAATAAAGGCAAAAGGGCCAGCCATTATAGCTCATCACACCTCTGTTCAGAGAGAAGGTAACCTGCCCAGGGGTACATTGGATTGTTATCTAGCATGGGGGGTGGGGAAGCAGAGTACTACCCCAAACATTTCTTCATCTTCCATGCTAAGCAAATTCACTGTGATATATTTTGGAGAGTTTGCTCTGAAAGTTCTACTTTTCTGGGTAAGATGCTAAGGAGGAGTTTGCTTCCACACCCCTTTCCCATCTTTTGAGAAATGTCAAAAGGAACATTCAGAGGGATTTTTGGGCTGAAAATTGGATTACTTGCATTCATATCCCACCTTTTTCTGCAAGGAACTCAAGGTGACTCACATGGTCCCCCTCCTATTTAATCTCCACTAAAATCCTGTGGGGATGCGGGTGGCGCTGTGGGTTAAACCACAGAGCCTTGGACTTGCAGATCAGAAGGTCGTGGTTCGAATCCCCACGACGGGATGAGCTCCCGTTGCTCGGTCCCTGTTCCTGCCAACCTAGCAGTTTGAAAGCATGTCAAAGTGCAAGTAGATAAATAGGTACTGCTCCAGCGGGAAGGTAAACGGCGTTTCCATGCGCTGCTCTGGTTCGCCAGAAGTGGCTTAGTCATGCTGGCCACATGACCTGGAAGCTCTACGCCGGCTCCATTGGCCAATAAAGCGAGATGAGTGCCTCAACCCCAGAGTCGGCCACGACTGGACCTAATGGTTAGGGGTCCCTTTACCTTTACCTTTACCAGTGACTTACTGGCCCAGAAGGTGAGCTATGAGGGGAATGTTAACTAAGGCTGAAAAAGGTTCCCCACTTCCAGGCTACAGTATAGTTTTAGCGGAAGCTAAATCACTAGCAATATACAGGGGTCAGGGGTCCCTTTACCTTACAATCCTGTGAGGTAGGTTAGGCTGAGAGGCCGTGATCAGCCCAAGGTCACCCAGTGAGCTTCATGGTCAAGTGCAGGAACCCTGTTCTCTCCCAGGTCCTAGTCCAACACTCTAACCACTACATCATGGTGTGCTTATTCCTTGCCCTGCCTGAACACTTTATAGCCAGGGATGGATGCAGGGAGAAATTCTATTCAGTTCACATTTATAGACATGTCTATCTATCACCTTTGCACTTTCTGAAATAATATGGGAACCAAAACATAGCCATCCATCAAAATTCACACTTATCTAAATTTTGCATGCAGTTCTCCAACCATCCAACATTTGCAGAAATGTATAGATTAGGGGAAGGTGTGCATAAAAAAGGGTGTATTAATGAAAAAAAGCATACAAAAAAAGCATATTAGGATAAATTACAAACGTGTTTATTGGGAGAGATTTGCACTAAAACGCTGAACAATTTTCACAAGGATTAAAAAAACCAAGAAAATGCAAATCGCTGCAGAAATGTGGAGGACTTGAATTTCAGAATGAAAAAAAAGGGGGGGGAGAAACTGAGAGAACTGAAATGGATAGATCCTTCCATCCCTACCTACAGCCTTTCACAAGGTTCTTGATTGTGCACCATTTCATTCATTTGTTGCCTTGCCTTGCCAACTTTTCCAGGCGCCCAAACCCCCCACATAGAATGAAACTGAACACTGGAAGATTCAAGACAGACAAAAGAAGACACCTCTGCACTCAGCTCACAGTTAAACTATGGAACCCACTCCCACAGGAGCCAGAGATGGCCACCAACTCGGATTGCTCTAAAACAAGATTGGTCATTTTCATGGAGGACAATATAACCAATGGCTGCTAGTCCCAATGCCTATGCTCAGCCTCCCCTGTCAGAGGCAGTATTGTTTCTGAATACCAGCTGCTGGAAAACACAGGAAGGGAGAGTGCTGTTTTGCTGGAGTCCTGCTATTGGGTTTCCCACAGGCATCTGGTTGGTCACTGTGAGAACAAGATGCTGGGCTCGATGGGCCTTGGCCTGATCCAGCAGGCTCTTCTTATGCTCTTATGAATCTGGTGCATATACCAGTCCAGCTCCACAGGCAATGACTCGGTGAGGCTGACTAGAAACCCAGCATATGTAATGCAGTATCTGAGAGGATAACAGTTGGCTTAACTCTCCGGCAGCCCAGAGAAGGCCTTGCTTCTGGTACTTGCCGGCACAGATGGCTTTTGAATGCTGAGCTCCAATCTGCAGCTCCGGGGCTAGTTCATTGAATTGCCATCCGCGGAAGACGAGCGCTGCAGATATAAAGACAATGAACTCCTCACATAAAGGGAGTGCAGCAGCTTTTCAAACCGAATCCCTTAACCCAGACTTCAATCCCCCCTTTTGTGCCTGCAAAATAAAAGCTGCAGCAAGGCATGGCCTTGATATCCTGCCTCTCGTCAGGACTCAGAGAAGCCGCTTGCACCCTCCTCTTAGGGAGTGGGATTCCTTTAGATGGAACTGGGCAAAAAAATTCATTCTGCCTTCGGAACTGGGAGCTTCTCTGCAAGTCAAGGAATGATTCAAGCAGTCGGTTCTGCATGCAGAAGGTCCTGCCTGAAACCTTGGAGAGTTGCTGTCCATCAGAGTTGGAAGAACTGAGCTGGAAATCATTCTGAGCAGTAAATGCAATGCATCTGCTTAAAGGATACCATTTCCCTGCAATCAGCCTGGATAGCTTAGTTAGAGCATGGCCACTGGTCCCATCACCTCCTGGCAAATAGAAGGGGAAGAAATGGAGGCAGTGAGAGATTTTACTTTCTTGGGCTCCATGATCACTGCAGATGGTGACAGCAGTCATGAAATTAAAAGACGCCTGGGAGAAAAGCAATGACAAACCTAGACAGCATCTTAAAAAGCAGAGACATCACCTTGCCGACAAAGGTCCGTATACAGATAGGTAGCCGTGTTGGTCTGCCATAGTCAAAACAAAAAAAATTCCTTCCAGTAGCACCTTAAAGACCAACTAAGTTAGGGGACCAACTAAGTCCCCTCCCCACCTTCTCACTATATAGAAGGGTCTGGAAACTTCTGTTTCAGTGTATCTGAAGAAGTGTGCATGCACACGAAAGCTCATACCAAGAACTAACTTAGTTGGTCTTTAAGGTGCTACTGAAAGGCCGTATAGTTAAAGTTATGGTTTTCCCAGTAGTGATGTATGGAAGTGAGAGCTGGACCATAAAGAAGGCTGATCGCTGAAGAATTGTTGCTTTTGAATTATGGTGCTGGAAGAGACTCTTGAGAGTCCCATAGACTGCAAGAAGATCAAACCTATCCATTCTTTAGGAAATCAGCCCTGAGTGCTCATTAGAAGGACAGATCCTGAAGCTGAGGCTCCAATACTTCGGCCACCTCATGAGAAGAGAAGACTCCCTGGAAAAGACCCTGATGTTGGGAAAGATGGAGGGCACAAGGAGAAGGGGGTGACAGAGGACGAGATGGTTGGACAGTGTTCTCAAAGCTACAGGCATGAGTTTGACCAAACTGCAGGAGGCAGTGGAAGACAGGAGTGCCTGGCGTGCTCTGGTCCATGGAGTCACAAAGAGTCGGACACGACTAAAGGACTAAACAACAACAAGCTTAGTTAGAGCATGGTGCTGATAATGTCAAGGTTGTAGGTTCAATCCCTGTATGGGACTACTGCATATTCCTGTTTTCTAGGAGGTTGGATTAGATGATCCTCAGGGTCCCTTCCAACTCTCCAATTCTATGAGTCGATGAATTTGGTCTCTGATATATTGAAGAGAAAACTTTTAAATTGTGTTGAGGCTCTCACCCTCACCTACTGAAATAGTGTCCCTCTGGGTGTCTAATCGCAGAGCAAGATTATGCATGCTTTGTAAAGGTTAAACCGTCCCTCTTGTGACCACTTTTGTATCCAAGGCTGTTTTTAATTTAAAAAAAGAAAAAGAACAACAAGCATCAGAGGAAACCGCATGTCCCATCTAATTTGGCCCACAGAAAATTCAGAGAAGATGCTGACCATCAGTTACCTTTCATCTATCCATTCCCAACATCCCACCATCCGTTGGAATCCCGGCAACAACATGCATGATTGCAGTGACACACTCCTTGCCAGAAATGATCAACGTGGTGGCGTGACTCCCCTCTGAGGAAAGGTTGCAGTGTTTGGGACATTTTGGTTTAGAGAAAAGTTGACTAAGAAGTGATATGATAGAAGTTTATAAAATGATGCCTCACTTGGAAAAAGTGGGTGGAGAAATTTTTCTCTCCCCTTTTCATAACCACAAGGACTTGTGGGCCTCCAATGAAGCTGAATGTTTGAAGATTCAGAACAGATGAAAAGAAGTGCTTTGGGGTGAAGGGTGGGTCATAAATAAATAAGTAAATAAACTGGAGTGGGGGCAGCAGAGGGTGTAAAGCTTGTGCAGGCTTCTGCTGATAGGACTCATTAGTTGAATCCTACCTGATGCTTTTGGTTTATTTTGCATTTTATCTCATTACTTTGGTAATCTTGGGTTGTGAAGTGTTTTATAATTTTTGCGAAATACAAGCAAGCCAGGGCTGAACTGATATTACCCTTGCTGGTACCTTTCCAGGGAAAATCAGAGGCTCACTATGTCAGGTTCCTATTGGAAGACTGGACAAACGCTACAACATTAGCAGTGGCGAAGTTTTTATCGGTGGTTGCAAGAACCAATGATTCCCTATCTTTAAATCTGAACAAAATGGTGGTTTAACCTGGAGGTAGGCTGTCTGAATTGTGTATTACTTTGCAATGATCTGTTGGGTCTCTGGACCATAATAAAGATTGATTGGTTGATTGAAATTTTGCAAAATTAATCAGCAACGGTTTTGCCTCATAATCTGCATTTTTTTCCTCCTCCGAGGGTGTGCCTTGCTTCATATTTATGTGAGGCTCTGTGGGCTTTATGTAGGGTTGCCATATTTCAAAATGTGAATATCCAGAGGGGTGCAAAGTTGCTAAGCTTTTTTAAAAAAAGTTTTGCCCAAAGTTGTTGAACTTTTTCTGCAAAATCTCAAAAAAAAAAAAAAGAGTCCAGATTTTCCTGGATATTTCAGTGATATCTGCCTGAACATTTTCTGACAGCCAATTCCTGACTATGTCCTGGAAATTCCAGACGTATGGCAACCCTTTATGGAGTTTACTTCTGATTAAATAAGGAGCAGTTTTTGCATAGTGCTACTCTGACTAGGCGCAATGGTCAGTTTACTGTGCTAGAAACTGTCCAGGGGGATTCTTTAGCTGTGATTTTTTGCAACGCAGAGGTTGGGCTAGCATACCCTTTGTGTCTCCTCCAACTGTACAATCCCATGACCCTAGCCTAGTGCTAGCCCCTGCCTCCGTTCCTTCCCCTTTGGAGCAGCAGGTCTGTCTCTTGTCTTTCTGCTTCTGTGCTGCAGAGCGCAAAGCATTCTGACAGGGGTTCAGTGATCTTAATCATTTCCTTTTATTGGCCAAGGCCATGTGGGCTCCTTCTTCTGGTGGAGACGGCGGCAAGAGGAGCTGATCCCATCTGACTGCACAGCAGAGTTGACCTACAACCCAGAAGCAGGGCACGGGCGGAGAGGATTTCTTTCTCTGCTTCTTCCAGCATTTCTTTCTTAAGGCATTGCCATGAATGGATACAGATCAAATGTGCTTGCATGAGGTTAGGAACAGCGTTTTAGAGTTGATCTCCTATGCCAGAAGTTGTTATACTTCGGGAGGGAGTAAGAGTTCTCCCTGCAATTTCTCTTGATTGGCAAATGTTTTAAAATGCCGTTTCTTCATGGTGGATCCACAGTCTGGTCCATTCCCCCCCAGGGTTTGTGTGTATTGGGGTGGTGGTGGACATCTGGGATAAAACTACCTCTTGCCTCCAGGCAGAGGCAAGTTGCTAGGATACCAAAGGAAGGGCTACCCAATCTCTCAGCCTAGCTCTGTCCAGCTACTTGGCATAGGGGTTTTGTTGGAATTTGCAGCTGAAGCTTAGCAAAGAGCAGACACTTTTATTAAACATCATCATCATCATCCATGTTTTAGTTTCAGGGGACAGGAAGAAGAAATATTATCTACAGGAAAGAAGTAGCATGTCCCGCAAATCCCTGAAAGTGCCATTCCTCTTCTATCACCCTGTGACATAAACCAATCCATCTAGTTCAGTATTGCTTACACTGACTGGCAGCCACTCTTCAGGGTGCCAGGCATTCCTACCTGAAGATGCCAGGGAAGGAACCTGGGACTTTCTGAAGGCAAAGCTCTGCCCCAGTATAACCAGAGAAAGCTACTGAACACAGAGTCAGACCCTGGTGCCATCTGACACAGTATTGTCTGCACTGACTGGCAGAAGGTGAGGGGGGCTTTCCCAGTCCTTCCTGAAGATGTCAGGGATCAATTCTGGCACCTTCTACATGTATAGGAGATGCTCTACCCCAGAGCTACAAGCTTTTCCTCAAGAGCAGTAGGTCAGGCCAAGAAGTTATGAGTTTTGCAAGATCAGCCAAGGTCAGCCCATCAAGGGAGCAGAACAATTCCCCTGTGCAGAAAGGCTGCAGCATATAGGACCTACCAGTTTAGAGAAAAAGCCCAAAAGAGGTGAAATGACAGAAGTTTATGAAATTATGCATGACTACTACATGGAGAGTTCTTAAGCTTCCTAGAGAAGATCCTCTGTGTGGTCACTTCCCCTTCCTCCTCTGCGCAGTAATTCTGTAACAAAGGGGAATTCTGCAACAAAGCAGATAATCTTTTATACTTCTTCCTGCTTCTGAGGAGATTGTCTCTCCACCATGCTTCCAAGCTAATCAGGTGTGTGTCTTGGGGCTCCAGATACACACAACAAATTCAGTACTTTAGTATTTTGTACCTGAGAGGTTTTCTTACCTGTATTGTATTTGCTGCCTGCATTGAAATGTAGATAAACCTTTGCTGTTGTTGTTTATCTTACAAAAACATGTGGTTCATTCTCTGCAATTGAGGGGAAGAATGGCAGGTCAGGAGAGCACAAATAAATGGGATAAAGAGGTGTAATTGCCTTATTCCTAAGCTTTAGTAAGCTGCAAATCATAGAAGTGTTTTACCCTGCTAAAAAGGCTTCACAGCCCTCTTACTTTTCATATTTCTCTTACACACGTGGGATAGGAGGTGTATTTTAAACCACAGATTTAATCCTCATTCCATCTCTTAAACAGGAGGAAGTGATGACCACAAGCATGGATGGCTTCAAAGGGACTGGAGAAATTCATGGATAAAGTTATCAATGCCTACTAGCCACAATGGCTATCCTCTGCCTCCATGCCCAGAGACATGAATGCTTCTGAGCATCCGTTGTTGGAAATTGCAGGAAGGGAGAGAGCTCATGTGCTTGGGTCCTGCTTGTGGGTTTTCCAAAGGCATCTGGTTGGCCACTGTGAGATCAGGATGTTGGACTAGATCAGGGTCAGCAGACTTTTTCCACAGGGGGCCGTTCCACTGTCTCTCAGACCTTGTGGAGGGCTGGACTCTCTCTCTCTCTCTCTCTCTCTCTCTCTCTCTCTCTCTCTCTCTCTCTCTCTCTCTCTCTCTCTGAATTCCT
Organism: Podarcis melisellensis; assembly: GCF_964234715.1. Classification (NCBI taxonomy): domain Eukaryota; kingdom Metazoa; phylum Chordata; class Lepidosauria; order Squamata; family Lacertidae; genus Podarcis; species Podarcis melisellensis. Next base: position 54,355,641 of record NC_138540.1, read on the forward strand.
ATGCACACTGCACATACCCAGCCCCAGCAGCCTTCTCAGTTTGCCGCCTGCCTCATTCGCTGCTGCTGGTGGCACAAAACGGGCTTCCTCCCTGCCTAGAGAAAGAAGACACTGCACTTACCTTCCCAGGGGCCACCACCACCACTGCTGCTTCTTCTTGTGAAGTGGGTAGGCAGAGTGAGCTCGTCCACTCCACTCTCTGGCCCACAGGAGCACCAGGGTGGCGGCAGCGGCGGTGGCAGTGGGAGGAAGAGGCCGAGTGCTGGCGGCTCTGCCAATCAAATGCCACACCTAGTTTACCTCAGCATGGTGCAGGGATGGCTTTGCCAATCAAATGTGGCTGAGGTAAACCAGGTGCAGCGTTTGATTGGCAGAGACGTCCCCGCACCACGCTGAGGTAAACTAGGCGTGGCGTTTGATTGGCAGAGCCGCCGTCGCTTGGCCTCTTCCTCCCGTCGCCATCACCAGGAGAATCAGCTTCGTGGTGGGTTCCGGCTTTGCAGTATGGGCCGGATTTAGGACCCAGGTGGGCCTGATCTGGCCCGGGGACCGTAGTTTGCCAACCCCTGGACTAGATTGACCATTGGACTGATCCAGCAGGTTCTTCTTGTGTCCTTATGTGTAAGGGTTTGAAGCTGGTTTTCACTAGCTAAGGTCGTAGCTGCCTCAGTAGGGAACAAGTTCTCAAGAAACACTGGATAAAAACAACAACTAGGCATTGTTGGCCAGGGCTCTGTTGTGCAAAGAGAACATCCATGTGGAAAGTGAGCAGAATGAAATAACTTTAACTGATTAATCATCTGCTGTGCAATCAAGTCATAGATTAATCAATCAATCATTTAGAAATGGCTCTGCATCTTACAAAACAAGAAGAAAACCCTAAATAAAGTTGCCTGGTTTGAAATATGGATGTATGTGAAAGGTAACTTGCAATTTAATAAATACAAGTTGGAAATAGCCGTTTATAATTCCTCCCTCTTTATTTCTTGCTAAAGTAATTCAGATGGATTAAAATCTCAGAAAATAAAAGGGTACTTTTAATTTGTACCCACACACTGATTAAAACATTCCCTCACCATTTAACATCAGCTTCATCAGTTAATCAACTATCACTTTAGTTGATTAACTTATTTAATCTAATTGCAGATGCTTTCTTGGTCCCATATAAGGGGGAAAGCTAGATAGTTTAAGAAGTGAAATGTATAGTATTGCCCTTTCTGTGGTGAGGAATTGCAGATTGGGAGAAGTAACTTGGTGTTTATTTACTCATTCATTCAGAGCATACAGTTAGAGAAGCTTACAAATAAATAAAAGATTACATAGTCCTTGCCCTCAGGCTTGCAGTCTAAAAAGACCTGACATGAAAGGAAAAGGGGATGGGAAGGGAAGAAGAAAAGAAGCAAACTCAGACATCAAATTTGCCAAGACACGAGATTCTCTCTACCACTACCCTGGCTCGCTTACATAACAATCTGAGCATCCTGCCAACATCTGGAAGTGTATCGATGTGAGCTTGGAGGATCAGTCTGCGTGATACCCTGGGTTCCTTCCAAAGCTGCGATCCTGTGTATATGGGCTAGAATCTATAAGAGGAAATCGGCCAGTCCAGTTCCTTGTTAATGTCTTTGGCTGGCCGGTTAAGCCCTGTGATTCAGAAGCCTAAAGAGGTTGCCATAGAGACACATGGGTGAGCCTTTTCTCACCTCAGCTGGCTTGATGCCACATTATCCCAGGAGACAGAACAATAGGTCAAGAGGGACTGTGTATGTGAGCAGTGTGTGTGTGTGTGTGTGTGTGTGTGTGAGAGAGAGAGAGAGAGAGAGAGAGAGAGAGAGAGAGAAGGAGAGTTTGGCTGATGCTGGATGCTGGTGAGTCAAAATAAACATTTGCTCTGTGCTGGACTTTGGGCCTCTCCTGGAAATCTAATGGGCAAGCAAGATCTGTTGGAAGGTTAAGATATTGACCCTGCTGGTCTCCAAGTCTTGCAGTCACAGAGGATGCTCCCAGATTGAATGGGACAAAACTGGGCAGTGGTTTGAGGAGAAGACCTGAGAGGCAGGGTGACTGCAGAGGATGCTTATTTAGGAGAACTGGCGTTGCAGGGTCAGCCGAGCAATGGAGACCTGTGAGGGGGAGCCCAGCCTGTAAAGGAGACCTCCGGGTATAGGGCGGTATATAAATTCAATTAATAATAATAATAATAATAATAATAATAATAATAATAATAATGTGAAAAGGGAAGGGAGCCTGACAGAGTGAGTTGCTTTGGCCAGAGAAGTGAGTCCCCCCCAGGCATCCACCAGCCTCTCTAATCAGTGCCACTAGCTCCGAGGGGAGGAAAACTCCGGCTGGTGCTCTCATGTAGCATTAAAAAGGACAAGCAGTCTGTCAGGGGAAGAGAGGCCTTGGTGGGGGGATTGCCCCCCTCCCCCTGATCAAAAAGACAGCGGCATTGCAGCCTGCTTTATGTGGAGTAGTGATGTCAGCCAAGGAGGATTTCTTCTTAGGCTATGGGGCTAATCCACAGTGTCACTTCCCTATGTAAGGAAGGATGGGCTTTTCTTCTTCCTGACAGCGAGGGAGGGAGATAGGCTTGCTTATTCATTTATGCTCTTTTCCAATGAAAATGAAAAAAATAAATAAGTGCTGCAAATGAGCTGCTTGGAGCCATTAGGAAGCCTCTCTTTGAGGAGTTGGCCTGAATATCTCTGGAAACTCAACTTGCTGGAGCTAGGGTGCCCAAAGAGGCGGCTGCCATTTTCTGGTGATGGCAGCAGAGCTGTGGGAGTTGAAGAATCTTCTTGTCCTCCCTCCGCCCTTCACCCTAAAAAAGAAAACTTATAATATGCTACTCATTGTTTATACCAGGCTTCCTCAACCTCGGCCCTCCAGATATTGTTGGCCTACAACTCCCATAATCCCTAGCTAGCAGGACCAGTGGTCAGGGTGATGGGAATTGTAGTCTCAAAACATCTGGAGGGCCGAGGTTGAGGAAGCCTGATTTACACCATTCTAGAGCAAAAAACCCATGAAAACAATACAAGAAAATCGTATTTCCCTTTGGAACTCTTTGCCCGTTGAAATCCAGCAGGTACCTTCACTTTAACCTTCCTGGTGCCTGCTGAAACATTCTTGTTTAGACAAGGCTACCCAGATGCTTAGAAAGTTGAGGTAATTTTAATCTGTTTTAGTATTATCTTTTCAGCGTTGGCTGTAAATCTTTCTGGATTTTATTATTTTATCTTTTGGTATACTGCTTTGAGGTTTTCTTTCTACAATCAGGCATTGTATAATTTTTATGAAATAAATAAATGAAATAAATAAATAAGTGTAAATTCAATTCAGTCGTAAAAACAGACAGTTTACTAGCAACATAACTGCACCAACCAAGCCAGGGACACCATCTTAGTCAAATCCTTGGTGGTTAATTGTCGTCAATGGTGGTGCTGCTCACACCTGAAAGAAGAGGGCATTCCAAAGTTGGTGTGCTTGTAACTATTGAAAACACCCTCTCACCAGTCACCACATGCTGTACCTGAGAGAACTGTGTCAATGTGAGAAGAGCATCCCCCAGTGCCTCCAGGGGCTGGGCAGGTCTCTAAGGGAGCAAGTGGACTTCCAGATATCTGGGCCCCAAGCTATATATATCAAAAAGCATGCTCTAATACTTCACATGTATACGAGACTTGCCTTCCCATGCTGTGACCAAGTTCCAAAGCAGGAACTATTTGGGTTGCCTGGGAGGAACCTGGGAGCTGACTTTCACAAGACTGCTTCTTAACCCAGAAGCTTGGAGAACGTGACAGCACTGTAGCAGCCCCCCTGGCTACCAGCTAGGACAAAATACCAAATGGCATACATACAGAGAGGTAATTGCCTTCTGGACCCAGAAGATTGACCTGGGAACTGAGATGAGGCTGTGGGCACTTGGGACATCTTCAAGGCAGTGGAGTGAAAAATTTCCCCAAAAGGAAATGGATGCACTTGAGCCCTTCTGCTGATCATAGGTGCCTGCGAAAGGATTAATTGTAGTGTGGTGGATCTGAGGGTGGATTTGATTACACAGATGGATGAACTTGTCAATTATTATTTTCCTCAGTTTTCCTACTCTGAAATTCTTTACCCATTTCTGCATCAGTTTGGGTTTTGCTCTCCTGCACATATTTGCAGACAATGTTTCCTTAACATATTGCATTTTTAGTATGTTAGTTTCACAAACATATGCATTTGTGTTATTCTTCCCCAACATATGTTTTCTGGCGTGTGTTTCTTGGTTGGAGAACTGGGTTGCAATATTCAGGGAACTGCAAATTTCAAAGGGTATCTTTTGGTTGGCGTACTAGTTTGCCTAAAAATGTGAACTGAAGGTCTTGTCTCACATCCCAAAGGTCTGAAGGAGAAGAGGATCTCTTCTAACCCGGTGACTCTTGACTGTAAAATAGCTAGATGCAGCAAGAGTGTGGGAACTGCACTGACAATTAAGTGCCCAGGCATGCCCAGTGTTAGCTTGTGGTTATTATTTCAGTTTGTACCCTTGTGATTGGAAGAGAGAGGTGTATGTGTTTGTGCAGAGAGGAAGACTCATCCTTTTGTCCCCTCGCCTGGCCGGGGGGAGGGGACAAGCTAACCCTGTAATTCTGAGATGAACAAAGAAATACAATAGGCTTAGTTGATCCCTGGAAGTATCTGACGGTGCTGGTGGCCTCCTAAAATGTAATGGGGAAAGAAGTACAGTGGTACCTCGGTCAAAACAAAAAAAAATTCCTTTCAGTAGCACCTTAAAGACCAACTAAGTTAGTTCTTGGTATGAGCTTTCGTGTGCATGCACACTTCTTCAGATACACAGTGTGTGCATGCACACGAAAGCTCATACCAAGAACTAACTTAGTTGGTCTTTAAGGTGCTACTGGAAGGAATTTTTTTTGTTTTGACTATGGCAGACCAACACGGCTACCTATCTGTAAGTGGTACCTCGGGTTACATACGCTTCAGGTTACATATGCTTCAGGTTACCCACTCTGCTAACCCAGAAATATTACCTCAGGTTAAGAACTTTGCTTCAGGATGAGAACAGAAATTGTGTTCCAGCGGCGCGGCGGCAGCAGGAGGCCCCATTAGATAAAGTGGTGCTTCAGGTTAAGAACAGTTTCAGGTTAAGAACAGACCTCTGGAACGAATTAAGTACTTAACCCGAGGTACCACTGTAGTGGAGTGTTAATGCCATGATCTGATCCTTACTATGTATTTATGCATAAATAAAACCTTTTTTCATAGAAGCACCATCAGTTTTCAGTGAACTCCATTCCAAGGAAAAGGCACCACTAAAACTTCTCACTGTCCAGAAGTGGAATGCATGTGTGTAACAGAATACACCTGTGATTTATCTGAAAATGGAGACAGTGAATGTGCAAAAAGAGCAAAACCTTTACCCTGTGTTATCATGGCATAGGACAAGGCTGGGGGCATCCCAGCATCCTTTGCAATGCTATAAGGCAGCCTCCTGCAATATGGTACCTTCCAGATGTTTTGGACCACAACTCCCATCAGCCCCAGCCAGCACAATTACATGGTGCTGGGGCTGATACGAGTTGTGGTTCAGGTTGGGGGAGACTGCTATAATACAGTTTCTCTCAGATTGCATGGAGGTTCTTGACCAAGGGTGATCACCTGGAACATTAGATGGGTGGGCTGGGAGACCCATCAGATGTGTGGGGCTAATGTTGACTTTGGGTGGGGGAGAAAGTATTTGGGGAGGTCTTGTGGGGGATCTTGGTTGGAGTGTGGGAGCCTCTGCTGCACCGAGGAGAGCAAAAACAAAAAACCCAGCAGCTGGAAGATAATTGTTCTTGACATTATTGTATTTATTATGTAATCTTTAGTCTATTGTGTATATTGTGTATTATATTTTGTATTGCATTCAGTATTTTATATTGCATTTCTGTTTTGTATTGTAAGCCATTTTGTGCATTATTGTAATATAAAAGCAGGGTATAAGCATCTAATCTAACATTCTCGTCCTTCGATCCAACTAATTAACAGTGAACGTCTGAAATTTAGTGCATGCTGGCAGCCCCACACTCAAGAGTGTGAAAAATCTCTCTCTCTTTTGGATGTGTGTGTGGAATTCATCTGCGAATGGGATTGCTATTCTTCAGGCATGAAAGCTAACATTCATCAAAGCTTGGAAGTTCACTGTAATGTAATTTGGTGGCACTCTTCCTTTGTTTGAAAGTAGGATGTATATTTAGTAGGAGCCACTCAGATCAGGATTGTAACTTTATATTCCTTGTGATGTTATAATAAGGGCAATCCTTTAGTGTGGCAGGACTTATTCTCTGGAACTCCCTACCCATTGAAATTAGGCAAGTGCCTTTATTGTACTGTTCTTGATGCCTGCTTAAACCTTTTTTTTGTTTAGACATGCCTACCTTGACATGTAATTTTATGATGTACATTTGCTTTTAAAGTGATTGATTTTTTTGTCTATATTTTTATACTTTTATTACGTCTGCAGTTTTAAAATTTTGTATTTATCACTACTTTTAATGAATATTTTGTATTGTTTTATGTAAACCACTTAGAATTCTTATTATTATTAAGTGGTCTATAAATCTTGCTAAAGTACAAGATCTGCCAAGCAACAGTTACTTCTCTATGGGATGGTTCAATTAAGTAAGCCGAGCATGGTTGTGAACATCTTGAGAATTGTAGTGTTTATCATTTTTTAATAATATGCTTTTAAGTGGTGTTATGACTGTAGTATTATGTTTTCTTGTTGTAGCCTCCTTGTTGTTTTTCTATGGAAATACAGTTAATAGATATTTAAATAAATCTATCAACCTACCAACATTATTTTCCTCTTGGGAAAAAAATGCCTTCCAGTGGGCCATTGTTTCCAGGATGAAGGTACCCTTCTTGGAATGAACATCACCTTAAACAGACCAGTCAAACCGCCTCAGATAAATTCTCCTAAACACCTTTGAGTCTACTTGCAAGGAAAGCTTCCATCACATAAAGAACTTGTTCAGAACTGACACTGCGCTAGAGATGGCAGATCAAACAAAATGGTTTTACCTACCCCACTCTTTCAGCGTGAATTGTTCCCCTAAATCTTGATAATGGAACACTTCTGGCTGGCTGTAGCCCATCATCTTGACATTTGGAATACAGATATATGAGAAGCATGTCATGTTAACAGAACACTACAACAGGCATACTTTGTCTCAGTTGATGGGAGAATCGCATCATAGAGCATAATTCATACTGACAGTAAGAACTTGCAGATGGGAAATCTAAAATGGATAAGTCATTATAGAAATTTATCGGACTGGGTGAGTGGTCAGAGCAGAGTAGACTGGCCACCCCACTTAAACAAAACCGTGTGTGTGTGTGTGTGTGTGTGTGTGTTCGTGTTCTGAAAGGTATTTCTTTCTCAGCATACATCCCAAGTCGTGGTGCAGTTTTGATTTGGCTAAATGTTGAGTTTCTACCAGAACGAAAGAATGGAAGGGAAAAAAACCCTAGTTCAGATTTTTTAATTAAAATGTAAATGTGACATTTCCCAATATGTTCTGATTTCTTCATCTTGTCACTGAAACTACATTTCAGGAACTTCAAACCTTTGTGTCCCCATATTGGGCACATTTTACACTGTGTGAAAGTATATAAACCACAGAAGAAGAGAGTCCCCAGATTAACCAGCATCATTCAATTACTTCAAAGGGTTCCACATGTTTCTCTTATGGCAATGTGATGTTTCCGGGCTTGCTAACTTTTCTATATCAGCAGTACATGTGAAAAAGGATCTAGGTGTCTTAGTAGACCACAAGCTTAACATCACAGTCAAAAGAGTAATGCATCAGGGGGGGAATGCTATCCTAGGCCACATTAATAGAAGTTTAATGTTCAGATCTAGGGAAGTAATAAATCTGCTCTAATCTGCTTTGGCCAGACCCCACCTGAAGTCCTGTGTCCAGTTCTTGGCACCAAAATTTAAGAAGGATGTTGTCAAACTGGATCGTGTGCAGAGGAGGGTTACCAAGATGATACTAGGTCTGGAAACCAAATATTATGAGGAACAGTTGAAGGGATTGAGTATGTTTGGCCTGGAGAAGAGAAGACTGATAGGTGACAGGATAGCTATCTTCAGATATCTGAAAGGCTGTCACATGGAAGATGGAGCAAACCTGTTTTCTCCTGCTCCAGAGGATAGGACCTGAACCAATGGAATCAAATTCCAAGAAAAATATGAGGACCTTTATGATGGGAAGAGCTGTTTGACAGTGGAATGGACTACCTCAGAAGGTGGTGGACTCTCCTTCATATGAGGTTTTTAAACAGAGGCTGGGCAGCCACCTGTCAGCGATTCTAGTGCAATGCAGGAATCACAGCTAAAGGTGTGATTGAAGGTTATCTAGCTAGACAACCCTGAGTTTATGATTTGTTGTTGTTTAGTCGTTTAGTCGTGTCCGACTCTTTGTGACCCTATGGACCAGAGCACGCCAGGCACTCCTGTCTTCCACTGCCTCCCGCAGTTTGGTCAGACTCATGTTTGTAGCTTCGAGAACACTGTCCAACCATCTCATCCTCTGTCGTTCCCTTCTCCTTGTGCCCTCCCATCTTTCCCAACATCAGGGTCTTTTCCAGGGAGTCTTCTCTTCTCATGAGGTGGCCAAAGTATTGGAGCCTCAGCTTCAGGATCTGTCCTTCCAGTGAACACTCAGGGCTGATTTCCTTAAGAAAGGATAGGTTTGATCTTCTTGAGTTTATGGTTAGCCACATTTTTATCCAGTTGGGCAACACCACAATAAATGAATAGTCAGAGCCAAAAGCATTTAATTGGAAATCCCAGACAGCAATACATTTTTGTCACATGCAGGGTGACCTTGATCCCCAAACAATCTCCCTGGCATGGCAAAAATCAGTCGTCACCCATGATGCATTAGTGAAAAGTATCCACTCTGCAAAATTATTCCACCTCAATCTCATCATGTCTTTGCCACTTCAAAAATAAGCATAATAATCTTTAGTTGTCCTAATCAGCTGCAGTTTTGTTCATTTATGCTAAATAATTGAAAAGCCATTTCTAAGAGGATAGATGATGTGTGATTCTTGGGGTTGATTTTCTGGGAAGTGACTGCCCAGGTACTTTAGAAGGTTACCACATCTGATTGAAGTCTCTTCCCCTTTATATAAGCAGCATAATTAATGAGGTTGTAATGAATTCAGGTGCTGCTGGTTTGTTACCTCGAGAGAGAGAGAAAAGTTATAAGAACAGTTTGAAATCTGAATTGGAAGGGGGGGAGAAAAGGTCATGATTAGTATTGATTGTGAAGTACTGTATTTTAAATTAATGTGCCTCATGTAATAGTTGGCTGCCTTTGCTAATTTTTAGACAGAGCTGGCTCCATGCTGTCCAGCTGTGCATTGCACATCCAGGATAAAAGTTTCACAATTAGCTTGAAATCATAATCTTTGAACTGAAAAAATGTCCTAATCATGGCAGTGGGGAGAAAATATGCAGGAAATGTTTTTATTGAGAATTTGGTTTGGATGAAAAGCTGCACAGCATTCTTCATATGGTGGCAAACAGGACCATGAAACAGATACAGACAACATATGTAGTATTTCATTCCTGCCTTTACATTGAAAATATATTTTCAGAGCTTATGCACTTTTTGTTCTATGGATGCTGACTTTTCTTCCAGCAGCTCTTGTGCTTTCGATACCTGAGTTACAGGCAGAATGTCCAAAGGTAAATTGTTTCCCACCATCATGTCTTGATGCCATGAAAAGATTCGACTTCTCAGTTTCAATGCACCATGTTTTCAAAGTGCAAGAACCTGAAAGATGCTGGCAAACCAAGACTCTGGACCCTGTTCCTCTCTGTTTGTTGACTAATGAAGTGGCCTGAATTTGCATTCATAGAATCATAGAGTTGGAAAAGACACCTAGTGGTCCAGCCCTCTGCAATGCAGGAATCTCAACTAAAGCATCCATGAGAGATGGCTATCCACCCTCTGTTTAAAAACCTCCAAACAGTGTGAAATCATATGAGATCTATCTAGCTATACTGTATGTCATGCTCAGAGAAGCCCCCTTGAAATTAATGGAGTTAAGCTAGACTGTGTGGCTCTGATTCACTTCATTATTGGGACTGAAATCTGATATTTTAAGTCCAAAGCACTGTTTTGCCCCTATTGATTATAACAGGGAATCTAAAAATGGCAAACTCCTTTCCCCATATTCATATACAGTGTGGTTGAAAATTGCTCATGCCCTGCTCTCAGAGCCAAAACTCAGGGGAGAGCGACAACCCATGGGTTTACTTCAACATTGCCCCCCCCAAATAACTGCAATTGGAATGTACTGGGAAATGAAGTTACTATGATTAAAAACTAGACCAGCTCATCAAAATGAAAGGTCACTCCTTCCATCCCTTCCAAGTGCTATCAAGCACCGGGTTTAATTTCTCAGGGAAAAAAGGGGTGGTGGGAAATTCTAAGAGGTGACATGATAGAAGTTTATGAAATAATGCACGGGGTAGAGAAAGTGGATAATAGTCTCTCCCTCTCCCCCCCCCTCTCTCATAACGTTAAAACTTGAGGACATCCAATGAAGCTGAATGTTGGAAGATTCAAGACAGATAAAAGAAAGTGCACAGTGGAACTCTCTCCCACAGGAGGCATCGAGGGCCACTAACTTGTATGGCTTTAAAAGAGGACTGGACAAATTTATGGAGGATAAGGCTATCAGTAGCTAATAGCCCTCCACAATCGGAGGCAGAAATGCTTCTGAATACCAATTGCTAGAAATTTCAGGAGGGGAGAGGGGAGAGTGCCCGCCTTCAGGTCCTGCTTGTGTGTTTCCCACAGACATCTGGTTGGCCACTGTGAGAAGGATGCTGGGCCAGATGGTTCATGGCCTCATCCAGCAGGTTTTTCTTATGTTCTTATGGATGTGCCTTTAACTTTATGGTAAAACTGAGGTAACAGAGCTACAAAAGTTGCTCACCCCCGGAGCTGTCTTGACGCACCCTGTAAACAGCACAATCCAGCTTGGTAACATGTAACACAACTGCAATCACCCTGATTTTCCTCATGATTTAGGGTACGCATAGAGCAGATGCCCACCCCTAGCAATGGCCTTACCCAACAAGTGATTTTTCTGTCCATTTTCTCATTCATGAAGCCATGCCTGTTGATACGAACAGCACTCAACAAAAATACAAAGGGACCATTGAAGCAAGAGGCCAGCACTTTTATTTTTTGCTTTCAAAGCCTTCTCTTCTTTTTTCAACTACAGGGAATAGGTTTATACACAGCATCTATAGGAATAAGGGGTTACTTTTAGGTTGAACTATGAACCCCTCCAGATGTCCTCTTTAATTGCACATTTGTGGTGATTCGCACTCGTGATGCTTCTGGTGCTGATCCTGCACCAAATACTGTTTCCGCCTGCAAAAGTTTTGGGGCTTTTACACTGCTTCATTTCCAATCAGTGCAGATCCTACAACTTCCTGCTGAAATGCCACAATTCTTTATACCACAAATGTTCTGCTTTATTTTTGTCCCACCTTTGTTCCACTACAGCCCCTCCAAATAGTAGGACAGTGGTACCTTGGTTCTTGAACGGCTTGGCTCCTGAACCAATCGGCTCCCGAATGCCGCAAACCTCGAAGTAAGTGTTCCGGTTTGCGAACGTTTTTCAGAAGCCCAACATCTGATGTGGCTTCCACTTGACTGCAGGAACTCCTGCGGCCAATCAGAACGGTTTTCGAACGGTTTCGGGAGTTGAAAAGACTCCCGGAACAGATTAAGTTCGAGAACCAAGGTACCACTGTAATGAGATAGCACTGGGGAACCTTGCAAAACCAAACTAAAACATAATAAATCTATCATGAAAGCACTACAGTATTACTGTGTCACACACTTGTTGTTTAGTCGTTTAGTTGTGTCTGACTCTTTGTGACCCCATGGACCAGAGCACGCCAGGCACTCCTGTCACGCACACATTCCCTGAAATAAAAGACCAGTATGGGGTGGCCTGTTTTGTTGTTGTACAAGAGCTGTGGATGTGGAGCCCCACAGGGGGCTGGATTAGATGACTTCTGGGGTCCCTTCCAACTCTACATTTCTATGATTCTATGTCCCTCTGGCATTGTGACTATTACTTTCCACAGGACAGCTTTAATAAAGACCACTGATATAGCTAATCAGACACCATGTGACTTTTCTGAAACTTAGTGATGAACCATGATGTGGATGTGTTTTGGACAAATCGAACTCTCAAAAGTGAGACATTATGGAATGCAAAGCTCACATGGATGATATCAAGCACTCTTGCACGTTTAGAAACTGTTGTAGATACAACCCAAATCCAGGGAAAGGTACTTTATTATGTAGCTCTCAACCCACACCACCAGCTGCCTCGTATAGCGTATTTGACCCTTGTTCAGCTCACGGTTCTCAACTGAGGTTAGTGATCTACCTCATCCTTGTATATTGCTAGTGATTTAGCTTCCGCTAAAACTATACTGTAGCCTGGAAGTGGGGAACCTTTTTCAGCCTTAGTTAACATTCCCCTCATAGCTCAACTTCTGGGGCAGTAGGCCACTGGTAAAGGTAAAGGTAAAGGTAAAGGGACCCCTGATCATTAGGTCCAGTCGTGGCCGACTCTGGGGTTGAGGCACTCATCTCACTTTATTGGCCGAGGGAGCCAGTGTACAACTTCCGGGTCATGTGGCCAGCATGACTAAGCTGCTTCTGGTGAACTAGAGCAGCACACAGAAATGCCGTTTACCTTCCCTCCAGAGCGGTACCTATTTATCTACTTGCACTTTTGACGTGCTTTCAAACTGCTAGGTTGGCAGGAGCAGGGACCGAGCAACGGGAGCTCACCCCGTTGCAGGGATTCGAACCGTCGACGTTCTGATTGGCAAGCCCTAGGCTCTGTGGTTTAACCCACAGTGCCACCCACGTCCCTAGGCCACTGGTAGGTGGGGCCAAAGCATAAGAAATAAGAAGAGTCTGCTGGATCAGGCCAGTGGCCCATCTAGTCCAGCATCCTGTTCTCACAATGGGAAAAAAGGAGGAGGACCTGAGCACAACAGAACTCTCCCTCCTGTGGTTTCCAGCAACTGGTATTCAGAAGCATCAGTGCCTCCTGTGGGAGCAAGTTCTGAAATTTAACTATGCATGAAGATGGACTTTCTTTTATCTGTTTTGAATCTTCTAACATTCAGCTTCATTGGATATCCTCAAGTTTTAATGTTACTATAGAGGCTTTGAATAGCTACTAGTCACAGTGGCTATGATCTGCCTCCACAGCTGGAGGCAGTAAAGCTTTTGAATGACACCACAAAGCCCTACCCCCTGTTCCTAGGTCCTTTGTGCTCACATTTTACTCCAGAGCTGTTGAAATATTTGTGAGTATCCCATGGCATCACTGCAGCTCAGCCAACTGCCAGAGGGCCTCATCTAAATAAATTGAAACTGGCAGCAGCTTTGACCTACAGGCTTCTGTGACATCACAGCATCTCAAGCAATGCCAAGGAGGCCTTGGAGATAGGCAGGAAACACCTAACCTGCCCCATATCCTCTACTTTGTTCTTTGCTATTGGGGACATAATATTTTGGGGGAAATTGGCAAAAAGTCATTTTCCACCATGGTTTATTTGGTAAAATTTAAAGCCTTGTTCACATTCCTACCCTTGAGGTTTGTGCCATAGAGCTGCCTTTGCCCTGGGAGTGAAGTAAAGATATTGTGGGGTGTGGAGAGGGAGGAGGATGTTGACTTAAAAGTATGGAAACCAAAATTCTGTGAAAAAAGCTTGCTTTAGTTTTCTTTTTCCTCACCTTTCTGTAACAGACATCTTTTCTGACTGTGTGGCAGAGATACCATCTCTGGATTGAAACCTATTTATTATTTTAATGAAAAGCAAGTTTGCCTCTGGTGAATGCATGCAGGCTTATGATACAATACCCTAAGGTGGAAGGGCAGGAACAATTACATTAATTCATTTCACGTAGAACTTTGGAAAAACTAAACATTGAGGCACCTCCTGCCATTGCATGGCCCTGTTCCAGTAGCATACCCTCTGGTGAAAATTGGGACACCCTATTCAACAACAACAACAACAACAACAACAACAACAACAACTACAACAGTTTTATTATTTATACCCTGCCTATCTGACTTGTATATAAAACATAAAAACACATATAAAAACATAGTAAAACATTAAACATTAAAATTATTCCCTATACAGGGCTGCCTTCAAATGTCTTCTAAAGGTTGTATAGTTACTTATCTCCTTGGCTCGGGGGGGTGGGGGGTCTCATAATTCCATACCCCCCAAGATTTCTCCAATAAAAATACAGTGGTACCTCGGGTTACATACGCTTCAGGTTACATACGCTTCAGGTTACAGACTCTGCTAACCCAGAAATAGTGCTTAAGAACTTTGCTTCAGGATGAGAACAGAAATTGTGCTCTGGCGGCGTGGCGGCAGTGGGAGGCCCCATTAGCTAAAGTGGTGCTTCAGGTTAAGAACAGTTTCAGGTTAAGAACGGACCTCCGGAACGAATTAAGTACTTAACCCGAGGTACCACTGTAGGGACATCCAAAGGAAAAGTGGGGCATTCTGGGATCAAATCAGAAACCAGGGTTGCTTCTGTAAATCCAAGACTGTCCCTGGAAAACAGGGACACTTGGAGGGTCTGTTATATGCACACCTAAAAAGGTAGGCTAGCTTTAAATAAAGACAAATATTCAGACCTGCACCCATTTTCATTTTTACAATGAAATGATTTAGAGTATTGCTATTGATGCTTAACTTCCCTTTTGTTCTTGCATGAAAGCACTTCGTGATGAGAGGACCGCATTTGCAAGCTGAACAATATGAATCTTTACTGCTGTTCTGGAAGTGGAAGGATCCATTTCCTGCCTTCTAACTAACTGGGGAGCTGCAAATTTCAAAAAGTGTCTTTGTTTCCTTTGGGTTTTTAAGATGAACTCTCAGATGCTGGCACTGGGCTGCCTATTGGCTACCTTGCTTTTGGCAGGGTGAGCCGTTTTTTTTGCCCCTGAATCGCTACTGCCCCTGCCCCTCCCCCCCCAGCGCTAAAAAAGCATTCCTCTCAGATCTTAAGAGCCCAGAAAGCATTCAGTGGCTACCTGTCCTTTTAAACAGGCGGTTATCTTAAGAAGGAGATGCCTTAAGAAGGTCATTACTCCAGTCTAATTTCAAAGTGGCACCAAAATGAAGGGTTGCCTTTGTGTGGGATTAATTTAAAAACCTCAGGATTTGATGTCAGTGGGAAAGAAGCAGCGTGGGATTCATAATGCTGCCTTCTCCCGCTCCTGGCCAGCGCCTGCAGCTAATTTCTTAGGAGATGAAAACTCTGACAAGCCCTTCAGTTAAGCTGAGAGCAGGCAGCCGTCCAGTAACACCCACAGGCCTTACAGGCATCCTGTGACCCCCTTAGAAAAGTCACATTCACTTTGCTCTTGAGAAAGGAAAAATAGCGCTACGGGCATTTTGTTTTAAATCATGTGAAATAAGGAAATGTGAGGATGTGAAAATGAAGTGAAAAAACTTGGAATTCATTTCCTCCCTTTGCCAGAGACTCAAAAGCAAAAAAAAAGAAAAGGAAAGAAAGAAAGCTTCATTTTGAAAGTGTGTGTAAAAACCGGATAGATTCACCAGTAGGCAGTGACTACAAAATGCTTAAGGTAAAATATGTAAATATGTAAAATAATCTCTTGAAAGCCATCTCCTTTTGCGCCTGAAAGAGTTTTTTTGGGTGCTTCTTTTCTTTCTTTCTTTTTGTTTCGTTAAAGCATCCTTATTTCTGAGCGGCATTAATAGAAAAAGTTACTCTTTAGCAAAACAAAACAACAACAAAAGGCAGGCGACATTCAGAGGAAGAAAGGGAGGTTTGAGAATGAATCTTCACGCAGATAAAGGGGAAGAAAAAGGGGAGATTTGCAACTTCCTTGTTCTTCAGCTGCCCTTTTAGTAATAATATGAATTATAATAATGTAACATGCAAATTACAGAATTCAATTTTTTGAAAGGGTTAGTTTCACCACGAAGCAGTGCAGGAGGACAGTGCCAAGGCAGCCAGTTCTCTTGTTTCATTCTGGAGCCGAGTTTCCTTTTTTTACTATTACGCCTTTCAACTCAGACATGCTTTTTATCTCTTTTGGCAAAGCAGATCCAACCCAATTTCCTTTTTCCTATGACAGAGGTCTATACAAAGGCACATTCTGATTTCAGCGTATCAGTTGGCTAAGCACCGCTAATCCTCTTCCAAACGCCTAACCTTTAATATAAGTGTTCTACCTTGGGAACCCATTGGGGATGTTCAAATAAAAAATTTCTGGATACCGCGTCTTTAGAATCTTAAAGCTTCTCCAAATCATCAACACTTAGACTGAATTACCATAATTATAGTTTAAAGAAAACATGTCTCGTTTATGCTTTTCTTTCTTTCTTTCTTTCTTTCTTTCTTTCTTTCTTTCTTTCTTTCTTTCTTTCTTTCTTTCTTTCTTTCTTTCTTTCTTTCTTTCCATGTGATGTGTAGGCTAATAATAATAATAATAATAATAATAATAATAATAATTATAATAAAAAATTTCAGCACCAAAATAGCCTAACATCAGGGACAAAAAGAGTGAGGTGCAGGAAGAGGTAAAATAAAGAAACAAAAGTCAACAAAAAAACATTTGATTGCCAAACTTACTGTGTACATTGAGTTTGTAGATTTAATAAATGGTCCACGGGCATCTGAAAAGCACATACAGTATTGGGCAGGCCTCACTGGGGAGAGTATTGCATGGTGCCACCATCATTGGAAGATACTGCCTGATTTCTAGTTGTCAAGGGCAACTGAAGCAGGATTTCTGATGCTGAATGGAAAGCACAAGGTGTATCTGTGGCACTGGTGTGATGACAACCTTTATCCCCACCCCCGCAACCTACATTTAAAGCAGCATTGTACCACTTGAAGCAGTCATGAGTTCACTCAAAGAACCCTGGGAGCTGTAGTTTGTTGAAGGCGTTGAGAGCTGTTAAGAGACCCCCCCCCTTTCCCTCAAAGACCTACAATTCACAGAGTTGTCTATCAATCCCTCTTCCCAGAGAATTCTGAGAATTGTAGCTCTGTGAGGGGTTTCCTAACAATTCCCAGGATCCTTGGGGGGGCAGCCACAGAGATAAGGAAAGCAGAGTTATTCCATTGTCAGGAGAAGTCACTTCCTGGTTCGCATGGAGAAGACGTTTTCAGTGGAGCCCAGCAATGGAAGTGTGCCGCTGTATTGAGGCAGCACTGGGTGTTGAAATTTTGTGCCCCAAACAATTTCATGCCTGGGGCAACTGCCCATGTTATACCACTGTCTGCTTTGCACCCTAAATATTTTCACCTCAATGAGAGGTGTCCTTGAAATCTAATAAGTCCTCTTTCTTGTTTGGTTGGAGGATAGTGAAGGCCAGGGGTGTGGTGTGTGTGCAGAATCTACCCTACTGTACAAAGAAAATTTCATATTAATTTGCTCCACCCACTTTCCCCACTGGACCCACCCGCCACCAGCATGTGGCTGCCCAGAAGGGCATGTGGCTATCAGGCTGAAAAAGTTTCCCCACCCAATTTAGATGCTTAAATTAAAGCAGTTTACGAACTGTGGAAGATAAGTGCCACAAGGCACAAGATGGAGAGTGCATGAGATTTGAGAATCCTCAAATAACAAGACAATTCCTTCACTTGCTTTGAAAAAACAAAGGGGTAATTGCTGTAGAGACAGGAGGTATGCTTGGTGGTGCTTGTTTTTATTTAGTTCTTACAGTTGGCTATTGCCTATTCAACCAAGGTCTCTGGGCTGTTTGGTTTTTTTTAAAAAAGTCAAAAGATAATTGCTTTTGTTGGAATAGTACATGGAGAGCCCTTAAACCTTGCATCAGCTTAAGCAAAATAGTGAAATGTGAAATAAAATGGCCACTGGGGCAGGGAAGGAAGTCAATGAGCATTGTGGGGACAGGGAAGATGAATTGTTCCCTGATGTTCCCTGCCCACATGTACCCACCAGCTCCTAACATAATGCCGTGATCCCCATGTGCAAAACATGACAGCGATGCTCCATCCAGGAAGAAGTCCTCCCTCGTTGCCAATGGGATATCACAGGCTCCCTCTAGCTGGGTGCGTGGGGCAGAGTCACACATGTCCATTCCACAGAATGCTTGCAATAGTGATGTATGGGGCTCCATTCATTGTTGGGGTAAGAGCTGCCCTTTCTTAGTATCAACATATATCGATTGGTGTGCCGGGAAAATGTGATTCCTCCAGCGGAAGCACTGCCTTCAGGGAAGATGATTAGGACAAATGAGTAGCAACTGAGCAAAAATGCAATTGCAAACCCAACGCACACACACACTCTGCAATCATCTGGAAATGTCTTGGTGCCCAAATCGTGAGAGGAAGATACCTGCTTGTTAAAGTAGCTGTAGCCACAGCAATATATAGATTGCTTAATAGTTTCTCTGTTGTTGCCTTTTGGTCTCGTAAAGAATAATAATACTGTATTCAGTGTGAAAGAAACCTCAGTTTTCAGCTTCCTGTTAGCTTCCATATATTTTTTTTAAGGGAGGAAGGTTTCTGGCTGCAATCCTACCCACACTTACCTGGGGAGTAAGTCCCACTGAAGGCAACAGGGCTTCTCATGAGACATGTATAGGATTGCAGGGTTGTTCTATTTCCCTGTCTCTGTAAAATGCACTTCGAAATCTTAGCCTGTGTCCAGAGGTGATGAAAAACAGCTGCCCCCCCCACATGAGTTTCGCTCCCTTTGTTCCTGCTCTAACCTTAAGATTATAGAGGAAAGCCGTAAGTATAGTTAAGAGCCTCACTGCAGCATTTCACCTAATAAAAAAGATACATCAAAATATACGTTGATGATGTAAAAACAAGCTATTTAAACCATATTATTTCCCCCCACTTTGGAGTGCTGGGGAAATGAGATAGCTTGCTGGTGTTTTCCTTTCAGAAGTTAGAAGCAAATCTCTCTCGTTTTTGTGATCATTTCTCTTCTTTTAATACATTTCCCCTAGTTGAGGAGTATGGATCAGAAACTCACAAGGAAAACTGATGCCCTTTCCTGCAGCTAAATTAACCGGAATCACGTGGAAAACAATCTGAGCCTTGTATGAAAAGGGGAGCCATTAAAACTAGCCCAGAGCGATGGACTGCACCCAATATCACTAGAACAGCACACACTGCAGATGTGGAGGGTGGCTTTCAGGCATACTGAGCTGTGTTGTATAGCTACAATTAAAATCAACTCCTCTGCCAAAAAATAAAAGGGAGGAGGGTAGAAGGAGAACATCAAAGACAGATTGAAATGTGTAGTTAGTAATAAGAGTGGTCTCCTCTTGAACCAAGCCCTGCAGCCATCCATGGCCCCCTTGTTAATGAGAAATTTTGACCTCTGGTTTGTAAGTTAAACTTGTAATCCCAGCTAATGAAGTAAATCAATCCCAACTTCAGACTGTTGTTCCCATTTTTCTTTGCTCACTGGTGTCTGGGAGTTTAGCATCCAGGTCTGCAAACATGATATGGAATTTTTAAAAAGAGAAAATAGTTTATAGCCTCAGATTCGGCAGACTTAACGGTGGCTTTTGGCTGAGAAATAAATCAGATTTAACATGCACTTGCAAAAAACACACACATCATAACAGGTGGGTGTTCTTAACTGCCTGTAAATATAATCTTATTGATTTCTTTATATTTCTGTCTTACCACTTCCTCAGGGATGCCTTGCACAGCCATATATGAACACAGGAATTCCAGTTTTAATTGGGAAACAATTTGGCTGCTCCAAAGTCTGTTTCAGATATCCATTTATACTTTACCCTGAAAATTTAAACCATTTGTTTTTACTCAGAAGAATATCATATTAATTCCACACACCCCAATTCAAGCATGCTTAGGATTGGAGCCTTAGTTAATAATGAACCTTGTTCAGAAGCAATGGAGGAAACTTCCCATTTTGGCTTCTCTGCTTCTCATTTTTCCAGTCTGAAATCCAGTCCTCCACATTTCTGGCTCTTCAAAACTCGTAATGACTGATCCCAATGGCTTCCTGTAGATGTTGAAAAGCACATCCGCTCCCCTTCCCTGGGGTGATGGGGAGGTGTTGCAGACCAGCATCTGGGACCTCCAGTGACCTGACTTGGGACAGAGGGATGCCGCCCACGTCATGGGGATTCCTGACCACGTCACGCCTCCAGCTGTCTGATAGACATGACCGGGTGCATGGCCGCAGGCCGGTTAAACTGCGGCGCGGCCAGGGGGCAACCTCCCAATATTACTTTCTGGACATGAACCTGGAGGTAAGAATGGAATCATTCTGCAGAGCTGACCCAGAAGGACACCATGGTATCAAAAGCCACTGAGAGATTGAACAGTGTTGCACTCCCTCTTTCTGCCTCTCTCTATAAAGATCACCCATCAGGGCATCCCAGGTGTATTTGGTCCAAATGTAGGCCTGGAGCCAGACTGAAATGGATCTAGATAATCAGTTTCATCCAGGAATATCTGCAACAGCTCTACCACTACCCTCACAATCACCTTCCCCAGGAAGGTGAGTCCAGGGCTGCCTCCCCCCCCCCCTCAAAGTGCCCACACCATCACCACCTTTAAGGTGTCAGGCACCACCTGCTCACAGAAAGGCACATTCCCTCACCCTGAACCCACCTGGTCACCCTGAACCCCCTCTGGCTCAATTTCACCAACCATGATGGGCAGAAATCAAGAAGGCAAGTAGTCAGGCACATCCACACAAGCACCTTCTCCATGTCAACAGGCTGCATAAATGGAAAGTGATCCCACAAAAAATCAGAAAGGTAACACTGGACACCTCATTTGGGACTATAGCCATAATGGAAGCATCAAAATCGCTGTGGAGTTGAGTGACTTTATTTTCAAAATGATGAGCTAGATGGTCACAGCATCCTTCTGTTACCTCCAGGGAGAGAACAGGTTGCAGACAACCCAAAAAACTGCCAGATTATTCCTTGAGGATGCAATAGAAACAGCAAACTAAGACTTCTTCACTGCCTTTATTGCCACATGGAAGGTGCAGTTATGCAGTACTTGGTCATTCTCAGAGTGAAATCTACACCGCCGGCTCTGTCACCCAGCCTTTGCAAGAGGAAGCCAGTTTTCACCCATGCAGGTATCCCTTGCTCTGAATTGAAATGCCCAAGAGTTTCAATTTTGATTTTTAAAAAATGGATTTGTAACTGTAACCTTCAGCAGATGACTTATTTTTACCCTGAGTCTCATTACGACATGGCTGCCTTCTCAGGCACAAGCTGACATATTTTTTTTGATACGTGGGTGGCTGTAAGTAAGCAGTAAGTTTAAATCTTTCCTCTTGTCTCAGGCGGGAATCACCCCACGCAAGCAATGACATCTGAAGCTTAAGATGGAAGCATTGTTGTAATGAGACCCAAGGTCAATATAAGTTATCAGCTTGGAAAAACAGCAGTTGCTTGAGACCTAGTGACCAAGGGCACCTACTGTTCAACACCAATATGTAAGTTGCTATCAGGAATATCGTTTCAAGGACCAAATCATGAATGCATTCCTGAACGTCAGCATCCCTACATATCATGCAGAGATGATATATATTATTGAAAAAGTAATATTATTATGTTATTATTTATTAAATTTCTAAACCACCCTATACCCATAGATCTCAGGGCAGTTCACAACACAGAATTACAATATAAAACCCCCCACAAAATTCATAATAAATAAAACCAAAACCAACTCAATTATTCCCCCCCTTCCACAACACATTTTTAAAGTTCATTAGATATCAACCAGCCAAAGGCCTGGTTAAAAAGGAATGCTTTCTCAAGGCACCTAAAGGTGTATAATGAAGGCACCAGCCAAACCTCCCGGAGGAGAGCATTCTACAAATGGGGAGCTGCTGCAGAAAAGATCCATTTTTGTTTTGCCACCCTCTGGACCTGTTGTGGAAGAGGCACATGAAGAAGGGCCTCAGAAGGTGATCTCAGGGTCTAGGTAGGTATGGAGAGAGGCGGTGTTTAGCCAGGAGAAGAGGAGACGGAGAGGTGATATGAGAGCTATCTTTATTTATCTGAAGGGCTGTAGCATGGGAGACTACAAGCAGAAAGCTTGTTTTCTGCTGCTCCAAAGGGTAGGACCAGAGCCAATGGTTTCAAATGACAAGAAAGAATACTCCAAATAAATTTTAGGAAGAATTTTCTAGTGGTAAGAGCTGTTGAACAGTGGGATGGACTCTTCTTCAGTGGAGGTTTTTAAACAGAAGTTGGATTGCCACCTGTCAGGGATTATTTAGGTGTGATTCTGGCATTGTAGGGGGTTGGAGTAGATGACTCATGGGGTACCCTTCCAGCTCTACAATTCTATGATTAATGGTTCATTGCAAATGTACCCATGATTTCCTGAATATGATTCAGTGATCAGGAGTGCCTTGCTGACTTATGTGTACCTTCTCTCTTTAGTGTGAGAATTCCTCCTTTCTTTTTTGGAGCTAAGTATAGTTGATGCTGCTTCTGCTAACTACATCTAGCACCAAACCATAGTTTTCAACCATAGTTAGAAGCCTCCAGCTTGTCTGGCCTTCCTGATTTTCTAAGCACACATAAGGAGAAAGGGCAGTGTTGAATCCACTTCAAGCCAATGTCTGTGCAGATGTAACAACTGAGCATGGTTAAGCTGGTAAAGCGAATTTGTATGGCAGAGAGGAGAGGTTGTGGGAGAGGAAGGCCTGATCGGCTAACCATGGCCAAGGAATACTAACCATGGTTATATCTGCCTCAATCCATGATTCAGAATATCTTAATTCCTGGAAATCTGTTTTCCCCCCAAGCGTTAACTGTGTCTTATCTAATCAACATTGTTTGTTTTTCTTCATCAAGCAACGTTTCGTCTTGGACTATAAATGTGATGTTTATACTCACTGACATGTACATGGACCTGGATGCATACATGTATATGTGTGATAGTATATGTTGAAATAGTTTGTGGTCTTTCCCCCCTGCCTCTCTTTTCGGGGGCCTAAAAATATTATGGATTTCTTGGTCCTCTCTTAGAAGCTAATTGCAGCACAATATAAACGAGAGTTTACCATAACCTACTTTTCTGCACTCGATTTGAAAGCAGCTCGGTTAATTTTGACAACAAGTGGAAAAGCACAGCAGTGGCTCTATTCACAAATGATATACCTTGGTATATGGGGGATCCTGTTGAGAAGAACTTCACAAATAATCATGGTTTATTAGCTGCACAGTCTTTCCCCCTTTGTTTCTATTCATTTAATTTAAAGTGAAGCAACTCAGCATGCAAAACTAAAATTAGCTGCAAAGGGGGGGGAAAGGTGGAAGTGAATAAACAGGAAAATCCATTAGAGTCGATGGGTTATTGGATCCCTTGCCATTCCCTCAGATGGCGGCCTATTAAAAGTGGTAATGCTTACCTCAGGCGTAGCCTCGAGGGCCAAAATAAGGCCAAGGCACGCATATTTCACATGCATCAGACAGAAGAATTAAATAGACCAATGTTCCCTAAAAGACTGAAGTACATCTCTTTCTGACGTTCATCTTGGGCAAAAATTCATTGATCTCAGTATGTCCCTTGGCAATTATAAAATATTAAACCCAAGTCACACTTTTCTAGTTGGCTTAATTTCCCCCCCTCTATTCGGAGCTTTCTATTTGATCAATCTTAACAAGTTAAGAATAACATCTAATAATAAAATAAAATAAAAAACATACATTTTTAAAAAAAGTTTGTGCATTTGACAATCCTTTTTAGGTTTTATGATTTGCAATGCTGTTTTATTGCATTAAAAGAGATCTATGCCCAGCTTTGGGTGTGTGTGTGTGTTGAAATCTGTTTCTGTATCTATTTTAATGATCAGAGCATTTTAATTTTTCTTACACCTTATTACAGGAAGTAGAAATTATATTTTACAGTGAATATTTTCTATTTTACTCGCAGATTTTTTAATTACTAGGAAGCCCATCTTGCAACTGCTGCTTCTCCTGATATATTTTTTCCTCTTCATTGGACAAGGCTGTATGACAGGAACACGTTAAATGATTACATTCTAATTCTTTTGAAGGTGATTAAAAAAAACCCTTATTTGTTGGCTTCTATAAAATGATTTGGCTGGTGATAGCTTTATGAAGTATTTAAAAGTGATCCAGTTTGTTTGAAAAAAACAAACCCATTTGAACCCAGAAAAGGAAATAATTATGTCCAAACCTTCTTAGGTAACCTCAATTTTGAATGCCCACTTATTCTATTATCAGAGAAGAGACCAAAAAGACTGATTTAATGATAGCAGGAACCAACGTGTATGGAGGGAAGCAGTTCTGAAAAGCGCGAGCAGAGGATCAAAACTTAGGGTGGCAGCCATCTTGACATCGGTTGTTGACAGTCAGTGTAGACAGTACTAGATGGACCAATGGTTTAACTCGGTGTAAGGCAGCTTTCTGTGTTTCTATGTTCTTATCATTTTGCAAGGTTTCACAGAGAATGGTATCCAAAGACAGTCTTCATGTATCTAGAAACTCACTCATGAACATATGAAGCCACCTTAATCCATGTTTAAGCATTCAAAGAATGGATGGCTGCTTAAAGGAGTCACGGCCAACTCTGTGCCCTCCATTTGTTTGTTGTTGGGCTACAGCTCCCATCGACCTTTGGCCATACTGGCTGGGGCTGGTGGGAGTTGGAGCCCCACAACATCTGGAGGCAGCCATGTTAGCTACCTGGCATAAAACAAATAGGTCCAGAGGGGCCTGTCTCCTGAATTTGCTTAGCAACACCACTGTGATCATTAAGAAGAACTTTCAGGTGATAAGAGCTGTTCAACAGGGGAACAGATGACCTTGGAAGGTGGTGGACTCCCCTTCCTTGGAGATCTTTCAACAGAGATTGGATGGCTCTCTGTCAGGGGTTCTTTCAGCTGTGATTCCTGCATTACAGGGGGTTGGACTAGATTACTGTTGCGATCCCTCCCAACATTACAATTCTAGGATTCTATGCTTTCTTCCTGATTGTAGGAAGACTTGAAGTGACTTCTGTCAAGCGTGCCTTACAACTACGGGGCCAAATGTCCCGTATCACAGATCTCTCTTTGAAGCCACCCTCTGTTTGCAGGACTGTCTGGTCCAAGTCTAGTTTAAAGAACCCCAAGGAGCAGGACCTACAGGGGTGGCCTGGAAGCTGCCTTTCAGCAAGGAGCACCAGGAGAGCAGACTGAACAGGAACACAGCAAGTTACCAGGCCACAACCTCCCGCACTGCAGGGGTGGGGCAGGAAAGTATTACATTATTTATACAGATACATTATTTCTAAGGGTGTGTACTCACCATGCATTTAAAGCAGATGTGAACCCCTCCCCCAAGAAAGAACATTGGGAACTGTAGTTTAATAAGGGTGCTGGGAACTATAGCTCCATGTGTGGTGAACTGCAGTTCTTTTTTTGCAGGTGCTTGCTTAAAATGCATGTTGTGTACATCACCTAGACATATAAACCAGGATATGCGTTATGAAAAACTGTGCCCTCTTTGCCCTAATTTTTTTTTTGCAAGGTGTTTGGGTGTGTGATGCCTAGATGGTTTCACTAGCTTAGAGACCCTTCAGATCTTCCTGCTCAGTAAGGGAAGACCAGAAGGTGGAGCGGCTAAGAACTGGGATGATTCTGGGGTGGGACCAGCACATGTACCTCTTGTCCCCTGCCTCACTTGCTGCTCTCGTGCATTCTTTGAGCAGGGTTTCTTTATATGGAGCTCCAACCATTGGTGTGCCTAGACCGTGTGCTCTCTAAAAAGCTGGGAGTGACTCTCTAGCTGGTCCCAGGCAGAAGGCCTCTTTCTGTCCACTGTGTAAGGTCCTTTAAGTGGGCATGTTCCCTGCCATAGAGACCACCTGGGACCACCTGCACAGCAAGCATGTGCTCTCCCACTGAGCAACTGTCCCTCCTGTTGAGTGCAGGAGTACTTTTGACCTTTTGTCTTTGAACAACTGATTGCTCTGCTGCTCTGCAAACTGCCTTTAGGAACCCTTCAGTTTCAAAAGTGGTTTGCCATGCACCTTGGGAGACCACAGAATCCAAAAATGCAAGTCCAAATCTTTCTTCGACATGAAGAATGAATGGTGTGATCCTCTGCATATTAGCAAACTTTCAGAATAGAAAAATTGAATTATTAAGGGATGCTGATAGCAGTGTACAAATATATTTGTTTTATGTTGTAATGCCATTTTGTTTCTGTTAGTAATTTATATATATATATATATATATATAGAGAGAGAGAGAGAGAGAGAGAGAGAGAGAGAGAGAGAGAGAGAGAGCGCTGTTCACTGCTATCTAATTAAATGTAAACTAATTTGTAGACTGGAGGTTTTCAAAACAGCGAAGGCTCCAGTTCTTTTATTTTACACTCTTGGCATTCAAGAAGTTGCATTCAATATGATGCAGGTGATGTGTAGGAGTTGGATTAATTTTCAAAGGAAAAATTGAAACAAGCAAATTGAACCAAAGTAAATGATTTTCTCTGTTCAGTTAGCAAAGGTGATGATTAGCTGGTAAAGTTCAGCTTGGAAAAACTGAAGTGCTGATGGAAGAATTTGCCTGTGAGCAGAGCCCCATTCTGTGATATGGCTTTCTAAGCTGTTGACCCTTTAGCCACCCGCTCCATGAGCAGAATGATGGGCAGGAGGTCACTGGGCTTCCATTCACGTGTGCTCATACATACGTCTCTTCTGGATCCACATTAATCCATGAATTTTAAAAAAAGAAATCTGCAAGGAAACCCATATTTAAAACATGCATTTTGACTTATTTTCCTCTCAAATATGAATTCATACTCTAGAGTCCTGTAGTAGATGGACCAATGGTCTTTTTACTTATTATGTATTTTACCAAGTTTCACAGAGGATGGTGTCACAGTGGGCAGGTCTGGTCTGTGATATTTTGTGCTCAAGCCAGAGGACAAGATGGTGCCCTCCTCCCCACTCCGTATGCAGAAGATGACTGGACTGGTGGTTGAACGTGACCTCAGCACTGGTCACATCCTCCATTGCAGCAGGAGAGTTTAGGGTCCCAGGTCAGGCTGAGTGGTGAGCACAGCTCCATCCTCCCAACAGGAGCTATAATATTATGATTCTATAATATGAATAGCTTCCCAGAAGTGTTTGGTATGCCACCATGGAGTGAGAGTCAGGATACTGGGCTAGATAGGCCTTTGGTTTGATCCAGCAAGGTTGCTCCTATATTCATAACTCATAATTGTCCTGTGACAACAGGCAATCATGGTATTCCACCTACCCACCACCACTCCAAGTATCATTAGGTTTGCCCGTTAGGAAAGTGTTCCTGGCCACAAAATATTACGTCTTGAGTTCTGGGAGAAGGCCAAGATATTGCAACAGAAGCATCACTTTGAGGAAGGATTCTGCCTTGCTAGCTGCCTGTCCCAACAATCCCGGAACAATCCCGATGTTCTGCACTACAACTCCCATCAGCTCCAGCATTATACAAACCATGTTTCCTGGGGCTGTTGGTAATTGTAGTCCAAAATATCAGCAGGCCGAGGAAGACTGATTTGTGGCAAGCAGCAAATGATTAACAGTTGCATGTCTATTGGACAGAACCTTGCTTTCGTTTGTTTGGGGAAAGCCCTATGGCACATGTGCCCATCGAACCGTCTTTTAAAAAATCTTCACGTCTGGTTTCCTGGGGTGCCATACTTTTAATAGCATCTGGACCTGCAGAAAATAACCGGGTTTCTTAAATGCCATCTTGATTTAAGGAGATTTCACGTTGCTAATAGATATGTTATGGTATTCACATGATAATTGCAGTTATCACATAATAATTTGAAATTGCTCTCATTGGTCCTAATGGCTCACTGCCTCTCATGACCTAAGGCACTTACCTAATCTTGAGAGCCATTCTAGAACTAGAGGAGCGTATTACGGCCTGGGTGTTTTCTATTAGGTGATTGCTATTGAAGGCACGAATTGGCTTTTTGTCATTTCGCCTTCTAAGCCATTCCCAAAACAAGCTATGTATTTACGATTTGTTACATTTCTATCCCATTTTCCTTCCTTGATGAAACTCCAGGCAGTATAGAGTGGGAATGGAGGCAAGGGGCCCCAGGTGATCTCCTGTTTTGGCACTGACCAGACGCAGACCTGCTTAGCTTCAGTAAGCCTCTATCGCATGGCCTTCAGACCTGCAGCTTGGGAGGTTGCAGGTATTGTCAAGTAGGGTAAATGATGGTTGGGTGAAATCACAAAAAGAGTGTTGCTGCAGGCTTTCCTTCATTGGAATGAGCCCATGACCTCTTTTCATTACCCTGTCATTCATTATAGGTGACATGATAGAAGTTTATAAAATGATGCACGGCATGGAGAAAGTGGAGAGAGTGTTTCCCCCCCTCCTGATAACATTAAAACTCACGGACATTCAATGAAGCTGAATGTTGGACGATTCAGGACAGTCAAATAGAAAGCCCTTCTTCATGCAGCGCATCATTAAACTATGAAACTTGCTCCCACAGGAGGCAGTGATCAGTGGTGGGCTTTGGGCTCTCAGATTTCAGCGGTGCCCTGCGCAAAGCTAAAATTTGGTAGCCTCCCCACCTCTCTCACTCCGTTCTACTGCATTATTGTGGTGCCCCCTGCAGCAAGGCACTCAGTTGCAACAGGTGCACCACCCTAAAACTGCCTTTGCAGTGATGGCCACCAAGCTGGATAGCTATAATGGAAGATGAGAGAAATTCATAGAGGAGAAGGAAGGCTATTGATGGCTGATAGCCGTGATGGCTGTGCCCTGCCTCCATAGCTGGAGGCAGAAATGTTTCTGAATACCAGTTGCTGGAAACCGCAGGAGGGGAGAGGGCTCTTATGCTAGAGTCCTGCTTGTGGGCTCCTCGTTGGGGCATCTGGCTGGCCACTGTGAGAACTAGATGGGCCTGATTGTCCTGATCCAGCAGAGCTCATCTTATGTTCTAATCTTCCAATCCCAATCCCACCCCCATTCTTTGCCTTAAAGAATTTTGATGGTAGACATACTACATCTGCTGCAGAACCCAATTGCTGTTACATCTCATACTCACATTTGGGTTATACAGACTTGCAGCATACACACAAGTTTGGCTATGTGTTGGCATTGTTTTCTCTTATTTGTCATCTGCCTGCGTACTGGACTATGCATTTGCTTATAAAATAAATGGAATGGAATTATCCTAAAACTCCATCCATCACATTTAGGAATTCTTAGCTGGTTACCAGTGCTCCTTAATGAAATGCACATTTTTTGTTATTAAATCAGAACTTTAAAATTGTTTACATGTTTTCACAGGTTCAATGTACCATGTATGTGATGTTCTTGTCAAAAACTTACAGCTTTGCAACGTATTTTGTGGTACAGAATGTGTAACTTCATTTGTCAAAATGGCTGAATGCAAAGAGCATCTTAACTACTCACTTAATTATTATTTTTTAAAGGTTTTGGATGGCTGGTTACCATAGTACTGACCCCACAGTCACCTCTCTCTTGTACCTGGGCATTTTTGATCTGTAGTCTTAGCATCCAGAATTGTTGCTTCCTTTGGAGTTTCAGCAGCTAAATAAGTTGCAGGCCCTTCAGCTATTCTCATAAAAATTTGCTTCCAGACAACATGGTCTGTTTATTGTGTAATAATCGAAATGGCACTAAATTGCAATGATTGTTGAACACTTAGGAATTGCATTAACCACTTAGCCGCTAAACTCATTTCTCTGTTTTTTCCTCAGTTCTTCTCATTCAGAAGTGCTGGGTTTTATTTCTACCTGTCTTAGTGCTGTTTGCTTTGACACCAAGAAACATTGTGGCCTGTCACACACATCTTTTAGTCTGTTGGCTGTGACCTTGACTTAGAATTTTCCAGATGTTTTAAAGAGCTGTGAAACTGATACAGTATCTGAACACCCACACACCCACACACCCACACACAGTTGGGGAGAGAAAGTGAGGATACTGTATCTGTTCTTGGGGCTGTTTTGGGGACATTTTGTTGCTTCAAACAACTGAGAGGGTGCCCAGGAAGGATGCCTTTTCATGTTGCAGAATGTGTTTTCATCTGCATGCCCAGCATTCCAACATAGCACTGGATCCTAAAATGGATCGGACACTTCTTCACTGGTGAGCCTAGTGCTATGGTCACTGCCAAAGAGACTGCCTGTATCTCTTGTGCACTTTGACCAGCCTTCAGGCTCATCCACAATTTCATTTAATGTGGATAGGGATCTCCCTGTACCGCCATTAATTTTCCATTGCCCATACAACGTTTTCCTCCAAATCACTACATTCTCACACTCTCCCCTCCCTCAGTCTGGATTTACTCGTACCAGGGATACTCTAACAATAAGAGAGTATGAGGCAACCCAGATTGATGAAGGGGAAAATGTGGGATGGCAGTGATATGGAGGAAGAATGTAATGTGGACAACAGAGAATTAATAGAAGTACAGGAAGCTCCCTATCCACATTAAACAACAGTGTGGATGAGTCCCTAGATAAGCCCTCTTCGCTATCTTCTTTGAAAGGGGAACAATAAAGGAGAAGTAAGCCAGTGGTGGACCTCAGGGTCTCAAATTTCAGTGGCGTACTGAGTGACACCAACATTTGGTGCCCCCTGCCTCTCAACTTCCATTCTACATCATAGTTGCAGCACCCCCTGCGGTGCCCCCGAGACTCCATGCCCATTGCGGCTGAACCAGTTGCACTCCCCAAATCCGCCTCTGAATAAGCTGTTTCCCTTCCTGCATTCTCTAGATTTCCTACATCTCTTGCTGTGGGATGTCCACTTCTCCCCGCATTTAAGCAATATGGGGATGTTATTTTGGAACTGGACTATAGTCAAATGTGAAAAATTTAATCAAAGTTCTATAAAAAGTGCTTTACACATCTCACGTATCCTTACAACAACCCTGCAGATGACAGAGAGGGAGGTAGAGAGGTTTGCCAGTTCATAGCTCAGTCTCCTAAAACACTATCATTTAATGAAAGAACTAGACAAAATATTGTTGAATACATTTCCCTCTAGAAATCTGTCGCTTTCCCCCTTCCTCATCTGCCTGGTGATAATGCTTCTACAGTGGAAGCTCGGGTTGCGAACGTGATCTGTGCGAGAGGCACGTTCGCAACCTGCACCATTCTCAACCCACAGCGCCACGTCTGCGCACGTGCAGGTCACAATTCGGTGCCTCTGCACATGCGCAAAGTGCAATTTAGTGCTTCTGCGCATGCATGCGCGCTGAAACCCAGAAGTAAGCCGTTATGGTACTTCCGGGTTTGGAGCGGTGCGCAACCCAAAATCGTGTAACCTGAAGCATCTGTAACCTGAGGTACCACTGAACTTAATTACAGCCCCGCCCCCAATTTCTACTTAGATTTTTTTTAAAAAACCCCACAACCTGGTCACTTCCAAGAAACTTTGTTAGTATAGTCAAAATATTGGAGGGGCATTTCCCTGAGAGGTGCATCCTCTGTGTTGATTTGTATCTCTGAAATAGGAATGGGAAGAGCGAGAGAAAGAATGAGGGAGGGCTGCCTTTCTCTCCATGTTAAACCATGTTGAAATCCTACAAAACCAACAAGGCAGCTGGCATGATGATGCGATGCAGGTAAGGAAGAGTTAACCGGGAGCAGAGCGGGGGATGGCTGGGGGGCAGGAGTGCTTCAGAACAGAGCAGTGTTCGTGCGAAGGCAAGTCATTTCCCGAAACACTGCAGACACATGGCCTCCGGCTGTCTAAAACCTTTGGAGACCAAAATGGCTCGCAGGAGTTAGAAGTAATAAGGTGTTTTTTCCCTGCTTTCCCCTTCACTGAAATTCTGTGAGGTTGCTATAGATTACCAAAGGAACAATGTGGCTGCTTTTCCCCCTTCCTGCGTGTGAGCACGCCTGTGTTTTATATGGGTATTAAGATCCATTACAATCTGACATTTTTAAGATTGGTGATCCTGTAGTTTGGTGTTAAATTGAAGTTGTTTGTTTTTGAATCTAATTCTTTCATTTTTCAAAGGTGGTGGGGAGGCAGCTATGCTGCACTGAGAGCTTACTGAGCTATGCCAGGATTTAGTGATTTGATTCGAATCTCTCTCTCTCTCTCTCTCTCTCTCTCTCTCTCTCTCTCTCTCTCTCTCTCTCACACACACACACACACACACACACACAAATTGAGACACAATTATTCTTTTAAAAAATATCCCCAAATCATTCAAATTATCTGTGGCACATTATATCTGTGTTTCCTCCCCCCCCTTTTTCTCTGTGTGTGTTTCAGGTAGGTATTGGAGAGATCTTCTACAGATGCTTGCCTTAATGCATTCCTTACATGATACCGTTTGGACAATGGTCTGCCCAGCATTTCTTATGCCTAATACAGCCTGTTCATGATTATGATAACTCTATATGTCTGCAGCAGCTAAATAAACACCACATCAAGTAAATTACTGCAGCTCTGCTCTTAGGGCCAGGAGGAATTCTGAAGGACATCTGTTAGCTCTTTCTCAAACGCCCGAGCCTCAGTCTTGGGTTCCAAACCTTTCTGTTGTTAATTACTACTTGAAGTATATGAAATAGCCGTGGAGATGTCCTCAGGAAGGCGAATCTGGTTTTGTCTAAATCTTCTGCCTGTCCTCGATTCGCTTGCCAAACCTCTCAGTCTGTTATTCTTAAATGGAAATCATTTTTATATACTTTGGTAAGTTGGTGCAATACAATTGTGCCTGGTTTTAAATAGAAGTAGCAGCCTCCGTGATTGCCTGTGCAGGCCAATCATTGTAAGGATGTTCTGTTTGTTGTTATTGTTGTTATTTAATGGGAAAGAACTGTATGTGCATCTTAACATTTTGGGGGATAAGTGGAGAATTGTTGATAACTATATTTCTGCAGCATCTAAATCAGCCTTTGCCAACCTGGTTCCATCCACATGTTTTGAACCAGAAGCTCCATCAGTCCCCGCCAGAACAGCCATACTTGCTTGTTGTCTTGCTGGCAGGTGAAGGCTGCTTTATTCTGACACGCCTTTGGGAACTGAACATGTGGTTTTTTTGTGTGTGTTTTTTAAGGAAAGAGTTTTTAATAGTACTGTGCTGTTTTTACTATCAGTATTTTCAATAGATTTTTTTTTACATTGTTGTACTTCTATTAAAGTTTAATTGTGTTTTAACTATTATCTTTTATATGTTTTTAGCTTTTTGTATTTTATCTATGTCATTTTAATCTGTATAAGCTGCCTTGAGCAGAATAATAATAATAATAATAATAATAATAATAATAATGTCCACCAGTCAGTCACAGCATTAGATGGAGCCAGTCACCATTACCTGCTCTACCGCATGAGCCATACAATGGGATAACCCGGGTCAAACCCATAGTTATTACAGATCTGGGATTCTAACACCAGCACTTAAAAGGAGAGCAGCATTAACAACTTGTCACAGACAACTAATTAATACTTGCCCTTTACATGTGAAGAAGATCTGAGGCAGAGAGAAATGATTAAACCTGCCATTGCTCCTTTTCTCCCCCTTTTAGATTCTGTCTGATTTTTATTTTATTCTATTTTATTGGAAAGACTGAATCACAATCTTTACTGTGCAGCCAATTCATCTTTATGATTTGAAACATCCGGCCGAGGCCTTCTTGAAACATCCAACACAGAAAGCTGACTTAGCTACCCAATGGACATTCTACAGTCAATGTTTACTGGCAGACATTTACTCTTCAGGGTTACAAACGGGGCATTCCTAGACCTACCAGGTGATGCTGCCAGGGACAGAACCCAGGACCTTCTACACACAAAGCAGATGCTCAGCCACTTCGCCAAACAAACACGGTTTAGCTTTGCAGACTGTCTGGTGCCTCCGTTGTTGGGAATAGACATTTTTCAGGGCTTGCCACACTTAGCTTTCCTTTGCTCTTTCCAGGCATGGTCCAAGTTTTAAACTTCCATGTTGGAGCATCCTCCCTGCCTCCCCCCTTGCTCTGGAGCTTTTCTTGCAAAAACCTGCTCTTTAAAGCTCAGTTGGAACAAGCAGCAATCCGTGGAACACCTGAAACGCCATTTGTTTTGCTTTACCTTTAAACAGCGAGTTTTTGCATGGATAGCGCTGGGGCACAAGAAAGAACACTTGGACATGGGGCTTCTTCGCCTAGAAAGGGTGGGGCAAAGGATAAGTGTGGATAAGCCTCAGCGTTCACTGAGGAAGTCTCATATTTAGTACTCACCAATAGGGATGGGGGGGGGGGGGCGATTCAGTTGAGTTCACATTTTATTGTGAACTTTGCACTTCTGGAACCAATACATGAACTGAAATGCAGGAAGCCTTCAAAACCTGCAATTCTCCAACCTAAAAAATGTGCACAAAATGTATATATTAGGGTGGTCGGGGGGAAAAGGTGCATACCTTGTTAGTGGTGTGTTTTGTATTGTTAGTGAAAATAACACACACAAATACGTTATATTAGGGGGATTGCTTACAAAGATGTGTGCATTAGGAAAAGCACCCAGGAACAGTCTGCTGGATGAGGCCAAAGGGGGCCCATCCAGTTCAGCATCCTGTTCTCACAGTGGTCGACCAGATGCCTCAACTGTTAGAATTCCTGATCTTTGATTGCAGTCATGGGATTTTTGTCTTTCACATGACAGTATGTGTTTTGACTCCACAAAGTGGGAAGTGAAGGAGACAGGATGTTTGTGTTACTGTGTTCCGTGAAGTGGGACTATTGTCTTTTGTTCTTTTCTCTTTGCTGTCTGATGCTAGAGAGAGAGGGAGCCATGTTGCAGTGCTCTGTGTGTGTTTATATGTAAATAAAGTAGATTAGCCAAAATGCTGAGTTGCTGAGGTCTGTCACACGCATGATGCGCAAACTCTGCGGATCCCTAAGTGTGCTGGTGTCGGTAGGCATCAGTCGCTGGGATGTTCAGGCAGAAGAAAGCTTATGAAGCTCCTGAACGATCGACCAGGAAGGAGGGAACATGCCAGTCGGGCATGTGTCTCTGCCAGGGTCCTACTTCAGTGTAGGCTGAACTCCTGAAACCAACGAGGAGTCCACAAGCAGGACTCTAGCACAAGAGCCCTCTCCCCTCCTGTGGTTTCCAGCAACTGGTAATCAGAAACAGAAGGTTGTCTTATCCCCCATGAATGTGTGCAGCCCTCTTTTAAAACCATCCAACTTGGTGGCCCTCACTGCCTCCTGTGGGAGTGAGTTCCACAGGTTAATGATGCTCTGTGTAAACAAGGGCTTTCTTTTATCTGTCCTGGATCTTCCAATGTTCAGCTTCATTGGATGTCCACGAGTTCCAGTGTTATAAGTGAGAAAGAATACTAAAATACTGGGGATTTTTAAATTTTTTTTGGAACCTTTTAAAAAGGAAGACAATAAAATGCTGCAGAATTGTGGCGAACTGAACATAAGTTTGGCAAAATGAAAAATTGGGACGGGCAGATTTCTTCATCCCTGTTTGGCAGTCAGATGGCCTCCATTTAGAGCCGGCTGTGGCAAGCGTCCTTCTGCACAAACGGTCCTGCCAGCCCCCCAGCACCTTGGCAAGATGACAAACAACGAAGCCACTGCCTCAGGAGATGTGGGGAGCTCGAGGAGGGCATTATTCTTAATGATTAACGGTGACATTTTCTCCCTCTGTCTGCAGTGACCATGTCTGGCATGGATTTTTCATACTTGAGAAACTCAGCTGCTCTGGGCTGCTGTGTTGTGTGAGAATTGTTGTCGTCTGCTGAAGTGTCGGGCGGGGAGGCAGAGCTGGACAGTGGGAGCATAGTAAGCTGCCTTATAACCAAGTTAGACAATTGGGTCCATCTACCTTAGTCTTGCCTACACTGGCTGGCAGCAGCTTTCCAGGGTTTCAAGAAGGGTTCTCTGATGGCCCGACCTGGAAATGCCATTGGGAATTGAACCTGGGATCTTCTGCATGCAATGCAGATGCTCTACCACTCAGCTATGGCCTTTCTCTTGAAGGGCACCAGCAAGCTCATGGTCAGCCATGGTGATTTTTCTGACTGGAGATGTAGAGTCAAGTGGCTACTCATGTATGGGCTGGGACACCAGGCCTCCTTAAAGGGAGAATCAATCTGAGAAACTTTTGAGTGGATACTCTCCTCTTATATTAGGGACAGGTGTCTGTCTCCTTTGAGGCAGTCTGGCTGGCCCAGAGCATCCTTCTGTTCTCACATCAAAGACCCTTCTTCATCATACTACAGCACAGCCTTAGCCAACCTGGTCATACAGGTTGGGGGCCAAAGGGAGCTGTGGTCCAAAACATCTGGAGGGCACCAGGTTGGTGAAGTCTGCTAGATCAGTGCCCATGTCAGCGGTGATGTGGCTGTCGAGTGCAAAGATAAAGATTTTTCCAAACCAAAGTGAGGAAAACCTTATAGATTTGAATTGGACCCAAGAATCCTTGCCCAAGAGACATCAAAACCAGAATGGAAGATACCACCTACACACAGCCCACAATACTCAGCTATCAAGTGGATAGAAAAAATTACTTCAGAAGAGAAAGCCTTAATGTGTCAATATTGGATTTTGCCAACCATGGCCCAAATAGAAATCCTGGAAAGGCTAGACTTATTGAGAAGCTATTTAACAGGACTCTGTAAAGGACCTCTGGACAGTTATGTCCATTCAAAGGTTACTATGGCGTTATGACGCTCATCTTGCTTTAAGGCCGAGGGAGCCGGATTTGGCCACAGAGAGTTTTCCAGGTCATGTGGCCAGCATGACTAAACTGCTACTGGTGCACAAAGGACTGTGATGAGTGCCAGAGTGCATGGAAACGCTGTTTACCTTCCTGCCACAGTGGTACCTATTTATCTACTTGCAGTGGTCTGCTTTTGAACTGCTAGGTTGGCAGAAGCTGGGACAGAGCAACAGGAGCTCACCCATTCGAGAAGCTGTTTAACATAACTTAATTTGTGCAGTGCAGAAGAAGAAATGGGCTTAAAATTAAAATTAAAGGAATTTAAGTTACAAGTGATAAAGGAGATAAAAAATGGAAAAGGGAGAACAAGTCCCAGGAAAGTCAAACCCAGAGATGAGATGGATGATGGTACAGTGAATGGCCAGATCATTCCTCAAAATGACCCAGCACAGCAAAGGGTTATGGCAAAGATAAATCTTTTATCAAAAAATAATGTATGAAGTAAAAAATAGGAAAACGTACTTCCTCCTGCAACATAAACAATTCAGCAGATGACAAATCCTGAGCTCCGGACAGAAATGAGATACCTAGATGAGGAGGAATTTGGATCAACACAAAAGGAAATTACTCTGGTGGCCAATTTAGATAGGAGGGGCCCAGTGATTACAAATGTGAATATAATATACCCAATGACTGAAACCATTGGATATCCAGATACTACCTCGAGTAATGAAACTGCAAAAAATAATGACATTGAGCTGCAACAAAAACGGGCAAACCTTAAAAATGCATTGCCCTGGGACTGACATGGATTAAATCATTGCAAAACTAAAGCTAAATTAAAACGCCTGAAAGTTTGTGATGATTACATCCTTCCTGCTGCTAAACAGCTAAGAATTGAAGACTTTTACCCACCACAGACTTCTATTTCCAACCGCTTTGTGATTCTATCTGAAAGGAACAAAGATGACCCTCCAGAAACTACTAACGGGGATAAGGTGAGTGCTATAAAAATTGTCCAAAAGGATGATGCTCCCTGGGCAGGTCAACCAGATGACCCAAGCCTGGGGATAAACATACCTATGGAACATGAGACCCTGGAAGAAAATCTCCAAGAACCTTCACAGACCCTTTCTGAGCAGGAACAGCCGAGAATTATAGCAAAACATGACCTGTTAAAGGAAAGCCTACCCATGAGTAAAGAAAAATCTACAAACCCTCTAAAGCCATCTATGATTTGATCAATCTGTGACTCAAATATTAAACAGAACATCTTAGCAGTGCCCTTCAAACTGAGAACAACATCTTTCTCAGATCTAAAGATAATACACTTAACTTAATACCCTCAATAATTGAGGGAAATCAAACTGGTGAAAGCAATGGTGCCAAGTTTTTATTCCTTGAAAACCAAGAATCCCTGCAACTGAACTGGAAATTTCAAACCCCACTGATAGACCTGAATTCAAAGGATATGGAACTTACCCCAACCCTCCCTGGTGCCCCTCAGATAAAAGACTATGTCCCTTTGGATGGTCATAGACCTTTGGATCAAACTGTAGAACCTGATTGGCAATAAGCAGGTGCCCATACTGGGATTTTTTTTGCCTCATCTCCTGGAACATTGCTGGATGAGGGGCAGAAAGCCAGTGACCCAGACTTCACAGAATATCTTAAAAGCTTTTATTGTATATTACTTCAAGAAACCTGGTTAGCAACTGAGGAAACCATTTTGGGGTTTTCTTCATATAACTTACCCGCTCATAGACAATTCTCCAAAGGCCGCCACAAAGCTGTCCTATTGATCTTAATCAGATCTGCTCTGCCATTTGAAACAACTCCTCTTGGCACTTATCCTCTATTAGCCCAGGCTTACCTTTTAACTATGAATAACCAACAAGTAATTTTGGTAAATGTCTACTTCCCTCCCTCAGAAGACAAGCCTGTAATCCAGTATTTGTTGAGGAATGATACTCCCGAAACTACCAAGATTGTTTCGGGGTACTTAGCCAAGATCTTTAAAGCTAAATCTAAAGTTGCCTAATTTATTTAATGGTGGCTATCTAGTCTTTTATATATTGTATGTGTTTGGATTATCAATGTATCCACTTCAAATTTGGATGACTTTGGATGATTTTATGTTTTTACTGTTTTCACTTATGCCAATAAAGGCTAGCAGTAGTAGAATGATGAAGCTCCAGTAATTAGATGCTTTGTTTTGTTTGTGAATCAGGATTCAGCTCCGGGGTGCCAATCTAGAAGAGCCTGTAGAACTGCACTATGAGTAATTTTAATCGAGGGTGAAGAATGTTTACTTGGTGGGGCGAACTTGCAGAAAATGAAAAACTGAAGTTCCCTTTACCTGTACAGTGAGGTATGCATCATATCTGTTATTCATTAAGCTTGTCATCACGTTAAATATTGGAAGAAGGATTTTCATGTCTGTTCCCCCTCCAAAGTAATAACTACTTCTTGCCTCTGAACTGCTGGACACCTCCGAAGCCCATTGGAATGAAGAGAACTTGCTGGTGCTCTGAGTGCATGGGTTGTTTATTTTGGTACTTCTGGAAACCAACATCTTCCTCTTCAGCTCATGCATACCTAGAGGATACAGGTTGGTGCAGCAGAGAACCACCCTCAAGCAACAAGGGGAATAGGTTGGGGGTGAGTTCAAAGAGCAATGCCACTTCTTCCTCCTTTAAGAACACAAGATGAGCTTGCTAGATCAGGACCATCTCATCCAGCATCCTTTTCTCACAGTGGCTGACCAGATGCCTGTGACAGTGGATGGAAGTAGAACATAGTCATCTTGGCTAGTAGCCAACCTTGTCCTCCGTGGATTTGTCTAATCCTCTTTCGAAACCATCTAGGTTGGTGGCCATCACTGCCTCCTGTGGGAGCGAGTTCCATAGTTTAACTATGCACAGTGTGAAGAAGGACTTTATTTTATCTGTTCTTAATATTCCATTGTTCTGCTTCACTGGATGTCCATAGGTTCTGGTGTTATGAGAGTGTGAGGAAAGCTCTTTTCTCTCCACTTTCTCCAAGCCATGCATAATTTTATAAACTTCCATCATGTTGCCTTTTACTTGCCAGTTCCCAAATTCCCAAACACTGCAGCCTTTCCATCCTGTTGATCGTTTTGTTTGGCCTTTTCTGATCCTTTCCCAACTACAATATCCTTTAACCCCTCCCCTCCTCTTCCTTTTCTTCTTCACATGCAGGTAAGTAGACATAAAGCAAGCAATTAATAGTGTGTCTGGTTGAAATAAGTCACAGCTTGCTTGTACCAGAGGCTGGGGGAGCCAGAGGCAATGGGATATGCGTGATATTTCCTACGGTTCATTCACCATCCTACTGCTGCAGATTGTCATTCCTGATTGTGCCTTTGAAAGGGTGCAGCATAAATGTTCTTCCAGAACTGGAAAAACAAAAACAGTCCAGAATCCAAAGCTGTGTAAACACTGCCCTGATCAAGTGCTTTTCCATAGCACCAAATAATTTATTCGGCGTGTGGAGATGAGGAAGTGTGGAAGGAAATTGGTGTGTGTGTGTGTGTTGGTTTTTGTTTTAAGTTGGGACATATTAAACACACACACACACACACGATAGATTGTGTCCTCCCCTCCATCTTGACCCCAAACAGATGACTAGTGCTATCACTGAGTTAGCTCTTTGAATGACCCTTTCATCTTAGAGAAATGTGGATATAGCACCTGTTGGATTACCCAGGCTCAAGAGCTGATGAAATGAAATACATCCCACAAGCTCAACCTTTGCAACACATTTATTCATTCATTAATTAGCTACATTTATATCCCACCTTTGCTCCCCAAAATGCAAGGTGGTGTACATCTCCACCACCCAATTTTATCCTCACAACAACCCTGTGAGGTAGGTTAGGCTGAGAGGCAGTGGCTGGTCCCCTAGGTCACCAAGCAAGCTTCATGGATGAACAGGGATTTGGACACTGGTTTCTCAGGTCATCTGCCTGGCACTATAACCACTACACCACACTGGCTCTTGTAGGAATATAGGAAACTGCCTTCTACTAAGTCAGACCACTGGCCCATCTAGTTTGGTATTGTCTGCACTGACTGCCCTCTTCCAACCATATTTTTAAGCTGGGACCCTTATCCCACTCTGCATCTGTACTGGAATTGTTTTCAAGATGTTTTTATTGTTTTGTCACTTCTTCAGTGCCACCCTTGCCGCCTGTGGAAGGGTAGGATATATATATATGGACAAATAACACTGCTGAGCTGTGACCCATCCTTAGACTTCCGTCCTGGCTGTGCTGGGTGGGTCTGATGAGAGTTTCAGTCCAAAACATATGGAGGATTTCAGGTGGG
The DNA here is from genome assembly GCF_964234715.1 of Podarcis melisellensis. Classification (NCBI taxonomy): domain Eukaryota; kingdom Metazoa; phylum Chordata; class Lepidosauria; order Squamata; family Lacertidae; genus Podarcis; species Podarcis melisellensis. Next base: position 54,396,767 of record NC_138540.1, read on the forward strand.
GAAAGGCTTCATCATATAAACTTGGCAACCTGCATTATAGGCATTTACTTGTACAAGTCACAGACTTCCATATGCCATTTGCATCTTAAACAAAATCACTTGAGAACATCCTCTATTTTGGGCTCCATTTCCAAGTGTTCTTATCTACACACTTTATGTCGGTGCCTCAAGATAACACTGAATAACATATTTAAACAATTCGTGTGTGAAAAACTAGAATTGTAGTTCATGAGCTGATGTCTTCACACACTGGTGAAAATTTAACTCTTTTCCTTCAGACGCCATAAGCGCAGAATTTTTGTGAAAAGGGTATAAAGATAGCCATAGAAAGCAACAGAGTTGTCTGTCTCTTGTCTAGACCAGCCTTGGATTTAACTACTTGCCTGGTTGCCAAAGGTGACCAGGAATTCCAGGCAGGTGAGTGACAGCTGCGAGATGAGGGGGTTCCTCTCATGCAATGCATTTTTAATATTTTATTTCACCTAATGTGTGTGTGTGTGTAAATTCCACCCATATAATGCAATTTTGGGTTGGAAAACTGCATCACAAAATTTAGAAAAGTGCAGATTTCAAAGGATAGCTACCTCTTGGTGCAAATATTGATTCTTGTAGTCCAACGTGGGTAGGTTTGTATTAAAACAAGAACAGCACCAATTTATCCCCTTTCCTTGTGTAAGGGAGTGTCTTTGACTGCTGTTCATTCCTGTTGGTGTTTAGTAACTATATTCTGCAGCAGTGTGCAGAAAGAAAGAGTCTGGTAAAACTGCTGGTTGGAGGGATAAAGATAACGTCAGGTTTATTAGTCATGGCAAACAAAGCCAGTCTAAGCCTAGGTTTTACATGTGGCCAAGATGAGGCTGAGAAGTTAACACTAGCATATACTGCCTGAACTGGGAGAAGAAGCAGGAAGGAAGGAAGCCTGGAAGGAAGTGATTTATTTTACCAACAAGTTCTTACTAAAAGAGAAGGAAGCAGGAGGAAGAACTGTTGGTTGTCTTTCTGGAGCAGGTAGCTTATTGCAAGTATTGTTGTTTTCCCTCCCTTAGGATAGAAATGAAGTGTGCAGTGCATAGGTTGGCCAGGTGGCTGACATTCATCACCTCACTGGTTAAAACCACAGTGGGCTTCTTTCTTGATGTTCTGCCCTTTTAATGGAAACTGCCCACCTCTAATTCTGAAGCCAATCTCATAGAAGGTGGCAGACTCTGGAAGATTGAGTTTCCTGCTCCATAGGATACATGCTCACTGCTCCAGAGCTTCTCCCTCATGCAGAAGATAGTTTGGTGGCTCCCCTTTGGCTCAGATCTGGGGGCTCTTCTTTCTGGAGCTGGTGGAGCTATCATCCAGAGAAGGCTTAACCCCCACTGAAGGATGAGATCCCTTCAAAGTTTTGCCCATAGCCCCCCTGGAACAAGGCTAACCCCACACTCCAGAAGAACCCCACATGCTGGTGTTCCATGGAAGAGGCAGCACTCCTTGCTGAATGTTGCCATGCTTTGGCAGTGATTTTTTTTAAATAAAAAAAGATGGATAGTTTACCATCCCAATAATTTCAGTTCTTTTCTCCTCTTTGCTTTTTAAGAGCTGGTTTTGCCCATCTGCCACCAGCTGTAAGTTCCTGCCAAGGAAGGCTGGCTGTTAGACCTAGGCTGGATGAGGGAGAGCCTTATGGCTCCCGTGTGTTTCTGAGTGAACCCTTTTAAATCATGAGATGAGCATAGAAATCTGGAAATTTGAAAGCCCAGAGTAGTCCGTCTTCTTTCCTTTTGCCTGCAGGCTTTGGAGCCGTGATGCTCTTCATTTGTCTTGCTTTCAGAGAAACCTCCATGAGCGAGAGAGACAGCGACTAGAAGCAGCCCTTTCATTAGCAGCTCAATGTCTCCTTCGAAGGTTCCTTTCAAAGGCAGTCAAAGGGCTCTGCAGAAGCTGCCCCCAAGAGCCTCCCGGGGCTGCAGATATCAGGATATACAGTATCAGTTGCTGTGGTGGATGAAGTGCCAATGGTACCCTTGGAAATCTGCTCACCAAACTCTTTCATCAAGCAGAAAAGCAGTTAGTTTGCAGGAGATGGCCTGTGGACCTTTGGACATGAGCTGAGCCTGCTAGATCAGGTCCATCTAGTCCAGCATCCTGTTCACACTGTGGTCAACCAGTTGCTTGTGGAAAACCCTCAAGCAGGACTTGAGTGCAAGAGCAGCCTCTGCCTCCTGCGATTCCCAACAACTGGTCTTCTCTGGCAGTGGAGACAGAGCATAGCCATCATGGCTAGTTGATAGCTTACTTTTCCATGCATTTACCCAGTCCTCTTTTTAAAGACATCTGAGTTGGTGGCCATCACTTTTTCCTGTGGGAGCAAGTTCCATAGGTTAACTAACTAGGACTTTTTTGATCCGCCCTGAATCTTCCAACATTCAGCTTCATTAAAGGTAAAGGTAAAGGGACCCCTGACCATTAGGTCCAGTCGTGACCGACTTTGGGGTTGCGGCACTCATCTCGCTTTACTGGCCGAGGGAGCCAGCGTACAGCTTCCGGGTCATGTGGCCAGCATGACTAAGCCACTTCTGCCAAACCAGAGCAGCACACGGAAACACTGTTTACCTTCCTGCTGGAGCGGTACCTATTTACCTACTTGCACTTTGACGTGCTTTCGAACTGCTAGGTTGGCAAGAGCAGGGACCAAGCAATGGGAGTTCACCCCGTTGCAGGGATTTGAACCGCCAACCTTCTGATCAGCAAGTCCTAGGCTCTGTGGTTTAACCCACAGCGCCCCCCCATGTCCCTTAGCTTCAGCTTCATTGAGTGCCCACAATTCCACAGGGAAATATTCCAAGGTGGAACAACCCAATGAGAGTCATAGTGGTGGGGAACACTGGACTCATTCACTGCAATCCAACATAGAGGTAAATGGGCTTTAGCTCACGGAAACCCAGTGGGCTTTTTCACACACTTAACTCTGTTGGATTATGCCCATGGGTGGCTGGGGAGATAAGCATCACTGTGCAGCGTGCCTGAACAGGATTAAAGTGGGCAAGAAAATAGCGTTGAAAAAGAGAAAAGTGTAGATTGATTAGCACAATCCAGTAAGATTAAATGTAATTTTTTTGGCATGATCAGCACTCCAAAATGAGTAGAGCCTCATTAATACTTGAAGAGTTTGCAGCTGTCTGCCAGGTGAAATATGACTGCAACAATGTGAGATTTATATTGTGCAGATGTATGAATGGAGGTTTGCAAAGGGCAAATCTTGGAGCACAAGCACACTTGAAATTGCGCCAGCGAATGGAGACATAAAGAAATCAATTTAAATTTAAGCCTACCTTTCTGTTTAGCCTTTTTAACACTAAGTTTGGTCTGGGTGGTGGGAAACCAGCAGATTTTCATTTCTTTTGTTAATTGCGTGTTTTATCATGTATTATTTGTTGTAACCTCCCTTGGGGGTCTTGTGACAATGGGTGGGATATCGGGTTTAGAAGCAAGCAAGCAAACAAACAAACAAACAAACAAACAAACAAACAGGTGCAGATCTGAAAATAACTCCAATGTCTAGTTTCAAGATCTGATTGAGAATGTTGAAAACTTCCTTCAGGGAACGATCCAGGGAAATTCAGTGTTGTACAGTTTCCACTGTGCATAACAGCAACTAGGGATGGAAAGATCTGTCTGTTTTGGTTCTTACAGATTCACATTTTTTCCAACCTGAAATTCTGTTCTCCACATTTCTGCGACAATTTTCATTTTTTTAAAAAAATAATCATAAAAATTCTTCAGCGTTTTATTGGAAATTATTCCTAATAAACATGTTTTTGTCTGCAGTTTTGAATAATCTATATATTTTTGCAAGCAATTTCTCCTAATATAATGCATTTTTGTAAGTTATTTTCACTTATATATTCTTTCTTATGCACACTTTCCACTAAAATATGATTTTTTGTAAAAAATTATTTGGTTGAAGAACTGCATCACAAAATTCGGAAGTGCAAATTTCGTAGGTTGTTTGTGTTTGAATTTTCACATTGTTTCGGAAAATGGAAATCCATTAGTTTTGGGAGGGTGGGAGTCAAAAATTCCCATTTTGCCTTAGGTGGTGAAACAGGATGCCCCCCCACCCGGTGTGGATTTGATAGATTTGATTTTAAATGTGAATTTCCACTTTTTAAAAGAAGCCTTCTTATCTCTCATAGCTTCTTACTGCTCATCAAGCATGCTGGCATACACTTGGCCCAAGTGGTCCCTTTTCTCAGTTGAGCTTCATACCTACCTACACCTAAGTATTTTAAAGTGACTTGACCCTCTTAATCCAGAAAAGGGGGCTGTCCCTAGTTAATACAGTTCTGAGAATGATGTTCCTTTCCTGTTAATGGTGTTAGAAGGTCTTTGTGGAAAGGGAGAAGGAACACCTCCAATTGTCTTCATGTTCGCTCTAGAATAACACAACTCATCTGGAAGGATATAGCTGTTTGTCTAGGCAGCACACTTGTGCTAAAACACACACAACAATTAAATGGTATCAAATGTATTAACTGTTGTTCTGAAAGTGAGACCTAAGTATTTCAAAGTTATATTTTCAAGGGCATGATTTCCTGAATCAGATGGGTGAGGTAAAAATAAATAAATACAACAACAACAACAACAACAACAACAACAATCAGTTTCTGCCCTTGGTAGCCAAAATTGTAGTCATCCAATGGATGCTACATCCTGAGAAAGCAGAGAACAAATGGCTCAGTAGTGATGAGAGAAATGCAGAAATATGGAACAAGAGTGTTGCATTCTTCAGCTAAAGTGCCATGCATTTTAGTCGCTTACTCCTTATGGAGCAAGTGACAAATAAATCAGAAAAAAATAATACATGTCATTGGGGAGCAATTCAAAATAATTTGATACATCTAAGCCTTGATGTTATTTAATCTCTTAAATGATTTAAGTAGTAAAATAAATATTTAACAAATGATTTCCCACAAGGGTAGGGAACCTATGGTGATTCAGATGATACTGGTGCCAGGGTGCCTACAGCTGCCAGTGTTTTGCAGGAGGGATTCAATGGCAAACTAAAATTTAGGTTTGCACAATTAAAACGGATTAAAGCAGATGTATCCCTTAGTGCAACAAATCTTCATGTTCAGGGGAAAACACATAGTTTTTGTGGTTAGAAAGTGATGGCGATGAGTACTAGAAAGTGTGGGATTAATAAATGATTAACATGAAGATGCATAAACACTGCACAAGCAAATAGGGATGAATGCATATTGCCGTATAACTGCCTTGCAAATGAATGCTTTGCAAAAATGTGTAATTTAGGCAAAATTGCATACAAAAATGTGCATATTAGTAGAAATTTGCACTAAAATGCTGATGGATTTTCAAGAGCACTTTTTAAAAAAAAAGATGTGGAAATGTGGAGAACTGAACTTAATATTGGAAAAATGAGAAACAGAAATTGACAGATTCTCCCATCTTAGAGAAAATCTGTAATTTTATTTCTTTTTCTTTTTTTGTAAATAATTTTTATTGAGATTTTTCATCAAATTTTAACATATTCAGAAAATTCAGATTACATTCTACATTTTCAATTTACCTCCCCCCCCCCAACTTTCTCCGACTTCCCTTTCTGGTTTAGAGTATATAATTTCTGTTCTGCATATAATTTTGTGTACCTTCTATGCTAAAGTAAGTTTATTTCCTAATGTATTCTTAACCTCTTAGTCCCTATTTGTGTTTACTGTTTGTATTTGCTCATTGTGAGTGTATTACTCAAATCCTGCAAGTGAGCTGATTTCAATGCATTGCTTCTGTATATATATCTTAAAAGGTTCCCAATCCTTTTTAAAGTCATTATTGTCTTTATCTTTAAGTCTGTCAGTTAACTTCGCCATTTCTGCGTATTCCATTAACTTTTCTTGCCATTGTTCTTCCGTTGGTATTTCGTCGCTATTCCATCTTTGAGCTAGTAGCATTCTGGCTGCTGTTGCATGTAGATTCTTGTCTTTTGGTAAATCTTGACCTACAATACCCAATAAGAAAGCTTCCGGAGTTTTGACGAAGGTTATCTTAGAAAAGCTGTATTTATTTATTTTTTAAATTGCATAGCAAGCTGCAAAAATTCCTAAATGCAGCAATTTCACTTTGACAATTTGCTTTTTAATTCCTCCTGCCTTTTAATGTACTTTTCAATATTTTGTAACTATTACATTTTGTTTCTGGTTGGTGGACTGTAAGTGAAATGAGATTTGGATTTGGATTTGGACTTGCCCCTGCCTCAAAGAAATTCAGGATTTTAGTCCTGCTAGTGTTCCTTTAGAGTTCAGCTCATCAGCTGGTTTTCGCTTTTTTTTCTGGGCCCTGCAGGCGATTTTGGCAATGATTTTTTAAGACACAATAGAGCACATCCTTCCAGGTGAAGGTTCATTGGGCTGAAGTTGCTTTGTGAAACACATTGCCTCTGTTGTAGTCAGACTTCGCATCTGTCTTTCACATGCAAGCAACACTCTGGAATACGCTCTCTCGCTGCATCAACTCCTGCGGAGCTGCATCATGTGATATGAACGGAAAAGTGTTCCAGAACAAATTTAATGAGGGATTTCTCTCTTTCTTTGTGTGCATTTGTGGCTCCAGTACGCCTAGCCTTCTCCACATTCCATAACATTAAAAATGAATGCAGCACATCTGTGAAATGTTGCAACGGTGTTGGTATTTAAGGCACTTGTAAATACTCGTGCAAATCAGTTCCCCCCCCCCATGATCATTTGACTGCAGGGCGATGGGTGTGTTCCTATGCCTAGAGGAAGCAAGGTGGATTTGCATCCAAGAGGGTGTAGTAAGAGAGCGTGTGCCAAAATAGAGTCTTTAGGAGCAGTTGCTCACAGTAGAGGAGTCAATGCAACAGGAAAGGACAGGCTTGCACACTGAACCAGTTTTGTACGTAAGTACTGCTAACCGAGATTTGCATTTTTTTTCCATTCAAAAGAGAATGTTACAAAAATATCACCTGGAATCATCTCCGTTGTCTGTAGAATCTGCTAATTAACATACCATACCCTGCGTTCTTCCAATTGTTATTTCTTTTATGAGCTGAGCATTTTGCAATCTGGGCACTACCTCTCTGAAGTTACTGGGGTTGCAATCCTAGGCACACTTGTCTGGGAGTTACCCTAGGAATTACTTCTAAAGTAGACACGCCTCAATCACACTGTCAAAGTGCTTTCAGTCATAATTAACTTCCATTTCTAGTCTGCCTTTTTAAAAAAGGTTGGGAATAAGTAAAAAATGAAATAATAATAATAATAATAATAATAATAATAATAATAATAAAAAATTAAGTTCAAGCAATACCCTAAATCCCATAAACAACGTAGCTTAAAACTGATCTTACACTGCTGCAAATGCATCCCAAAAGAGAAGTGTTTCCATCTTTGGTTTGGACCCATTAAGTTTCTTCCTGGTATTTGCTCCCAGGCTTTGGAACTCCCTCCCTAGAGAAGTTAGAGTAGCTCCCTCCTTGCTGTCCTTCTGCTGGCCTTCTTATTCCTACAAGCTTTGGGAACTGACTGCTTTTAATTAAAGGGCTGGTGCCATGCTGTTTATATTGTAATTACCTGCATGTTTTTTAATAGATCTCATATAGAGATAGATAGATGATAGATAGATAGATAGATAGATAGATAGATAGATAGATGATAGATAGATAGATGATAGATAGATATAGTTTTAATTCTATAAATTCTTAAATGTTTTTTTGATGGTTGTTTCCCACCCCACCCCCATGTTTTTAGCCGTTCCTATTTTATCTGCAAGCTGCCTTGAGTCCCTATCAGAGAAAAAGGTGGGGTATAAATAAATGTATAATAATAATCATGCATGCCCCACAACCCTCATCCCTGATCTAAGGTGGATTGCCTGGGGGGAGCTCATCCCTTAAGTGAAAAGAACCTCAAGCTGCTTACGCTTTTAAAAGCAAAAAACCAGCACCTCAAACTGAGACCGCAAACAGGTGGGCAAGGAGTGCCAGTCCTGCAACATGGGCTCATGGGAGCCATGAGCTCCTGACCACTGGCCTAATAATTGGGCTGCTGTGTGCTGCCCTCTTTGAAAGTTTGTATCCAATTAAGTCATACTCAGAGCGGACCCACTGAAATTGAAGGAGCTGGCTGTGAGCACGGCTTAGATTCATCCTGAAGTTTCCACACCGTTGTCAAGGATAGCCTCACATGAAGAGCTCCCTGGGCCTACTGCTGTGAGCAGGCAGATTCAGTGAGGCAAGGCGACCCATGGAAGGTGCCTCGCCCAACAACCCTCCCCCAAGCCTGGAGCCAAGATTGCTTCTTATTCTGATTGATAAAAGTCCTAGGCCTTATCTGAATTGTCCTAAAAAGTCACACTAATCTGATAATGTGGAAGACATTCACGGAACTTCTGAATCACAAACTAAAGGCTCATCCATACTTCTGCTTGTCCTCTGCCTAGAAAACATGGGTCCCACTTGTCCCATCCTTTCTAGGCACAGGTCTGAGTGGTTTTCCATTTGCCCCACCACTTTCCCTGGCAACCCCCCCACTCTTTATTGCTGAATTGGAGCAAACGTCACTCCGCATAAAACCCTACTGATGTTTGCTCCAATTCAGCAGTAAAGAGCAGATTTTTCCTGGAGAAAAGCAGCAGGACAAGCGGAAGTGTGGACGAGCCCTGAATGTGCAAATGAGATATTCATTACGCAGTTGAATCTGCTACTAGCCACAAGGGTTATGCTCTGCTTCCTTCCATAGTCAGAGGCAATAAATGCTTCTTTAAAAAAAACAACCCACAAAAAACTTTTAATAAAGATTCTACTGAAAAAGACAGTATCTGCTTGTTTATTTCTGAGCAAAAATATGGAACGCTTTATGAATTTGCATGTCATCCTTGCGCAGGGGCCATGCTAATCTTCTCTGTATCGTTCCAATTTTAGTATATATGCTGCCAAAGCGAGCACACAATAAATGCGTCTGAATCCCAGTTGCTGGACACCACAGTGGCCGGGTCCTGCTTGGCTACTGTGGAAACAGGATGCTGGACCTGATGGATCATTGGCCTGACCCAACAGGCTCTTCTTACATTTCCCCCACCTGACGTCCTATTGTCTTTTTTGTTTGTGGATCTGCAGACTGGAGGCCCCTTGAACTTGTGTGAGCTTTCATCTGTCTTCCCTGTACCTTTGCATCTTTGATGGGTCCAGACAAGCAATCCCACTGGCCTGCCCTCCTTCCACCTGGGCGTATGGGAAGATGAAGTGATAATGCTCTCTGTAACTTTCTGCCATCTACCTTTCCCCTCATGGCCTCCATATGTCAGGAATACTTACCTTCTCTCCGTCTCCCTCCCTTCCTCTCTCGCTCACCCCTCCTGCCAATACTACATTCTGTATGCGGCTAGGCAGGGCTGAACTTCAACCGCTACATGACAACCAAGATCCAGGGAGGTATCTCTGCATCTTGGCTGCACGCTTCTTGCTTTTGGGCTCTTGCTGGAAGTGGTAAATCTGCCATGAGAATGGGCCACGCAGCTTGGAAAGAAACAAGCCAGTCTGTTTTATCATTATTGCCTTGTCTCTCTGGGTCACAGAGAAGCAATAGCCTCAGTTCAAGATTGTGTTCAAAGGATAGATGTCAAGACTGACTTTCTTTCTGGTAAAGGAAGGATGGATAAAATATTAACTGCAGCCTCCTGTTTGCCCTCGCCTTTTGTTTTTCCTGAAAGAAGAATCTTGCAGCATATTTCCACAGTTCTCTAATTTATTATTTTTTAAACCATAGATTTTTCTCCCTTTCTTCTCAGAGGTGGAAAGTGAAAGTAATGCACATTCATTTAACCATATGAAAAGAGTCCAGCCGTTCTGGAATAATCAAAATACTTTGCAACCATGGAACAGTTAGAGGTAATTTGGCTTCCTAAAAGGAGAAACGCACATTTTGACCATTGTTAAGGCTAAGTTTCAGGTTAAGTTTTTTTACCTTGCCAGTCGAAATGTGACACTTATTCCATTCATCTAACACATTCTCAGAGCCAAACTCTTGGCTTCAGCAGAGATGCAGGGCACCATACTAATGCCCATGAAATTTTGATCAAGTCTTTATCATTTCTATCAGTCACAGAGAAAGTCTACTTTCACCAAAAATGTTCTGCTCCCCAGCTTGCCGATTTTGAGAGGTTTCCTTTTCCTTTCTTTTCCTTTCCTTGGAGTATGCAGTCAGCAGGGAAGTTTTTTGGTGGAGACCCCACTGAAATGAAAGGGAATTTGTGAGAAAATTGTGCCATAGTGGCCGAGATGGTGGCCACTCAGGATCAAGTCCTGTCTCTCAAGGTTCCACTGAGGTTTTAAAGAAAGGGTGGGGTATATTCTCCACATCTGATTCCATCAAACACTCAGCACAGCAGCAGGGCATGAAATAATGGAACGTAAACAGTTTACAGTCATTTGCTTTCAATATATATTTTTGCTCTTATTACTTGCTATGGTAACAGGAAAAAAACCAGTGACATGCATTTAATGAAAAATGGATACACATGCATGTATGTATTTTCACAAACCATTGCTTTAGCTTGCTTTTCTTGACAGTTTTAAAACTAGGTTTTTTTTTTCTGGATCGTTAAAATTATATTAGTTCATTTCAATTCATTTATTTCATATATAAACTGCTTCCCATAAAATGTCACAAAGCAATTTAACAATTAAAAAAAGCCACTGACCATAAAAACATACATAGAAACAGTACATACAGTGGTACCTCGGGTTACAAACACCTTGGGTTACAAACACTTTGGGTTACAGACTCCACTAACCTGGAAGTAGTACCTCAGGTTAAGAACTTTGCCCCAGGATGAGAACAAAAATCACTCACTGGTGGCACAGCGGCAGCGGGAGGCCCCATTAGCTAAAGTGATACCTCAGGTTAAGAACAGGTTCAGGTTAAGAACAGACCTCCGGAACGAATTAAGTTTGTAACCAGAGGTACCACTGTATATGGACTTGGATTCACAATTCTCCACTTAAAAGGCATGCTGGAAACAGAAGATCTTCAATAGGTAGAAATATAATCGAAACAGAGCATGTATGATATGTAAGAAGAGGACATTCCAGTGGGCAGTTGGTGCCTCCATACTTGTGATGATGCCTGTGATAACTCTGCTCTACCTCTGTGGTCAGAGGCAACAATGCTTCTGAATACCAGCTGCTGGAAACCACAGAGTTCGGTTTGTGGGTCTCCCCAAAAAGGCAACTAGTTGTCCACTGTGGGAGTAGGATGCTAGACAAGATGGCCTGATCCAGTAAGTTCTTCTTATGTTCTTATGTCCAGATTCCTGTATTGCACAGAATGGACCTTCTGATGAGATGGTATCTGCAGGAAGCCCTCTCTAGCAGCACACAGTGATCAGTTGGGTATATAAGGGGTGTGTGATGATCGATTAGGTAATCTGGTCCCAAGCTGTGTGGGGCTTTGCATGCCAATACCAGCATCTTGAGCATATCCTGGTATCTAACTGCCAGCCTGTTTAATTCTTTCAGTGGCCGAGCAACTTGATCACAACATTCTGCCCCAGTGAGCAGTTGAGCTGTCACATTTTGTACTAGCTGCACCTTCCAGGCCAGCCTCAGGCCAGCCCTGCGTAGAGCAATTGCTTACAATATAGAAGATTGCAAGGAATTCATTCCAGGGGCAAATACATGGTTCAAAAGAAGTTGGCTGGTGTTTCCCTTTTCTTTTTTTAATGCTATCATGGGCTTCCCAGAAGAGGCATCAGGTTGGCCACTGGGAGAGCTGCACGCTGGACTAGATGGGACATTGGCCTGATACAAAAGGCTCTTCGTATGTTATTAAACCTTTGAGAATTAAAAGAAGACTACACAGAGTCTCAAGCACCTGAAAGACTAAAGAAAGTCTATTTGTTATCATGGACAACAGCCTGCTCCATCCAATCTATAAATTAACTCACTATACTTTTAGGCTGTCCATCCTATTGGGTCCCAGATTGGTGTACAAGTAATGCAATGTAAAATATCAATGTAACACTACATTAAAAACTGGATGAAAATATGCAACTATGCATTAAAATAGTTTTGCTCTCTTTCAGGCTGCCCGGCCAGACAGGACCCTGTTCTGTGTGCAGATCCTTGAGCCAATAATTACCCTCATTCATGAAGATCCAAGAATGGAGCAACCTGCTTTCTTCTGGATTTGGAGGCAAAATGAAAAAGAGGGAGCCATTTCCTCACCACCAATAGAGTTGAAAGCAAGTTGCTTATGGGATGTCCACTTCTTGCTCTTGGCCGCTGTGGGAAATAGGTTCTGCAGGTTTTTGTACCATCCCCAGAACCCTGCGAAACCTGTTCGATGAGCTGTGATAAAGGAGAGAAATGGGTGTGATAAAAGGAACTTTATAATAGATTTCATATACATTTATGCATATAGAACTAAAGGGAACTAATGATATAGGTGGGTTTTTTTGTTTTCAAATATGACAACTGTATTGAATGGATAGATGGAGGAGGAATTCGATTCAGGTCTCATTTGAAGCCATATCTAATAAATTTCCACTTTCCAAAGCAAGATGAGAACTGAAACGCAAACTTCCTTCGAAACTGGCACTTATCTAAATTTTGCGATGCAGTTCTCCAGCCGTATAATGCCTACAAAAAGGCATGTAGTAAAGAAAGTGTACATAAAAACGACTATAATGGCACAAATAATGCACAGAAACGCATTGCATTAGGGGAAATTGCTTGCAAAAATGTGTACATTATTCAAAACTGCACACAAAAATGTGTTTATTAGTAGAAATTTGCACTAAGGTGCTGATGAATTTTTATGAGGACCATTTTCTAAAAAACAAATTCAAGATTGCTGCAAAATGTGGAGAACTGAATTTAAGATTGGGAAACTAAGAGAACACAAACTGCATATCCTTCCACCCCTAATTATATATTGAATGCTTGTTCATGTATGTTTTGTTATAAAAAATAAAGTAAAATAAATGAGTGTTCAGACCACACGAAATCTCCTTGGACCACTTCCAATGCTGCCGGTTGCACTGATTTTAATGTAACTGGGTGTTACCCTGACCCTGAGACAGTCTTAGAGGGTGGTGGGGTAGTGGTTAGAGTGTTGGGACAAGATCCTGGGAGATCAGGGATCAAATCCCCATGTAGCCATGAAGCAAACTGGGGGGCTTTGGGCCAGTCACCATATCTCAGCCTAACCTACCTTGCAGCGTTGTTGGAGAGGTGTTTCCCACCTTGGTCTCTGTGGTGGAAAAGTGGGATATAAATGCAATAATAAAATAATACCAGGATAAAAAGCAAAATTCCTTTCTGTGAAGGGCCAACCCGATGCACAGAAGCATTGTTTAGCTTCAGAGGATAATGTTGGAGGAGTGCTGGGCGATTCCACCCATGCCTGATTCATATTCTCTCTCTCTCTCCCCCCTCTTTTCTGTCCATCTACCAGCTGTGGATTGTTGCGTGGCCTCCAGCTAGATTGCTTTAATCTGGCACTGCATTAGGCCTTTGTCTCCAAAGCCCCGAGGGTGAAGTCAGGCTTTCTTCTGGACTCATAAACCCATCCAGCCAAGCTATTACGACAACCGCAATCAAAACCTCTTCATTTATGTACAGCACCTTCTCTCCCTCCCCATCCCCCCTGCCCCCACTAGCCTATAAAATCAGGATGTGGATTGTGCTCTAATCCTTTCCGGGGGGGGGGGGGCTTTGTTGCACTAACCCAGCAGCAGCAGTTTTCAGTGCTTTATGCAAACCATGATTTTTTTCCACTGTGACAAGCTCGACAGTGAGGCAGTGCTGCTTAGTGGTTATAGTGTTAGGCCAGGGACTCAGGAGAGGCCCACCTGACACATGCTGATGTACTTTTGGGTGCCAGGCAAAGATCTTAGGTTACAGATTCCATCCCTGACATCTCCATGCCTGAAACCCTGGAGAGGCGCTGGCCAGTCAGTGTCAAGAGGGACATCAGAAGCTGACTGGTGGTGGATCTCTGGGCTTATGGATGGGGGGGGGCGTCCCAGCTCTCCTTGGAGATGCCGGAGGCTCAACCTGGGACCATCTGCACGCACGGCAGATGCTCCACAAACTGACCTCTGGTCCTTCCTCAAAGTCTCCAGGCATCACTCAGTTAGGTGGACCAGTGGTCTGATCTGGGAGCTTCATCTGCTCACTTCTGGCTTTCCCCTCACACGAGACGTTTTTAATGTTTCATTTTATCCAGCTACTGTATTGGCCCAAATATCATCTGCTCCCAGATATAAGCCGCACCTTTAAAATGGGAGGGGGGGGCTGAATATAAGCCGCTCCCTTCCTCGCTGCTCCTGGCTGCATACCGTAAGGTCGTGAATATAAGCCACTGTCAGGACTGCCTCCAGGTCCCAGCTCACAGAGGACCAACGCCCAGTTGATTTAATGTACAAAAGTCTTTATTGAAGCTTAGTTTCCATTTCAAACCCCAGAGCGTGCAATCCTACGTCTTGACTTCAGACCGGCGAAGTCCCCTCTGACTCACTACCCCTTCCGCACCAGTTTAAGATCCTAGCCCGGCTCCACCTCCTGCGCTGTTCCTTTCTTCGCTGGGTCCTTCTGCCCCCTGGGGTTTCCTCCTTCCTGGACTCTTCTGACGCTGACCCTCCTGAGTCTTGCCCTTCCTTCTGGCGGGCTTTAGGACCTGGCTCCTCATCCGGGCTACCTGCTGTGCCGCTCGCCTGTACATTTGAACTTGGCGCACGCGCCCAGCCGGTAACCTTCCTCCTGACTGTTCCCCCGCTCTCCGATGTGGGCGTGGTCACCCCTGACTCATCTCCTCTCGCTGGTGGCGAGAACACTGTTCCCGATTCCTGGGACTCCTCCCCCCTACTCTGCTCTGGTGGGGAAGCTGGTCCTGATTTCCAGCTGCTGCTCAATGAGTCCCCGCTGGCCCCTTGTTTCTGGGGCTTCCCCTTTGGCACCCCCCTCGCCCTGGCCACGGGCGCTCACCTTCTTCCGATTCGCTGGTGAGACTCGAGGAATCTCTCTGACCACTGTCACTGCCTACTCCCCCCTCGGATTCCTCCTCCTCGCTCTCCATTTGCTCCCCCTCCTGTGTCTCTGCTCCTGAACCCCTGACAGCCACACTTTAACTTTTCACGGTTGGAATTTGGGGTTGGGGGAAGTGTGGCTTATATTCGGGCCAATGCGGTATTTCATTCTTGTGTGGTTTTATTCTGGTATGTATGTATGTATGTATGTATGTATGTATTTCCTGCCTTTCAACCTAAGGTTATGGGCACATTACATTAGAATGCATCTTTTAAAACAGTTTAAAAAGTTACAATTGCAAATAATAATAAAAAATGCATTTAAAAAAACCACTGAAATAAATTATCTCCAAGAGCTGCATATAAATTAAAGTATCTATTTATCGCTATCCAATTTGACACTTAGCCGGAATGAAGTCTATTTTCATAGCTGATATGATTTCTGATAAGCATCCTCTCCTTGATTCTTCTTTTTCTTCCGGAGAGTCAAGGGAGGTCCCACAACAGGGGATTTCCACTGGGGACTTCTGCAGGCGCAGCTTGGTGCTCATATGCCGAATGAAATCCTAAGCGCATGAAATGTGTGCTTCCGCGTCCCAGCTGAATTACCTTGAGTCGTGACCAATTGTTCTCTAAAGCTACTCAGCCTTTTGCACATTTGGAGCAGCTGGTTAGTCAAATGAATAGGATTTTTAAAAATAGTATTATTCCCTGGTGCTGTGTCTTCTGAAAGCAGCAACACAATTGGGATCTATGGAGAACAAGGCAACAGAAGGAAGGAGGGGTTTCAGAAGCTCTCTAATGCTCAAACTGAGAAGGAGGAGTGGATGTGGATGCCCCTCTTCATAATGTTCACGCACATTGGACATGCACAGTCAATGTGTGCACCCCTGACAGTTTGAGCTCTGGTGTTCTTTTTTGAATGCCTGAAGAAGGCTGGAATCTTCCAAGCTGCAGTATTGAGATCTGCTTTTAAAAGCAGAAAGCCAGGGCACACCTGATTAACCTAAAGTGTGCGTGGATGGCTCATGCAGATTAATTTGTGGGAATGCTCCCCATAGCCAGTAATCTAGGGTGGACCCTCCATTAAATTCCAGGGCTAGCAGCTCAGAGAATGCTGGGGCAAACAACCACCGGGAGGGATGGCTATGTTGGTGAGAGATACAACTATGCAGGTAGCCAAAACCTGTCATTAATCACAGATTTCAGTTTCCCAAGAATCTCCTCCTCCTCCTCCTCCTCCTCCTCCTCCTTCTTCTTCTCCTTCTTCTTCTTCTTCTGGTCCTGCAGATATAAGCTTGAAAACATGTGTTTTTTATCGGGTGAAATCACAGGAGGCACAGGGATTTCCAGCAACTGGAAGCTACAGAGATCAGCATTTGTTGTGTGCAGAATTTCTATTATTCATTAACTAACTGTTGATAGTGGAGCCCCTCTGAAGGCCAATAGAGCTCCACTCACCTTTCCTTCCAAACTGCAGCCATCGTTTTTCCACTGGACACAATGCAACTGGTTTTTCACCTCCTCAAGTGAGAAGAAGAGGGGCGAGGCTGTGTTGCCCAAAAACTGGATGCGGTTTGCTAGGATGCGGCCAATGAGGGTTGTGCAGCCATACCCTCCAACCATCTCTATTTTCGGGGGACATTCCCAGAATTACAGAAGCCACCCAGAGTTCTGATTTGATCCTGCAATGTCCTGGGGATACGCTTGCAGTGGTGCTGTGCTCTCGCACGAGTCAGCTGACTTGTGTGACAGTGTGGCATCAAAAGATGTGCATACTGCTTTTCATCAGGGGAATCTTGGAGGGCATGTTTGAAGCCAGCCCAGCCCACAAAGCTCCATCTTGTGCAGAGCTTTGGCTGGTAACGTACTGAGAGCAGCACCAACCCAGCCCCTTGCTGGCTGGCTAAGAATGACCAGAATCTTGGGGGACTATGACTGAAAGATAAACGATTGGGGGGGGAGAGAACATTTCAGGGGGCTGTGGCACAGGGCTGATAGTTCTGCAGAACCTCAAATAACTCCTTACTCCCTGCAGACACTCTCATGTGCTGAAATCCGCAGGAGTAGTTCCTCTGCCCTCATAGGCATGGTGGGTGGTCTCCTGGGAAAGGGCCTTCTCTGTGGTGGCTCCTAAGCTGTGGAACTCCCTCCCCACAGAGCTGCGACCAACACCTTCGTGGTACAGCTTCTGAAGGATGCTGAAGCTGCACTTCTTTACCCTGGCTTTTGACACTTGAGGTGTATGTTTTTAGGATGCACCTTATTTTGATGGTTGTAAATTGCTTTTAACATTGTGTTTTAATGCTGTAGTGTGCTCTGGGACCTTTGGGTGAAGAGCAGGTAATGAATAAATTAAAAATAATATTATTAACTACTAAAAAGCATAGAAAGAGCCCTGCTGGATAATACTGATGGTTCACAGGGCCTTTTTGATTGTGGTTCCCAGGTTGTGGGATGCCCTCCATAGCGAGGTGCACCAGCCTCCATCATTATTAATTTTCAGGAGGGCTGTGGAGAAAGGTTTTTTTTTTGTTACAGCTTGAAACAAACAGATGACAAGCAACAAAAAAGGGAAAAATAGAAGAAACGTCTATTTGCCCAAATGACGCTTCCTATGATACAAAATTCTCCTATGTTTGTACATAGCGTTTACAAACTCCTTCTGTTTATTAGTTTTAAGTTGTCTTGATGTTTTTTTTCTTTACATTACTGGAAATGCCTCCATTTGGACTAAACTTAAAACGCCTTGTCTGTACATGTTTGGCAAAGAAATAAAACAGTTTACTGAAAGAACACACTGGAGTGACAAATAATTCATCGGAAGTGACTCGCTTCACATTGTCGTGTAGTCATAAGCAATGATCAAAAACATTTCGTGTTAAAATATTAACAGAATACCCACAAAGATGTATTAATAACTCGGAGCTCTGAACGTTCTGCCATTGCTCTCGCCAAACATGCCGTAAAGCTGTCAACAAACATGGATGCTGTTTACGCAGCCAATTAACTCCCGCCGTTTCTGGCTTAAAGCAGATTTCCCCAAGATGCCCAGCAAAATGTTTCCTTTTCCTTTATCTTAAGAGGAGGGGAATGGGGAAGAGTGATGCTCTTGCCCAAGAGGGCTATGCAGGGGTAACATAGTCAGGCTGGGTGGGGGGTTGGTGGCTCACCCTGGCAGCTGGACCACTGAGAAAACTCCCACTGCCCACCTGGTTCTGCTCCTTTTCTTCACCACTGCAACCTACTTGCTTGTTCACCTGCCTCTCGCTCTGGCTCAGATAAGGCTTGGCGCTGGGAGGGAGGAGTGGAGGCCGCACCCTGCCCTGTTCACTAGCTCTCTGCCCAGCCAGAAAGCTGGCAGTAGCAATGAGCAAGAGGAGGGGCAGCAACAGAGAATGATCATGGCAGTGAGGAGGCAGACCTTGTTGAGGGAAGGGCATCCGTGGAGGGTGTCTTCCCCAAAGACACCCCCCCTCGAGACAGGAGCTGGCTATGATTCTGTGCATATGGAGAAAGCAGTGTCCAACATCCGTCACAACATTGCGAGGGACCGTTCCTCTCGAACAATAAAGCACATCACTGGTATGCCACCCAAAGTGCTCATTCGAAGTGCTCATTCTGTTGCAACAGCTTGAAGAACAGGACCTAGGGAAGCGGAGGTGGAATACCTGTTTTTCGGACCTCGTGCTCAGCAAAAAAAGGCATCTAATCTGCATGGTTCAAGTCGGATTCAATTACTCTTTGTTTGCCTTCAAACTCAGATGCCTCTGCTCTCTGAGCACCAGTTGGGCTAGAGATGCAGCCTGGCGGTTCTCTTTGTTTTTTAGGGCGCAGTCTGCTGTGGTGTAACAATGGTGAGGAAGAAAAGGACGGGGGCAGCTGCCACTGATATTGCTGTTCTAAAATGCACTTTAAAAAAAAAAAATCACATGCAACTGAAACAAACTTCAATTCGGCAACCTGAAATCTCTAAGTGAAAAAAGACGTCCCAATGTTAAGTTTTCTTTTCCAGGGAGGGCCTCCGTCTCCCAGCGCAGTGATTGCTTCCACATGGCGTCTCCCCCTTTTAAACTGCTGTTTTGCAAGTAAGTGCCATGATGTCATGGCTCAAACTTTTCCATCGGCTGGAACCATTTATGGTGCCACCTTCCCCAAACTGAACAAGTAACTGAAGCTGATTCATGGAAATACTTTTTTTTAAAAAAAAACACCCCCAAAAAACCCTGCGGACATCAAAATGGAATAAAGTAGGGCTGCAAATATTTTCCAAGGGGCTTCTGAGAAAAATATGAAGGCTTGGGGCCACTTCACACATGACGTTTTACGTAAATGGTGAGAAAGGGAAGGTATCGCATGACGATGTTGGATGCGCATTTCATATTGGGAGCTCTAATTGGGAACAGATTCTCAGCGCTTGTACACCCAGAAAAACAGATCTTCACACATGGTCATACGTATCTTCCCTGTTGCATCTATAAGCAAATACAGAGCTAAGATTCTGCAAGATTCTGATGGATCCCGTGCCTGTTTGGGAGATCATATGGAGCTGGCCTAAGTAACCAAATAAAGTATGGGCTTGTTGGGCAGGTTATGATTTTCCAGCCTTAGTTCTGCTTCTGGCTCAGCTGACAGGATCCATCCCACTTGGTCTCTCTCTCCCACGCCCCCATGTCATACTTCATCTTTTTTTTACTGCTGCCTCAACATTTTCACAGGAGTTTGTGCCCAGGACTTGAACGGAATATAGTGCAACAGTTCTGACTCCCCACCACCATCACTGCTGTACAAATTGCATACTAGTCTTGACAGAAAGTCACCTGTAGATGCAAAGAAAGTTCCTCAACGAAAACCCTCACATATTCAGTAAGGATTATTCAGACAAATTTCTGTTGGCCTAAAGCTTTTTGTGGACCAGAGTCCGCTTTATTAGATGCATGGGGTATTACCTTGAGTCTGAAGTGGACTCTGATCCACTACGCCACTGTGGTGTAGTGGTTAGAATGCTGGGTTAGCATCTGGGAGTCCAGGGTTCAAATCCTGTCTGGCACAAGACCACTGGGTGACTTGGTCTGACCTCACAGGGCTGTTGTGATAAAAATGGGGAGGGGGAAGATCCTTATTGGAAAAGTGGGACACAAATGTAATAACTAAAAGCAACAACAGCTCATACCATCTTTAAGATGCCACAAGACTCTCTGTTGTTGTTTTGCTGCAAGGGCAACTTCTCTGGAAGTTTTGAGTACATATCCTTTTGTTAACCCCCCCCCCAGATGTCCCAAATTTCTGCGTTGAGGGACATAAATCATGTAGCTTCTACAACTTTTTAGTTTCCCAAACAGGATACATTCTTCAGAAATGTATCTGAAGGAAAAAAACCCCTCAAATTGAGGAACCTGCCATTAAAAAATGAACAAATGTAATTTTCTGAGGAAAGTGTTACTGACAGTTGAAGCTTTCCTCAGTTTTGTACGAAGACATGAGGGGATGATCCCCCAGATTCTCTTACTCAAGGATCACTGGAAATGAACAGGGAATGTGCAACAGCAGTTACTCTTCTCGTTTCCAGGGAGGGAAACTTTCAGCAGATGGTACCGAGGTAAAAGAAGCTGAATTCCTGGTTTGCTGACAAATGTGTAAAAGTAAAATAAGATTTCTGCATATTTGATCTTTGACTTTATAGGAATGTCTGTGACATAATAAACAGCAAAGAAATTGTTTATAAACTCACAGAATGATCTTCAGTTTTGCAAAAATCTTGAGGCAAGGGCAGGGGAAGTTATACAATATTAAGTGTATACAGTACTATACAATTCAACAGGCATCTTACATACAAAAATGATGGCCTTAGGATGTAGTCTTTTTTTATTCAGAGTGCCATAAAAGTAGAAAAGATGTTAATTAAATGCATTTTACAGTGGCAGGTTTCTCTGCAGGTGCAGCAATTGTTCTGCATAGGTAACGTAGACCAATAATAGCTTTTGGGGAGATTTGGGAAAAGGAGATGACTGGATCTGGAGACTCAACTTTAGCTGCATCAATAAGACTTGGTGTTCAGAATACCCACCTACAGTTGTCAACTGACCTACCCCACTCCCACCCCCAGGTTTGTTCTGTTCTTGTGTCTTTTAACAACTACTGGATCCACAGAAGTTAACAGGTGAGACTTTTCACAGGATGGAGATAGAGACATTGATATAACTACTGCTCTTAAAAGTGCAGCTGGCAACCCAATGTTGTACAAAGAACTGGCACCTCCTTGCTGCAGTTCTGTAGAAGCATCCCTGAAATCAACAGGAGGGTGTTATCTAAGAGCTCAACTGAGCTCTGGAGCAATGCCTGTTTATTCCAGTGAGTCCTGAGTAGGTTCCTGGTAGCTTGTTACAACATATCCTTCAACTTCCAAGGACAGAATCATAACAATCAGGGGTGTATCAAATATTAATACTCTTCAGACTTCAGTGGTACCTCTGGTTACAAACGCTTCTAGTTACGAACACCTCAGGTTACGATAAGGTTACCAGATTTTTTTCAATGAATCTGGGGACACTTTTCAACTTCAATGGATTTTGTATGGGGACTGATTTGTAAATCCGGGGACTGTCCCTGGGAAACGGGGACGTCTGGTAACCTTACGTTACGAACGCCGCTAACCCGGAAGTAGCTGCTCCTGGTTGTGAACTTTGCCCCAGGATGCGAACAGAAATTGCTCACCAGAGGTGTGCAGGCAGCGGGAGGCCCCATTAGCAAAAGCACACTTCAGAATAAGAATGGTTTCAGCTTAAGAACGGACCTCCGGAACGAATTAAGTTCATAACCAGAGGTACCACTGTAGACTCATTGAAAGTGATTGACATGACTAACTTAGGCTCATCAGTGAGTAGAATTTGGTTGGCTACAGCCCTGCCTACTGCATCAGAACACTTTTTTCTGTGCATATTACAGAAAAGAAGTAATTTGATATTTGTGACTAATCAGTACTTTTGTATTTTCTTCTTAATGGAATCAGCCTATCATAGGCAGGGTACATTTGTGCTACAAGCTGCGAAAGGTTAAACGGCTGCTTCCTCTCAGCAGGTAATCCTGGGATCTGTAGTTCTGGGAAGGGAAGAGGTTAGGGGGCCTTGAGCAGGCAATTCTCAGTCCCCAATTCACTCTATGGCCACATTCACAGCATAGATTTAAAGCACTGTGATGCCACTTTAAACAATCATGAATTCCGAGAGTTATAATTTGGTAAGGGTGGCTTAGAGTTGTTAGCAAACCCCTATTTCCCTCAGAAGGTTACAGTTCCCAGAGTGGCTTAAACATCCATCCATCTTCATAGGGAACTCCCAGAATTGTAGCTCTGAGACGGGAATAGGGGTCTCCCTGCAACTCTCAGCACCCTTAACAAACCAAAGCTCCCATACTTATTTGGGGAAGCCGTGATGGTTTAAAGTAGCATCATACTGCTTTGAACACGTGGTTTGAATGTGGCCTATGAACAATGTCACTTGCTGTGCAATCCTAAGGCGTACGGATGAGATGCCAAGGTGGTTCCACCACCTTATCCAATGCTCTGCCAGGTTCAAGCAGAAAAATGCTTCACATTGCTATCTTCATCTTTCACCCTTCCTCCCATAAGTCAAGAGTGTGACTAAATATCTCTATAACCTTGTGGGACTGGGAGGGCTTTGGACCCAGTCACCCTCCTGTTGTCCTGCTGACACTGGAGCTCCTATAATGTTTCAATGGGTGCTGCAATTCCAATTACTTTTTTAAGTTAATCTGCCAGTGCACCGCCAATCCTGCCATTATAGAGCCCTGTGCAATCAGAATGCGATCAATAGGATCACAGCTGTGGGATCCGCCTGCTGTCTTTTAAACTAAGCCTATGCATGATATACAGTCCTCATGAGCCATAATCAGTGAGTGGAAGTCAGGGGTGGGGCCAATGGGTGTGATCCTGCTTTCCTCACCCAGATGCTGATTGCACATTCATTTGTCATGCTTCTGTCATCAGATCTGCAATGCTGAAATGCAATTTCTGCTGAGTGATGGAAAGCTAACATCTTCTGAACCTGGAGTCCCAAACAACATTAGTTTTTAAAACATTTATTATAATGCAGGAACAGAAAAGCTGTCCTCCCTTGCCAACTGTTTTTGGACTCCAACCGCATGAGCCCCAGCCAGTACCTCCAACATCAGGGATGCTGGGAGTTGAAGTCCAACGACATTTGGAGGTTACTAGGTTCCCCATCCTTTGGGTAACAACTCCCATCAACATTGCTGGATGGCTGGCATCTGAAGGCTACCAGATTGGTGAAGACTGCTGCAATGCATCACACAGAGAAATGAGCTCATGAGACAATGCTCTGATTCAATCAGGCAGAAAAGGTGTTCTGTTTGTGTCCGATATATTCTTAAAGCAACAATAACATTGGGTTTTAAGTGAGGAAAGAAAGGTCGTAGCAGCTGCATGGCCCATTTCCACTTTCTGGATGACCCCCAAACTTAAAATCTGAGATGAATGAAAGAACGCCACAACCTTAACTCAAGTTCCATGGCAGTGCCTGTTTAATGCTGAACAATCTTATTTAGGAACTTGCTTTGAGTCTCCATTTCCGGTTTGTTTGTTTTTTGCAAATGTTTTGCTGCAATTCAATCTCATCGGTTGTGGGCAGACAAGGCAGCCAACGTCAAACCACTGCATTTATCTCAAAGGTGGGTTGTGCGGGACTGAAAAGAATTTGCAAAGAGTTCATTCAGCACCAGAAGAATACAAATTGGTCCCTGTTTGGGGTGGCTTCTGTACACAGACAACTGGAAGCGTCGTAGAAAAATAAGCCATTTGATACAATGCGCAAAGGCAACCACAGAAGGGTAACGGGGGTGGACAAATGGAGATGCAAAAGCCTGTCAGACAGGAAAGGACATGGGATTCATCGGGGGCAGGGGGGCGGGGAAGACACTTGGCACGATACCGTCTCCCTTTGGGCAGCTCCCATGTCCTTGATCCCACCAAGGGAGGAGGAGAAGGTCCTCCAGAAAGTCAGATGGTGCACTCCTTCAATGGGCATATTCGAACTGCGTTAAATTGGTCCTTCTGCCAAAGTCCAATCAAAGGCCAGTTCTTCACTGAAGCTTTGTCTCCATTCCACACGCTTTCCTGCCGAGTGGACAATCCCACAAAACTTCACGACGCTGGGCATGCCGCCCAGCAGTTGACTAATAAAACAAATGAAATTATTATTATCATTATCATTATTATTATTTTGTATGCTGTCTTTTCGCTTCCAGATAGAGAGTTCATGGCTGGCAATGGTGACAGGTAGTTTCAGAGAGTTACCACTCGGGCAACATCGCCCAGGTTAATACTGTCTTGCAAATCCTTAGTGTTTCCACACAAGACTATTAAAAACACTTCTACGTTCACAAAGGAAGGGGGGAAGGGGGGTGTCTTTAGTCCAGGGGCTCTTGCTTTATCCTGATTGTGGTGTTGGGCTGCAGTCTTCTGTCCTCACGACATAGTACATATTCGCTGAACTGAGAGGAATCCACGCCTCCACCGCAGGACGCCGCCACGTTGAAGCCCTTCTGGAACAACCGTTCAAGCACCTGAGGGGGAAAGCACCAGTTAATATTGGAGAAGGCTCCGTATCAAATGTGCTCATGATTCTGAAAGGACCAAGAGAATCCCACTGAACTGAACTGAAAGTACGAGTCCTATATCCACCCGTGGGAGCCAGGACACGCAATGAGGTTAATGGGCGACAGTGCAAAGCTAACGCACAGTTATTTCTTTGCTGAAGTCTCTGTGCAGCCCCACATAGAGGACTCTGCACGTGTCAACTAGGGGTGCATTTCAGGCATGGGGAACATTGCATTCGTTTTCCTGATTAATATGCTAGTGCTTCGGTCCTGTGGTCCTTTCACACCGCAGTACTTGGTGTGTTTTGAAATTGTGAATTGTGTTATGATTATTTTTTTACCGATACACCAGCAGGTTGAGGTAAATTTCATTCACATCAGTGGGCGTGTGTGTGTGGGGGGGGGGCACAACAGCAAACCACATTGGATAATGTTGCTGCTCCCCCAACTCTTTCCGTGTGCTTCTCTTCCCCCATTAAAGCAGCAGGGAGGAAAACTGTATGCCGCTATACGGCCCTAAATTTCATCACTTTACTCCCATGATATTCTGGGTTAAAGGGCCTCCAAGCATATAATTTTTTTTAAGGAATCAAGTAACATGGAAATGAGTGCTAAGCTTGTATTGCTGTGTGAAAGTGCAAATATAATTCAGAAATTAACGGTTAGGGAAACGGTGAGGAAATGGTATAAACTGCCATGTGAATGCAGCCTTAGACTCTGAAAACAGAAAATGGTCAGCCAGCCCAAGGCAAACAGCTGCAATGGCTGAGGCTGATGGGAATTGTAGCCTAAAAGATCCAGGGGGCACCAGGTTGGGAAAGCCTGCTTTAGAGAGCTAGTGACAGTCACAACCTATATTAAATAAGATGGACCAGCAGTCTGACTCAGGGTAAGGATCAAAGCAGAGATGACATAAGGGTGATATAACGAACACTCTTTTTCTTTCCCCCAAAACAGCAGCCTTGGGTTAGGGATTAGATCAGGGGTGCAGCATGTCCAAAAAGGGGGTTTCTTGCTGCACTGTGGCCCTGATCAAAATTGCCCTGGGTGCTCCCTCTAGACTAGATGGGGCAGTTCACACATTGAAAAGAAGAAGCCTGTGGCTAATAGCAGTTTTGGGGAAGGGGTGAGTTAATTTGGATGCAACACTCTGCGCAGCTGCTTTTTGAAAGCTCCATGTTTGGAGCTTCCACATCACATCTAATTTCACCCTTAGGAAAGCCCCACATTATACAGTAAAGTTGTCACTGGAGTAAAATGTTAGACGAAGGCGATTTGTAGCTCAACTTTCCCCCCTGTGGCTAAAGGTTTGTATTATTACCTAACTTTGAAGAAATTACCTGAATTTCTTCCAAATGCTGTCACTGGCTACAGACTCACAATCTAAGAGACTCGACATAAAAGGAAATAGGAATGGGGTGGGAGGAGGAAAGCAGCCTTGGAGCTCCACTGGCTAATGAGTGGGGCCCGGTTGATCTCCCCATGGCCTTCTACGCACAATGTTTCCTTGTCCAGCCAGACGACAACCCTGTGAAACAGGCCAACTTTAGGAGGAAAGTGATGCTCAGGGATGGAGTCTGACTTATAAATTGCTATCCATTTTGTCCACAGCTGAAGATACACTTGAGTTCATGCCTTCTGTATCCAGCCCTACTCACTGGCTTTCCTTTTTCAAAGCCATCTCAGCTTCCTGCAGATGGATGCTATCTGGACTATTTCATTTGTGCGTGTTGCCCTGCAAAGTATTTTGGTCTCGTGGTCCAGAGGTGGTGAAAAGGGCCCCCGAGAGCCAGCTAGACTCTGCATGATACATTTCTGGTCTTTTCAGGATCTCCCAGCATATTATGCAGCGATAATTCTATAACTTATTCCTAAATGACTGCAGCGTGATTAAAGTCTTGCTTACAGCAAACCTCTGCAGAAAAACCCAAATATTAATCAAACAAACAAGCACTCTGCAGGGCAGTTCAGTACATTATGGAGTAAAATACTGGCTGGTAGTGATATTGATGCTACCTCTTAAGGAAAAGCAACGTTGGGGCTTCAGTCATCATAAAATGAGGCCATAACTCATCATTAATATGCTGTGCTAGATGGGGGGAGAAAAAGCAGCAGGCTGTTATGAGCATCTTCTTTACTGGTGTAACCATTCTGGCCGCTAAGGGATTTTCCTACCAAACAGGTTGGGGTATTCAGGGTGTATGTGTGCTGTTAATGGGCCTGTGTTTTTATTCCTGCCTGTGCCCTTCAGCCACCTAAAGTCCTCACCGCTAATCTCAACTGGGCAGCCAGTCAGAATGGCTGCTCAGCACTCCACCTCTGGGATGCCACCTGGTTTGTGATATCAACCTGAGCTTTGAAGGGGTTCAAGGACACCTCCATGGCCCAGCAGAACTGCAAGCTCCTACTTGCCTCCAAACCGGGTGTTTCCCCCCTGCATCCATGAGAAGAGCCTGCTGGATCAGGCCAAAGGCCCATCTAGTTCAGGATCCTGTTCTCACAGTGGCCAACCAGGTGCCCCATTGGGAATCCCACAAACAGAACCCCAGCACAAGAGCCCTCTCCCCTCTTGTGGTCCCCAGTGACTGGTATTCACAAACATTTCTGCCTCTGACCATGGAGGCAGTAGATATCAATCGTGGCTAGTAGATATCAATAGCCCTCTCCTCCATGGATTCATCTAACCCTCTTTTGGTGGCCATTGCTCCCTCCAGTGGGTCCCATCGTTAAACTATGCACTGAATGAAGAAATATAATACGAAGCGCAAATGTCACTGTTTCAAAGGACAGCCAAGCAAGATGAACATTCTCTGACAGTAAAATGCTACAACAGGCTTATAAACAAATGCTTGGTTCAACAACTTAAGAACAAAGGAGGCAATTCAGTTACTCCAGAATACAAAATTCATAAGCAACGTAGCGACACATGACAAGGGGATTATCAAATAATACAAGCTGTCGTTGTGTCAAAAGCGATACACCTCATTCCATGCCTCCCCAACTAATATACTAAAGCAGTATATATACTGCTTAGTATATTTAGCCAATATACTAAAGCAGGAAGGCTGGGAACCTTATTGCAGTTGAGGGCTGGCAATGAAAAGTGACTGCTTGCAAGTTTCCTACAGGCATTTGGCTGACCGCTGAGGGAACAGGGTGCTGGATTAGATTGGCCATTGGCCTGATCCAGCAGGACTCTTCTTAAATTCATAGGTTCAGTGCTCTCCCCAGAATCCTAGACCTACCGAATCCCCTTACAGAGCACAGATTATATGGTTTGCTTGAGGTGATTATAAATATTTCGGTGAACTCCTCCATCCTTTCCTTTCTCCCTCCTGCTTTCAATTCTAAAGTCTCCGTTTCACTTTCTTTTGGTAGGCAACAGACAGGCCTCCTTTCTGCCAGCCACCTGGACTTCCCAAGTCATGCAAGGCAAAGCTGAGCTTTGATCTCTTCTCATGGCTTCTCTTGAACCCTGCGAGCATTGACTGGCCCTGGGACAGGCACACTGGCTTGGTGTTCGAGGAGGCAAACATCAGCCTCGTTCCCCTGACTTCTGCCCTGATCTTGTATCACTTCGCAATGCAAGAACGTGAAAGGACCCGAGGGAGAACGAGCAAAAGGCCTACAAAGAAAAAATACCCTTTTTTGGGTAAAGATAAAAAAAAGAATGAAAGGAGGGGTGGGGGGGAAGAGATAACAGGGCACCTGGAATGACCATCACACAGTTTTGGAGAAAATTAGACGTGGCCCACCTTACTACTTGGTACATGCTGGAAAAACTAATGAATAAGCTGA
The DNA here is from genome assembly GCF_964234715.1 of Podarcis melisellensis. Lineage (NCBI taxonomy): Eukaryota > Metazoa > Chordata > Lepidosauria > Squamata > Lacertidae > Podarcis > Podarcis melisellensis. Next base: position 54,425,246 of record NC_138540.1, read on the forward strand.
GAGTCCTTAGATGTGAAAGAAGGAAGAATGATTCCGTAACTGTTTGGTCTGATTTTATTTCATTTGTAAGCAAGAAGGAACATGGTTGAGGACCTCCCCCAACCCCACCGTGGCCTAGGAATGAATCTGGCTGATTCATCAACTCGGGGCATTTGAATACTTTAATTCATGTTTTGTGACCACAGACAGGCAGATATGCTTCTGAATACGAGCGGCTGCAAACCACAGGAGTGGACAGTGCTCTTCTGATTGGGTCCTGCTTGTGGGTTTCCCAGAAGAAGCATCTGGTTGGGCAATGTGAGAACAGGATGCTCAACTGCAGGGGCCTCTTCTTATGTGCCCTTCCCTTGCCACACTTTTAGGCTGCAAGCAACCCAGAGCACGCTTCCCCTTGACGCATGTTTCACTGAAATCAATGGGAGCAATTTCCAAGTTCACAGTGTTCAGAACTGAGACGTCTCCTGTTGTTTCTCTGGGGCTAAACATCTCCAATTCTGCCAGTCTTCCCTCCCGGAAACTGCCTTCAAGACAGATCCCTTTAGAATCATTCTCATAGCTCTCCTCTCCCAATTTGTTCAAAGCCTTCTTGAAGTGTGCTGCTACCCAGAAGGAAACACTCTAAAAGAGATCATCTCTGTGGCGAGCAGAGCATGATTTCCCAAGTTTTGGAAACAGAACATCTCTTGTCATAAACTGGGGGAGGCCTTGGCCTTTTCAACCACAGTGTTATATGGCTGAATTTGCTATCTGTTGTAACGATGCTTATGGTCATTATGTTTTCGGAAGGAAAAATGGCATTTCTGGTATCTGTGATTTTAAAAGAAAACCTACAATGGGAGGGATGCATGTTGCACCAAAAAAGGAAAAAGGGTCCTTTCCAGCCATTAACATTAGCAATGTTCAGGACAATAAGTCATGAATTAGCAACAAAAATGTGAAGCCCTGAACCCATAATTCTTAAGAGCCAGTGTAGTATAGTGGTTAGAATCTCAGACTAGGACCTGGGGTTCAAATTCCTACTCAGCCACTGGATGATTTTGGACCAGTCACTGCCTCTCAGCATAGCTCACCTCACAGTGTTGTTGTGCAGATTAAATGAGGAGAGTCAGAATTGTGTACGTCACCTTGCGCTCCTTGGAGAAAGAGGTGGAATATAAAACCCTTCAGGTTAAGTCTTTTCTAGCACAGAAATACAATTTCTCAGGTTTTGTGTTATGCCATGTCCCCCACGGCAGCCATTTTGTGACTGGCGCCTACAGCACTCTTTCAAAATGTCCCCCTGGTCTAATACCTGGACCGACCTTTGCTGTGGTAAGTTTACCTCATCAACCTTGTCGCAAAACTTGTTGGTTTTATTCATTTACTTAAAAGCACTTCTATTTTCTGTTATAAAAAAGACGTAAAAATAGGAATTCACAAATAACAAGGTTGAATCTCATTGGCCAGGGAAAGTCTGTGCCAAGAGATATGTCTTCACATGATGTGGGACACAACCGATGGACACTGCCTCCATCAGAAGGAAGGGCATCCTACAGGGAAGGGCAAATGGCAGAAAATGCCTGCTTTCTAGTTCACTGCCCTGCAATGTTCTGTAAGGCGTGCCTGCCACTTTGCCACTGAAAATAGTCTTTGAAATGCATCACGGGATAATGTAACATATATCCTGAATTATTTTTCAGCTAAAATGGACAGCAAGCTCACAAGCACCTGCTTCTGCGACACCACAATTTGCAACACCTGATGTTTGCAGCAGACAAAATTTGCAGGTGTCGTCGAGAAAGAGTCTATACATAGCAGAGGGTGTTGTGCGTCTTCATTAAACAGAACAGAACAAACTCCATCCTCTCTTCTCGTTCAAGAGCCGTGCATTTTAAAAAGGTTGTACAGGGCTTAACGATTCCATTTTCTGAGAAAGCATTTGTGACTAGGATGTGGGGTGAGTCCTCTCTCTCCAGTTATGAATTCAAGCCTGTCTGGTTACCGTCCCCCCAATTAAAAAACGTAAAATGGAGTTCAGAATTAAACGAGTATCCAGATGCAGAATGTGGACCTTCAGAATTCTAAGCCAGCCTTTGCCAACACCTGGCACCTTCCAGATGTTTTCGACAGCAACTTCTGTCAGCCAAATTGCAACCCGAAACATCTGGAGGGCACTGTGTGGGCAAAGGCTGCCCTGAACCTCGAGGACAGATTGCTGTCACAGTTTCAAATCCCCTGCCTAACCATCAAAATAGGAGTGAATATCAGCAAGCCAGAGTTTAACACTGTCGCTGTGGAGGGCTGGGATGTTTGTTAACCTGAAATGAATTTTAAGCCATTTAGATTTAGATGGGGCAGGGAACAACCCCGGGGTATAAAACAACAAGCTCTGCCCTACAACTTGTTGAAGAGAGACCTCACTATCATGGTCTAGCCCAAGAGGTTGCAAACCTTTTGGGGCATGTGGGTACAGCTGTAAGCTGGAGAAGCTGTTGTGGGCACCATCCCCACCCACCTATTCTATTGGCTGCAATAAAACACTTCTTTCAAAAGTATTTTCTGTGGGGGGAGGGGGCCCTATGGGTGCCAGTGAAGGCTTCTGTGGGTGCCATGTTGCCATTCCCTGCTCTTCCATATAGGATAACAGACTGGGGAAATGATTTGCCTTGTTTGGGTTGACACAACCACAATGTTTTTTTTTATTTTTTAAAGGCCATAAGCCAGCCTTTTGAACTGCATACTGCTCTTCACCTGGGCCAGGTATTTAGAGCAATAAAATTCCAACCACCCAAAGTGCCACAGTGACATGTTTTGCAACTGACTTCTCTTGGTTTCTCGCTGTAGCCTGAAGCCCATGTGCTCTGCCCAAAACATCCTCTGCCAATGGAGGCCTTTCTATGCTCCGCTCCCCCCTGCCCGTGCGCCCTGCCAAACATCCTGAGACAGGCAGCTGGATGCTCAACGCTCCTAATGAAAATGCCCTTATTGCTCTGGTCCTCGCTAATGAGTGTCAAACCATCAAGGCTGCTCAGTGCCAAGGTCTGCTGTAGGGTAGCCCTCCCATGGGCAAGCTCCCCTATTTGGGGCAGGGGGCGGAGAAAGTCACTCAGAGGGGTTTGCCAAATCACAAACTTACATTTCCCGCATCCTACCTATCCGTCTTTCCTTGTTTCATATGTTAATTTTAAAATCTTAAATAAAAAATAAAAAGAAAGGAAAGGGGGAAAAATAACTAACTCAATCAAACCCCCATAAAAACCTTTGAGTATAAAGTGGAACACATTTTGTTTAAAATACTCTGGGCAATTTTTATAGAACATCCTCTTGGAGGGGAAAAAAAGTGCAGAGATCATTTTTTTAAGTCCATCCCGGAGGCTCTATCATTTAATTATGAGTGGGACATAAATTATGCATTTACACATTGTTGCGTTTTCTATAAAGTGGCATGGAGAAGCGGCTCCCCCTCCTTCCTTTCCTCCTTTCCCCTCTTCTTCTTCTTTTTTTTGTAGTTTTGGTACACTCTTTTTTCTTCCTAGGGGCATTTTGGAGGGAAGAAAGGACTGCGGGGTATGAGCTGATGAAAAAAAATTAGCATTTGTCAGCCTAACGCCATTATGAGATCAGCATGGTGCTAACACACACAAAAATCTAAATCTCTCTTTCTCTCCCCCACCAACAACTTAGACTTAAGGGAAAAGGGAAAGGGGGAGAGAGAGGGAAAACGCCCATTATCTCACCAGGCAAAAAATGCCTCCTCCTTCCAGTGACACAGAGGCAATTGGGCAGAAGGGACTCATCTGCTTAGTACTGAACACGGAAAGAAAACGCTAGAATGGATGAGGCCCATTACCTGCACCGAATTCAACCGACAGTATCCGTTCAAAGGAAACCTAATGACGTGGGTGGGGTCTTGGTTCCAGCCCGCATTGACCGAGTTGCACATGACGTCCCCTGTCTCTGGGAAGATCTCCTCGATCAAGGCCTTCTCTCCGCTCAGCGCAATCCTTTCCCCAAGATCCGGAGTCACCCTTACAACCAAGCAGTCACAGGGCTGGAAGTGCTTCCTTTGTTCTTTCTCCTGCTTCCATCGCTCCAGCTCCTTGATCATCGGCTGCAGCTGGTAGTACTTGGCCTCTTCGTATAAAAGATTAAAATCCTTTTAAAAAAGGAGAGAAAGAGAGCTTATGTATCTCAGCACTTATGGATTTCATATATCTAAATCTAAATCCAAATCTATACAGTCGTACCTTGGAAGTCGAACGGAATCCGTTCCAGAAGTCCGTTTGACTTCCAAAATGTTCAAAAACCAAATCATGACTTCTGATTGGCTGCAGGAAGCTCCTGCAGCCAATCAGAAGCTGCGGAAGCCCTGTCGAACGTTCGGCTTCCAAAAGAACATTCACAAACCAGAACGCTCACTTCCAGGTTTCTGCGTTTGGGAGCCAAAACGTCTGAGTACCAGGGTGTTCAGGATCCAAGGTACAGCTGTATCTATATCTATACACATGGGTAGGCAAACTAAGGCCCGGGGGCGAGATCTGGCCCAATCGCCTTCTAAATCCGGCCCGCGGACAGTCCAGGAATCAGCATGTTTTTACATGAGTAGAATGTGTCCTTTTATTTGAAATGCATCTCTGGGTTATTTGCGGGACATAGGAATTTGTTCATTCCCCACCCCCCAAATAATATAGTCCAGCCCCCCACAAGGTCTGAGGGGAAGTGGACCTGCCCCCTGCTGAAAAAGTTTGCTGACCCCGTCTATACACATAATCTGTCCGTGAAGAGGAAATTATGCATGTAATCTCCAACAGGCTTTGGGGAATGTGCATATCTCAACTGAATTTTGTACATTCTCTGGTCAATGTGCACAGTCTCAAAAAAAAAAAAAAAATGCCTTCCCTCCATCTCTAGTTCAGAACTGTGCAATCTGCATCCTGCAGGCTGCTTCTGTCCACTTCCTGATCTTACAGGGATCACAATACCCTCTTCACAGATCAGCCAAGCAGCGAGAAGAAGGGGCGGTTTTTCCAGAAAATGGTATTTTCTGGCAGTCCAGCCTTTTCCCACCACTCTCAGTTGTTCCTCAGTCAGCTGAGCAGCACAAGGGGGACTGCAGGGAGAAGAAAAATGTGACCCGTCCCATTCTACAAACCTGACAGAAACAGCCCCCCTCCACCATGCTGCTAGTAAACTGAGGTAAAAGCTCAATCACAGCATGGAATCCCTCATTGTGGGGATTTTAGTGGAAGGAAAAGTTCACCAGGAAGGGTTACCCACACAGGAAAAAGTGATGGGAAATGCATCGTTTCCACCAGGGAGGAGCTGCCTTCTTCTTGTGCTCCAAGGGAAGTACCTGGGCTTTGAGGTGGAGGAGAGGGTTGAGGTAAGCACACCCCTGCTTGAAACAGCCTGCCTGAGGGCTATCCTTGCCCCATGCCTTTCTGTAACCATTTGAGCTGGATGGTGCCCCTGCTTGAATGCACACCACAGCTCTGAAAACCATGGAAATGGGAGGACCTTAAGGGACTACTGTACCCGCAGCAGAAATAACAGTGCTTAATAAAGATTATTCCAATGCAACACACTGGATGTCTGAAGCCAAGGAGCTGGCTGCTCAGTTCAAGTCAACATGTGGAATTCAGGATCTAGACTCCAAACCCAGCCACCCTAAGCCCCCTTAGTTCCCCCCTGCCTGCCTGCATCTTTCCTGGCAACAACACACAGCTCCCTAATAGTCTCCTGTTCAATTTGCACCTTGGCTTCTCCTTTCAAAAACTCCAAGTTTCCACCATCTCTTGTGTCCTCAGGCCCCTTCCTAAATTGCCCCACTCTCCTGAGCCACCCTTTCTCTTGACCAACTTCCCCAGCACTCCCCCTCTCCTTCCCTCAACAACATACACACCCCCTCTTGACCATAAGTACTGTACTTCCTTGCCTCTGAGAGCCATCCTTTCGATTCCTTGGTTCCCAGGGGGACCTCTTTTCAGTTCTGTGCATAGTAAAATATTTCAATCCCAACCAAACTGGTAACTCTCCTTTCCTCACAGAAGATGGACAACAATCATTCCCTGAACAACTGATGATTTCATGTCACAGTCTTCACTGCTACAAGCACAATTCAATACAGTTTCTCTCAAGATCTTTTTACAATCCCCCTAGGGGAAGATGTTACTAATGTTACTATGACCTTAACGTTGGGGGCTGAGGCTGGGGGAAAGGGAAGCTGCTGAAAGGAGGTTCATCGTAGAGGTGTGATTTGAAACTTCCTGGTTCTTAGCTGTGTGTGTTTTGGTTACTATGCTAAATGAACTCTCATGGAAAAAGAACACTCATCCGCCCATGGAAATCTGGCAAGCAAGCTGACTGCAAAAAAAAAAAAAAAGCAATCCTTTGGAATTCCCCACTACAGGACAGTGTTCAGGCAAAGCATTTCACAATGTTCCTCAAATACTTGGCAGCCAGCCCTACGGCACGACAAGAACTTGAATGGAGCTTGACTTAACCACACCCACAGAGTACAGGAAGTCTCATCTTAATATCTACAATGATAAGAGTCAGTTGCAAAGCCAAAGATCTCACTGGGGCTCACTGGGCCTTCTTTTAACCCCTCCAGAAGTTTTGGACTGCAACTCTTATCATTAGTCCAATGTAGCATCCAATTTCCTTTTGAGTGGGTTGAGAGAAGCCTGCTTCAAGTTAGCAGAAGCCTGTCTTAAAACTTGGCTTTTCCTTCATTCTCTGGGGGGAAGAAAAATATGCAAATTATTTCTGGTAGCTTTTCTTTTTGCATCAGATATATTACATTCTGGTATCCTGTTAAGACCCTGCCAGTCTTAAGGTCCTGGTAGAAAATGAGAAGGAAGGAAGGTTCTGCACTTAGGCAGGAAGAACCAGCTGCACAAATATAAGATGGGAGACACCTGGTTTACTAGTAGTATAGGTGAAAGGATCTAGGGGTCTTGGTGGATCACCAGCTTAGCATGAGTCAACAGTGTGATGCAGAAGCAAAAATGCTAATGCTATTCTAGGCTACATCAACAGAAGTATAGTGTCCAGATCAAGGGAATCCATAGTACCAATCTATTCTGCCTTGGTCAGACCATACATGGAATACTGTGTCCTGTTCTGAGTTATCACAATTTAATAAGGATATTGACAAGCTGGAAAATCAGAGGATGGCAACCAAGATGACCAAGGGTCTGGAAACCAAGCCTAATGAGGAGTGGTTGAAGGAGCTGGGTATGTTTCGTCTGGAAAAGAGGAGACTGAGAAGAGATATGACAGCCATGGAAGAGGGAGCAAGCTTGTTTTCTCCTGCTCTGGAGGGCAGGACTCGAACCAATGAAAAGAAAGGGGATACCAACTAAACATCAGGAAGAACTTTCTGATAGCAAGAGATTTTGACAGTGGAACAGCCTCCCTCAGGAGGCTGTGGACTCTCCTTCACTGGAGGTTTTAAAGCAGAGGTTGACTGGCCATCTGTCATGGAAGCTTTAGCTGGGATTCCTGCAATGCAGGGGGTTGGACCTTGGGGTCCCTTCCAACTCTACAATTCTATGACTTTCTCATTTTGATCTTTTTCAACATTCCTTTTGAGAACATATAGATGCTTTCCTTGAAGGTGGTGTTTCTTGGTTGCATAGTCTGCCAATTCATCCCCACCCCCACAAACCCCTTCAGTATACCTTCAAAAGTTTTCACCTACTGATCACGCAAAAGAGTTGCATCCTTTCCCAGTAATGCAAAGTTTTCAAAGCTGCTCCCAATTTGTTTCTGGCCCCTTTTCAAAGAACTTGCTTTGACCCACAGAGACCTTGGTTCCTGAAGGATTCCCTTTCTCCATATGTACCTAGCTGTAGCTAGGTCCTTTGAGCAGACCCTTCTTCAAATGCCCCATTACTCTGAGGTTTGAAGGATGGTGGGGTGGGACAGAGGGCCTGGAACTTTACACCCTCCCTTAAGGAGCCCCACATTCCCTAGTGACGGGCCCATTGAGGACCAGTTGCCTAATGCCGCACCCACTGTTCAGAAAACGAGCCGGATGCCTGATTATCACACCAGTGACTTTTAATTTTGTCCTTTCACCCAAGAGAAGGGCCTTTTGTCCATGTTGACAGGGCAGCTCCCAAAACAGCCTTGAAAGGCAGGTGTGAGATTTTGTTCCCAGCCTTGCTGCACCCGGGAGTTTGCTAACACCCCTGCTAATCTGATGCTGCTCATCTGATACAGGCATGATTTCACTCCCACTTTGTTCTGATGACTTAGGGCAGAAAATGACAGACTCCAGCCTGGAAAAGTGCTGACATGGAAAGAAATGGCAAGGAAACCTGAAGCACCTTCTTTGCAGCTCTCTGCAAGGGGCAAATGGCAACCCACAGACTCCATCGACTAACAGAGTCCAGCTGGCTGAGATGTGTTCAGTGGCTGCTAACATTAACAATTCTCTGGTTCAGGAGTCTGCATACGAGGCATACATTCACAGAAGCCTCTGCTTGGCTGTAGTAGCTCTATCAGCTGCTACAGGCATCCGGAGCCCCTCCATTCCAGCCTTCTCAGCAGTGCCAATGGTGCTCCCCTGAATATGGCTCTTGGCCGAGAGATGTTCTTGCTTTACACCTTCCTCTGTTTAGCACGAAGGTCTGTGCAGGGTTTCTTAGTTCAACTAAGGAACCCTGCAAAGATATTCCTTCACACTCAACAGGCACAAATATCAAGGCACCTGGAGACATTGGCTGCCACCTCCCCCTGCCCCAAATTTAAGCCCTCTCATGTACAGATGAAAACCTGAATGGATCTTGTGTAAGAAACAGATGCCCAGGCTTGCTCCATCAGTTACATTAAAAATGACTGAATCTTGAATACAAGAGGGTGGCCAGGCAGATTTGGCCACTGTAATATGCAGACAGCCACCAGCCCTTAGCATGGGCTATGGGACTCCTGTGGCTCTAGGTTGCTCTTGGGATTGGGCTACCTGCCCAGAGACATCCCTGTTCAGGAGGCTAAGAAAAACACCTGCTTTGAGCAATAGATAATGGGGGCTACTAAGGGTGGTCCAATGGGGCTGGATGCACCAGTATGTTCTCTGAAATGAATGGAAGCCCCACAAGAGTATGGCAGCCCCATATTCATTTGTCTTGGGACTCCTAGGATGTCCATGTGTGAGGGCAAATGTACTTGGAGGCATCATGCAATCTCTACAGGGAAGCTGTTGTTCTGTGGGCATTTGTAGGTCCGGGACAGACCTTCTTCTTCAGAGTAGACATTATCAATTGGGGTGGGGGATCAGCCTGGATGAAACCCTGGGTCCCTTCCAAACCTGCAATCCTGTATCTCTGAGGCTAGAATGTATAAGAGGGAACCTGTTGGACTGGTCAAACCCGTCTATTTCTTCATGCAGTGAATAGCTAAGCTGTGGAACTCATTTCCCCCAGGAGGCAGCGATGGCCACCAACCTAGATGGCATTAAAAGAGGATTAGACAAATTCATGGAGAAGGCTATCAGTGGCTACCCCCCATGATGGCTATGCTCTGCCTCCACGGTTGGAGGCAGCAATGCTTCTGAATACCAGTTGCTGGAAACCACAGGAAAGGAGAGTGCTCTTGCGCTCCGGTCCTAATTGTAGGTTTCCCACAGTCATCTAATTGGTCACTGTGAGAACAGGATGCTAGACTAGATGGGCCGTTGGCCTAATCCAGCAGGCTCTTCTTATGTCAAGCTAAGTACCCAACTTCTGCATCTTAAGTGAGTTCTGTTGTCAGAGAAATAAAGGGTTGGGCCTTCCCCACCCGGCTGGCCTGTAGAAGAACAATAGCTAGATAAGTTGTTGTGTGTGAGAGTAGAAAGCTGGATGCTGGAGGCACAGAGACATGTCCTGCTCTGTGGTAGGCCTAAGCTGAGCTTTGGGGCTTCTCTGGAAATCAAATGGAGAAGCAAGATCTGTTGGGGTTTCAATGATGTCAGCCTCTCCATCCAATGCATAGGTTATATATATATGTGGAAATAAAACCATGCATCCTAAAGAAACCACAGTCTCCACTGACCTTCGTTCCAAGGAAACCAACCCCTGGGGAAAGTGCTTGGAACTCCTGTAGCCTCTTACAACTTGGTGGTTGGGATGGCACTTAACAATACTCTTTCTGCACAGGCAGGCAGGTACTTGTGCCTGGGTCTCAGAACATATAGAGTGACTGACACATGCTAGGTGAATTGCAGGGGGTGGGGGACAGAGGGAGCCTGTAGAGCCAAGCCTGCATCCCATACCTTCTGCTTGCTACATGAAACAACTTTGCACTCCTCTGACTCAATGGAGCGACAGCAGTGAGCGACAGGAAGGACCCCTGAGCCAGTAATTGCTGCTGTATTTACAATTCACAAGCCCATGAAAACTGTATTAGATATTAGGGAAAGGTGCTCTCAAGGGGTGGGGGGAGGCTGTCAAAGGTAGAGCACTTTCAAGTCTCATCTTATTAGCAACTGGAACTGTAGTTAATATTCACTGTAAACACACCAGTCAGATGCGATAATAGAGACTCGCTAGCTAGGAACACATATGCAGCTGCCTCCGTAGCTCAGCCTGAAAACAACACTTAAAAATTGCAATCCTCAGAGGCAGAAATTCTCAAAGTATATATTTGGAAGCGGTCCCGCCGAAATCTGAGGATCGACAACTTCCTGTGTGGTTTGCACCGTTCTGCCTCCCAGCCAGCACAAAAATACTTCTGCAGCCCTCTGGTCTCAGCGTTTTTTTAATTCTCTCCTGAACTTCTAAGTGCAGGCAGATTTCTAAAATAGAGCCAGTGTGGTGTAGTGGTTAAGAGTGCCAGACTAGGATCTTGGAGACCAGGGTTCAAATCCCCATTCGGCTATGAAGGTCAAGGGGTGACCTTGGGGGGCAGTTGCCACTTCTCAGTCTAAACTACCTCACAGGATCGTTGTGAGGATTAATTGGGGTATGTTTCTGATGAAGCATGTAAGCCACCTTGCACTCCTTGGAGAAAAAGGTGGGGTATAAATGCAACAAACAAACAAACAAACAAACAAACAAACTCATATGGATCATCGGAGCCACAGGGAACCAGCACATAACCGTGCAGCTTGGCTCCCTGCCTGGGGCAACCCAATACTGTGTGGAGACAGGTGACTTCCAAAACAATGAAAAATAGCTGAGTTTTTTTTATGGGGAGGGGGGACTTATCTGACTTTGGAAGTCCCACACTCAGCTTCTTCTCCCTTTCAGCAACCTCAGCTCCTCCGATTCCCCACAAAGCCTCTCCTCTGTAAAAGCCCCTTACCCATCTGGGCTGGTGGTGGGAGCAGCAGTAGCAGCCCTCAGGTCACTCTGCAGTTAAGAGGCAAGGAGGAAGGTCTCTCATTCTCCCCCTCTCCCAGTGTTCTTGGGAAAGCTGTCCAGGGTGCTGGAGGGGGAGTATTATTGGCCTGACTAGCTGGATATAAACTTTCCACCACTTCTAAGGTATAACCGCATGTTCTCTTTTTGTATTGTTTAACTCTCTAATGTTTCAGAAACTACTGGCTGCCAATTAGCTACTGGGCTGGATTCAAAGTGCTGGCATAGACTGGGACCTTGATGCCTCAACGATTGCCTCACTCCTTATATATCCAATGGGTAACTGCTTTCTGCATGATCCTACTGCAGATACCATCTCTCTAGGACAGTGGTTCTCAAAGGGTGCCGTATGTCACATTGTTGGGGCAGGAAGATTCAAGGACAATCAAGGAAACATTTAAACATTTCAGTGTAGCATAGCGTAGCATAAGATAGTACAGTATCAAAAGGGGAAAAAATTATTTGCAGAATATGGATATGTACCTTTTCAAAATGAGAGCAAGAACATCAAGTGATACTGAGGACAACCCTAGTTGTGATCCAGTACTGCCGTTCAAACAGAGTGCTGGAGAAGACTCGTTTAATTCAACACCAGTAGCAGGCCCAAGCAAACCTCCCCCCAAAAAGTTGGTCGACAATATGTGGAGAGCTATCTGAGTCCCAGTTTCACATGAAAATGTCCCTCAGCCTATGTGTTTGATCTGTGGTGAGAAGCTTTCCAATTCCAATATGGCCCCAAACAACATGAAAATACATCTGTTGTTAAAACATGGAAATCTGGCAAATATTTCATCAATAGTTTGAAAGGCCTTTGGAACAGCAGAAATGCCAACGACCATATTATTATTATTATTATTATTATTATTATTAAAAATGAGTAAAAGTCTCAGATAAGATGTAAATTATATCGTACCAAGTGGCTGACTTGATTGCTCAACAGACAAAACTACATAACATAATAGCTGAAAAATTGATTAAGCCTGCCTGCAGCTTGATTGTGGAAAAAATTGTTTGGTGATGATGCTGAATGACAAGTTATGGAAATTCCTTTTGTCTGACGAGACAATTTGCAGAAGAATAGTTGATATGTCTGCTAATGTTGAGAAGTGTATTTCCAAAAGTATGAGGAATTCTGAATTTGCCATTCACGTTTATGAATCTACTGGCACAATTGGAAAAGCACAATTGCTTGCCTCTGTCAGATTCATTCACAATGATGAAATAATTACACAGTTCCTGCTTTGCAACGAGCTAGCAAAACATAGCAGAGGACAATATATTTTCCAACCCTTGTCTGAGTATTTGGGGGAAAGAAAAAAAAAGATTTCATGGGATTCTTGTACTGGAATTTGTATGGATGGAGCACTGTGTGTGACAGGGAATGTGAGAGGCTTGGTGGCACTTGTCAAACAGAAAAATCCAGATGTAATATCAATTCACTGGGTTGTTTTTTTTACACAGAGGCATTAATCACCAAGACCTTTCTAGCTGATTTGAAGTTGGTTCTAGATCAGGCTATGCACATTCTGAATTCCATCAAAGCAAAACCACTACAAAAAGGTAGTATATGGCCAGCTTCTGATGCTTCTTAATTGTTGTTAGATCCTGATAAATAAGCTAAAAATGAGGAAGTAAAATTGGCTTAGAAAAACTGATCCTGCCTGGGGCTTTGCCAGTCCTCTTCCCTTTCCCTTTCTGGTATCTATGAGAACTAGTGGGCCTGTTTCTTAAGCTGTTGCATCTGCAGCCTAGCATCCGACAAGCACCTTAAAGAACAGAAAGGGCACCCTCTGCCAGAGCATGCAAGTTCCTGTTGCTCCAACAACATCTGACCCAAGGAAACCGAACAGAAGTCAGGCTCGGCAAAGCAGTCCCTTTAACAATAACACCAGCAACATCTGGGTCATGCGCAGACAAAACCCCAGAGTTTCCTAACTATGTTTGGAAACCCTGTTCTAATCTGGTTTACAGCTAACTACGGCTAACCTAAACATTGGTGCATACCGAGAGTAAACCACAGTTAGTTCCCAAAACTGAAAGGGATGGAAAGGGGAGGAGACCACAGACCCATGCAGGCAGCATTTTTCCAGCCTCAGCATAGTGGGGGAAAGTACACCAGAGAATACAAACTCACTCTGAAATAAATGGCTTAATAAGAGAACAAACTGATTACAGGTTTCTGGCCTGTCTTACCTTAAAGTCTTCTGGGAGCAGCAGTTTCGACGTTCTTAAGAAGCTTAAGATGTATCTGAAAATTTCACCATCTCGATCAATGAAATAATGTTGTTTTAAACTGTCCAACACAATAGGTTCCGTGCCATTAAACAGACGGCTTATTCTGGGAGGGGGAGAAAAAGGAAAAGGGGTGGGCACAAAATGGGAGTAGAAGGTCACATGATCTTGCGAGAATCACAGAATCTTAAGACAGTAGTTTAGCAGATCTGTTGCTGAATCTCAGAAGGCTCTTTTATGGTCACCTGGCCCACCCTTTGCCATCAGGGTTCCTTTCAGATATTTTGGATGCTGGACCTGATGAGAATTATAGTCCAAAATGCCTGAGGGGCACTAGGTTAGCCAAGGGTGGCTTAGTCCAACCTCAAACTCCAAGACAGGAGCTGACAGAAATAGAGTTCACCATGCACAGTAAACTGTGTATAGCACACTCCCCCATTTAACCAACACTATCTTTATTATGGTGAGTTCATTATTAGGGTAACCCCAAAGATTAACCCAAATTTCCCACAAGGGGAAGGCCACCCATTACCCACAAAATTATGATTATTATTTTTAGTAGTAGTATGCTGTGGCAAGAAGGTAAATGGTATTTCCGTACACTGCTCTGGTTTCGCCAGAAGCAGCTTAGTCATGCTGGCCACATGACCTGAAAACTGTCTGTGGACAAACGCCGGCACCCTCGGCCAGTAAAGCGAGATGAGCGCCACAACCCCAGAGTCGTCCATGACTGGACCTAATGGTCAGGGGTCCCTTATCTTTACCTAGTGGTGGTAGTAAGATCACAGGGCAATTCACGATATAAAAATACAAATTAAAACCATAAAATATTATAATAAAACAAAAATAAAACAATACCCCTGTCAGGGAACTGACATCAAAGCCGAGTGGAGTGGTAAGGCTCCCTAATGATGCCGGAGAGGGAACCAGCAAGGAGAGAGGGAGAGCTTCTGCTGGGGAAGGAAACCGAGGTGACACCAGGAAGAAAGGAGAGACTGAGAGTACGTCGGAGGGGAGGCTCCGAGACTCTTCCAGTGAGGTCAGTGAGGAGAGTGCAGGACCACCCCTTGGCACACCCACTCTGCGCAGAAGGCTTCCGCGCAGGGAAGGGAGGAGGAGATTAGCTGTTAAGAAATTCTTATGTTGGAGGAAGTTTAGGAAACGGCCACTGACGGATTCTGCCAGTGATTGAGACAGTCGCGTTTTAGGGCTGTCAAACCGGGAAAAAGGTCCAGCTACGTAGCCAGCTCGGAGCAATTTGGAATTTACGCACAAGCAACCCCAATTCCCATTACAACCCCCTTCCACAGACACATTTAAAACACCACAGAATATTAAATCAGCCAAATGCCTGGTTGAAGAGAAATGTTTTTGCCTGGCGCCTAGAGATATGTAATGAAGGTGCCAGGAGAGCCTTCCTGGGGAAAACATTCCACAAATGGGGAGCCACTGCAGAAATGGCCTGCCACCCTCCAGACCTCTCGTGAGAGAGGCACCCAAAGAAGAGTCTCAGATGATGATCACAGAGTGTAGGGCAGTTCATATGGAGAGAGGCGGTCCTTGAGGTATTGAGCTCCTGAGCTGTTTAAGGCTTTATAGGTAAAAACCAGCACTTTGAATTAGGCCCAGAAACTAACTGGCAGCCAGAGCAGTTGGGTCAGGATCAGCACAATATGCTCAATCTGTCATGTCCCAGTGAGCAACCTGGCCGCCGAATTCTGCACCACAGCCATGACCCAAACAGCCCCAAAGTATTCACTTTTGCAAAAGCACACCCTCAAAGAATCTGTCATCCTCTCCTGTCAGTCGCGCTGTTGCAAAGCGTGCTTTGAATCCTAAAAAGAGCCCTCTTCTCAGACTACACTGCCTTCCTTGCAGAAGGAATCCCTCTAGCTCCTTCTCTTTCCCCTCCTAATTTGTTTGCATCTCTCAGGAACCACAAAGGTCCCACCAGAATCGCTAGAGTTTGGGTGTGATTTTTCCACTCGGGTAGTTTGGGGACAGGCAGCTGCCTGCCTCCCTGCATGGCCCAGATCGGAAAAGGCTCTTTTTGATGTTGCGCTGGTCTCCCACTTCATGTATAATTTTCTTTCCACTATCGCTCCTAAATCTGGTGTTTCCAGTTCCTTCTAATTTAGTAATCATCTGCAGATTTCATTAGTGTGCCATCTACTCTCTTCTGGATTAATTACAGAGATAGCTGAAGTTGCTGGAGCTCACACAATTCCCTGCTGAACGCCAACGGAAGGTCCCACCCTTCTCTGGAACCCACCCTTTGTGGCTGGTCACTCCCTGTCTTGTTTACGGATCCACCACCTCAGAACCGAGGCAGGTGACACATACATGGAATTGTTTTGCATTTGAATTAATTAGATACTTGTCCAATATGTATTTGTAAATCCCAGTGCACAGTCTGTTTCTCTCCTGCTCCCCTTCCCTCTCCTCACCACCACAACCACTAAGCCACAGCTATTATGAAATGGTATCAAATAAAGCAACTCAGTTTAGGAATACAGGTAGTGACTATTTTGTTCCTAATTGATGTGTGACCGCAAATGCATAGGTACTTTTGGACCTGGAAGAGGGCAGAATGGGGCAGGTTTATGTGCATGGTAGCCAGGGGTGGAACCCGCACAGAAAATGTTTGCCACCTGTATAGAATGTCAGGCACATTCACATGCTACACGGAACACAGGTACGAGTTCGCCCAGCTCAGAATTGTGGTTCTCCAGAGTCCCAGATTAGATTCTCTCCCAGCCCTACCTGAAGATGTCGGGGATTGAACCTGGAACGTTCTGCATACAAAGCGGTTGCTCTGCCACTGAGCTACAGCCATTCCGCAGCTCGGTGGCAATTTCTCTTCTTACACAAGCCGGCGTCAGCAATTGCTATGGCACCCTGGAATGTGGGCAGCTCCACACTTGGCAAGGCGGCCTTCCGTCACAACAGCTTGTGTGGATGGCTTGCCTGTGACTTGCACTCACAACCCTGGGAACGTTGGAGTTCCCAGCATGCGCAAGCAGGTTTCAAGACGAGGATTATGTCACCAGTGCTTGATGTGCTGCCTATGGAGAATGTTTCTGGAGTCATCCTTATTTTCTCAAGATCGTTTGCTTTCTGTCTGATTCTCAGCTCAGGGGAAGCCCTTAGGCCATAGGTCTATTGCTCTGCTGACTTGGGATGACATTGTCAAAACCAAACCAAACCAAACCAAACCAAACCAAACCAAACCAAACCAAACAACAGCATTATTTTTTAGGTAAAGAACTTAACCAACAAATGATCTTCACATTCAGAAATATCCGAGAAGTACCTATTTTTTGCAATATAAGACTTTTTCCCTCCTAAAAAGAAAGGGGAAATGTGTCTGCATCTTATGGAGCGAATGCAGGCTGCACAGCTATCCCAGAAGCCAGAACAGCAAGAGGGATTGCTGCTTTCACTGCGCAACAATCCCTCTTGCTGTTCTGGCTTCTGAGATTCAAAATATTTTTTTTCTTGTTTTCCTCCTCCAAAAACTAGGTGCGTCTTGTGGTCTGGTGTGTCTTATAGAGCGAAAAATACGGTACTCTGCATCCCCAAAGACTCTTCTCTGTTATTTTAGCAACCTGAAGACAGAACTCCAGCCTCCTCTTAGATCCGTGGTTCTCAAAGGGTGTGGCAAAAGAGGATGGCAAGCGTGGAGGGAAGATTCAAAGACAATCAAAGAAACATTTAAACATTTCAGTGTGGAACCTCATATCTTGCACTGAATTTATATACATACGTAAAGGTATGCATGTCAGAGGCTCGTTTATAATTATATTTTGAGCGTGATTCGTGTCCATTGTTTTCTACTTTCTATGTTATAAATCAAGCAACTACTATGAGTTGTTGCTTTTTGTTTTCCAATGTATTTCTTACCAATAAAAAAAAAGTGTGGTGCAAGTAATTCTTTATTTTGAAAGTGTAGCCCAGAGAAAAAAGTTTGAGAACAACTGCCTTAGATCTTGGGAGTCAGGAAAGGGTTAACTGCATCTGGGCACTCGGTGCATGACTGGAACTGGAATTACACTGACTCTTTCTTCCTTTTGGTTAAAACTGGAATCAATTAGTGGGGGATACACTGATAAGGCTTGTGCTCAATCTTGTACTGAATTAATTGAGCAATGCTGTAGCTTTCAAGAACATTTACAGTAGTGATGAAAGTAGATTAGATGTTTGCTGGGACTCCCATAAAGTTACGACTTTAATTATGAATGTGGGCGAGCTGTTTTGCTGGTGTTCTGTGCCTGCCTTTTCCTGCCTCTTTTTGCCATGCATCTCCAGATGTTTCCTTCCTCCTGATTTTTCTTCAAGGCAACCTACCGACTGACTGCACACAGCCTGAAATGGGGCAAGGCCAGTGTTGTTGTTGTTTTTTTCTGGAAAAAAAGGTGGGGGAAACTCACCATCAAGTTTGCTTGTTTATTGCGGGCCCAGTCGCAGTGCCACTCCCCACCTGCTGGGCAGTGGCTAAATGTAAGATGTGATTAATAAACTCAAGCAGACAATGATCTGCTTTAGAAATAGCCACAACTTTATTGATTACGACTATAGGTGGATTTTTGCTCAGGCACTGGATTTATATCTGTTCTAGCTCCCCAGACAAAATAATAATAATTATCATTTAATTAAAAAGGGTAAAGGAACTCAGTTCTGTCGAACTCCTGCCCCCCCAAAACCATGGCCAAAGACACTCAGAAAGTGACAAGATTTACCTTCTGCAAGGACTAATGGCTGAAAGCTTTCCAGTCAATTCATTATTGGGTGGACAGGAAACTTATTTTTTTACTTAGTTATTTTCTTATGTTTTCTTACACTTTCCTACCTTTCTTCCAGCATGGACCCCAGGGGGTTCTCAGGCAGTCTCCCACCCAGGCACTGACCACATCCAGACCTGCTTAGCTAGAACTGAGTAAAACAAAAGTATTCTGTCTACTTATTTCTAAATTATTATTATTTTTAGTCCTGCCTTTTAGGGCTGAGCTCTCACCCGGCGACTTTCAAAGTAAATTAGGATTAAGAACATTGCAATCAAAATAATCTCAAAACACAGAAGAACCAGAAGAAAAAAAAATCAAGCCAAAGCTTGGCAGTGGAACAAGAAAGTTAGGGTTGATCGAAACACAACCTAAGTAGAAATGAAGCCCACCACAAAGATGGAAGGGGAAGTCTAACGATACAGCACCACCACTGAGAATGCCCTGCTAACTCAGTATTAAAGCCACGGATGCCCAGAGATTCCATGCAGGTGAGCTCAGTCATCCTCACTTCAACCCCCATATCTGTGATCAGTTATTTCCAAAAACCTTTAATGATCCTCAGTTACAAGTTAGTAGGCATAGATAGTCCTTTCCTCCATGAATTTGTTCCACCCTCTTAAACCCATTCAAGCTGGTGTCTATTAATGCCTCCTGCAGGAGTGAGTTCCATAGTTTAACTGTGCACTGAGTGAAAAAAAGAGAACTTTTCCTGTCCTGAATCTTCCAATATTCAGCTTCAGTACATGCCCTCTGCAAGGGGGGCGGAATCTATATCCACTTTCTCCATGCCATGTCTAATTTTACAAACTTCTTACTTGCCTTCTCTCTAAAGCAAAAAGTCCCAAAACAGAAATATTTCCTTGTGGGGCAGTTGCCCCTCACCCACTTGATCATGTTGGTTGCCCTTTTTTCAACCTTTTCCAGTCCTGCAGTATCTGCTTGGAGGTGAGGTGATCAGAAGCTAATTCCCAATAACTCACCCACCCTGCGTCCCCCAAGAACATCTATGTGAACACCATTACAATAAGAAACTAGGAAAAACCTGTCAAGTATCAGCAACAAGTGAGCATGGTAATCTGGATGTGAGGCTCTTCCTAGTTGGCATGGGAAGTGTTAGGCAATGAGTCACATTGTGTGAGAGTAAAGAGTTACTGCAAACACACAAGGGCACCTGTTTTTGTCACCTGCAACGTACTAGAGCCGATGCACTTCCCACAAACCCTTCCCCATCATCAGCAAACACAGCAGCCTTGTTTGTGCCCGCATTGCACTGTTCCAGGTGAGAGGGAGGATTCCGAGAAAAGGAGGTGCCACAGATTCTTCTGGTCTAGCCTTCTCTTTGAAATGCTGTGTGTTCCCTGTGTGGAGATATGGTTCATTCTTTTGCTATGAAAGCGCACTGTGTCCCGTGAGCTCCCACCTGACAGCACAGGGAATGCACGGGGAATGTTTTCCAAATTGACGGATGACACAAACTGCCCAGGGTATCCAATACCATTGAAAGAGAGCTTCTCCACCCACTTGAGGCCCGCCTATCATAAAGGTTGAGGAAGACGCAGTTTCAAAATGGCGGCAGGTGGAGGCAGCGTTGGGCACAATCAGCTGTCACTGACTGACACCATTTTCATTTGGTATCCTATCCACCTTTGGAAATTGTTAAATCATACTTTCCCCTTCCCAGCTCCACGTCTCTCCAAAGTATTTTTCCCCATTGCCTGTAATTTCTTCTCCCCTTCTCCTTTTCACACTCAACAGACAACCTATTCCCTTATGAAAGAAACTTATTAAGCTTCTTGCATCCCTCCTTCTTTTACATTCACTTCTTTCTCCTACAAGAGCATTCTTCTTTTATCCCCTTCCTTCTTCCTCTTCCCAATTTGTTTATTATATTTTTAAATATCAGCTTTTTATTACTATATAGTATTGTTTTTGTTGGGCGTTTAGTCATATTCGACTCTTCGTGACCCCATGGACCAGAGCACGCCAGGCACTCCTGTCTCCCCCTGCCTCCCACAGTTTGGTCAAACTCAACTGCATAGTATTAGTAATTATTAAATAATATCCTTCTGGCTCACTTTCTATTTTTTTCCAATACATCCTCCAGCCCTTTCTCCTGGGGAAGACCTTCTTTCCCTTCTCACCCCCTCCCTCCCAAAATATTTATGTTTCTCCTGGCCACCTTTGCTCAGCATACAAGGCGATACCTTTCCTGGAACTGGTCCCATCTGGTGCAGCTAAAGGGCAGGCAAGTGAGGAGCAGGCCTTGGGCAGGCAGGAGCACTGAGGCCCAATTGAAGGTGGCCCAAAGCCCAATGGTGGGTCCTGGCTGCTATAAATTATTAATTAATTAATTAATTAATTAATTTATACCCTGCCCATCTGGATGGGCTTCCCCACCCAGCCACTCCCAACTAAAGGCAGAATTGGACAAATATATGGAGGAGAATGTTATCAATGGCTTTCAGCCACAATGGTTATGCTCTGCCTCCATGGCTGGAAGCAGCAACGCTTCTGAATACCAGTTGCTGGAAATGGCAGGAGGGCCCTTGGGCTTGAAACCTCGAGGTTTCCCCTGGGCATCTAGGCGGACACTGCAAGAACAGGATGCTGGACTAGATAACCCTTTTGCCTGATCCAGCAGTCTTGTCTTGCTCTGCAGGGCAGGACTGCCAGTAGAAATAATTTTGAGAGAAGCGAATTTTGGTGAAACGTCAATGCTATGGTAAGAGCTGTTTAGGAGTGGAACAGATTTGCCTTCAGTGGTAGTCAGCATCCTACTGAAGGTATTCTGACAAGCATTGGTGAGAGACGCTGTGGTTCTATCTTGCACTGCAGATTCTGCAGTCACCCCTGGAGCCCCTTATTTCTTCCTGTCCTCCTGAATATCTGAAGACAAAAGAGAGCCACGTTTGAACTTTTACCACTAATCATGGGTTTTTATAACAAAATAAACTGGCAGGATCCATCAGGGACTTCTCTTCTTTCTCATATTGCCTCAGTTGCCAATCAGGTTTGTGCTTCTCCATAGAGAGGTCATCCAAAAAAAAAAAAAAATGTGACCAATAATTACAGCCGAAGTTGAGTTAACGAACATATGGGGAAATGTTGTACATTCCTATTCAGTAGATTGGCTGGGCATGCTCCTTTTGGTGTTTAAATAGACACCTTTGGCCAAATTCCATCCAGGATATAAAACGGCAAACATAATAAGCAACCATTATGAAAAGTGGAAGCAGTTTGCAAATGACTAGAACAGAGGACAAAGTATTCCCTTTCTTAATATGCACTTCTTGAGTGGGATGATTGAAGAGGCAAAGTATTTCGGATACAAAATTGCAAGTTATTTGATGGGTTTAAATTCTGCCACAAACAATGGACTTTATTATTTATGGCAAACATTTTGTCTGTGTAAACTAGGTTGCAGATTGTTGGAATATACGATAACGCTTGCAACTGCAAAGTAGCCAGCAGAATATAGATGTAAAATCAAATCCAGACAGCCTCAGCTGCCAAAAAAGCAACTTACTGTAGCTATAGAGTGTAAGATTTAGGAAAACCACATGTGGCCGTGTGGAATTGTATGCCTTCAATGCTATGGAGATAGTTAGTAGGAAAAGGGAATCTTTACATGACTGTTTGATCTGAAAGGGTTGGATGATACAGCCCCTGTTCTCTAACTAGCAATGGGTAAAACACACACAATAAACCCTATTTCCTGAAGCTCAATTTATCTGATCATGGCTATATAATGTCAAGAACAGTGTAGAACAGAACAACTGGCCAAGAACAGAGTAGAATCCAATATCGCTTTTGATGTTTAAATCCAAAGTCTTAAGCCCTTACAGTTGTGAAGGTGTTAATTTAAAATGTGGGGTCAATGCTTGCTTGGAACCTGTGGAGCCAGAGATGGGCCTGAAAAAGATTTCTAGTGACTGGGGGCAAGAATTCATGGCCTAGCCCCCAGGTCCCTGCCGGACTAACAAATTTGGGATAAATTAAGTAGACAATAACTGCAGAGCAATTATGCCAAACAGAGAGATTGCACACATGTCTTCAACTTGACTTGCCAGTGTGCAAAGGTTTTAATTTTATGTTGTTTATTTTGGGAATTTATATCCCACTCATTACAATGTGATCTCAGCAGTTATGTGAATAGCCATATTAACAGCACCACATAACGAAAGAGAGGGAGGTGAAGTTTTATTACTTGATAAGTGTCTCTGGAAGCTGATTTGCATTTGGGGCAGGCCTTACTCAGAAGTAATGCAAACTCTTCTTATGTTCAAGCAGTTAGCTGGTGACTGTTTTAAGGGTGCCGAGCAATGAATCAGTGTGTGCTCAGACAGGTATATACCCCGCCCCCCCCCAATCTGATATAGCCCTGAGGCTGTTGTGTCACACCTCTAAAGTCATGCTATATTGAGGGTGGAAAAATATTTTGTGCTGGCTGTGCAGTTGCACCACTTCGACATTTATGGCTACCAATGGCTACTAGCCTCCACAGTCAAAGACAGGGGATGCTTCAGAATATCAGCTGCTGGAAATTGCAGGAGGAGTCAGTGCTCTTGTGAAACATGGATGCTGGATGAGATCGCCCATTGGCCTTATCCAGCAGGCTTTTCTTAGGTTCTTTTATCTATACCAGAATTATAACAAGAAAATCCCTTGAGGACATCACAATTTTACTTGCCAGACAAAGCGTAGGGCAAATATTATCTTTGAATTCCTAAACTCCAGCACCAGCTCTGTGGGGGGGGGGGAGGGGGGTTGGAAATGTTTCAGCTGTCCCTGATGTGTCAGGAAAAGGCAACCCTAAACCCCATTCCTTCCTGGTCCTCCACTCATGCCCCCACCCCAATAGCCTGCTCACATTGCTCACTTTTACTAGCAGCTTCTCAGTTTGCTGGAATGGCAGCAGTGTTTAAGTCGGCATCTGGAGAAGAAAGCACCGAGAACATTAATTTTGGCAATTAATATTTAACTGTTCCGTAATATTTGTGCTATTTATAATTTATCTGTTTACACTCATTAAAAATGGATGCTGTAGACAGTTCCCTTGCCCCGTGTCAAATTGTTTCGTAATTGTGCATTTATGGAAAATATGCCCTGAAAGGTGTCCTTTTGGATTCTTATTTGTCTGGGCGCCCCGAGCGCAGGGCTCTCGCATGGCTCTGTCGCTCCACTTTCCCCCTGCTCCGCGGTGCTTTTCTCCACACTCTGGCTGTTTGATCCCAGACACAACAGGAAGGGCAAAGCGAAGTTGACAAGATCTCTGAGGCCTTCTCGGCACTTGATATGGAGTCTGTCAATTGTGCTTTGCTCTTCGGCTCAGACGTGGAGCTCAAGCGGCAGAGGTAGGAAATCAGGACATCACCAAGCTGGAAAGAAGATCTCAGTGGGAGGAAAAGCGCCCCCCCTCAAGCCAGGGAAAAGAAACGCAGGGGGCTTTTTTCCATTGTCGTCTGAGAGCCACACAAGGCTGGCCCAACAGCTATATCATGCTTATTATTATTGTTGTTGTTGTTATTACATTTCTATCCCATCTTTCCTCCAAGAAGCTGAAAATGGAGGCATATGTGGTCCCCCCACCTCCATTTTTCACAACAACTTTGTGAGGTAGCTTAGGCTGAGAGATGGTGACTGGTCCAAGGCTACCCAGGGAGGTTCACAGCCAAGTGGAGATTTCAACTCTGCCTTCCAAGGTCCAAGCCTGAGACTCTAGCCTTCTATATGCCACACTGCCTCTCACACCAGCAAGGGATGGACCAAATATTGTAGGACTGTTGAAACAAATGCTCCTCCACTCGACCCGATCGTCTCATTCTGTCCTTTGTGGCCGGTCACAAATTTCACAGCCGCAGAAGACTGCTTGAGCAATGTAGCATTATTTCCTCTTATCTTCCAGCGCTGTGCTGAGAGATTCCACAGCAGAGTGTGTGAGGAGAGGGAGAAAAATAGTGTGTTCTAAGCAATGCAGGAATGAGTTCCATTGTTCCCTTCCCAACAAATAAAGAGCTTCACGGCCTTTGAAAGCTCTCCTCAAAGGCTTGATGGAAGTGGGGAAACACCACAGCCTGTGAATGAACCTGCAAAGTCAGGTCAGCAGCACAGTATTGTTGGAGAGATGTGCCCCAAGAACTAGAATAATAATAATAATAATAATAATAATAATAATAATAATAATAATTTATTTATACCCCACCCATCTGGCTGGGTTTCCCCAGCCACTCTGGGCAGCTTCCAACAAAACACTAAAATACAATAACCTATTAAACATTAAAAGCTTCCCTAAACTCTTGCAGGGATTTTGAAGTGGCAAAACAGCCCAGAGTCCTCATCTGGGAAAAAGGTGGGATATAAGTAAATAAAGAATAATAATTTGATGCCTCAGATGTGTATTTTTGCAACCCAGTAATTGTAATTGTGTTATAATGGCTGCAACCTGTTTTGGGACCTTAGGTGGGCAAATGATGACGACAACAACAACAACAACAACAACAACAACAACAACAACAATAATAATGACGACAACAACAACACCAGGCTGCATGAGAAATGGTTTGGGCCTCAGCTCTCTGTCTCCAAAAACGGTTAACCCAACTTTCATAAGGTGGTGGAACTGGAATGACAGAAGCAGCGGTTCCGCCCCTGGCCTTCTTCTCTCAAATCCCCAAGTCTCTCATTCATATCTCTGAAACCTCGAGTTGCTCAGTAAAAAACAAAAAAACTAAAAAAACCAACCCAAACCTGGTGCTGATCAAGGGTAGGCGAATTGCCTCAAGGAGACCAGCGAGGAAGCAGCAGCAGTTTTATCAGTTATCGAGACTTTCCCAACAATGCCTGCTCCCAGCTACGCCGAAGAAATTGCCACAGGGCTTTCCTGGGGCCAAGAAAGGTGCTCCAAACTGCTTGCATGAAATATTCTTTTCTGAATCTTACCACAGGCTGCAAATCGTTAAGTATGAGGCATGCCTAACCAACAAAATAAATGAAGGGGGTGCACGATTCCATCAGATTTAAGGACCAGCGACTGTGGGAATGATGAGTCTGCTTGCACCCAGAAGCAATCCAGACCCAGCTGCCTGCTCTTAGGAATGTAGGAAGCTGCCTTATAGTGACTCAGACTATATGTCCATCTAGCTCAGTATTGTCTACACCAGGGGTCAGCAACCTTTTTCAGCCTTGGGCCGGTCCACCGTCCTTCAGACCATGTGGTGGGCCAGACTATATTTGGGGTGTGCGTGAACAAATTCCTATGCCTCAGAAATAACCAAGAGATGCATTTTAAATAAAAGGACACATTCTACTCATCTAAAAACACCAGGCAGGCCCCACAAATAACCCAGAGATGCATTTTAAATAAAAGCAGACATTCTACTCATGTAAGAACACACTGATTCCTGGACCGTCCGCAGGCCGGATTGAGAAGGCAATTGGGCCGCATCCGGCCCACGGGCCTTAGGTTGCCTACTCATGGTGTACACAGACTGGCAAAGGCTCTCCTGGGTTTCAGACAGGGGTCTCTTCCAGCCTATCAGGAGATGCCATTGGGGATTGAACCTGGGACTTTCTGCATGCAATGCAGGTGCTCTACCACTGAGCTGCAGCCCTTCCCCAAATACTTAGTCAGATTTGCAGGGCTGTAGCCACCTAAATTATATTCACAGCAGAGCCATTGAAATGAATGGACCTGAGTTAGGTCACACTGGCACCATACGTTGAAAAAGCCTTACAAGTTCCTTGGGAAAAGGACTGATTGTTAAACTGTTCTTGAGAACTGTAGTTCTGTGGGGAGTAGGGGTCTCAAAAGCAACTCTCAGCACCCTTAATGAACTACAGAATGTGGGATGCAATCCACTGGGAGCAGTCAAATACAACATTCCTTGTTTTCCTAGAGTGGACATGCAAGGGGATGTTTGGTCCAGCCAGTCAAAACTTCCTGTTCCTTCTGGGCTGGAGCATCCTTCCTTGCATGTGACTAGTGGGTGGGCGTGACCTTTCCAGACCTGGTAAAAGGCCAAGACATGCTGCCACCCTCTCTCTTTTCCATCTTTTTGTCCTGTGAACTTCCTGGAATGAACTGCTGGCTGCCAGCCAAGCAGTCCCTCAGGTCATCTCCCTTATGGGATAAACCTGTTTGTATAAGTTTGTAACTTTAAGCCTAAAGCCTGCCTTCAGGGATCATACTGTGCTCTGCCTGATTGTGAGTAAACTTTCTTTTTATTGCTTATGAATAAGACTGTGGTGTTTTTATTCTTTTAGGAGGGATTCAAGGGGTCTTACCAGGAAAATATTAGAACACATTTCAATCTGGACAAGCCAGATTGAATTGCGTATTGTCTTAAGAAACTCACACGGGTTTGCAACTAGTTTTCTGCTGTGCACGAGAAGGGGAATGTAAACTCTGCTAAGTAAAGGAACTTGCTAGCGCAGGTTAGGAAGGATATTAATAAACAGCATATCCTCTCCTGCCGCCCTGAACATTCCCACACAGAATTACAGTGGTGCCCCGCAAGACGAATGCCTCGCAAGACGGAAAACCCACTAGACGAAAGGGTTTTCCGTTTTGGAGGTGCTTCGCAAAACGAATTTCCTATGGGCTTGCTTCGCAAGACAAAAATGTCTTGCGAGTTCCTGCGGGTTTTTTTCCCTTCCCCCCCTTTTCCCCAAGCCGCTATGCTGCTTATCAGCTGATCCGCTTAGCCGCTTAACAGCTGATCCACTAAGCCGCTTATCAACTGATCCGCTAAGCCGCCAGTAGCGCTAATCCACTAATGGGCTTGCTTCGCAAGACGAAAAAACTGCAAGACGAAGAGTCTGAGTGGAACGGATTCTTATCGTCTTGCGAGGCACCACTGTATTGGGGGCTGTGGGGGAGAGGTGAAACTCTGGTATCATAGAACTTTAAGCATATGCTATGGATGTGGCATAGTCCTATCCATCAAATTCTATGAGTCTATTTTGCGCGTAACTTTTGCCAGGTGTAACCTTAACATTTTAAAGTGATGTATCTCGCCTTCCTCTTTGGCAAAGGGCTCAGGTTTGGATTGTGTACCTGCTACGTGCTCCCCACCTCCCCAGACATCGGAGCCACAAAAAGTGGCCCCTGATCACTTATTCTCTTGAAGGCCAGGAAATGCAAGTGGAGTTTTCCCCACCCTAGATATCGCTGGCTATATGCAGAGCACTAGAGTTATTTAGACTGATTGCTATATTGTGATTTTATGCTTAGATTTTATGTGGGGTTTTTTTTTGTATTCCAAACCCTGCTCATCTGCACTGAGGTCTGCTGAAGAGGAGTGGAATACAAATTGCTTACATAAATAAAAGGACCCCTTGATAAAATTAAGGGCAGATGTCAAACAAACATGAATATGTGAGTGTGCCATGTGTGCTTCGGCTGAAATTATCAGGCAGTAATAGCGTGGGGCTTGCCTACTTTCAAACCATGACCTTATTTCCTGATTTGTGACCTTTAATTGTAGTGATCCAATTAATGGTAGGATATAAAGTGCTCTGGATTCTTTCACTCCTGTGTGTCACCGTGTAAGGTTAAGGCTTCTCTGGTTGCCCCCCGCCCCCCAAGGGCAGGAATGGTTTCAATTTGCATTTCCTTGCTTTAGGAACTTTAAAATTATCCCAACCTTATGCACAAACTCTGCACTTAATGGGGCTTTCTCCCACTGAATAAATTACGCCTTGCTTTCACCCTGACAGTCGAAAATTCCCTTTCCTTGCACTTATACCTAAGAGAAAGTCCTCATCCGCCCCACACATTTAAACCAGTATCGTTCCACTTTGAACAGCAATGGCTTCCCCCAACATCTGGTGGGCACCATGTCGGCTGCCCTTGCATAAAGGGGTTGCTTACTTCTTTTTCGCACATATCTAGAGGCAGAAGGGGACTGGGAAGGTGAAAGTCCTCTTACCCAAGACTTTGGAACGCGTGGAGTCAGATATGACAGCGTGGGCTGATGCAGAGGAGCAGAGACTACGTTCTAAGAGCCACCGCAATCCTGACTGGTCCCACAAGATAATAGGCTTTCTCCATCTCTAATTTCTGTAATAACACTGTGTTCCTACCTTTTGACTTTGATGCTGGAGTGCCACAGGAGCATGTTACTTCTTCAGCGCTTTTGATGGATATTACATCCACTAACTATTAAGCACCTGGAGGAATGACTGGATCTATTTCCACTGCCGAGATTTAATACTTTTATATTTTTCGGTGCAGATGAGAATTTTTTATTTTTTTGCCAAAGATGGGAGCTGGCTGTACGCAATCAAGACATATTTTTAAAAGTCAATCTACCAAAGAGAGGCTGCGCTGAGAAATCTCTTTTAAAGTTCCCCATGCATATGTGTGTGTGTGTGTGTCAAACTTCCAGGAACAACGGATGAGGGGATGAAAGAGAATTGAGAAGTATACGCAGTGCGCTCCTGAATTTGAATAATGAATCCAATTAGGGTTTTTTCCATGACTGATACAAATGCTGATCCAACTCAAATCAAGTGGGAAATTTGGACAAAAACGTCTGCCAGCTATCAAACAGGGCAGGCCTCTGCTATTAAAGTACTTTTGGATGGCAGAGGTGGGGCTTGGCTTGGGGTGAGCAGGCCCTGCAATGAAAGAACTTACAAGGCAGAGTGCACCAGCCCTGCTGGAAGACACCGCGGCTGCATTCACACAACCGTTTATTCCATTTCCCCAATGTTTCCCTAACTGTTCACTTCCATATCACAGCCGAGCTCTCGCACGATGCAAAAGCCACTTCTGGAAAATTAACGGAATACAGTGCTTGTTTCGTGCTCATTCCCATGATATTTTATTCCAGAAAGGAAGACAAAATACCTGTTTGCAGCTCCCTTTACGCAGAAAATCGCAGGAGTTAAAGTGACAAAATTTGGGGCAGTATATCAGAGAGGCAGTTCTGTCCTGCTGTTTTCATGGGGGAAATCATGCAGCAGGCCTGTACGGAAGGGGTGGGAGAATAGTGATGCAGTTCAGTGATGCTCATTGTTGTGTCACATCACAGCCACTGGTGTGGATGAAATTTAGCATGACATGCTGGTATAGCGTTCGAAAAGCCACAGTTCCATAACACAACAGGTACGGCAGTGTGAAAAGGACATTAGAAAATGGGACAGAAGCACTAGCATTATAACCGGGAAAACTAACACAAGATTCCCCACATCTGTATGCCCCCCTTGTTGCATCCTGGTGAGTCTTCTTCTTACAAGCTCCAGCTGCACAGTACAGGCAGTGGTTGGCTTGTGGGTAGGTGGGTGGAGAATCCCTGCTGTGAAATGCCATTCTGAGGTTGCCACTTCGGGGTCGCCATTAGAGTGAGGCACTACCCTGAGCCCATTTTCACAGCCCTTGTCCTAGCTCCCACCAAGATGACAGAAGCACTGACTTGAGAAAAGGGGAGAGATCTCGATAGACGCAGAGAAGACATCTCGGCTCAGCAATGGGCAATGGGTCACAGCAGCCGGTATGCTCGGCCTCGACAACAGGCAGAGGTGAGGCTAGCTGGACAAGCAGCAGCGGTCTAAATTTAAGATCAGGTCAAGGAGTTGAGAACAGCACAGAAGCAATGAAGCTGTTCCAATGGGTTGACACACCCACCTGCCAATCTTTGAAAACCAAGCCAAGCTGTGCTTACTCACAAGACTCTTAGGCCTTGTGAGATTGCGCATGCGCAGGTGCTCATTGCATCAGGGGGGATGTGCCTGTTCACAGCAATGGGGGTACAGCTGGGTCCTGGGTGACCAGGGTGTGCCCCTCTCTTCTGACTCTCCATCCCTAGTGGTGGACTGATGCCTCCCACTGCCCCTTGGATTCTATTAGTGCTCTCCAGGACAGAAGAGGGGAGATGGGAGTCCTGCTTCCCCAGCAGGGGTAGCCACATCCTGAGAGGGGACAGTATCCACCTCCTCCAGCCTTTGTACCCCACTCTCAGCCCCTCCCACGTCATCTTCCAGTTACCCCTCCATACCCGTCACTGCATGGCACTCCACTCCTGAGCCAGGAGACACCTTGAGACCCATGACAACCCCCAGCTTGGTTTGATGTGTGTTGCTTGGTGGGAGAGTGTGGAAGGAAAGTTGCTGGCTGCTGCATGGTAAAAGCCAGGGTGTGTGTGTGTCTGCACTACCCCGGGTGGAAGATGGGGTGAGGTCTTTGGATACTGAATATGAGGATTCTTGGAACCAAACCACTTGATACTGGTGCAGCATCTGGAACAGAGTGGAGCATCCTATGCTAGGCTTCCTTTTTCATGTTCTGTTTAGCTTCAGTTATTTAGTTACATTGGCTTCTTTGTATTTAAGCTATTCAGTTAGCTTAGCTTACCTGTATTGTTTTACACAACACTATGGATTATTATTTTTGGTACTTATTTATAGTTTTTCCTAATGTGCTTTGAATTGTTATACAGATAGTTCATTTGATAAACTGTGAGATACTCTGACCACATTTTTGGGTGGGTGGGGAGGTGGCATTCTAATAAACTGAAACACTGATGGCAATGCTGTGCCTCTTAAGAACATATTTATGTTTCCAGGGCCTTTGAGAGTGCTTAATTTTAGTGGGCTGTTGTGACCTTAATTCTGCTATGGGTCAACAGCTATGTTTTTAAAAAACCTTTATTGAATTTTAAATTGCTTAGAGTTACTGAACACAATCCTTAAAACTTGACATGCAGAGGTTGAGAAACGTTTTGATAAATAAATAGCAGAAAAATATCCCACAATTCTAGCAGCACGGAGACAGTGGACAACAGATGGGAACCATCAAACATACTAACCATTCGTAATAGGCCACTTTTGAGAGGCCATTCCTTTGAGGGAAAGGAGACAGATGTATGCATGCGTCATAAAGAGAGCTTGATTTATCTAATAAGAAGGGTCAGGACTCAGGCCCCAAACCTGGGGAAGACACAGCCTTTGGGGCTCTCTCATCAACCCTCAGCATCACACAGCCGTGCAGGCAGGGGCTGATGGGCTGATGGGAGATGCAGTCCAAAACATCTGGAGGGCATCAGGCTGGGAAGGCTGGCATAGGCTCTGGCTACTCAATGGCAACAGAAACATCACATGTTCATGCTCAGAACACATTTTATCAATACAGTTTCATGTGGGATTGCCTTTCTCAATATATGCCCGCTTAACCACTTCTATCTGCAAAATGGACACTTACCACATTTATTGAAGCATCTAATATGGCAAAGTTCAAGTGCTAGAGAATAGGCTTTGCTCTGAGTTCAATCCAGGTAGGGCTACGAAAGAAACCCCCTGGCTGAGAGCTGCAGAAAGCTGTGTTTCCTTAAACAATGCAGGTTTGGATAAGAGTACCTGGGCTAGTGTAACTCAGCAGGGCAGTTTCATATGTTCAAGAAAGAAAGCCACATGCCAAAACAGAATGCTTGAGAAATTCCAACGGAAGCTGATCCAATTCATTATTCTTCAGATTTTCACACTCCTCTGAATTTTGCAATACAGTTCTTTGTTCATAAAAGCGCTGAACTGTGTAGTTTTAGAATAAAATACATTCAAAAACATATGCATGGAGCTAAAATGTGTATTTTAATACACATCATCATGTGGGTTCCTTTGAAGATTAATGCGGGACTTATGGATGAGCAGGTGCAAAACCGAGCACAGATCACAAACAAACTGATCCACCTATCCCTACTCAAAACACATGTACTGCAGATGGTAACAAAACTCCAAGGAGGGGATCTGGAATGTGAGAGACAGATAGGATGATGATTGGGTAGCAGGTCAGAAGGGGGCAAAACAGGACTGGGGAACCTCAGGCCCTCTAGGCCTCTGTATCTGGATTCTCCCCAGGACACACCGCTCACTGGGCCTGCACCACACACTTCCTGAATTTAGAGAAAAGGTGAACAAGAGGTGAAATGATAGAAGTTTATAAAATGATGCATGGCAAACTACGGAAATTATTCTCTCTGGAGGCAGCGATAGCCACCAACTTGGAGGGCTTGGGAGGAGGATAGGCCAAATTCATGGAGGAGGCTATCAACAGCTACTAGCTATGCTCTGCCTTCATGGTTGGAGATGGCAATGCTTCTGAACACCACTTGATGGAAACCACAGGTGGGGAGATTTCTCTTGGGCTCTGCTCCTACTTGTGGGTTTCCCACAGGCGTCTGGCTGGCCACTGTGATAACAAGATGTTGGACTAGGTGGGCCACTGACCTGATCCAGCAGGCTCTCCTTATGTTCATAAATAAAATGAGTCATCCCTTCTGTGGCCAGGGATTGCCAACTGAATGCTCAGTATCCCAGGCTTGTTCCCTCCATCCCAAAAGGTTGATGCCACCTATGCATGTTGCCTTAGCCATCACAGCTCCGTCTGGGCCCATCTTTTCACCCCACACAGTGGCACGGAAGCTGCCTTTAGATGAGCAGAAACCGCACGTAGACATGAGGGCCCTGTGCACAAGTACGCCTGTTTCCATGAGGATTTACTCAGTCCTATTTGAATATCACATAAGCAGGTAAAAGATTAAAAAATATATAATCACATCTATAAAACATCCTGTTTCATAAGACTATTGTGGCTGCTGCTGCTGCAGAGGGTCCCTGCGCTCTTTTATGTTTCAAGTAACACAAATTTGGGATGTAGAAACTGGTGTCTGAGCGAAAGCTCTTCCCATTAAAACAAATCCCTCAACCAACATCTTCGTGTTCCTTGGCTCCCCTAAGGGCCTAGCTCTGCAGGGGGAAGAGCTCCTCTCTCTTCCCGGTATGAAGAGACTTGAAGGCACTCAGCACCTGGAAGGATCAGCCCACACTATTCATCCGTTTGAAAATCGTAACTCAAACAGTCCCCCTTCTTGCTTCAATCCCATTGCTATTTCATTGCTCTCTCTTCAGATTTTCCCTCTTTTGAAGCAGTAGGACAGAAGTTCTACATTGCACCTCTAAAACATTCTACTTTCCTCTATGTCTCCATGGCAGTCTTGTCATTGGACAACGGCTCCCATTATTCCCAGCCAGATGCTCTGTCACCAAGTTATGACTGCCCCTTCCCTCTCAAGCAACCAGGGTTGAAAAGAAAGTGAAGGTTCTTTTTGGCTGGGCGGAGGGAGGAGATTGTATGTGAGCAAGACTGTGTATATAGGTATCATCTGAATGTGTATGTATATGAACTGTATGTCCACACGAACATGGCTTGAGAGTATAGCCATGTTCACTTCTTCTTGGACATGCCCAGCTTAGATATGTCGCCCCCAGGGTAGAAAAGGCTCTTTCATTCCTGGGCTAAAGCATTTTGGTAGCAATGGCTGTCAAGCTCAATTGTTTTAAAGGGAGATTAGGCAAATTCAAGCTTTCAAGGGCTACTGGGCAGAAAGGCTACCTCAAATAACAGGGGAAGACGGTTGAACTCATACGCTGCCTCTCTGTGCAATTCCCAGCCCTGGTCTGCATCGCACATTGAAAGCAGTATCACACCACGTTAAACAAGGCATTTATTTATTTATTTATTAAAATGTACATACCACCTGAAAAACTCAAAGCAGATTACAAAAAAATAAAAAATAAAACAATAAAATCATTGCTAATAAATTTACATGGCTTCCTTCAAGGAATCTTGTAGTTTGCGAAGGGTACTGAGACTCATTAGGGGACACCTATTCCCCTCACATGGGGACGCAGTTGGCGCTGTGGGTTAAAGCCTCAGCGCCTAGGACTTGCCGATCGAAAGGTCGGCGGTTCGAATCCCTGCGGCGGGGTGCGCTCCCGCTGCTCGGTCCCAGCGCCTGCCAACCTAGCAGTTCGAAAGCACCTCCGGGTGCAAGTAGATAAATAGGGACCGCTTACCAGCGGGAAGGTAAACGGCGTTTCCGTGTGCGGCTCTGGCTTGCCAGATGCAGCTTTGTCACGCTGGCCACGTGACCCGGAAGTGTCTCTGGACAGCGCTGGCCCCTGGCCTCTTAAGTGAGATGGGCGCACAACCCCAGAGTCTGTCATGACTGGCCCGTACAGGCAGGGGTACCTTTACCTTTATTCCCCTCACAGAGTTACAATTGCCTAGGAAGAGATACTTGCTTTTATACAACTTTGGGAAATGCAGCTCTGTATGAAGAATGGGTGAACAGGGATTACCTCACAACTCTCAGCACCCTTAATGAACTACAGCTCCCAGGATTCTTTGGGGGAAGCCATGACTGTTTAAAGCGGTGTCATGCTGCTTTAAATGTATAGTGTAGCTGGGGCCCCCAGAGACATCTGGCCTGCTCTGCCTGAAAGCAGAGTGCTGGAACAGGCAGACCCACGGTCTGGACCGGCATGGGTTTATTTGCGTCATCTCACATCAAGCA
Source organism: Podarcis melisellensis (assembly GCF_964234715.1). NCBI lineage: Eukaryota > Metazoa > Chordata > Lepidosauria > Squamata > Lacertidae > Podarcis > Podarcis melisellensis. The sequence goes on from NC_138540.1 coordinate 54,459,941, forward strand.
CCCAGACGTTCATGTCCCACAAACGCTGCAAGAGTCTGCACCGCTTTCTGTTTCACAGTCCCCACCCACACTTTGCACTCGGAAGGGCTCTGTGCATTATCAAAAACCCAACTTGTGGAGGAGACAGTCTTGCTGCAAAACACATTCAAAGCCCAACTATCAAGAGCTAACGCTGCGTCTCTTGCATTTTTACAGTGACCTCGGGACATGATTTCCAGCAAAGTGCACCTTATCTTTCTCTCTCTTTATACCTCCTCCAGGAGACTGCCAGATGCAAGGATTAAAACAAAAAAATCAATAAGGGAGAAGCCCTTTCCTTTTGAGCAGAAACTGAATGTTGTAAGCGAACACACCGACAAAACACTTTCAGCTGGCTTTGCCTGCTATACAAAAAACCCCGATCTGCTTCCACCAGAAGCATCAGTTCCAGATTGTTTTGGGGGTGGGGAGGGAAGCAGGGCTCTTGGGCAAGCACCACCCTGCATTCCTTGCCACTTCCACCACTGCCCATTCACTGTCCCCTTCACTATGCACCCAATCCCCAGCACTGCACAAGAGGAGACGTCAATGGAAACCAAGGGCGGGAGCAGGATTATCCTTCCTCTGATTCTCAACATTGCTCACACCCTTGGAGAGGAGAACAGGCAGCAGTGGCAAGAGGGGAGGAAAGGGGCTTTGGTGGAAACCTTTTGAGAAGCGAGACACGACCTATCTGCATAGCCCCACCCCCTCATCTGCATAACAGGACCAAGGTTCCATAGCTTGGTCACCTGGCTTAGAGTGTGACGGACTGTTAGGGATTTGGCTTTTATCACTGAGACAAGGACAGAGCCTGTATAGGTAGGTTGGCGACATCAAACAACATTCTGCCATGTCAAAGCCTGAACACAGTCATACCTTGGAAGTTGAATGGAATCCGTTCCGGAAGTCCGTTCAACTTCCATAACGTTTGATGCTTCTGCAGCCAATCAGAAGTTGCAGAAGCCCCACTGGACGTTCGGCTTCCAAAATAACGTTCGAAAACCAGAACACTCACTTCTGGTATATCAAAAATTACTGATTTGGTTATACTATCAGAAATACAAAGACAGGTAAATATGAAATTATTGTTTATATTTGGACAATTTTTCAGCTGTTCTTTATTGGAAGGAGAAAAACAATCATTTCCTTAATACCAATTTAAACAATTTATTTAACTAAAACAATAACATTATAGCATATGTATCCATGTTTGTTAACTGATGTAGTTAAATGTTTTTTAAAAAACCAAAAACTTACCAACTGAGTTTTAGCACACATGAAAAAAATTAAACAAATCCTTATTTCCTGATGAATAGCCTTTGGACTATAATGTAACTTAAATAGAAAACTGCTATCTTTAGAAAGATTTTTCCTCTAAAAGCATTTTATTTTAAAAATCCGATTTAAATTTAAAAAATCTGATTTATCAGATTTACATAATTAAAAAATCCAATTTTTAAAATTTATTTTTAAAACACTGATTTTTATCCACCCTGCACAGCGTAGATGCTTTCTGGTGGTTACCTGAAGACACAAATCATCAAGCATGGGGCCATACATGGAAGGACAATCCCCCAACAACTTATACATATATATTCATTTCGCTAACTTGGTGTACATCACCCCATTGACTTTGCCACACATTCACTTGAACACAAGCTAAAGCCCCTTTAGCACTTTCATGCTCAATAAGGGATGGTGGGAAACTAAGCAAGCAGGGCTGGTGAGTGCCAATTGTGGCTCCTGCACAGGATGGCATTTTCTGTTCAGGTGAGATGCTGGAACACAGTGGGGATGTGGAGTGGCATTGGGTAATCGGGACAGATTGGGGATCATACTGGTTCGCTACCCAGCAGCCCTGGGTAATCCCACTGCCCATTTTGAGACCCACTGTTCTTAAAGTTGTGCTTGTTGAAAGCTGCCTTGGCTTGGCATGAAGGGCAGGTGAGGAATTTGATGGTGGTGGTGAGCATTGACTGGGATGCCTAGATGGACATGGGAGACAACAAGGCAGGCAGAAGCAGATGCACATGCACCACTCAAAGGCCTCAGCCTGGGGGTAGTGGGGTTGGCACAGCAAAAGCTGCCCTTTGAAATCCAGGAGGAGCTGCAGAGGCAAAGAAAAGTTGGTCCCATTGACAGTGGCTACCTCCTGCTGCCTACAAGGCTCAGGAGGCCCAGAAGGGCAGCAAACAGGAATGGACATGGCCGTAGTGCAGACTGCTAGAAACTTCCAGCCACAGGCACCAGCCTCCTGGGCCAGGATGACGACGCATCAGGAACGAAGGACCAGTTGACTAAGCAGCATCAGCCCCTCTCTTCCTGCAAGCCCTTGCCCATCTGCCAGAGAAAGGGAGAGGGAAGCGTCCCCCATCCCCAGTGCTCAAGTCCTGCTGAATACAATGGAATTCCCTTCTGAGTTAATTGTCTGCAATTGATGCTAGCCATTTTTGTGGGCTTATGTACAGCAGCTGTCACAACCTGGTGCCCTCTGGCTATGTGGAGGGCACCAGGTTGGGGAAGTCTGATTTGCAAGGCTGCCTTAAAAACCACAATCCCAGACCTAAAATTAACAGATCTGCAGTCTAGAAAACCAGTTCCACAATGAAACGCACGAGTCTGACAGTGCGACCTTATTGCCAAAATAATATAAATCTGAAACTGAGCCACGTTACCTTTCTCTGACCTTTGAACAGCAGAAACTCAAAATCCAATGCACTGTGATGTGCCTGTGTGTTTGCTCCCCCCCCCCCCCGCCAACTGGGTTTAAACAAATGGTGTGTGTGAAATCACATGTTTGTTATGATGGCTAAGCTGGTCTCTCCTTGCTTCTCCAGAGGCCCTCATTCCACTCATTTCCTTGTGTTGCAGCACGGAGCAAGGGCGGCCATCTTTGGCCCCAGGGGCAGGAATTGCTCCATTCAGCACAGCCTGCCTTTGCAGCACTCAAATTGTCCTAATCTCATGCTTTTAACTCTGCACTTAACAGGGTGGGTTTTTTGTCATTTAATTTGTCTTCATATTTCTGGAGTTCTCAGATACTAATTGCACAAGGTATATATGTTACCTAAGTATTTCCAGGTGATGCTACTAAGCAACTGAAATGGAATGTGTGTTTGTTTTAATTAAAAAAATTGAGGTTTTCTGTATTTCCCGTTCTACCCTTTTGCCTAACTGCCTGCCCACCCCTTCCATGTTTTGTTCCTATTGTCCTCTAGGAAACTCTTTACATCGCTGACCTTTACATGAGAACTCCCTAAAGGCTTTCTCCCTCAACTTGAATTGGATCGAGTCCTCCGCAGCCCCTTCTCTATTGAAACAGAACATGGCTTCCTCAAGAAAAGCACATTGTAAGAAACGGGAGTTGTGCGTGCATGTGTGAGAGATGCATCACGATTTAAAAATGAAAAATAAAGCCTTTCAACTTAAACTTGTTACACCGCACTGCAATCAAGACTTGGAAAGCTGGCTGCCGAGGTTTCCAAGTCCCTTCCGTCCCATTTGCAGGCTACAGATTGGTTTAAAAAACATTAGGAATATGTGATAATAAAACAGCAACACAAACACAGAGCATGTCTGCAATTATTTAGCAACTGCCACCAGTGAATTTATCCACCTAGATAAATTATCATATGTGTGAGAGTGTGTTCGTAATATACACTGAGTTGTTTGTGGGGTTTGGGTTTTTTTATTTAAAAATGTCGCCTTTGATGCTGCTAGAGCCTTCGCAGGTTTTTTCTCTCTCAGAGCAATCACAGTCTGTCATGTAAATCTCCACCCAGGTGTCAATGTGTAATATGGCCTCTTTTGTGTTAGGAAGGGTGAAAACATGAATGAGAAACCCAGAGGAGACGGCTCCGAGACACCAACGCTCTGATGTGTTGCCTTGTAAAACACAGCATTAGCCTGGCAACTCTAGAACGACACTCTTGGGAGAGTTGAGCTCAGAGAGAGGCCAGAACTCTTTGTGCGCACCACTGAAATGAATGGTGCCTGGATAATGATTGTGAACAAGTTTAGCAAGGGGGGAATGAATGGGCACCCTCTTGCGAACATAGGAAGTTGCCTTAAAAGGAGCCTGATGCTTGGCCCTCCCAGCTCAGCGTTGTCTGCACAGGTGGGCAGCAGCTCTCCGGTGGTACAGAAAAAGAAGCCTTCCCAGCCATACCTAGAGATGCTGCCAGAGGCTGGACCTGAGACATTCTGAATGCAAAGCAGCTGCTCTACCACTAAGCTATAGCCCTTCCCCAAGTAACCGCTCATTTCCATGGGGTTTGCTTAGATGTGGGCACCTGGTGGCCTGGATGATGCCTCAAGCGGAATGGAGTTCATTCATTTTAACTAGATCCTTATGGAAAGCATGGTGACCTCCCTCTCCCCCGATGTGATACTGCTTTTTAAAGCAAAGGTCTTCAAACCATAGTACGGTGTGGCAGGGGGACTCTGGGGTTCCTCAGAAACTTGAGGGTCTCCTGGATTCTACAGTTGCAGAAGATTTGCAGAATGTTGACGCACCTTCAGTTCAGACTGGGGAACATGATACCTTGTGTAAACCAAATGTGTGTTCTAGAATAGAGGTAGCTGGATTTAGAGAAAGACAACATGGCTCCAGAGGTACAGTTGCCCAGGTCGGGGTGTGTGTGTGTTTCTGCAGCAGGCTCCCTGTCTCCAGCATCCTAGAGCCACCAATCAGCATGAAAGGGGAACTTTTTCGCCACGAAGAACTGTTCTCACCCTTTGTGCTTATTGGAGGCACTCAAGGTGAAAGGAGATGCGTCAGCTGCTGAGGATGGTCTACTAGAGTCACACCTAGTAGACCATGGCTGACAGGTAAATGGAGAAATGTTTCCCAAAGGTAGAAACTTTGATAGCCACCACTTTAAATGAGAAAAGCAGAAATGTTGAAATTTCAGCTCTGGTGCTTTATGTTACAATTATTATTATTTCTGTAGCACGTAATAATAATAGTAATAATAATAATAATAATAATAATAATAATAATAATAATAAAACACAAAGACACCCAAAAAATGTAACAGAGGAAAAAGTAATACAGAGTTGTAGCATAAAGGAATAACCAATGTAGTAAATTACAATCTTTACATGGAACTTTTGAGAGCTCAAGCTGGTTCATGCCCTTTATCTAGGTAAAACTTTAAAACAGTCTTGTAAGGCAGATCCGTATTATCATCTCCACCTTGGAGATGGGGGTAGATTTAGCTATGGCTCAACTAAGATCACCTTGGGAATTTCACATTAAACCACAGCTGAAAACAAACTATTAGTTGATCGTGAATGAGCAGTGCGCTGGTGCAGGCTGCTCAAAAGTTCCCACAGTGCTGCTCCCCTGCCGCCGCAGCCATACCACAGACAAAACAAACCTTATTCTGCTGTCCAAACCCGGGCTTGTGCTTTGCTTGGATGAAACAATGAACAGCAAGCTGAGAACGAACTCTGTGGTTTATTTGGAGTGACACAAACCACAAGCCTGGATGACACAACATGCCAGATTGTGGCTTGTTTCATCCACCGCACAGCAGCAACTGGGGAGACGTGCTGTGGGAGCTTCTGAGCAGCGCATATCAGTACGCTACCCCTTCACATTAAATCATAGCTTGTTTTAAACCATGGTTTAACGTGATGTGTGAAATAGGCCAGAATGTTGACTGATGGATAAGATCGTAGGGAGGAGCCTGCCAGATTAGGCCAGTGGCCCATCTAGTCCAGCATCCTGTTCTCACAGTGGCCAACCAGATCACTGAGGGAAGCCCACAAGCAGGATGTGAGCACAATAGTACTTCCCCTTCCTGTAGTTTCCAGCAACAGGTTTTCAGAAGCATTTACTGCCTCAGGCTGTGGAGACAGAGCACAGCTATCGTGGCTAGTAGCTGTTGATAGCCTCCTCCTCCCCTAAATTGGTGGCCAGCACTGCCTCCTGTGGGAGGCAGTTCCGTAGTTTTAACTCTTCATTGAATGAAGTAGTACTTTCTTTCATCTGCCCTGAATCTTCCACCAGATTCTTAGTTTCTGGTGTTCTGACACCCACATGCGGCTGAATCGGAAGAAGCAATGGCTTGGACCAGAGGTTTAAACTTGTGGGCCCCCAGTTGTTGTTCGTGCTGAGCAGTGGCCAGATGGAGTCTAACAACATCTGGAGGGCCAGTGGTCCCTTACGATGGTACGCTTGGCATTCTTGACATGAAAAGTAGCTTCACTTGCTATTAATGCAATGGAACTAGCTTCTTTAAAAATCTGGTCAAACCTGCCAAACTGTGCTTTGATTGTGACACAATTAATTCATTCCTGGCGAAGTATGATAAGCCAACCTGGCGTGTTTTGGCAAAACAGCCTGACAAAGATGGTACGTTATGGGGAAGAGACTGAGGGATGGACCTGTTCATTCACATCCAAAGTGTGTTTTGAATATTCCAGAGCCATCAATTATGGGTTACCAGGCAGTACACCCTCTTCCTCTACAGTAGCTCACACTCAAGTTTGAGGAAATTAGCAAAAACCTGTTTGGGAACATGATTTTATTTAATTAATTTATATACCTCCCCTCATGTGAAGATCTCAAAGCAGTTCATAACTGGAGACTGCTGTTTTTGCTCTTTACTGCCTATTTATTAATTGCTCTGTTTTACTGAATTGTAGTTCTATTTCCATATATTTTCAGAAATTTGACTCCTCCTCCCCTTCACCTCCAAATCCCAGAAGATTGGGTTAATTTTCAGGGTATGATGGACTAAATATGTGAGGTTGGTTAGGGGAATTTCATCCTGATATGCCAAGTGGTAGTGCCTTTATGCTGTATGATCTAATAACAGGTAACAACTGGAAGATCTGATTAACAGAAATCAGGTAAAATGGAGAAAGGCCCTCAGCACTCTAAATATTATATTTCCAGCAAACATCTGACAATAACATTGAGATTTGCAACAATAATAACATTGAGATTATGGACTAACTAACATCTCTGAAGGCATTATGAATGGATCAATAAAGTATAAGGGGCCAATTGCCTGTGCTTTATAAATCATTATGAGAGGCAGAAGACACAGAAAACAGAACGAAGCAGATGTGAGAAGGAAGTCCAATTTCTTGCTGCAATCCAGCATGCACACTCCTGGAAATAAGCTACTCTGCACAGAGTGGGAGTTACTTTTAAGTAAACATGCATAGGGTCACACTGGGGCTGGGTAACCATTACAGGATAGGTGCCCATCACAGTAAACTGTGGTCAATGGGATACACCAAACACAGAGATCCTTTCCGAGAGCAACTAACTGTTTGCTCAGATAAATCATGACTGGCAAGCCAAGTATAAACCTTGGCTTAATGTTGTGGTTTGGCCGAAGAAAAACAAAGCACAACCCCTGGTTCAGATGTAATGCTAAGCCAGGAGTCATAGTCTTTTGCTCTGATGGTAAACTACTAACCATTGTTTACTGTGACGTAAAAAGGCTGTCTTTGTACGAAAGGTAATACATGTAAGATTTAATGTTGTTGTTAACAGTTATTGTTCTTTAAAACAATATTTTTTATTAATTAATTAATACTATCTTAGCTCACTGTTCGCTTTCAGGCTGATGAATTCTTTAAAAATAGAATTTCATGAGTTTGCCATTTAGAGGGATTAGGTAATGACTGTAGACCAAGGGGCCTACAATCTAAAATTTGACACAAGGGAAACCATAGAGAAAAGGGAGAGAGGTGGAGACAGAGGTAATGAAGGCAAGGGTGGGCAATTATTTCAGTTACACATGCTTAAAAAATATTAAATACTAAATAAAATTATTGGACGTAAAACACCTTTCAAGATTTTGATAAATCCCAAAACCCAAGATTTACTTGGGACTTTACTGGAAGGATAATTTCCTGTCCTATGCAAGTTTACTTGTAAGTAAGACCCAAGGAGCTCAGTAAGAGTTATTCCTGGATGAGTATATATAAGGACTGCAGCTACAGGCAATGCATCTGTCCCCAGTGGGGAAAATAAAAATCCCACTCAACTCAGCAGGGCTTAATTACAAGTAGTTCAGGCTGGATATTTTTAACTGTCAAGACACTCTAACTGAAATTTAGGTTATAATGGAGATGGCGAGCAATGTAGGTGGGGATGCGGGAGGAAAGTTAAGTGCCCTGGACATGGATCAAGACCTGCATGTATTCCAGTTTTACTTCCCAGAGGGCTTTTTCCTTATTGCCCAATTAAGTGCATGTGCGTAAGAACTTAAAAAAGTAAGGAGAATCCCTCCCACCTTATTTCTTCAAACAGACGCCTTCACCAACCACATAGGAACCTTAAGCATTGTTACCTTTCTTTCAGTCTGCAAAAGCTGGTGACAGAATCACTGAATCGTAGAGGGAGAAGGGACCTCCTGGGTCATCTAGTCCAACCCCCTGCAATGCAGGAATCACACCTGAAGATTCCCCGACAGACGGCCACCCAACCTCTGCTTAAAAACCTCCGATGAAGGAGAGTCCATTGCCTTCTGAAGGAGTCCGATCCACTGTTGAACAGCTCTGACGGCCAGAAAGTTCTTCCTACACTTTAGCAAAAAAATCTCCTTTCTTGTCATTTAAACCCACTGTAGGTCTCAATAAAAATGAGTTGGCTTCCATCTTGGTCATGAAAGGTGTTGCTAAGAAGCTTAGTATCAGTGACATTGTAAATATTCTCTAACAACTACATATTTATGTAGGAAGGTGAACCAAGCCAAGGTTTAGGGGACGCAGGCAAGACCATTCTTTAGAGTGGGTGTGGGGAGCCACTGGTCCTCTTGCTGTTACTGAACTACAATGCCCATCAACCTCAGCAAGAACAGCCAAGGATGATGGGAGTTGTAGTCCAACAACATCTGGAGGTCCAAAGGTTCTGCGTTGTTAACAGGAGTGACTCTCGTCTGTTGTGCCAAGAGGTATGGGAAAACCTCAGGATAAGCTGAGGTCTCCCACCCACCCTGGTTCCTGATACAAAGCCAGCCAAAGTGTGTATCTGCTAATTGGCTGTCATAGAGCACTGGCGGAGAACAGAAGAAGAGCCTGCTGGGTCAGCCCAATGCCCCATCTATTCCACCATCCTGTTCTCACAGTGGCCAACCTGTGAGGAATGTGAAAGGATTCAAGCTCAAGAAACCTCCCCCCCCCCCCCAGTCCTGTGGTTTCCAGCAACTGGTATTCAGGAGAATTGTTGCTTCCTAAGAGAAGATGCTTGCCTGAAGACCCTATTTGCATACCACACACCTTTGTGATCACCACCCATGAGAAGCCTGAAGTCCTGCAAGTCCTTTCCCTCTCCACCCCTGTTCTAGGAAAACCCCTTCTCTCGTATTTCCGAACTCCGGAGGACCAAACCCCAAACTTAAAACCATGTTGAACCCTTCTAGACCGCAAGCAGTTTGTTTGTTTGTTTACAGTGGTACCTCAGGTTAAGAACTTAATTTGTATTGGGGGTCTGATCTTAACCTGAAGCACCACTTTAGCTAATGGGGCCTTCTGCTGCTGCCACTGCGCGATTACTGTTCTCATCCTGAAGCAAAATTCTTAACCAGAGGTACTATTTCTGGGTTAGCGGAGTCTGTAACCTGAAGCGTCTGTAACCCGAGGTACCACTGTACTGCATTTATGTGTCACCTTTCCCCCTCCAAAGTGTGCAGGGTAGTGTACAATATTCTCCTCCTCCTCATTTAATCCCCACAGCAACCCTGTGAGCTAGGTCAAGCTGAGAGACAGTGACTGGCCCAAGGTCAGCCCAGTGAGCTTCATAGCTGAGTGGGGATTTGAACCCTGGTCTTCCTAGTCCCACACTCTAACCACTACACCATACTGGCTTTGCTCCACGTCCCGGCACCCCTAATTCTCCTTTGCCCCCATCAGTGCTTATCAATTTTATACTTAATCAGTTAAGGCTCAAGGGGACCCAGTAAAGAATAGGTTCCCCTCAGCTCCCTGTCACAGAGGAGATTCCTTTGCCTTGAAGTCCAAGTTGGCTTTCACCTTTAGATGATCAGGGCGAGAAGTCAAGAAAATCCTAGTGTATTTCGGCTACCTAATTCTAAGGGAGACTGCTAAGTGGTTCCTCTTGTTACCCTTGCATCTGGGAAGTATATCAATGCCTCTAAGAGCCACTGAAAGAGGATACAAACATATGTTCCCCTCTGGAATAGGCAAAATCTCTGGCTCTTCCTCTCTCACCTGCTGCTAACCCATTCTTTACCTCTCAGTCTACCTCACTAGTGAGATTTCCCACGCTACCCTGGTTAGATGGTACTTTGCACCTAGAACGTTTTTACTTCTCCAATTTGCTGGCTTTTATGTCCACTGTACATTTCCCCTCCTCTTCCTTATTTGGCTAAAGGGTCACTGCTCTCTCCTTTTGAATTATCCTCAAATCGCTGCTCCTTCCCCATTCTTTCTCTCTCACCTTTTGCTTCTTAACTTCAAGCACCCCTGCCTCTTGAGTTTTAACAGCAGAGCTGCCAATTGGGTTCAATGCTCTGTATGCGTTACTATTTTTATTGCATTGGTTGTTGTTATGATCATCATTAAGAATATCTTTTCGTTGCATTACTCCAAAACGACTCAAAGCAACTTACAATCACAACAGAAATATTAAAAGCAATTGCAATAAATGCAATCGACAAAAGCCTAAAAAATCTAAACGGACACATCTATACAAATAAAAGGCAGGTCTAGAAGATCCAGTCCCACCAAAAAAGACCACATTCACATCAAAGCCCCTTCACCTAAGTGCCAAAACAAACGCCCAGGTAAACAGGGAAGCTTTTGCCTGGTGCCTAAACTAGACAAAGAGGGCACCAGGAGAGCATCCTTGGGGAAAACATTCTACAAGAGGGGAGTCACCACTGAGAAGGTGCTTTATACCAGGGGTGGGGAACCTGTGACCCTCCCAATGTTGTTGGATTCTAACTCTCATACGTTCCAGCCATCGTGGTCAATGGTCAGGGATGGTGGGGCTTGGGAATCCAGCAAGATCTGGATTGCTGGAGGGATCTCATTTTCTCCTCACAGCAACCCTGCGAGGTAGGCTAGGGTGAGAGAGTGTGGCTTGCCCAAGGATGGATTTGAATGCAGAGCTCGCTGGGACAAGCCCACATCCAACCCGACACAAGCATAAGAAGTCTGACCTGCCTTGAAGGTTTGTTTCCTGAGATAACGTTATCTCACAAACATCCTAAGAGGTTATTTTATTTATTTATTTATTTCATAAAAAATTATACACTGCTTAATGGAGGGGGTGGTAGTTAACCATCAAAGCAGCAGCTTACAAAAAAAAGATAAAACAATAAAATAATCAATAGGAAAAAACTAACAGCAGTAACTAAAAACTTTCAAGAAGTTAAGATTACAACAGCCTTAAAAAGACTGGCGCTTGCATCAACTTTCTCAACACCTCCATAGGCTTCTCTAAATGAAAAAGCTTTTAGCAGGTCATGACAAGAGTACATTAAAGCACTTGCTTGATGTCACTAGGCAGGGAGTTCCAAAGTTTTTACAAATGCATAATGGGTATTTTGTGGCACCTATATCAGTTCCAGTACAACTGCTTGAAGAGGTTAATTGGGAACATATGGGGTAAGGCGATGTCATAGGTGCTACACTTAGTGCAAACATCAAATTACATTGTCAGTAAGTCTGTCAGTTAAGGAAGGGAGTATCAGTGCCCTGTGATTCCTCCTAAACCTCCCTCCCTCTACTCAAAAACTGGGCCCAGTTCCCACTTTGGAACCAAGAAAAAAAAGGGGGAGCCTCTAGGGAAGAATCAGTGGAAGGGTTAAGCTCCCCTTGCACTGCCACCACCAATTTGGCCCTGCAAATGCCCTTCCTGCTGCTATCCATGAATATTAAGATACAGGGTCCTGTTAGGGCGTGTCATTTTAGGGGATGAAATTTTATTTTTGCAAATTTCCTCAGTGAGGAGTCTGGCTATTCAAATCTGCTATTATTTTTGTGATTGGACAACATTTAGTTTGGTAAATCTATGTTGGATTGAAAAGCATAATAACTGCTCTTGGAAAACCAAAGCATTTTCATGATACCTTTTGAAAATTTCAGGTAATGCTAAATAATTATTATAATATAATATAATATAATATAATATAATATAATATAATAATAATATAAAACAAATTGCAAGTTCTTGGCTATCATTTTTAATTATTTCTATGCAATTTTACACACATTTTACTTATCAAGCAAAGCTACATTAAAATTAATGTAATCAAAATATCTTTTGAATTCCTAAGTCATATTACAACTTCTTAGAACCCGTTTTTGGAGTTTGAAAGTTGAAAAATTCAGCATGCCCTAGGTCCCGCTCCCTGTTGCCATTTGTCTGACTGTGATATTCAGACAAACAGATCATCCTCTTTGAGTGGTCCTCCCCCAGAGGTTTGTACTGTAAACTTATTAGTTGTGATTCTTTCATTGCAAGAGGTTGGACCAGATGATCCTTGGGATTCCCTTCCAACTCTACAATTCTATGATTCACCACACCTAAATTAAACTTAGGAATTAATTTTCCTCAAGTCTCATTTTTCCATGTTTCATACTCGTTTCTCTTCAACAACTCCAGTGTGGATAATACTTTAAATATTTCCAGTTGTTATTTTCCCTCCTTTTTTCTTCTTTCTCCCCACTCCCGCTTTTCCCTTTAATCATGAAACAGATGTTTGGGGCTGCAGCACTTTCTCTGAACGTCTGCGTACATAATATCAGCGGCTTCCAAACCTTCTGCCTTCAAGCAATTCTTCCCACATTGGCTTTTCAGCTAATGGACATGGACTGCATTCTGCCGGGGATTATGGGAATCCCGGAGGCTGCCTTACACTAAATCAGACCATGGGCCCATTTGGCTCAGGACTGACCGCACTGACAAGCAGCCGCCCTCCAGGAAAATGCCTTCTCCAGCTCTATAGGGAGATGATGGAGGCTGAACCTCGGACCTTCTCTACAACCAAGCATAAGAACACAATAACCTTCCTGCTGATCAGGCCAATGGCCTATCTACTCTAGTCCAGCATCCTGTTCTTATAGTGGCCAACCAGATGCCTGAGGGAAACCCACAAACAGGACCTGAGAACAAGATCCCTTTCTCCTCCTGCGGTTTCCAGCTACTGGTATTCAGAAGCATTGATGTCTCCAACTGCAGAGGTAGAGCATAACCATCATGGCTAGTAGCCACTGGTGGCCCCATCTTCCATGCATTTGTCTAATCCTGTTTAAAGCCATCCAAGATGGTGGCCACTGCCACTGCCTCCCGAGGGAGCCAGTTCCATAGTTTGCGCAGTGTGAAGTAGTACTTTCTTTTCTCTGTCCTTTATCTTCCAACATTCACCTTCATTGGATGTCCACAAGTCCTTGTGTTATGAGGGAGAAGAACTTTTCTCTATCCACTTTCTCAGTGCCATACACAATTTCATAACCGTCTACCAGGTCGCCTCTTCCTCGCCTTTTCTCTAAACTAAAAAGTCCCAAATGCTGCAACCTATCTTTATAAGGGAGTTACTCCATCACCTTTATTTTATTTTTTTCATTCATTCACCTTCATCATTTGGGTTGCCCTTTGAACCTTTTTCAACTCTGCAATATCCCTTTTTTAGGTGAGGCATGTGCTTCCATGGAGCTACAGAAGTGTTCCAGAGCACATGTAGAGTTCAGGCAGGACACAGTTGGCCCTTACTAGCACCATGAATTAAAAGCATGTCCTGCAATCCACCCCACATCCCCACTACCCTCAGTATGACTTCGTAGGAGACCAACCATAGTCGACATGGGCCAAGCTCCCTTCTATCTTCCTGGTCTCCTCATGGCTGGGAATGATGGGAGTTGTGGTCCAAGGCATCTGGAGGGTGTCAGGTTGACAAAGGCTGCCCTATGAGGCCCCACTGAAATGCACTATACATTTCAAACAGTGTCCTATCACTTTAAAGAGCAATGGCTTCCCCCCAAAGGATCCTGGGAGCTGTAGTTTGTTAAGGTGGCTGAGAGTTGTTGGGAGGCCACCTATTCCTTCTCTCAGAGCTAAAATCCCCAGAGTTCCCTGGGAAGAGGGCCTGATTGTTAAGCCATTCTGGGAACTGTAGCTCTGTGGGGGGTATAGGGGTCTCCTAACAACTCTCAGCACCCTTAACAAACTGTAGCTCCCAGAATTCTCTGGGGGAAGCCGTGACAGTTTAAAGTGATATCACAGCACTTTGAGTGTATTATGTGAATGTGGCCACTTATATCAGGAGTGGCCAACCTTTACTGACCCAAGGACCACAACGAGGACTGGCCAACCGTGAGGGCTATATGCCTCCTTCGCACAGATGTGCATACACACATTCAGACAAACACACAATATTCAGACCCCAGCACTCTTTTGCTAATTAGCAAAGAAGCAGAATGGAGTTCAGGGGTGGAAGGAAGTCCTTGCTTTACCTTTCCTCCCTCTTCTGAGGCTCCACCATCTTGGGAAACAGAAAGGAGCCCTTCTTCCTAAGACCTTCCTACAATAGCAGCACCCCAGAGGGAGAAAAAGGCCCCCTTGAAAGGTAAAAAGAAGCAACTGATTTAGAGACATGAGGTGTTTTGGACACCCAGGAAAGACCAACAGCAGCTAGCAAAGGATGAGGAAGAGGAGCAAGCTGAACACAGATCAACAACAAAAATAAAATTCTTTTCTTTGCAAAAAAGGCAAATGTGGGAGGCACGTTTGTAGGGGGCAGATATGACCTGTGGGTCTGCTACCCCCACACAGAAGAGTTTTTGAAGAACCCAGTTTGAAAGCCTCACAACCCAAATCTCTCACTTGCATTGTTATATTAAGAATATTTATGCACTGGGCTGATGCAGTCGTAATAAACTTCAAATCAGCACCTTCAAATAAACATCCCCTTAGAAATCAGACAGCAGGGGAGCGTAATTAATCATCTTCGTAGTTTAAATGATAAATATTTCAGGCCATGATTCTTTCCTACAGGTCATTAAAGTATTCCACTCCATCTACCCCGGAACGAAATCACAGCCATAGTGCAGGATATCTCTACTTTGGGTTTAGAGGTTTGCCAGAATCAATGCAAAAAACTCAAATTCAAAAAGAAATTGCACAAAAAAATTGAGCTTTCAGCAAACACTTTATCCTTCTGAGAAGAAATCATATTTCCATATTGTAGAAGTAAAGGTCATGTATCATACATGTATTATCTCACAGCCAACCTTTAGCTGCTTAGGCAGAGAGGGGGTACCTGTGCCCCTTCAAATGTTGTTGGGACTCCAGTTTCCATCAGCCCCGGCCAGCATGGCCAATAGCCACAGATGATGGGAGTTGTAGCCCAGCAAGACCTGCACTGAGGGGCTCCAATACATTACGCACCAAAACAAACCCAGGTTTGCTACCAAGTGTACTCTTGACAGTGACAGGGAAGCTGCAGACAATCCTGGCCCTCTGAGCAGTGAACCTATGTGATCTACATGAGCAATCATGTGCCTGTCTCACCCATACGCTGCATGTTTAGGTGCACACTTATAATGTGTGAAGCAGAACCTCTGACAGCCGAGGCAAACATGGAGTCAGATCAACAGACCCAGGAAGACATTCACTGGAAAGTTCTTGCACAATGAACCTACAAAAAGCAATTAAGGATTTTCTCAACGGCACAGAAACCATGCACTGGGCTTCTGTAGGAATCTTTCTAACAGATTTATCCCTCCGTCTGCAGACCTGGTACCAATTCTGAGACCTGAAGGATCTTCTTTTAATGAGAGCTTTGAAAGTTTTGCATATGTAGCTTCCTCTCTTTTCAACTGTGAGTCTCTGAATCATTATAAAGTATGAACCAAGCCTCTGTTAATTGCCATTACATCACACAACTGGACCAGGGAATTGCAACCCACCCCCATCTATCTGACGCTGACATATTCTGATGCACATAAAAATTAAATCCCATCCATCATTCAGTTTTTTTGGGGGGACCCCTAAAACTTTATTCAAACACCTTCCCAGGACAGCCTCTTCCCCAGAAACTCAGCATCTTGACGACAAGCTTTACAAGATAGATGGGTCTTTAGCATCTAACCACTAGAATGGTACACAACTCAGATATGTGCAGCAACAAACTTATGCGCAGCTTCGAAGAAGATGTTTGCCCTGAAAGCCACCAGCAAACACTACAATGCTGCATGTTTGCTTATTAATTTCTTTCGGACTTGTGTGTCTGTAAGAAAGTGCTTAGAGGCAAAGATTGCACCTAAATGGGACTTATTTCCAAATAAACTGGAAGAACCAAGAAATGACAATGCAGTGGAGAATCGTCAACAAATTACTGTCTCTCAAGTCAACCTTGAGCACATTAATTCACGTATGAATACAATTTCTTTCAGCTGCACTTCCTTTTTTCTGTTTCTGAGCTCAGGATTACTGCAGATGAAACAGACTTGCAAATTAAGCTCCATCGAAACAATTTCAAAACAAAAGTGACTGGAGAACAAGCGAGCAAATTCCCACCGGTGACAAATTCACTGAAAGGGAACAACTGGAAAACTCTTTGCGAACTCTCTTTGGGGCTGCCAAGAGTGTGCACACACCTGGGTTAAAATCACCTTTCAACGGGCACATTTATTTAGCTACAAAGCAGGGGCACTGGCAAAGGCGGACAGCAATCGCAACAGGTGCTTCAAACACAACGTTGCAAGACAGAAGGCGGGGAATGCATCGGAGGGTTCAATCTGAAAACAGCACAAGCATTTCGCAGTTTCTGACTCTACTCGGCTGAATTCCTGCTATCAAAGAGCGTTAAGTTCCATGCGTTGGACGCTGCCAGGAAAAGTGTTGACCTTACCTGGAATCTGGGTACTTTGTCAAGGTGGCCAGGCTACTGGTGTACATGTGTCCTCCTACATCAATGTGCACAGGGGCGTTGGATTTGGTGAGCTGAGCTGGGAGAGGGATTCCTTGGGCAGCCAATGGAGAAACCGGAGACCGTGTTAAAGACAGCCGGGACATCGCTCTGCCTTCCTCCTAGAAGCCCCCAACAGAAAAAAGAGAAGAAGAAAAATCCTCTTAAGCACAGCTGTGCTTTACCTTGATTCCAATGAGATCACAGATCTAATAAGATCATTTTTGCATCTGCCTGATCACATATTCAGCTAACAAATTATTGCCACCTTCGTAATTAAGTGTATTTGCATCATACTCTTCAAAGGACCAGCGGGCAAAGAGAAAAGATGCTTATTAGCAATAAGAAATCAAGCGGGGTGGGGGGATCTTTTTCAAGGTGTCAGCCTCAAGGGGCATAAAACAAACTGCAAAATTCTAATTAAAGGTCGCGGGCTTATGTGTTAGATGTGAAATATCCCCTGACAAACGAATAACCAATTTGTGAATTGGGATTCAGGGGTTTTTGCAAGTTTGTCTCAGTAACGAGACACCTCTAAATTAGTGACTTCCTCAGTACCTAAGGCATTTCATTTAGACATGTAGTAAAATTCGCATCAAACATAGAACATTTTTTTAAAAAAAACTACCTACACAACACAACTACTAATACCTATTTTTTATCTAGAGGAAAAGCCGCCTAGCTGAAGAGCAGGCTAGAACAAAAATCACCATTTAAAAAGTGACCACTGTTACCCTCCGTATACCATTTCCAAATATCTTGTGTTCTCAGCTGAAGTCATATATTACAGAGCTATCTAGACATACAGACAACAATAATGTTTATAGTCAGTTCTTTCTTTCTTTTTTTAAAAAAGGAGTTTAAACTCAAAAGACTTTCTTTCCATAAATTTATTCACTAAAATTCAGATTTCTATGAAAATGTCAAGAAATTTGATTGCCCTCAGCCTTCGAGAGAATAACAATCAGATTTTAAACTTTGACAGACAGTAGGTACTTCAGTTTGCTTTAATGCTTAGAAGCTATTCCGACACGTAAGTGGTATATAAATTAATAAATAATAATCTGGATAAAACAATACTGTCGCACATACAGGCAACCAACACAAAATCTTGCAAGACATTCCAAGTGGCACAGCCTATAAACTTCATTTCTAAACACACACCCCCACCCACTCATTACAGCAAAATATTCCAAATATTACAGCTATGAAACATTTCAGAGAATAATTTAATTGACTTGGTATTTTTATTTGCAGTCACAACACAGAGCATCTATATTCTGTTAACATCCGACAGGCACACCCTATGCAATATTTCACAGTGAATTTCCATTTCTTACAGACTCCTTTGACCGTACTTCTCAGAATCCAAAGTCTCCCTTTTTAACATCATCGCAACAATACGACTAGCTTGGACAAAATCACCCCAACAGGCAGAAAACATTTGCTTTTCCGAATTGCATAGAAACTGGCTGAAAAGTAATTTTGGGACATCGGTACAAAGAATATAAACTCCACGTTTAATTGACTGTTTTGCCACTCTGCCACCAGAAATACATCACCCCATTACGGATCCACATCCTTTTCTGTCTTGACACGCAGAAGTGCAGAATGGACATCTAACCTGAGCGCTACCCCAAAGATTTGTGCTGTCCCAGAAACTTCAGCCAGTTGGCAGGAAATTAGCATTTTGACAATAGCACCACCTTCAAGGAGAGGGGCTGAATTCTTTAAAAGAGCAAATGACTCTTGGTTCTTGCCCTGAGCCATCTTAAGCAAATACTTCACATCATCAACGGAACTACTTGCTTTCAACAAATAATTTAAGAGTGTCAGCCCCATTGTCTTCTGCCATTTCTTCCTGCTTGTAGATGCCCCATCTTCCCAGATGCCTACAAATTATCCCAACACCAAAGAACACAATAAGCTCTTATACATACTAGATTCCTGGGTTTAAATTTTTGGGGGTCTCCAGCTAGAAGCTTGATTGTCACCGCTGCCTGTCTTTGTTCTGACTCCAGCTAGCCTATTATCCCATAATAATAATGTTACAGGAGCTGCCTAGGAAGTCCCTATAACTAAAGGCAGCAATTTCCCTCGTGAATAATCACCGTTCTGCCTTCTTCCTCCTTCAGAATGAAATCTTAGCAACAGAGAAAGCCCTTCAATTCTTACTTTGCAATGGTTTTATCTTGCAATAGAGACTTCTGGCAAGAAATGACAGCCGCTAGATAAAGGCAGAAGGCGCAGGCTGTTCCGATTTGCAGAAGCAGGGTTCCCATTGAATTTACAGAAACAAGAGTGGAGTCCAAGTGTTCTAGCTAACCTACAACAGCAACATCTCTGTCTAAGGGTCCCTCATACAAAATATGTCTCCTTGGAATCAAGTTCCACTCTATGAGGCATAACCCTGGTAAGAGTGATTAGGACCGCAGGCTCACAGCTCCATCACAAGCACTTTTACTCAGAAGTAAGTCCATCTGTTTCCAATGGGGCTCACTTTCCAGCAATTTTGCATAGGGCTACAACATTAATTTCTCATCCTGGATGTCAACTGCGCAATCTAGCAATTTATACTATTCCCTTGCATGGCTTTTTGAATTACCTCTGTGCACTGTTGCTGTCTCTCACTTGTTAGATGCAGAAAAAAATTTATTCAAGTCTGCAGTCCACAAAATTGAGCAGATGCTAATCTAAATCTAATGGGGACCCAGATCTGAATTCAGAGTGGACTAGAAAGATGGGTACGCAGATTACAAAAACACCACCCAGGTGTTTGTTTGTTTGTTTTTGTCACAGAAGATGGATATTATGAGCTGAACTGTAAACGTGCAACTGACTCTTTTGCTCTCATTCACTTAAGATGACATTTTTCTCAAGCACTGTATCTACACCATCAAAAAGTATTCAGAGAAAAGGTAAATATTTTTGTATTTGTATCTAAAGAATGCACTGAAAGAATCAAACTGTCTTTTGGTTTACTGCTTCTGAAATGAACTTTTGACATATTCTGAGGCAGTCTCAAGTGAAAGTTTTTACAGAGTAATTAAGAATTGTGTGTGTGTGTGTAAACTAAGCACACTGTATTAGTTCAAATTATCCCTGTGTGGTTTGTCTACACAGGAAGAGGATCTCTGGGAGTTTGCTGAAGGCAGAGACACTGATTCACTGGGAAATTCTCCTGCGCCAGCCCTGCTCGAAATGAATGGGCAGTCTTGCAATGCTCTCATTCAAAAGAAATCTCATTGGATGATGCCAACAACCAACAGACCTGATACCCAAACTGCCTTCATGTTGGTGTGCAGAGTAGCTTTCTAGCATCTCTCACCAGGATCTTCCAAAAGGCAGCTTATTTCTTCCCGCCTTCCTGTGCTAACTGCCTAAGTGCTGCTTGTAAAAACTATTTGCCCGTGGAAAGTGAAATAACCACCATCCTATGCTCATTTACACACAAAATGATTTTGTGTCCCATTGAGCTCACAGTTGTTCCGCTCTCTAGGGGTGATTAAACTAGCTAGGCTGCTACAGCTTGCAATGATTTCACCGAATCGCTTCCCCATGAAGTTGCTTCTTTGCTAAGCTGTTATTTTAACCATAAAAGGTAAACAGAAGGCAGTTGTAAGAGCTCCATTCAACTCCATGCCCAGGGCTATCACCCTGGGGCAGAGAATGCTGAAAGACTGCAGAAATTTCCAGGGTGTTGCCTCTGTCTTCATTCTCTCTCTCACACACACAAGCCTACAGGAATATTATTCATTTAATATACACTCTAGATGCTACAATTTGAAATCCTCCTAAAAAAAAAAAAAAAAGACTTCAAAAGTGCAAAATAAGTTTGGGATGGATAAAACTTCCCCTTTTTTGTACATACACACCCTGGGGGGCCATAGTAACCAATACTGCTGATGATGAGGTGGGATTGTGTTTTTTTGGAGGGGAAAGGGAGAAATATATATATCTGTATACCTGAAAGCAACTGCAGAAACTAAAAGGCAAAGCAGGCAAAGGCCAAGGGAGAGAAGGTGAGAGGTTGCAAACAATAGGAAACTACAGCAAATGGTATGCAGGGATTAAAAACAAAACAAAAAAGGGGGAAAGCAGGCAAAGAAAGGAGCTCCAAAAGAGGGACAAAGTTTAAATCAAGGCACACAGACACTTAAAAGCCTACAGATGGGAAGCCAGACTAATTAAGGATGTAAAAACGCTTTTGTTTCTAAAGTTTATTGTTGCCAGGATAAAAAAAAAATTAATTGAAACTAATGCTGTTATTCACTCATGCAGTTTAATTCCTTCATGCCCATTTAAGAGATGAAATGAAAACTGCGGGTTTTTAAGAGATGCCTTGAAACAGTGCAATATACTCCCTCCCCCCCCCCCCCGCTCTTCTCTGGGATGCAAAAGGGACATCTTCCTTTCAGCCAGCCAGCCGCTTATCAAAAGCTTCAAGTGCATCCAAAGTACTCTGTGGCTAAGGACTAGAGTCCAGCAGGAATGTCTGCAGGAGTCCCCCTGGAATGAAGGGGGGCCTGGCACAGCTTCCCTTCCCACCTCCACCCCACTTTCAAGGGAGCTTGTGCAGGAGACCTTCCTGGGCTGCACCCCCTGCCTATATCAGATCAAATCTAAAACCTGCTCTCTGGACCATCCCTTTGTTGGGCTCTCTTGGTCAAAGGCAGGTCTAGGGCAGCATCTGGATATAAGCATTTTTCACAGCACCTTTTCTGCCCCCCAAAGTCCTTGTCCTCAAGAGCCTTTGGAGAATATTAGTGCTCCCCTCCCTTTTGCAAATGTCTTTTAACCTTTCCGTAGAAAATGTGCCCATGGGTTAAGACATAGAAGGCCTGGACACCTTTGTCTGTGCAAAAGATGCTCAGCTCTCCACAGCTGGTAGCCTTTAAAAACCCAGGGATGCAGGGGGTGGAACAAGTGCACAACCAGGGAGTTGACAGCTGAGGTGTAATCTGGTCATTAGGAGTGTGGAAGGGTGCAAGTTCATGGCCTCCTGTCAATATCTGCCTCGGTTTTTTCTATGGGAGTGGATGGAGAGTTCAGCCAGAGCTATTGCTAGGAAGTGGCTTCCCTTAAAATGTCCCAACTCACTTAAGCACAGAACTTGGTCGGAAAGGTGCTTTCTGTCCCTCCATCCTATGTGTGCACACAAACAAATACAACACACAAGCCTGCAATTTCCTCCGCAGGAAGAAGTTGCACGGGTCCCAGCTGAAACTTCCCTCTGTATTGAAAAGTGCAGTCTTCTGTAGGCTCACGTGGAGGGCCATCCCATTATGTTGAATGGGCCCCAAGTTAAGTTCTGTATCAGAGAGCAGCCTGGGGGTCTTTAAGACTAAATCTCCGCACAAACTCAAGCAGGCATCCCCATCTACTCGCCAGCGTGCAAGTGGCCCAACACATCCAAACACCCCGCGCCGGTCTCCTTTTTGAGCGCTGGTCATCCTCTAAACAACATTCAGGGAGGCTCGCTCCAAACTTTTGGCTTTGCCAAAGAAAAGCTCCCAGCAGTAGCGGGAAGCAAACAAACAAAAATCAAAGAATAAAATTAAATTAAAAGAGCAACATGGCGCCTTTTCTTCTTTCACAGAAGCAGCAAAGAGGCAGATGGAAAAGGGAGAGTAGTGTCCCCCCCCTCTAGAAAGGGGAGCTCCAGCCCTAGAGCAGGGCTTGGGGAGCCCCGCGCGCGGCGTGTACCGACAGCGCAAACCGACGATCGCCGGCAGTCCTGGGCCAAGCCGGCTCGGCTCGCCGCCCTCTCCTAATCGCTGGCGCCAGACTTTCATTCACAGCCCGCCTGCCTGGGGCTTTGGCTCCCCCTCTCACCCGTTCCCTCCAAGCGCTTTTCCTTCATCCTCCTCACCATTTCTTTGGCCTTTTGTGCAGAACCAGCCCTCGGGGAAGGGGGCTTCCTAAAGAAGGGACGCCCCCCCCTTTCCCCCCAGCCGAGGAGAAAACGGAAAGCACTAGGAGCGCCAATGTTGCCCCCCGCCCCGCACGGCACTCAGCCCCAAAGCAGCCGGCAGCCCTTTCTGGCGCCCCTCATCGTCACCCCAACCACCGACCCCCCCCCTTCCAAAGCCGCGGCGGCTGTCAAGGCGCGCTCGCTCGTGCATGTACCATTCAAACGCCGCGGGGGCCCCAGCGAGCGCCGCGCGCTTCCCTCCACGCCAGCCGCAGCTCCCTTGGCCCGGATCCTTTCCACCTCCCCCTCCCCCTTTCCACCCCTCTCCCCGCTTCTCCAGCTTGATGCTAGGAGGGCAGCAGCGAGAGGCGAGGAGCCTCGGGCAAGGGGGCTCCGGCCAAGCTGGCCATTCTCGCTGCTGCCTCCTGCCTTTTTTGTCTTTTTTTTTAAACGGGAGGAAAAAAAATAATAAAAGGCAAAGCTACACACATACGCGCGGCCGCGCGGAACAAGCGCGCGCACGGAGCCATGCGTGCACACGCGTGCACACACACACACACGGTGCAAAGGAAGGGTTTGGCTGGAAGTGTCACTGTAGCTTTAAAAAAGGCAGCTGCACACACAAGACCCAAGATCCGAGTTGAGTTGCAAGAACCACTTGGGGAGGGGGGATCCCCTGCTTTGGAAGGCGCGCACGGTGCAAACCAAAGGAGGAAGCAGAGAGAGGGAGAGAGAGAGGCAAGCAGGAGGAGCCCGCTCGCCCGCCCGCCTTCCCCCGCCAGCCCGGGTCGCCCGCCTTACCTTGAGCGCAGGCGGCGAAGAAGAAACGCCGACGAGCTGGGCCAAGCCCCCTGTCCTCCGCGCTGCGCGCCGCTCGCTTGGCGAGGCGGAGGGAGCTCGGGGCGCCTTTGTAGGTTCCTCTGGCTGAGCTGCCTCCGACCCTGCTGCCGCCGCCGCCGCCGCGATGCAATATTATTGTAGATCTATTTGCCCAGGCTTCTTCTTCTCCGCTCTCTCTCTTTTCTTCTTTTCTGTTTGTTTTGCCTCGTCTGCGCGGGGAGGGGAGGAAAGCGGGGTGGCGGAGGAGGAGGGGGGATCGGGGAGAGAAGAGCCTTAAAACAGAGGAGCCGAGGCTGCTCGGGAGAAGAAAGGCAATAATCTCCTCTCTAAATAACGCGGGGAGAGGAGGGGGGAAAGGGAGGGAAAAAAGAAGGGGGAGAGAGAGAGAGAAAGGAAACCGCGAAAGGGAGACGGCGGCAGCAGCGGCTTCTCGCTCTGGGCTCTGAAAAAACGCCTCCGGCTCCGCCGCCACGTTAGGCTGCAATTAGCTCAGCCCTTTTCGCTCTCCTCTCGCCTGGGCTAGTTTCGCAGGAAAAGCCGATCTTGGCCCCAACCTTCTGCAAAATCTGCCCTCCCCACCGCCGGAATTGTTGTTGTTATTTATTTTTCTAAATTAACTCTTTCTGTGTCTTGCTTTAATTTTTAAAAAGAAAAAAAAAATCCTGTTGCAAATCTGCCTCCTCCCCGTCGCACCGACTTCCCCCTGCAAAATCGCTTCCCCCCCTTCTCCTCGCGAGCACCAAGCTTTGGGTCCTGTGTCGAAATCTCGCCTTTTTTTGCTAACGGTCCTGCCTCTTCGTCTTTCTTGGCTGGGGGTGGGGGGGGGGGAGGATAACGGTTTGGCGCCGCCGGAGTCCTCAGGGCCACGTCCCTTCCAGAGAGACTTTAGTGCAAAAGGGAGGTGGGGGTGGGGGCGCGAAAGGGAGGGAGCGCGCGCGAGGGGGAGCGCAAAGCTGATTTTAATCACTGTCATTTGGTCTGATGTAATATTTCCCGGGGCATTTCCCAACTAGGCATAAATTTGCAGCTCCCAAATAAGTCAGGCAGGGCACGTTTTGCACATCGTTGGAGTCCTCCCTCGTTACAACGAGGGGAGCACCCGGGCCGCTGCTGCACTTGTTGATAAACTGGAGCAAGTTTTGGAGACGGGTTCTCCCCCCTTCTTTTAATTACAAGACGAGCTCAGCGATCGAGGGGCTCAAACGGAGAGCCAGCAGAATAACCCTTCCCTTCCCTTTTCGATGACTCCTCTCTGCTCTTCTTTGGGGATCCGATTTAGTTTTATTCTCTCCTCCCCGACCCCCCCCCCCCGCGCCTCGGCTTGCAAACGCTCCCCCAATGCCCCGCAGGCCACTGGAAGCGAATGACGTCCGCGGCCAGGCATTGTGCGGCGGGAGAAAAGCGCCCTGGCAGGCCGCCTCGGGCCAAATGCGCCATTTCCATTGATGGCGCACGGCGAGAGATGGAGATGTCTGCCGCCGCCGCCGCCACCGAGGCTTTGCCCAGGCAGGCGAGCAGCTCCAGGGGCGCTCCTGCTTCCTCCGGCCCGGCCGCAGCAGCCTGGCCGGGCCTCCTCCCTCTGCCCCCCCCCCCCGCCTGCTGGAAGCTTTCTCTCCCCGCCTCCTCCCTGCGCCTCCAGCCTTCGCCATAAACTTTGAACAAAAGCAGGTCGGATTGCGGGCCAAGCGTTTGTGCAGCGCGCTCCCTCCGGGGGAAACCGCCTCCAGCCCTCGGCGCCCCAATGAGGAGCGCGCTTGCCTCCCCTTGGCTGGCAGGAGCAACTTTCTGCCTGCCTGCCTGCCTTGCTTTCTTCCTAACATTCATGGCCTCCCAAACTCCTCAATGTGCTCCCGAGGAAGGAAAGAATGGACTCTCCATCGGCTTCGACGTGCGCGGGATTGCACTCAAGCCAGGCAAAAAGACTAATCTTACCCCGGGCTTCTCCCCCCTTTCAAATTATTGGAGAGGCATTTCTTGATAGAGGGGGTTGGCCTGGGAAGTTCCTATTTGACAGCCTGTACGTTGTCAATTTCACAGATACGAGCGCCATCCCTCCAGCCTTTCTTGCCAGTGATCAGTTGCAACTGCAGACGTTTATTTCCTCTCCTGGAAGGAACAAATAGGATCCCTGTCGGCCAATCATCCAAACTAAAACGCACATCATTCCCCACTGCCCCGCCCCCCCTCCAGAAGTTCCCATTAACCACTTTTCCATGCGCACACATTCCAATTAGACCAAGCCGAACTGATGGGAGACGTGCGTCCCCACCCTCCGTTGCCCTCTCAGATTACAATGGTTAACTGCAAGCCTCCATTATTAGTACAATTTCTCCAGAATATCCTTTTTAGCTTTATTGTAAAATCTGCACTAAGGACATTAAAATGTGTGTCAGTGTTAGAATACAGCAGTTCAAGAAATTGACAGACATAACTAGGAGACCTCAATTATTCACTTATAGTAATTAAAATATGGGGGCAGAGAACTTTAAGAAAAATATCCATTTGTTTGTTTGTGTGTGTGTGTGCCATTCATTCTGACATCTGACATTCATTCATTCATCTGACCCTGGTTTCCCCAACCTGATGTTTTTGAGGCTGATGGGAATTGTGGTCCAAAACATCTGGAGGACAAAGCTTGGAAACAGTTCTGGTCTATTGGAGCACATTGCATCGCCTCCACCTTCAAGTAAGTTAAGTCTCACCTGTGTTCCTCTCTGCAATTCCAGGGAGTTCTGTAGCAGTTCTTACCTGGGATGTTGATCCCAAGGAAACTATTCCTTCTCTTGAGATTTTATATTACTGACTGCCACCACCTTCCCCAGTCTTACTTTCCAAATTTTATCCTCACTTTCCAAATCTTTTTTTGAGTACAGTGGTACCTCTGGTTACGAACGCTTCTGGGTACGAACGCTTCTGCTTACGAATGCTTCAGGTTACAAGCTCCACTAACCCAGAAGTAGCTCCTCCCAGTTGTGAACTTTGCCCCAGGATGTGAATGGAAATCGCGCACCGGAGGTGCACGCACAGCGGGAGGCCCCATTAGTGAAAGTGCGCCTCAGGATAACAATGGTTTCAGCTTAAGAACTGAGCTCTGGAACGAATTAAGTTCGTAACCAGAGGTACCACAGTATAGTAAGCCCTCAATTTACACAGGGTTTATATTCTAGGGATCATGCCTAAAGCCAAACTTGTGTATTGTCAGGATCAATGGTGCGTGGATTGCCAAAAGTAATTTTTTCTGGAACTCTGCCCCCTTTCCACCCCCTTTTTAATTTTTTGGCAGGCGCGTAAAGCTGAATATGCACAAGTTAAACACATGGAATTTCAACCTTACTGTATGTTCAGAGTCTAAGGTTCTTGTATTAATTTACAAAGCCCCAAACAACTTGGGTCCTGGGTACCTCAGAGATCGCCTGATCCCTTTTATCCCTGCTCGATCACTGAGATCATCTGCCGGAGGGTCTGAGTTGGCAAGGCTGACTTGACAACAATGAGAAACTTAGCCTTTAGTGTCATCAGCCCAGTCCTGTGGAACACCCTGCCACTAGAGATTTGGCAGGCACCTTCTGTGCCAACTTTTAAATGCCTGCTGGGCCTATTCTGCCAGGCCTGTGCAGGCAATTAAGAACACATTCTTCCACAATGGTTAATTGATGTCTGCTTTTAATTTTTTATGGTTTTATTGTATGGTTTAATGTTTTTATCGCTGTAAACCTTTTTATTTTTTATTACATCGCGGTATACAAATACTTTTATAAATAAATTTTAAGAAATATGTCTGTTGGATTTAAACTAAGTTTAAACTTTAGCGCCTACTAGCCACAAGGAGGAGCAACTGCAGAAAAACTACGCAATCTCTCTCCCCCCCCCCCCCGCCATCATTGCTTTTGTTCTGAAACGGCTAAGGAAAATGAGAATCACCTTTCCTGTTTCTAACTTTTCCAACAAAAGTCAAGGCCACATAATTTTGGTCTACCCACTCTTGGTTTTCCTGATGCTTCTCCTCATTACCAAGGGATACAAAGGAAAAGACGCAAAGCCTCTTTAAAACTGAGGGTTCAGGGTTTTTGTGGTTTTTGTGTTGTTGTTTTTTTAAAAGTTATCTTCTGTAACAAGGATAAACAGAAAGTTTTTTTTTCCTAAGGGGGATTTATTTATTTATTTATTTATTTCCCAAGTACAAACTACAGGAGAAGAGGGAAATTTTCTCATTAAAGTTACATCCCTGCAGTTAGTTCAATTACTTGATATATGCAGAAGATGTTGTAAATTTAAAGATTTAAATAGCTTACAAAGATGCCGGAGGCTCCATCAGTTAATTTCCTTAATTTATGGATTTTTTTTTAGTTCAGCTTCTGAAATGGGGGGGAAGAAGAAAAGAAAAGAAAAAAAAGAGAACTAGGTCAGTGGAGAGATTTGCATCCAGCTCAAGATTTCCCAGTTTGGTTCTGCTTTGTCCGTCCCAACCAGCTCAGGGAGACAGTCAGTGGTCATCAGCTGCCCACTGACCTTATGAAGAGGACCGGTGGCCTCGCCCTCCAGATGGTTGGACTACAACTCCCATCATCCCTGCACACCGACCATACTGGCTGGGACTGATGGGAGTTGAAGTCCAACAACATCTGGCAGGCCAAAGGTTCCCCATTCCTGCCCTAGAGGCATGACTTAAAAAAAAAAATGCAGCACTCGAAGGCAGGATCCGATCTGAAACATGAACTGCATTCTGAACAGCATCCTGCATGCCAGCAGATTATTGGTGCAATTAGGCCTTTCTGGGTCTTTTCTAAGTTTGAGATGGCAAAGCTCAGTGGTAGAGGAACATCTGCTTTGGATGGTCCCAGGCTTGATCCCCAGGGTGGGGGTGGGGATGTTCCTTCTATGAAATCCTGGAAAGCCTCTGCTAATCATTGGAGACCAGCCTTAGCCACCCCTGGCACCCTCCAGATGTTTTGGACTACAACTCCCATCAGCCCCTGCCCCAGCATGAGCTGTATTCCAATATATCTGGAGTGTTCTGGATTGGCCAAGGCTGGTGTAAAAACTATTGAGCTGGATTGCCCCATGTGATTCACTCTAAGGTAAGTTCCCTTTATACCTATGGGTAACATAGAGAAAATGGCCTTGGGCCAGTTTGGCTTCTACTTCAGGCTACTTATCTGAACATCCAGATTGAAAGGGCGGCTACCAAAAAGCCACACTGAGATTTAAACTTTACAAGCGGTCGCCATCGGCACAAAAAAAGGAGGCAGCGATGGAAAAGAGATTTGCTTCCGATGACACGTCTCTGCCTATATATGCCACTTCCAAAAATTACATTTGCCTCTGTCGTACAAACTAGTAATAAAACAGTATTTTAACCCTCTGGGCGAGTTGATCTCACTTAGAATCAAGTGAACATAAACAGCTTTTGGACACAGGAGCAGTTGGTTTTGAAAAATATGTGTTATGCAAAATTACTTAGGTATTTGCAATAAACCAGATACACAATAAAGGAGTGGGGGTTTTTTGAAAAAGAAAAAGAAAGTTGCTCAGAGAAAATGGTAGTTTGCCAGCTCTGCTTGAATCAAGTCCTAGGTCCATTCTCTGATGGCATCTGAAGGCAGGGCTGGGAATGACCTCTGCCTCAAGCCCTGCAGAGCTGCTGGCGGCCAGTGTAGACAGCACTGGGCTAGATGGACCATGGTCTGGCTCAGTAGAAGGCAGCTTCCTATGATCTGATGATGCATATTTTCCTGCAATACAAGCCTATATATTATTCTGTGATTTTCCTTTCTTCTGAGTCTGTCTGGGTCTTTCTGTGGCTGGGTTCCAGTACGTGCGAATACATACATATGAATTAAGACTTAAAAGACGCAATACAAACTAAATGAGACCAGGAAGCAGCGTTGCAATGTGATTCAGTATTGCTGTTTTCTGTCGGTAACATTTTCTTTTCCCACTAGATGAAGTTTCTAAGATTTGCAAGGTACATGTCAAGGACGGGTATATAAATGGATTTTTATTTATTCACAACTCGAAGACTAATTGCTTCTCTTTGCCTGAAGGCCAAGAGATTGGTTTTAATATGACACTTCAAAAGTATTCATAGAACTACAGAGATACTAAAGTGTCATTGTTTTAAGAAAGAAATCGCACTGTGGTACTTGTGACCCTGAAAAATAAAATCTTTCTCAAAGTGCTGTAGGTTCCCCCCTCCCCCTCTACCGGAGTTTAATTTAAAGCCCAACTATTTAAAAACTGTACAAAGGAAAAATATTAAATATTGTGTCGCAACCATGAAAAAAGAAACCATTTTAAAAGGAAGCGTTACTTCCGAGCAGAACTGTTATGTCCTTTAGAAAATACATGCAAATTCACAATGACTTGAAACTTGTGATCTTAGCAGCAGAATATCACCATGAAAGATGTTATCATAGGAACATCTTTCAGTGTAAATGTTTTTCCTCCCCTTCCAAAGTTTTTTGCACTTGTATGTGGAATTGCTGTAAATAAGTTATTTCAGTGTAATGTAAGGTTTGACTTTAAGGACAGGATGAGGCCAGTATAGGTATATGTAATAGTTAGTTGCACTCTGATCTTAAATGTTTGCATGGTTTTTATATTGTGTATACATGTTTGTAAACCACTTTGCTTTTTATTTTATTTTATGAATAGCACAGTACAAATATTTTTATAAATAAATTCTCTTTCCAGGAGCAGCCACTCAGATGCCCATTAAATTATGTAAGGGAAAGCAGTGATGAGAGCTTTCCTCTGGCATTTGTCCCCAGTACCTGGGAGCCAGAGGTCTAAGGCCTCTAACAGTAGAGAATCTCTCTAGACGGCATGGCTAATGACCTTTGACAGATCTCCCTTTCTGCAAATGTGCCTCATCGCTTCCTCAAAGGCACCTGAACTGCATGTGGGAAACCTGCAGCCTCTGATGTTGTTAGGCTACATCTCACTTCATCCCTGACCACTGAGCCATGCTGATGGGAGTTGGAGTCCAACAACATACAGAGGGCTGCAGCTTAGGCACCCCTGATCTAAGCTAATGGCCGTCATCACATCTTGTGCCATGAATTCTTGTGTGAAGTACCACTAATCTGTTTTATTGGCTGATCCCAAAACTATAGTGTTATTATCCTGTCTGCTCCATACTATGACCCAAAATTTCACAGATTTCTATTCTGCCCTCGTAGTTCTCATTCTAAAAAAACAACAACGAACTAGAAAGCCCCAAATCCTTTAGGCTTTCCTTGTGCGCAGTAGACCTAATATGCACCTTCTGGACTAATACACCGATCAAAACGCAATTATCCTTTGGATTTTGCCCTTCTCTGAATTTTCAGTTTCCTCTGAGTTCTCAGCTCAAAAACGCAGCAAATGGGGAAATAAACAAATAAGCAAGCATACACTAATTCATATGGATATTAATGCATAGGAACATCCATATGGCTTTTTAAAAATAAAGCTGAACTTCATATGGACATGGGTTGGAATGGAGTTATGAATGGCCTCATGCAAGTCTGCATGGACCAGAAACAGACTGATCATTCATCCCTTCTAGTAAAAAAAAGGTGCTCTGAACCCTGACCATTTTGATTGCTTTTTTCTTCCTGCATTTTTTGTCTGCCTCCGTGCCATCTTTTTTTTTTTTTTTTTTTTTGAGATGGAGTAACCACAACTCTATGGGACGCAGGTGGCGCTGTGGGTTAAAGCCTCGGTGCCTAGGACTTGCCGATCGAAAGGTCGGCGGTTCGAATCCCTGCGGCGGGGTGCGCTCCCGCTGCTCGGTCCCAGCGCCTGCCAACCTAGCAGTTCGAAAGCACCTCCGGGTGCAAGTAGATAAATAGGGACCGCTTACCAGCGGGAAGGTAAACGGCGTTTCCGTGTGCGGCTCTGGCTCGCCAGAGCAGCGATGTCACGCTGGCCACGTGACCCGGAAGTGTCTCCGGACAGCGCTGGCCCCTGGCCTCTTAAGTGAGATGGGCGCACAACCCCAGAGTCTGTCAAGACTGGCCCGTACGGGCAGGGGTACCTTTACCTTTACCTTTTAACCACAACTCTACACGGATGGGGCCCTTGGCAACTCTTGCCATGCTGCACCCCTTTCCAGTCTATGCCCCCTTAAGGGCCCTGCTCCACGCCCTCCTCACATGCTTTTCCTTGGCTGGAAAGTGTCCTTGAACTGTGATGATGATGCCTCTTCTTTGGGTGGATGAAGGTTGGAGAGAGGTGGTTAAATGTAGAAACCTCTGCATAGCTGGAATGTAACCTACTGTACAAAAGGTACTACACCTGTCCACTTCTGCATCTGGTCCCCATCAGAGGCTCAGCTTCTGCCTCTCTTTTCATCCTCACATGGATCTGCTCCAGCCCTCCAGTCCCATGGAAGAGGGAGCAAACTTGACTTCTGTTGCTCCAGTGGGTAGGACCTGGACCATGAATTCAAATAACAAGGAGATTCTGGCTAAATATTAGATATTAGGAATAACTTTCGGATGGTAAGAGCTGTTTGACAATGGAATGACCTGCCTCAGAAAGTGGTTGAATTCTCATTCCTTGGAGGTTTT
Organism: Podarcis melisellensis; assembly: GCF_964234715.1. Classification (NCBI taxonomy): domain Eukaryota; kingdom Metazoa; phylum Chordata; class Lepidosauria; order Squamata; family Lacertidae; genus Podarcis; species Podarcis melisellensis. Next base: position 54,492,172 of record NC_138540.1, read on the forward strand.
TGAACAGAGGTCAGATGACCATCCTTTAGGGATTATTGAGCTGTGATTCCTGCAATGCAGCGGGTTGGACTAGATGACCCTTGGGGTCTCTTCCAACTCTGCAATTCTGTTATTCTACTGGGCATTGTACTTTAGTGGCCGTGATCTTGGCTGCTCCTGGCCTTGTACTGACTTGAAACTGCTCCATGTTCTTTGATCTGCAATTGTTAATGCAGCCCCAAAGTTTCTATTCCTATGAGTGACTTTTAATGGGAGCCTCGCCTGAGTCCTGTGTTAATCAAATGAAGAGTTGTGATAATTAAAAACATATGTGATTATAGACAAATATACTTGCACAACATACACACATCTTCACAATCAAATAAGTGCAAACACGGAGGGTGTGATCTAGTCATTGCTCTGCTGTAGACACTTGTGTCCTCCAGGGATTCTCACAAATCGACATGGTTTCCTTCGAAGCCTGAGTCTGCAGCTGGATTGCTGACTTAGCCAAATTATGTGTAAAATCCCATGTAGGCAGACGCTGGTTCCCTGCTGGATTCACATCTGAAGTGAGTTGTATGCTTTGCTTCTTCTTGCAAAGATCTGAAAGAAGACATAGCAGAAGGACCAAAAAAAGGAAAACGAATCCCTCTGTGTTACTTGTTAAGAACTTCTGCAAAAGTGGGTTCCCTTTCCACTTTGAAAGCTTAGAATTGGCCGTTCCTGCTGAAGATTTGGGACTAGTGTAGCTTTTCCCAGATGTCTTGGACTATAACTCCTATCAATCTGCCCCAGCAGACAAAAGAAATTTGTAGATGGGTTGCTGGCAGAGGATGCTCTGAATATTACAGAACAGGCAGCTAGGAGTGGCGTTTGCTTGTTTTAAACATTTCTCAGCTGCAAAATATTTTATCAGTAGCAAAATAAGATCTAGACTTTTTTTTATTAAAAAAATGAGTATAGATTAGAAGGAATAAAGCACATTGTAAAAAATGGAGAACAGTACAACCAATTTAAGTAACAAAAAGACTACCAGAACCAAAGTGGAGGTGATGAAAATATTAACATGCCTAATAAGATTCTTCACAAGTTTTCAAAGGATATATTCATGAAAATAGTCGAGATATTGGGGAAACCAGTGAGAAGGGGCTTTTCTGCAGTGGCTCCCTGCTTGTGGAATGCTCTCCCCCAGGGAGGCTCACCTGGTGCCTTTGTTACACATCTTTAGGCGCCAGGCAAAAACGTTCTTCTCCCAGGCCTTTTGCTAATTAAACAATCCATGGCCTTTTAAACTGAAGGGGGCGGGTATCTTTTTTTGTTACTATGTGATATACCGGTATACAGTATTTGTGTTTTATATTGTAAACTGCCCTGTTATCCTCAGAGGAAAGGCAGTATAGAAATTGACTACTGATAAGAAAATAAAAGTATGTATGTTGCAGGCTACATCAACGCTGCAAAGTGTGGCATCATGCTTTAGAGAACCAACCCCTGACAACATCTGCCACACTTCAGAACAGCCAAAGTCACCTCTGCGATGGATAGCAAACATCTAAACATCGCAAAGAAGCCAATGCAAACTAGAAGAGGGCATGCAGTGTCCAAACTGAGTGCACACTCATAAACTTCAGGCCAGTGTTTTTGTGTCTGTAGGCATCAGGGTTCAGCTGTGCCCACACGAAAACCAGTTAGTCATGTTTTCATCCTGTATTTTACTCTGTGAACTGCCCTGAGATCTTATGCTGAAGGGTGGTATATATGGTAAATCTAATAAATAAAAATAAATAAAGAATACAACAGTTAACAATTAGTTGCCCATTTATTCAAATTTCAACTAAAGCTATTTCGTTTAATTAATTCAGCAGAATGAATGAACTTGATCCAGTGCTGCCAGCTTTTCAAAGTCTGATAGTCATTTACACCTTCACTGCCCCCCTGCCTCCCACTCACCTCTTAGCACGACCCCTAGGTAATCCCATCCAGCCCCTAGGGGGCAGCGTCGCCCACTTTGGGAGCCACCGCTCTAGAGCAAAACAAGGCTTGTAAGCATCAGACTCTGTTCATGCTGTCGTTTAATAAATATTCCCAAAAATGCACACGATTTTTATTTTTTGCACACAAGACATGTAAGTATCTATTGTTTGTTAATATGTATGCATCTGAGAGCAAACTCTTCATTTTCTCTTGCCTGCATGTATTTGTAAATATGCACATGGATTTCTTACCTGGCTCCATGTACCTGGTTTTATTTAGCGTTCTTTGGGAGCCAAGCACAGGGAGAGAAAAAAACATAAAGGTCATCATGTCTTGCAGACGAGTAGTCTGCCTCCCCCTGCCCCCCCTTGCCTGCTTTCTTAGCTTTATTTCTAGCCCTTTATATACATATATATTTACTCTCATGTCACTGTCTGGGCATTCTTGTCAATCAAAGCCATCTACCTGGAAGGTTATTCAAACAAGAAACCATTTTAATATTCTGCATTAACTCGGTAATCAATGCTTGAAATGTGGAGCTCAGTAATAGTCTATAAACAGAGCAGGTAAATTTAGCTTGAAATAAAAATGATTTGGTGCTACTGGGTGCAATACAGCCTGCTTATTAAACAAAGTTTATGGTAACAATTACCCGTTAATGTTTATGTCCATTTTAGCAACATTATACTAGTTACCTTCTCTGTGGCGGAGGCAAAACTTAATATGCGGTGAACTATTACTCAGTTTAACATTCTGCTCCTTCGACTTCCTGTTGGATACGAATGGAAATTGATTTTCTGACACAAAGAGCTTCCTTTATGTATAAGGCACGTTTAAAATGAGCAAGTATCGCATTAGAATGTTGTCTGTTTTCCATCAATAACGCCTTATTTTCTTTGCAGTTGTGCCAAGACAGTCATCTCGCGGTGTTGTTGTATGTTCCTTGCTGACAGACGCTTGGAGCTGCCCAGGGGTGAACAGGCTGGAGTCAGGGTTCCTTTGTTGATAAGACCCACCCTGTTCCCGTGATTATGATCTGCTTTAATTTTAAATTGTTGCAAAGCGCCCTGGGACCTGCTGGTGAAAAGTTGGGCATACCCTCCAACATTTCTCCAATGTAAATAGGGATGCCCTATTCCATAATAACCACAATAATAATTTTATTATTTATAGCCCACCCATCCGACTGGGTTGCCCCAGCCACTCTGGGTGGCTTCCAACATATATAAAAACATAATAAAACATTAAGCATGAAAAAAAATTCCCTATACAGGGCTGCCTTCAGATGTCTTCTAAAGTTGTTATGGTTACTTATCTCCTTGTTTCGGGGGTTGCATAACTCCATACCCTCCAACATTTCTCCAATGAAAATAGGGTTGCCCTAAGGAAAAGCCGGACATTCTGGGGTTAAATCAGAAACTGAGATAGCTTCTGTAAATCTGGGACTGTCCCTGAAAAATAGGGGCACTTGGAGGGTCTGGGGTTGTAATTATGAATGAATGAACGAATGAATGAATGAACGAACGAACGAACGAATGAATGAATGAACGAATTGATGAATGGAGGTTCCATTTTCCTTCTTACTGGACACCAGGAAATGGCAATATTAATAAACCAGTAAGAGAACATTTCAGTCTTCCCAGACACTTTACCACTGATCTGAAGGAAGCTTTGCTTAGAATTTAAAATGGAAGCGCCAGTGTGAAACATTAGAATTGCAATTCATCAAGAAATTCAACTCAATTCACTTGAGTCTGAATTGAAACTACATTGTCTATACTCAATGGCAGTGGCTAGGGATGAGAGGATATGCCAATTTTGGTTTCTCTCCATTTATCATTTTTGAATCGTAAATTTGGTTCTCCACAATTCCACATTGGTTTGTGATTTTTTTTTTTTAAAGTTCACATGAAAATGCAACAGAATTTCAGTGCTAACTTCTCTTAATATATACACTTTTGAAAAGCAATTCCTTTAATATAAGGCATTTTTGTCTGTTAGTCTCACTAATGTAAGCATTCTTATGCACATTCTACCACAGTGGATACATTTTTGTATATGTTACCTGGCTGAAGAACGGCATTGCAAAATTCAGAAATGTGCCCATTTTTAAGGATGCTTGTGTTTCACTATGCATGTTGTTTCAGTATGTGCTATAGGTGAGAATGTGCACTCACTTATAAATGTGAACTGAATAAAATTTCTTCCCCTATCCCTAGCTGTGACTCACCAGGATTTCGGGCAAGGGACATTCGCAGTCCTACCTGGAGTTGCCAAAGATTGAACCTGGGACTGTCTGTATTCAAAGCTGGGGCTCTACCATCGAGTTATGTCCCTCCCCCTCCCCCAACCTTATGGGCCAAATCAGGCCCTTGAAGGTGGAGGCAGAAGCGTAGTGGTCTGGTCTACAGGGGGCCAAGGTCCTATAACTATTTCTGTAGCAGGGTCCCCGTCTTCAGTGTCCTAGAGCCAACCAAGGCAGCATTAAAAGTCACCAAGAAGAAGTCTTCCCACCCTTTACACTGTTGAGAGCCAATCAGAGTGAGTGGAGGTGAATCAGTCACGGAGGATTGGCTCTTAGGGTCACCCTTGAAAAGGGACTCAGGAAGAACAACAATGAGGAATGGTTTTGTATGCGCCAAAGCTAAGCATATGGGAACACTCGGGAGACAAGGTGCTTCGGTTTCGAAAGAATGGCATGCAAATTCTGTTATTTGTAATGGAGCTTCAAGGAAAGCACAATTTAAGTCACTCCAGAAGAAGGTATTACAGCACTCTGAATCATCTGCCCAGGTACAGAAAATAGTAGATCTTGCTGGAAGGCAACAGATTGACGTCTGCACTGATCACTGCAGCATGTCCCCAATTATTAATACAGTACAGCATAATCTTGGAAGGGGTGTGTGGTTGTGAGGAGGTATAGTTGTGACTATCGTGAAAAGACTCTGCACTTCTGAATGGGCCACTGAATCACTGGATGTGGGTGACTGGGACTGAGACCTCATTTGAGCTGAGAGGACCTCACCCATGGTGAGACCACCATTGTCTCTCATCCAAAAGAAGCCAGTGCTGAAATGGCCTACTGTCCCAATGAAACAACAATTTATTCCATGTATTTGAGAGAGAACCCTGGTATTTCAAGAATAGCAAAAATGGGTCCATTCCCTTGTGGGCCAGCCTGGACTGAAATCAAGCCCCGAGTCCACCTTTTGAGGCCACAACAAAGCCTTAGTGGGTGTCTCTCCTAACTCAGAAACTTAGCTTTTGCGGACAGGAGCAGTGTGGAGAGTCAGAATCCAGGGGTCACTTGTAGGTCAAGCTGCTTTGCTTAGATTAAATTACCTGCTCAGGGAGGAATACTTTAGCAGTTATACCTGATGGTGGCAGTAATTGTGCCCGAGATGGCACTACGACGGTTCGGCTCCGGCTGAGAACGAGGGTCTCCTGCTGTTTCGCCCCTTGCCACTATCTTCCTTCTGATCAAGGCACCAGCCTCCGGGGGATAGGAAGGAATCTTTCTTTTTTGTTATTTTTAATTGATAAGTGCAGTTGTTCCGCAGCAGAATGGGTCATCTGCCTGTGACCTCTCATTAAAATATACAGCAAAAGCTCTATTGTTGGGTTTCATTAATTAGAAAGCACTCGAGGAAGGAAAGGAGGGGACAACACAACCCCTCCTCCGTTATAGCTAGCGATGTCTATACCAGAAAAGCAAGTGTGCTTGACAATTTCATCATTCAGAAACTGTCAGGGTAGCAGCTTCCTCATTGCCCCCAAGAATGCATGGAACATGCATATGCCAATTTATCTACAGAGTTAGTTGCAAATTTGGAAATCATCGCTATAATTTAAATAAAAAGCTGATCTTTGTGGAGAAAACTGAGCCCAGGTGACCTGTTTGCCTGTTCAGTCTGCCACCTAGAACCTCATCTGCTCTATATATTGAAAGCAGTATCACACCTCTCAAAGAATTATGAGACCTGTGTTTCTGTTAAGGGTGCTGAGAGTTGTTCAGAGGTTCCTAGTCCCTTCACAGATCTACCTTTCCTTGGGATTGACCATTAAACAGCCTGGGGAGCCATAGCTCTGTGAGTGGGGATTTGAACCATGCTCCAATCCAACACTCTAAGCACGACACCACATTCACACGACATGTGCTTGGGTTTTGGTGACCCATTCTAGAGGAATCCAATCCCTCCCAAACACAACGTCACTGATACAACTGGCCCATCCATCTCAGGCTGGTGACACACACACTGCTAGGACCATACAATAAGTGGTACTTGGGCCCCAGACACCAGGTGAAAGCATATCAACTTCCTGAATCTTCAGGAACCAGAGCCTTCTGAAGAGACCTTTGGTCAGTCATCGTCTCACAGCCTAAGCCAGATGTATGCCAAGCTTGAGCTCCTTGCAAGAAAGAGAAATGTGATCATGAAAACCATAACCCAAGTCCAGCATTCTGCTGTCACATTAGCTACTCAAATGCCTTTGGGTAGCCCACAAACAGGGCATGAATGGAATAGCCCTCTTCCACTTGTGGTCCCCCACAACTGGTGTTCAGAGACCTCTGATACCGGAGACTATATATACCCATCATACAATTGTACAGTTGGAAGGAACCCCAAGGGCCATCTAGTCTAACCTTCTGAAATGCAGAAATTACAGCCTAGTAACCATTGATTGCCTCCTCATCTACAAATTTGTTTAATTCCCTTTTAAAGCAGTCCAATGTGGGAGCCATCACTGTATATCGTGGGAGCGAATTCCATATTTTGACTAAGTGCCATATGAAGAAGCATTTCCGCCTTTGTCTGTCCTGAATCTCCCAACATTCAGCTAATCTGGAGTCTTATTATTTTCCTGTATATCAGTTTTGTGCTGCTTTTCAAAAATAGCCCCTCCCTCAACACGCGTTCAAGGGGTTATTTATAAGCGCTCTCCATTGCTTAGAATGAGAGGGGCTTTTACTGAGTGACAATGACTTGCTAGCTATGTAGAATGCGTTGCTCATTAAAACATTTTTTTTTATAAAATTAATTTTAGAAACTCTCCATTTTGTAATTAATAGAAAGCTCTCTTTTCCTTCTCCTCTGATCTCCACGGAAGCAGGGAAACAGTGAAGAGACCTCAGGACCCAAATGAAGCCTGTAAAAAAGGCTGAATACACCACAGCAGCCAGCTCTGGGTTTTCACGCTGCATTGCAAAGTGCACTGAACCTCTTTCAACTGTTGAATTTCTCGGGAGGGCTGCTCGAGCTGTACTGACACTTGGCTTCCCAGAAATAGATGCTCTGTCCTCAGCCACCACAATTGTGAATTGTGAAGTTGTTTGCATTTCTCCCTCCCTCTCCATCTGTTTAAGATGCTTTAACACGTGGAACTGATAAAAGAGCAAGCCGGGTATGGCTCCAGAAGATAGGCTCATGGAACCATAGAACTGTAGAGTTAGAAGGGCCCCTGAAGATCATCCAGCTCAACCCTCTGGAATGCAGGAATATACAGCTACCCCCAGTGCTTTTTTTTTAAAAAAAGAGGTTTTCGGGGGGTACTCTCATTTTGACTCAAGAAAATCACCATTTTATAATTCAAATTGGGAAAAATAAAAACAGTAAATGGAGAAAAGTACAAAGATTCACAAAATGTTTTGGGGGGGATATGCGTACCCCGGTGTCACCCCAGAAAAAAAGCACTGGCTAGCCAACACTCTAACCAACTAAGCTATTCTTCATAAAGAAAGGAACAAAGAAAGAAAGAAAGAAAGAAAGAAAGAAAGAAAGAAAGAAAGAAAGAAGAAAGAAGAAAGAAAGAAAGAAAGATTTAATGAAAGACATCTAGTGTTCAAAATGCAACATATGGACTTTTCTCTTTCCGCCACTCCTTTTATGCTGTTCTTGCACCCTGGCCACCCACATGAAATTTGGTCAATGGCGACATGCAGCAGCAACAACAGCAGCAGCAACAACAACAACAACAACAGCAACTTCTTCTTCTTCTTCTTCTTCTTCTTCTTCTTCTTCTTCTTCTTCTTCTTCTTCTTCTTCTTCTTCTTCTTCTTCTTCTTCTTCCCCCACCCATCTGGCTGGGTTTCCCCAGCCACTCTGGGCAGCTCCCAACAGAATATTAAAAGCACAGTAAAGCATCAGACATTTAAACTTCCATAAACAGGGCTGCCTTCGGATGTTTTCTAAAAGTCAGGTAGTTATTTATTTCCTTGACATCTGATCGGAGGGCGTTCCACAGGGCGAGTGCCACTACCGAGAAGGCCCTCTGCCTGGTTCCCTGAAACCTCACAGTGAGGGAACATCTGCTCACTGCTTGCTCATCCCTGCTATAGGCCTTAACTGTCTGCCAGCTTTTCTAGCAACCAAAAGTGCTTGGCTGATCTCAGCAGGACTTGCTGCCAGTAAACCCGGCTTGGAATGGAACAATTGGGAGCTACCTTTAAGCTCTCAAAGGTTCCTTGGTAGCCACATCCTGATCTGCCGCACACTTTTTTTGTCACTGAGAATCACTGTGGTGTAGTGGTTAGAGTGTTGGACCATGCACTCGGAGACCAGGGTTCAAATCCTCACTTGGCCATGAAGTTGACTGGGAGACCTTGGGCTAGTCACTGCTTCTCAGCCTAACCTACCTCACAGGGTTGTTGTGAAGATGGGGAGAACCATGTATGCCCTTGAGCTCTTTGGAGTAAAATGTGGGGTGTAAATGTGATGAAATAACTAGATAAATGGTTAATTTATCAACATACCTCATTTCCCACAAGTAAAACTGTGCTCAAAGTGATGCACACGAAGTCTGCGAAATTACAATAATGCAGTAGCACTACATTGTAAGTCATATAATATCACGGCAAAATAAACTAAAATAAAAAGATGATCAGCAACGAACAGTTCGTTTAACATGCATAAACATTTATGTCATATATATATATATATATATATATATATATATATATAGCAACTCGCTTCAGGCTGGAGGGTGGGGCAAGGCGAATGGGGGGGGGAAATCTCCTCCTTGATGGCAAACGCATCATATTTAGAGAGATGGAACTTGCAGATATATCAAAGCTTTCAATATTTGTGTGTGAGAGGGGAAGGGGGAGAGTAATGTTTTGAAGCAGACAGTGAGAAAATTGCCTTGTTGAGGTCAGAACCACCAGAGCCTCTGGCAAGCTGGCCTTGGATGGCAAGTGACAAAGTAGAGAGACAGGGAAAACTCTTAATGGTAGCAAACAGCCAGATCTTGCTCTGTACGTGATAAAGCAATTTGTCCATTGTAGGACTCACTATTGCTACAGAAGGACACTGATTCTGCAGAAAAAGACAATCTCCATGTAAAATACTAACATATTTAACATATTTTAAAATGGAATCTCTCTCTCTCTCTCTCTCTCTCTCTCTCTCTCTGTGTGTGTGTGTGTGTGTGTATCAGTGTGTCTGTTTTAGATGAATCTGATGGCATTTCACACATTCTGGTGACCTGCAGCTTGCAAGGACTGGAGGACGGAGGCAGAGGAAAGCATCAGTATCAAGCCACGTTGAGAAAAAGGTCTGCCTTTCTCCTGCTCCTCGGCTACCTTCCTTAGACTGTCAGTTTGAAAAAAGCTCATATTTTCTTTTTCTTGGTTTTTTTTTTTAAATATAATGTTCAGTCTTCACTCAAGAGACATGACAGGGACCAGTCGCTGTTCATTTGAAATGATTTTCATCTCCTGCATCCTGGAACGGACAGGGAAGCAGGTCTCAGAGGCAACTACCGCGTACCAGTCTGCTGTGCGTGTTTATCTGTGACAGACTTGAATCTTCAGGATGGTATTCTATCAAGTGACATTCCCAGTCATGGTGATGTGTGTCTAAAAATAGGTCATTGTCAGATAACTGGGAAGGGAAGCATGTGAAGTTAGAAACCAGGAAATGAGGAGGGAACCAGCAGAGTCTTATTCATGCTTGCCTTAAGGTCATCCTTAAGGGCCCCAAGCCAATGCAGCTTTACCTGGGAGTTAGGCTGATTGGACCACATCTCTGAGTAAAGATTATTATGATTACTTTATGACTCAGCCCCTCACCCTAAAGTCCCAGGGCAGGTTGCAGCATTAAAGCTGCAGACAGTGCAGAATGCTGCAACACAATTGCTGGCAGAAGTGGGGGCTTGGCAGCATATAACGCCCCTGCTCAGAGATCTGTGCTGGTTGCCAGTTTGCTGCTGGGTCAAGTTCAAGGTGTTACTATTAGTATATAAAGTCTTGGGACCCACAAGATCACCTTACTCCACATGCACTCACTTGACCACTTTGATTGGCGGATTTGGCACTTTTACAGGGGCCACATAATACCTGCATAGCATTTGTAAGAACTTTATTTGTTGTGGCAGCACCAACACTTTGGAACTCCCTGCCTGTTGACATCAGGCAGGCACCTACGCTGTATCCTTTTTTGGCTTCTGCTGAAGATGCTCTTGTTCGGACAAGCCTACCCAGATGTTCAGAAAGTTGATGCAAGTTTTAGTTTGTTTGTTTATTGTGGCGCTTTAACTTTTTGTATGTTTTAAATGATTGTTGTAAGTTGTTCTTAGTGACAATTCTATTGCTTTACCCATTTTGTAAACTGCTGTGAGGTTTCTCATACAATCAAGCGGCTGTGGCAGGAAAGTAAATGGCGTTTCCCTGCGCTCTGGTTTCCGTCATGGTGTTCCATTATGTCAGAAGTGCTGGCCACATGACCTGGAAAGCTGTCTGTGGACAAACGCCAGCTCCCTCGGCTTGAAAGCAAGATGAGCGCCACAACCCCAGTGTCGCCTTTGGCTGGACTTAACTGTCCAGGGGTCCTTTACCTTTTACCTTACCTTAAAGGTAAAGGTAAAGGGACCCCTGGCCGTTAGGTCCAGTCGCAGACGACTCTTGGGTTGCAGTGCTCATCTCACTTTACTGGTTGAGGGAGTCAGTGTACAGCTTCTGGGTCATGTGGCCAGCATGCCTAAGCCACTTCTGGCATACCAGAGCAGCACACGGAAACGCCGTTTACCTTCCCGCCGGAGCGGTACCTATTTATCTACTTGCACTTTGACGTTCTTTCAAACTGCTAGGTTGGCAGGAGCAGGGACCGAGCAACGGGAGCTCACCCCGTCACGGGGATTCGAACTGCCGACCCTCTGATTGGCAAGCCCTAGGCTCAGTGCTTTAACCCACCTTACATTTTATTAAATAACCAACAAAATGAAACAACTTTACAAACCATTGAAAACAACTTACAGTGATAAAAAGACACGCCTCTAGTGTTAAAAGCCAGGTGTATAAAGAGTTACGTCTTCAGAATCATCCGGAAGATGTATATTGAAGGTGCCAGATGCACTTCTGTGGGAAGGGAGTTCCACAGCTTAGGGGCCACCACAGAGAATGCTCTGCATAAGATCACACTTTGCCTAGAGCCGGTCCTAAAAAGGACTACAGTCATACCTTGGGTTAAAGAAGCTTCAGGTTGAGCGTAGATGCTCAAAATGACATCAAGCGCATGCGCAGAAGTGGTGAATCGCGACCCAGGCATGTGCAGACGCGCAGGCGTGGGTTGCATTCTGCTCAGGATGTGAGCAGGGCTCCGGAACGGATCTCGTTCACATCCAGAGGTACCACTGTACTGGAGATTAAGCCTCATTGAACAAAGGGGGAGGGAATCAGTGTTCATTGACGGACATCCCATTCCATCCAAAGCAATGAGACTTTACATCAGCCTTCACAAAAATACCGATGGGAGGAGATTTTCATGTCATACTGTGTACAGTTCTCTCCTAGTAGGCCTATTGTGGTTTACAGGATGCTGGGCTAAATAATAATAATAATAATAATAATAATAATAATAATAATAATAATAATAATTTATTATTTGTACCCCGCCCATCTGGCTGGGTTTCCCCAGCCACTCTGGGCGGCTTCCATAGAAACCAGAAAACACTAAAATATCATACATTAAAAACTTCCCTGAACAGGGCTGCCTTAAGATGTCTTCTGAATGTCAAGTAGTTGTTTATCGTTTTGACATCTGATGGGAGGGCGTTCCACAGGGCAGGCGCCACTACCGAAAAGGCCCTCTGCCTGGTTCCCTGTAGCTTTGCTTCTCGCAATGAGGGAACCGCCAGAAGGCCCTCGGCACTGGACCTCAGCGTCCGGGCAGAACGATGGGGGTGGAGACGCTCCTTCAGGTATACTGGGCCGAGGCCGTTTAGGGCTTTAAAGGTCAACACCAACACTTTGAATTGTGCTCGGAAAGAGGCCTTTGGTCCAATCCAGCAAGATTCCTAATATTCCTAAGGAAGCTGTGACTAAGGGTTGTCTTCAAGACAGATAAGGAAAAGTATTTCTACATGCAGCACATAGTTCAAGCCATGGAACTGACTCCCACAGAAAACAGTGATGGCTACCAACTTGGCTGCCTTTAAAAGAGGACTGGACAAGTACACAGAGGATAAAGCTATTGATGGCTGCTACCTGCAGTGTCTATGTCCTGTCTCCAAGGTCGGATGCACTAATGCCGCCCAACGGCAGTTGCTGGAGACCACAGGAGGGCAGAGAACTCTTGTGCTCAGGCCTTGATGGCAGATTTCCCACTGAGGCATCTGGTTGGCCACTGTTAGCACAGGATGCTAGATGGACCATTGCCCTGCAGGTTCTTCTTCTGTTCTTATGCAATTAATCCCTACACAGAGTAAACCCACTGAGATTAATACAAGTCACTGCCATTAACCTCAGTGGGTCTCCTCTGAGTAGGACTAGCGCTGAATGCCACCCTTAGTCAGTGCACAAATAAACTTTTCTGGATTGGGTCTCTATGGTTTTAACCGCATCCCCTCTCATCTCATCCTCATTTTACTGCCCAGAAACAGGTCAGGAGCAAATAAAATACCCCACACCTGGAAAGGGGCTTCAGCTCAAGAAAACCAACTCTCCCCCCTTTCTTGGCTTCATTTGAGGTATCAGAACAAAATATCCTCTTTCATAAAATGCCACATTAGTTCCTTTCTTTGTTCCCTTGGATGAAGTTACAAAATCCCTCCTGCATTTGTGATGCTGCCGCCCTGCTGGACAGCTTCTCTGGCAGTAATGAAATTGGGCAGATTCCGGGGATGGCCTTTTAAGAAGTTTCACCACTCATTTTCTCTCTCCAGATCATTGTTTAGCACAATCCTTTGCTCCCCCCCTTTTTTTCCTCAGCTGGAAAACCTTCCCCTGCACGAATTGCTCTTGTGGTGTTTGGGGTGCTATGTGAGGCTGGAACACAATGACGGCTGATTTCAAGTACTTGCCGGCGCAAAGAGATATCAGGTGGAGTCAGAAGGATTGTACCTTTCCTTTTACGAATGGGATATGCAGGCAAAAGCAAATGATGGAGGTTGAAAGTAAGGCAAAAAAGAAAAGTGTGACATCTGGTGGAGAGAGAGAATCAGTGGAGGACATCTTCAAGACCATTCTCTTGCAAACTTGGATGACTTTTCAAATTGGCACACGATCATCTGGCTCATTTGCATTTGTTTCCATACCTTTGAAAATAAGGAATGCGATTAGGTTGCCCTTTAAACCTTTTCCCTTCCCAGTCTATAATATGGTTTGTATTCACAGCAGATGTCGTGCTGCTTTTCAGAGCACCTTTGCAATGTTTCCCAAACTTCTGATAGCTGACTATTCTTATTTTCTGGGTTAAAATGGGAGGCACATTTGCTTCCAAAAGGTTTGTTAGTTTGAGAGTGCGAAATAAGCACCCCACTTCACCACCTGTGAAGCCCATTTGCTGCCTCACAATAGCAGCAGTTTAAAGTCAGCTCCAACATCAAGTATCCAAGTTGGTGTTTAGAAGCTTGGAGCGCAGTCTTTCCTCATTTACAGAACTGAAGGCAGCCTTCAGATCTAGAAAGGCAGCACAGAAGCACAGAACATTTGATGACAAAATGATTCGAAATAAAGCAATTATTTGTGATGCAGAAGCCCACATCAAATCCAACTTGTTCTTTTCATTGCTTTCAAATCTTCTACTCTGTGTAGTAGGAATTCAGCACAATTTGGGATTATGTTACCCTTTGAGTAAAGGGGGAATCATTACAAGGGTGGTTTCCATTTCCCGTCTTGTAAATAGGAATGGTGGCACTTCCATCCCCATCCTGTAGAATTAAAAAAGTTAATCCCTGGAATCCACTAAGTGAGGCTGCCTTTCTAAGTGTTAAGCCAGAATTCTGGCTTCATTAAGTGCCTTATCACAGCTTCGTGATCTCATTTTGGGAGACAGCTGGCCAGAAATACAGGGCAACCAAATCTGAACTAATTTCCAAAAAGTGGAGTTGAAAAATTGGAGGATGTTTTCTTTTTAAATGGTGATCATGGGAGTTGTAGGCCAAAAACATCTCGAGGCCCAAGTTTGCCTGTGCCTGCCTGGGCTCTTGATGTGTCTGATATATAACTGGTTTTGTATTTTACTCTGAGGATTATGATCCAATCCTGAAGAATAGAGGACGGGGAACCTAAGGTGGTGAAACTTCATTGGCCAATCCCCTGTTGGGGTGCTGCTGGCAGAGAGGCAGTAAGAGCAGAGTGTTATGTACTGAAGTTCTCACCCTGGGCCAGCAGGGGGATACTGTAGATAGTTCAGGTCCACATATGCAAATAATGGATCGCAAGTGACGTTCAGTGATTGGATAGTTACAGAAAATGGTTACTGTTGCATTCTAGTGGAGCTCTATATAAGCAGGCTGGCTGAACCCTTCAGTTCCGTTCCGTTCTGGCCTGTGAATAAACAAGAGCTGTTTGAAGAATCGCTGTGTAGTCTGATATGTTCACCCACAACATAACACAGAGCACTTATTTTATTTACTATATCCCCTCCCATTTAGAACAGGTAGTTGCCATTGCAGTGAGGAGAGCAGTGTTTCACATCGGGTCTCTCTGTTGGCCTTTGGAGAGGAAAATATGCTTCCCAGGGACTGGAGGATTGCAGGATTTGAAAGTTTTTGCGTTGCTATTTATTTGTTTTGTTATTGTGTTTCAATATTGTATTCTGTTCTTTCATTTCTTGCAAGCCATCAGAGAACATGTTATGTGGCATGTTACAGATGATTGTGATAGTAACAACAACAACCACCACCTGCATGTTCAATTTCACTCCAACTTATTTCTGAATTAATTGTTCCTTAGTCTTCCTTAGCTTCTTGTATTTCTGCTTCCCCTCTATGAGGGTCTTTACTCCATCACCCAAATTAGTAAGATTGAATCCCGTGGCAGTTGTTTCAGCAAGGACCTTTCCATCCTTGGTCCATTTTGGTTCTTTATCAATAATCTTTTATAGGTCTATAGTGGATCACAAGGATGAGTTCAGCATTACAGTGGTACCTCAGGCTAAGTACTTAATTCGTTCCAAAGGTCCATTCTTAACCTGAAACTGTTCCTAACCTGAAGCACCACTTTAGCTAACGGGGCCTCCTGCCGCTGCCACGCCGCCGGAGCCCGATTTCTGTTCTTATCCTGAAGCAAAGTTCTTAACCTGAAGCACTATTTCTGGGTTAGCGGAGTCTGTAACCTGAAGCGTATGTAACCTGAAGCATATGTAACCCGAGGTACCACTGTATTTATAATCTGCTGGAATGTGCCCAGCACCCATTACTGTACCTGATTGGTTTCCCCATGCAAAATTCCAATTAACTGAAGTGTTATCTGGGCATGTGCGATGACTGCCTGAACTGTACACACCTCAGATTAACAGCGCCTTGCATTTTCAAATTGGATAGAAGCTGGTTTGAGGGAAAGCGCATGGAACAGGAACATTTCTTAAGAAGCTACAGAGTAACAACAATAAGCCTCCATTCTCTACCTAATCTTAACGCCTAAGCCATTCCTACAAGAGCTAGGAGTAGATATGTTTACTTCTTTATTTCAGTGACTGGATGCCTTTAAGTGACAATCAAGAAATGGATGTAGGTTAACCAACCTCTGTGACAGCTCCTTAGCAATATCAGGAAGGGAAGCCTTGTTCTTCCTGACTAGAGATATTGAATCTAAAAATGAAAAAAAAATCCTCCTCTACATGAAAATTCAGGGAGGTACTTTTAACCTGACCATTTTTCTTCTATTGCCCATCCACTTCTTACAAGCACTGACAATGTATCTGCTGCCATCTTGTGGATATTAGTGGCAAAGAAAAGTCCAACATTTTATTAAGACTGGCTAGACATGGTTTCAACGGAAGTTAATTTTCTGACGTGCTCAGATTTGCAGAGATCTAGAGGAGTGGCTGCGTTAGCGGCAGGAATGTAAGCATGCAGTGTAGGGCTGCGCTAAATATTCACCCATTCACCCAGAGTTCTGCACTGGCTGCCCATTTGCTACTGGGCTTAGTATTTAAAGCCCTTAACAATTTGGGACTAGTTTACCTACAAGATCACTTTATATACACCAACTTGACCACTTCAATCAATGTAATTAGCACTGCTATCAGTGCCACTGAACACGACATTTTAGTGTAGTAGCAGCTACACTTTGCATCTACCCTTTGGAACTCCCTGCCTATTGATGTCAGGCATGCGTCTTCACGGCACTCTTTTGGTGCTGGCCAAAAACATTCTTGTTTCAGCAAGCCAGTCCAGATGGTTAGAATGTTGGTGTAGGTTTTAACCTATTTTTAGTCTACAGTTATTTTAAGGTTTCAAAAGTTTTGAACTACTGTTAATTTTTTTGTATTGATAATTTTATTGTAAATATTTGTAAACTGCTTTGATGGTTTTTCTTTACAATTGAGCAGTGTCTAAATCTTACAAAATAAGGAAATAATTTCTGGAAGCAATTAACACAGAAGTTCATGCTGAATGCCCACTCCATTTTGCTAGATTCCCAGAAGCGGCTTTTATGTTGCATGAAACATGATATGAAAACTAACAGTTAGGAAAATGTTGGGGAAACAGAATAAACTGCTATGTGAATGCACACTAAGTATGATCATCATCATTTTCTCACAAGCTCCTCCCAGGCCAAGATCTGGAGTGGCTCCTCATAGGCCTTATAGCAGTGGTTCTCAAACATGGGTCCTTAGCTTTTCTTGGACTACAACTCCCATCATCCCTGACCTGCTAGCTGGGAATAATGGGAGTTGTAGTCCAACAACAGCTGGATTGGAACTCCAGCTGGGCCTGGGGCTTGAAAGCTGAGCACAGCCTACGCCAGCCTTGCCTGACAAGCAGCACCCTATTTCTGTCAAGCAAAGGAAGCAAAAGAAAACGTTCACCATAACCAAACACCCAGCGAGGCCTGTGTATGTCTGGTGGGCTGTGGTTATCTTGATTCCTGAACAGCTGTGGTGGCACAAGCAGTGAGCATCACAACCTGTGTCTTTATCAGGAGGCCCACATCTCCCCTTCGAGACCCAGTAATAGTTAAGTCGTTGAAGCAAAATGTTTCTTCAGGGATTCTGGAGAATAGTACCCAGGCCAGCTCATGAACTAATGGCCTTGTCAGAACAGGTGGCGCAATAAAATGTAACATTTCAAGTGTTTTGTGTGGTGTTTTATGAATGAAACTGTGCCACTGGATGCCACTATTGCTTCATGTTTAACACTAGAATGTCTTAATACTCCTTTCTTCCTTAGAAATCTGCTTCCTTTTTTGACCCCTAAAATCAAAGTAAGGGATTTCTTTGGTGTTTGGTAGGAGATACTATCCAGTCAGTTGTGGTGGAGGTGTGTGTCGGTTGACCTAAAACAATCTTCAGGTGGTTTATTTGCATGCAACACTTCCCCAAGAGGGAAAATTCTGGTTTCGGAGCAAATCTCTCTCCCAGGAACTGTGAAATAGCAATTGACGCAGTGATTTCTTTTCCTTCCCCTTGGAGCTGAGGTGGTTTGGGGGAAGCTTGGGCAAAGGGAAAAAGGAGGAAGAAAAGATGGCGCTGATATCATTGGTGGGGGTGAAATGAAATGGAGGAAGAGGAGGGATGAGGGCATGGCAAGTGGAGAGAGCAGGGGGCACCCCATAGCTAGGCAAAATTGCATGCAAGTATGTGCGAGCCCTAAGCTGTTGTTGGATTCCCTTTTGACTTGCTGTTTGAATGTTTTAATTTCTGTTTTATTTGAGTTGTTGGCTTCATAGTCTTCATATTGATGTATGCATTTGATGAATTGTTGTGTGCTGCCATGGGAACCTCCAGGTTGAAGGGCAGGATGTAAATAAAATGAAAGACTGAATAAATAAATAATACGAGTAGATGAGATTCCTGCAAAGCAGGGGGTTGGGCTAGATGACCCCTGAGACCCCTTCCAGCGCTACAACTCTACGATTCTGTGATTCTCAAATTGGCATGAAAATTGCATGTGAATTTTTGTGAGGTTTTTTTTGAAAGTTCACAACTGATGTGACAATGTGGTGAACCAAATATAAAGTGGGAAAATGGAGATAAACCAAAACAGATTCACCCATCCCTAGAGAGGCAGTGCTGCATAGTGGTTAGAGTGTTGGACTAGGACCTGGGAGACCAGGGTTCAAATTGCTGCCCAGCCACGTAGCTCATGAGGTGACCTTGAGCCAGTCACTGCCTCTAAGCCTAACCTACCACACAGGGTCATTGTGCAGATTCAATGAGTAGGGGGAGAACCACCTTGAGATCCTTGGAGAAAAAGGTGGGATATAAATGCAAGAAATAACAACAACTTACAGAGTGTCTTCTTCCCTGTTCACAGTCACCAGCATTTTTGATCTCTGAAATGGTCGCATCATATTACGTGTTCCCATTACCCAACTCGCCCCCTGTTGTTTTAATCTGGGGGATCTATGGCTGCTGCTGTCAGAAACACAGAGCAATCCAGGTGCTCTTTCAGGTGTTGACAGGGAGATGAAGAGACCGAAGGACAATAACAACCACACAGACGCACAAAAAGCTCTGCCTGGCAAGCTGCTGGAGAGCTGCGAGAGGCCCCTCAGACACAGCACGGACTCAGCCGGAAGGCTCTGGCACTGCCATGGAAACAGGGAGAAGACAAGAGCAGCATTTCCCTCAGGCAAGGAAGTCTAGTGAAGGATGCAGGAGGAAAAGCTTCAGCTGCTGCCACAGCCCTCCCTTTTTCTCTAAACACTCCCACCTTTCCTCACAGGGATTCTCTCTATCCCCTTGATTGTTTGGGTTGCCCTTTTCTGAACCTTTCCCCAATTTTAAAATATCCTTTTTGAAGTGACCATAACTGGACACAGTACAGTCATACCTTGTATCTCAAATCCCTTGGCTCCCAAACAAATCGGCTCCTGAATAATTGAAACCCGGAAGTGAGTGTTCCGGTTTTCGAACGATTTTTGGAAGCCGAACATCCGGTGTGGCTTCCACGGCTTCCGATTGGCTGCAGGATGCTCCTGCAGCCAATCACAAGCCACGGTTTGATTTCCGAAAGTTTTGGTAGTCAAACGGACTTCCGGAACGGATTCTGTTTGACTTCCAAGGTACGACTGTATTCCAAATCACACCCCTTCTCCCTCTCAGTGACTCACACACCAGAGTGAGAGGTGAGTGAACAATAAGCAGGCTACAAATGGGGAGGCAGCCCAGGGAGCTCTTGTCAGTGAAGCCCCTGCTGGAGGGTCATCTTCTGGCCAAGATCCAACCCTGGTCTGCCTAGCCACCAGCCCCACAGAGTGGAACGTTCCTTTGGCTATGGTGTCCCTCCATCCTCTAGGGTGGGCCTCATCCATCTCAACCTTACATTAAACACAACATTATTTTGATTGTATACATTGCCATCTAACTTTGGGATGTTTTAAATTTTATTTTTATAAGATCTGAAAATTTTAAAAACCTGCTATTTGTACATTGAAAACAGTTAAAGTATTCATTACTTCTAATTTTTTCGCTGTTTCCCATCAACTTTTTTCATTCATTTGCCCCATCTCTGTAAGTGTATATTTAGAACATGTGTATAATTGCTTTGGAGCGGGCTCAACTCCACTTAGAAGTTTTTGTAAACTATTCTTATCTCTAAAAAGGGATTAGAAATGCACCGGTTCAAAACGCTTTAGGAAAGATTTTATTAAAGCTGAGCAAAGTAGGGGGCATTTCGCAAAAATCTTCAGTAGAATAATAATAGAAAAAGGGCTCCCCTGTCGTTACTTTTTCTCAGGGATCTTTGTGAAAGAGCTGGACACAAACGATTCTTCTGGGATCCTTTATTGGCTAGGATCATTTATGTGACCTTTGTGGACAGCATTGTCCTCAATATACCCAAGCTCATTTTGCTTCTATTGGTATCTGGAAACAGTCAAATATTATTCCGACTGCACAGAAGCATAATATCATGGCATCCAGTATATGATCCCTGATTAGCTGGGATCACTTCTGGAGGAATGAACCAGGTGGGGGGAAATTGGCTATGAACATGGGAGAACAGCCATAAAAAAGGTAGAAATTAGGGGCCTGGGGGAGTTACACCTCAGCACCATGAAATCACTAATTTCAAGCAGAAACTTGCGCTGAATTTCTTTTGGCTAATCCCTAGTTTTCTTGCGTTCAATGCAAGAGATCAAACTCAATTACAAATGGCTGCATCTTTTCAGAAGTCTATTAATAAAACCCACACATAAAGATTCCTCTTCCGGTGGCATTTTAATCAATCAACACTGACACTCCTGCGTATCAATAATGGAGAAAAAGGCACAAGCTGAACGCTGTGTCAACATCTACATGTATCAGTCTTTACTAACTTGGTGACCTCCAGATGATTTGGACTACAACTCCCATGAGCCCCAGCCGGCATGTCTGATGGGAGCATGGGCATGCTGTCTGGGGCTGGTGGGAGTTGGAGTCCAAAACATCTGGAGGTAATCAGGTTAGCAAAGGCTGGTCTGAAGGAAGACAGGAAATTGGGAAAGAGAAGAGGGGCTAAGTGCTTACTTGCTGGACGGCTGAATCAATGTGCATTTACCAGCAAGAGAAGGTCATATAGAACCTCAGGCTAGGTGGAAAAATAGAGCTGGGGGGGAATTCTCTGAGCATCACTAGATTTGGGTCAGCAGACCTTAAAAGAATTCCTTAGTAAAAACTTGTCAGTCCCAGTGGGTATGTTGGGATATTGAATGGTGGCAGAAAACAAAATCCATCGCCACTGATTTAAGAAGGATATTGACAAGCTGGAATGTGTGCAGTAGAGGGTGACCAGGATGATAAAGGTTCTGGAAAGAAAGCCTTATGCAGAACAGTTGAGGGATTTGGGTATGTTTAGCCTGGAGAAGAGAAGACTGAGAAATGATGTGATGGCCTCGGCCCAGTATACCTGAAGGAGTGTCTCGACCCCCTTCGTTCTACCCGGACACTGAGGTCCAGCACTGAGGGCCTTCTGGTGGTTTCCTCACTGCAAGAAGCCAAGTTACAGGGAACCAGGCAGAGGGCCTTCCCGGTAGTGGCACCCACCCAGTGGAACCCCCTCCCACCAGATGTCAAAGAGAACAACAACTACCAGACTTTTACAGGCAGCCCTGTTTAGGGAAGCTTTTAATGTCTGATGTATTACAGTATTTTAATATTTTTTGGGAAGCTGCCCAGAGTGGCTGGGGAAGCCCAGACAGATGGGCGGGGTATAAATAATAAATTAAAAAAATAAAGAAATAGCTAAAGGGGCTGTCCCATGGAAGATGGAGCAAGCTTGTTTTCTGCTGCTCCAGAGAGCAGAACCCAGACCAATTGGTTCAAATGATAAGAAAGGAGATTCTGACTAAACATTAGGAAGAACTGCCTGACAGTAAGAGCTGTTCAACAGTGGAGCAGAAGGTGGTGGACTCTCCTTCCTAGGAGGTTTTTGAACAGAGATTGGATGGCCAGCTGTTGGTGGGGTTTTGAGCTGTGATTCCTGCATTGCAGTGGTTTGGACTAACCCTTGGGACCTTTTCCAACTCTACAGTTCTCTGATTTTAAGAAGCGAGGCATGATATACATCTTCCCATTTTCAATTCATTTCATCTGAAGAGAACTCCTGGCTCATCATTGAAAGGAGTTCCCAAGACACGGCAATTAGGAGAGAGAGAACATCTAATAGGGAGGCTCAGAACGAACGTTATCCTTTCCTTCGCTGCAGTGCAAAATCAGAGATGAAAAGGAACATATAGAAACATGCCGTAGAGCCCTAAATTCATTTTGTGACCTGTTTCTCCCCACCCCAAACGATTCTGCGAGGGACAGTAGTAGTAGCACGATCCCTGCATTCTTGGCATCATGCTCAGAACACTATTAAAAAGTCAGGCCCTCCAATCTGAAAGCACTGCCTGTCTCCAGCCACTTCATTATTAGCATTCATATTCTACAGGAATGTGCTGCTGGCAAGAGGTGAAAGGCATCTGGGGTGAAAAGAAATTAGTTTCATTATGCAGTAATTACAGGAAAAATTGTGATCGCTGACTTTAGTCGCCCTCTCCAGTTACTGCAGCGCTGCTGGTTAAAAAGATCTTGATCTATGCCGTTTGGCTAATGATCAACAGTTTTAGGAACGACATCTCCTGGCAGCGAGTTCTTTGCATTATTCTCTCCTCCAGTTGCTGGTTCTTTCAAACTGTTGAGGACTAACACACCAAGGGCTCAGCCACACTTATCTGCCCTCCATGCTTTCCAGGCACATTCCATGCCTTAAAGCTCCATGTTAAAGAGTGAGTTTTGTGTGTGGAAAGCTCTGCAGCAAAAGGGAAAAAAAAGAATGCTTGGACGCAAAGCCTTAATGCAGCGGTCGGCAAAGTTTCTGTGGCTTGGGCCGGTTCACGGTCCTGCAGACTCCACGGTGGGCCAGAGTGTGTGTGCACGAATGCATGTGCAAATGCTATCTCCAGCACTCCTTCTGGCACAGAGGAGGCGCGCGCAGCTTCTCATTGGCTGTAGGAGCTTCCTGCAGCCAATGGGAAGCCGGCCAGCATTGCAGAAGGAGGTCCCCGCTCTGCTCTGCACCGGTTTTGCGTGGCGCATGGGAGCCGACCGAGCAGGCAGCGGGGGTTCCCAAGCAGGTGGCAGGGGTCCATGGGCCGGTTGAACGACTCCCATGGACCGCTTGTGGCCCATGGGCCTTAGGTTGCCGATCCCTGCTTTAACGTGTGGACCTGTGCCTCAGTAAGTCCTGGGTGTACATTATTTTTCACTGTGGAATATATCATGCCAAAAACATCTTAATGCTCATTTTAGTTTCCCTTGCATTTATGATAAATTGACCACCTCAGAACAAGAACAAGGACAGGAACCAGGAACCGAAATGTATTTTCACAGAGATAAAAAGGTGCCGTTAGAAAGGTATATTTTGAGATGAAAGGGCTGTTAAGGCAGCTTTCCAGAAAGCAAGGCCAGGTGCCAGTGGCAATAGAAATGATGAAAGCTCAGGGATTTTGATCAGGAAGTTCTCTTGACCATGTCAGTGGAGAATTTCGGTGCGGAACTGACAAGCAGATTTGCTCTGTGCAGCAGCCAGCTCAGTCTTCAGCAACCTACTACCCTCTGGGTACTTGGCAAAGGCTGAGGCAGATCCTTCCTTGCTCACCTTTGGAAATTTTTGCAACCAAGGGAATGCACAAAATGGTGGCAGAACCTGGCTGCCCTGGCAACGGCAGCCCCATTTGAAAGATGGGGGGAAGGAATGGTCTGTGTGAAACCCTTTTGTTTTTCTGCATGTACAAAATGAGAGTCAATAGGTCGCACCCTAGATTCCTCCCTCCAGTGCGCTTATATTCAATTTATACAGGGTTAGAGATGGTGGTGAAATTTGATTCAGTTCTTATTTAAAAGTCAATATATCAAATTCTCACTTTCCAAAACAACGTGGGAACCAAGACACAACAATCGATTGAAATTTGCACTTATCAAAATTTTTCAATACGCTGTTTACACAATGTTTTGTGTAATGTTTACACAATGTTTACACAAATGCATATATTAGGGAGTAGCGTGCATAAAATGAATATATTAAGGAAAGTAATAGAATAGATTACTTGCAGAAACAAAATTGCATACAAAAATGCTTTTATTCGGGGAAATTTGCACAAAAATGCTGATGAATTTTCATGAGGTTTTTTTTTTTTAATGAGCAAATGTGTAGAATGGAATTTAAGTTGGGGAAAATGGAAAACTGAGATATCTGAAATTGCCAGATCCTTCATCCCTATCTACTCCATGGAGGAGTATTCAAACATCCCGGCCTTTCTGCTGCTCCAACCTGGAGCTGGCACAGCAAAAAGAGTAAGAGAAATCTCTTTCCACAAGTGTCAGCAATCAGCATAATATATTTAGTTCAAATTCATGCAATCCTAACTGAATCTCCTAAAGTAGGTAAAAAAAAAAAAAGGATAAAACATATAATCACATGCATAAAACATCCTGTTTTATAAGACTATTGTGGCTACTGCTTCAGTAGAGGGTCCCTGCGCTCTTTTATGTTTCAAGTAACACAACTTTGGGATGTAGGAATCAGCGTCTGCATGAAAGCTTTTCCCATTAAAACAAATCCCCCACACTGTATATCTTCATGTTTCTTTGCTCCCCTGAGGGCCCAGCTCTGCAGGTTGCAGAGCTTCTCTCTCTTCCCAACATGAAGAGACTTGAAGGTACTCAGCACCTGGAAGGATCAGCCCAGTACTCAAATCACTACTCAAACACAACTTCTTTTCTTCAGTCCTGTTGCTGTTTTATTAGAGAACTTCTTTTCGTAACAACAACAAACGTCTTCTAAAGGGGTTCATTTCTCTTTCTCGTTCTCTGGATTGTTTGAGGAGCATTAAGAGATTTTCAGCCTCGGTTGGGACTCAAACTGCTCCTGTAACTGGGCTTCAGAAAGAATTTGCTGTATTGACAGTTACAGCAAACCCTTCTGAATTTTGATGGATGGGCAGCTCTGCCCACCTGTCAAAGTTAGCATGTGTGGGGGGTGGAAATAAGAAGCCAGGTCCCAGTTCCCAGCTCCTGCTGCAAAGTGATGGTGACAGATGTACATTTTTGAGGCCATCACCCAGAAAGCCCCCTCACAACACTCTTCCCCCCAAATTTGAAAACATCAGAAACACCTGGAGGTCCTCTTCTACTGATCTTAATTCCTGGGCTGGTCTATAAGGAAGGAGATGCTCTTTCATATATTTGGAGCCCAGATTTTTTAAGGGCTTTCAATATCCATGTGAGCACTTTGAATTAGGACTGGAAGCTAATAGGCAGCCAGTGCAGTTTCTTCAGTCCAGATGTCATATGCATTCTTGCATCCATCCCTGTCAAAATCTTGGCTACTGCATTCGGCAACAACAGCTGCTTCCAAACAGTTTCCAAGGGAAGCCCCACATAGAGGGCACCGCAGTAGTCTAAGATACAGGACAAAGCTCCACATTTTGGAAATCCCCCCCAGGTGTCAATTCTGCCTTTGAAATCCTGGTGATGGACGTATGGCAGCTATAACATGGGATACAGGGGTAAAGTCATCTTTGTCCAAGAGGGTCTAGAATTAGTCTAGAAGCATCTGGGACCTGGAAATAGGAACTCCTAAAAATGCATTATATTAGGGAAATGTCTTGCCAAAAATGTGTTTATTAGGCAAATTTGCATTAAAATGGTTTTTCGGAAGTTAGGCACACTAAAATGCTGGTGAATTTTTGTCAGCGGACTGTTTGTTTCTTAACTTGCAAACCGCTGCATAGATGTGGCAAACTGAACAGAAGATTGGAAAAATGAGAAACTGAGAGTAACCAAAATTGACAGATCCGGCCATCTGTAGTCATCACGTGCTTTTGATTTAACCAGGGTGTTAGGTGGGTGTGCAACCCAGATGTGCTAAGAGGCTTTCGCCAAATCTCTTCCGGCTTTATAAGACAAAAGTGACACCTTGAACTGTGCTCTGAGGCTTGTAAGGGGGCAATAAACTGTTTGCAACCATTAAAAATAAAGGACCCTGATGGGCAGGAAGTGGAATCTAAATTTATTTGCTACTTTAAAGGCAACATTTGATATTCCCTGAGACTACATAGATTAAACTAAAGATTTATGTTAATGCCAAGGATTAAAAGAATTTTAATAGTGTGCATAAAGATGTAAATGTGCTGTGTTTCATTTTCTTGCAGATGAATGTGCCATAAGGGAGCTGTAGATGGAAGAGAATGTATTCATATTCTGCAAATTGTAACATCTGGCTTAATTTTGCACTCATGTGTTCATTAAATATTAGTTGCCTTCCATTCGTGCATCCTTGAAATCACACTTTAATATGGAAAGATTTCCCTTCACCCTCTGTACTCCCAGAAGGCAACTGAAAACAGCTCCATAAAGCAAATTTTTACTAACCATATTTTTGCAAAATCCTATTTCTCTGTCTTCTCAAGAAAGAGTATCACAAAACCATCTATACTTTCCCCTTCTCATTCTGTATCTGTGTGATGCAAACAAACACCTACACTCTTGTTGGAACCTCCCCCCCCCCAACCCCATGTGCGAAAGCCCTGCCATTGGATGTAGAAATATACCAAAGGGGGAAATAATAGATAAAATTATAATGGGATGGAGACAATTAAGGGGTGTATATATAACCAATTGCAAGCAGGGGTGGAATTATTTGAAAATGTCTGAATCAAGCTTATCCACAGATATTTTTTCTAATTTTTGTCTCGCTCCTTCATCTCAATGAAAAGCGAACAAGTTCTTTTACTGGTTCCATTAAAGATATGAACAATGATCACTGGTTAAAAAACTGAGCCTGGATAGCTCATTTGGTTAGGCTGCGGTGCTGATAATACCAAGGTAGCAGGTTTGATCCCCATATGGGACAGCTGCATATTCCTGCATTGCAGAGGGTTGGACTAGATGATCCTCAGGGTCCCTTCCAACTCTACAATTCTATGATTCTATATGCATTATTATACATATAATAAGATATGTATATACACATTTCCTATAGCAACCAGCACATAAACATACTACTATATAAATATACTTATGTATGGATACTTATCAAATTATGCTGCAGATAATATAGCACCACGTGGAATGTGACTCTTCCATATGTATATAATTTTCTGTATAATTTTGCATATAATTAGCCAGAGTTTTTTTATATATATGAAAAATGCACGCCACAACCCAACAATGCACTAGTGGCTTGGATATAGGTGAGTGCTTGATGCAAGAGGTGGTTTGGGGGACAAATCTTGATCGGATCAGAACCTCTAAATTCTGTGTGTAAACCCATTTAAATTTGATTCGTCTTCCTTCCCTAATTGTTAGCTATGTTCTATTGTTCTTTCTTTTTTTATGCTGCGATTGTTCCATAGCTCTGCCTAGCATGTGCCATCAAGCTTTGCAGACTGAAGAATAAGTTGGAGGTGACATCTTTTTCTTTATATTTATTAATTCCAAAATCATTTTTTAAAAACCCAACAACATGGATAGGTGTATTACTGCAAGGTTGATGATTCTTGAAAAACATAAGGGCACGCTGTGCTTCCAGAGTGTAGCAACGATTGTCCTGAATGTGGGAGTAAATTTAGGGTGGTTCTACATTAGAAACCTGTCTTAGTGTTATAACAGGTTAACTTCCCTGACTTCTGCCACAAAGAATCCTGGGAATTGTAGTCTGGGGTCCCTGCTGTCAACAGTCCCTATTTCCCACCCTCTCTGAACACATTTCCCAGGTTCCCCTGTGTGACCAGTGTAGGTACCTGTGGTGTAGATATGTCCTTAGCTTATTTGCCAATGGGTACAGTTTATTTGGAACTTATTTTACACAGACTTGCATATGAGGAACCACAACAGTAGCTCCCAGTGCCTCTGCCACTGTCAATACAGATCTTCAAAAGGCTTTGAGTAGTTAAACATCAGATAATCCATGTAATAGAAATCGTAGCTACGTTGCCTTTGAGAAGGGGAGAGCTGTTTGAAATATTGCTGTGTAATTTGGGTGGTTGTTCTCTCTTCATCAGAATGCCTGTCTTTAAACCTAGGAAAAGTCAAATTTTGTGGCGCATTTATTAAATGCAAAAAGAAGTTAGCATCTTCCTCCATGGTTTCAAATTTACCAATAAAATCATAGTCTATCAAGCACGGACTGCAGAGCCTGTTGACATGGTCCCAGTGAATATCCATGCCCACAGGCCGGTGGACATCAAGAAGATATTGAATGAACTCTTTAAAGGTTACCCCAGAACCTGTCCTCAGTGCCTCCTTCGTGGCATTGACGCGGTACCTTGAAATGATGGGTCTGCCAAAAACTGGGTGGTAGTAATTGTTGGGATGCTCAAACTTGTCTCGAAACGCCGAGACCAATTTTTCAAAAGGTTCACGGACAAAGAGCATCTTCGTGTAGGTGTTCAGCCTGTGGTTGATCCCTTTGCGATCAAACCCATCCAACCTTTTCAGATAATTCCCATAATGCACCGTGTTGTGTTGTATGACCTTGGTCGAGGAGGCCAGTCCATTAAGGACCATGAGTACCCTTTTCCAGTTGGAGCAACCGGCCTTGGGAACTTCGCAGTATAAAATTCGGTACTTATCTTCAACGAAGATCCTGGAAACGTGATAAGGTGTGATGATCCTTTTGTTGTTGCTCTTGTATTTCGAGCAAGTCTCTCTCATGATCTGCTTTCGCTCTCTTTGGGTCTTGTAGAGGCTTTTCCACTTGACGTCGTTCCTGTCCTCTGATTTCAAAATGGGCAGGTTGTGGAAGGAGCTGTTCACGGCTATCAGAATGGGGCTCTTTTTGATCACAAACCTCCTTCTCCGTTTGTGAGTCCGGGCAGAATTAGCTCCTGCGCTTTTTTGGGAATGGTCTTTAATCACCACCAGGATGTTCTGCTTTCTGCTTGCGCCTTCTTCCAGGGCAGCTCCATTGGGCACGGGGTGTAGCGAAGCCTTCTGGTCCGCGATTGGGAATTTGTCAGCAGCATACAGAGGCATTTTCCCGTCCTGATTGTTGCTGGATGTGCAGTCCTAATGGAAGAAAAGGCCCAAGAAATTACTAAATGAGAGAGCATTCATCACCACGGACAGCTTGCAGTGTTTAATGGCTCATGCTATTTGTACCGTTTTAGCTCAGCTTAACTATGGAAGGAAATGCATTGTCTTGCACGCAGCTTTGGCACTGCAGTAATTATTTTTCACCTTTCTGCTTTTGAATGTATTCTTCTTAACTTGAGCATCATTTCTAGGGGCAAACCAGAAAGACCCAGCTAGGAAACAGCTTTGGTTTTTTTTAAATTTTTTTGTTTCTTACTATGTTAGATTCTCCTCCTGGTTTTATACTATAAACTGCCCTGTGATCTTCAGATGAAGGCAGTATAGAAATTCAATAAGTAAGTAAGTGTATGTGTGACCGCAAAAGGTTTTCCTCTAGAGGTTACCACCTGCTCACAATTGTATCCCAAGGTATGCTTTGACACTGATTCAGTGCTGAAGTGGAAATACCATACTTTTCCATGTATATGATGCCCCCATGTATAAGGGGACTAAATTTAAAGAAAATGAGGGGAGATGGCCCAAAGTTGTTGTTGAGCTTTTTTTTTAGGGGGAATTGCACACGTGTCATCACCCCAGCAGGGCCATTGTTGGGGGTTGGCAAAGTGGGCAGTCGCTCCCCCCATGCCACTGTGGGTGGGAAGCTCCCTAGGTGTGGGCCTCCCACAGCTTTCTCCCTATAGCACTATCCGTGTATAGGACGACCCCAGTTTTTTGACATGATTTTTGCGTTAAAAACCCTTGTCTAATACACGGAAAAATACTAGCAGTGTAGAACCACTTTGTATTGGGGCTGAATGATGAGGCGAATGGGGTAATTTCATTCCTATCTATGTCAAACAGCAATGTCAATGAAGCACTCTGAGTCAGATGAGCACCCCGCCCCCAAGCCTCCAACTCTGTTTTTCTATACTTTCTACTGTTTTGTACACTAGATTTCTATGTTTTTCTGTGTCTCTGTGTTTCTCTTCTCTCGGTCCATGGGCTTTGTGAGAAGTGAGGCTGTCTAAATGCTCCTGGTGGACCATCAAGGAGCTCTTGATAATTTGTAAATTTTTACTTTGTTCCAGCTGAGTAGCCGCAGATTTTTTAAATACAAAAAATCAACTGAAAAGCTTCCTTTAACTTGTAGATAAAAAACAACAACGCCCACTGTTCTGCTTGCAAAAAAAAAAAAACCCAAGCTCATTCCTTCAGAGCACTTCAGCACCCCACAGGCAGCATTCAGGACAGCCTCACCTTGAAGATGCAGGCTGAAGGACATCCCCTCCCAAACACAAGCAAGTACTAGGAAAGCTAAGCTGGATGATATGGTGCTCCTCCTATTTATTTCTAATTATAAGGTGAATTTGAGGTTTCCTGCTTGGATGAAGCACCTTCAGCAAGACTAGAGAAACCTCACCATGATTTGGTGGCTCTTACCCAGGCATAGGCAAAGTCGGCCCTCCAGATGTTTTGGGACTACAACTCCCACCATCCCTAGCTAACAGGGACAATGGGAGTTGTAGTCTCAAAACATCTGGAGGGCTGAGTTTGCCTATGCCTGCTCTTACCAGATGTGCCTGCTGCCATTCATTCTGTTCAGTAAGGAGGGCTGCACTCAACTCAGTGGAAAGTGACTTTGTGCATGGAGAATATACCTCTCGTGTAACAAAATGGGAAGCCTTTGCATATGCAGAGCTCCAGACCATGACTCAGATATTCAAAGTTGCCCAGATACCTCCACTGTGGGACGAGGGTGAAAGCGGGACCACTAGGCTGAGCTATTGCCTTCGGAAATCCTAGACATGCCTACTAAGACCAGCCGAATTCTATTGGGCTTACTCTCCTCAGCAATTTTAGAAGGAAGATTGAATAGCATTGCATATGAGAACCGTGCTTGTTCGTGGGCACAGTGAAGAGTTAGAAACTGCTACTAATCATCGAGTTGGAAGGGATCCCAAAGGACATCTAGTGCAACCCCCTGCAATGGAGGAACAACAATTAAATAATCCAAGACAAATGGCCTACAATTTTAACAGTTGGTTGAGCAGGGGAGTGTAAATGGATGGAGGACCTCTGCCCTCCTGCCCACCTTGCCAACAAGACCCAGCAGGGCTCTGAAAACAGGCTCAGCTCCCCTTGGTGGTTCTCCTTCCTTTTTAGGGTTGCAATTGCAGTGTGGTTTTCTTGTATTTTTGAAAGATTCTTTCCCCTTCAGTTGTATGGACTCAGTTGTTTTATGGAACTTGAAGGTCTGTGGGTATTTAATAAACGTGGACAACACAGCAGTAATGGGGCTATGTGTGTGTACAGCAGCTGTCAGGTCGATGGCAGTCATAGTCAAAACATCTGGAGGTTGGCAAGGGTTGGGGCATAGGATTGCAGGCTTACATGTGCAGTCTGGTCCCTCTCCTGTGCCTTGTTTCATTCGATTTTTCTTGAATCGCTCACTCTGCCAGGGCTCCCATGCATTTCCAGTTTATTGCTCTAGAAAGATGTGAGCCATCTGTGCAAACGGGCTTTTAACCAAATTGACACCTACTGACACCATAAGCTGGTCATTATGCAGAGTTCAGGAGCATTCAGGTTTGCAATATATCATGACTCTACTTATAAACCCACCGCTAGCATGTCATGATCAGCAGATATCTGCGACTGAATTTCTCCCTGTGCCGATAAAATCTGCGCAACGCTCCCATAAATGTCAAAGGGGTTTTTACAGGACAGCTCATGCCGTTGCAAATAACTAAGAGCCACTAGATGGAGCAATTTCACCAAGGTTTTTCATGCTGGCACTTCTAAGCGACTTAAAAGTGGATTTTTATTAGTTCAGTTTGATACATAATGTGGATATGCAAAATGTTCCCAGGCAAAGTGCGTCAGATTTATCCATCCTAACAAGCTACCAACAAAGCTGCATTGCACTGGCCTAACAAATCGAGAGAATTTAATAAGAACATCTGTATTCTGGGGAATTGTGACGCCTCCTGCCTTCTTCAATCTCTCTTCCTCCAATCATTCAGTCGTCTCTAAGGCCATCGTGCACATCTCCAAACACCCTGTAATTCAGATACGATTCATATTATGCAGCTTCCCTAAAAAGATTTCAAAAGAGGCAACTTACTTTTTTGGGTTGCTGTGATCCCATGTTATATCTCAGACCTAAACAAAGAAAGAAAAGTATTATTACAAGCAGGAACCTGCAACAAAATGCGGCAGTGTTTTCTCGTGCCTAATCGATGCGTCTGGTCAGGATTCCAGTTTACCATTCCCTTAGAGCAGGAGTATCCCTCTCTTCCTCCTGCAGCCCCACTTTTGATTTTATTTTTCAGCTGACAGTCAACATTCTGTGGTTTCCGAGCATGCTCAGTCCTGTATTAGGCTACCCCCCCTTTTTAAGTAGAATATATTTTTTTAAAAATATATTTTATAAAAATATATATATTTGCACTTCCACAAACAGTGTGGGTGCCCTGATCACACTGGTACCTTCCTCTTGTTTCTCAGTCGCCTCATTTTGCCTTCGATGAGAGTTCGCAATTAGAGGACATGATACACTCTGGAAGTGCCCACCCCATAACAGACCTATAGGGTGGGTAACTGACAGGTGAAAAAGGAAACCGGAGGTCCCAGCAATAACTAGCACATCTAATTACAAAGAGACCCTAAGAAATGCACAACTTCTTTTTGCTGTGTCAATGTGTCAATGAGGTGTATCATTCCCCCCCTTCAAATTAAATTAAATTTTGAATTGTTGTTATTATTACTTTACAAATTTCCTATTTATTTATTTATTCATACATACATACATACATACATACATACATACATACATACCCCGCCCATCTGGGCTGCTCCACTCTGGGCTGCTTCCAACAAAAGATTAAAAATATATTTAAAAAATCAGTCATTAAAAACTTCCCTAAATAGGCTGTGTGGAAAGCATAACACGGCACTGAATCGAAACTCATTCACAATTAAGTCTATTATCTGTTCATATATCTATTTTTACAGATTGCTCCCTCATATAAAAGATCAAGGCAGTGTGTAAGAAAGTACGCAAGGGCAATGAAATAATAAAATATCATAAAAACAAAGCCACTTCCGAGCTTGGGAGGAGGTGGGGTTGCGGGCCCACCCCCTCCCACACCCACGGGGGCTGGCCTTTAGCCCCCGTGAGAATGAGGGAATCCCCGGGCATACCTGCGACCCTGCCCACAGCTGGTGGATAACCCACAGCTGGTGGATAACCCTTCCCGGTCTCCATGCTGGGTAGTCGATAGGAGCCAATGCCTAAGGCCAATACCTTCTAATTCCTGTAATCAATAAAGTTGTGGTCTTTTACGCCCATTAACCTTAAATAATGTGTCCGGTGTTTTCATTTCACATGGGGGGAGGAGACTTGCTACGCAATGCAAATTAATCAAAAGACAACTGGTTCATCCTGAAAAGCATAAAAGAGGTTTCTAAGACACATCTAAAAATGAGCTTCAAGCATTCCTGCTGAATCTCTGCTGGAAGAGTATTCCACAGCATGGGATCGGTGACCACTTGTTTAGTGGCCATTTCAGCCCTGCAGAGTCCCTTCCGGACAGTCACTGCCACGCCCCCTCACAGCCACAGCCCCTTTTAAGAGTATGCAATAATAATGATAACTAGGGATGCACTGAAACAATCAGTGCAGATCTCCATGTACTGCCTTTCAGCTAGATCTACCATTTTCTTTGCAACTACTTGGGGAAAGGTGCTCCAATATTTTCCTTCGGAGTGACTTAAGTTGTGTTTTCCTTGAAGTTGCATTGTAAGTAATACAACTTGTGTGCACTATTCTTGAAATGGAAGCCTCATTCTGTTTCCAGTCTTCCAAAATGCTTAGCTTTTTTTTTTAGTTCTTATCCAAATGCAGTTTTGGTTTTAAACACAGTGTAAGCTAGTTTCTGTGGGAGAATATTGTATTTAATTATGGCGTATCAGAGTTTTTAGGGTTGGGATAGCTGGGATAGCAGGCTTGTTGGTTTTTGAATGTATGATGTAGATTTTTTCAATTTCGTTGTTCTGTATGGGACAATGACAAAAAAGATTATCGTATCGTATACAGAACTATTCCTCAGCGCCTTCTCCAGAGTGACCCTAGGAGCCAATCCTCAGTGGCCAACTCATCTCCTTTCACTCTGATTGGCTCCAATCAGTACAAAGGGTGAAAGACTTCTCAGTGGATTCTGCAGATCCAGACCCCTCCACCTTCCCCCCCCCCATTGCATCCATATTGCTGCCAGCCAGTGGCGGAGCTTCATGCTCCAGCATCGGGGGGGGGGGGGAGAGCAGGCGGGGCGGGGCTGGTGTGCGTCCTGGGCACGCTGCCTGCCCAGTGTGCCCAGTGTGGGTGGGGGTGCAGCCACAATGGCACCCCACCGGGATTGCACTGCTGGGTGGGGGCGGTGCGCTCCCCCTGCAGCCCTCTTCTTCCGCCAGTGCTACCAGTCCCTCCACTACTTTTAGCTGTGGGAGGAAAGCTCTTATTAGCACGAAAGGGAACCATTTTTTTGGGGGGGGGATGACTAAAGGCACTGGGGGAGCCTCTTTCCTGCCCTGCATGGCATGCTGCACCAACTCCCAAGGCTTCCAAATGCAAGAAAGCCCCTTGTTTTGCAAGCATATTTCTCACCCAGCCTCTTGTCATTTTGCAGCTCTTTGCAAACAGCATTTCCATCCTACCTGCACCTAATTATCCCAGAGTCTGGATCATCATCCAGGGCCATTCAAAGACGCAAACTCCCCTGTATATAAATGGGATAATATTGTGCCAACAAATGTCTATCACGCAGTGGCAGCATCACACAAGGCAACACTCCTCTACTTCTTCGGCTTCGCTGGCTGCTAGTCTATTACAATGCAGGCACGGAGCGTGCTAACAAAGCCAAGATCCCTTATTTGCTGCTCTGAAGTGAATGCAGGAAGAGATAGAGAGAGATGGAGAGAATGTGTGACTTAAATTGCTTGAGGATTATGCAATCTGGCTGGCTTCTTTATGCATCTCTCTGGTAAGGATACGGCCACTTGTCACTGTCAGTGCTGCCTGAGCAAGCTTCAGTTTAATTAATGGGGCTTTGCAATCTCTAGACTTTTGACAAGGAGAACCGCGGGTCAACGCGCTGTTGCACAACAGCATGATAGCCTATTGATGGAAGAGCTAGGCTGCAGCTCAGTCCTATCCAACGTTTTTTAATTGGAGGCACTTTTCTTTGGTCTTGCTGCTGTGGGTGTGAAACCCGACCAGTGGCAGATCACACCCTCCAAAGCCACATGAATCTGGATGACCCTAGGGTGTGGCTACAAATCGGGAGCTGCACCCAGTGTTGCATTACATGAGATAGATACTTTCTGATCTTATTTCCACTTCTTGCACCCCTCCACAACCACAGAGTCTGGAATGAAGCATCGCGACACATATGCGGCTCCCACGCAAAGCAGCCGGTCTGCCTTGTGCGCTGGGTGTCAGGTGATGCCGCCATGCTGAGAGGCCCCCTGGGAGGGAGGGACAAATCTGTCAATCTTTGTTTCTCTTGGTTTCTAATTTTTCGACTCTTTAAGTTCAGTCTGCCACGTTTCTGCATGAGTTTGTGTGTGTGTGTGTGGAAAGTCCTCACAAAAACCCAGCAGCATTTTAGTGTGCATAAGTTTCTGGGAGTCAGAAACTCTGGCTATCTACTGAAAATTACCCACAGATATACTACTACTACTACTACTACTACTACTACTACTACTACTACTACTAATTTATTATTTATACCCCATCCATCTGGCTGGGTTTCTCCAGCCACTCTAGGTGGCTTCTAACAGAATATTAAAAACATGATAAAACATCCAAAGAATCCCATTAATTTGTCCCTTACAGAGTACTGTTCCCTGAATCATTAGCAAACTACAGTTCCCATCATTATTATTTTTTTTGGGGGGGGGAGTGATGTGCTCTAAATGTGCTTTAAATGTAGGCTGTGTATGCGGCCACCCTCACAAAAGAAAGGCTTAACAGAATTAGAGTAAAACAAGGTGACATCAATAGAAGTTAACTTAAACTCAAATAGATTGCATTTCCCCCTGAGTTCTGAATTTCTCTAGCATATCACAGCATGCCCCTTCGAAAAAAGAAAGGCTGGCTTCTTTTAACAAACAGTCCCGCAGCAGGAAGGAAACTGTACTTTGTTGCCTAAAGGGGAAAAAAAAGCATTGTGGTTTTGTTTTCTGTTTTTTTAAAATAACAATACCCTGAAGCTTTAAAACATTGGAGGCCAGCATGATGCCACTGCCCCATGCCAGGTTTGAGGAATGTTTGAAGACTGTGGAAAGGTGAGAATGGTTTGGATAAAGTTGTAGTTATCACGTGAGGTAAGGAATGGAGCAGGGGTGTGGCATATCAGGCTTCCTGTGCACTGGTTGGAGGAGGGAGCAGAGAACCCACAACAGAGGCAGCTTTTGGGAAGTGCTTCCAGTTCTGCTGTACGCTGTACAGTTCTGCTGTACACCGGCCCCCTTGGCCAATAAAGCGAGATGAGCGCCGTAGCCCCAGAGTCGATCACGACTGGACCTAATGGTCAGGGGTCCCTTTACTCTTTACCTTTACCAGTTCTGCTGCACTGGGAGCCAACACCAGAGGGGGCTGCAGAGCTCTGCAACAATAACTTAGTGAATTGAGTAAAAAGGAAGGTGAGAGGTGGTGGTGGGACCGAATTTTGTCCACACACAGGTTACTTCAAAGACCAAAGTTTGCCACTGTTCCCAGAATCCCCCTGTGCCAGTGATGATCCTGACCAGCTGCTTCTGAATGCAGGTTGCTGGAAGACACAGGAGGGAAGAGGGCTCTTGTGCATGAATCCTGCTTGCAGGTTTCTCACAAGCATCTGGTTGGCCACCCAGAGAACAGGATGCTGGACTAGATGGGCCATTGGCCTGATCCAGCAGGCTCTTCTATGCTCTTATCAGTTCCTACTGGAGAGCCAGTTGTGTGTCACTGCCTGGTATATCTTCCCCGGTTCTGCTCGTCTTTGGTCTGAGGGAACAGTCATGCCAGAACCTTGTCCTTTCCATGCCACCAGGTACTGACTCGACAGCCTTTGGACCTGAACATGCTGGAAAGCAGGTTTGATTAATGACCAACTCTGACTTGGTTTGTGTTTGACCTGTCAGTTTAGTCCTTGGCAAGCAAGCCCTCCACTCTACTGATAAGAGAAACAGCCGTCACGACCACCAGCATGCTGCCCACTTTTGATGCATCAGAGGAAATTAATGGACTGAAGCAAGGAAGGCTAATAGATCCAGAAGGGCCCTGCACAGAGCTTTCATCAGAGGAAAGGGGAAAAAGTGCTTTCTGCATCTCCTCCACCCTTCAGTGTCATTTCAAGTGGTCAGTGACAATTCCATGGAGAGGCTGTTTCACAATGTGTCTTTAAAATAATGATAGAAATGCCTCAGGAGAAACCGATGGAAGCCAGCTTCCACTGAACACAAGAACACCAGAAGAGCCTTCTGGATCAGGCCAGTGGTCCATCTAGTCCAGATGCCATAAAGTGAAGCCTGCAAACAGAACTGGAGGACAAGGACACTCTCCCCTCCTGTGGCTTCCGAAAAGTGGTTCAGATGCATTACTGCTTCCAGCCATGGCCCATCAATTTCAAGGGGTCTACTCTGAGTAAGTATTCTCTTTCCAGCAGCCACCAACTTCCTACGGCTTGGTGGGTGTCGCAAAACAGGTCTATAGTTTGGGTCCTTTGCATGTCGCCCCCTAAGACATTTATGGTCACTGAGCCTGTGCATACATTACATTAACAGTGCAAGATGATCACAGATGAGGAGGCCTTTTATTTCCCTGTGCAGAAGCAGCAGCAGTGTTGAGGAAGTCCTGAAACACGTCTGCTGGCCCCAAAGAACTTCTTGTCCAGCAGATGTAATCTGCGGCTGTTTTCCTTTCAGAGCAAGTTATTAATGTTTGCTGTTTACTCAAGGCTTTTACAGCTTCCTTTTTTTGGTAATTCTCACAGAGGCTTTCCTTTTTATTGCATTCTTCCTGTGAGAAACGCTGGGGAGGATCTTTTTTCTTTCTTTAATAGAGTTTACTTAACATTTGAATTGGAATCTAGGAGCATTTTCTGCTGATGAAAAGTGGAGAGGGCAGGAATAATAATATTTAGGCTATAGTCCAAAGCATCCTTCTTGGGACCAAGCTCAATTGAGTGGATGGGACTAACCTCCCAGGAAATATTTTGTTAAGTTGCAACAGTGAGCACAGTGCAATAAGTCAAACCTTTTCAAACCCAAGATCTGGTTTCTTTTTTCTGAAACAGGGTACTCATTTCTTCTTCTTTACTTATTCAGAAGTAACACTGAACCACAATTACTGTATTTTTCCATCTATAAGATGTCCCCATGTATAAGACACCCCCTATTTTTGAGGACTCAGATTTAAGGAAATGGGGGAGATGTATCTGCGTATAAGACACCCCCTAATTTTTGACATTATTTTTTAGGGGAAAAAACCTATGTCTTATACATGGGAAAATATGGTAAGTGCTTTGTGAATTAGCCTTCAGTTTATTCACCTCCAGCTTCCATTTCATGATTTGATGTCCTTCCAATTTTGTGACAAACCACCATCTGCTACTGCAGCCAAACTGTGCAAGTTATCATTTCTACAAACCATAGTTTACCCACAAAGCAAGATTAGGTGTTGTCTGCAGGCTTGGTTTGCAGACAGATTATGACTTGTGTAAAGCTTAGTTTTGTGGTTTGGTTGTAATAAGAAAATATAGTTTACTGCTGAACCAGAAGTGATGGAGGAAATGGGAGCATTTGCGGGCATGATGGAGGCAAAGAGCTGGTGGGAGGGTACCAGTCCTGCTGGTCAGATCCACTGACAAGGGGTATGCTACAAAGGGCTTTCAACAGCGCCAGCAAAGGCCATCAAATCTGACTTAAGTGTTAGGCTCAGTGGCAAGAAGTGGCACATACGACCACAGGGGCAATGGAGAAGTAAGATCCTGCCAGCCCAGCCTCCTGGATGGAGGTCCTTCCCAAGGAAGGACTCTTTCATCCAGGGATAGCTAAACTAGGACCATCCAACTTTTGCTTAACTACAATTCACATCAGCCCCATTAACCTGTTTAAAACTGGTTACTGACTTTTCTTCTCAAGGGTATCCCAGATTGCTCTCACTGAGAAGATATACTTCTGTTGTAGACTGACCAACAGTGTCTCTTTGGATCATCTTAAGATCATCTTGGTGTGTGCTGAGGGAAGCAGTGGTCCCAAGTTGCTTAGGGCCTTAGATTTCAACAGCAAAGCTCTGAAGAAGGCTCCATATCTGACAGGCAACCAGTGCAGTTCTTTCAACAGTAAAGTAATGTGTGAGAAACTGGGCACCCCCTGGGCTTCTAACGGTTGCATATGAACTAGCTGCAGCTTCTAAACCAGGTGCAAGAAATAGCCCCTCATATAGTGCATTGCAACCATCTAAATGTAAGGTTACGAATGCATGGTCCACTGTGGTAAGACTAACTGGTTGCAGCTGGTGAACAAACTAAAGCTGGAAATGGGTGCTCCACTGATGTTGTTCTTAGCATTTCTTGGAGGGGAAATCAGTTAAATTTCCCTTGCACTTAATTACACCCAATCATGCCATTAGGCATTCGACTCCGATTAGTAATCAGCATTATAATACTATTAACATAATTTATTTAATATTGTGTTTAAATGTTGTAACCCACCCTGGGACCCTAGGGTGAAGGGCGAGTAATTAATAATAATAGCAACAACAATCTTATTCATGGTGTGATCCTTGATTGGCTGGGCTCACCAATGTGATTAACAGGGGACAGGGGAAAGAAAAGTTTCAGTCCCATCAAAATTGCTATTTTCTGCCTGAAAACAGAGCGTATTTCATACATGACACAAGTTAAAGATGGACTACTCAAAACATGGGCAAGCTTAATTAAAAGACTTTGACAAGCTTCCTGGCAGATACCACAGCTTATTTGTTTTTCTTGCTTACATTTTTAGGCATCCTAATGAGAGAGTGACATTTCCTAGACTTAATTGATATTTACTAAGAATTCTGCAATGAGAGCTGAAAAGCCAGTCTGAGGTTCTTCTGTCCCCCAGTCCCACCATGGCCCTATCTCTGGGAATATCACTAATTAGCATCATTAGCGTTCAAGCTCTGTCAGCACTTACCGTACTTGGGGTTTGTACTTAACACATTTCAGTTATTCTCCACTGTCACATTTGATATTTGCAGAAAGACAGCCTTCTGAGAAAGCATGACTCTAACAAGGCACCAGCCTTCCTTCGGGTTATTACTATTTTTATTACCCAACCGTCGGTCTTAACTGGAACCTGTGCAGAGCCTAGACTGGCTTGTGGAGGCACAGCTTGGAAGGGTGGGGAAGCAAATCCTCCCCTTTGGTCCTTCTTGGTACAGGCAGGCATAATGGGCGGAGTCATGAGCCTGGCTTCTTGCCAGGAAAGGAGCTGCACAGAGAAGCGAGTGTAAAAGCTACGTCTGCCACCACCTTTTGGTTCTGGGCATCCAATACCCCCTACTTTCTGTGGTCCAGCAGATACTCCTCAGCACGGCCTTCTGAGACCAGTTCTCCAAGAAGGATCGGAGCCACCATAACACTATGCTTCCCAGTCCTAAACCAGACAAAAGGATACAAGAAAAAGATCCAAAGGGTTGATGCTGTCAAAGTTGTTGAGAGCCCCAGGAGAACCAACACCTCCACCTGTATCCATTCCCCAGCAAAACGCATCCACCAAACAGACCAAGGCTCTTTCTGTTTTAGACCTGGATCTGCAGCAAGATTGGAAAGATTTAGTTATGTCTTTATGTTACTTACTAGGGGAGCTCTGCCCCACTGCTTACTGGCCCATTGGCAGTGTCCTGTCCTCATGGAGAGTGCTGAAAACCTCTCACGGGCCCCAGATGCTTGTGGTCTATACTAGGAGTCAGCTTGAAGGCAATGTGCTTTAGGCTTTCCAGCAGGGTTTGGAGATATAGGGAGCAATGATGGCATAAAGTCCTCCCTTTGCCCACCGGTGTACAAGCACACCGTCCCAGGCACCATTTGGGGGAAAGGGTGCCATCACGGCCTCTCCCCCCGGATGCACAGCGCATGCTGCACAATCCAGGACATGTGTCATGCCCCTGCAGGTGATGCGCCATGCCCCCGCACCACTTGCCACGCCCCCGCGGGCGACACGCCATGCGCCTGCACCACTCACCATTCCCCCCTGGATGATATGCCACGCCCCCGGGACTCAGGCCAGCCACGCCCACGCCTGTTCTCTGCTCCAGGGGCTGCAGTATGTTACTCCACCACTGCCTTTGCCCTCCAGCAAGACTTCCTGGCTGCTGCAGGCTTTCCTTCTGTCTGCTGGTTCCTTGTAGTAGCAGACAAGCAGACAAGGAAGGGCTAATACTCTGTTCCTCCACCCCCTCTACAAACCACTCTCTCCTGAAGCTGCTCTGCACCAGTACTTTGGTTTATAGAAATGTGAGGTGGTTTTTTTTGCACATCTAGTGTAGCATCGCCTACTCTGACTGGCAGCACCTGCTCTCCGGTCCCTAAGCCTTTTGCAGGTGTTTGCTTGCATAGCTGAGTTGGCTGGTATTCTGCCACGGAGAAAGCGAGATGAGCTGGGTGGTGCGAGCCTCCCCTGAACGCCAAAGCTAGCTGGAATGCAAACTAGTCAGATGTC
Organism: Podarcis melisellensis; assembly: GCF_964234715.1. Lineage (NCBI taxonomy): Eukaryota > Metazoa > Chordata > Lepidosauria > Squamata > Lacertidae > Podarcis > Podarcis melisellensis. Next base: position 54,533,802 of record NC_138540.1, read on the forward strand.
ATTATTTTCCCAAACATCTGCTGGGGCCAAGAGGCACATCACCAGGCAGGCCTCCATCACCAAGGTGGCAGCTCCGAGGCCTCTTCTGGGAGGCATCCTCATCCTCCTGGCTGCCTTCCCCCTGCATTGGTGCCTCTGCTCTGCAAATGTCAGTCCCAAGCTCTGGACTGACAAGTACCAAGCAGGTACTTGCCTCCAAGGCCCATTGCCATCCAGTTCACCTGCTGCAAGCAATCCATTTCAGGGCGATGCAACTGCCCATCAAAGTAGAGCCCAGACAGATGCAGAGATAAAGAAGGAGGCTGGGCCAGAGCTGTGAGATGAAGAGAGGCAGAATCCAGCCCTAGCTTCCTCAGCCAAGTGTGAAACATGCATCCTTTTTTGCCATTGCAAAGGAGAATACTGGGGGGAATTCAAAGCTATCAGCCTTTGGTGTGTGATAGATTTTCCCCATTAAGACTCCTTCGGCTATGTAATCACAAGAATATTTTACATGCCTGGGCCCATCTGTTTGTGAATAAGTCCAGCTGAAAGCACCTGCCCTTTGCTTAAGCACCCGTGGGACTGTCACTCGCTAGGAAGAGAGAAATGGACCAGCTTTCCCCAACTTGGTGCCCTCCAGCGGTTTTGGACTATGACTCCTCATCAGCACCAGCCAGCACAGCATTTTCTCTAGAGCAACTGAATTTATACACCATGGTTTAGACCAGGGGTCAGCAAACTTTTTCAGCAGGGGGCCGGTCCACTGTCCCTCAGACCTTGTGGGGGGCCAGACTATATTTTAGAAAAAAAAATGAACGAATTCCTATGCCCCACAAATAATCCAGAGATGCATTTTAAATAAAAGGACACATTCTACTCATGTAAAAACATGCTGATTCCCGGACTGTCCGCGGGGCAGATTTAGAAGGCGATTGGGCTGGATACGGCCCCCGGGCCTTAATTTGCCTACCCATAGTTTAGACAGTCACTCTCGGATTCTCCTTCTTTGAGGAAGGAGCTGTGAATTTGGAAGTCCTGGCCAGTTCAAAGGTTCCCTCTCTGACATGAAAACACTATGAATTCTCTACCTCTCACATAGGCAATATGGGAAAATGATAGGACCCATTTTAGAGAGAAAGAAAACTGTGTCCCTCTCTCCACTACTTATCACCAAGCAATTATTGATGGAAAAAATCTTGTCCATTCCTGCTCTGAGATACTCTATAAATGGCAAGCACACAGACTCCCCCCAGTTACAACTTCACATCTGATTAAATAGGTTGTTGCGGATGAAAGCCTATGCCCATTTCACAGCCAAAAGTCTGTAAAATTTAGTCTCCGGGTGCTTGTGAAGGCTCTCCGCCCCTCCACATTATAGAAAAGTAACATGGCTTTCTCATTTTATTATGTTGGTCACTGTATGGTAATTATGGTAATGGCTGTTTGTGCTGCTCCTACCTGCAGAAGCTCTGTTCTTGCATGCTACTCCCGAACGCCATTTGCATTGCTACACTATATTACCAGTCAGACATTCTTCCTAGGCAGAGATATTTCTTTAAAAGATGAAGCACTCCATTAGTCGAGTGTGTATTTTACACAAGGCAATTCAATATTGCTACTTTTTAAGAATACCTCCTCGTGGTATGCGATGGAATATTGATTAAACCTTAAGGCTGATTGTGGCAACGTGGTGCTCATGAGGCAACCACTTTTCAGTACCTACCTAATAATGTATGATTGCAAACCTGGAGCCCAGCACTGAGGAAGAGAGACGTTGGTGTATCACAGCTCTGCTGCCCAGGTGTCTGTGGCAGGATATGGCAAGCATTTTTTGTTTTGTTTTAAAATACAAGTTTCCAAACCTCATTATAACCTTGTTTGAAATATGAATTTGCTCAGCTTGTGATGCCCTGGTGTAGTATGAATCAAGCAGTATTTTCTTTCAGAACACTCATCTACTGCCTGGAATTTAAAACAACATCCTGCGCACACGTACAGAGTGTTTTTAAATGCAACTCTACTTTTTGAGCAAGTCCTGGACACCGACTGCTGCTCAGTCAGAGCTCAGACTCTCTGAAGACTTACAAAATCTTCCGGAGGGAGGAGTTGTGTCTGAGCTATTTCTGAGAGACAATTAGTGCCTGGGATTTATTTAAAAATAGATGGTACAGGTCAGCCAGGATGACTTAGAATGCAGGGTGGGGCTCTCTCCCCTTCAAGTATTCTCCAGCGATCTACCTCCCTTTCAAGGGTTCTCCAGGGATGCCTCACTCCTCCTAATGGTAAGGCCAGCCATGGCTGGAGAGTGAAGTTTGGTGGCTTGGAGGGCAAATTGGGTACTGTATTCTTCTAAGGCTCAGATTTTAATCCAAGTCGGAGAAGAATATGGGACTTGTAAAGCTCTCATTCTCCTTTTAGGTACGCATCACAAGCCCCCTAAGCTTGCAGCTCAGAGAAGTCAATCAACACCTATCTGCATCAGCTTTTCAACAATATCACTTTGCATCTCTGTCAAGCTTTGCAGGAGGGAATCCGTCATGCAGAATGCTTGACATCAGCAAGGCAGTGCTGGCTGTAGTTGATGGGAGCTGATGGTTGGCAGAGACTGTGCTAAGGTTTCTGGGTTTAATATTGTCAAATAGAGATTTGCTGAGTCTGTTCTCTCTTTGCCAGGAACAAGATGCCTGTATCTTGTGTACCTAAGGAGCTGTGTCTGGTTATCAGTCTAAGATGTGTTTTCAGTAGCCACCCAATCCTTGGTGACTGTATTCTGTTCCAACTGTTTTCAATTTTCAGTTGTTGTAACCCAACATGAGACCTGCTGGGAATAAATTTAATAATATGAATATGAATAATAATAATAGGAAAAAACCTGGATATCCTCCTTCTATCAACCCTCAGCTTTTCCTTGATTAGGGTTACTTGCAATGTTGAGTACAAGCCAATAATCTCTTGCAGGGTGTGCTCACCATTTTCACTGGTTTGCAACGGTTGACTTAGCAGCCAGCTCAGAATTGATTGCTTCCAGGGACAGTGTGAATGTTCCGGTTTTAAGAAATAAGTAGAACTCTATCTTTGGCCCAAGTTGCAGAGTAAAATGGGTTGCTACCCTACTTTATGCTTTCTGATATACAGTAAAGGATACACACAGGTTAATTTTGATGTTGTTAGAGGGATCAGAATTAGACAGCGAGTCGAATTGTGATAGACTAACCTTCATGTTCTGTTCCCAACACATTTAATCTATAATGTTCCTTTACTTACAGTGCATCAATTAGGTTTATTGATAAATATTTTCTCTTGCATTTGCCAGTCAATACAGTCCACATCTTTGCGATGTACTTCCCCCCATCATTCTTTTTCTCTTTGACCCAACACAAGTTGTGGTCTTGTTACCTTGTGGTCAATATCACATTGAAAACAAATGCACCATGTTGCCTTGGCTTCAGCTGCTCTGGAATGCCTAACATACAGCGACAAGGAGAACACAAGAACATAAGATGACCCTGCTGGATCTGGCCACTGGCCCATCTAGTCTGGCATCCAGTCTGGCCAACCGGATGCCTACAAGGAAGCTTAAGACAGCATTGCTGCCTCTGACCTTGGAGGCTGAGCATAGTCATCATGGCTAGTAGCCACTGATAGCTACCATTCCTTCATGAATTTGTCCAGTTTTCTTTTAATGCCCCCCAAGTTGGTGGAGGCATGGGTTGGTCTTTCTGGAAGCAAATAAACCATATCAAAGCGAGAAAGGCAGAGCCTCAGGTAGCAGGACCCACAGGATCCACAAAGATGTCAATCTTTCTTCTCCTCTTGTTCCTGATGTAGATCTTCATGCACCCCTTCTCCCCTGTTGGGGAGGGGGGACACCATTTTGTGGTTCACCTCAGGTGCCAAAATGTCTACAGAAAGGGGTGAGTGAGGACTGTACAGGATTGGATCTGAGCATGATGCTTGAGCAAGCAATGACAATAGGAATAGGTGGTGCAGGACTAGTCCCACCCCACAGAAGAAAGCATCTAAGTCCAAGCTGACTACACTTACAAGCTTCCCCATGACCAGGAACCAGCTTTGCTATCTGATTCTAAGCATGTTCAGCGGAATGCTTTTAATGGGGCACTTCAGAGCATCTTCTGCAAGGGAGGAAGTAGGGAGCCGAGAGGATCATGCTGGTGCATGTGGGGATAAATGCGATGTTTCGGCACCTACTGAAGAAGGTTGCTTAAGCAGGATTTCCCTGAAGTGTGACCCAGGTACTTACTGAATATCAATTGTACAACTGTTGATGTGAAAGATAAAAGACAGGACAGATAAAAGAAAGTCATTCTTCACTTAGGGCATAATTAAACTAGGGAACTCGCTCCCACAGGAGGCAGTGATGGACACCAGTATGGATGGCTTTAAAGAGGATTGGGTAGAATCATGGAATATAAGGAGATCAACAGGTACTAGCATCAACAACTATGCTCTGCTTCTATAGTAAGGCAGCAATGCTTCTGAATACAGTGGGGCCTCGCAAGACAAAATTAATTCGTTCCGCAAGTCTTTTCGTCTTGCGAGTTTTTCGTCTTGCGAAGCACGGTTTCCCATAGGAATGCATTAAAAATCAATTAATGCGTTCCTATGGAAACCGCCTTCAGACCAGGTCCGGGGACAGTCTGTCCCCCGACCTCTTCTGAAGGCCGGCGGGGGGCGAAAGTCTTTGCTTCCCCCGCCTGCCTTCCCGGGAGAGCGGAGAAGCAGCGCTGCCTTCCCGCTCTCCCGGGAAGGCAGGCAGGGGGGAGCAAAGACTTTTGCCCCCCCGCCAGCCTTCAGAAGAGGTCCAGGACCTCTTCCGAAGGCGGTCGGGGGGCAAAAGTCTTTGTCCCCCCTGCCTGCCTAACCGGGGGCTTTTAAATCGCCCCGGGACTGTCCGGGACCTCTTCTGAAGGCCGGCGGGGGGCGAAAGTCTTTGCTCCCCCCCGCCTGCCTAACCGGGGGCTTTTAAATCGCTCCGGGACTGTCCGGGACCTCTTCTGAAGGCCGGCGGGGGGCGAAAGTCTTTGCTCCCCCCCGCCTGCCTTCAAAAGCCTTCCGGGGGCTTTTAAATCACCCTGGGACAGTCCCGGGGCGATTTAAAAGCCC